>NC_140950.1:30824977-32252477 GCF_014529385.1 Adiantum capillus-veneris
GATACAAAACTGACAAGCGTGAATTGATGAAAGTAAATCAATGACAATTGTACACATAGGATAAATCACTTGATTGTTAAACTTTGCAAATGTAATAGTTACAAACCATTGTCATTATTGAAAAAATATACATGGTTTTCAAAAAGACGTATAAAAGTCGTCTCATGATACATAAGCTATGAAAAAAAGAAACTAATGCTATCTAGCTACGGCTAAACTGACGTCATCTAATCGGACATCTCCTCGCGTCCAAGCGGCGTATCTGTCGGATTCTGCAAAAAAAAAACAATAAGACAACTTTTTGTAAGTATAAACATATAGTGACGTTTATAAAACAATACAACAAGTAGAAAAGAGTAAACCCTAATACTAACCATACCGTTGCGAGAACTCAGAATGTCCATCAGGGCGTTTAAGCCCTTCCTGTCTGTGTAATCACGCTCGTACGGTGTGGGATCACGTCCTGTCATCGACCACTGTCAAAACATATAAAGAATCCATTATGTTAGAATTTAAAAACCCATAAACCCTAACTATCAAACATAGAGAGCAATACAAAAACACTTACAAAATTGGCCTCAAATCCCACCCGTCGCTCCCCAAGTGGTGCGAGCTCCCTGCCTCTACTCGCGCTCTGGCTGCCTCCTTTTGTTGCTTCCACTTGTCAGGATTCTCGCACGCTGCTTTCTTCGCATTCTTCTTATCTTCTTTGGCCAGCCAATCTGGTCTATTCCACCAATGCTTAATTGCTTTTTGCACTTCAAAACGCTTGTGCTTGCAGTATTCGTACATTCGAACCTTCATCACATCTTCATTGAAGCATTCATCCCGTGTTGGAATGGGAAACTCGTCATGAAGAATGCTGATAACTCTGTCTTTTAAATCATTCGGTACTTCACTCCAGCTATTTAGTATGTAGTGTCTAAACACCTGAGAGCAAAGACCACGCATGCACAAAATCACCTTCTTGCCTTCATCATCCAAGATGATGCCACCACTGAAGTCGACGGAGTAAGGCAAGCCCTCTCGCCCGCTGACGCGTGAACCTGGGTGTCCCAGTAGGGGTCTCTATCGGCGTGTTGAGACGGGGGTATGGACGTCAGGTGTCTCCACTGAAGTCTGAGCCCCGAAGCGAGAAGTGTCCACTGGAGTAACTCTTGGAGGAGTAGCTAGTGGTGTATAGCCGCTAGGAACAGAGTCAGCTGCTGTTGATGGCGATGTCGTGATTGGTGTCGGGGCGGACAAAGAAAGGGAGGGTAAAGAGCCTCGTCGAACACGAGGCGGTGTCGAAGCATCAGCAGCGGCATCCCCACAACAACCACCACCGCCACCACTAGAGCGTCGGTGCCTAGACGAGTGTGAAGATCGTCTCGTCGACACCGAAGCTTCAGAGCGCACTAAATGCTCCGAAACAGAGGGAGATGCGGATGGAGTAGGAACGCGCGATGGTGCGCCAGAGCGATGACGCTCCACATACCACTGTCTTTGCTAGGGTGACAAAGAAGAAAGAAACTCCCCATCATCCCTACCTGCATTAAACATACGAACATTTAAACTTAATATTGAATGAATGGAGTAGAAAACATGGACAAGTAGATAGAGAGAGAGAGAGAGAGAGAGAGAGAGAGAGAGAGAGAGAAGAGAAGGTGCTCGTCATCCCTGCTTGTGAGAACATACCTAGAGCATACGTACTTGGAGTGGACGCAAACACCATTAAATACAATGACGCAATGACGCATATAAATACAATGACGCAATGACGCTCTTCTTCTATTCAACTTGAGTGATGGAAGAGGCATGTCGATAACTCTAAATTTTCAATCGAAAGAGAGAGAGAGAGAGAGAGAGAGAGAGAGAGAGAGAGAGAGCGCACACACAATCAAATCTTGCAGTCGAAAAACTAGGTGGTGGAGCTGCATGTGTCCATGGATTGCTTAGGATGTGAGCGCAAAATCAAAAGAGCGTTATACAACATGGAAGGTACTTAGAGAGCCAGAGTTTTTACAAAACGGAGAAAATTGTTCAAAACAGAGAATCGTACAAGAATCCGAACTATCTCTTTATTTTTTGACATAGAACTTGAAGGTGCTTGAGGCTTTGGAATGCTCAAAGGCTAGCAGCAACAGAACGCGTTCTTCTTCTATTCAACTTGAGTGATGGAAGAGGCAAGTCGATAACTCAGAATTTTCAATCGAGAGAGAGAGAGAGAGAGAGAGAGAGAGAGAGAGAGAGAGAGAGAGAGAGCACAATCAAATCTTCCAGTCGAAAAACCAGGTGGTGGAGCTGCATGTGGCCATGGATTGCCTAGGATGTGAGCGCAAAATCAAAAGAGTGTTATACAACATGGAAGGTACTTAGAGAGCCAAAGGTTTTACAAAACGGAGAAAAATTGTTCAAATACAATATTTATGGCTTTAAGAGATCTCTCTCTCATCCTCGCATAGCTCAACATAACTTCCTATATCTATATAGAGCTCTCCGTTTAAACAGATGTCCTCCGTTTCATTTTGTAGATCCTCTGCATGCACCCCATAGAGAGTAGCAGCTTGATGTTCGTCTGGCACCACCTCAACGGCTTCTGATTGAGCATCTTCTCCGATCTCCTCCATTGATGCCGCTGTGATTGGCACATGGTAGCCTTCATACGTCTGTACACTACAAGGGGCTACCTCTATGACGTACCACCAGTTTGATGCAGATTTTGTAGTATGCCAGAGCCACATAACTTACATGAGAGCTTCCAAGCACATAAATTTTAAAATGGGATGTTAAATATTTACATACTTACTTGTTCACAATGCTCGGGTAGTACGAAAGTGTCTCTTAGGTCAGTCCATTTCTTAGTTGAATCCACCTCAAGAAAACCAGACTCTCCTCTATGTACAGTAGCGTTGCGATCCTCCATGATTATCTTGAACCATTGCACGTCGAACAAGTCGACAAAAAATCCTATATAATCGATCCTCAAAATCTCTTGTAGTGTGCCGAAGTAAGTGAGTTCCGCCACCACAGGATCTGTATCAGAGGACCGTCGTCGACTAGACTGTTCAAATTTTGCCATGATTCCACAATCTTGAGTAAAACGCTTTTTGTCGATCCGTTCCTCCCTAAGATGTCAACCTTTACACCATGCTGCTGTGTATGACTTATACTACAACCAACAAAGATTATGAGTGGCCGTTCAAACATCTAGAAAGTCACTATTCGTACATTGCAAACTTACCTTGGTCGCGCAACCCCGAGAGTACTCCCACTCTTCCTCAGTCTCTTCTTCACTGCACTGTTGTGCGCTTTTCAATTAGTTGTGCAACCATCTTAAGCTCATGAATGTTGGTAGGCTCTCCAAACCCGTCGGATAGTGCATCGATGGTCGTCTTCCCCGTCTCCACTCGATTCGTGCCCTTTGTCGCTCTTGCTTTGCATCCTCATATTGTGAAATCCGCTTTTGCATCACTAGATTGTGAAGCATGCAAAATCGGTTGATTTTAGCCTCTAGATCTTCCGTCATCTTCTTCTCAACACCGAGATTACACATGACAATCCCAAATATTCACTCATCATCTATGGTTTTCCATAGCGTATCTCGGGCTTTATCAAATCCGTCTAGCCACTCTCCAATGTACACTAGGGACTCTGATACCAGCCAACCTTCTGCCATGCTACTCTCCGAACGTGCCTTCTGACGCACATATCCCTTGAGCGTTTTCATGAAACGTTCTAAAAAGAACATCCATCTGGAATGTATTGTGCCAGCTATTTCCACCTCATCAACTATCTAAACAAGAAGATGGACCTGAATGGTTAGCATGGTAGTAGGAAAATGTTTCTCAAACATGCACCCAACCTCCGCAGCGTTTAGTTTGGCAAATGGTATGGAGTCTACGTTGATCTTCTTTTGTGAGATCCATTGCACCAACTTCGCAAGTTTGTAAATTGTGTTACGGACGTCAAGAGACAAACATCCCTCAATGGCAACCGGTAAAATAAACTGCAAAACACGTGCAACAATGATATTAAAGTCCACACACAAATTTGTTACACAATTCCCACTATGATATATTCCACTATGAACATACCTGACACATTTTATGCCAGTCGTGTGACTTCAAACCGCTAAGCTTTTCTTCTTTGGTAAAACACGTTCGGAGCGAGTGCATTACGCCAGTGGGGGTCCGCAAAGATCGAATGGTCTCTTTTACTTTGCGTTCTTGAGCTCCTGTGAAAATCCATGGTGCTTTAGGGAATTTTATCGATCCATCGGACGCTCTTTACGGCCAATATTGCTCCATACGATCCACATTTCTAAGGTCAACTCCCGGGGGATTCACCATGGAAAACTTATCGCACCACGTAAGTGCAGGGGAGGGGGGGTTTTTTACAAGTTACATAAGCGTATAAGTTAGAGGTAGGCCCCCAACAATTTATCTCTCAAGCGCTTAAAAATAAGGGAGGGGTTATCATATTTATGCGGAGGGGGGGGGGGAGGGAAAAATGAGAGGAAGTTTTGTGTTTCAAAATTATGGCTTCCCAAAGGAGTCTATCCTCAAACTTGTGAGTCAATAGCTACAAAGATACATGCAACAACTAACACTGCTTTGTATCAATTGCTTGTTTTGTGATTATAGTTCATTTGTTGAGGGATGAAAGCTATAAAGATTTTGTAAATTTACACGGAGAACCTAAACTTTATAACCATGTTTTTTGAGTAGTTTAGATGGGTCAAAATTGGATGAGTAGCTAGAGTGCATGCTAAACGAGCACATAGTTTGAAATTCAAACTAAGACACATTGAAGCTACATCTACTTATCAACAGAAGTGGTTCATTAGTGGGTTGCCAATCACTATGCTACACGCTCTTTGACTAGTTGTACTCAGTTAGATCATGGGAGACTATGTAAGATAGGGGTATGATAGTTTTTACATTGATTATTGTATAAGCGTAGAAAGGGGGTCATATTTCCTAATATGAGTCGTATATAGGGGTTTTATCAGAGTTGTTCGCTCGTAGGTGGCGTCCCATTTTTTATATAGAGTGAATCCCCCGAGGGTCAACTCTGGCTCCCAAAGTATCTTTCTTGCCAGTCAGATGGTCCCATAGTAGATTACCCACATTCTTGAATATGTGCATTGGATCGAGCAAGTGATTGATTGTGAGTCGGGGCCAGTATGGTAACTCGTACCATAGAGATAGTCTCTTCATCCCTGGTGACAATCCGTCATCACACATCTGAGATACGCTTGATGACCTTCATAGATTTGCTTCTTCAATGAGGGCGCCCTACGTGCATTCAGTTTAGGTCCACATGTTACACATGCTCTGTATCTTCTTGTTTGAAGCCCTGCATGTATACACATGATAATAGATCAGCTTGAGAAAAACCAAGATTTACAGTGTCTGAGTGACGAGTGTAAATAGATCACCTGATCATTCTATTAGTCCAGGATAGTCATGCATGGTCCACATTAGAATGCCTCTCATCAAAGCATTCCGTCGACCTGTGTGTCGGCTCATATCCACCACTTGTATTCCAATCCACAATTGTTGTAGCTCTTCCAATAGTGGACGAAGATACACATCCATATTCTTCACTTTATATCACCCCGGCACAATCAAGCTTAGCCATAGGTGCCCCTTCTTCGTAGTCAAGCACGGGGGAATGTTGTAGTTGACGATGACAACGGGCCATACACTATAAGATGTTGACCTTTGACCAAATGGATTTACGCCATCCATAGCCAGGCCTAAGCGCAAATTTTGAGCTTCCCTAGCAAAATCCAACCATGTTCCATCTATATGTTTCCAGGCTGCGCAATGTGCAGGAATCCGTAGCACACCATTCGAAGATTTATTCTCCTCATGCCATGATGCTAGGGCGGCCATGGACTTACATTCAAAGAAATGCTTGATGCGCGGAAGTAGAGGAAAATGTTGCAAAACCTTTTGCGGAATTTTTGTTCCATGGATATCTACTCGATATCTCTCGGAATCACATTTCGGACACTTCTCCATGTATATGTATTCCCCTTTGAAAAGAATACAGCCATTAGGACAAGCGTGGATCGAATTGTAATCCATCCCCAAGTTTTGCAAAATCTTTCTTGCTTCCTCTCGAAAATCTGGCATCACATTATCAGCTAGTAGTATGTGCTCTTTGAGCAATCTACACAACATAAAAATACGGTACAATTGTGTAAAAATCTATCATATCATTATACATTTAGAGTTTTATTAAAGTAAACTAATTGTAATAGATCACCTGAAAAGCGTTGTGATGCTAGTCTCACTCCATCCAAACTTTGCCTGCATGTTGAGAAGAACCGGGAGCGCTTTCAATCTAGACACACATGCTCCATTATACAATGGCGTATCAGCTTCACTTTTCATATCATCATAGATAAGCCTTTCTGAATCCATGATCGTCTCGATCATTTCATTAATCTCGGGCTCAAACATTGCCTCGTTGAGAATGTGGTCTGCATGATCATCCCCCGTGCTGTCAGAGGCTACATCTTGTGGCCTCACATATGCTGCTTGACCAAAGCGTCTGCGAACACGTCTATTGGGTTGCAAGATTGCTGTCTGTTGGCCAGCGTCAGAGTCCGACGAGTTATAATTAGCAACAACTTGATCTATAATAGATGGATCGAACTCGCCAAATTCGCGAACGTGCTGCAAAGAAACGCGTCTTGTCCATCGCACAACATGCTTGCAATGATTACAAGGACATAAGATCCTCGTTGAGAGATAGGTGTTTCGGTTGGACGGCCCCACATCCTCGTCACTACTCATAATAAGGGTAAAAATCTTATAACCTGGACAAAAAATTTAATCTTCTATTGGCATTCTTCATCTTTTATCTCTCTCTCTCTCTCTCTCTCTCTCTCTCTCTCTCTCTCTCTCTCTTTGTTCCCACTATAAACTACCTCACATTCTCTAGTCATGTCCAATCCCCGCACACCTCAGTCTAGAGGTGCACGGAGATCAGAACCACTGGGTTATAATCTCGTCTTTATTGGCCAATGCCTATATTTGTGGGTACAAGAAATCTACACACCCACATCTACATGATAGTGCATGTAGTGGGACAAAACCCCTTTGCCTCTTCTCTAGATGTAGCATTTCACAGCATCTTAACATGTTTTCACAGTAGATCTTTTCACCGTTTTTCTAACTCTAATTTTTTTATCGTAATCTCGAAGGTAGACTGTAATATAAAAACTCAATCCAAAATCTTATCTTAAATCTAACATAATTGAACATGTGGTGATTCGCTCCATTGAAGGGTAAAAGACATACCAATGGGGCTTCTAGCTGTGTAGATGTGAATGGGCCTCACATATACAAATACTTCAATGCAAGATTTTAACACTCTCACCTCTCCACCCCGTCGATCCATGACACAGGTGATGGGACAAAATCCTCCTCGAAGCTGGCCCAGCTGCCACTCCCCAGGTGATGGGATAATCTCGTCTTGATGCAAACTCTTGCTGCGTCACTTTGCTGCCACCGCCTATCTCGATTGGTCGTCCTCTCCTCCCTAATACCCCTCCACTCCTCTCCTCATGTAGTCGCGCATGCGTCTCCTCATCCAAGCATCATCTCTAGTATCACGGAGGAGAGGACGACCAATCCAAACAGTTGTTGACATCAAAGTGACGCAGCAAGAGTTTGCATCAAGAGGGGATCATCCCCGATGCAGCGTCGCAATAAGATAATCCTTAGAGGCTTTATCATGATCCCTCCAAGAGACCATGACAGACTACAGTGTGTCAAAAAACCTATTTACACAACTGTTGTATGCGGCCCATCACTTGCTTCCCCTCTGGGATCATAATGGTCTCATCGGACATACAATTGATGAGGGTAGGCGTATCACTTTGGCATGTCCCTCCCGTGAACTATAGCAACCATGCCCGATGAATGCTCATCATCCAGGCCTCTAGGTGACCCCGACATAGTGTTTGAGTCACTCCTAAGCATCTCCGATGCAGTGGCTGAGACATTCTCAAACGCGTAGGCAGTATAATCCTTCGGTGTACTCAAGATAAACCTAAATCTAATCTAATTTAACTTAAATAAACCTAAATCTAATCTAACGTAAATCTAAATCTAACCTTATCTTAAACGATAAAAAGAGGAAAATGGTATAACCTTTCTATCACCCAAGTGTGGTAGATTGGTTATGTCATTTCTCTTTTCAATATCAGGTAAATAACATAAATAAACCTAAATCTAATCTAATATAACGTAAATAAACCTAAATCTAATCTAATAAAACGTAAATCTAAATCTAACGTAAATAAACATAAATCTAATCAAACGTAAATCTAACTAAAAATAAACCTAAATCTAATCTAATTTAACTTAAATAAACCTAAATCTAATTTAACGTAAGTCTACATCTAACCTAATCTTTGACGTCTTTTGGGATAGTTTCCTACGACGTTAAAACCCTCTTCTTCTCATGTGTGTGTGTGTGGGTGTGTGTGTGTGTGTGCCAATAAAAAGAAAAATGGTACAACCTTTCTATCACCCAAGTGTGGTAGATTTGTTATGCCATTTCCCTCTTGAATAACAGGTCTTCAATTCAACTCCTCGTCGGCTAGATCTTTAGGTCTCTTGAATTAGTTTCCTACGATGTTAAATTAAACTCTCTTCTTCTCGGGTGTGTGTGTGTGTGGGTGTGTGTGCACGCCAATAAAAGGAGAAAAATGGTATAACTTTTCTATCACCCAAGTTGATAGATTGGTTATGCCATTTTCCTCATGAATAATAGGTCTTGAGTTCAACTCCTGTCGATTAGATCTTTAAGGTCTCTTGGGATAGTTTCCTACGATGTTAAGACTCTCTTCTTCTTCTTCTTCTCTCTCTCTCTCTCTCTCTCTCTCTCTCTCTCTCTCTCTCTCTCTCTCTCTATTTGTTTTATATCTTTCTCTTTCTATCTCTCTCTCTCTTTTCCTCTCTCAATGTGTATGTGCATTCTTTGTTTATGCATGTGTGTGTGCGTTTTTGGTTTATGCATTCTCTCTCTCTCTTTTCCTCTCTCAATGTGTGTGTGCATTTTTTTGTTTATGCATGTGCTCTCTCTCTCTCTCTCTCTCTCTCTCTCTCTCTCAAAAACACAATGTGTGTGTGTGTGAGAGAGAGAGAGAGAGGGAGAGAGAAAGAGGGGAAGGAAACATGAGAGTGAGGAGAGGGAAGGAGCATACCTGGCTCTCCTTCCTCTCCTTGTGTGTGTGTGTGTGTGTGTGTGTGTGTGGGGGGGGGGGGGGGGGGGGGGGGGGGGGGGGGGCGGAGAAAAAGAGAGAGAGAGAGGGAGAGCGTGCGTTACCTTACTTGCTTGAGCGCGCGCCGAAAACTCAGATCTGAGATTTGAGTTTTTGGACGCTCTCAGTTATTTTTTTTACCCTTGATGGCATCGCTATAGGCGTCGCTATGAGCGTCGCTAAGTTACAAGTAACTTAGCGACACTCATACTTGTAACTTAGCGACGCCGTGGTTTTTCACATTTGAGCGTCGCACTATGAGCATCGCTAATATTAAGTACCTCTTGTAGTGAATGATCCTCTATATAGAAAAATCTGCATTAAACATTCCTGATAGTTCTGGTGCAATGTGATGAGAACGGGTGTTGTATAAGAACGTGAATAGTTTTTCTTCACATGTATCCTTTCCCACATCGTCTGTCTCTAGGATTATGATCCTTATGTGTGAAAGAAATATCAAGCCAAAACTACTATTCAAAATTGGTATGTATTTGGTATCATAACCAAGCGAATATTCGGCGTGGAGTATCTCTCAAGGTCTCTATTTGCTTGGTTCTATCCCGTGGGCTAATTTCATAATAGGTGATGTAACTAGAGTCAAAACCAGGCGAATAGGGTCCCCAAGAATCTTCCAAGGGCTCTATTTGCTTTGGTTCTGGCCCAAGTTGGATTTATGATGTACCCACGTCCATTCGGAACAGGTGGATTGGAACAAAGCATTTAATGTTATCATTAAAAGATATGTAGGCTACTCACTCACTATGCCCAAACATAGCATTGAAAAACAACTCAAGCACGGTCACATAAGGAGTCATTATTCCAACCATGCCTTGAATCTCACAACGTTGCATGGAGAATCTCAACTAATACGTACGATTTGTAACTATGCCAATCTTGAGGTTGCGAGACTTCTATTCTTACCCTAACGACCACTCTTGGCCCTTGGAGTGTTGTTCCCCTTGGGCCCTAAACCTGTATTGCAGTGGCTTTGGTGCACACACAGTCAACAACACACAAGCAGAGAAGAGCAACCCGGGGGAGGGAGAGAGAGAGAGAGAGAGAGAGAGAGAGAGAGAGAACTTGTCTTTGCAATATCCAATGATACCGAGGTGGATGATGATGTCGTAGGTCAATGAGAGCAAGAACCACAAGGTGGCCTGGGGAAAGAGGACAAAAAGGCAAAGGCAAGGGCGATGGCGATGCGGCAGCAACAAAGGACTCAAACCAATGGAGGTCGCTTAACACAGGATCATGAGAGGTGGCCAAGGGGAAGAGCGTAGAAACGGTGAAGGCAAGGGTGGTCTGTTTGTTCTACTTGGAGATGGAGCTGGCAACTACAACGGTGATCGGCGTCTGACTCTAAACGGTCACTCAAAAAAGGCACATGGGTTGTGCTCACAAGGACAACCAGTTTGGGAGTAATGAACGGACTCAGATTCCAATGGAGTACAATCTAACCAACCAGGTGTATGAGTATCCTAATTTTAGAGACAGAAACCTTGCCAAACATTTTAACTATACCCTCACCCCAGATGAGCACTCATGCAATGAGCAAACAGTAAAAGCTTGAGTGCTCTTCTGCCTCTTTTTGCATCCTCTATTGCCCAACGTTTTAACTCTGCCCTCGTCGATGCTACGCAGTGAGAAAACCATCTCTTTTGTGCTCCCAACCCTTTTTGGACATCCTCCTCTTACTCTCTAGTGCTTCCACCACTTTTTTGGACTCCTGTTCTACAGTGCTTTAGTGACGCAAATCTCTACACATGGTGAAGAGGTATGCTACTACACTTTTGTGCACTTGTATTTTTTGAGGTCAGCACCAAGCGAATAAGGGAGGCAAACTCTGCTCGTTGCACCTATTCGGTTGGTACTGACCATCGTTGCTCGGAGCACCTTCTATGCAAGGGATATTTGATCATAGAATATGGCTCAAGTATTTATTAATGATGTCTGTACAGAAAGCTCGTGAAAGCGACAGACCTAGGAGAGCGTTTGTGAGAAAACCAAAAACACCACGACACAGATTTCAAAACACACTACATAGGTATGCTATTATACTTTTCTAAGGTCAGTACCAAGCGAGTAGAGGCAATACAACCGTATTTGGTGTACTTCTTTGCTCTTAGAAATCTTAAGTCCCTTGTACAACAAATGACATTCGCTAATAATGACGTTTTGTTTTTTGTTATGCTATTTGTAGAGATGCCTCGTGCAAAGACCAGGCCTAGAAGGGCAACAAGTGACTCTTTGCATGCTCAAGCAAGAAGACACCGATACAAGGTGCACAGAGGTGTTCTGCAAGAGCTGCAAAGGATTGAACGACACATGCAACCAGCCCATTCCATGTCTTCCTTTCCAACGAGTAGTGCAAGAGATTTGCGAGCATTGGAGAGTGGGCATGCGATGGCCCAGCAGTGCACTTCTCTATCTGCAAGAAATTGCAGAAGACTACCTCGTTGAATTCTTCAGCGATGGATATATCCTGGCTACCCATGCACACCGTGTTACTATCATGCCACAATATTTTGACACTCTTCGGAGGCTACGCTTCCGTTACAATGGGTTGCTTTAGCCAGTACCTATCCAGGATAGTATAACCATGGATATTCGTAACATCCCCCCTCCCCATCATTGTGCATGATAAATAGATCCTTCTAAGGCTGAAAACAGCAGAAGGACACGATCATGAGTTGAGAGAAATGACATAGATGGGCAGGCTAAGCCAATCGTAGAGGGGCATGAGTAGGCCAGGGTGGACCCTGAGGCAGTAAGGGAGGAAAATGAGGAGGCCAAGGTGGACCCTGAGGCAGCAAGGGAGGAAAATGAGCCAGCCATGGAGAGAAATGAGCCCTCTAGGGATTGAATGATCCTGCCAGGGTGGACCCTGAGCTTGTATTGGAGGAGATGGATAAAGCTCAAGAAAGGAAACGGGAAGCCTCTGCTTCACGAGGGCCATCCAACTAGGAGCCTTTTATCACAGGATTGGATTATTTTAGAGCAAATCAACGAAGAAAACAAAGAGGAATTGCAAGTTCTGATCAACTCAGTGCCTCTACATGCACAGATACTGCTACCTAGAAGGTAAGAAGAGTCCTGTATTTTCAACCTCGATCAACAAGACTTCTTGTGCATGCACAGTTTCTCCAAGTTCAACGCAACGGATGCGGTTGTCAACATTGATATGTGGTACTTCTCAAGCTCTTTATAAGTCACACTTGGTTCATTAAATGGCTCACTTCCGCTAAGACATGGGTCAATACCAAGCGAGTCAGTGGCTTATGGAATTGGATAGATAGACCACTCGCTCGGTATTGACCCGTGTCTTTGCAGCAGACGTCAACATTGCTATGTGTTACGTCTCAATCTTTTCTTTATAAGTCATGCTTGGTTCATTAGATGGCTCACTACCGCTAAGACATGGGTCAATACCAAGCGAGTCAGTGGCTTATGGAATTTGATAGGTGCCCCAGTCGCTCGGTATTGACCCATGTGTTTGTGGCAGTGACAGCCCGCTGAAAAGTCTAATCTCTACCATTGATCATGTTAGGCACGCTATCTCGCTTTTTCCCGTTGATGTTTAGAACAAAATATACGTAATAGATCCGCTATCTCGCTTATGCTTCATAGCAACGGAGTTTCCATTTTGGCTCTGTTGGGCTGGTTTAGTAGAGTCAATTTTGATCTAGCACGATTTTTGGTCACTGCATACAATCAATTGTGAGTTTCTTCTTGCCTTGTAAAAACCATGTTGGATTTAGGATCTTCTTTCTCCTCATTGTTGATAATTTTGATGTAGTGATCATTGGAGTCTATTGTTATTTGACCTTGAAGATAAGATTGTTTACTACGCAAACTCCAGGCAAAGCCGATTGTTTCATGGCGTGTAAAAATGTAAGGCACATCTAAATACATTTGGAAGTAGTATCTCTTTGTAATGTGTTACTGACTCAAATGGTTACGTATGTAGTGCCGTGACAAAATTTGTATACTATGTAGAGCATATTTTGTTAGAACACGATCTAGGGACTACCATCCGACACAAACAGGTCACCGTGCCCACGCAAGTTGATGACTATAGTTATGGCTGGCAAACGTGTTTGAATGCCTTGTTTCTCCTGAGTCAAATTTTGGATGTACCAAACGTAAGTAATCGTGTTGTTTCATTGTTTGTTTGCTGCAACGTTTGTATTAAAAGAAGCAACATCTTTACTTGCTTTCTTATTATCACGCTTCTACAGGAACTTAAATTACATAACTACACCCCCAACAATGTGTGATATTTTCCTGTAATGGCCATCCAGCATATTATAATCTCGGTAAATAGACGTTCAAGAGAGGAAAGCACGAGAGTTGAGGAGTTCGAACAGGCTCGCATTCACGAAATGACGCAGCACTACCAACAGACTCAAGACGAGGTTCAAAATATGCAAGAAGTAATCAATCAATATTATGTGGACACCACAGAAGTAGAGGAGTGGGCTACACGTCAGTGGCAAGAGCAAGAATAGAGGGAATCTTCACAGGTGCAAGATGCATGGAAAGCCATGGAAGAGGCCCATGATTTTGAACGACGTGAAAGGATGCCCAAGACCAGCGTCCCTCGAGAGAGAAGAAGCAGCAACTAGGGAAGAGGGCAGGGGACCAGTGTCACCAACCGGGGGAGAGGACAGGGGAGCAATAGCAGGGGAAGGAATCAATAACTACCTCTCTTTGTATACATCTTGATAGAAACAACAAAATTTGTAAAGTTTTGAGATAATGAAAAGTGTACATTTTTCAAACATTGTTTGAGCGGGACAAAATGTCTCTGTATTATTCATTTTGAAGAGTGCATCATGGTTTGCATGGCATCAAAGCTCATTGCGTGCACAATGTATGTGACCTATCTTTCAATGGAAGAAATTAAGTGAAGTGTATTTGAGAGGGACTCCTTGCAAAATGTTGTTTTCTCCTTGCATCTTGGAATTTGAGAAGAAGAAAGAGCTAGATTCTATGTCTCAATGTATTAAAGACAATCAAAATTGATCCATTTAGTAAGCACCTTTCTATTGTCGAGACTAAATGCATACAATTTGGACAAAAGTTCAAGTTCTTCACATGTAAGATCTACCATGAGCTGTGCAAGAGTTGTGCTTGACATTGTCTCCATCACAATAAGTAGGTTGTCTCAAAAGTAGAGCTCCATTGATAAAGGTTTGTTCTCAGGGCGAGACTTTGTATCTTGGTTGAGTGGAATTATCTACTCACTCAGAAGATGATATTTAAAATAGTAAAACGACACTATGAAATTTTGAGAGCTTATAATAAACTTGCAAATTATGGACTTCTTTAGCAAAATACAGATTTTTCCCTGTGACTGTTTCCTATCCCAATTATCACATTTAAAAAGTCCAAACAGCTCTCAAAATTTGCAAATGAACATTGTTGTGGTAGATCTTATTTGCTCATCAAAGAAGAAATCTACAAACACTTCAAGACGCATAAATAGTGCGAGCCGAGCTATTTTTGTGGCAATTGAATACTTGAGGGACTTTTGCATATCCTAAAACAACCAATTCCTAAAGATTTCACTAGTTTGCAAAGCTGACAAAGACCAATCCTTGCTGTCAAATGATGGAAGTGGCAAAGGAGTTACACGATCCCAACCAAAGGAAGTTCTCGGTTCCAAATATGACATATCATAAAAGAATATTCCATTATCAGCAAGTTCCTTGTGTTGTCTTTGTCGATACATTTGCTCAGCAATAAATGCATGGAAAGAATTAAAAATCCCGACTATGCTCTCAACTGGTTCCCGTTCCATCCTATTCGATGGATAAATATATGAAACTAACCAAAGATGATATCCACCACTTAACCTTTGAATATAATCATGCACTAAGTGAGATGCTCAAAATAACTTACAGTTGGGTCGATGCCGTGGAAAACTTGGAGGAGATGTTTGCTGCCTTAAGTCTGCATACTAGAAAGCATGCCCGCTTGCTTCGTGCACACACTTTCACTCTTTAACTTGTCCCTTGAAAGGCTCCACAAAATCATTGCGTTGCCTCCTCTTCCTCCTCCTAGTTTGCAGTAGTCTCGGGGGGTTCACTATGTGTAAAACTACCATATCACGTGCGTTCAAGACATGTTTGTAAAACCCCTTATCTATAAAATTTTTTAAGAATATAATGTACCCTTTTCTTTTTCAATCTGTAAGTTTTTTTCAAATTTGAAAAAATAATGCCCTTCTGTATATATATTTCTTTAAATTTCAAGAACTTTAAATACCCTTCTGTTGAACTCACGTGATAGGTTACATTTTATTAGGTGACCTCCCCGGGGCAGTAGTACCCAACTTCCGATAGTTAATCGAGATGGTATCCATGCTTGATCATCTGTAGTATAGCTATTAAAACTGCTAACAGAGTCAATGGTAGTGCTAGGCCTTCGAGAAGTAGTCATGATGTGCACTAGAATACACAAAAAAGTTAGCGCAAATATGAAAAAGGGAAGAAAGTTTTGAGAGAGAAGTAGAGCTACTCAAAGTAATATTTAAAACATAGATACTAGAGTCTTCAATGAAAGTTTTGAAATTTTTCGGTACAGAGTTAGTACGACTTATGGAATTTATGCTTTGAAAGCGTGAAATTGTGCAATTTGATGAACAAAAATAAGATTTTCTCCCTTTTTTCTAAAAGATCTTGGCTCAAAAATGTCGATTCTCAACGTAACATAAGCCTCTTCCTCATTGGTCGAGCACCACTCTCTCTCTAGAACTGAAAGGCCCAAAAGTGAGTCCAACTTTCTCCTTATGACTCATGCTAGACTATATCAGAAGCATGTCTACGTAGTGCAAGTGAAGTGCGCATGTGACCAAAATTGGTTGGGTGGAATGAGAGTGGCATGGGCGGGTCAAGAGTAAGGGAAAAATGATGACATAATCTAGAATTGTGGAAATCCATCATGCATGGAAACAGAATGTGGTCATAATGGCAGCATGCAAGGCCAACATCTGGCATCCTCAGCGGGTAAGGTGGTTGTAGATGGGAAGCCTTGGACCAAATGTGGGCCAAAGGCAATCATTGCATACAGTTCAACTAAATAAATTTTAATCAGCAAACATTGTACAAAGACTAACACGAAGTATCTCCAAAAATAGGTTAAACTTCTCCCGAGAAATACACAATGATAACCAACTATCGCATGAAAATTCAACAAGCTAAATGAAAAATAAATTATACAAAACATGACACAACACTCATTGATTTCAAATTCAATATGGCACAGGAATTCATGCTCACATAGGATTTTGAGCATTGCTTTCTTCATCGCTGGACCATTATAATTTATAACATTTTTTTAGTTTGAAAATAGAAAGCCAATGTGCCAAATTATTTCTAGAAGGCTTTGGACTCAAGATGTGTGTCTATTAGGCTTATGCAAGTCAGGCTCTTCGCTCTCCCATTGATGAATTTGGATGTTGCACACCTGGTTGGGGGAATATGTAAGGTTTCCACCTTTCTAGCAGCCAGGAATAAGCCCAAGCTTTAGAAGAAAGCATCGATCAGGCAATCAGGTAAAAATACTATTTCAAAAGAAATAAAACATGATATTTTTGGAATCTTAAGCACACTAAACCCCGGGCTAGGAATTTTCAAAATTAAAATCAGACAAAATCTGACCCCGCTAGTTCCACCGAAAGGTTTGATGTAAATTAAATTGGTAAGAAAAATTGGATGGTTGTAGTAATCATTTAAGTATAGACTTGATGGATGCAATAATCATTAAGCATAGACTTTTACTAAGGCTTCCCATATATTTTTCCCCGTTATTTATGAAATAAGCAGAAAATAACAAAAAAAAATTAGCAAGGTTGAATTTTAAAATAGGCAGGCTGTGGGAGGAGGTTGTAGGACCTACCAGGGACACGAATAGCAATAGATGGTGCATTTTTCAGCTTGGAGGCTGCTTGAGCTGCAAGCACCTGCTTGTTCCAGCCAGAGAAGGTCCAGAATGCCCAAAAAGGAATAAATAGAGTCCCTTGCTTCACATTTTCTCTCAAAATCAGAGTCTTGGCCATTTCTCTCTCACCTAGAGAGAACTCTACTCAAAAGTCACTAGAGAGCAAAAACTCTAGTTGATTAATCCACAGATTCCACTATGGCTCCAAAAAGGAGCCAAGGAAATCTTCGTTCCGGTGAAGAAGATACAATGAACAAAAGGACTAGAGCGTCCCATGACCATGAGGATGGGCCTAGTCATAGGCCTACATACGAGTCTCTTCAGGTGCCAGTGCAGCAGCAGATGGCTGAACAGTCTCAAGTCGGTTTCCATTTATTCACTTAAGTCTTTAGTTAGCTTAAAGTTCTTTTTATAAATTAACATTGCATACGTAAAAACCAGGAAGGATTAACTAGCCGAAAACAAAAGGTAACTTCCAAGAAACCAACGAGCATTGTTTGCAAATAGGAAAGAAATGTTTGGGCTAAGACTGGTTGACCTAAGAAAGAGATGATTGATCATCCTTAAGACAGCTTGTCTCAAGACACCTCTGATTCCTTGAAATATTTTACTCCGCGTGATGAGTAATGATGGCGAGTCAGCCATGGATGAGTCGGTTACCTCCATGCACGTGGAGTCTTTACCCCGTGCCTGTTTATGTTTGTGGATACTACTTAGGATATCGTTTTTATCCTAGAGGAGCCGCCCGGTTGTATGGGCAATAGGTTGGCATATGGGCGCCCAGATTTTGGGTGATGACTTTTTCCACCCCAATTTTTATAAATAAGAAATGGGTGCCGTTTCTCACCCCTGTATATGTGATCTTGAGACAAGCCAATACTGGTCAGAGTTACTTCATATTGACGATACCTTGTCTTAAGTCTAAAGATGTCTGTTTGCTAAAAGAATGTTTTCAATGCTGCTTTCAAGGGTTGTTCTAAAGAAATCCTATTATGAAGGATAAAAGGAACCATTATTTTAATTGTAACAAGAATGTGGTAGTAATTAAGTAACAAAGTACCATGTGTGAGTGTGGGGTGGTAAGTGGGGATTGACTAAGGTTGTCAATCATGGAGGGGAGGACCTGATTAGGCAGGTAACTATCCATTCCCGCACACTAAAAACTTCTAGAAACTTCTTCATTTGGAAGAGGAGTCCACCAACAGTTGTACCCGCACATATGTTACGAGGAAAAAAGCGTGGGTTGGGAATACTTAATTAACCAATCTCGTGGAAGTTATAGGGCTGAAATAGTTTTAGACTTTTAATATGTTGTCACGTTTCTGCTGTGAGACAGGACTAGGGCTCCTTCTAGGGCTATAAACCCAAGACATTGTCAATGGTAAAGGTATTCCCTGGATTTTTCTTGTTTAGAGACTCTGATTTTTATTACGCTTAGAGACTTGTCTAGGGTCCCATCCCGTTTTTTGTATTGGCGGGTACGGTTGGGGACCTCACAAGTAGTATCAGAGCTTGAGTTAATAAGGTCATGAACCTAGTGGGGAAAGGTTGACAAAATAGAGATAATAAGTAAATTTGCAGTTATAACTGTATATTTTGAAATGAGAATTCCCCTATCAATAATTTGAATTCAAAGTTTCCCCCCAAAATGGAATTTAAAATCTAGTGGATAAAACCATATCATGTAGCATATCTATGGAAAGAGCTTGGTGTGTAGATTGCAGATATGTGATCTTCGCTCAAATCAGAGATCATATGTGGGAGTTATGGAAGGCCGAAAATCATAAAATTGTCCACCTCCTTTTTGAGGGGAAAAGTGCATCCTTTGACCACTCTTACACATTTCTTACACACCCACCATTCTTGCACACATGGCGTACACCTATTCGTCAAAATGTTAATCACCTCCATAAGCTCATGGCAAATAAAGAGGCCCTCCTACATCCCATTCTCTTCCTAATGGAGGGAAAAAATGCCTCGGCAGTCCTAGTGTGTTCACACACATCACTACCACATGTATATGGTAACAAATCCCCCCAGGAGTGATGCGATGAACAAGAGTTGGCACATGAGTAAAGGGAAGTGCCATGCCCTGAGGACATGATCAGTCCACAAAGGGAAGTAAGCCCAAAGCTTTGCGGAAAGCTTCGAGCTTCTCACGAGACAATGCCTTTGTGAAAAGATCTGCAAGGTTGTCTTGTGTTGGCACATAAGCCAAGCTGATCTCTCTTGTTGAGAGCCTCTCCCCTGACATAGTGGTAATGCACCTCAATGTGATTTATGCGAGATGAAAAATTGGGTTCCTCACAACTACCAATGCGCTCTGATTGTCAGTGTAGATAGTGTTGGTAGTGTCATGTCCAACACCCAAATCCATTAGGAAGAGGATGGGGTCTAGGAGGGCCTCTTTATTTTCCATGAGATTATGGAGGTGATTAAGATTTGGACGAATAGATACATGCCATGTGTGCAAGAATGGTGGGTGTGTAAGAGAGTCAAAGGATGCACTTTTCCTCCCAAAAAGGGGGAGGAAAAATTTATGGTTTTCGGCCTTTCATAACTCCTACATATGATCTCCAATTTGAGCGGAGATTATAGATCTAGAATCTACATGCCGAGCTCTTTCCATAGATATGCTACTTGATTTACTTTTGCCCGCTAGATTTTAAATTTCATTCTGGGGGGAAAATTTGAATTCAAATAAACTAGTTGTTTTACCTATTTGAATTCAAAAGTTGTCCTTTGATTGCTTTCTTAATACTAAAGGTTTGACCCCCTTAAACTGCCAAATAAAGAGGCCCTCATAGACTCCATTCTCTTCCCAATGCAGCCATAAGGCGTCTAATCCATACACACTCAACCGTAGCTATGAAGACTGCCCTGTACTCAGCCTCACAACTCAAAGCGGCCACAGTAGGTTGCTTCTTGCTTAACCATGATATGCAAGAACTGCCAAGCATGAAACAAAAACCACTTGTGGACACTCGCGTGTCAAAACAACCAGCCCAATCTGAGTCCAAAAAAGCATGTAAGTCTCGCGGCACATCACTACCACATGTATATGGTAAAAAATCTCCCTTGGAGTGATGCGGTGAACGAGAGCTGGCATAGAGTAAAGGGAACTGCCATGCCCTGAGAACATGATCAATCCACAAAGAGGAGTAAGCCCAAAGCTTTGCGGAAAGCTTCAAGCTTCTCACAAGACAATGCCTTTGTGAAAAGATCTGCAAGGTTGTCCTGTGTTGGCACATAAGCCAAGCTAATCTCTCCTGCTAAGAGCCTCTCCCTGACATAGTGGTAATTCACCTCAATGTGCTTTGTGCGAGCATGAAAAACTGGGTTCCTCGCAACTACCAATGTGCTCTAACTATCAATGTAGATAGTGTTGGCAGTGTCCTGTCCAACACCCAAATCAGTCATAAGGCATCTGAGTCATACACACTCAACAGTAGCTATGAAGATTGCCCTGTACTCAGCCTCACAACTTGAAGTGGCCACAATAGTTTTCTTCTTGCTCAACCATGATATGCATGAACTGCCAAGCATGAAAACAAAACCACTTATGAACACTCGCATGTCAAAACAACCAGCCCAATCTGAGTCCAAAAGAGCATGTAAGTCTGGCGGCAATGATCCCCCCTTGGGACAAAACAAGCCAAGATGTAAGTGCCACTAAGGTAGCAAAAAATCCTCTTGACAGACTACAATGCTTAGACCCTAGGCTATGCATAAATCTGCTAACCTGTGAGACTGCAAACTGAATATCCGGCCTTGTGTTGCATACATAAATGAGGCAGCCAATATCAGTTTGGTAAAGAGTGACATCAGCAGGATCACGAGCATCATGAAGACTCAATTTCAAACCTGTTTCCATGGGAGTGGCAATAGGTTTGCAATCCTCAAGTCCAAACTTACATAGCAATGTCTCTATGTGACTTCTTTGACACAAGGCAATACCACCATTACACTGCTTAAACTGTATACCCAAGTAATGATGCAACAGCCCCAAATCTTTCATCTTGAAAGTAGCATTCAAATCAGCCTTAAATTCAGTAATATGTATTTCATTTGGTTAAATGATCAGCAAATCATCTACATAAAGAACCACAATGAGAAGTACATCACCCTCACGCTTTACATACAATGTGCTTTCTGTTGGATTGTTACGAAAGGCTTGTTTGACCAAATGAGTGTCAGCTTTCTCATACCAAGCACGAGCAGATTGCTTCAATCCATACAAAGCCTTGTTACATTTGCACACTTTGTCCTCTTGTCCTTTCTTGACAAACTACGAGGCCGCGTTACATAAACTTCCTCAAATATGTCACCATTCAAGAAAGCAGTAACAATGTCTAGTTGATGTACATCCCAACCAAAATAAGTTTCCAATGCACATAGAAAATGCACAGTAGTCATACGACAAGTGGAAGCAAAAGTCTCTTTATAATCTATGCATTTTTTCTATGCATAACCCTTTGCAACAAGTCGAGCCTTATGGCAGTCACCATCCAGCTTGCGTTTCAACTTGTTTACCCACTTTGTACCAATGGCGTTTTTGCCAAGACAAAATCACATAAATTCCATGTGTCATTTTATATAAGTGCATCATATTCTGATTGCATGGCAGCCATCCAATTTTCTGAATTCTGTGCTTCAACAAAAGACATAGGCTCCTCAACATCATGTAAGCTAGACACAGCCAAAGCATAACAATCTAATGCATAAGATGCATGGCGAGAGCCTGAACAAGTACGACTAGACAAAGGTGCATCCAATTTACTATCACGCAATGTATGCACCAACCATTTTGGCATACCTCTAGCCTGCTCGTTTTCAGCCCTTTCCTCATCAAGTACATCATGTACATCTACATCAATAATAGGCTGATCTGTAACATTTTCAGAAACCCTCATAGGTTGTACCTTTGCCTCATTGGAACTTACATTCGTATTTCCACCACTGAAAAGAGGCAACAAAGTGTCATAAATGTCATGTGAGCTTACATTACTATCTCTAGTACATGACAGCAAGGGCTATTTCCACAAACACTACATCTCGTGAAACCAGAATACGCTTTGTTTGCGAATGATACAACCTGTAACCTTTTCTTTCAGCACTATAACCAACAAAAATACATTTGACAACCTTATCATCCAATTTTTTTGCATTGTGTTTGTGGCACCAAAGCATATGCCAAACAGCCAAAAATACGCATGTGCTCAATAGAAGGATTTCTATCATGTCATGCTTCATATGGAGTAATAGATTTGTAGGACACCTGTTTAGTAAATAAGTGGCACACATGATGGCCCCAAGCCAAAAAGAATGCGGCAAAGCTTGACTTTTAACCATACATCGTGCCATTTCCGTAAGTGACCTATTTTTGCTCTCAGCAACACCATTTTGCTAAGGTGTATAAGGCACTGTACATTGGTGTTTTACCCACAACTAGCCAGAAATGCATTGAATTCATGAGACATATACTCCCCCCCTCGATCGGAACGGAGGGTGTCCATAGTACATTTTGAGACATTTTCAGCCATAGCCAGAAATTGTTTGAAGCACATAAAAACTTCGGACTTCGCTTTAAGCAGAAATACCCATGCATGCCTGGAGTTATCATCAATGAAAGTAATGAATTAAAGGTAATTTCCCAAGGACGGAGTTTGCATGGGCCCACAAACATCACTATGCACAAGCAGGTTGCCCGAACCATCCTTTGGAAACTTTGAAAGCTGCATACTACCCAAAATACAGCCTTTAGAAACATGTTTGACGGGTGCTTCAAGAGGCGGCAAAGAAGGAACCATATCAGATTTTTGCAAATGCAGCAAACTGGCAAAATTCAGGTGACCAAAATGTGCATGCCAAAGTTTTGAATTTGAAATAGCCCTTGAATCTGCAACTGCATTTGCAAAACTTTGTCCACACTTGTCATACAAAGTGAGCTTATACATCCCATAGCACAGAAGCCCAGATGCAACAATTTCATCACCAAAATTGAGAACATGAACTGTACATCTGTCATCCACAAATTTGACTACAAGTCCAAGTCTAGCAAGTGCAAATAAAGACAAAAGATTCTTCTTGATCCCAGGTACATAAAGTGTATCAACAAGTGTGAAAGAACTACCATTTGCAGCAGTAAGCACAATCTTTCCAACTCCCTGAAGCGGATAAGAGGCATTGTTGACACAAGTGACTGAATTCGCATGAGGGTTAGACTTGAGAGAGGTGAACAATTCATGATGTGAGGTAGTGTGCTTTGTAGCACCACTGTTGAAATACCACACATGTGAATCTGCAGCAACTAACATGCATGCATCATGGACAGCAGGATTGTAAGTGCACTCTACATTAAAAGCCCATTCTGCATCAACATCAGCATTACAGACTCCTTTTACAGAAGACTCAACAATGGCTGCATTTGTAGTGGAACCAGCATTTGCAGTCTAACCACCCTCTTTCTTCTTAGCCTTTGGCCTTCAACTTAGGACACTGCTTGATCAAGTGATCATTAGCTTTATAATAATGGCAACACATCTTCTTTTTTCCCTTATCACCAGAATTGTCAGACGAAGTGCTGCCAATAGAAGCATTCAGAACAGAAGTTTTGCCACTCGTAGCAGAACCATAAGACGTGGCTGCATTGCTGTTACTACCCTTTCTTTGAGAATCAATAAAAGCCTATTCAACTGCACGCTGTCTAGTCCTGTTTTTTTTGGAAAGTGACTCTTGCAATAGCAATGTGCATAATGCATCAAACTTGACAACTTCTGAATTTTCTTGGGTCATAAGTCTCCAAGTACTAGCAAAAGTCTGGTAAGAATCTGGTAAGGCATCAAGAACAGTCTGCACAAGGAAACTATCTAAAATGAATTCACCTGCAAAAATAAGTAGCTCATTGATATCCTTGACACCAACAAGAAAAGTTTCAACATCATCTTCCTCATGCATAATCTTTGACTCCAACTCTTTACACAGCAAAGAAATTTTAGCCTCATTGCGGCTTGCATAAAGACCTCCTAGAATATCCCAAGCCTGTTTTGCAGATTTTGCTGAACGAATGTGAGGAACAATGGTGCACTTTACAGACAACGCAATCAATGCATGAGCCTGCGCATCCTTTACATCCCAACAAGCTTGTTCTACCGTAGGCAAAACAACTCTAATAGCAGCAATCCTTGCAGCAAGACCTGCAACATCCTCAACATCGCCTACATCCTCAGAACCAGAACGTACATCAATGCCCTGCACAATATTCCAGACGCCCTTTGACACAAGAACGTGTTGCATCATATAAGCCCACATAGGGTAATTTTCCCCATCCAACTTGTCCTTAGCAGCAAACATCTTGAACACTTTTGTGTTGTTGTCAGCCACGGTAAATGTTGCACCTCATGTGAAAACTTCCCCAAAAGAGGAGAAATGGAGCGGAAACAGCATGTGCTATATAGCACAAACCATAGAAGAATATAAGGCACCTGTTATGCAAAAAACGGCACTGACAAAAATTTTACACAAAATGACAAAATTACTTGTGCAGATGTGCCTGTAGTGAAGACGGAGGCCGAAATGAGCCCAAATTAAAAATCTAAGTAGACTAAGCTCTACGAGCACACCCAAAACATTTTTCGACCTTGAACGCTCATCAAACCTCACTGTAATCGAAGAAAGTGAGCAGGCATGTGCTGGAGCAGCTGGCGAGTAAGCATGAGAGGACGCAACCTGCTCTGATACCAATTGTTGGAATTAGGGTTGCAGAGAAAGGCACACAGCTTGGAGAAGATGAAGGAAGCTCAAGGCACACAATAGAGAGTGTGTTACTTAGTGTGCAATGGAAAGATCGATAGCCCTAGAGTGATGGGCGTATATACAATGCACGGGGGGAAAAACCTCCTAAAGAGGAAAAAAATGCCCCGGCGGTCCTAGTGTGTTCACACACATCACTACCACATATATATGGTAACCGGGGGGGGGTTATACGTTTTGATTTCATAGGCCATTTGGCCTTTTTAAAGAATCTCATAGGTCGTTTGGCCTTTTGAAGACGTTAATATAACATTTCATCTCTCTCTCTCTCTCTCTCTCTCTCTCTCTCTCTCTCTCTCTCTCTCTCTCTCTCTCTCTCTCTCTCTCTCTCTCTCTCATGCAACAAGCATGACCGTCCTATGAGCAGCCTGAAGCACATAACGCATTTGATTTGCAGTCCCACTTCTTCTGCGGATGTGAAGGTAAGGCCACTCCCCTCCATCGACCATTTTGTAATAAGCTACTTGTTGTGCAACCTCTTGTAATTTCCTCAGATTTCTTTCATATTATCAACCTTGATTCAACGTCCAGCTAGCTAGGTAGCCTTGCCAAACCTATCTTGATCCAATCAATGCCACCCTGAGAGAGAGAGAGAGAGAGAGAGAGAGAGAGAGAGAGAGAGAGAGAGAGAGAGAGAGAGAGAGAGAGAGTAAGAAGAAGAAGAAGAGAGTTTTAATATCATAGGAAACTATCCAAAGAGAGAGCAGAGAGGGAGAGAGAGAGAGGGGAGAAGAAGAAGAAGAGAGTGGGGGGGGGGGGGGGGGGAGGTTATACGTTTCGATCCCATAGGTCATTTGGCCCTTTTCTTTTTAAATCTCAAAGGTTGTTTGGCCTTTTGAAGACGTTAATATAACATTTCATCTCTCTCTCTCTCTCTCTCTCTCTCTCTCTCTCTCTCTCTCTCTCTCTCTCTCTCTCTCTCTCTCTCGCTCTCTCTCTCTCTCTCTCTCTCTCTCTCCATGTGTGTCGATTATTGTATTGTTGCGAGTCAATGCGGCCCTACGGCATGGCTCAAGACGTATTCACAACGGCCCAATGGCATGGCTTGAGATGCCACCACCTCTCTCTCTCTCTCTCTCTCTCTCTCTCTCTCTCTCTCTCTCTCTCTCTCTCTCTCTCTCTCTCTCTCTCTCCCCCAGCCAAAGTGTGGGCTCTCCATTGCGACTCTCATCACTACAATTTTGGAGCATCGAGAGTCACTCATCAGCCATACACATACTACATCACATGTAACTTTGGTCCCATAGGTCATATTTGACCTCCGAGGACGATAATAAAATCTATCTCTCTCTCTCCCCCCCCCCCCCCCCCCCCCCCCCCCCCCCCCCCCCCCCCCCCCCCCCCCCCCCCCCCCCCCCCCCCCCCCCCACACACACACACACACACACACACCATTTGCCGGCTTGGGTGCAATGGAGCTCGACTGATCAAAGTATACTACAATGCTTTATGAAGCTGGCAACATGAGCTATCAAAGCTTCTCTCTCCCTAGAAACAATGCTTATCAACATGACCGACATGCTCCTACCTCGACCTTTGCAGCTATCAAGGCCTTGATCGACCATTTTGTAATAAGCTACTTTTTGTGTGACCGCTTGTAACTTCCTCTGGTCTCTTTCATATGATCGACCTTGATTCAACGTCCCACTAGCTAGGTAGCCTTCCCAAACCTATCTTGATCCAATCAGTGCCACCCTACTATTTACTGAGAGAGAGAGAGAGGAAGGGGGGGTATACGTTTTGATTTCATAGGTCATTTGGCCCTTTTTTTTTAATCTCATAGGTCATTTAGTCTTCTGAAGACCTTAATATAACATTTCATCTCTCTCTCTCTCTCTCTCTCTCTCTCTCTCTCTCTCTCTCTCTCTCTCTCTCTCTCTCTCTCTCTCTCTCTCTCTCATGCAATGTGCATGGCCGACCTGTGAGCAGCTTAAAGCACAACCCGCTTTTGATCCGTAGTCCCACTCCTTTTGTGGACGTGAAGATGGCTGCAGGCGATTGTCTAGTGGGTTTCTCAAGTGGAGGAGCAAGTAGAGATGGTGTCCAAAAACAACAACACACAAAACCCCCCCTCCCCCCCAAATCTCTCTGTCTCTCTATACACACACATATACAGTGGCGACTCTCTCTCTCTCTCTCTCTCTCTCTCTCTCTCTCTCTCTCTCTCTCTCTCTCTCTCTCTCGACAATGGGAGTGGGTGCAGCAAGGATGGGTGAGGGGCGAGGAGCGGAAGAAGAGTAGCGCAAAATGTGGAGCTATATTCACATGCTTGTGTTTCTGCCTGTTGTGACCTGTCTCGCTAAGTGCGTAGAGCGACCGTGCACACTACCTAAAAGCACCGGAGTGTGGAGCTTTGGACACGTGTCCGAGGGGAGGGGCCGGAATCCCTTCCCCATTATTTTAGTAAAGATATAGATGTAGATGTAGATGTATAAACTTTGAAACATTATAGAAACCAGCCCTCCACTTTAAGAGATTTTATGGGTCCTTAAATGTGGCTCTACTACTACAATCAAAGTTACTATTATAGCCCCAAGGAAGAGACGAATTACCAATCACCGTCAAGAAGCACAAGCTCATCACTACTTAGAGTTTACTTTTGGGACGGCTCATGACTAAGTGACACGGAGCATTTAAGAGGGGGGGGGTGAGGGGATCAATGGACGGGAAATCCACACGCAACCTTCAAGGCGATCTACATCATAGATTGTTTGTTAAAATTAAACCCGACCAAGAACTAAACCCGACCAGGCACCCCGCCCGGGTTTAGTCCTAGGCCAATCCAGGTTTTGTGTTTAACATTAGGTAAAATGGCTATGCTTTCAAACGTGTGTGGGCGGGTGTAGTGGTTAGCTCATGCTTCAAAAATCATTGGCACCTGAAGTCGAGGGTTCCATTCCAAGCTCCTCACCCATGCCCCCAATTTTTGGGCGCTCCCACCTACCTTGAGATACCCGTCGCACTTCTTCGTCGTCGATCCCCTTACTCGTACCATGTGTCAGTGTCGTGGCTTGGGAAGACTAATGCCAATGATTGCTCCCCTTTTTATTGATGTCAAGAATTACTTAGAGTTTACTTGGGAAGACAAGTGCAAACGACTGCTCCCCTTTTTACTGGCGTTAAGAAATACAACCGAATTGCCAACCTAGCATAGATCAAGTATGTCAATTTACACTCATTAATTAACAAGAAATTAGACTTTAGCCAAAGTTTGAGTGACATTTGGAATATATGTTAAAAAGAATTGCAATATCACCCATATTTAGAGTTCTAAACAAACCAATTTTCAAAAGTATCCTCTCACCATCTCATTTCAAACCCTCACCGAAGGATTAAAGCAATCTTCATAACAGATCTAGAAAGAGATTATACGCATGTCAAAGCGAGCCTATGTCAAAGGAACAAAAACATCCGAGTTTGTAGCCATGGTGAGAGGATTCCTCTTACTAAGTTTGTGTATCATAATATTTCTAGAAAGGGATCAAAGGTGAGACAAGGTCTACGCCATATTAGAGCCAATAGAGCTTTGTATACCATAGTAAATCCATGCCATTTATAGCATAAATTAAATATGTAGGTCCAATACACACGAGAGGATGTCATGAGCTAGTCCATACGCCATATTTTCACTACAAGTAATTCAAGCTCAAGACCAAATGGGGATTGGTGTCCAATCATGTGTGATCAAAGAGCCATTAGATCATAAGGTAGGTTGTCACCCATATATTAGCTATACTATGTAGGTCCAATACACACGAGAGGATGTCATGAGCTAGGTCCATACGCCATATTTTTACTACAAGAAATTCAAGCTCAAGACCAAATTGGGATTGGTATCCAATGATGTGTGATCAAAGAGCCATTAGATCATAAGGTAGGTTGTCACCCATATATTAGCTATACTATGTCTAAGGTTAGAAATGCATCACGTGTACATCCCCTTACCAATGCTAGGATGTAGAAAATACCAAGTTGGTAGACATCATATGACATGATGGGGAAAAAGTCACAGAAGAGATGATGATGGAGTTCACAGTAGACATGATCAACATGATGATGGAGATCATAGTAGACATGATCAATAGGAGACAAGATGAAAGACACAGAGACCATGACAGAGAGGCTGAATGTAAAAAGGATCTTAGCCATTTGGGTGGTGATTGAAGGACTCATAGAGAGCATGAGGATCACATGGATAGGTACCACGACGATCATGAAGACAGTGGCCAAAGCAAGATAGAGGATCAAAATGATAGAAACCCTAGCTCTTCAAAAGTGCATTGATTGCAAGAACTTGCGATATTGAGGTTGGGTTTCATGTCATGGATCATGGTTGTAGAGCTTGCAAGCTTTCGTGATCTGAAAGGAAGATATTGTGCATGTTTCACAAAATGCCACATATATGATTGCTAATGCAAAGATGTTGTGAAGAGATATCAAGCATGAGCAAAGAGCAAGTGTTGGCATCTTGAGAGACATCGAGTGAGCAACAATTTTGTATGGCCAAGCAAGAGCAATGACTTCCCTTTTTTGGCCACCTCAAAGTCGATTGTGCTTAACACCATAAAGCAATTTGGTTCAATAGAGTTTAAAAATCCAGCTTCCTATGAATCAAAGAAAGCCCACCATGTTTTCTGAAGGCATCCATACAAGAGCATGCAATACCTATTCTCTCTATGTTGTAATCTAGCCGCCTTGGCAATATGTACCAGAGATCATATAAAATGACAAGATTCAATATAGGCAACCTAGACTCCATTTTCCTTTGCTCAAGCCACTTACGAATCTTCATGGATTGTGGACTTGACAAACCATTTTTTATGCTAGCCTTCATGCCAAGTTTGAGTAGCATATTGTTTAGACAACAATTTGTCCTCACTTGTCCGTGGGGAAGAGTAGTAAGACCCTACGCAACCATTAGCTAGATCTCTTTTCCTCATTGTTGTCAATAGAATAATTACATTAGATTTGAAAGCATTTATTTTATTGAATTGGGATGTCCATTGTCTACCTTCAAAAGCTTGTGATCAGCAAGTTTATTTTACAACCAAGGAAAACATATGACAATTAAATGTCATTGACCTTAAATTACTAAGCATGATCTTTTGTCCTTTTTCTAGAGAAGACTTTATTCACGTACATGACAAGCTTTGCAAATCGACAAAACAGAAATATCTATAAACCAGTAGATCGAACTTTGCATCAAGAAGTCGTAAAGGTTTGTTATTTGCAACCAAATCTCCATGTCTATGTATTTTCTTGCACAATGTACAACTAGACTATAGGGCAAGGCAGCACAACTTCCATTCCTTATAATTTCTAGGGAGACACAATGCTAACTCTCCATCATACTTATGTATGGCACATTTGTATGACGTACACTATATGTGATGTAATCTGTGTCATTTTCAAATCACATGATAAAAAGTTTAACTACTCGCATGGTTTTCTTGTAGCTTGAAACAACAATGTTTTTTGCTTTGCACACTCACTCGAGATGCCTGCTCAATTACCAGGTCAGTAGTCAATTTCTCTACATTACAATCTACTATATGTAGGCATATTGTTTTTGTCTTGCAAAAACACATCAAATAATTTACCACATCAACAAATTTTGATGGCAACATTAGCAAAATTTTGAAATCAAATTTGGTACTTTTAGCGCTAGAGAGAAAATATTGTTGTAGGACCAATGGATGGAGGGCTATAGTAATGGTAGTTTAAATTTTTGTTATTTTTATCTCAAATTTTTGCATTCTCAAAAAACAGCTTCTAATTGATTGAAAAACCTAAATGTTAATATAAATTACTAGTTTCTTACCAAATATAGGACAAAAATGGCATAACTCACACTCAATGCAATTGTATGCACTTTTTTTATATGGAAGATTTCATAGTTCTCCCACTCATTCCCATTTAGGTATGCTCAACTAACTTTTTTGCTTTCATTGACTGAACGCTCTTTGTGCTCAATGACACTATTGAACTCTCTCTCTCTCTCTCTCTCTCCCCATTGCTCTGTGCCACTATCAAAACCCTAACCCTACTCTTCCCTGCATGTCTCCCCATGGTGGGTGAGGGCGGTCTTGTGGGGGGACGTTAATACAACAGCCTTGTCCTTATACACTCACGCTCATCATCTCTACGCGAGGCACATGGTGGTTTTTGCTAGCTCTTGCCAGCCTGCATCCGATGCAGATATTGTACTTCAACTACTAATTTCACCAACTTGCTGATTTTATTGACCTGCTGACCTGTCCACACGAGCTAACCCGTCTACATAGATCCTAGATTAAGGTTAATTTCATTTATTCAAATCAAAGTAAGCCTTTAATCCCACCACACTCTCAGTTTGACAGAGTTGCAAGCTAGCAATTTTGAGACGGTGTAACTAGCCCCATTGGTGGCATTGATGTGCTCATGCAAGAGCTTTCTTGCAGTGGCATATAATACCCAAAAACTATTGGAAGCAATCACCCAAGCAAAGCAAGACTTTGCAAAATATGAGTGACAATTTGGATATGTTAGATCTTACTCAAAATTGTGTTTGTAGCCACTTAGTGAGATGATGCATAGATTCTAGTTCATTCTTTTTACTTTTGTAGAGAATGGTCTTGTATGTTTTCCAAATGGAAATTATCCCATTAGATTTGTAAACATAAGCCTTGTAAATGGAAATTTTTGTATAGTACAATCCATGGATTCAAATTGTATCTCTCTCACTTGTACACTCTCTCTCATTACTTATGGACCATGGTGCAAAGTGATTCAATACAATATGTGGTGTGTTGTGAAAATTTAAATTGATTTATAGACATCCAAATTGCAAATGGAATTTTTGGTATAGTGATAAACCATGGTGCAAAGTGATTCAATAACAATATGTGGTGTGTTGTGAAAATTTAATTAAATTTCTAGACACCAGATTTACAACTATAATTTTTTGTATAGTGATGGACCATGGTGCAAAGCAATTCAATACAAGATGTCGTGTGTTGTGAGAATTTAAATGAATTTCTACACACCAGATTTGAAAATGGAATTTTTTGTATAGTGATAAAATCTATTTGGTATCATGCACACATGATTTATATATCGGTCTTAACAATCATAATTTTTCTATGATGCTTGATCACCACGCAATGGTGTCGCATGTGATCCACAAAAATAATGTTGTTCAAACTTAAGTTTTGTTGCCCATTGAAGACATTGTAGATTTGTTTCTTCCAAGCATGGACGAACACAAGAAATCTAAAAAAGCATACAACCGCTTACACTTACTTGCATATGTAATTGGTCTAAACAACCAAGCAAGAGTTGTTGCATAGACCAATGAGTGGGCATCGGCCAATGACAAGCATTGGAAAGACATCAACGGAGATGTCTACACAAAGATGTTCAAGGCAGCATGAACGACCATGTCTGAATTCTCCATCTACAAAGGGAGATAAAAGCTAGACAAATGCATTGTGCCGTAAATTTTCATGCACACCGAGGCCATATACCTTGCATTCACAAGGAGTACACTAAATGACACGGATTGTCCCCTATAGTTTGCAAAGATGTTATACATGTAATATGTTCTAAATGAGCCAGTGGACTTCAACATTAGGAACCCCAATAAGAGCATAGTGGATATCTACAGCAAGATAGTTACAATATCACAAGAAGGGCCGAAATGCAATTATGCAAGCACATGACGCTATGGAGGAGTTGCAAATGCAGATATGTACCTCCATATAGATGACGGGTCCGGTGACACAAGTAATCCCAAAGTTACAAAGAGACATCAAGTTCCTTAGGCATGAGCTCCGTGAAATCAAGGAGCAATGCCAACAATTAACAGTCATGAGCATGATTGAGCATCCCAACACATTGTAGCCACCTCCAATTTACACAAAAGATGTTATGGGTCCTTGCCCGATTTTTGGGTACTTCTTCCACAACTAGAGTGGTCACTAACAAAAAAAGCTTACTGCCATATGTATTATTTGTCATGTCTCATGCAGAACATGGTGAATAATAAGAGTTCCATATATGCAATGCTCCCATTGATGAGCTTGTGTATTACATGTTCAAAATGGAGAAAGTCTATTAATGCTTGTTGGCAGCCATTGCGAGAGAGAGAGAGAGAGAGAGAGAGAGAGAGAGAGAGAATCAACCTAAATTTATCTTTATAAATGTCACAATTGGAGTAAATTGTAGTGACTTTTTGAATCATTGTATATGATACCCTTGCAATGAAAACTGGAACCTTATAAAACTTGAGGGGACATTTTTGCCTCTTTGTATATGATACTCTCATTTTCAAAACTTTCAGTTGTGAAATAATGTCATTGTGTATAATGTGTTTTATAAACTACCTCATAACTAGACAAGTGGATAAAGTGAGTTGTGAATGTTTTGATAGTTCTACTTGGTGTATGTCCAACATGGTGGTCCTAATATTAGTGTTTTAAATATACTCAACTTTAGTGGTTGTAGACATTGAATCAATATTTGACAGTGTTGATAGAAAATGGTATAACCATGACTTGTCATTTAACCCTATAAATGCAACATATCCACAATAAATGATTCTACTTGGTGTATATCCAACATGGTGGTCCTAATATTAGTGTCCTAAATGTATTTAACTCAAGTGATGACATACATTAAAGCAACTATTAGACAGTGGTGACTATATGATGGTGGTAAACATGACTTGTAACTTAGAACCTTATAAATGTACTCAAACTATGATGGTGATAGACTTCAATGCAACATATCCAACTTGCAAAGTGGATAAAGTCATCAATTGATTCAAGCACTAGATTTTTTTAAGTCATAAATGGTTCTATCTAAACTCCAATGTTGATAGACAATAAACCAGTAGTTAAAGTGGTTCCCATGGCCCACAACTTACAAGTAAAGAGTTTGCATGGCTTGCTAATTGTCCTTATGAAAGGACTTAGACTTGTTCTGCACCCCACCAAATTGTCAACCTACCATGCTATCTATGTTTACATCATTGCTCCACAATAGCCTTCTTTGTCAAGTAGGAGGACAATCATTCAACTCAAATTCACATCCAATTTGAACAAGTATATCCACCAAGCTCACAAAATTCTATTTATTTGTCCATCACCTCTTCCCCTTGCTCTTGGTCATCTTCATTGTTATCCACAATCCAACTTGGTCTCTTCTTTATACTTTTTTGATTGAATATTACTAAGGATCCTATGATTGCAATACTCTTATACCAATTTTTTGGCACATGATTGCTTAGAAGGTAATTATGAATAGTCGAGTGTACATAGTTGTAGGTACTCCAATTTTGCTTGGAGCTTGATTTGGAAACACATTGTGCAAGCACCCTAGCAACCAATCTGCATAATGTAGGTTGAAGCACCGTTCATGAGCCAGCATCTCCATGCTGGTTGTTCTGATGCAAGGTTCTTAACAAACTCAAAACTAAAAAGGCCATCCTTTAACTTGTACTTTTTCAGGTTAGAGACAACCTGGGCTTGATCATTTGGATTTCTAAATAAATATTGAAGTCTTAAATCACCTCTTCATCCTATTCATCATTGTCCACGTTCCAATACTCTAGATCAATCAAAAAAGAAACATTGTGCAACGGATTGTGTGCACTGACCCATAGAGCATATACATTTTTATTTAAGATCTCTTTTAGCTATGTGAAAGGGTGCTTTCCAAGGATTAATCAAACAAATTTCAAGCTCTAAAGGATAGTTCATGTACACTTTCCCTATATTGGGTAACTTAAGATCAAATTGTTGCAAGGATATCATCACAGGCCTCACCACCAAGTATGTGTCACCAATGTCAGACCAAAAGTGTCTATCATCAATAAGAAATTTCAAAGACAAATGTCTCTAAAACAACATTTTTGTTTTGCAGTAGACTTTCCACATTATAGAAGTTAGTGCAAAATCTTCTTTCTCACGGTAGCTTTAGCATCGTGGATGTACATTGCCAATACATGTCTAGAACACTTTGTCTCTTCAAAATGTACTTCACCACCTTCCTTGCTTTGTCTATAATTCTTTTGAACCAATCAATGTCATCATTTTTATACCAATCTTGAATAAAAAATTCAAGATGTGCGCATTGTAGCCAAACATGTGCAAGCTAGGGGAGCGCTCCTCAAAGAGATGGCTAGTTGCTCTGCATTTTTTTGCACTATCCATGATCACCTATGCTACATTGGGACACCTATTTGATGAATGTCTTTGTTATGATATCAGTATATAGCTCCCTGACTTTATCTCGCCCGAGCTATCCATTTCTTTCATGAAGCACTCCCCTTGAGGACTCAATAGCATCACATTGATTAGTAGCCTGTGCTAGATATTTGGCCATCCATCAATGACTATAGTGCATCTTGTTTGATCAATTGATTTCAACATCAACCTATCAAATTCCTTTTGAGTGTCTACAAAGCATTTATCAAAAAGTTTTGTGCTCATTTAATGATGTGATGGAGGGGAAAACCAACACCATACTCACCAATCTTCTCCCATGCATGCTTCCATGGCTCTTGTGTGACCATCAACATAGAACCGCCTATAAAATAGATAGCTTGTGTAAGAGCAGATTGTGCCTCTTTAAGAGCAGTTGATTGAAAGCTCTACTTGAGACTTTCTTGCCTTGTTCTATGCATTACAAACTAGTACTCAGCAACCCATGTTGAGTACTAGCTCTCTCTGTGTATGTAGTGGCATATGGAGGGTACACCACTATTCTGTATGCCTTGTGTTGAGGCAACATTGCATCAAAGCTTTGAAGCCAACTATCTTCAGTCAGTATTCTAGGTTTCTTTACATTGGATACACCTCCTAATAACTCTCTCAAACTTTTTGTAGCATTCTCATGACCTAACCATTACATCTACCTCCATTTTCCCTATTAGTTGTTCCATTCCTTGATCCAAGGAAGGTGCACCTTTTAATTTTTCATTGCCACATAATTTGTAGCACCAATCTATAAATAAACTAGTGTTCTTTGCAAATTTCCACTTGGACCCTGCCACATCACCATTGTTAGGTTCAAGCCCAATTATTGGCGGGAACACTGTCTCTTGGAGCATGCAGATGCACTTCGGTTCTTTTAGAAGTGATGCATGGCTAGCATGGCTAAAAACAAACAATTATATGTTGTAAGGTTTTTTTTTTAAAAGAGAACATACAAGTGTAGAGTTTTATTTATTATGTTCAAGCTCATCTCTCTCTGCTCTCTCTGACTCCTCTCTCGTTCTCATTTCTTGTGCATGCTAAGTTTTCCATGGCTCTCCAACTTCACCCTCCCTAGTCACGAGTCCCTTCAAGTGGTATTAGAGTTCAGGTCGGCTAGGGTGTTGGCAGGTGGTGCTAGTAGAACACCAAGGGAAAAAAGGGGGGGGGGGGGGGGGGGGGTAGCACCTGGTTATGGGTAGACCAAAACCCTTGGTTGTGAGAGAATCTAAAACTCACAGTTCATGAGTATACCAAAAACTCAAGATATCATGATAGTGGTGCATCTAGTTCAGGCTTGAGGGGGGGATTGCTAGGTTCAAGCCCACAAATTATTTGTGGGAACACTCTCTCTTGGAGCATACAAATGCAATCCAGTTTTTTTAGAAGTTTTGCATGGCTATCATGGCAAAAAACAAACACTTATATATTGTATTTTTTAAGATAGCATACAAGCATAGCATTATTTTCACTGTGTTGAAGCTCGTCTCTCTCTTGCTCCTCTCTTGTTCTTGTTTTGTGTGCATGCTATGTTTTCCATGGCTCTTTGACTTCACCCTCGCTATCCATGAGTCCCTTCAGCCACCATCTTTGTGCTTCCCTTTATTGGAAGCACAAAGCTCCATTGGAAGCTCCATTGTTTGATCCTTCACTATCAGTTGATGGGCGACTAGAACCAACTGCATTGATGTTCTAGGAGCAAGTGTTAGCATCCATGATAAGTTCACAATCCTTCTATACATTCATACAATCACCAAAATGTTAGACTTTTTACATATTGAATTTAAATGAACATTTGGATAATAAAGTACAATAATATACATATAAAATAAAACAAAAGAAAGCATGAAATTGGTGTAGCTAAATGTAACAGACAAGTATGCCAATGTAGTGATGAGAAGCGCTATATTCCAACAATAGAAATGAGACTCAAACACTTGTTCCACATAAACCCTCCACAAGGATGCTCCCTATCCAAACCTGTTTCTAATGTTTCACACAATTACGCCAATGTAGTGATGAGGAGAGCTCCATTCCAACAATAGGAGTGAGCCCCATGAACTTGCACTACCTAAACCCTCCATGAGGATTCTCCCTATCCAAACCAGTTTCTAGGCAAAAAGACATCTAGGGGATGTAACTGAATGTAACGTATAAGTACGTTAGTGGTGCTCAATTCTAACTATAGAACCGAGCCCTAGGAACTTGCACCACCTAAACCATTCACGAGGGTTCTCCCTACCCAAACATGTTTCCCCAGGAGGATAGTCACCCAGGGATGAAACTATTTGTGGATTTTATAAAACAAAAGGGTCAAAGTTGCATGAACTAAAGTCAAATGAATAAACCTCGACTAGAATTTTTAGTGAAAGCTCTACAGATTGTGCCAAAATGGAGGGCTTGGAGGAGTGGACGTTGTTTATATAGCCACCTCCAAAAATGGGGCTATGTTGAAGAGACATTTGAGCCTGCCAAGCATCCCTTCTGGCCTAGTGGGGCTTGATGGACCATGTTGTTTGCTCGGTGGATGTACAGGAACGCCTGGTTCTATCCAGTCATTGTGAATTTGATGTTAGAAACACTCCAATGGAGTGTTAATAATGTGAGTTATTACCACTTCACACTTCACGTGAAGACATGACCAAAATCCATAATCATCATCATGGCAATCATCCTCCTCGTTAAGATTAGCAATGGTGGAACTCTCATCATCGATCTCTCTCTCTCTCTCTCTCCCTCTCTCTCTCTCTCTCTCTCTCTCTCTCCCCCCCCCCCCCCCATCCAAAGTAGAAGGATGGAGAGGATCAAAGATGGTATCCACTCATTAGTGGAAAAAACAGTTCTTCCTTGAGGTGTTATTGGAACTACAAACCAAAGTTTTGCTTGGTGGATTGATGGGAATCTATAGATGACATGTAGAACACAACTTCAAAGTTAGTGACATTGTTATTATGTTATGAAAATTTAAAGATAAAGAAGGTAATCACTCGCTTGCTAACAATTTTGTGGCAAAACTAAGTTGTCATACCTCCCTATTTGATGCACACTACCATGTGAATTCCATTCTCATGCCATCTAAACACATTTGCAACCACTTGCATTCAAAGATAAAGGTATGAAAGATTCTAAAATTGACCTTTATTATCCTTTCAATAGTCCCGTAGTACCTGGCTTCATCACTATCTATGTCAAAGCTTCCCATGATGCCAAAATCCATGGTGGTTCGATGCTTGTCAATGTGACATGTACAAAAGTCTCGACCCTCTAACCACATAGAGTTAAAGGAAAGACACTATAAAATATAAAAATTTATACAATCAATTACAAAGATAAAGTCAAGAATAACTATACAATATGGTTTCAATGTATAAGTGCTCTACCTTTGGCATGCAACCTTGTGCATGCTCTAATTCTTTATTGATGATGTCCTCTCCATGTGCTTTTGCTTCGGTCATCGTCTCATGGATCTACTCAGCACTGATGAGATCTAAAAACATGCAAGGTGTGGAGGAATCGGGGGTTCCCTCATACCTCCATGAGCTTGCTTCCCTGCTTACCTCTCTTGCAAATGCCTTGCCTTTGCCAATGTCCACATGTCTACCCACTTCTTCATAACCTTTGTAGTGAGGATGCAAAAGTTGTTGACCACTCTGCATTGATCCATATCCATGTTAAATAATTTTCCCTTTCCACTTCGCAAGTGTCAATTTATCCCAATCACCTTGCACGTGCATGAAAGAGAATTAGGTAAATTCAAGAATCTTTGAAAAACCACATGGACTCTAAAAAATGAATAGTTAGTAGATTAAGTGTAAGCTAAATTTTCAATAGTGAAAGAAAATAAAAGACTGAAGCAATAATTTTTTTTAAAAATGCATTAGTTAAAGTTCCCAAATTTACAATAAAAATAAAAATTCTTTCAAAACATCTCAAATGAATAAGTAAAGGGTGAGTTTAGGAAATGAAAAGTCTCATGACACCTATGACACCTGACACTCCGAAAAGTCTTTTCATAACCATGTATAGAGAGGTGATTTGAGCGTGCATTCATATATTTGAACTTTTCAAAACATCTCAAATGAATAAGTAAAGGGTGAGTTTGGAAAATGAAAAGTCTCATGACACTCGACACTCTAAAGCTTTTCATAACCATGTATAGAGAGATGATTTGAGTGTGCATTCTATATTTGAGCTTTTCTTCTTGTTTACCTTTCCTCTAGTGTGTTTCTTTCTCTTTAGAGTTTTTTTCCACCATGAATTTTGTATAGGAACTATGTAGGTAGTGAATGTATTTTTCTTAGAGCCATTAGGAATGCCATTAAGCAGGAAAAGAGAGAAATGATAAAAAGCCAAGGTGAATACTTCACAATGGCCTCAAGAAGGCAACATATTTGCTGTAATAAATTGAGTTATTATCAAAACACATTTGACATGTTAATGGTCTATGTTCAAGAAAAGTGTGTCTCATCTTAATATCGTGTTGTTCTCAATTTCAAAAATGTTGGTTGGGAGCAAGGGGAAAAGGAGAAATTCCATCCCAAAATAGAGAAAAATAGTGTTAAAATTTGAAAAAGCAATCTATTTTTCTAAAATTTCCTCTTGAAAAATTCAAGAAAAGGAATTTTGTATGTCTAAAAAAAGATTTTTCCTGAACACTTAAATGGATGGAGAGAGAGAGAGAGAGAGAGAGAGATGCATGTGCACACACGAGCACACTCACTTTCATAATGAAATGTTTGGATGAGTCTAGTAAGGTTTGAATGACTTAAATTTCAATAAGAAACTTCCATGTGATGGTGATCATTGGATGGTGAGAGATGCAAAAAAAAAATGCACGTTTTTCTACAACTCTTCTATGGCCTTCTTGGCTAATAAAAATAGTATTAAAGCTAATGCTTGTTAGAGAGGGGTTGCAAAATTCATAGCCTGCAATATCAAATAATTTATTGAACATTTTAAAAATCCAACACATGGTAATATCTATGATAATCTTTGCATTAATATCTGGTGCTCTTAAAAAAGAAACAGAGAAAGGTATGCCACATTTTTGGACCACCTTGCTCCTTTGATCTCCTGACCATTGCACACTTGCTAGCCAAAAATAATGCCATCTCCCTCTCAAGCCCCCCCCCCCCCCCCCTCTCTCTCTCTCTCTATTTTGGAAGAGCACTCTCTACGGACATTGGTTGGAGCTCAACCATAATGAAGGAAGGAAGCTCTACCATTGGGGAAAGTTGGACACTACAAGAAGAAGAAAGAAATATGGAAGTCCCCTCCCCCTCCCAACATACCCTATTGTTTGAAACATGCATGTATGGACACACACACACATACACACTCTAAAGAGTATAATTGAATCTCACCTCTTGCATTCTCCCTCTTTTACTTGCAGTCAATTTGTTTGTTCTCTTTGTGGTTTGATTTGTTTGCTTTCTTTGCTTGCTTGCGGTGTGTGATTAGTGTAGTGAAGAGAGAGAGAGAGAGAGAGAGAGAGATAAATAGATAGATAGATTTTATTATTGTCCTCGAAGGTCAAATATGACCTATGGGACCAAAGTTACATGTGATGTAGTATGTGTATGGCTGATGAGTGACTTTGGATGCTCCAAAATTGTGGTGATGAGAGTCACAATGGAGAGCCCACACTGTGGCTGGGAGAGGAAAGTGTGTAGGTCTAAGTTATGGCTGAAAATATGAGAGAAGAAAGTTCGGATGTGACCAAAAGCTGAGAACTCTTGTAGTGTGTGGTGCTGAGACTCTCGAACTTGCAGTGAGCATAATGTGCACAATTGATTTGACTCTTCTCCATTGCCCCAACGCCCTGTCTCACATCGAAGGAAATGGGAGCTAAGCCCAATGGTTGTGATAGTGCGTATCACCGACAAGGGGATAGGCTCAAGCATGTAAGTGTGAGTAGAGTTTCCTCTTTCAGCAGAACATGGTTTTGTAGTTGGGGGCAATATAGGTGATGTAATGTATGAAGCGTGACCCACTAGATTTCTCCCAAGCCGTAATACATTGGCATTGTAGAAAAGCTTCATTCACTTGGGAGTCAATTGAAGCATCATGTAGCAAGTGTAATGCATCCCATCTCCCAAACCACTTCTTTATGTCTTGCATCCATCCCGTGCTCAAGATCTTGCTTTTATGTGTCTTTTGAACTTTTTTGCTTTCTTCCCATGCAATTGTAGGAAGTCGATGTGAGGGGTTTTGATGCATCTTTTTTATGTACTCCACAACCCTTTCCATGCCCATAACCTCAATTGGAAGAGATCCCGACTAAAGAAGTAGGAGCATATATGGTGTTTGTGTCTTAACTTGAAGAAAGTTTGTAATAAAATGCTTTTGAACATTCTCAAACTCTTTCCAAGTAGACTTTAAGATGCTCCCCCCCCCCACACTTCAACTCCATAAAGAAGAACCTGTGTCACCAACGCATCAAAAAGATACTTCTTGAGAACCCAACACTTGATGTTTCCTGCATTACACATGTTCTCAAATGCATAATATGCTCTCTTTCCCGCTTTCAAATGACGCAGTAGCACATTCATGCGACTTGTGATTGGACGGAACCTCAAGGCGAAGGTACTTAAAGCTCTCAACAACTTCAAGTGTCTCATTGTTGTACACAATGCATGGCTTCTCCTTATGGTTGGCTTTCACAAGCATAACATTTGTTTTGGATTCATTCACAATCAGCCCACTATGCAAGCAAAAGTTCTAGTGTGTGGTAGAAGCACTACATCATCCGCATACAACAAAAGCATGATTACCGCATTGCAAATAATGACCTCTTCAATGCCTTCTTCTTGCATAAAGTCAAGTACCATTTGTTCCAATTGATCGATGCATAGACCAAAGAGAGTTGGTGACAACAGACATCCTTGTTTAGCCCCAATAGTGCATTTTTTGAAATTTCTCTTCCCATGCGCAATTCACAAATCACCTTCTCATAGATTCGAGAAACCGCAAGCATAAAATCACTTGGCACTTGGAGTTCTTCCATCTTTCTCCACAAATTGTTACGTGGAATCATATCAAAAGCTTTCTTAAAGTCCACAAAACAACAATACAATCGCTTGCGTTTTAATCGGCTTTCCTCCATGAGAACACGAAGAGTGACAAGATGATCAATGGTGCTATGGCATCGACAAAAACCCGTTTGTCCCTTTGCACGCTTGTCATTCTCTTCAGTCCAATCACTCAATTTCATCTCCATTATACACACAAACAACTTTGCCATAAGAGACCCAATTATTATAGTCCGGTAGTTGTTTACATTCTTTACATCCCCTCCTTTATACAAATGCTTAACCCAATTAGTACTCCAATCATAAGGCATATCACGTTGAAGTGCATGGTTGAACATATCACACATCCACTCATCGAGAAAATCTCCCGTCCATTTTATCATCTCTGGCTTGATACCTTGAAGATCTCCTACTTTGCAAGTGGTCAATTTTTCAAGCCCACCGCACACATCCACAATAGTAAAGATCAGGTGTAGAGAGAGAGAGAGAGAGAGAGAGAGAGAGAGAGAGAGAGAGAGAGAGAGAGAGAGGAAAAGAGAGCGAGGAAAATATATATGTGATTAGTGTGTGTGTATGTGTGTGTGTGTGTGTGTGTGTGAGAGAGAGAGAGAGAGAGACAGAGAGACAGAGAGAGAGATAAAAAACATTAGTGTGTAATTTGTGTGTGTGTGTGTGTGTGTGTGTGTGTGTGAGAGAGAGAGAGAGAGATAGAGAGAGAGAGAGAGAGATAAAAAACATTAGTGTGTAATTTGTGTGTGTGTGTGTGTGTGTGTGTGTGTGTGTGTGTGTGTGTGTGTCTATGTGAGAGAGAGAGAGGGGGGGGGGAGGGGGGAGGGAAAATATTGCTTGAATTAATGTACATTAATATTTAATGATTAGTGCAAGAGAGAGAGAGAGAGAGAGAGAGAGGGGAAAAGAGAGGGAGGAATAAATTGATTGATTAGTGTAGGTTAATGTTTAATTGAGTGAAAGAGAGCTAAGTCTAAAAATGACCAAATTAGATGAAAAATAACTAAATGAGATTTAAGAAATCAAAAAGTAAAAAGAAAAAAAAGAAAATAACTAAATGAGTTTGAGAAGAAAATGGATTTTTTGAGTAGTTTAATTGGGGAAGAAAGTGTAGAAATGGTAGAGAAGGGCAATGTACGAGATAGCGAGAAATGGAGAGAGAGAGAGAGAGAGAGAGAGAGAGAGAGAGAGAGTAGATAGATAGAGATATATATATATATATATATATAATATATATATATATATAGAGAGAGAGAGAGAGAGAGAGAGAGAGAGAGACAGAGAGACAGAGAGTAGAAAGAGAGTGTGTATGTGGTGTGTGTAGATATATATATAGCACCCAATAGAAGTAGATTAAGTATAGAGAGTGTGTAGAAAGAGAGGTAGATAGATGTATATACACAGTCACATAGGTACGTATATACATGCATACAGATATACTATTAGACCTAAGTAGGGGCTACTAGTGCTAATATTCTAGTGGCACCTCTTTAAATATTATCACAATCTCAATTGTGGTAAACCAAGGGTACATTGCGGTAATCCATGCATGAGTGAATCAAGGTCCATAAGGGTGAAAACATGACTGGATGGTACACTTTTATGGTTTGATTACTAGTTTTGAATAATTGCACTATTAGACGTTATGCGCGATAAATTTTTTGTAAATTAATTATAAATTTGGTGCCAAACAGCTTTTTATATTCTCCTCTTCAAGAGCTATCCAATGATATATCACACGCCTTGGGTTCTTCTATCTTTGTCAAACATATTACAACTATTATTTTGCCAAATAGTGATGTCCCGGAAACAGCTTTGGTGCCCACCCAGTCATGCTTTCACCCATAATGCCACATTAAAAAAGAGAATGTACCCAAGAGTAAGCATTCAACAATCATGTGTGCTGAGCTTCCTTACTTTGTGCCTACATACATGCATATATACACACACACTTGTATAGATACGTATATACATAGCCTCACATCTACACACTCCTATATGGGACACATATACGGAGCATTTATGCACTTATAATTAAATACATAGACTTGGACCATACCATTAGAACTAAGTAGGGGTTAATAGTGTCGATAGTCTAGTGACACCTCTTTAGATATCATCACAATCTCATCATTGTAAAACCAAGGGTACGTTGCAATAATCCATACATGAGTGGATCAAGAACCGCAATGCCATGATTAAAAAAGGACTATATCCAAGAGGAAGTGTTCAACTATTGGGTGCTATATATATATCTACACACACCACATACACACTCTTTCTACTCTCTTTTCCTCTCTCTCTCTCTGTATATCCAAGAGGAAGTGTTCAACTATTGGGTGCTATGTTGAGGAAGCATTTCATGCTCAATTTTTGAATGCCTCTAATGAGTATTTCTCGACATAGTGGTTGGACGGGTATATCAAAAAATGTCTAAAAAACAAGCAAACAAGTGTATGATGCACAATAGCCAACCAAGTCGCAAATTCATAGAGGAGCTATCATGGTGGAAACATGGTAGATACAGAGTGAGAGTGACCCATGCAAGAAAAGGGTGAGGAAGCGATAACTAGCTCATCCCAAAATCAACAATGCAAAGCTTGAGCCAGACAAACTCCCGTGCATTATGGTTTGAGAGGCAAAGTAGCCTAAAAAGATAAATATGTAAGTGATTTTCAATTGTGCAAGTTTTGTATAGAATATTTTTTATTAGCTTATGAAACTTTTTTGGTTATTGTTAACTTAGAAAATAGCACTCTGACCCGTCCTGCTAAATAGATAGTCAAGTATTGAGAGAGACACACAATTTGATACTTGGAAATGGTTGTTGGAAAACCATCATATCTCTCATGAGCAATTTGACTCACTCTAGGCAATGAATATTGCATTAATCGTTTTGGATTATTGATTTTGATAAATGGCTTTAGCTATTGTAGAGTTAGAGAGATCAAACTTATGTACCTTTGGAGGAGTAGGAGGAAGACGAGGACTTAAATTGATAGATATTTTTTTTCTAGTCCTCTTTTAGAAGTGCAAATATTGCACTTATAAAAGAGGCACCAAAATTGATAGATATTTTTTTGTAGTCCTCTTTTATAAGTGTAAATATGGCACAACAAACCCTCATGATTTGTACATAAAACTCATTTGAAATTTTGCCTTTATTTGTATATTAGTATTGTACTTTTGTGCTTCAAATTTTGTAGGTACGGTGTGACATGTAATTTCAAAGTTTATTATTCTTTTTTGTACACTTTCCAAAATTTATTTGATCTTTGATATGTTTTATGCAGGTCAAAAATAAAGATGCTCATTATTTTGTACGACCCAAATGAGCATCTCTATTTTTGAAAAGCCGTGTAGAGATAACAATCGTGATAATGCCTGGAATAATTGACACGCTAATAGATGCAAATATATATTTTTTCATCTATTACCGTGTATATTACTTTATGATTATCACACTCTTTGTTGTGGCTATTTTTGCTCATGAAATTAATTCTCTTTATATATTCCTTTGTGAATTCATGGCATTGCTAGCGATTCTGGACTTTTCCTCTTGTAGTGTTTTATGTCATGCCACAATGCGAGAGAGGGTATCTTTATTGTGGGCACACTAGCTTATTGCATTGTGGTCCGATAATTTTATGTCATGCCACCGTGCGAGAGGGGGTACCTCTATCATAGGCACACTACACATTGTGAATCAATATTTTTCTATTGTGCCACAACACAAGAAGGGGGTACCACAATTATAGGCACACTACCTTATCACGTTGTGGCGTGACATTTTTCTAGCACACCACAATGTGACATGGACAATTGTCTATCCTAGGGAGACCTCCTTGTCACATTATCATGCAACATTTTCTATTGTGCCACAATGCGATATGGATGGTTCTTTATGCTAGGCTCACTACCTTATCGCATCGTTTCTTAATTTAAAAAAATATAGATTCATTGTGACCACACTTCCATTTTGCATTGTGAACAACAAATAGATTTTTGTGGCATAATGCAAGATGGTGAGGGCTTGTGTCATGTAGACCTCCTCATCGTCTTGTGGCATGAGTTTTTTGTCATGTCACAATGTGAGATGGAGGTATCACTATCGTGGTCATACCTTCTTATCGCATTGTGATGCGACACTCAATGTTGCACCACAATAGCTTTTTCATTATCACCAAGAACCAAAAAATGAAACACATAGATATAGATAAAGGAACATGATAATATGACTATTCCGTAAATTCAAAGAAAAAGCCACAAAGACTCCTCCATTAGACAAGTACAAAAGGTGACCCATGCAATGTCTTATTTATGCCTTCCTACTTTCTTTTTCTTCTTTTATCTTTGGCAGTTTCTTGTCCTCTATCTTTGTAATATTGTCTCTAGTAGCCTTTGCATTTTGGTCTACTTTGTTCTTCTTGTTTAGATCCTTTTGAATTTCCTATGCCTCGGATAGCATGTTCTCAACCTCCCTCATGTTTGCCATCATCTTTTGGGAAAGCTTCACTTTTCCCTTCTTCTTGTCCTTCATTCCTACCTTATGTAGATCTGAGTGAGGCTAGGATTGTGCATTCAAGGTGCTTTATATAACTTCAATACTCACCTAACCCAGACACGGGTCATGTGGCGTGATTGAACTTTCCTCAGGCTGTGTGGCACTTTCAATGTAGCAGCAATTGAAATGACTTGATGGAATTTTTGAGATGTCTATGAATATGAGATTCATCCTTCCCCTCTTCATACTCTCTAGATGTAGATCTAGAGCCTACCTACTCTTGCTATCACCTTTGTAGGTTTTCTTGCCTCCTTCCACAATGGATCCCTTCCAAATTGAAAATAAGAGGAGTATCTGCCTTGCTCTAATGAGGCACCCAAGGATAAGGTCTTCCATTTTCTTTATGGACTTGGAATTTGATAGTGCAAGAAAAAAATGAAGCCAATTTTTAACCATGTCTTCTCATTGCAAGAGTGGGTGGATTTTGCAAAACATTTCCTGGTAAAATTTCTTCAAACATACCAACAGATGGTTAGTGGCACATTTGAGTTCAAGGATTGTCAATATGTCCATATGAAGGACATCAATTTAGACAATTTTAAGAAAGATACAGGAGTAGTGTCAAGCTACTAGTGCATTTGCATAGGAATGACATAAGATATCGTGTACATAATCAAAAGTGTCGTGGTGGAATACTATGCTTGGTTCATACTATTTTTAAATGTCAATCTAAATAGACATCGAGACACAATAGAGTAGGTACAGAGTAGCTAGACTTCAATCATTGGTGATGGGTTGGTGTCACCACCAAGTGGTACTTTTTACATGTATCAGAAGGTTGTTAGCTTCCAGTGAGAGCGTTGTCAACAAATGTCCTCCCTACCTTCCCCATTGGTGATCATCATTATGTAATTCTTAATGGAATATTATGGAATTGTTTGATTTGAGAGAGGACTACTGCCTTGCTATTATTGCTCAAAATATACAAGAGGATGGTAGTATAATCAAACATGCCAATAAAAAGTATGCTATCATGGATGCTCATGTAACAAGTGAGTTTTTTGAACTAGCAGTGGCACTAGCAATGGTATACAAAGATGTAGCCGCATGTGTTGTGACGCTCCCAGCAAAAGCGGAGTTCAAGGCGGTAAAGGAAAGGCTTGGAATCACTAACTTGGCAAGAACTTCTCTATCAATTTCGTTGGTGTCCTCCTCATATTTTGCAACCGAGGGCACAATTTACTTATGGAATGTTGCATTAGTCAAAGAAGATAAAAATCAAAAGCTACACTTCTATGTACTTATTTTCTTTCATGTTGGTAGTGCGTTTATAAAGATTTTCATGTGTATGTACCAACAATTGTATTTAATTTCTTGGAGATGATTGTCTATGATTATAAGTTCATTCCTTGTCCTGGTGAACAAGGCAAGGGAGACTTGAAAAGGGATTTTTCTCTTGATTAGTACACTTGGAGAATTTGAGCTATCCACATTTCCTCTGCTTCCTTTTCAACTTCTTTGATTATAAGTTCATTCCTTGTCCTTGTGAACAAGGCAAGGGAGACTTGAAAAGGGATTTTTCTCTTGATTAGTACACTTGGAGAATTTGAGCTATCCACATTTCCTCTGCTTCCTTTTCAACTTCTTTGAGGAAAAGGCTGAATTTCCTTTTTTTTTCATTGAAGACACTTTCAAGATATCTACGAGGCTTGGCTATTAAATGGAATGCAGACAAGGTCATGCTGCTAGAGAAGCAAGCATTGATTACAATTTTTGGTTGGTCCTAGCATATGTGGCCTACACAGTCACTACTTTCTGACACATGCTACATATGGTCTTGCTTGTGGAATCACAGACCCACTCCAATTGGCACATTATAGAAAGCACAGTTTACTCAAACATAGACAGCCAACCCTTCAACTTATAGAAGAGGCCCAATAGGCTGAGGCAAATGAGGAGAATCAATTGCCTGACCTCCACATGCTCGCCGATGGATATTGACAAGGCACATCGTGTGAAGAGACCAAGGCACAAGTAAGAGGGACCTTTGAATAAGGGAAAGATGCCATAGTATTTTGCAACATTTCTCAATGACTCAAAACATCCAGAATGTATTTTTTTAATGCATCAAAGCTATATTGATTTTGTTTTGATATCTTGCAAAATATTTTATTTTGTTGCGAACATTATTCACCGTATGGTAAGTTGAAACTTACATCAAGTCTTCTAGATACATTAAGGCTTGTTTTTTAATCTTTCTATAGCTGCAAGTTATGGTACAACTTGCAATGGTTTTGTTCAAACCCTTCCCATGTGTTCTTTCTTTAGCCACCAATCCGCATGTCATCTTGTCACAGAGGATACCTCCCATATCTCCTTTCTTCACAATTTTTTTGGCTAATCTCACTGCATGCGCAATTTGATTGTATTTGACTTGTTTCTTATGATGTGACGTGTGCGTAAGTTTTTGATACATCCATTGATGTAGCTCTTCTAAGCTATTGGCTTTGTCTACACCACCTCCATACTAAGTGTGGATAAAATATCTAGTATGAGCTTGGTAGTGGGCTTTCTTTGTACCGTCTGTAGACCAGATACCCAAGCTGCCATATTTCCTTGCAAACCAAGGCATGGGATTATAGATAATGTGATGTGCACAGAGTAAGCACAAGAATTATAAGGATACATATTTATAATTGAAGAGATTAGCATACCATCAATCTAGTTCCATTACCATGTAGTGAGTGATATGTTGATTTGTCCATGTGCTGATCAATATCTTGTGGAATGTCTCCCTAGTTTCATGGAATCTCACAGAGTCAGCATCAATCCATGAGTTCAATTCACCAAACTTAAATATTACTTCCAAGGTTTTCCATACCTTTGCCTTGAAATTCTTGGATGCACTATTGTCTGCATGATCAACTACACATTGTGCAAATTTTTCCACATGTTGTATCTCAATGCTTGTCTTTCATGTGCACTATGACTTTTATATTTTCTTTCAGTTGTAGGCATTGATAGGAAGAGTCCGGATTTCACACCACCAATGGACAACTTCTTTGGAACATTCCAGCCATTCTTAGATCTCTTTTTATCCTACTCTATCTTAACACTCTGACCCATCTCTGAGAAGACTATCTCTAAGGTTCAAATGTCCCTTTGCTTTGCAGGGAGAGGTTGAGTGGTCCAAGCAAAATAGATGTACCACTTCCTCCCCTTTTGGAAATTTGTATGTGAATACAATGTGAAAAGGACTTCCCAACATTTGAAGCACCTCCTCATTCACTTTGTGTCTTGTTTTTTGAATGGAAAGAGGGTTTGGAGTAGGTTGTTCTTGATGTGAATATTTTTAACTTGTTTGTACACACACTTGAGTAGGAGGACTTAGGAAGCTAAACCCTTTCCTAGTGAAATAGCACTACTGCAAATTATACTATATACTTGTAAATGGTATCATATCCCTTATTGAATATACCGACTTCATCCAAAATTGATTGAACATCTTGTGCATGGAGATGGTTCTCCTTTTAAAGGTTGTCAAGTTGTTTAGCAAAGATCTTACCATAGCACTTTTCATCCAAGAGGCCAATGATGTTTTTGTGATTCAATATGAGGCCATAAGGGGCCAAGGAGGTGGTGTTGCTACACTCCACTTCCTTGTCAAGGTAAAGCAAAGATCTATTAGGCATGCATATCAAAAGTAAGAGATATGTCTGAGAGTATGAATATAAACCTAACAAGGATAGATACACTTGATGGCTTGCACTCTTTACTTGATTCCTCCCGATCCACAACCTTCACAAGTCCTTGATGTCCAGTAGTCTTCTTTCTCTTTGCAAAGCTCTAGTGCTATTTTTTTTCCCTTGTTTTGTTGTGTAAGCTCCTTGATGGTCTCCTTGCTACCTTTAACCCATTGATAACATTGCACAACTTTTTGGTGTAAGCACACATTCTTGTTATATGCAATGCTCTCTCTTGTTGTAGTACATCATTTCTTGTGGCCAATTGCTTGGTGTAGCAATACAAGCCATTGGGGCCATCTCTGACATAATTCACCAAGGAAGTTATATGCTTGAAATATGGAGTGGATTTTGTGATTGGATGCTTAGGATCCATTCTATCGTCCAGCCAAAGGTCCACATTTTTCATGCCCTGTGATCTATTGTTCTCCTCCAAAGCTTTAGAAATGGTTATTTCTTTGTTTTTCTTGCAGAGGGGCTCATACTCTCACAAGAGCTCTATGTGAATATGATATACATTTCTTTGATTCCTCATAGAAGTTCTTTGTGGGGAAGCTATAAGAGTCGACTAAGACATGACTAATTGAAAGTGTCTGTATAGAAGGAGGTGAGGGCAATTGAGGAAAATAAGAGTCGACTAAGACATGACTAATTGAAAGTGTCTATAGAAGGAGGTGAGGGCAATGGAGGAAAACTTTTTCAATTTTTATGCACGAGAGTACACAGGAAGGAAGGGGGTGAAGAATGAGCTAAGAAAGCATAGCTTAGTTTCCAAAAATGCAAAAGATTGAGATATCATGCATTGAATTCTTAGCGGCGGCTGCTACAGATAATGAAGTGCTATCATGATTGGATTATTTTTTGGGTTTATAATAAAGGTACCTTGTAGTGAAAAAGATATTTGAATTCTTAGGAAATATGCATGAAAAAGGAGAAAATGAATTTTTCATTATCTCTCTCTACGCTGACATGGCATTCCTTACAAGGCCCAAATTTAGTCCAAACTTTTCCTAATGGGCCGACCAAGCAAGACTAGCTCCACAAGACCATTACTAACAATCTATCCCTAAAATTCTTACCCACATCAATGCTCTCCATAATGCAACATGCGCTTAATTTGCATATGTTGAACCATGTGTCAATCTAATGAAGGTCTCATGTGATGCTTATCAACATTTACATTTCTATCTCTCTGTTTATTACCAACTCATTGACCATTAAAAATACAAAACAATAACAACAATTACAAGGCATAATTGTTGTCAATAACCACACATCCTAGCTATATAAACTATTCAAGGATATTTTGTAAATGCAAGGTAAAAGTTTGGTGCAAAAGCACCTACTTGAATCATTGATGTTGTAATATTACAGTTGGTAGCAAGTAGGATCAGCGAGGCCAACATACTTTGTCCCATCCAAGGTACAACCAAAAATCAGATGCGTGTTTGTGTGTGAGAGTGACGGATTGTGTTTGTATAGAGATACATATATGCAATTGAGTGCATACTCACACAGTTTCACCAAAGATAGTTCAAGAGCCAATCTATTGCATAGTAGGGTGTGTTTCAACTACTTTTGATATGTGTGTGTGCGAACAAAATACACTTTAAAGCAATTGTCACTGCTTGAAATACCCATTAATATTTATAAATAGGATAGCAAGATAATAGCAAGAGTAGTTGCCATATATTGACACAAAAATGAGGTGGAGGGTCGTGAGTATATGAAAGCATCTAGTCATCAAGAGGGTAAGTGGACATCTAAAAGCTTTTCTATCTATAGAAAATCTCTTATGTACTTTGAGAAGTTTTTAGAACGACAAGAAGCCTTGGCCTTAAAATTTGGAACCTTTGTGCAACATCGTATGAGAAAGAAAGAGTGATGAAATCTCATTCAAAAAAGGTTTATCTATGGTTGAAGATCTTCCACATTCTTCTGAACAGAAACCATCCAAAAGAAAGAGAGAGAGAGAGAGAGAGAGAGATCCTCACCTACATCTATACAACAAAACACAAGTATTCATTAGTCCTTTATGAATTTTTCAGGCCTCAATAGACTCTTGACTTGTTATCGATGTCACTCATATGCTTGAATGGGAGTGTTCAAAGAATAAGTTGAATATAATTGCTCTTGTAGATCATTTTTGCCAATTCAAAAATCATAGACATACTTTTCAAAAGATATTTCACTCTCCTCTTGGCTCACTAGTGTGACTCCTTTGATGGCCATCTTCACCCATCTAGGCATACTCCTCAAGCAAAAGCAAAATAGGCCTCTTTCCTTGTTTTTTTTTTTTTTTTTGGGGGGGGGGGGGGGGGGGGGGGGGCGCTACTTCTTCTCTTGTCTTTGCTACTCTTTTATTGGGCTTTTCCAAGGCCACACTTGCATTGTGGGGGGGGGGGGGGGGGGGGGGGGGCTGCTTCTTCTCTTTGCTTTGCTACTCTTTCATTGGGATTTTCCAAGGCCCACTTGCATTGTGTGGGTAGTTTACCTAGTTCACACTTTGTCCCAAAAAATGTTGGGGGGGCCGGGGGGAGGGGGGGGGAGGGGGGGGGGGGGGCTACTTCTTCTCTTTTCTTTGCTACTCTTTCATTGGGCTTTTCCAAGGACACACTTGCATTGTGGGGGGGGGAGGCGGGGCTGCTTCTTCTCTTTGCTTTGCTACTCTTTCATTGGGCTTTTCCAAGGCCACACTTGCATTGTGTGGGTAGTTTACCTAGTTCACACTTTGTCCCAAAAAATGTTGTACAAAATTTTGATGTATGAAGTACATCAGACTTCGCCCCAAAACATGTACAAAATTCTAATGTATGAAGTACATCATACTTTGCCCCAAATTATAACATTATACTTCACCCAAAAATATGTTGTATAAAACTTTGATGTATGAACTACATGGAACCTTGGTTTTTGTTTGGCTCTGTGCACTCTTTCTTGATGAAACGCACCAACAACCACCTTGTCAAACCCTTTATGTTGTACATTTGAAAGTTTCAGTGACATAGAGTGTTTCAACTTTTTGGAGATTGTGAAAAGAGTGGCCCTAGCCAACAATAAAGGGCAAGGTTGCTTGCTCTCCTTGTAGGTTAGAGGCTCTCTGTAGAGCCCCTTGCACTCTACTTCTTGCCCAAAAAAGGTTGACAATCTCTCAATGATAAATTAGTGGGACTCGCATCAGGGAAAGTTTGAGGTCTCTTTTTTACCTTTTAACATTGAGAGAGAGATTGCTCTAGGCTCATGAGAGAAGGTCTTTTGTTATAGAATCTTCTTTTTAGAAATTTCGTTTGATTTTCTAAAATGAATTTTCTTTGAGCCACAAAGTGAGGTAATTTTCAAGTACATGGTCTTTTTACCTCAACGTCTCTTTCACCGACCCAAAATAATTTTTGAATCTTCTCACAGCCTCCTATTCCTTCTCCCTCCTCTTCGAAATGTCCTCTCTTCACCTTCACTTGCTTTGCATCCTATTCTCCTCACGCAATGGAGTCCATCGGATCTAAATACCCTAACACGTCCATTGAAAAATTTGTATAACCAAGGGTAGTTGGATTATAATGCAACAAAACAGGAGAAGAAAAGCCTCATACACAAGGAGCTTCACCTTCATCCCAAAAGCTCAAATCTTCCTTTGCACAAAGATAACTATAAGTGGTTCATGTGTACACACTAGATTATTTTCTTTTGGCTTGTTTGTGGTTCTCTTTTTGTTTATTTTTTGTACATGTTTTCTACTATGCTCATTCCAAACCTCTATCCCTCAAGCATAGAGGAATGCCATTTGATGGACTGTGTCATAGATGTTTTGGATGTTTGGCATGGATCCATTGGTGAAGGGCTTTAAAGACAAAGGGAGAACTGATAATCCTATTGCAAAAAAAGGGATATTTTTTTATGATCATTTTTATGTTCCACCAGAATCTATGAAGGATTAGTGCATTTTCACCAAGCTTGCACTACCTGATTTTAGAAGTGGAGAGTGGCCACCACTACCAAGCTCGATAACAAGTGAAAGCTATAGGTGCAAGATCTTTTATGAGATCAAAAAATGTTTAAAGGCCAACATTGCAAGAAAGCAGAGTAGAGTATCAATTTTTATGCCCATCATTGTATTTGTGGATTTTTTTGCAAAGGGGGATGTGAAAATGTCTACAACAATGATGTTGGTTATGTGCTTAGACAATGAATTTGTGTATGAAGGATGAGCTCAAAAAATAGTGAATGGAGTCCTTTGCAAAATGCAATCCGGCTCCATTACCTATAAAAACATGATTCATACCAAAAACTTCATTATTATTTTTTTGTATAGTCAATGGCATTATGTGGGGGGTGACCTAGTCCATTTAGATCAAAGCATGGATGATTTTAACGAGAATCCCATCCAAGACATTGATGTATGGATGAATAATAAACACCTGGCAACGTTGAAGATAAGAACCAAGTGCACATTGCACCAAGTGAGGCAGGACTTACACAATAAGGAGATATATTTGCCTATAGCTTTTGCTTTTTAGATAGCTAGAAAGAAGGTGTGTAGATAATGCTTTCTTTATTTTTGCCATTCTTTGCTTCTTTTTGTGAGATATATTCTTACTTTTCCTATTCTTTAATATGAATAGCAGGTCTCGAGGAGGATTGAGAAGAAATTTATATGCTAAGAAGTGCCAGAAGGGATAGTGCATCTTCTTCCAAGCTAAAGCTTGCTCCCTACACTAGTATTGTAGGGAAATTGTATCATTTGTAGCAAACTAGAACTTTGTACAATATTTCCCTATCAATGACAAATACTAGTTTGGTGTAAATGTCTCATCTTAGTGATTTCCTTTTCCATTTATTTGGTGCATATGTCACATGTTCTTGGTTTCCATTTGCATTTTTTTGGTGGAAATGTCTTCTCTTTTTTTATGCCTTCAATTTTGTATCATTTTTGTATGTTCAAAACAATAAAGTGAAATCTTGCCTTCACACTCTAAATAGGCCAACCCAATTTAAGGTTGTTACCCTTACAATGAGCAATAGGCCAAGAGACATGGGTAAGGATTTTGGACTCTCTTCCTCACTTCCTATGAGGAAGAAGGATAAGAAAAAGAGAGAAAAACCCATGAACAAGAGAAGGTAGAGGTAGAGATAGAAGAGAAGGAAGAGGCACTATGAGCCAGTTTTCATTATCTCCGGTTACTTGAAAAAACTCCCCCACCCTCCCTCTAGTTGGAAATTATTTAGGCCCTTCAGAAGTAGGGTTGGAAGATGGCATGGATTATGCTTTGGGCCTTGACATGTTTCTGTCAACACAATTGGAATGGAAAAAACATGCAAAGACCGATGCAAGGACTACCACAATTATAGGAAAAACTAAAAGACTATATTGCGAGCTACATTAGAGCTGGACCCAATAAAAGTTGTAAAATTTACAATGGATGTAAGGTTTGCTCTTTAAAAAAAATATGTAATGTTCTCAAGGAGAGAATGTGTATTGTTTACAAAATGCTCTCATGGAGAGAATATGTAATACTTACAAAATGTTTCTATTTATAAATGTTGGTTCACAAAATATTTTTGGGAGTGGGAGTCCTAGGACTCTTTCTTGTGTTGGCCTCCTCTATTATTCTTTGGCTCTTTCTTGGTGTTTTTGGCTCTTCTTATTTCTCTTTGTCTTCCTTGGGCTCTTTTTTTTTTGCTATGTTTTTTTGTTCCTCCTCCTCCTTCGGCTTTGGCTCTTCTGGTGTCTTCTTCTATTTATCTTCCTCCTTCTTGGGTTTTGGATATTTTTATGTCCTTCTCTGATGATTCTTCGTTGTCTCCTTCTTTTGCTCGTCTTTGGAATGTTCTTGTATTATTTGGGGCTCTTTCTGGGGGCAACGGGCTCTTTTGCCTCCTTGAGAGGGGGGGGGGGGGGGGGGGGGGGGGGGGGTCACTATGTATACATTGTGTGTATCTCATGCATTCAAGGACTAATTTTAAAACTCCTTATTTTGTGATTTTTTTACAAATAAAATACACCCTTTTTCTATTCAATCTGTCAATTTTTTTCCCTATTCCATTTTACCATACCCTTCTATATGTGAAAATGTGAAAAAAATGAAATTTAATAACCCCTTCTCTTGCACTCATGTAATAGTCACAAAATTATTAAGTGACACGCCCCCGCCAACCCCCCCCCCCAAGTTTTCCTTGTTCTCTTCCTTTGGAACCTCCTCTACCTTGGGCTTGTCTTCCTCTGTCTTTGCCCCTTTGTGTGGATCTACCTTGCCATTTGTGGTGTGTGGCTTTTTCCTTTGGCTTCTTTGGCCCTTCGGGGGTTTTGGTGCTCTAGTGGGTAGTGGCATCTAGACACTGACCATATACCTAATCAAATTTTCCCTTACCTACTAGACATGGTTGTGGATGTAGCAATTCCTGTTGATATGGCCAATAATGATCAGTGTGTTAGCTCTCAACAAGAACATTTCAAGTAACAGCTAAATTTACATAGCTACAAGATTACCCTAATATTATTTTTTGGGTTTCAATAGGTGAAGTCAACCACTTTCTTTGCATTTGTTATCACTCTCCATCCACATGAGAAAGACTCCTCATGCAAGGGGGGCTAAACAAACACAAGTCTTATCATACACCGAGCGACATATTCCAAGCGAACCGAAATCCGAGCAAATATTCATAGGTCACAGGCCCACGTTGTCCTATATGGTGCGGTTTTAGCCTCATCCTCAACATCAAGGATGAACCAAAGGGGGGCATGCCACCTACAAACCATGCCTATAGTTTTCTTCTATATTCTCTCTCTCTCTCTCTCTCTCTCTCTCTCTCTCTCTCTCTCTCTCATAGCATATGGAGATGCACCTTCAAAGCCTAATATATTAGTGCTAAGGTGGAAGCTAATAGAGGAGTAGGGTACGCCCCAAGGTGTACGAGTAGGGAGAGAATGACGGCTTGAGAAGCACCCTGTGTTAGAAGCCTAATTGTTGAGCGATTTTGAATTTTAAAATTCACAAAAGGGTAATGTTCCTTGAGATGGTTTCTATTCATCTATGAGACTCTTAAAATTGTTGGAAGCCTAGTTGTTGAGCCCTCTTCTCCGAGAGAGAGAGAGAGAGAGAGAGAGAGAGAGAGAGAGAGAGAGAGAGAGAGAGAGAGAGTTCATAGTACTCTTGAATAAGAACAGGGATTTGTCTTGTGTCCATGTCACACTAGGCCACGGAAGCAAAGGCCATGCGAAGGTGGTGGCCAATCATTTGTAGATGAAAATGAAAAAGTTGGCCTCCACCCCTTGTCAGAGGGATGGCCTCATACCCTCAGCCAAGTTCTCAAAGTAGCGGCCAGATGCAAAAAGTGCATGTGGGAGTTCATTTCAGAGGCATCGAACCCTGACAGACAATGTCTAAGTCAGAGGCTTAACCACGTGGGCTACTCCCATTCACTAAGAAAAATGTGCAGCTTTGGTTTTCAAGTCTGGTGTGACATAAACGTTAAGAGCCATTTGCAAAAGGAGTGTGGGACAGATGTCCTAGTGTGACAAGGGACTTAGAAGCCATTCTAAAATACAAAAGTAAATGTATTTTTTAAACTCTTTGATGTGTATAAAAATTGAAAAAAAAAGTGAGACTCTCTCTTAGTGTTAGAAAAAATAACCACTTGCCATATCCATTATCTTTTCGTCTTTAATTCTCAAAGCATCCATCAAGAGTCTTACTCAAAAAGTGGGTCCTCCCTACTCACTTTAGATGGAATACATATTGGTCTTACTTGCTCCACTCTCTTTAGAAATCTCCTACAGATTCCACCAATCGTTGCCTTGTAGCCTTGCAATGTAATTTATTTGATTGTAGTGTTCACGACTCCTACCTTTATCCCTTACAATATTAAAAAATGCATGATTATATGCCTTTGTTTGTTTGCGTGCTAGGTGTCCTGCAATCATTGCCTCCTACCAAAGCTCCTAGGGATTGTCGTATGCATGCCATTGTGTGGCCACTATGAGGTGTTGTCTTCACCTCTTAAATCCTTGCATTTGTTCTCACAATATCGATGACAAGTACGCACTCTCCCCCCCCCCCCCCCCCCCCCCCTCTTTTCTTCCATCTTTTGATTTGCTTTTATTTCAAAGCTTGTATTAGTATCACTCAAAATTCCTATCAAAAGAAAGGGGGTGACAACCTGTTCACTTTGCAATCACTACTACTCCAAGAAGAGAGGGTCTTTTTTTTTAAGCCTCCCTAATGGACTACTTAATGAGAGAATTTTAAAAAAAACACTCCCTCTCTTGAAGTAGTCTTTTAGGGAGGCTTTTTTCAACTTTGTCAAACCCTAGGAGCAAGGTGTCTCACTTTAGCTTTGGCAACTCTGCAGGAATAGGGGAGCTCATAGCTGGACTGTCTGGGGGAGGTGGGGTGTTCTTCTTCTAAACGCGCCCTTGGCATGGCGGGATATCTATGGTGGGGGATAGTAACTGCAATATAGAAGGCTTGGGTTGTCTCTGGGTGGGAGACGCTTGCTGGCATGTGCCCATCATCCACAACAACTTTGGCAACCAACTATGTTTTCCAATGTGGTGGAGGCTGCCCCTCCACAGCTTGTATGGGCCACCATGATGGTTGGATCTCTTTGGTGGTTATGGCTCAGCTCCATATGGGGTTGTGGTGCTTGTGGTGGTGGCATTCTCTTGGCGATACTGCATGGAAAAAGGGTTTGGCTGCATTGAAGCCAAGTTTTGGTTTGCGGGCTCGCTAAGACACTATGGTCTTGCGAGTCATGATGTGGAAGGGAGTGTTGGTGATAGGATTTGGAGGTGCTCTGTGTCAAAGTTGGTGGGTTTTCTTGGTGGCACTTATCTGCCCTTCCCATGGGTAGGGTTCAGATTGGATGGTCGACCTTCGATTTCGTGGTTATTTTTGGTGAATGGCCCCTAAGAGGCCATTGATGGAGTTTCAGGCTCCCCCCCTTTTTGCGGCATGCGGCTATCCAGCTTCAGCGACGGTCTTTTTTGTGTGGTGTCCTACCCGATGAAAGAGGGTGGATGTCCAGCGGCGATACATAGGAGGTTGCTTCTTCTATGGAGGGTGGCTTCTTTCTCAGCTAGTTTGATTTGCTTTCTTAGTGTTGGGGTGTCAGTGTTGGGGTGGCTCCCCTTTCAGTCAATGTATCTAATGTATGGCCTGAGTATTTGGTAGTAAGATTGAGCCATGTTGAGTATTTGGTATTAAGATTGATGCCGTGGCTCAGTGCAAGCATGGCTAGCTATGTGAATTTTTATTGGTCTTAATTCATCAATCACACTCACATTTTGTGAGTTTTGCCAAAAAAACTCTCTTCTTGTAGTGAATTTTTTTTTGCAAAGTGAGGTTTTGATTGTGTGAAAAAATGATCCCCTTGAAATTTTTTTTTCCTTTTGAAATCCCCCCCCCCCCCCCCCCCCCCCCCCCCCCCCCCCCCCCCCCCCCCCCCCCCCCCCCCCCCCCCCCCCCCTCTCCCCTCCTTGAAAATCTAGGATTGCAAATGCGGTAGTGATGGTAGCTCTTGACACCTTGTCTATGAAGGGTTTATAGTGGGGGTGCTCTATTTTTGGCCTTGGGAGAGACCTCCCTTCTCACCTATCCAAGGGGAGAAAACGGAGGTAGGTTCTGTTTGTGAACTCGTTTTGGTGCACGTTGTGGTGGTTTCGAAGGTGTTGGGATTGACAAGTCCTCCTCCTGCTCGTTGCTCCATCATGTTCTCCGTTTGGGATGCAGGTACTTCGATATTCTTGGATAGAGTCATCAAAGATGTGATGCGCATTTAGAGAGAGAGAGAGAGAGAGAGAGAGAGAGAGAGAGAGAGGTCACTCTGGAGTCTTTGTTTATTGCATGCACGATGAGAGAGAGGGGGAGGGTGGGTTTTGCTTACAAGGTCAAGTGTTGATGCCCAGGAAGGCATGCAAACAACATGTCAGCAATCTTACACCAGTTTTGGGGAAAATTGATTTTCACAAACTTACAAAATTCCTTTGGGAAATGGAAAAGTTTCTTTTACTTACTAGCAAAAAACACAAGAAAGAAGAAGCTTAAGAGTTATCCAATGTCACTCTTGCTAGCAACTACCTCTTGCTTAGCATATCCATTCTTAAATTTAACCGCCATCTTTAAGAGGTCTCGGGACAATTTATTTAGTATCCCAAGTAAAGAAAATGAGTGACTTACATCAATGAGTGATCTACAAGAACCCTTCACTATGTGTGTTTTCATAAAGTGCCTCTCATTAACTCGTTCAATTTTATCATCGCTCAAAAAATTTTGCTCGGATTTTGGGATTCCTCAACAAGCACAAGGGAAATCATAAATACACTATCTAAAAAGGTATATAGTTGCAACCTACCAACACCATACCTTCACATTTAAGATATGCATGTCATCCATGAGCTTTGTGATGGGAGGACATTGCTCCATTGTCTTCATCAACATTGAGATAGCCCTATTTAGAAAGATCCAAATCATTAACTTAATCAAAGACACGAGAACTAAAATTGGGAGCACAAGCTAAAGTATTGGACAATTACACTTACAGTCTAGCCATTCCATGGTAGCCCTCAAGAAAGTTCAATATGAAACATGTCTTATCAGTGATATCAATTTTTCGGGTGTGAGATGTGGCAAGACCAATGGACATTGTCAAAAGCCTTAAATATGAAACCCTCACATTGAGCTAGGGTTTCAAAAAAACATACCTCTCATGGTAAGGGCAGAGAAGGAGCTCACAAGTCTCAAAATCAATATCGATTGGCCAATTCCTTGTGTCAAGATCAGTCCTCAAAAAGTGAGAGATGGTTGGGTCTACCACCTCCACTTTATCTTGGACATCTAACTTATAGTCATGCATCAATAATCTTTTAAAAAAAACAAAGAGCATCTATTAACTATCAACAATGTAAAAAAACACACAAAGAATAGTTTGATGGGAAGGCAATTGGGATTGACACTTCTCAGCAATGAAGGGAGTTGAGCTTCAATCTCCCTAAGCTCCTTTGTTTCTAGCTCCTCCCTGTCAACTTTCATCTCCTCCCCTTCTTCCACAACATCCTCCTCCTCAATGATTTCCTCAATCACCACTTCAAGCTCCTTTGCCTTTCTCAATGGGGATAGGTTGAGGATGTTGACGGTTTTCTCTTTCTTCCACAACATCCTCCTCCTCAATGATTTCCTCAATCACCACTTCAAGCTCCTTTTCCTTTCTCAATGGGGATATGTTGAGGATGTTGAAGGTTTTCTCTTTTCAAGACTCTGGAACATAGTTATGTAGAGCTTTGAGTTCCATATTATGCATCCAAAAGTTGCTACAAAGCTTTGTAAATCTTGGTGAGATTTCCACGTGCAAAGTGCCTCCTTTTCTCATTTGTGAGAAAAGGAAAATTCCTCTGGAACATAGTTTTGTAAAGCTTTGAGTGCCATATATGCATCCCAAAGTTTCTACAAATAATTCTAAAGGTTTGTGAGGTTTTCTTGTGCAAAGTGCAGCCTTTTTTCATTTCTGAGAGCTAGGAGGGTAAAGGGTTTGGCAAAAATGACAACAATATTGATAGCAAGTTACAATGCAGCCATGGCATGATGATGAGGAAGTGAACAAGTAAAGAAAGATTGCAGCAAGGTTTGTGTGCATGCAATGGGTAGTGCAATGTGAGTGTGCAAGGTAATGCAAAAGAATATGGAAGCATAGAACACAAAATCCTTAGCAAAAGTAGGTCAATGATGGAAAGAAGTGGGTAATGATGTGACCGTTGATGTGGCTTCCTTATTTCATGAATTTTGATTGATCAAATCCTAAACGTACATTGATATGTTACTAGATACTTGATAAACCTTATAAGATCCTATCCATTCAAAAATGTCAGGTTGGGTTTCTTGTACTTGATTTTTCCTACATACCATACAACAAATCTCCTTTTTCAAAGTATTCCTTTATCCCTTGATCATGATGTTTCTTGGTCTTCTATTGCATGACTAGATTGCATACTAGCAAGTTTCTTCTTCTTGAGTCAATCATTCCAAGAGTTCCTTGATGATGTGGGTGTCCTCCAAGCTGGATTCAATGAATGCACAGAGGCTAGGAACATAAAATTTGAAAGGAAAAATTACTTACTACCCATAAACTAACCTAAACGGCATTTATTGCATTGTTACTTTTGAATGCAAGTTTGAATGCCCAAAGTGTTGCTAGCAAGAAAGTGTCCCAGGATGTCCCTTTAGTTTCTACCATAGTAGTAAGAATATGTTTGAGAGCTTAATGAATCTCTCCACTTGGCCATTGCTAAGTGGGTAGTAAGTAGTTACCTGTTCACTTCCTCATCATCATGCCATGGCTGCAATGTAACTTGCTATCAATGTAACTTTCACTGTTTTGTTGGAATTAGGGTTGCAGAGAAACGCACACAGCTTGGAGAAGACGAAGAAAGCTCAAGGCACACAATAGAGAGGGTGTTACTTAGTGTGCAATGGAAAGATAGATAGCCCTAGAGTGATGGACGTATAAACAATGCTCGAGGGACAAAACCTCCTAAAGAGTGAAAAATGCCCTGGCGGTCCTAGTGTGTTCACGCACATCATTACCACATGTATATGGTAACAAATCCCCCCTGGAGTGATGCGGTGAACGAGAGCTGGCACATGAGTAAAGGGAACTGCCATGCCTTGAGGACATAATCAGTCCACAAAGAAGAGTAAGCCCAAAGCTTTGCGGAAAGCTTCAAGCTTCTCACGAGACAATGCCTTTGTGAAAAGTTCTGCAAGGTTGTCCTATGTTGGCACATAAGCCAAGTTGATCTCTCCTGTTAAGAGCCTCTCATTGACATAGTGGTAATGCAACCTCAATGTGCTTTGTGCGAGCATGAAAAATTGGGTTCGTCGCAACTACCAATGCACTTTGACTCTCAGTGTAGATAGTGTTGGCAGTGTCCTGTCCAACACCCAAATCAGCCATAAGGCTTCTGAGCCATACACACTCAACCGTAGCTATGAAGACTGCCTTGTACTCAGTCTCACAACTCGAAGTGGCCACAGTAGGTTGCTTCTTGCTCAACCATGATATACATGAACTACCAAGCATGAAACAAAAACCACTTGTGGACACTCGTGTGTCAGAACAACTAGCCCAATCTGAGTCCGAAAAAGCATGTAAGTCTGACGGCAATGATCCCCCCTTGGGATAAAACAAGCCAAGATGTAAAGTGCCACTAAGGTAGTAGAAAATCCTCTTGACAGCCTGCCAATGCTTAGACCTTGGGCTATCCATAAATCTCCTGACCTATGAGACTGCAAACTGAATATCCGTCCTCGTGTTGCATACATAAATGAGGCATCCAACAACAGTTTGGTAAAGAGTGACATCAGCAGAATCACCAGCATCATGTAGACTCAACTTAAAATCTGTTTCCATGGGAGTGGCAATAGATTTGCAATCCTCAAGTCCAAACTTACATAGTAATGTCTCTATGTACCTTTCCTGACATAAGGCAATACCACCATCACACTACTTAAACTGTATACCCAAGTAATGATGCAACAGCCCCAAATATTTGAAAGTAGCATTCAAATCAGCTTTAAATTCAGCAATATGTTTCTCATTTGGTCCAGTGATCAGCAAATCATCTACATCAAGAACCACAATGAGAATTACATCACCCTCACGCTTTACATACAATGTGCGTTCTGTTGGACTGTTACAAAAGCCTTGTTTGACCAAATGAGTGTCAGCTTTCTCATACCAAGCACGAGCAGATTGCTTCAACCCATACAAAGCCTTCTTACATCTGCACACTTTGTCCTCTTATCCTTTTTTGACAAAACCGTGAGGTTGCGTTACATAAACTTCCTTAAATATGTCACCATTCAAGAAAGCAGTAACAATGTCTGATTGATGTAGATCCCAACCAAAATGAGCTGCCAATGCACATAGAAAATGCACAATAGTCATACGACAAGTGGGAGCAAAAGTCTCTTCATAATCTATGCCTTTTTGTTGTGCATAACCCTTTGCAACAAGTCGAGCCTTATGGCAATCGATCTCACCATCCGGCTTGCGTTTCAACTTGTAAACCCACTTTGTACCAATGGCCTTTTTGCCAGGAGGCAAATCACATAAAGTCCATGTGTCATTTTCTATAAGTGCATCATATTTTGATTGCATGATGACAGCCATCCAATTTTCTGAATTTTGTGCTTCATCAAAAGACAAAGGCTCGTCAACATCATGTCAGCTAGACACAGCCAAAGCATAACAATCTGATGCATAAGATGCATGGCGAGATCCTGAATGAGTATGACTAGGCAAAGGTGCATCCAATTTACTGTCACGCAAAGTGTGCACCAACCATTTTGGCATACCTCTAGCCTGCTCATTTTCAGCCCTTTCCTCATCAAGTACATCATGTACAACTGCATCAGTAACAAGCTGATCTGTAACATTTTCAGAAACCCCCATAGGCTCTACATTTGCCTCATTGGAATTTACATTCGAACTTCCACCACTGAAAAGAGGCAACAAAGTGTCATAAATGTCTTGTGAGCTAACATTACTATCTCTAGTACATGACAGCAAGGGCTGTCATGTACTTCCACAAACACTACATCCCGTGAAACCAGAATACACTTTGTTTGCGGATGATACAACCTCTAACCTTTGCTTTCAGCACTATAACCAACAAAAATACATTTGACAGCCTTATCATCGAGTTTTCTGCATTGTGTTTGTGGCACCAAAGCATATGCCAAACAGCCAAAAACACGCATGTGCTCAATAGAAGGCTTTCTATCATGCCATGCTTCATATGGAGTAATAGACTGCAAAGCTTTCGTAGGACACCTGTTAAGTACATAAGTGGCACACATGATGGCCCCAAGCCAAAAAGAATGCGGCAAAGCTTGACTTTTGACCATACATCGTGCCATTTCTGTAAGTGACCTATTTTTCCTCTCAGCAACACCATTTTGCTGAGGTGTATAAGGCACTGTATATTGGTGTTTTATCCTACGACTAGCCAAAAATGCATTAAATTCATGAGACATATACTTCCACACTCGATCAGAATGGAGGGTGCCCATAGTACATTTCGATACATTTTTAGCCATAGCCAGAAATTGTTTGAAGCACATAAAAAGTTTGGACTTTGCTTTAAGTGGAAATATCCATGCATGCCTGGAGTAATCATCAATGAAAGTCACGAAGTACAGGTAATTGCCTAAGGACGGAGTTTGCATGGGCCCACAAACATCACTAGCACAAGCTGCAACCTGCATGTGGCCCTAATTGAACCATCCTTTGGAAACTTAGAACGCTACATTTTACCCACCCAAAATATAGCCTTCACAAACATGTTTGACAAGTGCTTCAAGGGGTGGCAAAGAAGCAACCATATCAGATTTCTGCAAATGCAGCAAACTGGTAAAATTCAGATGACCAAAACGTTCATGGAAAAGCTTTGCATCTGAAATAGCCCTTGAATCTGCAACAGAATTTGCAAAATTTTGTCCACACTTGTCATACAAAGTGAGCTTATACGGCCCCACGACACAAAAGGCCAGATGCTACAATTTCATCACCAAAACTAAGATCATGAACTGTACATCTGTCATCCACAAATTTGACTACAAGTCCAAGTCTAGCAAGTGCGGATAGACAAGAGATTCTTCTTGATCCCAAGTACATAAAGTGCATCAACAAGTATGAAGGAACTACCATTTGCACCAGTAAGCACAATCTTTCCAACTCCCTGAACCGGATAAGAAGCATTGTTGGCACAAATGACTGAATTCTCATGAGGGACAGACTCGAGAGAGGTGAACAATTCACGATGTGAGGTAATGTGCTTTGTAGCACCACTGTCGAAATACCACACATGTGAATCTTCAGCAAACTGACAAGCATGCATCATGGACAGCAGGATTGTAAGTGCACTATGCGCTAAAAGCCCATTCTGCATCAACATCAACATCACAGTCTCCCTTCACAGAAGACTCAACAATGGCTGCATTTGTAGTGGAACCAGCATTTGTAGCGGAACCACCCTCTTTCTTCTTAGCCTCTTTGGCCTTCAACTTAGGACACGACTTGATTAAGTGATCATTATCTTTACAATAATGGCAACGCATCTTCTTTTTGCCCTTATCACCAAAATTGCCAGACGAAGTGTTGCCAGCAGAAGCATTAGGAACAGAAGTTTTTCCACTCACAGCAGGACCATAAAAGTGGTTGCATTGTTGTTACTACCCTTTCTTTGAGAAGCAATAAAAGCCTGTTCAACTACACGCTTTCTAGTCCTTTTTTTTTTTGGAAACTAACTCTTGCAACACCAATGTGCATAATGCATCAAACTTGACAACTTCTGGATTTCCTTGGGTCATAAGTCTCCAAGTACTAGCAAAAGTCTGGTAAGAATTTGGTAAGGCAGCAGGAATAGTCTGCACAAGGAAACTGTCTGAAATGACTTCACCTACAGAAATAAGTTGCTCATTGATATCCTTGACACCTACAAGGAAAGTGTCCATATCATCTTCTTCATGCATAATCTCCGACTCCAACACTTTACGCAGCAAAGCAGTTTTAGCCTCATTGCGACTTGCATAAAGACCAGCCAAAATATCCCAAGCCTGTTTGTTGAACGGATGTGAGGAACAATGGTGCGCTTCACAAACAAGGGAATCAATGCATGAGCCTGTGCATCCTTTACATCCCAACGAGCTTGTTTTGTTGTAGGCAAAACAACTCTAATAGCAGCAATCCTTGCAGCAAGACCTGCAACATCCTCAACATCGCCTACATCCTCAGAACCAGGACGTACATCAATGCCCTACACAATATTCTAGACACCCTTTGCACAAGAACGTGTTGCATCATATAAGCCCACATAGGGTAATTGTCCCCATCCAACCTGTCCTTAGCAACAAACATCTTGAAGACATCTGTGTTGTTGTCAACCATGGTAAATCTTGCACCTGATGTGAAAGCTGCCCGATAATAGGAGAAATGGAGCAGGAACAATACTTGCTATATAGCACAAACCATAGAAGACTATAAAGCACCTGTTATTCAAAAATCGGCACTGACAGAAATTCTGCACAAAATGACGAAATTGCCTCTGCAGACCTGCCTGTAGTGGAAACGGAGGCCAAAATGAGCCCAAATCAGAAATCTGAGCAGAATAAGCTCTACGACCTGTCCCAAAATATTTTTCAACCTGTGGACGCTAGCCAAACCTCACTGAAATCGGAGAAAGTAAGCAGGCGTGTGCTGGAGCAGCTGACGACTAAGCTCGGGAGGACGCAACCTGCTCGGATACCAATTGTTGGAATTAGGGTTGCAAAGAAACGCACACAGCTTGGAGAAGACGAAGGAAGCTCAAGGCACACAATTGAGAGTGTGTTACTTAGTGTGCAATGGAAAGATAGATAGCCCTAGAGTGATGGGCTTATATACAATGCTCGGGGGGAAAAACCTCCTAAAGAGGGAAAAAATGCCCCGGCGGTTCTAGTGTGTTCACACACATCACTACCACATGTATATGGTAACATGTTTTAGCTACTTTATCTCTTGTTTTTCCTTATGCGGGGCGGCTTTAACATCTTTTGCATCTTGAATTCAAATTTGTGTTATCACTTTTTGACATTTAAAGTGTAGCTCAATCATCTCAAGATGCTCTTTAAGATCAAACCCCTATAAAATTTGCTTTGTTGCCGCCTCATTTGCTTGGTTTGGAGGAGGGACATCCCCTTTTACTTGGTTCTCTCTTCTCTGGGAGGTCTTTGCTTTTGTTTGTAATTGGTGTTGCATTTCTAGATGTTGTTGTTCTTCCTTCAAGCAGTCTTGATCCTCCTTTTTAGCTTGAGATTCTCTTCTTTGTTAAGCAGAAGAAGGTGGAGATGTTTGTTTTGCAGAGATCTTTTACTCCGTTTCCTCTACATCTTTTGTTTTTCTAGTGTCTTGAGCAGTCTTCTGATGATGGGGTTGTTGTCTTCGAGGAGAGTCTAGAGGTGAATCTAATCCGGTTGTCCTTTGTCTCTTAGATTCCTCTTCTTCCCTTTGTTCAGCTTTCCTTTTTAGCACCTTGTGGATTCGCTGTCATGAGGAGCTTACTAGTCCAACTTTTGTTTAAGCTTTATGTCTTCTTTCTTTCTTGAGCTTCTTGAACCGTGCATCTAGCTCGGCATCATCGGTTTTGAATGGAGAAGATACTTGTGCTTCTTTGACTTTCTTCTTTTCCTAAGCCCAATGTGCCAGTCTTTCTTCTCTTAGTTGTTGAGCTTCCTCCATAGAGCATTGTACCTAAGATCTTGGGATTTGTTCAGCCTGCTATGGTTTCTTTTTTATAAGAGGAACCTCTACCTCTTCCTCTCCGGATGATTGATATTCCGATGGAACATCCTCTTTTGTTCAGATTTCACCTTGAAGCTTGAAATCTAATTTTGTAGCTTTGCTATCAAGTATTGGTTCTCTAAATCATGTGCTACATGTTCTTCTCTTTGTGGGTGTTGTGGAAGAGCTTCCCATAGCTTTAATTGCATGCTTGGCTTTGTGTAGGAGGTTCAATTGAGATTCCATCTCCGATAAATCTCTATTATACCTAGGGCTTGGTAGGAAATCCACATCAACATTGGCGTGGAATTCATGTAAGCTTTGTTCTTGTCAGTGCTCTTCAAGTTGACTTCGACTAGATTCAAAGGATATAACTACCAAGGTCACATTTGATGACCCTTTTTTGCCAACCCAATAGCTATAACCATTGCTACATGTAGTAAGGCCTTTGTATAGCGAGGTGTCTTTTATAAGTTCACATACTGAGAGATCAATCTTAATGGCAGCTCTATCTCCTATGAATAAATCAAATCTTTGTAGGTTAATTTGTGCCCTTGCTACTTAATGAAAGCTTTTTCATATCTATGGCTTTGGTCTTCAGCAACAACAGGTTTCGGCTGCATGCTGATAGATGGAGCGCTTGACAAATAAGGTCACTTGTTATTTTCACTTGGACCGTGGCTCCATCTTTATCTGGCAAGGTGGATTCTCCATTATAGTGTGCCCTGCTCATCAATTCATGGGCTCGCTAAAAGTCTGTCCCTCATGGTGATAGTCTAAAAAAGATGTCTGATTGTAAACATCTTGCACTATCTAGCACCTCTGGCTTCTAATGGAGTGTTTAGAGCTCCATTGGAAAAATGATGGCTTTAATCTTAATTCCAATAGCCACCTGGAATTTTCCAATGAAGATATTGCCCAAAATTTACTCCAACTCCGCATCTATGATGTGTGTCTTTTCATTTGATGAGATGTCAATGATCTCATGCGAAGCTTCCAACTCCTTTTGTGCACGCTAGCATGGCATCTTGCTACCATAATTTCAGTTGTTTAGTGTCCAAAAGTTAATCAAAAGGTTGTCAACAAAGTCATTCTAACATAAACTTGACCATAAAAGGAAAAATGAGGAAAATGAAAAATAAGCATAACTTGAGCAAAAAAGATCCAAATTTGACAAAACTTCACCAATTAGTCTAGAACACCTATAGACACTAGGGCAAAGTGATTTAGGTTAATTCTAAGTCAGAGGTACATGGATCACAATTCATGTTGGAACACATTTTAGAGTGATCTTTGCACCATCTGATTTAGCATGATCAAGGGATGCTATGGGTGAAAACTTTTGCGATCTAGATCACTGATTTGGTTTCTAAGACAAATTTTGTCAATTTTCCTTAGACTTAGAGAATTTTGGTATACTTACAAAGTTTTTGATGTTCATATGACTTGAAAATTCAGGGTTAGAATTTGAATAGCATGTGGTTCATGATGGCCTGGTCGTGGTCCTGAATTCTAGAAAATGTACATGGATTGCAATCCATCTTGGGTCACATTTTGGGCTAAGAATTGGTGGGCATGTTCCCATAACCTATCCTAGCACACTGGTGGAATCTTTTCCAATTCGGATTTGTATTCACAAAGTTAACCCAATTTTTGAGTTTATGGCCTTATTTTCTTGACTTTGACCATATCTATTTCTTGGGTCCCACTTTGATGCACTCTAGTGGTTAATAGGTGTCGGTTTTTATTGATTCGATGATTGGATGTTGGTTAACATCTTCATGTCTACCTATCAAATTATTTTCACTACCATCTAACTCAAGTTCACCTTCCTGACCTTGTTAGCAAGTTTCAAAAAAAATTCAAGAAATTCTTGGTTGCACTTTGACACTTTGAGCATACCATATGTTCATGACTCCACTATATGGTTTTTCTTTTCTAAAACCCTAACTTTGGCACCTTGACACTCTGAAGTTGCAAATCTCTTGAATTTTTGACCAATCTTGCAGAATTCTTTCCTTACTTGATGAATTTGACACTTCCATACACTTGGGACCCAAAATTTGCCAATTCTGTACTACCTGGGGGTTATGGATCACGATCCATGTTTATACTCCAATTTTCACCAAACTTGCATAGTTCCTGTTCAGTGAATAGAGTGCAAAGTTAGCAGATTTGTCAGATTTTTCTTTAAAATGTCCTTTTAGACTTGTGGGGAAGCATCTAGGCATGCTCCTTAAGCCTTTGGTCATCAACTTTTGGGGTTTGTGTTACTTTTTCCTAGTCCTATTTCAAAATGACCATTTGTCGACAGAAATTCTGAGAAGTTAGGGTTTTGTGATCTAATGATATCCATTTTTGCCCAAACTTGAGGGTTGACTTTCCCAAACCTTGATCTAGCTATGGAAAACTTTTGGTCTCATTCTGGCATGTTGGGGGACGTGGATCATGATCCATGTCTGAGAAAATTTTTGAATTGTGATTGCAAAAGCTGTTGCTGATATGCATTGTATAGGGCATACTGCAAGAGAAAAACTTTTTACATTTTGAGGTTGGGGAACATGGATCGTGAATTATGTTCCACCATTAAATCACACAGTGATTGCATGTGCTAGAAGCTCTTGGCTTGAGGAGTCTATTGGCCAAAAAAATTTGAAATTATAGTAGTTTTACCCCCTCTACCATCCTCAAAAATTTTGCACAAATCCCATACTTGATTTGATTGGTGTGGCTAATCTGGTGCTTTTTGTGCTGTGTGGCTTGCATACATTTGTCAAGGGAGGTTAGTAGATCATACTCGTCAAATCTGGTGCCAAGTGGAAGATCCACGTTCTTGTAGAAAGCCCAAGTGCACTCGTGCACTCTAGGTCGCAAAAGCAAAGCTCTCTTTCTCCCTAGCTCTAGCAAATGCAAAGGAGGTCTAATTTGCCCTAATTTTCCTATATATGTCCGACTTACCGAAATCTCATGATGCACTCTTACCTTCCTTGCCTTGATTGCTCATGGCATATCATCCGTAGCTCAAACAATTTTTCATTTGGACATTTGATCATTGTTTGCCCTCGATTCTGCGAATTTGACATGATGTCAGTTGGCCAAAATTTTTGACTTATACCAAATCTTTCCAAACTTGATATGTTGAAGCTCTTGCTTTGTTGATCCAATGTTTGCTTTTAGAACTCAATTTTGGCTCCCCTAGTTAATTTTATTAATTCTTTATCCTTATTAGCTAAAATGTAAAGAAAATTACTAAATGTTATTATTATTTGGCCAAAAATTAGCCAAAACTATTTTGTGCACTCTTATATACATACTCTCAATCTAGACATCATGATTTTAAAAAATCTATAAATACAGCTCATTATTATGCTTGATAAGAGGTAAAACTAGATGAAAAGAAAATAAAAAGTAAAAATTAAAGCAAAAAAAAACACTTTCGTTCAATGTTCGTGCAATAGGCTGCTACTACTATTGCTACTTCCTTCTTCCTATTATGAATCATCTCGGATAAAGGTTTGTGCAATAACAATATGTTGTGCAAGATGTGGGTGTTGAATGGATTGTTTAGCCTTTTTAATGTCTAGGCTCCATCTATAGTATGTTGTATGTTGTTTGAACAAAAGGATTTGAAGATGTCACGCTCTTTCTTTGTTTTTTGGTCGTTTAAGTACCATTTTTGTGATTTTTATTGTCTGCTTCTTTAGTACCACTTGTACTTTGTATATGTGGTTGGTGGAGACTACAACTACTAATTTACTTGGGCATCTCTTCTCCCTCTAATGTTGCAAGTTTTATGGCTCCACTTGAGGATATTTCATGAATCGCGAATGGCCTTTTTCTTGCTTTTTAAACTTTTTGGAGTGTTGTTTTAAGGTGTAAACTAATACATAGTCACCCTTCTTAAACTCCTTTTTGATTACATGTTGATCGTGAAACTCCTCCATGTGTCTTTTTGTGCATAGATATCTACAACACCTCATAAGCGTGTCTAGCTTCTCATGAATATCTAACCTTTATGATAGCTTGTGACCTATCCACTTTAAGTCTTTGGCTACTCAAAGCATGTCAAGAATTCCATCGGCAATATGCTCATTAAGTCCAAACACCAGATTGAAAGGTGTAGTCCCAATTGCTATTTTGTAAGCTACTCAATATGCCCAAAGAGCTAAATAGAGCTTTTGTTCCCAATCTCCTCTTGATTTACTCATTATCTTTATGAGCACTGTGCATAGGATTTTTTTTGTGCTCTCTGCTTGTCCATTAGCTTGAGGGTGATAAGATGCTGATTTTTCCATGAACTCATCCAACAAGAATTATATCACTTCATTGATGAAGTGAGTCCCTCTGTCACTAACTATCTCAATCGGTAGCCCATATCTTGTGAAGATATTCTCATACAAGAACTCCACTATCATTTTCAAATTGTTTTTCTTTGTAGATTTTTCTACGAGCCATTTGGTCAGATAGTTTATGGCCACTATAATATATTGAGCATGTGTACGATATGCAAGAGGTGCTATCAGTCGAACAAAGTCTACACCCCACTTGGAAAAATCCCTTATCCCTATCATAGGTCGTAAAGGCTTTCATCTCTCCACATAGGTACCTTCATTCATTGGAATTTTTTACATCTTTTTACATATGCTTTAGCATCCATGAACAAGGTCAGCCACCAAATTCATACAGCAAGAATCGCTTTTGCGGTTTTGTCACCAAAAAATTGTCTGTCTACCTGTCCAGCATGAGCTTCTTCAGGATCGAGATGTATTCACCTTATATGGCACACATCCGCAATTGAACGTATTTTTCTCTTTTGTAGAGGTGATCCTCAATCAGCACATAACTCTCCGCTTTGATCTGAATGGATTTCATTCTCTCTTTGTTCAACCCTTCTGGTAAGATTCATTTCGTTATGTAATTCACAATGTACGAGCTCCATTTAGGTGCTACCATGACTCTAAATAGTGTCACATATTCTACACGTGCCTTACTTGCACAAATGTTGCACGAACTAATGTAGGCATGAACACTCCTCTGCATTCTATGCTAGTATATACCTAGTCTTATCGATCTTTGAAATTTTGCACTTTTCCATTGTGATTTCCTATGTTTTGCACATGACCTTGGCTCAAGTACACTTTTCTCTCATTTGGCTCTATATATAGCCTCAATATTTTCTTTTTTTTAATAGCCTTCCAGCTATTAGCATGAGTTTTTGAGTTTCTTCAATGATTAATGGCTATCTTTCAATCTGTAGTCATCCAATGGTGAGCAAATTTATGGCATGTTCACTCCACCTTGGCACCATCTCAATGTTGAGTAGATGAGAATCTGACAAGGCATCTTTGACTACGATGGGTGCTTTTCCATGAGTCAATCTCGACAAATGGTCAGCACTTTGATATGTGGTCCCTTTTTTCACCACTACATTGAAGTCAAACTCAAGCATTATAATAAACCATCAAACAATACGTCCTGTATAGCAAGGTTTGTTCACCAAGTATAATAGTGCTTGATGATTCACAAAGAACATAAACTTGTTTGCGATGTTGTTTGGAGTAACATAAAGGAAAATCCATGTTGTTCTCTCTAGGCTATGCTAAAATGCATCATATAGCATACGCTGATGCATCAATCTTTGTTTCAATAACTAGAATTCTTCCTCGTATTCGTAGGTCCACTCAAATTTTGTGATAAGAGAGTAGAGAGATTTGGCAATGATTGGATACATATAGATGAATCTTCTATAGTAATCGCAATGGCCCAATGAAGGCTTGTACCTCCCTAACTTTTGTTGATCTCGGTAGAGCTACAATCACTTGAATCTTCTCAAAATCTATGGAAATGCCATTCTTTAACACAATGTGTCTTAGAATTTTCCCTTATCTTACCATAAGACACATTTCTTTAAATTTAAGCAAGTATGATAGGTTTTGTATTTCTCAAAAATATTCTTCAAATGCTTTATGTGCTCATTTATCAAGAGAGAATGAACGCATAAGTTGTCCATGTAGATCTCTAAGAATTGTCTTAGATATTCCTCAAATGAATGACTCATCAGATTTTGGACTGTGGCAGGTGCATTGGTTAAGCCAAATGGCATCACTCGATAAGCAAATATGCACCATTCTATGGCAAAGACTGTTTTATGCTGATTTTTTTGGCTTCATAACAAGCTGGTTGTATCCTAAAAAGCCATCAAGAAATTTGTACACTTTTTTGTGTGCAACTCACTTGATCACACGAAAAGTGATTGGGGATATTAGTTTGTGATAGTATCCCCTACCAACAATCACATGGTGTTTGAGGTTCACATGTATACATAATTTCTTGTTCTTCTTGGCTACTACCGTAATTGATGAGACCCAATTTTTGTGCTTGATCTTGTAAATAAACTCCGCTTCCTTAAGCTTATCTATCTCCTCTTTGATCTTCTTAGCAAAAGTTTTGTTATATTTATAGGGATGTTGTCTGTAAGGCTTGGCATCACTCTTAAGGGGTATGGCATGTTGATCTTGTGGCATGTTGAAAATACTCGGATCTACACCCTTAAGGTCTTTGTATGATCATACAAACACATCTCTATACTCTTTGAGTATAGCTACAATAGCTACTCTTCCTCCTTTGTGAGGTCCGTGGAAATGTATGCCAGATTTGGTTCATCTCCAAGTTGGCTAAGTCTCTGCACTTGGCTTTCTCAAGTCCATCATAAGATGTCTCTAGTTCTTTAAGCTCCAACATCAGTTTCTACACTACGATCTTCCAATCTTGGATTGTGTATTTTTTGTAGTGAGAGGGTGCATCAAATTTTTCTATGTCTGACCCCTCTTCACTCTCCGTTTCCATCATCCAAACCTCCTTCAAGGTTTGCTTCATTTTTTTATATTTCCATTTGTGCTCATTGTTTTTCCTTTTGGATGAAGTTTCAATTGTGTCTTTGGTTTTGGTCTTGCTTTGCTTCTTAGGAATTTTCTTTATTGAAGCAAGTTTCAAATATTTTTGTGTAATTTGGTCTTTGTCACAATCATTTGCTCCTACGAGCATCAAATACTATGTTTTTTCCTTCATAAGAGGCATAGGCTTTCCTTGCATATGTTTTTGTTTTCTCATTTATTTTGATACCTTTCTTCCCTTTTGGATCTCTAATTAGGGATATCGTAGAAGATCATCTCTTTATTTTTTTATTTTGTTTCATTTCTGGAGATACTAGATAGCTCATCCTCTACATCTATCTATAAGATAACATCGTCTCATGAATCTTGGAATTCTTCCTTGCTTTTGTTGCTCAGATCTCTAATGGAAATTTCATCAACTACGTGTTTGCACTCAATAGTTTCCTCAGTATCTAGGTCCTCGGTCTCAAATCCAAATTCCAAGATAACACTCACCATTTGGAAGGGGGCTATATCATAGCCCTCTTTGTCACAAAATCTTGGTGGGGTTGCTTCATTCACGCATACATATAGAGTAGCAAGTATCTAGTCCCAGCCAAAAGGTTCAAACAAATCCTCTAGAAATGGCTCTAAAATATAATCTTTGTCCTCCATTGGTCTCTCTAAAATGTAGTCTTCTCTAGCCAAGCTCTCGCATTTGGAAGCTCCACACATCCAAAGGTGTGGCTTTGGTCTATATCCATACAGGTATCTCTTTCTGGTGGAGTCAAATTCTTGTACAGGAGTTTGACTAACATCTTTGTAGCTATGGTCCTTAATGTTAATTCTCTTTTTAATCTCTTGAGTCTTAAGTAGATATGGTCAGAGGTCCAACCTTGCACCATCTTAAGTTGATGCATAAATGGTCTTCCTAATTTGACATCAAAGTTGTTGCTCTTGCCAAAATCCCACTATTGCAAAGGTATTCTCATATTCTATTCCGCATGAGGACACTAGGATTTGTTCCAACATACACACTGGCCTCTCTACATATCCATCCGCAAGTTATAGTTTCATTCTTGTTTTTTTGAGAGTTGGCCTTCCCAATTTTTCCCATATCACTTTTGTGGCAATGGCCACTCTAGTCCCGCTATCTAGTATATCAATCATTTTCACTCTTCTGTGTTCCATCTTCAAGATGGTATTCCTATTCCCCTCTTCCCCTTCACAATAGTCACCCACCTTATTTATACGCACTCGTTTTGCCTTTGGTTTATCTTTTTCCAGTTACCAATGTGTTCATCTATGGGGATGTCTTGATGATGAATTTTCAGCCCCATATTCTCCAAATTTTTACCCACTTTTCCCAATAGATGCGGTCTAATTTGTAATAGCTCCTAGAGAGTTATCATACATTGAATAGAAGTTGACGTCAGTTCATGAAGGATTTTGATGTCCATAATCTTTGGAGTTGGCTTTCATTGAGAGGGCACTAACTTGACCTCCAACTATGAAAGGCGGCAAAGTCTTCAATGTTCCAGGTTTGCTTTCCGTAGATACTTTTGTTCCTACATCACCGTATTAGAGATTGTACCTCTCCAGGGTAGAGCTCGTGATCCATTTTATTCTCCATGATAGGTGTACACTTGAAAGTCACACTACCAACTTTTCTATTCCGTATCATCTACCATAATTCTTGTGGCCATGCCTCTTCCACTTCTAAAATTTGCATCATTACTTGTGACTTACAGTCGTTTATGATATTATCCACTACCCTTGTGTCGAATGGTGTTTCAATTGCAAGCTTCATGTGATCATTAATTTTCGTTCGTTTTGTGCTCAATTTTTATGTCCCTGTTATGGATTAAAACTTTTTGTTTGGCGATGTTGTGTTTTTTTGGCTCCATTAGAGCTTCAGATGTCTCTATGATCCATTTACACATTTCTAGTCTCTGTTTTTCAACCTCACGATGTGAATATGTCAACCATCTTTCTTCCAATTTCTGGTTGGTTTTTAGTTTAGCCTCATAAGCTTGCAGCAGAGCCTCTAAAGGTTTTGGAACTTTATCCTCTAAAACTAAACCTCTCGATGATATTTTCTATGACAATGCTCCTTTTGTTTGAATTTTGTTCTCTTTTTCAAGTTTTAGCTCCTCCCTCGTTTGTTGCAGCTCTGTTTCAAAGTTAGTTTTTGCTTTTAGCCTCTTTGCTTTTATTTTTTCTCTTTTGGCTTACCATGAATTTTTTTTAGTCCTTATCGATAAACTCTCAAATTACGTTTGAAATGGCAATTTTTTCTCTTCCTTGACAGGCTTCTTTTTGCAGCTTCTTGAGCTTGAGCTCTTGTCACCACATTTGGAAAAATTGTTGGCTCAATTTCATATCCACTTGAGCACGGCAAGATTCCAATGATATTCACCGTCACTTTTCCCTGTTGTCTCACAATAGTTGAGGCTTGTCTCCCCCTTGGGCTGCATTGCTCGGGCCTATTTGGTATCTCGGAACTAGTGAAAAAGGTTGCGCATCCGGTGGTCCATATGGCCTTTCCCTTACATAATTTCTATTGTAAAAACACTCATTTGTTACATGGTTGGTCCATTTTTTCTCAATTGCACACCACTTCAAGACATGGTGTGCATTTACTGCTACTATCGGTCTGGGTTGAGTGTTAGACCATGGGGTGGGATAATACCCTCCACATATATCACATCTCCTCGGTTGTTGTTGTCATACATTGGGGTTCAATCTGTTGTCCTCGTTCATTCTCTTGATCACTTCTCCGACTATTTGATCAACATTCGGCACAATTGTGGCTTGGAATTTTGTTTTGTTGTGGATTCACTCATAGTAGAAGAGGCACTAATGGTAGCATTCTTTGCATCTTCTGTTACCTCTCTGTAGGCCTTACAATTGAAATTTTTCTTTGTTGTGGATTCACTCATAGTAGAAGAGGCAGTACTGGTAGCATTATTTGCATCTTTCATTACATCTATGTAGCCCTTACAATTGTCAACTAGATACAATGCTTCTCTAGTGACTTTCTCAAATGTTGTGCATGCTTTCAATACAAGTCCTTTTTTAAAGTCTCGTTCCTCAAGCCCTCTATGAAGAGAACTGGAAATCTCTCGTCTTGCGGTAGCTCTCATACATGACATCTCTCTATATATTGTTTAAAGCGAAGCGAAGCGAATCTTCACTTTCTCATTCTTCTTCTGCTTGAAAGTGTAGATTTGGGATTCTGTATTGTGCTTGGTTCCCCTATTAGAGAATTCCTCAAAAAATTCTCGTTGAAAATTCTTGCAGAAGTTGCTTTATGTTTGGGAAATCTCTGCTATTCAATGGTTGGAACCACATCTAAGTTGTTCCTTCCAATGTCATCCCAAATCCCTCTTGTTCTATGGAAATATGCCACTTGTTCTTCTCTCAACACTTGTTTGAAGAGTGAAACATGTGCATATGGATCCCCATACCTATTGTACCCTTATTGGCAACACACTTAGCTACTTGAAATGGTCATATTTCTTGTGTTTCAACAATCATTTTTACAACTCCAAGTTCTCTCACGAGGAGATCTCTAGCCTCATAACCCCCACTAGGAACTCTAGTTGGAGTCCTATCAATGGCTCTCTCCTCAGGTCACCCATCTCTCGCTTCTATATAGGTATCTGGAACTCTCCTTGTATAGATCATGTTTGGAGCTTCATTGCCCCCATATGTGGTCCTTGGAACCCTAGAACCCAAGGATCCTATCGATGTCGGCACTGAAAACCGCTATCGACTCAATGAGTTAGCAATCTTCGTTCTATCCGGACTCAATCTTTTTGTTTCTGGTATTGTCTCTGATAGAGTAGGTCTAAACGTGCTTGGAGTGACATAATACCGATGGAGTGGACCTTCAAAGTATGTATATCTCTCGAGCTCTTTACTGTCTACTATCAACTATCTACTCCCATACTTACAAAGCATGATTACATGGGTATCTATGTCTTCAATATATGTAAAGACATACAATCGCTTGTGCTTTGACAACTCTCTAATGTAGGGCTCATCGTACGTAATAGAGCATTTTTTTGCCATCATCGTACTTGTACAATCCAACGTGAGTGTTGTCTGTGTTGACTCGAGTTGTCTCATTTACTCGCCTTAGCTTAGTATTTGGAATGTCCGACTTAGGCGGCTTATCCTCGGGCTCTACGTCAACTTTGTCTTTTATGCCTGGCATTTCTCATTTGTCCACAATGTAGGGATTTTGTACAACTAGATAAATTATTCCCTCATCATCGACATATCAATCACCACTATAGTCCACTGGTACCAAGTCCTTGAACTCTCTAGGTCTCTCTTCTAACTTTACATAATAGCGATCCATAGTCTATAAATTTTTGCATTTTGGTCATTTTCAAATTGGTATTTCAAGTTTCAGCTCGGAATCACTTCAAGCCGTGATGCTCAAGGCCTTGTAATATGTACAACAAACACTCAATGGTTATGAGCTCACAACCGCTCTGTTAGTCACAATTCTTGAATTGGAAAAACAATCGCGCTTTTTGCACAAAACCTATTTCAGCTTGCAAAATCCTCAAATGAAGTCCAAATTCAATTTTGAAAAGACCACTAGGCTTCTTACAACTAGATCTAGCTATGATACAATTCCGGTCTCAATCTGTGAGAGGGAGTCATGGATCGCAATTGAGTACCTCGGTGATAGAATGTGGTGAAATTTCACATATAGCTTGCACTTGGTACCTTGACACCAACTATATATTTTTTTGTGGTTTGGACTTGATTAGATCAGCTAAAAGTCATACCCTAGGTCCAACTTTGTGAGTTTTCACTTTGAAATATTTTTGGCCCTTTTGATGAACTTTTTGGACTCTTTTGACAACCTTGATTTGGAAAGTATTGTTTCTAATGATATCTGCTACAATCTAGAAAGGTCTTTGTCCAAAATCTCAGATAGTAGACCTGAATCGCGATCCATGCTTCATCAATTCTGGACTTGGAATTTGGTCAGCTAATAGAATATGATGTTTGTAGCCTATCTCCAAAATCTTTTTGAATTTGGATCAGTTTTGTCAAGCAAAAGTGGAATCTGGAGTTTGCTTTGATGCTTTTTGATGTAGCCACTGATTTTGGTCCTTTTGATCACTTTCTTCAATCTTTTTGTGTCTCTTTTGAAAACTGTGTTTAAATAAGTCTTAGCTACTCATTCCTCAATTTTCAACCAAAAATTTTGATAAGGTACATGGATCGCAATCCTTGTTTAACATCCTTTTGACATGAAACTTGGTCAGCTTGTTGTCTATGCTATGTTGAAGCTATTCCTCAAATATTTTAGGATTTGGATCACAAAAAGTTAAAAATATCCAAATTTTGTTCAATTTGACTAGCTTTTGGTAATTTTTTCAATTTCCTTGATTTGAGTGTGATCTTGGATTTAATTTGACCCCAAACTTTGGTTTCAGTTGCTTGACATCAGTATCAGTCAAATGGTTTCAGTTTTGCTTCAGTCTGTTTCTAGAGGACATGGATTGTGATTCGTGTTCCACCACAAAACCTGATGAAACTCATCAGATTGCTTCTTATGAGTTGTGAGAGGCCCTTAGACACCCACTTTTTGAGTTTTGATCAACTTTTATGTCTTTACTATCAAATTTTCTAATTTTCACAGTTATGGTCTTTTTGGCCTAAATATGATTTTCAACCCTTTTTGCCCTGATCTTTTTAGGCCAATTTAATGGTGTCTATTTCTACTTACCCTACTCCTATGTGATGGAAAGAAACTAGAAACATAAACAAACAAAACGGTACAAATCAAAGTCGGAATGAAAAATGGAGCAATATTCTCAAAGCATCAAGAAGATTTGAAGGATGAAATGCATTTGGTATCTCACTCACAACTCTCTTTGCCCCTCAAGGATAGACCTAGCCGGTCCCTCGACTCTGATCTCTATCAAGCATTAAACCCATGTCTAGCTGCTTTATTGCCGCAGTGTAAATGAAATGGATGACAAATCTTTGGAAAAGAAGGCTCTAAATACGTACTCACTTACTCACCACCTAAGAATCAATTTTTCACAACGGCGCCAATGTTAGCGGGTCTTTGCAATGGAGGTCTATAGCATAGCTATTTGGTATGGGCTTTGGCCTCATGATACAATATTACAATTTAGAGTGTACAACTCTCGGATCATAATTACATAAGTTCTTTTACAAAGCTTCCCGAAAAATAAGATAGATTACATCAAAATTGTGGCTTGGACAAGGTGTGGCCAACTAGGAGGGTGCGGGTGCATGTCTGGTGCATCAGCCAAACAATTGCTTTCTCCTTACCTTGGACGGCATATTTTTCCTTAGGACTATCCTTTTTGCCATGTCCACTCCTTAAACATACATAACATAATTTTTCTTTTTTAGCCTTCTCAAACTCTTCACTAGACAGATGATCCCTAGACCCTTTGAGTTTCTTGGACGCCTTAGATGTAGCTACTATAAACTTTCATTTATTGTGTCCACGTTGTGTGCTTGCATTTGCATGTGTAATGTCAGGCACATGGATGTTATGCAGCCACTTTCTCATCGGGATTGGCGTGTATATATGCTTGCACTATAGCCTCCTCAAGTGTCTTAAGGTCCTAAGTTTTGACATGCTTCTTAAGCTCTGGTGTCAACCCACGAATAAACCCATGCGCTTGTTGAATGTCATAAAGACCCTCCAGTTTGAGAATATCATGATAGTGCGAGATATACTCTCAACATTGTCTTGTGCAGACACATAGAGCACTTGTCACATGCAGATCAAATTTTTTTCCTTTTCATTGGTGAACAGAAATTCTTTTTTGAACACATCCTGGAAGGCTACCCACGAATTTGGTAAGATGCCCTTCTCCTTCACAGACATCCATCATTTATAGGCCTTGCCCTTTAGTGTCAGACTCATTTGCAGTGCCTTGACTGTATTTGGATTGCATTTAAGATCGTGAATCCCATCCCATTTACTCAGGAATATATTCATGTATGGAGTATATTGGGAATTTTTGCAATTTGAGGGGTATTTCCACAAATTATAGAGGTATTTTGATAATTTTTCCAAAGTAAAAACGTATCAAAACCTAGCCAAGATTTTGTGTTTTTGTCAATGAAAATGACACTAAATGCAACCTTATATGTTAACATGTGTCTCTAGCAATTGCCCTTCTATAAACTTGGTCATGTGTAAAGAGGCTGTATGGTTATCTCGCTTGGTCAGATATCTTGGCATTGATAAGACTCCAATGATATATTGTGATAGTCAGAGTGCTCTAGCATTAGCAAGGAATCCCGTGTCACTCCAAATCGAAAAACATTGAAGTCAAGTATCATCTTGTGAGAGATTTCTTGGCCAAAAAGCTCATTGATTTGGTCAAAGTACACACTGACGACAACCCAACAAATGCTTTGACGAAAGACTTAGCTTTGGAGTGGTTTACACATTGCAGTGAGTTGATGGGTATAGGTTGAAGCTACTAAATTGCTTCACGGTTGTACATATCGGGTCACTTGGACTGCATTGGTCTTCAAATGGGAGTTTGTTGGGATTCAGGCCAACTGACCGGACATCCCACTTACTACTAACCCATCTACTGATTTAACATATATACACTTATTCTTTAATACACAAAAGAATAAGGAGCTTCAACGGGATTACATTGCTCTATGCGCTCCACCCAAAGAAAGTCTCTCTCTCTCTCTCTCTCTGCTCTCGCGCTCGTACACGCTTCCCGCGGCACCTTCATATAGTTAGAAAGTGCGACTTTTTGGGAATTAAAAATATCGTTTGGACCCATATGATAGGTATATATATTTTTAGGTAGCCTCCCTGAGAATGGGTCCATAACACTTTTGATGGGGTGTGAGAAAATCTATCAGCTCGAAACAGTACGGATATAACTATATTAATTCAATATATATCAATAAATACTCTTAATATGGATATATCGAATTGGTTGCTAAGGGGTAGGGGAAATAATCTATCAGCTCGAAACAGTACGGATGCAACTATATTAATTCAATATATATCAATAAATACTCTTAATACGGATCAAACGAATTGGTTGCTAAGGGGTAGGGAATGGTCTGTCAGTGACCATTCCCAAGAATGTAGGCGACCACATGGCGACCGGCAGGGAGCCGGAGCCATGGTGGGAGCCACATTCCTTGGGAAGGGTCACTGACACACCATTCCCGGCCGTCACAGTCGGGGGGAGGAGGGCCAGCAGTGAACAGTGACCTTCGGACAGTCAACACAAGCTGGCAGCTACAAACATGCCGCTCGACTGCTGAATCAGTGCTGATGTTGGTTGCAGATTGCTGATTTAGTCGCCTAGGCTTCTGCAGACAATTACGTGCGCTGACTTGGTGTGTTTTGATTGCACACTTTGCAATTACAAGTGCTGACGTGTCAGCTGCAGGATATATTCTGAACGCTGATTTGGGAAGCGATAATTGGTTGCAGCCTGTCACTGCGCTCTGAATATTCTGTGTGCTGATTTGGATGGCCCTCATTGGTCTGCAGACTCTCCACAAGGCTCTGACATTCCACCTGCTGAGCTGTCCAGCATCTAATGACTGCACACTGCAATTCCGGCCAGGAATGGTTGCGAAATTGATGGCTGAGATTCGCTTCCCTCCGACCCCCAACTGTGACGGAAATGATGCTCAATGCAAGTGCTTCATCTTGTCTGGGTGCCTAGGAAGTATGCAGTCTCACACTAATAAAAACACAGCACCTTTGCAGATTGATTTCATGTTTGTGCAACGAGGCATGAAACCTAGATGTTCACATACAATCAAAACATATCCTGTGAAGGAAAAGAGCATCGACCCTTCCTGGCTACACAACAATCCACATGCAGAGATTCTTATGTTTTGCATGCCACCGCTCCTAAGCATTTCGAAATTCTAACAACAAAGGCCCAAAAGGCTAGGTTCTAGTTTGACTCGTTCAGAACAAAAATCACATAGCTTCATAAGGTCAGACAAGTCTGAACTTATGAATAACAAGAGGGGCTACAACACTCACAAAAACGCACAAGCAAGGCGCACAAGAAAATAATAGACAAAAACCAATCATTATTCACTTGAAAATGCTTTTAAGAAAGGCTTCAGCAAAGTAAGTTGAGCTTGCTTGATTGAAACTTTAAGCAAGTACTCAACTTCAAACTAGCACAGCAAGGATACAGCAGCACAAAAGCCTTTATCCTAGAATTCAGACTCCACTCGAAAACACAAGCAAAAGACAAAAGAACAAATTCTTAAATCCTACTTGTTGATCCTATTGAAAAACACTAAATAAGAATTTAATGAGCCTCAATACCTAAGCTCATGGTTAGAACTTGATAAATCCTCCTTACAAAATAGCTCTACACAAAGCTAGCACACGATATGGCATATCAAATGCTTTACATGACGCACCTATGAGTTCTATACTTGTAGTAAACCTGATATCAAGTCGCTCCTACCTTTAGCAGCCTGAAGGTCATTCTCAGAAGCTTGTGAACTGAGTATAAGCAATGATGGATGAGCCATGGGGAAAGGAACCTCAACAGTGCAAAGTCACAACCGTAACTTGGAAGCAATGATGAGCCATGGGGAAAGGAACTCCAACAGTACAAATTCACAACGTTAACCCAAGACAAGTAGTATGGTGCTTGTTTCTAGCTGCTTCCAGAGTCTCTGATCAACACAAAGTCCAGCCGTTTTTCTGGCATTTGCTCTAAATCCATGCCTTCTATCCACCACTGACCCACTATCACCCCCGGGCCAGCCGGCCGCAAATAGTCAAATGAAGCATCATTGAAGGGCCACGGATGTCTAGCTGCAAAAACAGACTAACATGAAACTTCATCTTGGCTATTGACAAGAACACAACGTAAACTTTAAAAACAAACAAGGTGAAGGCTCACATTGGCATTTTAAAACAAAATGTTCAAAAGGAAGTCCTTCAAGAAGGGACCGATTTACAAACTAAAAAACTGAATTCAAAAATTTGTACGCCTTTCTCCTTGTTCTCTAGGGCATGTGCTAAAATGCCAAAAAGAACTCTTCCTAAGCACATTGAAAATGTTTTCGACCTCATTGGTTTCAAAGAAAACAAGATGGAGGTCCTTAGCAAGAAAGACATACCTGGCTTTGGAAAATTGTCAGGCACTTCCTTGAGATGCAGTTGCCCATCGCCATATTCTATAGCTATATTGCATGGCTCCTCAGTAGCAACGACTTTTCTGGTTTCTCGGACCTCAAAATATAGAGGCAACAATGATTTTGTCATGCTCCTAAGCATTGAACCTCCTGCCATCTCAATGTTAGATTGAGAAAATAGCTACCTGAGAGGAAATAGGGGGAGTACTTTAAGCAGAGCGTTTTTGAACATACATGCAGCACCTGTAATTACTCTGCCATATACACTCCCGTCTGTTGCAAGAAAAAATGCCTGCACAACTCCAAACCCATTCAGGATTCATGTGAAAACCAAAGAATCGAGCTTTGAATGTGACAACTTACCTTCTGAAACTCGCTGAACCAACTCAAAGGCCATGACACTGACAATGGGTAGAAATCCGGATGTACAGAATGATCAGAACAAAATGTGCTTGAGCACTTGTTACGCAAGATAATAAAACGCAATCAGGATGTTTGATACCATTGAAAGCTTTTCCAGTCCATGTCACAGGTTTCATGAACAACTCGCTTTGGGTACCGAGTAGAACATTGGCTGGTTCTAAGGACGGACGATTTGGAAGTTCATAGATTTGCCCCGTTATATCCCACATATTTGCTACATGCCTGCATGAAAAACAGCACGGACAACGACAGTGAGGACCTTGAAAAACCATTTAGATCTTAACCCACCAACAACTTGATTCAAAGAAGTAGAATTGCATGGTTAGAAAATTTAGCAAAACTATATGCTTTCTTTACTTGGGTGTGAGTAGATCAAGCAGACAGTGTCTGCGTTCCTCAGGAATGTCTCCTATTTTCTTCCTGCATAAATAAATCCCCTTGTGTCACCCAAATCTTACCAACAACATTCCAAATTATGGGCTTTAATTTGTTTCTTTTTCAAAAAAAAAAACTTAATAAATTCTGTATATAACTTGCCCCGACATGAATATGTTGCAATCAATCAAATGTCGACAACATAAAGGCTCCTAATAAATTTGCAATATCATACCAAAAGTAATCTTGTAAGCATACGTTCAAAGGCCATACCAAAGGTAGGCAGCCTGATTATAGGCATTTGCATCACTAGGTATTAGAAAAGAAGGGGGATCCAGCAATGTCAGCACATCAAGCTCATCAAGATAGACCTTTCTTCCAGTTTCCAATATCCTGTAAGGATCTTCACCTTCATTTCCCTTCTGTTTAGAATCATATTGAGCTAATTGCTTTGCTCCAGTCACTTCTCTTGACAACTTTCCTTCGTTGCTTGAATATGGAGTGTCGTTTGTAGCTGCCTACAGTTACGTGCATGGTGTCCACTAAATCGTCAGAATTCATCATCATTTATATGCAAATTAATAACACTGCCTTAGAATTCAAAAAATAGAAAGTGCTTTACCTGGACAAGTGGAAGATTTTCTTTGCCATTAACTGCTTTTCTGGGCATGAATGCCAGCTTGACACTGGGTTGCCAACCAGCATTCCAGTGTCCCCAACATTTCAGTAATGTCCCTAACATTCAAAGAGCCAAGAAAGATTGATCAACATTGCTTGCAGTAATTTAGAAGGACTTTCTTAATTTGTTTGTCTTCTGCCTCAAGAGTCCAGGAGGTAAATTCACCAGCTAAGTATACAAGGGCCTATCGCTATTACTTTTGTAAAATGAACATCTTGAGGGCACACAAACTCCAAGATAAAATGCACAACATAGCCAGATGGAGATGTAATCCGAAAAACAATCAAAGACATCACCAAGAATATTTCAGGATTTCAACCTTTGGGATATCCTAACATATACAAGTTTTGATAAATCAAGAGGTGGAAATTCTCCTCAATACTTTCTCATCAACTAGTCTCTATCCCTACTACATGAAGGCATACAATCAGGAGGGAAGCCATTGAGGGTGGTGGTGGTGGTGGTGGTGGTGGTAATGGTGCAGAAGTAGAGGGAGCATCTGGAGGAAAAAATCTAGCCATAAAATCCTTGCGTCTGCAGATTTGTATCATCTGAGGCACCCGTGTCTACCTTAGTCATCTGCACCTCCTTTCTTTGTCTCTCTTCTCCTAGCTTTCTATGAATCTGTCCATGCCAAAAAACTTGTAGTATCCTTTCGTCTTTCTTGATCATATATTTGTTGTCTCTGCTACTGAAGCACCAAACTGTTCAAGTTTTTGAGGTCATCAACAAGGTTTCCCCGTCTAGATCTCTGAGTGAGGGTTTCTTTGTGGCTGTGCCCCAGCCTTGTGAGGCTCTCCGGATTCTAGGCTTGTGGGGGGTTTCCGTCCAGCCAACCACTAGTGGTCTTGCAGAAAGACCTTGATTCCAGCATATAAGAATAACAAATGGGAGTTGGTCTTGTAATCACTTCTGGCGAGTGATGTCACAAGCTGATGACGTGGCAGACACGCTGACATGGACAGCTATACAAACGATCGCAAATTGCGCTGACATGCTGACGTGGCAGCACTATGGATTTCCGCAATTCACGCTGGCTGCTTTTTGGGCCAGTAGCTTTTGAGTTTGCAAGCTTTTCATGTAATAGCTTTTGAGTTTGATGGCCAAGGGCCTTTAAATATGAACCCAAGGCCACTCTTTCTCTCAGTTAGCTGACGAGCTTCTAAGCAGAGAGGGCCCGCAAGAGTTGTGACTTAGCTCAAGCATTAATATAAAAATAAATACCGAAAGAGGTGTCAGATTTCGGGGCTAATACCTCTGGGCGCCAGATTTCGGGGCTAATACCTCTGGGCACGGAACTACGTCGGGTCGTGTCAACTCTATTTTGAAAGAGTGATAAAAGTTGTGAAGTATTTTAAGTGATTCTCTCGTGTGCCATGCCAGCTTTATGACTTGGGGTGTCCAAGTCCGTTACAAGTGATTGGACGGAAACACGGAGATAATCTTAATCTACACCCTCAGTAACGGACTTGGGGTGTCCAAGTCCGCTACAAGTGATCAGACGGAAACACAGAGATAACCTTAATCTACACCCTCAGCAACACTTTAGCACTTCAAACAACTTGAATAACTGTAACAGAGATAGAGAGAGAGAATTCCCGCGAGAGACACGGAGTGGAGTTCCACTCCCAGACTGCATTGGCCCCAAAGATTGGCACCCCTTTCAATATTTCTTTATTATTGATTCGCAAAGGTACAACTTTGGGGCTCTGCTCTGCTTCTCCACGCGGTAGAATACCATAGAGAGAGCCCTGGATACATATTTAAGGCCCTTGGCCTACCAAAAGCATCTCACATGAAAAGCATTAAGTCTAAAAGCGTTTGGGTCCGAAAGCAAGTGCCCATAGGGCTGTCTGTAAAGCACTGGCCAGTCATAGTTGCATCCCTCTCTTGCACAGTCAGTCTGCATAAGCACACCACCGCATATGAACCACCTGTTATGGCACACTTAGTTTATTAAGTGACTTTGAGGCAATTTAAAGAAATCGTGGGGACTTATTTGGAGGCTGCTCGACCCAAATTTTCCAGCCTATTTATGCATGCCTTGGGGCGACAGTAGAAGGCAAAGGAGCAGTAGTAGAGCCTCTCAAGAAGCACTAGCACGACCAACGTTTTTGCACCAGCAAAAGCCAGTGCTTTTCCCATCAGCCATCAGCGTTTTCAGAACCAACCCACCAGCGTGTTTGCTTCAGCATTCAGCCCCTTCCCCGCAGCAGGTCCTCAGCATTTCCGGCCTCCATCAACACCAACAACTTCAGCAGTTTGGGGCATCTGCCTCAGCATTGTTGGATAGTAGCATTCAGCCATCAGATTGCAGATTTCAGCCCTCAAGTCAGTAGCATTTTCAGTTTTCAGCCCCATCGCCGTCCTGGAGATAGCAGATCCATCCATAGCCTCGTCACTGTGTCACAAGACGGGCACCACGTGCCAATAGAAAAGAACAGACTGAGCAGACTTTTAGCACTTCAATAACAACTGAACTGAAAGAGAGAGTCGACACGCGACACAGAGTGGCGGAATTCCATCCCAAAGAGTATTGGCCCCAAACCTTGGCGCCTCTTTCGGTATTTCTTTATATTGCATCAACTCAGTACAAGCCGGTACTCCAAACTCTACACCTTCTCCAAGAAGCATGCCAGAGAATGAGCCCTAACCTCATATTTAAAGGCCCTTGGCTTGAAAAGCAGTTACAGTGAAAAGCCTTCAAAACTCAAAAGCTTCTGGTCCAGCTGCCAGCATAATTTACGAAAATCCGTATAGCTGCCATGTCATCAGCCAACGCAAAACGCGGAAATCCGTACAGCCTACCACGTCATCATGCCAACGCAATTTTCGGAAATCTACCACATCATCAGTTTTTTTTGCGTGTGCAGGTCCTGCTTTATTTTAATCCTTTATGTCACTTGGGGCCCCATCGGACGGGGTCCCCATAAGTTGGTAGCACTTCTTCTTCTGTTGCTTGTTCTTCTTAAGGTTTAGGCCCCTCAGCCGACATCTTCAAGTTGGCTCCATTCTTCAGGGCTTTGACACGTCAACAGTTTGTTACATCTCTCCTTCTTGAAAGAGAGTAATCGTCCGCGATTACAGCATATCTGCAAAACAACTCAAGTTAGCTCAAAAATTTCCAAGAGTCATTCCGAGGGACAATCAGGTTGCTCTTTTTATTAAGGAGTTAGCTTCTCCTTTCTACTCTTTTGATCAAGGAGTTAGCTTCTCCTTTCAGCTGTTTTGATCAAGGAGTTAGCTTCTCCTTTCGTCCAGATCGGAACTCTTGATATTCCGACGTAGTAAAATTAGCCATCACACCTAGACCGTACTGATCTTCCACGGGTGTCTTGATGCACTAAAATTACATACCCAGGAAATCTCATCCAATTAGGAATATTCAGTAATTGGCACATCACAATGCAACACAAATGCTTACATATGCATGTTACAAGACACAACAAACAGCGTCGCTGAGCACTCCCCCAAGACAAACGGTCTGCGGTATGAAGCTACTCTAGGAATACCTCGTCACTACCCCCGCAAATAACCTAAAAAGGTCCGCGCCATGAGCTCAGAGGACTGTACAACCAAACGCTCCCCAGACCGCAGTCTGCGTCGCTTGGAGGTTCAAGCATACAACCAAAACGCTCCCCAAGCATCGGCCTGCGTCATTCGGAGGTTTTCTAGCATACAACGGAACGCTCCCCAGGCATCGGCCTGCGTCGTTCCGAGGTTTTCAAACATACAACGAAACGCTCCCCAGGCATCGGCCTGCGTCATTCCGAGGTTTAAACAATACCAAAACAGAATTTCTCACTTCTCCACCCGGGAGTAAAATCACCAATCATTGAAACCAGAGTCAAACAATTCAAATCGGCACCAAAACAGGTTCAAAACAGATACCATCCATTTCAAACAAATTCCAAACAGGATCACCAAACAAGATCACAAACTTAAAAAGCAATCTCGACATCAGTCGAGCTCGAAAAGTGGCCTGAATTTCCATCCAGACACCTGCACCAAAAATTATGGTTAGGTTCATTCCATAAGGTCGTAGCCGAGCACAGCATGGTCCATCAGCTCTTGGACAGACAGTGCTTCTTTGGCGGCAATGGTAGTCCCAAGATAGCAATCGCACTAAATCTCCAAGGTCATCTGCTCGTGAAGAGACATCTACTGGGAGATGTCGAGAAACTTCAAGTTATAATCTGCTAGGGTTTCCATGGCAAGCATTTTAGAATACCCCACTCTGCCAGAAGTTGCACTCCGAAGGAAGATGTCAGAAACCATAACTTCGGGCAAAAAAATTTCTTGAAAGCTTGCCAAGTCCTTGGAAATGTGCGGCTTGGTAGCTATAGACATCAATATCTGCATGGCACTGTCTTTGAGAAAAACAATAGCTTGAAACAAATCTTCGATCCTTCTCTTGCAAGTAACCTTAATGGCTTATGCCCTGTAAGACATGAGCAGTGAAGACGGGAGCGCGCGCCCGATGCGCAATGTAGTAAGGGTGGGAGTGGCTAGTAAGTCCGAGGTCGGAGCACAAAGCCAAAATTTCCAATGAACTTTTGGAAGTGCAATCTTGCTCTGTCTACTCCTTGGTAGGAGCGGTATGCTTTCAGAAAAGCACACGCCTGATGCTCTGATACCACTGTCACAAGACGGGCACCACGTGCCAATAGAAAAGAACAGACTGAACAAACTTTTAGCACTTCAATAACAACTGAACTAAAAGAGAGAGAGACGACACGCGACACGGAGTGGCGGAATTCCATTCCAAAGAGTATTGGCCCCAAACCTTGGTGCCCCTTTCGGTATTTCTTTATATTGCATCAACTCAGTACAAGTCGGTATTCCAAACTCTGCACCTTCTCCAAGAAGCATGTCAGAGAATGAGCCCTAAGCTCATATTTAAAGGCCCTTGGCTTGAAAAGCAATTACAGTGAAAAGCCTTCAAAACTCAAACGCTTCTGGTCCAAAAAGCAATGCCAAAAGCTGTCAACATAATTTACGAAAATCCGTACAGCTGCCACGCCATCAGCCAACGCAAAACGCGGAAATCCGTACAGCCTATCACGTCATCATGCCAACGCAATTTTCGGAAATCTTCCACGTCATCAGTTTTTGTGCAGGTCCTGCTTTATTTTAATCCTTATGTCACTTGGGGCCCCATCGGACGGGGTCCCAATAACTTCTTATGTTGCTTGTTCTTCTTAGGGTTTAGGCCCCTCGGCTGGCATCTGCAAGTTGCCTCCATTCTTCAGGGCTTTGACACGTCAGCAGTTTGTTACATCTCCCCTTCTTGAAAGAGAGTTCTTGAAAGATGCTCCCCATGCACCGGCCTGCGTCATTCGAAGGTTTTCTAGCATACAACGAACGCTCCCCAGGCATCGGCCTGCGTCGTTCCGAGGTTTTCAAACATACAACGAAACGCTTCCCAGGCATCGGCCTGCGTCGTTCCGAGGTTCAAACAATACCAAAACAGTATTTCTCACTTCTCCACCCAAGAGTAAAATCACCAATCATTGAAACCTGTATCAAACCAGAGTCAAACAATTCAAATCGACACCAAAACAGGTTCAAAACAAATACCATCTGTCACAAAATGGGAGCGTACACGAGCACTTAGAAATCTGAAAAAATATAATACTTTGCAAACATGAGAGAAGGGAGAAGATCGACTCAGTATTGGGGACCAGAAGATGGGCTGGTCCCCCCCCCGTTAAGAGTATTCTTTATTCAAGGAGAATTCTTATACAAGCACGAGAACCCGAGGAAACCCCTCCGTTCTGTAATCTTAGACCCGAAGGTCGTGCTTTCCCGTAAAGGGCTTGGGCACAAGGCCGTTCCTTCCCGTAAGGGACTTAGGCGTGAAGCCGTACTTTCCCGTAACGGACTTAGGCGTGAAGCCGTACTTCCCGTGAGGGGCTTTCCCATAAGACGAGAGATTCCTGCAAAACAAACCACACAAAGCAACAATTCTCAATGCGTATCAACACCTTATACCTGTCGCTCCTTGCTCAGAAAAACGACCTCCGTACTCAGTCGTCACACGAACACTTGCAATTTCCGTCGCCAACCTCTGTTCCAGAATCCCAACGCTAGCTTCCTCTGCTGCTTCCGGCGTGTTAAAACTGGAACGCTGGCTACTACTTTATAGGGCCTGGCACCCGGTGGGAATAGAGCAGAAAAGCAAGACCCTGGCGCCCCCCTAGAGAGAGGAGAGAGAGAGATCGCAGATTCAGCCCCCTACGTAGCTTTTTAACGCTGGCTTATTTTTAAGAAGAGCCTTGCTTTATTTTATTAATAAAAGGAAGTGACTGGCCACTTTATAAAATAAAGTGTGAACCTGTTCAAACTTTAAAAACTCACTCAGTTAGTGAAAATAATGCTATACAAACACATTCCAGGCGTCCCCGGGTGCAGAACACGGCACAGATGCAATGCACACACGGACTCCTCGCGGGAAAGCATCTGCCCTCCCGCGAATATTCCTGCTTTTCGTTAAAAGCTTCATTGAACCCATCTTTATTCTTGTGCTTGCATTCTTACGCGTATTTTCTTACTCAGTTCGGATTTCCTCCTTAGCCTACGGGATGCCCCCTTACTGATGCACCCGTCACCCATCATGTGACGCATCAGGGGCACTCGTAACCCGACCCTTTCCACCGAACTTACGGAAACTCCTTTGCGATGTTTACCATCACCCATCAAATGACACATCAGAGTTACCCGTTCTTGATGGCAGTTCCTGTAGCTACAATCTTTTAACAGTTCTTAGTGCACATAATAAAATATCCTAAAAAAGAGATTAATCATTAAAAATAAGAAAATAGTCCAATTAGCAACATCCCTCTGGCTTCTAAACAGTTGACCTCAACTGTAGTGCTTGGACATATACCTCTAGTATCTCGGGATAAGCTGCTAATTCCTCCTGCGTCATCCACTGAGCATCTAGATTCAAATAATTCTTAAACTTAACCAAATACTTCCGTGTTATCTTTCCGGATTTGAGAGGCCGCTCCTGATGACTTACTATCTGCTGCGGTTGGAGTATTTCTTCTGTTTCCTCAACCTCAGGAGGTTCCTCAGCACTAGGCTGGCTCGGAGGCAGTCCCACATACGGTCGGAGTAAACTGACATGGAAAGCATTATGGATCTTCCAATTAGGCGGTAGCTCTAATCGGAAAGTGACATCATTCACTCGCTCAGTGATCTTAAACGGCCAAAAATAACGGGTAGAAAGTTTTACCACTTTCCCCTTATGAGACGCTTGTTTCTTAAGTCCTGCCTTCTCAAACTTGAGTAAGACTAACTGTCCGACTGTTAAGTCTAGATTCCTTTTGTGCTTGTCTGCAGCTTTCTTATGCTTTTCCTGAGAGCGTAGAATAGCTCTCCTAACTTGCCCGTAGGCTGTGCCCAAATCCCGGACAAATTCATCTGCTGCAAAGATCTTATCCTTAGTTAAAAGGATAGGTGGAAGCAAAGGCTTACCATAGAGAATCTCAAAAGGTGCTTTCCCTATCGATGAGTGTATGGTATTGTTATACGCATACTCGACAAGAGGCAAATATTTTTCCCAATCAGATTGCCGGTCTGACACATAAGCTTTTAACATATCCAATACTGTGGAATTGGCTATCTCACTTTGCCGGTCCGTTTGAGGATGGTAGGCATATGAAAAATTCAGCTTCGTACCAAGATTATCCATCAAGGCAAGCCAAAAATTTCCTGTCATGTAAGGATCTCGATCACTCACAATAGACTTAGGCATTCCATGATGCTTAAAGATCTGTGTCACGAAGACCCTAGCCATATGATCTGCTTTGATCATTTTCTTGACTGGTATAAAGTGTGCTTGCTTGCTAAACCTGTCCACAATGGTCCAAATCGCGTCATTTCCAGTCTGAGTTCTAGGGAGGTCCATGATGAAGTCCATGGCAATACTTTCCCAAGGTTCATTAGGCACAGGCAATGGTTGTAGCAACCCAGGCGTCTTATGCCGATCATACTTCACTTTTTGGCAAACCAAGCATTCCTTGACATACTTATCAATGTCTGCTTTAAGGCTAGGCCAAAAGAAATATCTTTCCATTGCTAAGGTCGTAGGGAGAATACCCCGATGACCCGCATAAGGCGAAGCCTGTGCTTCATCCATGATCTTCTTTCTTAATGGTTCCGCCACACATATGGCCTGATGGTGGTAGAGATAACCGTCCCGAATGGAATAGGGAAACTCATTCTCTCCACGATGTAGCTTTCCCCAAATGGTGGAGAAGTCTGGGTCATTCGGATACAAATCCGGTAGTGCTTCTAATTCATGTGATACACCGAAGTGATAGCGTTCACCCTTGGCCGCCTAGACAATGCGTCCGCGACCACATTCTTACTCCCAGCCCTGTGAAGGATCTGGAAGTGAAACATAGACAAAAAGTTTGACCATCTCATCTGCTTCTCATATAGATTCCTTTGTGTAAGAAAATACCGCAAACTCTGATGATCAGTCTTGATCACAAAATCCGCTCCTAGAAGATAGTGCTTCCAGTTGGATAAGGCGTGAATCACAGCCGTGAGTTCCTTTTCGTAGATTGATGCATGCAACTCCGCATCCTTAAGCCGTCTGCTTTCGTAGGCCACTGCATGGCCTTCTTGGTTTAGCACTGCTCTGATGCAATCGCCTGAAGCATCGCAGTGAACCTCAAATGGTTTCCTTAAGTCGGGCACTATCAGAATAGGTCCATGGCTTAGCAAGTACTTGAGCCGATCAAAAGCTCCTTGTTGTCTCGATCCCCATCTGAACGAAATCTTCTTCTTTGTCAAATCATGAAGTGGTCCTGCTACATGAGTAAATCCTCGGACAAACCTTCGATAATACGAACATAGTCCCAGGAAGCTACGTACATCATGTACCGTAGTGGGAATAGGCTAATCTTCTACCACTCGGATCTTGGCAGGATCCATACTCACTTGATTGTGAGAGACTATATGGCCGAGATAGTGTATCTCTGAGAGAAAGAACTCGCTCTTCTTTGCATTCACATGCAACTCATGCTTTCGCAATTCTTGAAACACTAAGTCCAAGTGCTTCCGATGTTCCTCTTCTGACTTAGAAAGATGAGTATGTCGTCAAAGAATACTCCCGTAAAAGCTCGATACGGGCTGAAAATGCAGTCCATCATGCGATTGAACGTCGCAGGAGCATTGGTCAAGCCGAAAGGCATTACCAAAAATTCATATAGTCCAAAGATTGTGCAGAAAGCAGTCTTATGGACATCCTCAAAGGCGATCCGTATCTGATGATACCCACTCTTTAAGTCTATGCGACTAAAGACACTTGCACCCTGCAACTTATCAAGTATATCATCAATCCGAGGGATCGGAAAGCGATTCTTGATCGTGATCTTGTTTAAAGACCTATAGTCTATGCACATTTCGAAACGTGTCATCTTTCTTCTGCACCAGTAGAACTAGAGAGCAGTAGGGTGAAGCACTTGGCCGTACTAACCCTTTCTCTGACTTGCTTCAGAATTTCCTCTTGCTGAGCAAGACTCACCCGATAAGGGGGTTGATTGGGAGGCGAGCTACCCGGTACGAGATCTATGCGGTGATCTTCTGGGCGTACCAGAGGGAGTTCATCAGGAAGTGTTTCCGTGAAACAATCTTTGTACTTTTCGATAAATTGAAGACGCTTAATTTCCAGACTAGAGAGAGAGTCCCTACTAGTTTTATCCTTCTCACGTGCAAAAATCAAGTAAGCAGAAACACACTTCTTCATTTCTTTCTTAATGGAGATATAACTTACAATTGGGAACTGCCGATCTCCTACATCAGCATAAATCTTTATTTTCTTACCCCCATGATCAAAAGTGAGGGTCTTTTCCACATAATCGGGGATAGGTGTCATGTGGAAGTGCCATGGCATACCCAAGATGATATCACATCCCTCGATGGGTGCCATCAAAAATGATTCGCGGTCCTTGTACTCGCCAAACCGAAGATTGAGCTGTCCTTGCACGGGAGTTGCATTGGTTGTCAACCCCTCGAATGCTAACCGGTGTGCCAAGCTAAGCCGGTGTGAGGCACAAACGTTCCGCAGTATCCAGGGAGATGAAGTTATCCGTGGATACTGGATCATAAAGAATCAATACTCGCTGGTTGTTCAAAGACCCCGAGCCCTTCAGAAGTTGACGCTTCCCTTTCTCCGTTTCTGTGTTTCCTTGAACATCTGGAATTGAGTTCGAGCTTCGCGGTGCGGGTTCCTTCCTTGCTTTTTCTTGCCTCGTAGAGGCTTGTTCTTGCCGTTGCTGCTTTAGCGGGCAATCCGGTTTCATATGTCCTTTCTCGCCACAGTAGAAGCATCTTCCTTCCTCTCTGAAAGTTTGAAGTTGAGTAGGAGAAAGATACTTAGTTCGCTTGCCATTGCCCTCTGGCTTCTTAGAGTGATCATCGTCCCTAGATGGAGGACGTTTTCTTCCTTGGCCCCCTTGGTCATCGTAGACCCCTCTTTGTCTTGCACTGTAAGTGCTATGCTCCATTTTTCTGAGCGTCCCAGTTGAGTGCAAATCCTCAGCAATGATTGTTGACTCCATCATCCTCTGAAGAGTATCATGCGGATACACTTTCATACTCTTTCGAAGCTGCGGTTGAAGACCCGCTTCGAACTTTCGTTTCTTTTCCTCGTCGGCAATCTTCATGAAGGGAGTGACCTTTAGAAGAACCGACCAATACTTGTCCACATAAGTCGTTACTCTTTCATGTTCCTTCTGGGCAAGCCAGTCCCATTCCTTCCGTATGTCCTGCTCGAAGTCAGGCGGAAGAAATTGTTCATAAAATTCAGATTTGAATCTCTCCCAAGTTCTGGCCTGAGAACCTTCCAGAATCTTGGCTAACCACCAATTACTTGCCGTTTCCTTGAGGTGCATCCCCACATGGCGTAATTTGGATCTTTCTGTGAAGTGCCCATTGGTAAAGGCAACTTCAAACTCTCTGATGAAGGACAGTCAGTGCTTTGGAGATGTCTCTCCGTCCGTTGTAGGTTTCGAACTTGATGTCCTTGTCGCCCGATTTGAAGACTCTCATGCGATGTTGAGACTTGCGACCATGCTTCTTGAATCGAGGCTTATCTTTAGGTTGATGTAGGGTAGTAGTAGTAGCGGCTTCCTTCTTCTGACGAGATGATCGAGAAGTAGAAGTATAATCAGGAGAGTAAGATGGGGATGAGATAGAGATGTCCTTGCTCTCGTCTAGCAAAGAGAGCGCTTTTTCCTGGCCTTTCCTTGGTGTAGGCCGTTCATTCCGATCCGAAGATCCTTTGTGCACCTCGGCGCGTTCTTCTTCTCTTTCCTCCTGTGGTCTCACGCCAACAGTGTTGTCTTGATGCCTGGCTGCATCGGTTCCATTTGTTTTCTTCATTCCGCCCAAGAGCTTTTGGACATCTGGCAATAGTAAGATTTGTTGCAAATCCACAAGCTGGGCTTGCACTTGTTGAAGCTCCTCTTCAACGCTTCTCCCTTGGCCCGACATGGTTCTTCCCGTTCTTCCCAGAATCGTCCTTCTTTGCAGAGAAAGAGAGGAGTCCGAGCTCTGATACCACTGTCACAAAACGAGAGCGTACACGAGCACTTAGAAATCTGAAAAAATATAATACTTTGCAAACATGAGAGAAGGGAGAAGATCGACTCAGTATTGGGGACCAGAAGATGGGCTGGTCCCCCCCCATTAAGAGTATTCTTTATTCAGGGAGAATTCTTATACAAGCACGAGAACCCGAGAAAACCCCTCCGTTCAGTAATCTTAGACCCGAAGGTCGTGCTTTCCCGTAAACGGCTTGGGCACAAGGCCGTTCCTTCCCGTAAGGGACTTAGGCGCGAAGCCGTACTTTCCCATAAGGGCCTTAGGCGTGAAGCCGTACTTCCTGCGAGGGGCTTTCCCGTAAGACGGGAGATTCCTGCAAAACAAACCACACAAAGCAACAATTCTCAATGCGTATCAACACCTTATACCTGTCGCTCCTTGCTCGGAAAAACGACCTCCGTACTCAATCGTCACACAAACACTTGCAATTTCCGTCGCCAACCTCTATTCCAGAATCCCAGCACTAGCTTCCTCTGCTGCTTCCGGCGTGTTAAAACTGGAACGCTGGCTACTACTTTATAGGGCCTGGCACCCGACGAGAATAGAGCAGAAAAGCAAGACCCTGGCGCCCCCCTAGAGAGAGGAGAGAGAGAGATCGCAGATTCAGTCCCCCTGCGTAGCCTTTTAACGTTGGCTTATTTTTAAGAAGAGCCTTGCTTTATTTTATTAATAAAAGGAAGTGACCGGCCACTTTATAAAATAAAGTGTGAACCTGTTCAAACTTTAAAAACTCACTCAGTTAGTGAAAATAATGCTATACGAACACATTCCAGGCGTCCCCGGGTGCAGAACACGGCACAGATGCAATGCAGACACGGACTCCTCGCGGGAAAGCATTTGCCCTCCCGCGAATGTTCCTGCTTTTCGTAAAAAGCTTCATTGAACCCATCTTTATTCTTGTGCTTGCGTTCTTACGGGTATTTTCTTACTCAGTTCGGATTTCCTCCTTAGCCTACGGGATGCCCCCTTACTTATGCACCCGTCACCCATCATGTGACGCGTCAGGGGCACTCGTAACCCGGCCCTTTCCACCGAACTTACAAAAACTCCTTCGCGATGTTTACCGTCACCCATCAAATGACACATCAGAGTTACCCGTTCTTGATGGCAGTTCCTGTAGCTACAATCTTTTAACAGTTCTTAGTGCACATAATAAAATATCCTAAAAAAGAGATTAATCATTAAAAATAAGAAAATAGTCCAATTAGCAACACCATCCATTTCAAACAAATTCCAAACACGATCACCAAACAAGATCAAAAGAACTCAAACTTAAAAAGCAATCTCGACCGACATCAGTCAAGCTCGAGAAGTCGACTGACTTTCCATCCGGAAACCTTCACCAAAAATTAGGGTTAGGTTCATTCCATAAGGTCGTAGCCGAGCACAACATGGTCCATCAGCTCTTGGACAGACAGTGTTTCTTTGGCGGCGATGGTAGTCCCAAGATAGCAATCGCACTAAATCTCCAAGATCATCTGCTCGTGAAGAGACATCTACTGGGAGATGTCGAGAAACTTCAAGTTATAATCTCCTAGGGTTTCCATGGCAAGCATTTCAGGATACCCCACTCTGCCAAAAGTTGCACTCCGAAGGAAGATGTCAGAAACCATAACTTCGGGCAAAAAAATTTCTTGAAAGCTTGCCAAGTCTTCTCTTGCAAGTGATCTTGATGGCTTATGCCCTATATGACATGAGCGGTGAAGACAGGAGCGCGCGCCTGATGCGCGATGTAGTAAGGGTGGGAGTGGCTAGTAAGTACGGGGTCGGAGAACAAAACCAAAATTTCCAATGAAATTTTGGAAGTGCAATCTTGCTCTGTCTCCTCCCTGGTAGGAGCGGTATGCTTTCAGAAAAGCACACACCTGATGCTCTGATACCACTGTCACAAGACTGGCACCACGTAATAGAAAAGAATAGACTGAACAGACTTTTAGCACTTCAATAACAACTGAACTGAAAGAGAGAGAGACGATACGCGACATGGAGTGGCGGAATTCCATCCTAGAGAGTATTGGCCCCAAACCTTGGCACCCCTTTTGGTATTTCTTTATATTGCATCAACTCAGTATAAGCCGGTACTCCAAACTCTGCACCTTCTCCAGGAAGCATGCCAGAGAATGAGCCCTAACCTCATATTTAAAGGCCCTTGGCTTGAAAGCAGTACAGTGAAAAGCCTTCAAAACTCAAAAGCTTTTGGTCCAAAAAGCAATGCCAAAAGCTGCCAGCATAATTTACGAAAATCCAGACAACTGCAAAGTCATCAGCCAACGCAAAAGGGGGAAATTCGTACAGCGCAATTTTCAAAAATCTACCACATCATCATTTTTTTTGCATGTGCAGGTCCTGCTTTATTTTAATCCTTTATGTCACTTGGGATCTCATCGGACGGGGTCCCCATAAGTTAGTAGGACTTCTTCCTCTGTTGCTTGTTCTTCTTAGGGTTTAGGCCCCTCGACCAACATCTTCAAGTTGGCTCCATTCTGCAGGGCTTTGACACGTCAGCAGTTTGTTACACGTTGTCACATGACACATCTAACCCTATGTGTACGTGGACAAGCTTCTTCATGACAAGGGTTCAGTTGAGTTCAGTCAGTCTAGAATAGCAAGTGATCTGGCACTTTTGTGAGTCTATTCGCAGACCGTGCATGTCCAGACACTTAGAGTAGATGCATATCCTCTGGTTGCACACAGCATGACCATCAGATTTCCATCAGAACCCATCACGAGCATTTTTACAGTGCATAGGCCTATTTTCCCTATTTTTGACATTTTTCACTTATTATTTTTAAGTGACTTTTGTTGGAAACTAGGTAGGGCAATTTTGCTAAGCTTGTATATATAGAAACCTAGCACTAGCACTTTCTGGCAGAAGAGGCAGCAGGAGCTTCGGTTCAACGGGCACCTTCTCAGCAGGACCCCCCCCCCAACAAGGCCTAGCGTTTATGCAACACTGCAGCAAGGCTAGCGTTTTGCATCCACAGGACACCCTTGCGTTTTTGCATGGCAGATCAGCCTCGGCGATCACAAGAACAGCAGATCAGCCCAGCGTTAGCAGATTCCCTCAGCAGATAGCAGATTTCCCCGCAAGATCATTTTCAGCCCTAGCGTTTTTGCATCTGCAAGACACCTCAGTGTTTTTGCAGATCTTTGCGACGGAATCAGCCCTAGACTCGGCGTTTTCAGATTTCAGCAGTCAATTTCCGCAGCAGAACCCCCAAACCTCACAAATCTCACCTTCCCTAGTAGATACTCGTCGCACGGTCAGATCCCACAAAGTTTGCAGATTCAGCCCGGAAAATGGAGATTTCAGCATCTCCGTTTTCAGCGCGTCATTGTCGCATCGTCGTCATCGACATCGTCACCGACATAGAGTCAGAATTCAGCAGATAAAGATTTGCAGATTTCAGCCCTCAGCATTTTCAGATTTCAGCCCGTCTCGTCATCGTCCTCATCGTCGTCGACATCGTCGGCAAGTCCAAGCATTGTAGAGATTTGTGCAATCGATAGTAGACCGCTCTTGTCATAGAGTGGCACCTTCGGAGGAGGGTTTGACAACATTCTGGCGTCGTATTCTTCTCTCTCTATCTCTCAGTCTCATGCACCTTCATTCACAGTGTTCACCACTTTGTTTGTGTCCATTGGACTCTCTCACTAAAGGAACGGAAAGCTCTCCCTTCCATAAGTAAAAGGAACCCTTGAGCACAGTTCGGAGCACTCATCTTGAGCAAAGTTCAACATTCACTTCCGTTGCACCTTACATCGGTATCAGAGCTTTGGCAGTGTTCTGTATCACTCAACGAAAGAATCGCAAGAACAACACAATTTTTTTTGCTTGTTGCGGTCGCACGTAACCCAAGTCCTCTTGGACGTGTCGATTCCTAATCGTGTTTTAAAGAGTGAGAAGAAACCCAAGAAAGAAGGGCTTGTCCAGCCTCCCCTTGTGCCTCTTTTCACTCATTGAGAGCGGACCGTGCACTTAGCGGCTGGCCAATCGACGTGAGGTGGGAAAAAGCAACCTTGGTGTGAGCGCAAGGCCGCAAAGGGGTGCGCATGCGGAAAAGAGCAGAGCTCGGCTAACGAGAGGATTCTTTTCTAACACAAATTGCAAGCGAAAGAAGAACCTCAAGACTCAAGACCCTCAAGAACCCAAGTTCCGCGTGAACTTGAGAACCCAAGACTTCAGTGGATGGTCCTCACCCGAAGCGGAATGGATACTTCGCATGGAGGTGGTGAGCATGGGAGTGGCGAAGAAGAGTTTTCCCCACCAGGACTTTTTTCCGATCCTCCCCCTTCCCCATCTACGCCAAGGATTGTATATACCTAGATGAATCCAGGATAAGCCCAGATTCACCCTTGAAGGAAAGTGCAAGGTATAGACCCATGGTAGTCACCCACAAGACGATATAACCATCAGCTCCATCATGCATAGTATTGACTAAATACCACGACATCCCCACTAACGTCGTCAGTGCCCAGCAGTGGGTGTAGAACTAGGTACTAACATATGCTCCCCAACACAACACACACCACACGCACACACATGAGCATACATCAACACAAAGTTCAGCGTACTGAGTTTCTGTCATGACTCCGAAGATCAAGGGCAGACTCCTATGGAGGCTTTCGACAAGATGATGATGGACAGTAAGCTAGAAAGCGACGAAAGAATGGCAACCATAGAATGTAAATTCGAAGAACGAATGGCATCCATATGCACTAACTCCTATGGAGGCTTTCGACAAGATGATGATGGACAGTAAGCTAGAAAGCGACGAAAGAATGGCAACCATAGAATGTAAATTCGAAGAACGAATGGCATCCATAGCACGTGAACGCGAAGAAAGATTGGCAGCCATCGAGCGTAAGTACAAGCAAGCATGCTTGGAAGCCAAAGAAAGAAAAGCAACAATGGATTGCGAGAACAAAGGAAGAAAAGCAATGAATGACCGACACATGAAAGAAATTTTGCAACTATTTTCTCAAGTCCACGCACAGATGCAACAGATTCGGGAAAAGAAGACTCTCTCCGTCTCTTCTTCTCCCAAGCGTGACGCACATGATTTGCATGATGATGTGAACGATAATAATAAGCATGATAATTTAAATGATAATGATAAGCATGATGATTTTAATGACAATGACAAGCATGATGATTTGAATTACAATGACAAGCATAATGATTTGCATGATGATCAAGATGTGATTTTTCACAAGCATGATGAATTGCAGGATCGCGATGTCATTGTTCACAAGGATGATGGTTTAGTTGATGCTTTCTCTAGTGAAGCTAACCTCATTGCAGATTCGATCAATCACGAAGAACCGATCTTGGCTCTCGAGTCGAGGTCCAAAGAACCTCCTCGGGAAGTTTCGGTCCCTCAGGAAGAACCGATCTTGGCTCTCGAGCCTAGGTCCAAAGAACCCTCTCAGGAAGTATTATGTGTTCGCATGATTAGTCAACACGCATTGTTCGAGTGTTTCATTCGTGATCGTTTCCTGTATTATAATCAACATCCTTATGTGATCCCTTTTCACATGCATGACATATTGTACGTTGAGCAAGATTCACTTATGAATGAGCACAGATGTATGCGGATTTCTCATGAAAAGCTGAAAAGTAAGCATTCAAGGACGTCACATTCCATGTCTCTTCCTTGGCACGACACAGTCGTAGAAAGAGCACAAGAAAGATTGAGCATCAAGCATCGGCATATCCATTGTGATTTGCCACAGTTGATTTGATTTAGATCAGAAAGTCAAGATTCGACCCCATTGTTTGCGTGTGTTTGATGAACGGTTTGGCACTCCGTTACTTTGTTCATCTGCATTGCATGTATAGTTTTTTCGAAGGAATAGTATTTTTCCAATCACTTTACATGGAATGGGTATGTTTTTGTGTTGAAAGTGGTTTCAAGAATTTTTAGCCTCGGAGATTCTTGAAGAAGGTAGACGCATGACTATCGACGAAGTTGAAGGAGCCACAGAAGACTTTGTGTCGCTTTCGGCGTGGCCCAAAGAAGAAAGCATTGCAGACCTTTATGAAGTTCAAGTATCGCACGACTCACACATCAGGGTGGGCCGGCGAAGAGTCCTTTCCAGGATTCTAAATGTTATTGGCGATCTCCCTCGACGCCATACAGTTTGGTACCAGTACCTCACTTTGAAAAGAAGGAGATGTCACGTGACACATCTAACCGTATGTGTACGTGGACAAGCTACTTCATGACAAGGGTTCAGTTCACTTCAGTCAGTCTAGAATAGGAAGTGATCTAGCACTTTTGTGAGTCTGTTCACAGACCGTGCATGTCCAGACACTCAGAGTAGATGCATATCCTCTGGTTGCACACAGCATGACCATCAGATTTCCATCAGAACCCATTATCCGCTGGTTGCACACAGCATGACCATCAGATTTCCATCAGAACCCATCAGGAGAGTTTGTACAGTGCATAGACCTATTTTCCCTATTTTTGACATTTTTCTCTTATTATTTTTAAGCGACTTTTGTTGGAAACTAGGTAGGGCAATTTTGCTAAGTTTGTATACATAGAAACCTAGCATGTTAGGTGCAGCGGAATGATTGTTTGCGCTTTGCTCAAGATGAGAGCTCCGAACTGTGCTCAAGGTTCCTTTTGTTCTTATGGAAGGTAGAGCCTTCCGTTCTTAATGAGAGAATGCTATGATCACAAACAAAGTGAATGGACACTCTACGTGCAAGTGTATGAGACTGAGAGATAGAGAGAGAAGAGAGATACAACACCAGAGACGTTGTAAAACCCTCTTCCAAAGGCCCCACTCTCGTCGGCGAGAGTGGTCTACTTATGATTGCACAATCTGGTACAAATGGTATGCATGAGACTGATGCAAGTCTAGGCTATGTTGACGATGATGACGGGGATGACGAAGTCGACCTACGGGCTGAAATTTGCAATCTTTCTATTGCTGTCCAAAAACGCTATGGGCTGAAATCTGCGATTAGTCCAAAACGCTGATTTGGGGGGCTGTTTTCGCAGGTCTTTGTCGCTGAAAATCTGCAGGTTTAGGGCTGAAAAGTGATGATCTTCAAGGCTGAAAACTGAGGTCTTTCTGGGGCTGAATCTGCAACCTTTTTAGGGCTGATTCTTGTTGGTCTTTAGGGCTACAAATCACTACATGTGCCGGATCTGCAAGGCTGAGGCTGAAACCAAAAACGCTAGGGATGCTGTAATCCAAAAATGATAGGGATGCTGGTCTTTCCAAAGACGCTAGCTTCTCTGTGACTTCCGGCAATGAAAGACGATGCTGATGCAAGCGCTAGTGTCTGAACTTGCTGGCGATGGGTAGATCTTGAAAACGCTAGAGGGTGGCTGATGCAGAAAACGCTAGCATGGCGGTTCTCGCTTGGAGGGGAAACCGCCAAGGTTCTATTGAGAAGTTGCCTGCTGAGCTTGGCTCCTGTTGCCTCTTCTGCCAAATAGTGCTAGCTCTAGTTTGCTTATATACAAACTTAGCAAAATTGCCCTACCTACTTTTGTTGGAAAGTCACTTAAATTAATAAGTGAAAAATGCCAAAAATAGGTAAAATAGGCTAAATGCACTGGAAAATTTCCCTGATGGAATCCGATGGACTCTGAAGGGAATACTGATGATCATGTTGTGTGCAACCAGAGGATATGCATCTATACTAAGTGACTGGGCATGCACGGTCTACGAATAGACTCACAAAAGTGCTAGATCACTTCTAATCTAGACTGACTGGACTGACTGAACCCTGATCATGCTGTAGCTTGTCCACGGACACATAGAGTTGGATGTGTCACGTGACATCCCCTCCTTTTCAAAGTGAGGTACTGGTACCAAATTATATGGCGTCGAGGGAGATCGCCAATAGCATCCGGAATTCTGGAAGGGACTCTTCGCCGGCCCACTCTGATGTGTGGGTCGTGCGGTACTTGAACTTCATAAATGTCTGCAACGCTTGCTTCTTTGGGCCGCGCCGAAAGCGACACAAAGTCTTCTGTGGCTCCTTCAATGTCTCAATTTCGTTGAGAGTCATGCTTCCTTCCTCTTCAAGAATCTCCATGGCTGAAAATTCTTGAAACCATTTCCAACACAAAACCATGAACATACCTATTCCATGTAAAGTGACTGGAAAAAATCTTGTCTTCTCTAAAGACTGTGCACGCAATGTAAATGAACCAATAGACGGAATGTCAAACCGTTCACCACATACACGCAAACAATGAGATCGAATTTTTCTCTTATGATCTAGAGCAATCAACTGCGGCAATTCACAACAGAAATGCCCATGCTTGATGCTCATACTTTCATGTGCTCGTTCTACGAATGTGTCATGCCAAAGAAGAGACATGGAATGTGACTTCCTTGAATGCATACTTTTCAGCTTTTCATGAACAATCCACATACATCCGTGCTCAGTCATAAGTGAAACGTGCTCAACGTAAAATATATCATGCCTAGGAAAAGAGATCACATAAACACGCTGACTAAAATACAGGAAACGATCACGAATGAAACACTCGTACAATGCGTGCGTATCAATCATGCGAACACATAATACTTCCTGTGAGGGTTCTTTGGACCTAGGCTCGAGAGCCAAGATCGATCCTTCGTGATTGATCGAATCTGCAACGAGGTTAGCTTTGCTAGCAAAAGCATCCACTAACACATCATCCTTGTGAACAATCACATCATCTTCATGCAACTCATCATGCTTGTGAGATATCACATCTTGATCATGTAAATCATCATGCTTGTCAGTGGCATCCAAATCATCATGCTTAGCAATATCATTCAAATCATCATGCTTATCTTTGTCATCCAAATCATCATGCTTGTCATTCAAATCATCATGCTTATCATGGTCAATCAAATCATCATCATGCTTCACACAATCATGCAAATCCTGTGTATCCTGCTTTGGAGAAGAAGAGACTGAGAGTCTCCGTCTCCTGAATCTCTTACATCTGTGCCGGCACTTGAGACAAGAGTCGCAAGAACTCTTGCATTTGTCGATCGCGCCGTTCTTGTCTTGCCTTTCTTTCGACTTCTCTTTCTGCTTTGTCTTCTGCGTGTCTGCGTTCCAATTCTGCTTTTCTTTCTTTGCATTCACGATCAAATTCTGCCATTCTTTCTGCATTTCTTGCTTCACGTTCTAAATTCTGTTTCGGAAACAATTGCTCCAAAGTCTCCATAGGAGTTAGTGCAATCCTTGGCGTAGATGGGGAAGGGAGAGGGTCAGAAGAACCTCCTGGTGGGGAAAATTCTTCTTCGCCTCTCTCATGCTCATCACCTCCAAGCGAAGTATCCATTCCGCTTCGCATGATGACCATTCTGAAGTCGTGGGTTCTTGTGGGTTCTTGTGGTCTTGGGTTCTTAAGTTCATGAGGAACTTGGGTTCTTGGGGGTCTTGGTTCTTGAGGTTCTTGAGGTTCTTGAGGTTTTCTTTCGCTGGCAAACCGCGTTTGAGAAGGATCTTCTCTTCACCCGAGTTCTACTCCTTTCCATGGGTGCACCCCTTGGCGGCCTTGCGCTCACACCAAGGTTGCTTTTTCCCACCTCACGTCGATTGGTCTGCCGCTAAGTGCACGGTCCGCTCTCAATGAGTGAAAAGAGACACAAGGGGAGGCTGGACAAGCCCTTCTTTCTTGGGATTCCTGTCACTCTTCAAAAACACGATTAGAAATCGACACGCCCAAGCGAACTTGGGTTCGTGCGACCGCAACAAGCAAAAAAATTCTTGTGATTCTTGTGGTTCTTTCCTTGAGTGATACAGAACACTGCCAAAGCTCTCATACCAATGTTAGGTGCAGCGGAATGATTGTTTGCGCTTTGCTCAAGCTGAGTGCTCCGAACTGTGCTCAAAGTTCCTTTTGTTCTTATGGGAGATAGAGCCTTCCGTTCTTAATGAGAGAATGCTATGATCACAAACAAAGTGAATGGACACTGTGCGTGCAAGTGTAAGAGACTGAGAGATAGAGAGAGATAGAGAGAGAAGAGAGATACGACACCAGAGACATTGTAAAACCCTCCTCCGAAGGCCCCACTCTCGTCGGCGAGAGTGGTCTACTTATGATTGCAGAATCTAGTACAAATGGTATGCATGAGATTGATGCAAGTCTAGGCTATGTCGACGATGACGACGGGGATGACGAAGTCGACCTACGGGCTGAAATCTCCAATCTTTCTACTGCTGTCCAAAAACACTATGGGCTGAAATCTGCGATTAGTCCAAAACGCTGATTTGGGGGGCTGTTTTTTGTGGGTCTTTGTCGCTGAAAATCTGCAGGTTTAGGGCTGAAAAGTGATGATCTTCAAGGCTGAAAACTGAGGTCTTTCTAGGGCTGAATCTACAACCTTTTTAAAGTTGATTCTTGTTGGTCTTTAGGGCTACAAATCATTGCATGTGCCGGATCTGCAAGGCTGAGGCTGAAACCAAAAACGTTGGGCTGTTGTAAACCAAAAATGCTAGGGATAATGTAATCCAAAAACGCTAGGGATGCTGGTCTTTCCAAAAACGCTAGCTTCTCTGTGACTTCCGGCGATGAAAGACGATGCTGATGCAAGCACTAGTGTCTGAACTTGCTGGCGATAAGTATATCTTGAAAACACCTAGAGGGTGGCCGATGCAGAAAACGCTAGCATGGGGGTTCTTGCTTGGAGGGGGAAACCGCCAAGGTTCTATTGAGAAGTTGCCTGCTGAGCTTGGCTCCTGTTGCCTCTTCTGCCAAATAGTGCTAGCTCTAGTTTGCTTATATACAAACTTAGCGAAATTGCCCTACCTACTTTTGTTACTTAAATTAATAAGTGAAAAATGCCAAAAATAGGAAAAATTCCCTTGATGGAATTTGATGGATTCTGAAGAGAATACTGATGATCATGTTGTGTGCAACCAGAGGATATGCATCTATACTACGTGATTGGGCATGCACGGTCTACGAATAGACTCACAAAAGTGCCAGTTCACTTCTAATCTAGACTGACTGGACTAACTGAACCCTGATCATGTTGTAGCTTATCCACGGACACATAGGGTTGGATGTGTCACGTGACAGCGCTAGCACTTTCTGGCAGAAGAGGCAACAGGAGCTTCGGTTCAACAGGCACCTTCTCAGCAGGAGCCCCCAACAAGGCCTAGCGTTTTTGCAACACTACAACAAGGCTAGCGTTTTGCATCCACAAGACTGCCTTGGCGTTTTTGCATGGCAGATCAGCCTCGGCGATCACAAGAACAGCAGATCAGCCCAACGTCAGGAGATTCCCTCAACAGATAGCAGATTTCCCTGCAAGATCATTTTCAGCCCTTGCGTTTTTGCATCTGCAAGACACCTCAGTGTTTTTGCAGATCTTCGCGACAGAATCAGCCCTAGACGCAGCGTTTTCAGTTATCAACAGTCAGTTTCCACAATAGAACCCCCAAACCTCGCAAATCTCACCTTCCCGCAGTAGCAGATCCTCGCCACACGGTCAGATCCCGCGAAGTTTGCAGATTCAGCCCGGAAAACGCAGATTTCAGTGTTTTCAACGCGTTGTCGTCGCATCATCGTCACCGACATAGAGTCAGAATTCAGCAGATAAAGATTTGCAGATTTCAGCCCTTAGCATTTTCGCATTTCAGCCTGTCTCGTCGTCGTCGACATCGTCGGCAAGTCCAAGCATTGTAGAGATTTGTGCAATCAATAGTAGACCGCTCTCGCCATCGAGAGTGGGACCTTCAGAGGAGGGTTTGACAACATTCTCGTGTTGTATTCTTCTCTCTCTATCTCTCAGTCTCATGCACCTTTATTCACAGTGTTCACCACTTTGTTTGTGTCCATTGCACTCTCTCACTAAAGGAACGGAAAGCTCTCCCTTCCGTAAGTAAAACGAACCCTTGAGCACAGTTCGCAGCACTCATCTTGAGCAAAGTTCAACATTCACTTCCATTGCACCTTACATTGGTATCAGAGCTTTGGCAGTGTTCTGTATCACTCAAGGAAAGAACCACAAAAAAAAATTTGCTTGTTGCGGTCGCACGTAACCCAAGTCCACTTGAGCATGTCGATTCCTAATCATGTATTGAAGAGTGATAGGAAACACAAGAAAGAAGGGTTTGTCCAACCTCCCCTTGTGCCTCTTTTCACTCATTGAGAGCGGACCGTGCACTTAGCGGCCGGCCAATCGACGTGAAGTGGGAAAAAGAGACCCTCGTGTGAGCGAAAGGCCGCCAAGGGGTGTGCCCGCGGAAAAGAGCAGAGCTCGGGTAAAGAGAAAATTCTTCTCTAACACAGATAGCAAGCGTAAGAAGAACATCAAGACTCAAGACCCTCAAGAACCCAAGTTCCACGTGAACCCAAGTTCCGCGTGAACTTAAGAACCCAAGACTTCAATGGATGGTCCTCACCCAAAGCGGAATGGATACTTCGCATGGACGTGGTGAGCATCGGAGTGGCGAAGAAGAGTTTTTCCCACCAGGAGTTTTTTCCGACCCTCCCCCTTCCCCATCTACGCCAAGGATTGTACTAACTCCTATGGAGGCTTTCGACAAGATGATGATGGACAGTAAGCTAGAAAGCGACGAAAGAATGGCAACCATAGAATGTAAATTCGAAGAACGAATGGCATCCATAGCACGTGAACGCGAAGAAAGATTGGCAGCCATCGAGCGTAAGTACGAGCAAGGACGCTTGGAAGCCAAAGAAAGAAAAGCAACAATGGATTGCGAGAACAAAGGAAGAAAAGCAATGAACGACCGACACATGAAAGAGATGTTGCAACTATTTTCTCAAGTCCACGCACAGATGCAACAGATTCGAGAAAAGGAGACTCTCTCCGTCTCTTCTTCTCCCAAGCATGACGCACATGATTTGCATGATGATGTGAATGATAATAATAAGCATGATAATTTGAATGACAATGACAAGCATGATGATCAAGATGTGATTTTTCACAAGCATGATGAATTGCAGGGTCACGATGTGATTGTTCACAAGAATGATGGTTTGGTTGATGCTTTTTCTAGTGAAGCTAACCTCATTGCAGATTCGGTCAATCACGAAGAACCGATCTTGGCTCTCGAGTCGAGGTCCAAAGAACCCCCTCAGGAAGTTTCGATCCCTCAGGAAGAACCGATCTTGGCTCTCGAGCCTAGGTCCAAAGAACCCTCTCAGGAAGTATCATGTGTTCGCATGATTAGTCAGCACGCATTGTTCGAGTGTTTCATTCGTGATCGTTTCCTGTATTTTAGTCACCGTCCTTATGTGATCCCTTTTCACAGGCATGACATATTGTACGTTGAGCAAGATTCACTCATGAATGAGCACGAATGTATGCAGATTTCTCATGAAAAGTTTGCATTCAAGGACGTCACATTCCATGTCTCTTCCTTGGCACGACACAGTCGTAGAAAGAGCACAAGAAAGATTAAGCATCAAGCATCGGCATATCCATTGTGATTTGCCACAGTTGAATGATTTAGATCAGAAAGTCAAGATTCGACCCCATTGATGAATGATTTGGCACTCCGTTACTTTGTTCATCTACATTGCATGCATAGTTTTTTCGAAGGAATAGTATTTTTCCAATCACTTTACATAGAATGGGTATGTTTATGTTTTTGTGTTAAAAGTAGTTTCGGGAATTTTCAGCCTCGGAGATTCTTTAAGAAGGTAGACGCATGACTATCGACGAAGTTGAAGCATTGAAGGAGCCACAGAAGACTTTGTGTCGCTTTCGGAGCGGCCCAAAGAAGAAAGTGTTGCAGACCTTTATGAAGTTCAAGTATCGCACGACCCACACATCAGAGTGGGCAGGCGAAGAGTCCTTTCCAGGATTCTCGATGTTATTGGCGATCTCCCTCGACGCCATACAGTTCGGTACCAGTACCTCACTTTGAAAAGGAGGGGATGTCACGTGACACATCTAACCCTATGTGTATGTGGACAAGCTACTTCATGCCAAGGGTTCAATTCAGTTCATTCAGTCTAGAATAGGAAGTGATCTAACACTTTTGTGAGTCTGTTCGTAGACCGTGCATGTCCAGACACTAAGAGTAGATGCATATCCTCTGGTTGCACACAGCATGACCATTAGATTTCCATCAGAACCCATCAGGAGCATTTTTACAGTGTATAGACCTATTTTCCCTATTTTTGACATTTTTCACTTATTATTTTTAAGTGACTTTTGTTGGAAACTAGGTAGGGCAATTTTCCTAAGTTTGTATATATAGAAACCTAGCACTAGCACTTTCTGGCAAAAGAGGCAGCAGGAGCTTCGGTTCAACAGGCACCTTCTCAGCAGGACCCCCCCAACAAGGCCTAGCCTTTTTGCAACACTGCAGCAAGGCTAGCGTTTTGCATCCACAGGACAACCTTGGCGTTTTTGCATGGCAGATCAGCCTCGACGATCACAAGAACAGCAGATCAGCCCAACATTAGCAGATTCCCTCAGCAGATAGCAGACTTTTCCTCAAGATCATTTTCAACCCTAGTGTTTTTGCATCTGCGAGACACCTCAGCGTTTTTGCAGATCTTCGCGACGGAATCAGCCCTAGACTCAACGTTTTCAATTTTTAGCAGTCAGTTTCCGCAGTAGAAACCCCAAACCTCGCAAATCTCACCTTCCCGCAGCAGATCCTCGCCACGCTGTCAGATCCCACGAAGTTTGCAGACTCAGCCCGGAAAACACAGATTTCCGCATCTGCGTTTTCAGCGCGCCGTCGTCGCATCATCGTCACCGACATAGAGTTAGAATTCAGCAGATAAAGATTCACAGATTTCATCCCTTAGCATTTTTAGATTTCAGCCCGTCTCGTCGTCGTCGACATCGTCGGCAAGTCCAAGCATTGTAGAGATTTGTGCAATCAATAGTAGACCGCTCTCGCCATAGAGAGTGTGGCCTTCGGAGTAGGGTTTGACAACATTCTGGAGTCGTATTCTTCTCTCTCTATCTCTCAGTCTCATGCACCTTCATTCACAGTGTTCACCACTTTGTTTGTGTCCATTGCACTCTCTCACTAAAGGAACAAGGCTCTCCCTTCCGTAAGTAAAAGGAACCCTTGAGCACAGTTCGGAGCACTCATCTAGAGCAAAGTTCAACATTCAATTCCGTTGCACTTTACAGCAGCATTCGTAGATCCCTAGCAACATCCCTAGCATTTTCAGCATTCAACCATAGCCTTGTCGTCGTCGCGGTACCAAGTATCTCCAGCAGCATCCATTAGCCCCGCAGCACAAGTACCTCATCGTCGTAGTCGTCTACGCACTACCCCAACATCTAGCACCCCTTGCGTTTTAGCTTGGCTCTTGCCTAGCTCAACGTAAGGATCATCAGGACCTCTGTGTTCTTAGCACCCACTTACCAAAGTACCCCGCAGTACCAAGTACCAAGTCCAATACTTAGCCTCTCAAGTACCAAGCATCCACCGCAGTACCCCTCTGTATCTACCGCAGAATCCTTCAGTATCTCAGGAGTAACAAGCATCTGCATCAAGTATCCATTAGCATCTCATCATATAGCATCATTGTATCAGGAGTTGTGCAAGAAATAAAGAAAGTACTTGCTCTGGCAACAGAGAAGGGGGTCCTTGAGGGTGTGGTTGGGACCCGACATGCAGTGTCGTCTCTTTTTCTCTGTCTTTGCGTCTCTCTCGTTCATTGTGTTCAATTCAATTTCTCTTTTCAAGTGAAGTAAAGTAACCTTGTGTTTGTGCAAAGTACTAGATCCGAGCTAAACCCTTAAACAATTCCGCTGCACCTGACATAATAAGCGACATTTTAGCCATCCAATTAAGTCGTAGGGTTTTTATTGGCATTGCCCGATCCAGCTTTAATTCCATATATAAGTGACCCTAGGGGTCACTTCTCAAGCATAAGTTAGTACCCGCACTATCCTAGGGGCAGCCAACCCCTCCGCACCACAACTTGGATGTTTTGCAATCAACACGACCACGTTTTCAGTATCAGCATTCTTGCATCAGCAATCATCCCTAGCGTTTTCAGCCCAAGTATCAAATCAGCCCTAGCGACATCAGATTTCAGCCCAAGCATCCAACCAGCCTACGTTTTTAATTCTCTGGCATAGCCTCTTCGTCAATATTTGTAGATCCCATCCATTCCGACGGCGTTTTTTGTATTTTAGCCCTTAGCCTTGCAGATTTAAGCATCAATAGCAAGATCCCATCAGCATCTCAGCATCTAGGACCATTGTATCAGCATTTGTGCAATCTTAAGCAAATACCTCTCTAGCGATAGAGAGGGGGGCCCTTGGAGGGGGGTTTAGGACCCCATCCTGTGTTAGTCTTCTTCTCTCTCTCTATCTCTCACATAACCTTCATCAATATCATTCTCTTCTCTCTCTAATCTTTGCATGAGGTAAAAGGAACTCTCTCATTCAGTAAAAGGAACCTTGAGTACGCATTGAGCACTCATCATGAGCATTCACCATCAATCAGTTCCGCTACACATTACAATTACTCACGGTTGTTGAACAGTCTCGGTAAATATGACCATGAATGCCACATTTGTAACACTTTCCTTCTCATACCTACCCCGGATAAAGGCGAGACAGCCATGTCTATTTCAGGAAGTCCTTTCTTTCTCCCACTCTGACGGAGCGACTTTGACAATACATTAGAAGAGAGATATAACAGTCCAGCACAAATCAATGAATCATTGGCAGCAACTTTGAAAGAGCACTGCCCACGTCCTTCCTTCGTTCCACATTGGAGCAGACCTTTTGGGATAGGTACTAGAACAGGCTTGTACACCTGTAGCATATATCATATGGCACTAGGAAAGTATCGTACTGACACCAAACTATGACTGCTGACAATGTAGCTGTTCCCTTGACAGACAAAGACATGACTCACGGACGTATTTACGACTGAGACTCTCTCTCTCTCTCTCTCTCTCTCTCTCTCTCTCTCTCTCTCTCTCGTGAGATAAGTTTACCATGTTCAGGCGTCTGCCAATGCCGACCAAAACCATGCGGCTCAGCCACAGTTGAGAACGTAGCTTGAGAGGCTATCATAGTGTGATCGTCTTTATTTTACGCAATTGAATGAATTCGGGGAGGGGAACGGAGGCGACCTCATTACTAGGCTAATTGACACCTCCTTTTGGGAAGTGGGATCGCGGTTGATTGTGGCTGTTGGATTGCCTACAGATCCCAATAGGGCTTACCCAATTCTAAAAAACAAATTCACGTAGAATCTAAAAGGGTTTTCTCTCTCTCTCTCTCTCTCTCTCTCTCTCTCTCTCTTTTCCCAATTAGCTTGCGTGAGGCTCTCTCTTTCATGAGAACACGGCCTCTGTGTGTGTGTGTGTGCCGTGTTTCGACCTAGTGCAACAGCATTAGTGAGCAAGGCTTTGTAGAGGGCTGCAAAATTCAGTGCTAAAGGTAATCGGGGGTTGAAGGATGCTAAGGGACGAAGGCATTGAAACCAAAAAAAAATGAAGAGGAAGGGGAATGAAGCACGGGACGAAGACAAGGAAGAAACAATAGGCGAAGGCGACGACGAAGATGAAGTATTAGTCAAATGCGGGGATGGGGATGGGGATGAAGCAGGAGTCCCGCTTCTTTTTTTTTCAATAACCAAATCCTTTCCACGTTCATCGACGTCCGTGAGTCGCATGGTTACGGGAGCTCTTAGTTGGTTAACCCTTCTAGGAGCTCGGGATCGAATCCTCAAACCTTTTAAAGGTCCAGGCAAGGTCTTTAGGAGCCAACGACGGGACTCCAAGGAATCTGGTGCAGTAATGAATAAACTAGTAACGGGGGCTTGAATCTGTTCTAATTGTTAAGCTATCGTGCATCTGTTGAAAGGCATGTGTGTTTCTAGATCATGGCGTTGCAGACAAGTTTACATTTAGTTCACACCTACTTGACATTGAGTTCACACCAAATTTGGTGTGGTGTGCATACCCTCCCAAGTTCACACCAAGCTCATGTTTAGTTCACGTCGAGTTCACACCGAATTCGGTGTGGTCCACATACCTCCCGAGTTCACTCTTAGTTCACACCTAGTTCAAACAACGATCGGATGGCCCGGATTGCACCCCCTTTGTGACACCTAATGTGGGCCATTGATCCCACCTCCCTAGGGAGGTGTCAATTAGTGACGAGGGGAGGGGAGGGCTCTATGCATATTTACATATTTACTTGTTACTTGGTGTGTGCTACAACTTATTCATTTATCATCTAGATTCCAAAGAGATTCCCAAGGCATTTGGATCTCAATTTTCGAGTCTTAGCCTCTCGCCACCAAAATTGTTATCAAGATTCGAACTTTAACAATCCAGAACGAAACTTTACCCTAGACAATCTACACCAACCCAACATAAAAGCCGGTTGCACTTTGCATGCCCCAATTTCATATTAGAAAATACTACATGCTTGTTCGTTGCCTACCAAGCCTCACGAGTCGGATGGTGTCCTCTCTCGTGTTTCTGCTCTCATGGGCAATCTTCTGCTTGCCCTTCCCTAACTCATCCAGCAACTTGGCACACCCTCTACTCGACGCCAAAGCCCTGGCGCACCTGTCGCTCGCGCACATCTTGTAAAACCCCCTGCAATGCTCAAATGCTCCCTGCTACCTGTCGATTACCGCTCCACCTCGTTGCCTCCATTTCCATTGTCCTTTCCTTTCTCGCCCCAATATCCTCAAGGATTCTTTTTAAATGATTGGGCCCCTCCTACTTGGTTGGCCTAAATCTTCTTTTCAAATAAGGACAAAAGATGAGCAGCTTGGCTCAATTTCAACCATTTGATTCCACCAGTTGCTTGCTTTTTCTTGATTGAATGTGTTGGCTATCGCCTACATGACCGCTTCTGTGGATCACCCGCTTGCAGTAGCATTGCACGCTTAAAAGCATATACAACAATGCCGATTGCAAGAGGACTTTGTGCTAGCCTCTGGTCAACAGCAGTCCGATTGTGGCAACCCTTCTACAAACAGCCATTCGGGTCGACAACGAAGTAACAAGAGGTACATCCCTCTTTGTTTCTCTATCTTGCTGACTCTCTAAGAAACTATCTCCACTTCCATGCAATAAAATGATCCAATATGCCTACTACTTCGTTAATGATGCAAGTACATACTCTAACGCTCTGGGCTGTTTTAATCGCATGTAAAGTGGAGGCCACCAAATGAAATTGCTTATGCTTACACCTTGAAGACTTTGTGGCCTTATAGAAGACCTTCACATGTTGTGAGAGTCTTCATGATAGCATTGTTATGCTCTGGGTTGTTTTAACCGCATCACGTAAATAGTCTAACTAGCTCATCTGGGATCCTTGATGAATAAACTTAGACAAGGGATTATGAGGTAAAATTATATTGAATTTAAAGCAAAATACTAAGCGAGTATGTTAAATACTTTGTTATTGATTACTCTTGAACCAGGCAAGCATGAATGCTAGAAAAAACAACAAAACAAAACGAATGGACAAGAAACACCTATTTTGTGTTGCTGGTAGTAAATCCTCGATGCATTTAAGTGTGAGCATAACAAGGACCTCATGATGCAGAAGACTCGAGCTACTAGAACGTCTTCCTCTACCAATTAGCAAACAATACAATATACCTCCACGGGGAACATCAGTGCAAGAAGGTACCAACCATTTATTAAACAAAATATAAAACCCTAGCATATCTATCTGCACCACATGACACGATCAAGGTAAGAGAATATTGTATAGATTGACTGGCAGCCCTAAAGCTAAGCCCCTATCTCTCTCATCTAGGTAAACAAAATCATCCTCATTGTTGTCTATTGATTCTTCTTTATCTTCTTATGCATATATGTTAATCAAGAATGTTACCATGCATGTATAGTCATTTTGTGTAATGGGGTAAACCTGTGCAAGTGGGGCAGCATCTCTATTGCGTAGAGATTACTCATGGTCACTCGTGGTCACCAAACGGAGTAGCCATTCTAATTCCTCATAAATCTCGTCGCACACTAAGTTGGTAACAATATCCCACTCAGTGAATAAAAGAGGACTACACATTTGGCATACTAAGAGGATATCTCTCACCAAGTGTAGAAGTGGACGATTTTTGTAAACTAGACATATATGTGAACATAATCTAGGGTTGTTCAGTGTATGTGATGTGACATTGTGAGTCTTGTGAATTTTTGATGTCTCGCTCTCATTGCTCGATGGCTCTCACTCTTTTACTTCTTCTTTATTTTTTAATTTTTTTTGCTAGTCTACTATGTATAAGGATATATATATATATATATATATATATATTTATATATATATATACACACACACACACACATACCTATATATGTGTAAATATATATATGTGTGTGTGTGTGTGTGTATAGATATATGTGCGTGTGTGTATATATGTATATATATATAGATATACAATATATATATATATATATATATATACATATATATATATATATATATACATATATATATATATATATATATATATATATATATATATATATATATATATATATATATATATTCCTTGAGATATAGAGGTTAAAAGGCCAAGGAAGGAAGGTTGAGAGGGAATTTATAGGAAGATACATGCTAAGTTACATTCCCCCTTCCTTGGGTATATCATATGTGATGCCATCACCCTTTGAAATCAATTATTCCAGTTGGTAATAGGTGCGGACTTTAGCCAATAGTTTTCCACCCCCTTCTGTGCCTCATCAAGTTGCAAGGGTGGTAAGGTACTTTCCTATGAATGAACTTGAAGTGTTTCATCCGATAATAAATTTACAATGGGAGGCGTAGATTCTTTTGTAGCTTTGTGGATATTGATGGTGGTAGGTGGAGGGCTCAAGGGGACCACTACAATTAAAAAATACCTATCATGTGGGTTCAATAATAGGGATTATATGATTCTATATATTCTCACACTTTCACATACAGACGGGTGGTGTTGAGAAAATGATCTTGAAAAAAATAATATAGATTGAATAAGAAAAGGGTCTCTTTTATTTGTTAAAAACTTGTAACTAAAGGATTTTATAAATAGTCCTTACATGCATGCAATATATAGGTTTTGCATATAATGACCTCCCAAGGTGGAGGCTATATGAAAGCTTCTACGTCGATGGATGAATTACATGAGGAGCTAGAAGCTGCATGTGACCCTCTTCTTAAGCTAGGTGGAATAAATTGATCTCGCTTTGGAACCCAAACTAGCTCTGGAACAGGTGTGAAGTAGTCCGTGATCTTTCCCTTCCCACAATCCTCAATTGACTTTGGACTTATAGGATTAGACTTACATGGTTCTGTAGGCGATAAGAAAGAATAAAACTTACATTTAGGTACCCAGGTTTGATCATTTCCATCATAGTAGCCCCGTGCTTCTAATAGTTATTTAGGAACCCAACGCGAAGTAACCTTGCAATTCTTAGGTTGGGTGGATGATTTCTTACGAGGGATATTTTGTGAATGAGATTGAAGAGTAGGAGGGGCCGTTATCGGAGCCTTTGGAACCCATTGTACCCTTTGACAAATCGGGTTGAGTTCTTGGTGTAATACTATTTGTCTTAGCCATGGAAGTTGAAGCTTTAGAGAGTTGTTTCACAGGCAAGGATGCTTTAATTTCTTGGATTTGCAATGTTTTGTTGTCTTGCATTTCCTCAGGGGGTGATAGCTAACGTGTCGTTACTTGAGTGGCGGTAGGAATGAGAGTTGGTTTCTACATTGTGATACTTTCAGTCCCCAATCGATAGTACACTTAGTTGCAGACATCTACTTGCACCTTAGGTTTATGTTACCCTCCATAGTGCTAGCATACACGACCCAAAAGCTTTGAACCATGGTCCTATTGTCATAGATGATCGGAGCATGCAGGATTCCAAAGACAATGGTTTTCTTCTTATTTGTACCCTTGACTTGGATGGTACTCTTGGATAAGGGTGGTTTTCATAGCTGACAATACACTCCATAGGATAGAAAATTATATTAGTCTCGTGTTTAATAATGCATTATAAAGTATATTTCCATAGGAGTCATTTAACTTAGTTGCGTATTATAGAGATGGGCTAGAGTCTATAGAAATGTCCTCTATTTCAACTTTGAATGCATGTGTAACTCCAAGATTAGCCTCTCATTGGTGTCTAACACGTTGTTGTCACTTCCAAGCTTCAATTTGGGCTTGCATCTTTTTCAACTCCACTTGTGCCTTGGCTGCCTTTTTTTGATGGATGGTATGTAGCACTTCTTTGCTTAAAGGATCGTAGCATTTTTGAATTTACTCCCATTGAGTATCCAATTGGTTCAACCTTATCAAGAGTTTTCTCACAAATGGTACCTTGTGGAATGATTTTACATACTCTATATAGTCTTTTTCCTACACATTTTAACTTTTTCTTTTTGTTACACACTCCATACATAAGGACTTTATCACCAACTTTGATATCCTTGTTCTTTAAATGGGAGTCTGTTAGCGGGTCGTCGCGATGGACGTCTGTAGCATAGCTATTTGGCACTAACATAATGCCATTACTCAGGGAAGTGACTTGGATGGGCACGGAGACTCTTTGATGTTGTCAATCTCAATAAGTGAACCTAACAAGAAAACACACCAACTCAACAAGCAAACCACCACTCAATGATCGAAAAATTTGCCTTATGTCCTTCTCTCACCACTCTAGGTCATCAGCCATTTTGGCATTCGAACGGACTCGAAATGCAACGAAACTTTAGGAGGAGGCCTAATTAGCACTAGAATGGTAACTTAACAGGACATAAAAGTGTGCTTTCAGGGTTTTGGGAAAAAATTCCAAAACCATAGTAGATCCACTCATTTTGAAAAATCCTTTCGTGAGCTTATAGTTCAATAACTACTACATATGGAAAAAATGAGAAACTTGTAATTTTTCTCATCCTTTGGTCACTACAAGCCTCCAAAGTTGATGGACCAGTGTATTTTGCCCAAAACAGCAATTTCTTACGGTTGATTGCATATAAATAAGAGTGGAGATTTTTGTAGGACATGAGATAAAATGCCCCGTTAACTTCAATGGGTTGGTGACCAAAACATATGGTTGCTTTTACCTCACTAATTTTTTTTTGGGCAAAAAAAATAGGTACAAAAAAGTTGCATTTTGCCATTCTGCGGACCTATCATCAAAGTTTCTATAGTCACGCTCAATACAGATACTATATACATGTTTTCTTAGTTCCCTTTGGGCCTCTGGATTCAAAAGGAGCCATGGAGCATGTCAAAAGGATAATGGATCTCTTACAATTGGAACCTTGGGGGCAATGATAAAGTGCTAAATACAGAAAACATGAAAAAATTGGGTTTAGCATTATGACCTCTAGAAACCCATGGAAACTACTCAATATCTAGCCAAGTTTGTAGTCTATGATTAGATATGGTTACTACCTACAAAATACACACAATTGGCCTAAGAAACTAGCAATATTGAGAAAGTTATACTTGTGACTCTAAAATGTATCGTATTCTTCAGCAATCAAAAAACTCAACCATCATCATATACTATGCTATATAGCATATTAGGTCCCCCAAAACTCAAGGAAGATTAGCTTTATGTTATACATTACACTTACACAATCAAAATTGAATTTGGATATCAAGAAAGCCACCAAAAAAATCATAAAAGTGCTAATTTCGCCAAAAAACAGGATTATGCAATTCTTGTAAATTGGTCATAACTTTCAATTTTAACACTTCGCTCTCTCTACAAGCATCAAAACATGTTGAGAACTATGAAGGACTAACCTCTAGCCATGTAAACTTCACAAACATGAAGTTTAGAGTGGTATAGTTGCCAAAAATTGAAAAAAAGCCAAAAACAAGACCCGTTTTTTCACACAGTTTAGGTTTAAAAATGTTGTGCAAGAGTAAGGTTAATGGTGAGATCAATACTAAAAAAAAAATGCTAAGTTTTTTTCAGATCATAAGGCAACTTTGTGGATATATAGCACCTAAAAATTAATTTTCATACTCTTCAAATAATTCAAGCAAAATGGTCACTTAACAAGACACAAAACTGTCCAAGGACATAAAAGTGTCCTGTTACCATTCTAGTGCTAAGACACCTAGGGCACTATCCTACTAAGTTTGGTTGCAATCCAACCACGTACCAAACTCTCAACCCATCATGAAAAAGGTCCTAAAAACTGCAACGAGTCTATCTAGAGAGGTAGCCCTATGGTCTAGGAACACTCTTCTAAGGTCAAAACATCAAACAACAGTGATTTAAGCACTCAAATTTGAAGATTAGGCTCACTAATGCGTAGTCCCAAACCTCAACAAAATTGACAATTCTTACACTTGAATGAAAGAGCAAATAGAGAGGAACACAATGCAAGTTTTGAAATTGAAATCGGATTACCCAATCATTAGAAAAGTTGATTACAAGTTGGAGCAGCTTAGTGTTTCATTTTAGTACTTAGGAGTAGGATAAGTAGAAACTACTACCATCAAATTTGGGCTAAAAGATCAGAGAAGAAAAGGGTGAAAACCATATTTTGGCCGAAACGACCATAACTCTAAAATTCAGAAAATTTGATGGTAGAGACCTATAAAGTGATCCAAATCCAAAAGGTTGATCAAGGACATGAGCAGACTCTCTAGAAGTAATCTCGAAAGTTTGAGCAGATTCTGTGGAGGAATATGGATAGCGATCCATGTTCTCGAGAGACCATTTTTGTATAAAAGTGATCAGTGACACTGTGCATCAGTGGGACATTGCTCTGATCAAGTTTTCTTGAAATAAAAACTCAAAAATCACATCAAAATTGATTATTAGGGCAAAAACAACAAAACAGGCTGAACATAAATGTACAAAGATTTACATGGCTGCCATCTATCCAATGCCCAATAACTCACGACAATGCACAAAACCCTCTCCTGGAAGTCCCTTTGTGAGTAGATCAGTAGGATTGTCCTTGGTGTGGATCTTTATCAATTGTATCTGCTTGTCTTCAAGTACTTCCCTAATGAAGTGATATTTCACATCAATATGCTTAGTCTTCGAATGGAACACTGGATTCTTTGCCAATTGTATAGCACTTTGACTATCACAATATAACTCTAGCATATCTACTTTGATTCTCAAGTCTGCTACCAAGCCAAATAGCTTCTTTGCATGCCTCATTTGCTACAACATACTCAGCTTCTGTAGTAGATTGTGTAATACAATCTTGTAATTGAGATCGCCATGATATGGCACCTCCAATCAATGTAAAGACATAGCCTGATGTAGATCTGCTCTTATCCAAGTCTCCTGCATAATCTGAGTCAGTGTATCCTCTGACACTCAAATCCTGACTACCATAGCATATGCGCATACTCTTTGTATGTTTTAAGTATCTCATGATATCTTTCACTGCCTCCCAATGTTTCTTGCCAGGATTCGACATATATCTGCTAACCACTCCCACTGCAAATGCAATATATGGACGTGTACCAATCATTGCATATATCAAACTCCCACATGCAGACGCATATGACACCGTATCCATTTCAACCTTTTCCACCTCAGACTGTGGGCAATCTTGGTTGCTTAGTTTAGCGTAAAACTTGGCTTCATTGAAATGCACATCATTTGCTACAAATACCTTTTCTGGACTCAGGATCCCAAAGCTAGTAACCCATCTCGCCCGATTCTCCGTAGCCAAGAAATATACACTTCCTGCTCTTTGGTTCTAACTTATTCCTAAAATCCTTAGAAATATGGCTATAAGCTTCACAACCAAAGACTCTGAGATGCTTATACGAAGGTGCCTTGCCTGTCCATAGCATCTCGAGCACTTCACTCTTATCCAAAACCCTATTAGGAGACCTATTGATCAAATGGACTGCTGTAGCCACTGCTTCCGCCCAAAATCCATAAGGCAACTGAGCATTTGACAACATGCTTGTGACCTTCTCTTGTATGGTCCTATTCATACGTTCTGCAACTCCATTTTGTGAAGGATTGTATGGTGCAGTAAGCTCCCGCTTTATCCCTTTTGCTTCACAAAAGTCTTGGAAAGCCTTGGAAACGTACTCTCCACCATTGTCTGTCCTTAAGCATCTCAGCTTCTGACCACTCTGATTCTCCACAAGTTGTAAGAATGTCTTAAAGACCTTGAGCACCTCATCTTTGTGCTTCAAGAAGTAAACCCATACTCTGCGAGAATAGTCGTCTATAAAGGTACAAAACTACGTTGCTCCCCCTAGTGACAAACTAGGCATTGGTCCGCATAGATCACTGTGCACAAGAGCTAACCGTTCGTCTCTACGATTCCTCTTTGATCTGTGTGGTTCCTGTGTTTGCTTACCATAAACAAAATGCTCACAAAACTCAAAATCTTGAAATGAAAATCCAGGCAAATAACCATAATGAGAAAGTATTTCCATTCCTCTTTTTGACATATGTCCCAGCCTACGATGCCACACTGACACACTTGGCTGCTCAATCACATTAATTACATGGTTTTTAACCTCTAAAACGTGTAAAGTGTATAGAGTTCCTGACTTGCTGCCATGTGCTACAATATCGAACCTTTGGAGATCTTCCAAGCGTTGTTCCCAAAAACTGTCACATAACCCGCATCATCCAACTTCCTTGTATTGATCAAGCTCTTTCGGATTGCTGGAACATGTATGACATTCTTGAGCCATAAAGAAGAGCCATTCTGAAACTTCAACTGCACATCTCCCACTCCAAGTATGTCACAAACTTGCTCCTTGCCAAGTCTGACATAATCTTTAGTAGCCACATATGATGTAAACCACTTTTTGTGAGGAGAAACATGTAAAGATGCCCCTGAGTTGATAATCCAATCACTCATAGCATGTTCATCCTCTGCAGTCAAGAAAACAGAATCAAAATTGCTTGTGAGGAAGATGTCACGAGCTGCTATACTAGAATCACTGTCTGAATCAGATCCTGTGACATTCACCTCTTCAATCTTCACTGAACTCTTCTTTTCATCTTGCTCAGAACTCTTTGTTTTGCCTTTTTCTTGTTTCCACTTCGTACAGTCTCTCTTCATGTGACCCTTCTTGCCACAATGGTAGCATTCTATGTCACTTTGAGTCACGAGACTTACTTCGGTTTTGTGCCTTCTTACCCTTCTTCTCTTTAGATTGTTGTCTCCCTCGAACGACCAAATCACCATTGCCTTTGCCTTTGTCAATGTTCTTCATGTTCATGTCCTCTATAAGCAAGCTGCCTTCTACATTGGCACTTGTAAGACCCTCTGGCACGATAGAATTACTTAATGCCGTGCGAAAAGTATCCCAATTGTCTGGCAAAGTGATTAAGAGAAACATAGCCTTCACTGAATTTGGAAAGACTATATCCTGTGCTGTAACTGTCTAAAAATTGTGTGAAATTCATTGAGATGGTTTGACATGGCTGTCCCTTCCTTCATTTTCAAATCCACCAATTTCTTGAGCCAGTAAATCTGAGAAGCAGCACTTTGTTTCTCATACATACCACATAGCTTTTGCCATACGCCATACGCTGTAGTGTCTTCTACTATGTTGAAGTAAACATTTTTTGCCAGTGTCAACATCATTGTGGAAGCTAACTCGTCAAGCTTTTCCCACTCATCTTTAGCCATACCTTCTGGTCTCTCCCCTTTCAGCTTCAATGGCTTCACTTGTTTTTTCTGCACCAAAACCTGTCAAATCTGCTTCTTCTAGAATGGAAAGTTTGTGCCATGCAGCTTCTTTATGTTGTAAAGAGTTTCACTTTGAGAAGATGCCATGTCTGCCAAACTGCGTACTCCTGGGAAAAATCTAGCAGAGTTTCTTCTGTAAATTGGCCTCTATACACAATAAACAAGCTATAAACAACAAGCTGTCATAATAATCAATATCTAGTTCTCCTAAATGATTTTCTCATTTTAAAGTGATAATTTAATATGGGGAAGTGCTAGGGGAGAAAAAGCTAGAATATTGGTTAAGCTAGCAGACCGGCCACAGTAGGCATCCAAAGGAGGGAAAATAGGGATCCAAAGGGGGGGCCATCCGCAAAAGATCCATGTGCAACAATGGGCTAAAAAGACCCTAAGGTTCAGCCCATTAAGACTTTCAAAATGCTAAGGTTCCAAAATTCAAAGGTTGTGTCCAAAGGTCAACCATGGGGGGAATTGGATGCTTTGTGTGTGTCCCAAAAGTCTTTTCAAATCCCTACATAGGAGGGGGCGAGCCTAGCTTGTAGGGGATGAGAGAGAAAGTCACACACACACACACACACACACACACACACACACACACACACACAAGCTCCCTTTACACAAAGGGAATGAGGGACACATGTCAGCTCCCTAGGCCAGATGCCCACAAGGTGTACCCAATTCCTATTGGATGGCCTTGGAGGTGGACCAATGAGAATTAGGCTAGAGTAAATCTAGTTTAATTAATTTAAAAACACTTAATAAAAGAACCAATGAGAATTAAGTCCTCTAGAAGACTATTGGACAGTCACCCAAGGGGTCCAATGAGCATTCAATAGCCTAATGGCTTGCCTGATTCCTATTGGCCAGGAGGCAAAGGGGTCTAATGAGAGTTTTAGTTGAATTATTAAATTACCTAAAGCTCTCACAAAAGGGGAAAGGGGGACACATGTCAGAATGCTATCACTAATGCTGCTTAATTGTCATTGGCTAGCCATAGGGAGGTCGCCCAAGAGAGAGAGGGGGGTGATTTTTGCAAGGCATTATCACACACACACTCACACAATCTCATGTGTGAAGTAAAGAAGACTCTCTCTCCTTCTCAAGCTTTAATGGAAAGCTTACCACCTACTCCAAGCTTGTGAGAAGGGAGGCCTACACCAACAACTCTTGGCTTTGTGATGCAAACCCAACCAAGAGCCAAGCTTCAATGCATGCTCATCTCCTCTACCATGCTAATTACTAAGCTAAGCTATGCTAATATGAGTGATTATGTGAGGAGATGTACATCTTTCTCGTAAGAATACTCCTTCTTCCTCTCAATCTACTCTCATACCCTGCTAGCTCTCACCATCTTTGAAGGTGTGTGAGGTCTTGGGTTTGAGACCGGAGATAAGTTATGTTGTGTTTGCTAAGTGTTTTGCTTAGTGCATGAAGCTTTCATCTTCATTGCACTAGCTAGTCTTGAAGGAACACAAAGAATTGTATTGTACAATGTCTCTCTTGATGGGAGAAACCATAATACAAAGCCTTTTGGAGGGGGGACCGGCTCCATGCAAATCCGGTCCTCAACTGTTGTCAATAGCTTAATTTCTCTCTCTTTTGAAAGTATTGTTCATGCTATCTAACTAGGTGTTATGATTTTTGCTGCTCTCTCCACCCAAGCACTCTTGTAATTCTCATTAGGAATCTATTCTAATGAAATGTCCACTATGTTCATGCTAATTTCCGCTACACACAAGTTTTTAGGCCATTAAATGTTACATTGGTATCAGAGCACAAGGTTTCTCTTTTCTTGCTCAAGAAGGGAGGTCCTCAAGCTAGCTTTAAATGGTTGGTATTATTAATTGCCTGTGAGTAAGTAGAATAGGGATTTTTTAGCCTTGCAGTGCGCCCGCCTTTGTGCAGTTAACGGGGCATCACCGTTGAGAGCTATGGTCGTTATAGTGGAGTCCTACAGGGCTTGCCTACGACTTAACCACTATTGAGCTATTAGAAGCTTGACAGGAGCCGGTGCTATTTTGGTGTTGAACGACCCTCTCTTCTATTCCTTGCAATTAATGGTATTCGAGCCACGGGTACAGTAGCTTGAGTGCTATATCTAGGGTAAACTCCAATATATATATATATATATATATATATATATTAATGTATTTTTCTTATATTTCTTTCTAAATAGCTACTAGGAGGGAATCAAATCCTAGTGGGACACTAGGTGATATGATTTCAAAGATACACTTATTTTAATGCATGATTGCAAGCATGATTACAAAACTTTGTCAAGGAGCAATGTCATGCTTTCATATGGCATGAGGTGTCCTTTGGAATCAAATGAAATTCTAGGCTAAGGGGACCACAGGAAGACTTTTGCTGCCAGAAATGGATCCTATTTTGAGGATTTTTTAACACAAGGTCTCAATCCGAATTGGAAAACGATTTTAAAATAAAAATCGTAGCTAATGAGCTAAAATTTTTGCCCATATTTTTACTTTTTTATTTGGAGCCATGGTTGAGGAGATACGATCAAAATACTGGACCCCAGTCTGCCCACATCATGCAGGGACAACTCATTTCTAACTTTTTCAGTTTCTATTCACACTGGCTCCTCTCTTCTTGTGTAAACCCTTGGGGGTTCTCTTCACCTATAAAAGGGGACCTCTTCTTTCTTGAAAACAACTCAAGCATTCAAGCCATTGATGAGAGGAATTCTTGAGGGAGTGAGTAGTAATGCCTAATTGTACTTAGCCATTAACATAAGCCCAAGCTTACACTTTCTCCTAGAGGAAGACTAACCATTCTTGCAACAAGCTAACCTTGGAAGATGAACTCTAATTAAAGAAGGTCTTGCACTCGGTGTATCAATCAAAGTGGAATTATCCACTCTTCTTCTCTCTCCATCAATAATGGTGCCGAAGGGTTTGTCAAGTAAGATGTGTTCTACATTGATGTTTTCTTGATTTCTTGTTGTTTTCTTTTTCATCTCTAATCCTATATATATATATATATATATATATATATATATATATATATATATTTATATTTATATTTATATTTATATAATCTCATCTCCTTAACCAAACCTATCTCTCTCACTCTTAGTACTTCATCCTCTCTATAAATTTTAGGTTCTCTTTGCTACAGGTACATCTCTCCCCGCAGTATCCTTATTGCCTACATGCAAGAATAGGGCTTGGAAGGGAAAATTTTCATCTCTTCACTTCTCTCATATCTACATTTCTCACATACTATCCTAGATGAATAACCCACATGATGATAATTTCTATCGCTTTCACTCTGTACGATCTATTAGAATTAACGTATGGATTAGCCGTAAAATACACTTTCAACAACGTATAGTGTTTCTCTTTGGCCCAGAAAGGCTCAATGAAATACTTCTTTTACCAGATCCCATCATCCTACCTCTTATAGACTATAACTTTTCTTTTGATGTAAGCGTAGTTATCTTGTTATGAACCAAGAGGATTTGTATACACAATTAATCCCCATCACTAGACAAAACATATATATTTGGTCAGCCAAGATTGAATGCCATTAACTCATCTATTAACCCTTTCATACTACCTTTGATACGATATGACCATAGCCTTGATGTTTTCATCTTTGTGTTGTTTTGACATTCTCTTTTGTGTTCTTTCTTTGTGTGTGTGAGTGCAAGAGAGAAAGAGTGGGTCTTCTTTGATTGCACTTCTTTCCAAACCCTAGTCTTCATGGCATCTATGGTTTAACTCCTTCATATAGTTTTTGTTGAGTTCTCTCACAAACTCTCACAGCCATAAGCCCGGTGCTTTCCTGGCAAGACCGCAAATTTCTCGACAACGCGTAGGATGTCTACTGGGGCTTAGTGAAGAGAAAATTTGATTGAGCTTATACAGTAAGGTTCCATTTGGCTTAAGGGTTCCAGAAATTCTTTCAAAAGCGAATTTGGACCTTGTTTAACCTTTTGACGAAGCAAAGACTGAATTCAGACCTTCCAGGAAAATTGACCGATAGCCGAGGGAAGTACTGTTCCAGATTAGTAGACCTAATCTATAACATCAACAGTGTATAAAATATAGGAATTAATTAAGTTTAACTCTCCATTTATACCAATCATTACTAAGAGCACCTTTAGCGGCTAAATGATTTGATTATATTGCCGAAATTAAACGCTTGTGTATAGGTATATTCAGCGGCAAAGCAAGAAGTTGTGCGGAGACTGATCCTTTGCCAGGTGAGTGGTTGGAATTGTGATAAGTTGCATTGATAAGTTTGATGAATTTAAAATCAGGAAGATACATTTTAGAGACCAAAAGGTGGCAGGTGACCAAGGTAGCTTAGTGTCCACCGAGGAGAGTGTAACTCAGGCAAGGCTAGATCCACTAGCACCGATTATTGAGGAGGGTAGTGATACTGACACTTCATCAGACAAATCTTTCTTCATGATGGGTAGTCAATAGCCAGGAGGTTTCACTTATGACGGACCAATGCCAGGAGGAAGCACCTCCCTTAATCCTTTGAATGATTCCAAGTTCATCGTGATCTTCTTAGAAGGAACAAACTCGAGGGGAGCCCTAGTTTATTCTGACTATCGAGGATGTAAGTGTATTTGTATTGAAGAAAGACCGGCTCAGAGACTAGAGATAATTCGAGTTTATGGTGATGGAGATAGATTCCGAGACGAAAAGGGGAACCACTATCTGATAGTTAGTAACCTTGAGGATTACAATATATATGGAGATAACATGGCAAAGGGGAAAATGGTTTCAGAAACTCAAGAACCGCCTCCAAACATTGATCGACCTGGAGCTATTTTTATGTACGATAAGAAAACAACCAGGGTTTCAACTTATAATGAGAATGTGGAAATTTACAAGCATGAGAGCGGGAGAATAGTCTCTTACTTTCGCTGCAAAGAACCATACCCAAATGAGTTAAGCAAAGACAGGGTGGTTCTTTACTTATTCTCTTATGAAATTGCTATGGGGAAGGATATAGTTTTGGTTGATAGATACGGAAGAGAATACCAACGTATTCTCCCAGAGGAGGTAGAAAAGGCAACAGTTCCAGGAGCATCAACATATGCCCCCGATGAAGTGCCAAGAGCCACCTACACCCCTAGCAAGTCGACAAATCCCTTTTCAGAGGAGTATGATGTGACCTCACATTCCACCCGACCGCAGACATTCAACAACCAAAACCAACCAGCAACTCAGCCATCATTGCAGGCATGGCTTCGACAAAGTGCAACATTAGAGCAAGACAAAAATCGAGATGGTTATCAAGCCGCACGAGGGCTAAGGGATTTACAAGAACCACCACTCTATTCGCGGTATCAAGGAGAGAGTAAGCCAAAAACTCAAGGGTCAACAGAGCCTGAGAGACCACCCATAGAACGAGTTCGAAGAGATGAACCATCTCTTGCAAGAACTGTTAGAAATTATGGCTTAGGAGCACCACTGGAAGAGGAACCAGCCTACTACAGAAGACCAGAGGAGGTATATAGATTGGGACGAGAAGATCCAATTATGAGATTTGTAGACCATCGTAGAATTAGACCTTCTCAAGTGCAAAAATGGGTAAACAAGAAATACACGGGAAACAGGGATCCTAGAGATCATGTAGTAGCCTTTGTGCGAGTAATTAGAGCTAAAGAGGTGTTAGACTTCCCTACCCATTGCAGGGTTTGGACTAACCCTAGAGGATGATGCTGCTACTTGGCTTGAATCTGTGGAGCGTAGAGACTTTGAGTCTATGGAGGAGGTGTTTGACGAGTTTATCGAGGAATTATCACAAAGGAGGATAGCTCATAATACCGTCTCCCAAATCCATAAATTCAAACAGAAAGATGGGGAATCTGTGCGAAAAGTAGCCCTACAACTAAAAAGATATGTTAAGTTCTGCACTGTGGAAGAACTGCCAACTCAGTCCAGACTTATGCTTATATTTATCCAAGGACTAAGGAATGCAGATCTCCAGAAGGACTTACATATGAAGAGGAGCACAACGTTGAATGAGTTAACTAAAGAGGCTCTTTACCTTGTAGACAATTGTGCGGTCTACTAAGAGGGTGAGTTCAAGGATCTTGACAACGACTCATCCTCACAAGAAAGTGGAAGCGAGTCTTCTTAGACAGCACCGAAAGGAGAAGTAGCTGTAAACCAGAAGCAGCTTGTAGAGGAAGTGCTAAAAAAGATTAACTTGTACGCCAAACCCCAAGCTAAATAGCCCAAGTGGTGTGCTATTGAACAAAAATGGACAAACCATGGGACGAAGGAATGTTATTATAACAAGGGATATGTGAGAGAGAGACCTTATGCTCCCCAAGCTCACGTGGCATCTCCTCAAGTTCCACTGATGCCTAGGTATCAAGCAGGCAACCTACCAGGACCTATAGGTATAGAAAGACCACAACCAATGTTGGGGCAACAACCACCCCTACCAGGATTACGACCAGTTGGCATAAGATACACCAACAGTAACCAAATCAGAAGAGAAGTCTTTGGTGCCTATACATGCATATTATGAAGATCCCAATGGATATGCTGCAAATCCTGTCTATTATCCACTTGAAGAACCCTCAACACGAGAACCATGGAGCACGATGGGAGGTGCAGGACCACCAAAAGCTGCGCAGGTAGCAGGAGAAGGAAGATATAACTTGGATGAACGAACATTGTTGTTCATAGTCAACGAAGGCATGGGCGGGCAGAGACATGCATACCAACAAAGAGGAGCTCAAGGAGCACCTCCACAGCCTAAAGGACCCTGCTACAAGTGTGGTGGAGACCATTGGCTAAGAGACTGTCCTCATGATGAAATCATTAGAGTCAACGCATATTGCACCAAGTGTGGAGTTACTCATTTGATTCTTGATTGCCCTAAGAACCCGAGCAAAGGAGCAAAAACTACCTTGAACATGCTAGAAGCAGTGCCTTCCAGTGGAGGGTCAGAAAATGAGACAATCATACCTATTCAGGCAATGACGCGATCCCAAGCGCAAATAATGACGAACGAACCCATAATTGAAGAGTCAAAAACCGATGCCCCAAGTTAAGAAACGAAAAATCAGAGAAGCACGTGGAAAGCTAGAAAAGTGCGTATGAAAGCCAGGAAAGAACGAGAGCAAACTGCTATATCCGAGGAGTTAAAACACACAAAGGATAGATTAGAGCGGTTAGAGGATCTAGCTAGCCTAAGCTCACACACCACGGCAACCATAGCACCCAAGGAAATAGCAGAACCCAAAAGTGCAGGATCAGGAGGATTAGTACTGGGTGGTAGACAAGGTAAATGAGCAGTTAGATGCACTTCTAAAAGCTTACGAAGCCAGACTCAAAAAAAACCAAACCCAAGATCAAATATGGATGACTTATCCATATGCCGAAATAGAAAAACAAAGGTTTGAAATGTGTAGAAAGATGATTGAAACAGCTCAATCTTTGATAGAAAACCCTCTTGGTAAACTTGTAGATGGGCATGAAGTACCAGCTCCAACCCTTATCAAACCAACTTTAGAGGAACAAGTAGAAACGAAGGAAAGACTCACGAATGCTTCTGAGTCTAGGGGAGAGCCTATCATAGTGCCAAATACAACAGATGAGGCAAGTGAGGAGTTCCAGCCTAAAACATTGGTAGAAATGGGTAAGGACTGAAACGGTCTAGATGATCTGTGGAAGCAAATCCGTGAGGCCAACGAAGCTAACAGAGCAAGTTCCCACATGAACAACACGAGAAAAGAGAAAAATGAGATCTTACCTCCTATTGAAGAATTTGAGGCAAGATCACAAATGAACTTTGATATACATTCACAATGGGGAGACCAAGGATTAATTAGCTCGGGGCACAACCAACTAGACTTGCTAAAAACTCTACCCTCTTACCTAGGAGAGTATGAAGCCAAGTCTGAGGTGAGAGAAATACCATCTCAAAGACTTTCTTCTAACAGAGTGATGGATTCACAAGGGTTGATTGAGTTATTGTCCACCCCGGTGGCATGCACAATCACATTAGCCGAACTCCTGAGGTTACGACCAAACATGTGGACCACAGTAGGAAAATGCCTAGAAAAAATTGGAGTGAAAGACCCCACCTCAAAGATTCAAGAAGGGATTAGAGAATTGGACAGGTCTCAACTAAACACTAGGCTAGTACCTTTAAACAAGGTTGGAGAGTATTGCGAGGGAGAAGATGGGAACACCACGCTACCAGTAGAATTCCAAGGAGTAGTTTCCAAGGCTATTCTTGAGAGTGGAGCAGGAGTTGCTATCGCCACCAAGGAAATCTAGAAAAAATGCGGAAAACCAGCTTTAAGAGCTACCAGAATGAAATTGCAATTGGCAGATGGGTTCATGGAAAAGCCTCTAGGACTCTTAGAAAAAGTGATTGTCACTTCATGCGGAATCGAGTATGAGCATACATTTGCAATAGTCGATTTCGACAAAAAGAACAATTATGAGATCATCTTGGGAAGACCATTCATGAGACAATTGAAGATGGTCCAGGATTGGGGTTACGACCACATATATCTCAAACATGGCGAGACAACAACCAAAATACACCTGAAAGACCATAGTTACAAGGATGTGAACCAGACACCAGTGGAAGAGTTTGATTCAGCTACAGTCTCGTAGGATCGAAACTCCCAGCATGGTTAGGACAACAAAAAGAGCTATGGATGTGCGGAGCTTCACATTGTGGGAGCTTAAAAAGAGAGGAATGCGTCTTAGAAAGAGTGATTGAAGACAAGAATTATATTCCGGAACCTTTTCCTGAAGATGCCTTGGAACCTCTAGAATGGGAACACATACTAGCAACATTGGATGTCTGTACCATTACAGATAATCCAACAATAAAATTTTGCAATAAGGATGGCTATGATGTGCTACCCTATTACATGGTAAGGCTTATACCAGGAGGAGATGAGATGGTAGAACCAGCGAACAAGAAGAGTTTTATAACTCCTCTAAGTATCTGGAGGTAAATAACGATGTAGATAATGAGTGTTTAGACAACTCAAGTGAGCATGGGGAGAAAACAGAGAATATCAAGTTTTATGATTTTGCGAATCAATACCCTAGACGCCAGGAACGCTATAGGAGAAAACGAGCAGAAAACAAAATGAGAGAGAACCTGATGCCCAGGATAAAAGATAAAACTCACTATCTAATGCTTGTCAAAGCAGAGGATTGTGTAAAAGATTAAATATCTGGAAAATTCTCAAAAATTCGAAGGGAAAGAACGCGAGAGGAAATAAAACAAGTACAAAAAGCTAAAACCGAAACAAAATCACAAAAATCCAAAAAATAAAAAAAAGAAACAACAAAAGACCCAGAGTGGACTAAACTGGAGCGTAAAAAGAAATACCGAGAACTGAAACGGTCTTTACGAGAGGAATGGACTACTGAGGGAGAAAGTGATGGTAAGGGGGAGTCAGAAAAAGGAAACATGAATGTACCATCACACTATCGGAAATTTACCATCCAGGATAGAAAAATCATAATGACACCACCAGTCAGGGAAAGAACAAACCAGGAATCTTATGATGGGCCGGAAAATGCAAAAAGGATAGACCTCGGTGAACCAGAAGAAAATCCCCAGTCGGTTTATCTAGCAACTGATTTAGAGCCCGAAGAAGAAGAACGGCTAACACAACTTCTCAAGAAGTATAAAGATGTGTTTGCATGGTCCTACAAAGACCTCAAAGGAGTTGATCCATCGATATGCCAACAAATAATTCCTTTGAAATCAGATGCCAAACCTAGCAAACAACGTCCTTATACATATAATGACACATTTGCTAAACGAATCACAGAGGAGATTGACAAGCTGATGGATGCTGAATTCATCTATGAAATCGAACATACAGATTGGGTGTCACCCATTGTGGTAGTCCCCAAAAAGAATGGAAAACTGCGAGTGTGTGTAAACCTCAAAAAGGAAAATGCAGCCACCATAAGGGATAATTATCCCTTGCCGATCACAGAACATGTACTAGAGAGGGTGGCCGAGAAACGGGCTTATTCCTTTCTAGATGGGTTTTCAGGATACAACCAACTGGCAATTGCAATAGATGATCAACACAAAACAGTGTTTGCCACAGAATGGGGAATTTATGTGTATCGAGTTATGCGTTTTGGCTTAACTAATGTCCCAGCCACCTTTCAAAGGTTAATGACGCATGCGTTCAAAGAATACCTGAGAATATTCTTAGAAATATACATGGATGATCTTTGTACACTCTCGTCTACGAGAGGAACATATTGACCATTTGCAAAAGGTATTTGAAAAATGCAGAACATATCGAATCTGTCTTAACCCAGAAAAGTCCATTTTCATGGTTAGGCAAGGCCGCATCTTAGGACACATTGTCTCCAGAAATGGCATAACCACTGACCTAGACAAAATCAAAGTCATCGTAGACCTACCCAGACCTACTAATGCGAAACAAGTACAATCCTTCATGGGACACTGCGGGTATTATCGAAGATTCATATATATGTATGCAGTCATTGCACAACCTCTGTATCGATTGTTAGTCAATTTCGATTGGATTGAGAAGTGTGAAACTTCATTCCAAAAGCTAAAGAAAAACCTTGTATCAGCACCTGTACTTAAAGCACCGGATTGGGAAAAGATATTCCATGTTCACATTGATGCATCTGCATATGCAATTGGGAGTATTTTGGCTCAACCTGGAGACAGAACAATGGATTTTCCAGTTTGTTACGCAAGCCGACAGTTAAATAATGCGGAAAAGAACTATACAACCACCGAACGAGAGGGGTTAGGAATGATTTATGTTATAAAGAAATTTCGGCATTATTTGCTCGCAAACAAATTTGTGTTCTTTACATATCATCAAGCTCTTTTGTATCCGGTGAATAAACCATGCAATACTGAAAGGATTGTACGCTGGTTTATTATATTGCTAGAGTATGGTAGTCAAAAAGGGTAAAACTCATCTACGGGCTGATCATCTTTCAAGGATACACAACGGGGAAGCTCCTGAAGGAGTAGATGATGACATACCAGATGCTTATCTTTTCAATATTGAAATGATAACCAAATGATCTCAAGGAATTGTTAGCATTCTTTCCTTTGGAGGCAGGTTTGATAACACAAAAGACAGATCCAAACAACAAACAATTCGACAAACCAAAAACTTCCAGTTGATTGCAGGACGGCTGTATCATCTAGGATCAGACCAAATTCTACGACTATGTATAAATCCGGAGGAATTCGAGTGTTATCTTGAAGAAGCGCATGTCCAAGATTGTGCATTTCATTGTTCAACAGTGAAAACACACCAGAGACTGAAACAGTTAGGGGTTTATTGGCCAACTATGTACGTGGACACACATGCTTATGTTACCAATTGTACTATATGTAGTGCCAAACAACCAGTAGATCACGCGACCTTGTTTCATTTAAACATTGCACTTGCATGGAGTCAATATATCATTGATTTCTTAACCACAAGGACGTTTCTTGAAAACATAACAACAGCACAGAAAAGGGCTATAGAGCTGGAGGCTCGTGACTTTCAGTTAATTGGGAACCAACTCTATAAGCGAGGAAAGGACAATCAACTTAGAATCTGTGCAAGTGTGAAAGTGAATATCTGCTGATTCTAGAACACGCACATGGCGGAATAAGTGGAGGCCATTATTTAGGTGATAAGATGGCAAAAATTGTATTAACCACAGGAATATGGTGGCCTACATTGCATATGGATGCTGAAGAGTTTGTAAAGCGTTGTGATGCATGTCAGCACACCAAGGTGCCGATAAAGAGAGATGAGATGCCACTACGGCCAATGATGGGAGCAAGGGCATTTGCAAAATGGGGCATTGACTTTGTGGGGCCTATTTCACCCCCTGCATATCGCACCCATACCCAATATATCATTGTGGCTACGGACTATCTCACGAAATGGACGGAAGCCAAGGCAACACAAAAAGCAGATGCACGAATCACTGCACAATTTTTGTATGAGAATGTCTTTGTATGATACGGATTACCAATAGAAATTGTCAGTGATCGTGGAACACATTTTCTTAATGAAGTCATTGAATATCTACTAGAGGAATTCATGGTCATACATAGAAAATCTGCTCCATATCATCCTTAGGTAAATGGACAAGCTAAGGCCACAAATAAAAGACTATGCACGGTTCTCACTAAAATTGTATCAGAGTCAAGAACAGATTGGGATCAGCAGCTACACTCAACACTATGGGCATACAGGGTAGCTTACAAAACATCGATAGGAACGACACCGTACAACATGGTGTTTGGCTTAAATGTTATATTACCCATAGAGTTTTTAATTTTAACTCTACAAGTAGCGAAACGCTTAGAATGGACAAGGCATGAGCTCTCTTCAAGAATAGATGATCTTGAAAAGCTAGATGAACTTCGCTTGAGAGCTGTAGCTTTGATCTATGCTAAAAAGGGAAGACAAAAGGAGTTTTTGACAAGCATGTGTGCACGAAAGAGTTCAAAACAGGTGATTGTGTACTTGTTTATACCTTGAAGCAACATGCCAAGAAACTTAAAAAGCGAGGGATGGGTCCCTTTGTGATTAGTGACCTATCACAAAGCGGAGCTGTCAAGCTTGCTACATTAGCAGGTGAAGAAATGCCAAATTGGATTAGTGGATGTCGATTGAAGAAATATCATTTACCACTAACACAGGATATGCTTCATTAAATCCATCAAGAAAAACAACGGATGAAGGAGAAACAGAGGGTACGAGACAAAGCTCAAGTAGAAGCAAAAGAACGTATGGCAAAAAGAAGGCTTCTACGACAACAACAACAATGTGGATCACCATTGCGAATAAATGCCATTCAACTAACGAATTTTGATGAAGACACAGTGGAGCCGATAATTGTAGTCAAAGTGGATAGCAATCAAGTTGAATCGACGGCATTTCTTGATTCTGGAACTCAAGCAAATTTGATCTCTTACAGATTATACCAACAGCTCAAGACCACAGGTCAACTTCATCCTACTCCACAAGTGTTGGAAAGTAGTATATCACATTCGCTAAAAACATTGGGCTGGACTGTATTGCATGTACAAGTATATCAATATATTTACCCACACAAGTTTTATGTGGTTGAGGATGAAAGCACACAACACTCCATGTTGTTGGGACAACCTTGGCAAAAAGAGTACAATGTGAAGATAGATTGGAATGCAAATGTAGTCAAAATTCAGAATGCACAAGAACAACAGGTGATATCCTTTGCTCAACAACCCCGGAATAATCAGCTGCAAGCAATGCAATCACTGGCTAAAGAGCTAAAAAGGAAGGGGGCCACCAAAGAACAACATGATACCCAAGGCTAACAAACATGGAACTGCCAACCATACTCACTACAAGTATAAAAAGTCACCGACCGCAGTGGAAAGATCAGAGTTAGCAACACGAGAGAAACAAGTTTGGGTGCGGAAGGATAGAAGTGACAGGGTAGACAAACCACAATACAACGGAAGAATTCAACAGAACCAGATAGTTCAACCAAAACCCAAGGTAATAAAAATGATTTAGATCCCAAAGAAAATGCTCAGCAACAACTCAAATACGACTCGCATCAAGATCCCGAAACCGAAGCAAAAGGAACTCCCTTTAGTACAAGCAACATCGGAAGGCCAACAACTGAATATGCAACCGGCAAACCGACTTATGTGGATGCCCATTAGCAACAAAATAGTGGCAACCACGGCGGTAGCCATAAACCTACACAAACCGGCAAGGACAAGCTACCAATGGAAAGCAAAAGAGACAAGGTCTATGGACAATTCCGCCACGAAAATTCTCTCTAAGAAGATGACTACGGCCATATCGACAGTAGCGGCACAACAAGCGACTTTTGCAAGAAAGACAATCAAACAAAGAGCAGTCGAGTTACAGCTTTTACTTGCAAAGAAAACAAGAAACCTCGACGGCGAAGGCCAATAAGCATCTTGCTTATACCCTTCTCTTGCACAGCATTAATTTTTCCATGCATTGGTCGAGTATGCATTATATAGGGCCACATTATACGGCCAAGCATTAGCACAAATTTTTCAACCCATGCACGACACATACTCCGAGGCGATACCTTGTCGTCCGGGAGGACTCTGGCTAGGAGGGGGAGAGGCATTCTCAAATGCGGACCCAATGGCAAAAAGAGAAAAAAAGGGCATGTTTTTCGACTATTTTTAAGGGTTTTTGTTTGATTGTGAAATTTTCTAGAGTAACCCAAGTACACATGCCCTTATAAAACATGAATCTACAGGTATATGGGGTCAAACACCAAATCAAGCCCCTAGGTGTGTGTATATAAGTAAAAATAGCCATTTTTAAGGCAAAATATTGGTAAAACGGAGAAATCCGGCCATAAAAATTACATGTGAGTATATATAATGTTTTGCGGTGATGTTTTTGATTTATTATGATTTTTGGGGATTTTTTGGGTTTGATTTGCTATTTTCCTTTTAATTTTGCTAATTTTCGGCAGAAAAACTTCAAAAATATAAAAAGCAGGTGAAAAATGGTCGTAATGAAAAACAAAAAATATGGGGATGATCAATGACTATAGGAAAACCTATGGTACAGCGGGGGTGCAATTATGAGACTGGAGCGGAAAGCGTATTTTCGCCAGATTTTGACCGAAATGCCAAATTTTTCGTAAACAGGGCAAATAAAGTCCAAACCAATAAATTTTTGAGCCTAAACCGCATCTCGCAAGAAGTTGGGAGCACATGTCAAATTTCATGAAAAGTGGTTCGGGGATCCCCATTATAAGAATTTTTCACTTCATTTTAAGCTCATTTCCACTATTGACCTTTGAGAGAGAGCTTCTGCCACCTAGAGCGAACGGAACATCCAGCAGCTTCTACGACATGCACGACTACCCGACGGGCTTCAGACATGAGAGGTATGCTCACCACCTTGAGCTTTTCGCGCATGTTTGTTGTTTTGTCGCGAAAACTAGCGTAGGGTTCACACAGAAAGCGGGCAGTAGAGACCTACAAGTAGAAGTGACCACCTAACGGCTAACCCAAAAGCAATGAAACTTCATCGGCAGCTTACCCTAGCATAGGAGACCAGTCTTGGATGCCCAAAGGCACTAGAAAACCATCGGGACAAACCCTAATTCCTAGAACCCCGCAAGAGGCCACCAAATGGAAAATCGGCGGAGAGGCGCCCAAATGCTACCAAAATTCATGGGTAGGAGCATCTCGACATGCTCGACAAGTCTATGTAGCCCACATGACCAAAAGGCGACCCGAAGCGGCACTAAACTTCAGAAACGACATCAAACACACAAAGCGTCAAATAGCTCTCGCGGCCAAACCGCATGTCCGTTTGCCACCAAACTTCACTAGCGGCTTTCGTAGACCATCAACAACCAAGACCTATGGTGGTAGACCACCACAAGTCATCGAAGACATGTAAATGCAACCACGGGTGCTTCTAGAGCGACAAATTTGCAAATGGAGCTTTGGTGAAGCCAAAGTCGACAAAAACCATACGGCAAGGATCCCCAAGGGATCGAGAAGCTATGGAGACCAACATCAAGAAATTTCATCGCTGAAAAGCACTCCAAAAGTCAGAAAACGGCTCGGAGGCTCTGAAATCCACACAGAGAGTTATTTTCTATCTATTTGACTTTTTTGTTAAAAATAGGCTTAGAAGGGACTCAGGGGGACTAAGGGCGGGCACCAGTAGCAGTTTCCATAAAAAAAACCATCAGGAGATATCCTATGCGTAGGATGTCTCAAAGCCATTTCTGGGCGCATAACCCAACATCTCTCATCACACACATTTTCTCAATAGCCTCTACATGCTAGCCAACAAGTTTCATCACATTTGGACCAAAATTGACCTCATATGCATGAAAAAACGCAAAGTCAGGGCATAGAGGCAATAATGGGCCATAGACCTACCAAATCTTGTCCAAATCACATGAAACTTGCACAATACATTCATGAGAACATTGCCAACCAATCTGTGTGGTCCCCTGCAAGAAATGATGAAGTAGATATCCTACGCGTAGGATGTCTATTTGACATTTTTGGCCTATAGAGGGGGCTTTTCCATTCCAGATCTATTCATATCATCTTTAAGAGCTCATATATCAACTTTGAAGCCATTCTAATCATTTTTGACCCCCAATACATCCAAGACACACATTTTGAGCCCAAAAAAAACACTACACATGGTCTTACTAACACCAAATCTTGTCCAAATCAAAATCCAAGAGCATGGCCATGTTCCACAGGCCAAGAGCTACCCACAGAACAAATCTCAAGCTATTTTGATGAAATAGACATCCTACGCGTAGGATGTATCCAACATGTTTTTGACCTTCTGTGCAAAGAATGATATCATGGGAGCCATTACCATGGTGCAAGGAGCTCATATATCAATTTTTAACCCATTTGGATATCATTTGCCACCTGTTGTGGACATTATACCCAATTTGTGAGCCTAAAGCCTGAATCTGCCCAAAAATCTACTTTTTGATGCCCAAACCCAATTCCAAGCACATAGCCTTGTTGTACAGCCAGGCCAAGGACCGCCAGCATGTCAAGTATCACCCAAATCTGATGAAAAAGACATCCTACGCGTAGGATGTTTAGATGATAAATTTTGGCCAAAATTGTACTGTGATCACATGCACATTTGCCCAAGTTCCTTTTAAGTTTTATTTTCAATTTTCAAATCATTTGGATAGTTAAAACTTAGTTTCTTAAATGATATGGAAAAAACGCTAACTTCGGACTACTGAGTGCAATAGGATCTATGGCAGCCGCAAAGTCACCGGCAAAGAAGAAGAGGATGACCATAAAAGATTACTTAGAAGAGGTGGAGCCATTTGTAATCCCAGAAGGAACTCTAAAGCCAACCAGCACGTGGATCCAAGAGGACTTGCTAGAGTCAAATGATCTAAAGATCTACCAAGGCGTGTTCAAAGACACCGAAGGAAATGTGATAGAGCTACCCATTCTACCGCGGGAGCTCAATGAGTTTTTCAGAAGCAAGATGGCAAAGTATCTGGAGAAGATAGATCTCCACAATTATTTTGAAGCTGTGCCGGCCGAAATTGACATAAAAAGAGTACGGGAATTTGTGACGACAATCAAAGAAGATGGAGTGGCCCGAATTACGGATCTGCAGGGCAAGCCAGACACGGAGATTATAATCATGGAGAAAGTAGTGGCAGCAGCTGCACTAGACCTCTCCAACAAAGGGGATAGTGTAACCAAAAGAAGAGACGAAGTAAAGGTGTACATAGAAAAGAAAGGCAACTACACCTTTGAAGACATTGCCAACCCTAAAGTGGCAATCATGAGTCAACTGTACAACTAGTATTTCCATATGTGTACAAAGCAGCCACAAAAGTACAGAATGCCGCCTAGAGCAATTGCCACAACCTTCACCTGGGCAATGTAGAAAAGCAAGCCAAAGGTGATCAACTATGCAGCTTATATACATGACAATCTGGTGAAGATGGGCAACAAGAACCCCACCTACATTGTGCCGGGCGAGCTAATCACGAAAGTGGTTTATGGGGCATTGCACGCCAAGGGAAAAAGGCCGGACCCTCCGTCACTGACTGGCTACGGCTCAAGGAAGATAAGGAAGAGGAACAGCTCAAAGCACCAAGGGTTGCCACTAGGTTGAAACGACGGTTAGAGACCGTGCAAGAAGAGCAGCCAGAGCTGAAGAAAGGGAAGAAAGAGAGAGTCCAAGTGCCGGTCAAAGAGACAAAGTCACAGAGAGCGGCACGGCTAGAGCGGCTGATGGAAAGTTTCAGAGCCGAAAGAGCCCTCAAGGGAGATTTGAATGAGCTATGGAAGTCGTCTCTAGAAGCAATGTCGGGATCATCCCGAAGGGAGCACAGAGACAGATTTGACGACTATATTAAGAATTTTGAGATTCTGTATGCCATGGCGGAAAATATCCCACATGTACCATTTACAGAAGCAAAAGTGAAGCAAGTCTGACGGCAACTTCTAGAGGAGCAGGAAGGCCAAGAGAGAGAGAGAGAGGAAGACAAAAGCGGACAGGGATTTCAAGAAAAAGTCGACAACTCCACCGTCCAGCCCTGAGTCCAGCCGACCGCCATCACCACCTCCTCGTAGCCCTCCACAAACTCAACAGAAAGAGGAGCTAGACAAACCTGAACATCAAGAAGATTCAAAGCAAGAACAGAGCCAAGAGCAAGAACAAAAAGAAGAAGCTAAGCCTAAAGTGAGCAGCCAGAGCCAAATGAAGCAAGGTATAACACATTTCTAGACCTACTAGCTACCAGATATTCAAAAGAAGAGGCTGCCACAATCGCATTTGACTTGGCAAACACGGGGCCCAAAGAGCAAATGCAGAGCTTGCGGTTAGTGGAGCTTAAGGAGATGGCCACTGATACAGTGGACTTGCACCCACGCACCAATGATTGGGATGTGGTGATGAACAAACTAACTGGGCTAAGGGAACAATCATTGGCCACAGAGAGTGAAATGGCTAATCTCAAAGCCACTGAAGTGCAGATCAAGCTTGAAGTCGACACTTTACAAAAACAAAGCCAAAGGCAGATAGATAGTCGACACCTAAAATTTTCTAGTATGGCTGACAAGGGAAAAGAAATTGAAATGAATGTTGATAGCTTTGATTTTGCTAACAAAAGAGCAACTAATGATGCCCCTAATCTTTTAAATTATCTTGTTTCTAGGCTTCAACAAGCCCTAGGCAATCCATCCCTCCAAGATGAAGTGCTACAGCAATTGCACACCCATGGTATTCTCCAAACTCCCCACCAAGAAGAGAGAGTACCTAGGAAGCCTCCTTTTGAGACTTCCAAAAGAGGACTCTCTTCAATAAGGAAAGAAGAGGAGGATCCGTATGAAGGGCTCAAAAATTTACTACTTGATGACGCATCTCCCTCTCAAAGAAGAACCCAATTTTCAACAGTAGAGCCCCCACCGAAAGAACGAGAAAGAAGTGAGTCTCCCACCACCTCGACGGAGATGGCTCCACGAAGACAGTGGGAAGAACGCTCTCCAACACCCCCTAAACGGAGAAGAACATCGCATACTTCTCTACACCATAATTATAAGAGGGAAGAGAGAAAACAAGAGAATAAAAAGGCGAGAAAGACGTCACCCTCTTCTCCATCTTCCTCATCATCTTCCTCTTATGAAGAAAGTGATGGTGCAGACAAGGAGGAACAAGGGAAGAAAAAGGCGAGAAAGAGATCACCCTCTTCTCCATCCTCCTCATACTCTTCCTCTTCTGAAGAAAGTGAGGGTGCAACTCTTGAACCACCTAAAAGAAGAGGCCATAGGAAATCCTATGCCGCTTGGAAGAGGTCGTCCAAGCTCAAAAATTTCAAAGAGGGAGGAAAGAACATCTCTTTCCTTACCTACGATGGCACTTTTGGTGCTACAGACAAAGTCTTGGCCTTTATTCAACAATTCGATGCGGCATTTGGAGATGAGGGCTTCACGGAGTCCTCCAAGCTATGTCATGTAGCCATGCATTTTCAAAAGTCTATCAGGCAATGGTGGTCTAGCCTACGAGCAAACGATGAATCTCCACGAACATGAGAAGCTTTAAGAGCCAATGCCAAAGACAAAGTACTCACCGAATGGAGAATCTTGAAGCTCTCTCCCTATGAATCTATTCACAAATTATGTAGACAAGTTTTGGGATTTACATCTCAAAGCCATTGTCTTCAAAAAGATGGATTTTGGAGTGCAAAAACAACAATTTTGTGCAGGTTTAACCGAGAATATGGTGGATTATGTTAACTCCCACAGGCCATGCACCATATCTGCGGTCATACACCATACCATGGTGGCTTCAAGAATCAATTTCCAACAAGGGGCTAAGAGAAATCTTAAGCCCACGGAAAACAAGGATCGTAACGAGCCTGAGGGGAGCAAGGGAATGCCTGAGGGGAGCAAGGGAATGCCTATCGTGCTTGTCCCCACAAGAATAGCCTGCTAGAGCTACCTTGGTCGGAATTCAAGAAGAGGATGCTCATCACAAAGGATCTCCTCTATGCCATGCTTGGGGAAAGGTAAGAGAACATGATGCTTTTATTCTCTTTGACCCTGGTTCTACTCACAATTTCATATCCACAAAGTTGGCCACAAGCTAGGCATCCAAGCCTATGAGATGGGAGATGTCCTACCTGCCGATGGTGCTTTCAAGGGGCAAGAAGCCTTAGTCACTCCCTTAATTGCAAAATTGAGGCTCTATGTTCAAAGCTATGTGGACAAGGAGTATTTCTTCATCTCTCCTCTCAAAGCATGAGAATGTAATCCTAGGGGCACCATGGTTTGATCGCATGGCTGCCAATGTTAAATTCCCTGAAAGGCAAATCTACTTTAGGTTCAGGGAAAAAGATATGTACATAGATCCTAAGGAGTTGGGTAGTACCATACCCCTTGTACATAAGAAAGCTTTCAATAAGTCAATAAACAGCTCTATTTTTGTGTACATGATTTTTGTTAAAGATTCTCAAAAGGAACCTAATGCTTTAGCAAAAGAAAATATAAATAATTAAAAGGAATTAGAGCTATCCAACTTCCTCAAAGGGTTCCAAGATGTTTTTATTGATACATCCCTTGTGAATTACCTCCCAAACGAGGGAATGACGACCATGCAATTGAACTTCTTCCAGGAAGCTCTCCGCCTAATAAACCTCCTTGTCAAGTTTCTCAAGCTCAACAAGAGGAGATTATGTGGCAAGTGCATGAGTTGGTTGAGAAAACAGGGTCAAGGATTAGTGTGTTTTTGTTGGCATTCATTTCCGTCTCGTCGGTCCAGCGCGGCACAATGGTCAATTTTTGGCTTTGGGCTCGCTAAGGGCCTAACGGCCAAAAGTTGGCGATTGTACCACCCTAGATCATTGAGACAGATTTTGCTGGCCATAAAACTTTACATGGAAAAAAATTAGTTACTTCCCATGAGCTTGCAAAGTTTCAAGGCCATCCGCTCTCGTCTCGTTGGTTCCAGCATGGCATAATCGCCAATTTTTGGCTTTGGGCTAGGCAAGGAACCAACGGCCAAAAGTTGGTGATTGCGCCACCGTGGACTATCAAGATGGATTGAGGTGTCTATGAAACTTTGCATGGGTAGGGATTAGTGTGCTTTACCTGCTTGTGCAATGTTGCCATCTATGAGCCAGCTTCAAGCGAAGACAACCGCTCTCAAAGAGGAAACACGGTTAGTACATTTATAGTTATACTTTTTTTCTGTAATTTAACTTTTCATTTGCAAAAGATTTCTCTACATTGCAAAGCAAAGTGCTTTGCTAGCCTTCATGCAAAGCAAGGCTTCTATTCTATACCAAGGTACTATCCATTGACTTCGGATCAAGGATTGGGTATAAGCTCACAATCTAAGTTTGGCAATGATGTACAGTGATGTATCCATGCCTGTGTAACCGTGCAAGGCACGGATAGCAATAGGTCACAAGGTTGAAACTATCACTGAAGACAAGGGCTTGTCAAAAATCTATTTTTTTGATATGCATGCATGGCATACGAATAAGATGGCAGTATGTCCTCTCCACCATTGTTTCCGCTTCCACAATAGCATCAGCTACTCTATCCAAGAAGAATTGAGGATGATAGATAGGCTTTCGATCGTTGTATATGTATACAACAGAGAGCACTTTACATCATTGGCTCTATGCACAAGGTGCAGCCAACCCAAATGATGGTCTTTATGGACAGCAAGTAGGCATGGCCTAGCTATTGTTACCATATACATGTGGTAGTGATGTGTGTGAACATACTTAGGATTGCCGAGGCATTTTTTCCCTCTTTAGGAGGTTTCTTCCCCTTTCATTGTATATAGGCCCATTATTCTAGGGCTATCTATCTTTCTATTTCACACTAAGTAAAACTCTCTATTGTGTGCCTTGAGCTTCCTTCATCTTCTCCAAGCTGTGTGTGTTTTCTTGCAACCCTATGTCCAATAATTGGTATCAGAGCAGGTCGCATCCTCCCGGGCTTAGTCGCCAGCAGCTCTAGCACACGCCTGCTCACTTTCTCTGATTTCTATGAGCTTTTGCTCAAATTTCTAATTCGGGCTCATTTTGGTAGTACAGCACAAGCTATTTCATCATTTTGTGCAGAATTTTTGTAAGACATTGCTATGTAAGTTTGAACTTGAGGATTGCAAACCTATTGCCACTCCCATGGAAACAGGTTTGAAATTGAATCTTCATGATGTTGGTGATCCTGCATATGTCACGCTTAACCAAATTGTTGTTGGATGCCTCATTTATGTATGTAACACAAGGGCGGATATTTAGTTTGTAGTCTCACAGGTCAGCAGATTTATGCATAGCCCATGGTCTAAGCATTGGCAGGCTCTCAAAAGGTTTTTTCACTACTTGAGTGGCACTTTACATCTTGTCTTGTTTTATCCCAAGGGGCGATCATTGCTGCCAAACTTACATGCTTTTTCGAACTCAAATTGAGCTGGTTGTTTTGACACAAGAGTGTCCACAAGTGGTTGTTGTTTCATGCTTGGTAGTTCATGTATATCATGGTTGAGCAAGAAACAACCTATTGTGGCCACCTCTAGTTGTGAGGCTGTGTAAAGGGCAGTCTTCACAGCTACGATTGAGTGTGCATGGCTCAGACGCCTTATGGCTGGTTTGGGTGTTGGACAGGGCACTGCCAACACTATCTACACTGACAGTCAGAGCGCATTGGCAGTTGCAAGGAGCCCACTTTTTCATGCTTGCACAAAGTACATTGAGGTGCATTACCACTCTATATGTCAGGGAGAGGCTCTCAGCAAGATAGATGTGCTTGGCCTATGTGCCAACACAAGACAACCTTGCAGGCCTTTTTCCCGCCTTTTTACAAAGGCATTGTCTCGTGAGAACTTCGAAGCTTTCTGCAAATTTTTGGGCTTACTCCTCTTTGTGGATTGATCATCTCCTCAGGGCATGGCACTTCCCTTTACTCATGTTCCAACTTTCATTCACCGCATCACTCCATGGGGGAATTGTTACCATATACATGTGGTAGTGATGTGCGTGAACACACTTAGGACCGCCAGGGCATTTTTTTCCACTTTTAGGAGGTTTTTTCCCCCTATCATTGTATATATGCCCATCATTCTAGGGCTGTCTATCTTTCTATTGCACACTAAGTAAAACTCTTTTTTGTGTGCCTTGAGCTTCCTTCATCTTCTCCAAGTTGTGTGTGTTTTCTTGCAACCCTAATTCCAACAATTATCAAGCAATTGATTCATGGCACTACATGAATAGATTAAGAGAGCCTTCATGCAGGTAATCTCTTGTGTAAACACCTGAGAAAATATAGTATGACTATTTGCTTTGGGGGTATTTGACATATTTCTCCTCGGTTCATGGAGGGAGAAGATTCTATCATGAGTTAGTTGTGAATAAGATTCCAATTGAAGAAGATCTGTTGCTTACTTGTGTAGCATTGATTATGCCTCTAGGAGTGGGGCATTTTTAGAGGTATGATCCCGCTAATAAACAATCACTCCATAGATGTTGAGAGTCATGATTTGAGCTCAGTGTAGTTGTACTTCCAAGGAAACAAATCCGCATGGGTAGTGGAAAAAATCAACTTTCTCAGTTGATTCCAAACATTTTTAAACACGATAGACTGTGTTGGTCACTATTGGCTACTAGGTTAAGTAGTTTTCATGAAAAGTCTAATTAAGTGATTTGACATTGCAGAAGCTAACTAAGGGGTTTGGATTGCAAAGGCAACACCCAAGGTTACCAGTTTCTACTGCTTGTTTTTGTAGATTTTTTTTTGAGGTTTGCAGAGTGCATGTGACTACGGGTAAGTCAACATTATGTTCAACCTCTAGATATGCATATGATTTGGTTTTATTCCCTTTTTTAATATGCTTTGCTTGCCTTTTTCACGTCAGATGAATAAGCTTGAATACTTTCATCCATTTTTCTCTTCAGAGACATGACAAGTGTAAGAGAAATAATTTTGGGCCGCAGTGCCCAAATACATTTATCCATTATACAATTATGGACCTATATCTAGGGTTTTCTTTGGCACATGTTGTACATGGGATACAACATGGTCTAGGAACTCAAGGAATTTGGTTTAGCCTATGTGGAGCAAAGTATATGAGGGTCCTCTTGCTCATGTCACTGAGTGTTTACATTTGCCTCAACACACAAGTACATCTCATACTTGAAGGATGTTCTTCTCTCAGACATCCTTTTTTGAGAAATTTTCCACATGTGATGCCCTAAGAACTCCTACCTTTAGGCACTTTGCTTTGTTAACTTGACATTTCTGGCAATGCAAGGCATAGTCTTGGACATAGCCGTGTAAACTTGGCCAATAAAAATGTCGTCATATGAGAGCATGAGTCTTTTTAATGTCTGGGTGCCCTGCACTTGGATTTTCTTCACATCCATAAAGAATTTGGCTCCTAATGTCTGCATTCATCGTTACACAAACTCTCCCCTTGTGGAGTAGGTACCCATTATCAATGGAAAAAATCTTCCATCTCTGTAGTTCATCACTTGATAGAGGAGAACTGGGTGTGGAGGCTAACAATACACTACCAGCATTGGAGTGAGAAGGATTCATCATTTTCACATGGCTCCACACTTTGGAATATGCATCGGCATGCTCATATTTTCCCTTCAGAGAATCCAAAAACTCACTTCAAATTTTTGTGAACAGAAGAGAGTTGATCTCAGGCATACGACTAAGAGCATCAGCCACCATGTTGTATCGTCCTTTACAATACCACCGCTTTGTGTCATACTCCTGAAAAATCTCAGTCCACCTAGCCTTTTGACCCTTCAAGTCAGTTTGCTGTGTAAACCATTTTATGCATTCATGGTCAAACGCAATCTCAAATTGAGCTCCATACAAATAATGCCACCATATCTTCAAGGCAGACAGTATTTCATAGGGTTTGCCTTCATAACTAGAGTAATTATGCTATGCTAAATCAAGCTTCTTACTTTCAAATGATATTTTCCTTTCCTGATGTAGAAGGACTCCTCTAATAGCATGATTACTGGCTTGAAAGGATCCACGATAGCTAGAATAGGATCTGTAGCTAATGCGTCCTTGAGAGTATCAAAACTTTGTTGTTGAGTGACACCGAGTAGGGGTATGGAGGGAGCTTCTTGTAAGGCTCGATTAAGGTGAATAATAACTAGTCACATTCATAATTAAGTTGATGTTCTAATTTAATAATTGACATAAGCAATTAAAGTACAAAATAACACAAAATAGATAAGTTGATAGGATGCAATTTGTACAATGATATGTGTGCTTATATAGCACTATAAGCGTGTAGCCTCAAGCCACATGTTGAGACACATGTCCTAATACATGGCATAGGAGGTGGCACTCTTAGGTGAGAGGTAGTGGCATGTAGGTAGCACATAGGTAGTCATGCAAAGTGTAGGGTTTCTTCCCACTATATTGTGCGAGAGTAGCACCATTAGGGGTAATTCACATAAGCATAGGATGGGAGAAATTTTAACCCTAACAATCGTCCTCTTAAATCTGATTTCATAGTAAGATTGCTTAAGATACATCATGCATGGATCTTAATGGATTCAACAGCTCATGGTTCATACAAGGCTTCCTTAGGTAGATGCATGGGTTCACATTTGGATGCATAAACATGGTTCTCAAACTAGATACATCATGTTTTCCTCACATTTGGATACATCATGCAAGTGTAGAGGGTTATTTAAGTATGTAGGAATTCATCGTACATCCTTATCATAATGTGATTCTCGTTCATCATGTCATAGTCGTCATGTTGGTGATGTTGTTCTTCTTTGATGATGGTGGTTGTTGACTTTGTTTGTACCATCCTCTTTGCAATGATCTTTTTCCTTTGATCTTTGTAATTGCATTGTTGAAGCTCGTCTATTCTAGTTATCCTTGGCAAATCCATCTTTGATTTTCTTTGATGTGGTTACCCATCTTCATCACAAAAGGATTTGGAATACATATTGGGTGTGTGAAAGCCATCGAGAGGAGAAACCCGAGGAGTTGTAGTATGGGAACCTTCTCTAAAGAAAAATAAAGTGTCAATGTTCCCAAAAGACCACATGTAGAATACATGTAATGACTCTGCAGGTGGCTTGGTCATGAGTTGTAAGGTGGACGAGAGTGTGAGTGCTTGGTAAGCAAGTGCATGTAGGGAAAGATGTAATAAACCCACAACCTTTGAGCGCTAGCAAAATTTGACAACATGGAAGTGCAAGGCTAAAGCTGAGAACCCTTTTGAGGAGATTTCTTGGACAAGTAGCAATTCCGTGGGAGTGGGGGCTTAGAAATTCCAAATTTAAGAGGCATAAGAACCCAAAAACGGGTTATAGGGCCATGTGCATGATGTAATCAATGAGGGAATGTGGCACCTTGACAAATTTGAGCAAGACTAGCTGGAGCCAAAAACTAATTCCAACTTTGGGATACCCCACTTAACAAGAAAAAAATGAATTTTAGGCCCAAAAAACAAAATTGCTAAATCTGGTTTGTCTTCCCCCTACTTGTTTGAGGCTCTAAACTCGATCGAACCAACTTTGCCATGTTGATAACAATGTTAGCCGACAAGCACAAAGAATTTGGGATTGCGAGTTCTGGAATGCATACAGCACAGGTTGAAGCCGATTATGATGGCGTTTGCGAATTAAGATAATAGTGAGACTGCTTGTGGCAATTAAAGCAAGAGGGAACGAGACTCATCTGCAATTTGAACTAGCTTGTAGAGTCACATCATTGAGCTTGAGTGAAATTGGGTAGACGAGGGCATCATTGGGATTGCAGTCGATTGAATATTTTTTAGGTGGACTCAACAATATGCAAGTCCACTTAAAACTCAATTTTGCCCAGTGGGCGCTCTCATTTCAAGGTGTTAGCCTTTTCTACCAAGGGTCAAAAAGAGCCTAGAAATGGCAAGCTTCCCCACGCTCAATTCAAAAGAGCTTGGCGCCCACCAGAAAAAGGCTATGAGAATTAAATGCTTTCAAAGTATACACACACACACACACACACACACACACACACACACACACACACACACACACACACACACACACACACACACACACACACACACACACACACACACACACACACACACACACACACACACACACACACACACACACAAGCGTGAGTTTCTATAGTCCTGCAGAAATTGTAGAGGCTAAAATTAAAAGGGATTTTGCACACTCAATTAACAACTTGAACTTCTTGCAAATCACACATTTAAGGGCTCTATAGAAAGCTCTCAAGAAACGCGTCGCACACACACAAGTTGCGCTAGATGATAATGGTTATAGTGAAAGCTACAATACGATGAAACAAATTGAAAATAAGCACAACAAAATGAAAAACAAATTGCACACACAATGCAATAATGTGAATCTAAATGCAAGAAATATCATGCTAATTGCAAGCTCTTCCTCTCCTAATCACCAAAGGATAGTGGAGCGTGCTCATGCCCAAGTGGTGATTAGGGTGTGGAATTATTGAGTCATTCTCTTATGTTCCTATGCTCTCTCTCTCTCTCTCTCTCTCTCTCTCTCTCTCTATATATATATATATATATATATATATATATATATATATATATATATATATATATATATATATATATATATATATTGCAATGCAGTGTACACATATATTCACCCTCCACTTGGCCATTTTCTTGAGTATGCTTTCATTCATACAAATTCAGGGGTAGCACTGGTTGCTAGGTACCTCTGGATGCTAGGCTCATGATTGAAACTCCATGCCAAGTCAGGCACTAAGAACTCCTCCCTTGTAAAAACACTTCTGCAATTCTAATGTATATTGAAATTATATAAAAATGTAGATTGTATAATTCTTGCATAGACCCCAAGGAAGAGGTATCTCTCAAAGTGTGCAACATTATGGATAAAACTATTGATGAAAACAAATTTGGGCCCTCTGAGTTTGTATTCCATTCTAAGTATCATAATGTTCACAATATAGATGTTGTCTTAAATTTGAGTAGGCTCACAGACCCCATTTTCTATATTAGACTAATCCTCTTGACACTAATGAGGGCATTGTGATGTAATAATTTTTTAAGAAAAATTATATATTGTTCTAGTATGCTTCCACTTGAATGAAAGAAAGAGAAAGGAACACAATGCAAGTTTTGAAATGGAAAACGGATTGCCCATTCATTAGAAAATTTGATTACAGTTGGAGCAGCTTCATAGCTTGAGCGTACGTTTTCAGAGCTCCTTCTTCTTCCAAAGATAAGCCTCCTTTCTCATTGAAGCTATTAACCTTTATACCTAGGGTTTTCTAAATGTCTATTGGCTGACTCACATGGACCTTTACAATCATCATGAAAGAATTTTATCTCAAGGAAATGACTTGCTACTCTGGAACCAGGATTTACACAGAGTATCACTACACTAGCTCAAAAATATAATAGACTACAAATGTGGTGTTTGGCAACGTGTCTGTCCAGGTGGCCGTCCGTTTGGTCAATCCGTTAACATTCCCCCTTCCTAGCTTGTGTTCTCCCTTGACATGACCATGTACAATCTTGTCATTAGGGTTGTCTTCAGATTTGTCTTCAAGGTTGGTCTTTAGCTAGGGAAGTTCTTTGTCATTGATAACGCTTCCCCCTTCGTTGAGTGCTTCATATCTCATGTGGTATGGTTGATGCATGTGTTGGACTTTTATTGTCGAGGCAATTTTGCATCCATTTCTTCTTTTTGGTGTCACTTTTGGCCATGAAGATGGTGTTTGATGTGTTTATCATTGTCATTGACTTGCAATACTTCACTAGCTTTAGCTTTGTTGAGCTCCTTATGTTTTGTTCTTGAGAGATCTCTTTCTAACGTTGTCATTGTTTGTTTGTTGGCTTTGTATGCCATTCTACGTTTTGCCCATGTTTGATAAAGCTTTGTTGTTGTCCCATTTTTTTATCGAACTTTGTTGTTGCCCTTGAAGATAAGAGATGCTTTTGATAAGTATGATTAGGTAGCCATTTCCTTATTGCTGATGTAAAAGGCATATATACAAGAAGATAATGCTGATGATTTCTAGATTAGGGTCTAAAACCTGGATGACCAAAGGAAAAAAAAACCAGCGGGGAAAAAAGTGTTCTTGGTATATTTTCTTATTGGATTTGAGCCATGGACTTGAAGTACCTGTCATGCAAGGTGAGTGCTTGGGAGAAACAAAGGAAGAGTGTCTAATGCAAGTGCCCATGCAGTACGAAAGAGGGAGTTGATGGGTGCTTCAAGGAACAAATGTAGCACTTGTGACATCAAAGGATGTCGCAATAGCTTCCACGTTTCCAAGAAGGGTTTTCAATGTAGAAGCTTATCCACTCATACCTCACTATGTACAATGCGTGAGTGTCTTTTGGAATTCCTCCTTCACTTCCCATACTTAAACTACATAGACTTCGGCTCTTATGCTCACCTATACCAGCATGAGCGACACAACATAAATATGCTCAACTCTTCCAGCTTGAGCAGTACCTAGACAAGCTAAGATTCTTAGACCACAGAAGATATTGCTTGAAGATTTGGGACTAACATCTCGCTCATTTGGTGGCTTAGCTACCCGACTCTGACTATTATGCCATGTATTTTGAATGGAGAATTGGACTTACCTATTCAACGCCAGAAACCCAATTCCATAAGTTCTAGAAATTTAGGCATCTTTCATTGTGTTGGTTTATGGATACCACCATCTTGTCCAGTAGGTTGACATATTTTGGCTCCTCCTGACTTGCTTGTTGTATGTTGGCACTGCTTTGTGAAATATGTTCCACGGTAGTAGTAGGATCTAATGGAGCCTTTGCTTTATCTCCCATGAGAAGCGGTTGTTGATGTGTATGGGTCCTTTGTGATTGATTTTCCACGAGTGATTTTAAAACCCACCTTGTTGTTGGTCGTTGTGTGACAGTCTTTGGCATTTTCTCTTCTGCGTTGGCTTGATGGAGACTAGGCTTCGATATCCATACCTGATTGTTTCCGTTGTAGAAGCCTTTCTTTTGTAGTTAGAAACGAGGTATCCATCTAGCGGTTGCATCAACCTAGTTGTGATTGTCTTCCGTTGGCTCTTGGTTATCCTCGCTTGCCTTTGGGTCAAGCAGTGTGCTACATGATTGTTAGCCTCTTCGTTCTTCCAGGTTGAGCTACTATTTTTGGTAACCAGATTTGAGTGTTACCTTCATAAAACCCTTGTGCTGCAAGTGGCTTGACTGGAATCATCCGCTACTTCACTTGTCTTTGTTGGGTAGCTTGGTCGAGATCTGACTTTGGTACCCATACTTGTCGTATTGTTTGCTTCTTTGATCTCTTCTTTTGCCTCTTGTGGTTGTTCTTTCTCCTGGTTGACTTGTTTGTTTTTTGTTGATAGGTCGGCTTGCTTTTTGTAGAACCCATTGCTTGAGGTGAGTAGATCCAGGCTTTACTTTAGGCTTTTTGGCCCAAACATTGGTATTTCCTTGAAAGTAGCCCTGAGTAGAGATTGACTCATTTGATGCAACCCACCCGATGACCTTTGTTTGTTGAAGTTGAAGACGTGCTTGATGTATCCAAACTGGGTCTTTGACTTGGATGTGCTTTTTGGATGCCAACACTTAGTTGACTCTCTTCGGCTTCTTCTGGAAGTTTTTTTGTGATGGAAACTTTGGTTGATAAACTTTTTGCTTCGGTTTCCATTACAGTGTCGATGGTGTGACTCTTGATGTAGAGGCTACGTGAGAAGTTTGATGAAGGCTTGTTGAAGGTAAAGTCATCTTGCGAGGTTGATCTTCTTTAGTATTTACCTTAGCTTTACCTTTTTTCCACGATGGTTGGCGATTTCTTCTCCTCATGGATTTGAGAAGCTTCATGGACTTTTGATGTTGTCAAAGCTTTTGGTTGTTGTCAAAAGAATATGTTCCTCTAGCTTTATGTCAGGATTAGTCTCTCCTTGATGTGATGGGAGTCGATTATGTGGAAATTGTCCTTGAACTCCCCAGTACTTAACTTGAGTACGACTTCTATCACCCTAAAGCTAGGAATCAGCATTTTTGAACTTGTGTACATTGTTTATTCTAGCTCTTTGATTGGCAAATTTCTTATCATTATCCACATGCCATAAGACCTTCGATTCTTTATCTCTTCTAAATCTATCATAGTTGAACATGTAATTTTAAGTTCTATTTATCCGTATATGTTGAATTTTATTTTCATAGGAGACAATAAATCTTCTTCCTTATCCTTGTTCTTCTCTTGATCTTGTGTTTGTTGAACATTTGACGTTGAACTTGAAAACTTCGCTCATCACTTTCATTTGTGCTTTTTTTGGAGTTGTTTTGTTTGAATCAGATTTTGTTGATTCTTTGGGTATGTCAATGATGACATATTCTCGTGGTTGCTTTACTTTCTTCATTTTTACTTTGACACCATTTTCCATGATGTAGTTATATATCTCACCTTTTCTCCTTTCATACTTACAAACCTCATTAGCTTCCTTCAACATCTTTATTGTAAATAAGGGAGTTATGTCATAGCCACTTGAAAGTTTGCTTCAGCATCGTTCCCCAAATTTCCGCTCCTTGAATCGTGGTATTCATTAGCTTCAGAGAGGTTTTCAGTTTCTTAGACCACCAAAACCATTTTAAAGGGTCTGATATCGAAACCATCTTTGTCGCAAAACAAAATATTGATTATCTCATTTACGCAAACATCAAGAGTTACCAGTATTTGATCCCATCCAAAGGGTTCAAATAACTCCTTTGGGAATGATTCCTTTATGTAGTAGTCATCTTCTACTGCACGCTCAAGACTGCAATCCTCCTTTCTAAGACTCTCGCATTTTGATGCCCCACACCTCCAAATATAAGCATGCTATTCTTCATTTCTCCCAGATTCCCTTTGTAGCAATGGCATTTCCATCCCCACTATCAAGTATGGTTATAGTTTTTACTCCTTTGTACTCTAGTGGTAAGGTGGTGTTTCCTTCCTCGCCTTCGCAATAATCACCCACCTTATTCACTTGTAGCTGCTTTTTTGTGGTTTCTTAGGCAAAGTTTCATCCATGTTGTCATCTGCGAGTTGGTCATGTGAAGGGATTTTGAACCCCATCTTTTCTAGGTGTTTGCCCATTTGGCCCCATAGATGCGGTCAAATTTTCAAAAACTCTACAAAGGATAATAGTGCATCTTATAGGTGATGGCATCACTGCGTGCAAGCTCTTTGTATCCATCATTTTTGGTGTAGATTTCCACTGAGAAGGTACCACTCTAACCTCATAATTTGTTTTGAGTTCTCCTATGAAAGATAGCACAGTCTAAAGAGAGTGTGGTTTGCTCTCTTGAAATGCTACCGACCCAGCATCCCCATATAGAGATCGCATATCCCCTGGGGAAAATTCATGTTCCATGTGAATTTTAGGGATAGGTGCTGACTATAAAGTAGCACTACCATCTTTTTGGTTTTTGATCAATTTCCATAAGGATTTTGGCCACGGCCCGTCTACTTCCAAAATTGGTTGCATCTCTAAAGATATATCCTCATCTGTTGTGTTTGCAACAATCCCAGTAGTAAGTGGCTCCTCTTTGTCTGTTTCTACGGGTTTAATTTTATTATTAGAATTCTGAGCGCAATTGATGAGTGAATGATCCTTTTCGCATCAATCATAGAATCCTTGAATTTTATGTTTTTCTCATGTGTTGGTTTCCCCATGTGTTCCTGTGTTTTCTTTCCCTAGCTCTTGCGTTACAGGCCTAGGAGTTTTTGGACCTCCAGGCTCTAGAGTAGTCTCAACAAGTCTTTTATAGATTTCCATTCTTTTGGTTTCATCTTTTGGATGCAGATAGGTCAGCAGTCTTTGCGCCAGACTTTCGTTGTTATTGAGTCTTGCCGCATATGCTTGCAATATTGCGTTTAAGTGCTCATTCACCTTTTCCACCAAGACGGAACCACATGAGTCAGTCTTTTCCGATACCTTTGTGTCTTTCTTACTCTCTTGTTCGTGTTTAGGTAATTCTTTGGTTTGGTTTAGTTCAGTTTCTAAATATGTTTTTTTGTTAAGCCTCCTTGCTTTCATTTTGTCCCATTTGAATTTCCACGATTTTCTTCCAGTTCTCACTTATATGTTCTCGATTTTTGTTTGAATAGGCAATATGGGTTCCTCAACTGGTTTGTTTTTGACAGCTTCTTCAGCTTGAGCTTGAGTCATCACCTTTAAAGGAACTGTTGGTTCTACCTCGGATTCACTTGATGAAGGCAACATTCATTGTTGCTTTCCACCTGTTGTCTATATTCCTAGCACGGTGTTGGAGTAGATGGTCTCTCTTCCACAACCATCAGAGAATCCAAATATTTCCACTCCTCAACCCTTTTTTGGACAACCTTGTGCCCAATGGTCACCTCCACATTCATAGCATGGTTCTACTTGTTGATTAGTTGGTGGTGTAGCCAATGGTTGTTCTTGCCTGGTAAGAATTTTCTTTGAACCATACTCTTGATTGGCTATGAACATGAGCGTATTTTCATCCATGGAATACTGATTTCTCATGGGTTGTGGCACATGCATTGGCTGAGTGTAGTTGACTACCACTCTACCATCATTCAGAAGAGGGGGTGGTTTACCTAGCATACATTGTGGCTTTGGCTGAGTGTTACACCATTGTGTGGGATGATCCCCTCCACAAGTCTCACATCTCCTCAATTGAGGTTTTACATTTAGGTTCTATTTGTAACCCTCCTTTATTCCTCTTATCACTTCCTTAACCACTTGATCAATGCTCGATTACATGGGAGTTTGAACGTCTAGCTTGGTTGTGGATTTGCTCTTTCGAGATGAGGTGTTTCCTAGTCGTGTTTCCTACACCATATGTCACCTCTCTGTAGGCCTTGCAGTTGTCAACTAAATATAGAGCTTCTATAGTGACTTGCTCGAATGTCATGCATCCTTTCAAATGTAGGTCCTCTTTGAGAGTCTCGTTCCTCAAGCCCTTTTATGAAGAGAACTAATAATCTTTCATCTTGTGGTAACTCTCTCATAGGACATCTCTCTAAGAGCTTCCTTCACTCTCTTATTATTTTTATGTCTGAAAGTGTAGATCTGAGACACCGTGTTGTGCTTAATACCCCTTTTCGAGAACTCCTCTGCAAATTCAAGGAAGAGTTGTGCTATATTGGGAAAATCATCTCCGTTCAATGGTTCAATGATGTTTCTTCAAATGTCAATCCAAATCTCTCATATGAGTATATGGATCCCCTAACCCATTGTACTTTGTCTTGACACATTGAGCCACTTGATATGGTCTTAATCATTGTGGTCCAATCACCAATCTAACCAATTCGTGGTCTCTTGGGAAGATGTATCTCGCTCTCTCTTCTCATCTTGGAGAAAATCTCGGTGGAATCCTCTCTGATATGTGCTATGGCCTCATTTTTGGATGAAAATAATTAGAGATCGGAGTACCCTTGTATGTGTATCGTTCTAGGTCAATTGGATGAACAAGTTTGTATTCTCATCCATACTTATCTACCATCAAAACTTGCACTCCGTGGACATCTATATACATGAATACATAGAGGTTCTTATGGCCGATCAACTCTCTTGCATTGGGTTCTACACACTTGTAGAAGATCTATGGATCCCCATTTGTAAATCTATATAAGCCCTCATGAGCATAATCTGTTAGAACTCGGCTTGGGATAAGTGTTCCATGCGACAACATAAATCGTTGCTGGAATATATCTCGCACTATTGGGATGTCATCCTCAAGTTGGAAGGATTAGATACCTTTTAGCAAGCGTGTAAGTTTATCCACGGTTTGATGCTAGAGCTTAAGAACATGTCAAGATACAAGATCCCAAAACACTTGACGAGTCCATAGTACAAGCTCACAACCATGATGATCGCGATGATAAGACACTACACAATACTCACGTGCCTGACAATACACATGGTAATACACGTAAACAACATGGGCATAATAAGAGGAATTTTATAGTAGGCAATTCAGAGGCATCCAAAAAATCCAAGGGTCCTAGAGGGATTCTCCCTATAGAAGAATTGGGGAAGGCAAAAAAGGAAAAGTATGTTTTCAATGCTTAGGAAACGGCCATGGCAAAAAGGATTGTCCCAAGGGAAAATATTCTCCCCAGGGCAAGGAGAGAGCAATGCACATGGTGCAGATATTGCCTCTTGATTCTTCCTCACGTTTCTCCAATGTGTAAATAACACACAGTGAGGTGGTGCATGAATGTTGTATAACATCTTCCATGTGGCAGCAGACCTTCAGTTCCACATGAGCTAGTGCATATGCACGGATCTATTCAAGGACACGAGGTGCGTATCTTGGTAGATGACGGTGCTACACACAATTTCATTAAATGTGGGTTAGTGAAACGGCTCAACTTGCCCCAAACTTTGAGTTCCCACCATTACAAGGTAGAGATGATGAACGACTATGATAGCGAGGTGTGGGACACTCAAGTGAGAGCTGTACCGTTGGAAATTCAAGGGAATATCACATCCTTGGATTCCCAGGTTATGAATATGGAGTAGGCATATGTGGTACTTGCTCGAGAATGGTTGCATAGCCTAGGACCATTACTTAAGTGTTGCTATGAGCACAAAAATATGATTTTTAGATCCAATGGCACACATGTATTGTCGTTAGGAGAGAAGGATGTGCCTTCCTCACCACTCATATGTAAATTAGAGCTTATGAAGTCAATAGATCCTCATTTGTCATCTTGCTCTGATGGATAAACATATTGTGGTTTAGATCCAAGCCAAAGTAGCAAAGGAAGATGAAATAAATAAGCTTGCATGCCATATATGGTTTTCTTTATGCTACTCATTATGTGAAGTCTCCACATATACACATCGGGCTACTTGCAACATGAACTTCATACCTCTCGCCGTGGACTTGTGAAGAAGATGTCTCTACCATGAATTTTTCATGCATGCCTGCCTTCACAACAATGTGCTGAATTGGGCTTCCATGGTTACTTTCAACTCAACTCTCTTAGAGGCTTGTATTGATACTCCTGGCCGATAACGCACATTATTGGTTTCCTTAATTGCAACCTTCTTTATTGTGAAACCTCTCGTCTCAAATTCTAGAAACTCTGAAGCAATTATGTTTGTTCCCTTTTCCACTGGCCATATACTTGGGACCCTTGCAGGGCATTGAGTGATTGTGTTACAGATCTTCCATGTGTGATTTACACTATCATTGTAGAACCACATGAATTGTGCATTTGAACCATTACTGTGAGCACTAACATCACACCTTTCCCATGTCCGAACACCACAAAAGGATGGTGCAACAACGCTTGCTCCTGTGTTCTTTATATCTTTTTTTTGCATTTACCAATTCTCGATCCTAACTACCAGTGAAGTTGAACACTACTTTCCTTTGGTATACAGTGGATTGCCCACATTGTCTTATGAGTGTATGTCTCCTCAACCACTAGCCCACAGTCGTGTTCTTTGACTACTTGGATGGCAACTCTGGTAGTTGATGGGAGACCTCTACGAGTTCACGGGATGTTTTGAGTGAGATACTTAATTTGATGTGAAGCATTCTCCTCCTCATAGATCATTGTCCCAACCTGTTTTTTCTTCTTGGCTACTGTAATATTATCTCCCTCCAGTGCCAATTGTTGATAGAATGGTGTACCTCTGATTCCATCCTCAATCTCTCTAGCACTAGCAATTGGGCCTGGTGCTTGGCCTTGTTGTGGTCTACGAGCAAGTATTTCTACAGATGGTACAGCTCCATGATATATACCCTCGACAAAAGCAAGCATCTTCACACTTTGAAGCAAAGTGTTTGATAGATTAGATATGCATGCATCATACAAGCTCATCATTTCTATGTTTCTCTCACCAGCAAGCCAACTTGCGTACTTTGTTTTAGCAAGGTTTTTAGTTATAATGTACAACATATCATCCACTTCTTGCAACATTTTGTTATTATGGGATTGCATTTGAGCACTAAAATACAAGATTCTACCAAAAAATTGCTTGGCAATGTTTACCCCAACGAAGTGTTTTCTATAGCGAAGGTACCGTACATGCCATCAAATTAGCCAACAATCCATTTGCGACAAGTTATAGTCACATACTTTTCTAGAAGCCCACCAAGCTCGTATAGAACAGTAGAAGCTGGTTTCTTCTTCCTCGGTCCTTGCAGATCGCCACAATTTACACATACGCTTGTGCTTTCTTGGAAATTTTTATGCACATATTGCATGATGTGAATGTGCAAGCTTTGCTCCCAATGAAACAAGCATGAGAATTCTTTTCCTTCCATAACATTGTCAGGTCCTCCATTGAATACAATTTGAATAGCTTTCCAGTTTTCTCCAGCCTCATCTGCCATGAGTTCTCTAAAATCAATTGGATGGTGTTTTCTGTCTAGCAACACTGAATTCATCATTTCCCGGAACATGATCTATGCCTATGTGTCTTCTTCCTTAATCTTGCAGATGGCAATTCTTTGCATTTCTTGAATCCTACAAAGTTTTATCATTGAACAATGCTACAAATGGACGAACAAAAAGTAGGAAGTTGTGGAGCTGGCCTTACGCAGGATTGTAGACATGTGTTGCCATTATTGTCCACCCCACTACCCTATATACGTGATCGAAGAAAACCCAGCTTCTTCGCAAGTCCCCACTCCCATCTTGCTACATTTATTTACTAGCTCAACACCAGATCCATGGCCATTGATAGACATTTTGAACACATGACATCTTTTGTTATGGTCAATGGATTGCCCTAAAAATAACATATCGTAGAAAAACCTATAGCTGCAATTGTTTTTCAACCAAATCAATTGGGACTCTACAACTTCTCCAATATGTGTAGTAGTTGCTTCTCTCATCCAGTGTTTAAACCAAACATTAATATTACATACATGCATGTCAGCTAGAAGGAAGTGAAAAAGGTACGGAGATGAGAAAATAAAACAACACCTTTGCATATGGATCAATGGTTGCATCTCTTCCAATATAGAGAGGATCTCATTACTCGTTAGTTGCTTCCCATTTTCTCGAACTATTGCTCCCTTCACCATCTGCTTTGCAAGATTCAACTGCAAATGCCTAGGTCCATCCATTGGTGATTTAGACACCACACAAGACACAGGTTCTCTCATCTGCTAAATTACCGGCCGTAACACTCCCTTTGCGATGGGGTGGTTATGGTTATCGATGTGGATGAACAACCAGGTCCAGTTATAGTCAGCAATCAAGTAATAGACAACACATGAATTTTCTTGAAGCAGAACTGGACTCTGACCACATAGAAGCATCGTAGTGTTCCGTTTCTAGAGCTCAACATACCAATTGATGAAATAGAAGTTAGCAACTTCCCTGTCCAAGAAGTCTCATTCGGCCATCCTCTCATTGCATTGATTGCACATGAGCTATTTTTGCAGATAAGATGTCCGTCGCATTTACTTCTCTTGATTAAATCTGGATACCTCATTCTAAAATGAACAGTCTTGACCCAACAATGGCCTTCATAATTCTATTCCATCCCCAACATTTTGCGGACACCATCCGGCACAGTGTCCAACTCATAAACTCAATCTCCATTGTACACCTGGGGAACTTCACCTACCTTTTTCTTATTAAACACCTATAGATCATTTGTCTCAACTTGGGGTACTTATGGCTATTTACCACAATGTACACCAATGTACTCTGTGTTTTTTCTACCTATTTGAACCCGAAGATATTTTGTTGTCTTTCTTTTCTTCTTCTATCCGAACATCTTGCATTGATAACCATAGACTAGCCACTTGGATGGGAGTTCTTAAAGAGAGTAAGCACTATTGTTAATGGTGTTAACTCAATTGCATGTTGTAAAATGAAATTAGTATGTGACCTCCCCTTTGGTTTTAGGTGTTGCTCACGAAAAAGATAACGATCTACACCCAAGAGTTCAAGTAGAACTAGTGGCAGTGGATTCTTCAAATGAGGTTGATATGTTGAGCATTGTGATGCATATAAACAAGTTAAATCCTTTGAATCTATTTGTTTTTGCAGCTAGATTTAGTATCAAATAATCTTATCATTTTTTATGCTTAAATTTGATGTAGATTGAATGAGACCGAATACATGGCTACCTCTTACATGGACATGATACACGGATGGTGCAAGTAATGGGGCTTGCTTCAAAGGAAGCAATCATGGAGAAACTAGCATGTGTAGTCTACAATTGGATGTAGATAGACATTGACAAGAGGGTAGGAAAGAAATCATGGTACAATATGCCTGTAGCTCTGATGTCGCAACTTCTTCATGCTATAAGTGGCATTGAAGTCTTCAATTAGTACTTAGCATAAAGTTTTGATGTCAAAAGAATAGACTTATCATTAGCACCATATGTGTAGGAAAAATACACCCTTTCTCTGAAAAAGATTATAGCGGAGAAAGATAGAATGGTATAATACAAAAAATCAAGCCCAATACAAAAAATCATCCTTTGAAACGACGGGCCATCCAAAAAAATTACAAAACAAGCATTGGCCATTGTTGACCCTACCTTGGGGGATGATTGGTGGAGGTAGGTTAATTCAAACTCTCCATTGATATAAGAAAACAAGTTTAAAGTACAATTTGAAATTGATTCCTATGGGCATCGATGTAGGATATTGTGCACAATTGAGTGGATCAGTCATCCAAAGTGGTTGATGGAGGAAAGATTGTACGTGCTAGCTTGTGCAAGCCTTCCCCCAATAAAAAAAACATTCATTTTCCATATGACGGCTAAAATTGATCAAGAAAATGTTAAGAGTTTAGACATCCCTCATACTAGTAAGTACATTGAGTCCCAATGTTGTTATTCTCTCTAGTTTAGGGGGAAATTAATTGACAAACTTGATTTTTTATTAACATAAAAGAATCTAGAGTCTTTCAAGAGTGGTTTCGAATCGAGGTTTTTTGGTTATCAATTAAAAAAGAGGCCGATAATTTACAGAGCAGTATCCAAAGTATACATTTGAACTCGATGCTAAACTACTACATTGAAGAAAAACCTTTACTTATGAGCTAGGTCTTGCAAAAAAAGGATCACAATTTGAGGTGGGCAAAGTATTGGCTGATGCAAGGAAAAGATGTTAGGAAATAGGACATAACTAAGTAGATGAATGGGTAGTTTACTTAATGGAGAGAGACAAATTATCACACACGAGAGATTATAGAGTAGAAAGAGAGAGAGAGAGCACACACGCTATACGTGGTTCACCCAATGTGGGCTACATCCATGGGAAAGCAGCCACTCAATGGCTTTAGTACTTCAAACAAGAAGTAGGTTACAAAGGATTATACCCTTAATAGAGCTCCCGCCTTGCTTCACTCTCACAACCTCACACCCATCTTGTTGCATCAACTTCACACACTATAAATGTGTGTAGAAATGGCCTCCTTTTATAGGCCAAAAGGGGTGCCCTCTCTCATGAGGGCACCCGTGTGTAGCCACCCTTGTGTAGACAAGTCCAAATGGACTCTCCAATCCGCCCATGTGTGACCGCCCTTGAGAAGACAAGTCCGCCATTGAAATCGGCCACCGGCCATGAATCTGGCCACCGACCATTGACTTTTGGCCACCCATCATTGACTACCGGCCATCGGCCAAACGGCCAAATGACCGGCCGTTTTCCGACCACTGTCCGACCACTTTCCGGCCATAATATTCCGATGAAGCCAGTCTCGAGCTTTGCTTGAGACTAACCCAATAAAATTTTGGCTTTTGGCGAGTGATTTTTCTTTACGCACGATGGCTTCTCCTCATAACAGGGGCCTTACAAATGTGCGTGTTTAATACAAAAAATTACAAGGGGTAAATCAAGCTCCATACTTAACAAAAGATTTCTTTGGAGGTATGCGCACTAGATATTTACATTAAGAATAAAGAATATAGATTTTTTGCTTACGATGCTATTACTTGTGTTAGATGGTTGCGGAAGCACAAGTTCAACATCAAATTTGTCAAAAGCTTGCAAACAATGCTTGAAATCAAGAAAGTGGAGCATGTATTTAACCCAAAGCAGATAGCCCACAATTTCAAGAGAAGAGTTTACCTTGCCTTGGTTCTTGGAGTATGATGAGGGGTGCTTCCCTCCAAATGAGGAGAAGGCACACAATGAAGGATAGGGAAGAAGATCACATGGAGGTACACAAATGTCCACAGTGGAAAAGTCCAATGTGCAGATGCCTCAAGGTGAGGGTTTGATGCAACTTCTCAAGTATCAAAGTTGATATTCTCTACAAGACCTTCTACCTATACATTCATGCAGGTTAATTTGCAATCCAATTTGATATTTTTGTGCAGATGGAGCATTTTGAGGAAGCATCAGGATTGCAAAGAGCGGCTCGTATCAAGGAAAAACGTGAGTATTATTGGCGTTCATAGAATTAAGAAGCTTGATTGAATTTTAATTGTTAGCCATCCAATGCCCCTATGTATGGACTATCTGATATTGATGTGCCACAATGGAACAAAATGAAAGTGTGCCAATTTGGACAACTCGCTCGACTTGTGTTGGCAACAACCAATGACAATGGTGTGTCCCTAGTTTTCTATCAGTCACATATTTATGGAATGGTACGTGATATCGCTGCAAGATGGCAGCTGCAGGATGGCATGAAGATCATTTGAACATGGTTGCCTATAAGACCCCAATATGCAAGAAGGAAAGTAGAACTGTGTGCACATTGATGGTGTCTGCAATGAATAAAGAGCACACTTGGTCATCAAAGGCCATTGACACACCGTCGGACGATGCTTGGTTTGGTTTTCTACAGGAGGATGATTGGATAAAAGACAAACATGGTACACCTATGCAAGGTACAATTTGACGACCACTATCTCTGGATAAAGTTTTTCTACATGCAGGGGCTATGGAACATGGGCATTGGTTTATTTGGAAATTGCTCGCACAATATACAAATGAGAGCAACGTTGTCGTTCAAACGTGGACATTTTCTTTGTTGGGGAGCCAGATGGGCCGTATGATGACAATATTTGAGAGTAGCGAGGAGTTATCCACCTGTCTAGGCACTATTTTGGAAATGCAAGCCGTTGATTGAAAGAGATGCTCGAGACAAAAGACATGCATATGAGGTGGAGCGTGCCCTGAAAGTAGCATCTCTTTTGGAGCCGCATTTAAACATTGTGGAGTTAGATCCACAGGCCCATGACTTAGAGTAGAAATTTCAAACAGCACCTCACATTGTGTAGACACTGAACTTTTTGTAAAGCATTATAAATGATCATTGGATTTTAACATTCTTTTGAACAAAGAGATACGCTTATTCTCAAGTAGTCTGATCTTGTAAATAAGTGGTTATTTTCTATTCTTGTAACCCTATTCGTGAACTATGAGAGAGAGATATGTGGGCTCTCACTGATATTGTGATTAAGAGGATTTTTCCTTTTCTTGTAACTCTTTTCATGAACTTGCAATAGTCATTGTGGTTGTCCTTTCTTGGTAGTCGAGCTTGTCACTCGCAAGTTCCCAACTTTGACCTGAGCTTGTCACGAGAATTTGACCTGTTGTTAAATTGACCTACTATTAACCTTAATGATGAGAGTAAAACATGATAGAATAGTAGCCGACTGCTCTAGTAGGATAGCAATAAAGTAGGGTTACATGACCTTGCCCTAAGTAATTGTGGAGAATTGATATTGGAGAAATTACAAAAAAACAATTTGTAGATGGATCATGTACAGTCTTATGACACTCACACCTGCAGCAACATGCCAATTGAGGTTTGTTTTTCTCTATTGAATTTTTAAGTATATCTGTCCCCCCCCCCCCGCCCCCCCGGCCACATGCATTGCATCCTTTAATAATTGAATCATGCACACATGCATTGTCTTTGTCTAACCTTTACAATGGACCAAATGTTGCATCAAGAAAGTTATATCCAACACCATTTACTTTATTGGGCTTGTTTACAATTAAAAATGGGGATTTATAGCATGCAGTCTCAACTATGCATGAAATTTGACGGCTAACCAAATCTCATTGAATTTGATAGCTAGTCTGGGTATCTTGAAAAGATTGACTATGCTAGCTCCAAGCGTCCCTTCCACTAGAGCTCATATGAGCTCATTACAAGTACAAAAACTAGAATTGATGTGAAATCCTATGTTGAAGCTCTTACTATGCTCATGGAAAATATGTGAACCCCTATGTTGAAGCACTTAATGTCCCAATGTTTAATGGTTTGGATGCATTAATCATCCTACCAAGGATCATGTACAATCTTACTGACACTAATACCTGCAATAACATGCCAATTGAGGTGTGTTTTTCTTTCTTGAATTGTTAAGTGTATATCTTCCCCCGCCACCATGTGCATTGCATCCTTTAATAATTGAATCATGCACACATGTATTGTCTTTGATGAGCCTCTACAATGGACCAAATGCTGCATCAAGGAAGTTCTATCCAGCACTATTTACTTTGATGCTCGTATTTTAATTTTGTTGTATTCGAGGGTGAAAATTATATTGCTTATTTTGTAGAATCAGGAGTCATATAATGCTCTTGCATGTAAAACTTATACATTTTTCTTCATATGTACTTTTGCTTGTGTGCATGGACATTCTTAGAAGTGCACATAAGACGTGTAACCACCTAACCGCCAGGCTGTAGTGGTGTTTGTTGATGTGGTAGCACAATTTTGGGTGATAGACTGCGACTAACCTGCATTTGGTGGAGGGAGCTTTTTACATAGGATTTGGGAATCCAACATAAAGTTCATGGAGAGATCATTTTCAATAAACTTTCCAATCGGTCTATTTTCCAAAAAAATCTCCCTCCAAAGATTCCTCAAAAAGTGTTAGGGTTAAACCTGCTTCTATCCTATGCTTATGTGAACTACCCCTAATGGTGCTACTCTTGCACAATATAGTGGGAAGCAACCCTACACTTTTCATGACTACCTATGTGCTACTACTTGCCACTATCTCTAACCTAAGATGGCCACCTCCTATGCCATGTATTAGGACATGTGGCTCAACATGTGGCTTGAGGCTACACTCTCATAGTGCTATATAAGCACACATCTCATTATACAATGTGCATCTTGTCAATTTATCTATTTTATGTAATTTTGTACTTTGATTGCTTACATCCATTTTTAAATTATCACGCCAACTTAATTATGAATGCGACTAATTATTATTAGCCTTAATCAAGCCTTACAAGTGGTATGAAAAACTATGAATGAATGTAATAGAATTTGGGTATACCATAACTTCAAAATGTAAATGACTAAGTAGAAGCATTGGACCCTTTGTGGGATCAAACGGTCCATCCATCCCACATTTTGCTCCTACTACAGACCAAGAGAACTTACCTGTACTACGAGGCAAAAGATGCGGCCTCTTTGACTCCCTTCATAAACTTGACCAATCTCTAAAAGGATTCCAAATACTAGCAGATGGTAGGAGATCAGCACCAACCATACTAGTTTAGCTCTTTGGTACCATCCGGGTGTTTAGGCCAAGCCAAGGCAAGATCCTCGATGTGTTATTTGTGTGGTTCATTCAACCTCCAATGCACTAACCGTATAGATGAGCCAAAAAAAAAGAAGAACTAAGCTCCACACCCTCGATCTAACAAAGCCCCAAGTCATTAATCCTTTTGTTAAGGCTAAGCAATGTAGGTGGCCTAATCTTATATCAACACTATCATGAGAAAAATAACACATGAGTCCAATCAAAATAGCATCTTGCATATGCACAAACAATCCTTTCCAAGGAAATAAAAACAAAAATGCATTTCATGCAAAATTGCCTGTACGGTTCGGGTTGAATAATTATATATACGCACATAAGTTTATGGACATCAAATACATGAAATCAACTCACCAAAACAAAATATCAATATATATGAACCACTCATCAAAATCAGGACTCTATATTGTACTCCCCCTAGGTAGCACCCCTACACCTATAGATAATCCCGTACAAAGAACGGTGGTGCATACAAAGTGTGTCAACCATAGAATATGACATGGGCAAGTATGTGTATCCTAGTAAGTGCATGGCAAAGGGCTAGAGCAGCTACAAAGATCCTAGGCAGATAGGTAGCAGCTGATGTGTATGGTTGATGAGATTTATAGGCCAACAAGGGCTCCAAAAAGGGCGAATTTGGATGACAAATGAAGGAGGTCCAAGGTGCTGGTTTTTTGCTTGGAAATGTAGATCTAGAGATGCTAAGTGAGCAGGTCCACGCGTCTTATCAAAAAAAGCTATAGAGCCTAAAATATGGATCTTTGCAGTTGGAGGGCATGCAAACAATGCAGTAGCGCAAGCACATAGAAAGACATAGTCAAAGTTTCTTGTAACACACAATATATGTGCCTAATTGCAAGGTGTGGATACATAATCTTGTTACCAGATAGGCTAGCTCCTTTGTAAGTGGTGCCATTCCATAGGTTCAAGTCCTCCCAGCGTGCAAGTAGCAAAACCTGGTTTCAGCTTTTGCCTTCACAAAACAGGTCGCCAAAACCTGCTGCACCGCTAACTTGAATTTTTCTCTTCATGGACATACAATGACACTGCAACCACCAAAACTTCACCGGTTGTGCTTCCCAACATCAAAATATGCTTTTCTTGTGTGCACACGATACACTGCAACCAATTACTTCCTTGTATTCAAGTGCCATTATGCAGTGTTCACTGAAAACACATAAGCTATAAACCATTAAATGAGTTTTATGCAACCTGAGATGGCGCTATCCGAGTGGATGTGCCTTTGATAGGCTCTATCGCTGTGCATGTTCAAGCTCTGCTTGTCATAAAATCTAATATCTAGCCAACCCAAATGATTTTCTTATATTAAACTGATCATTTAATGTGGGAGAATAAACGGGAATGAGGGTTAGAATATAGACATGTGCTTACAGATCTATCTCAACACGGGGCCAATGGTAAAGGGGTCCAAATGAGAGATGGTATGTCAAAGAGCAAGGCTAGCCAATGGAGCTCAAAAGACCTTAGGGTTAGCTTCATTAAAGACCTCCAAAGGTTAGTGTTAATATTCCAAGAAAATTCCTTTGACCTTAGGTAAGCTAGGGCTACGCTTGAGGTGGGAACGCGGCCCAAGCTTGAGGTGCTTGTCGTGCTTGCTGACTAAGGTGCTTGAGGTTCTTGTCGTGATTGACGACTAAGGTTCTTGAGGTGCTTGTCATGCTTGCTGACTAATATTCTTGAGGTGATTGTTGTGCTTGCCGAGTAGGGAGCTTGAAGTGCTTGTGGTAACACTACCCAAGCTTGATGTGCTTTATCATGCTTGCTGACTAAGGTGATTGTGTCTCATAAGTCAAAGGCATCCCTACAAATGAGGGGGCAAGCCCCAAAGCTAGGGGGATGAGAGCGAAACACACACACACACACACACACACACACAAGGTAAGCCAAGCCTCAAGAGGCAGCAAGGACACATGTCAAGCCCCTACCCATTTTACCCTCATGAAGTTCCTATCCTATTGGATAGGCTTAAAAGGGGTCCAATGAGCATTTAGATTAATTAATTAATTATCTAAGCAATTATCAAGCCTCTCTCTCAAAAGGGGAAAGAAAGACACTTGTCCAAATGCTAACCCTATTGCTTGAAATGACCACCTAAGGTGATTGGCCAAGCCTGGCAAGGGCCAATAGGGATAGAGAGAGAGAGAGAGAGAGAGAGAGAGAGAGAGAGAGAGAGAGAGAGAGAGAGAGAGAGAGAGAGAGAAGAGCTGATTTTTGACATTCTCATACTCATTCTCTCTCTCTCTCTCTCTCTCTCTCTCTCTCTCTCACACACACACACACACACACACACACACACACACACATTCTCATTGTGTGAGTTGCCAAGTGTAAGAGCTCCATCTCCTTCTTCAAGCTTGTAGAGAAGTTGAGAGCCTACACCAACTCTCTTGGCTATGGAATGCAAATCCAACCAAGAGCCATGCTTCAATGCTTAAGCTTTCCATCTTCTCCATCTTCATTACTATGCTATTATGTATGCTAGCAAGAAGAGTGATGATAAGTGAGGAACTATTTCTTTCTCCTATGAATGTTTCGTCTTCCTCTTCCCTACCCTCATTCCCCCCTAGCTTTCTCCACCTTTGAAGGTGTTTGAGGCCTTGGGACCGAGGCTGGGGATAGTTAATGCTTTTTACAAAGTCTATGTTATGCTCGTGATGCACGAAGCTTTCCATCTTCATTGCATCACCTAGGTCACAAGGAGCACAAAAATTGTATTGTACCAAGTCTCTCTTGATGGGAGAATCTATAATACAAAAGCCTTTTGGAGGGGGGACTGGATCCAAGTAAATCTGATCCTCAAATGTTGTCAATGTCTCTAATTCTCTCTCTTTTTCAAGTTATTGCTCACGCCATGCTAGCTAGGAAATGTGTTTAATGTTGCTCTCTCCATTCAAGCTCTCTCTCTACCTACAAGAAGGAATTTCATTAATGAAATGCTCACTATGCTATTCTCTTTTCATTACAATCTAAGTTAATGGGCCAATTCCATTACACTGCTTGTCACGAGTTGAAGAAAATTTGTTTTGGCTTGCAAGGCATCTCGTAAAGAACAACAACATGGTAGACTTGAACACACACCCTTGGCAGGGAAGAGCGCAAAATTCTGAACAGTGGTGGAATTGAATTACCTCCTCTGGCCTACAAACAATGCAAACAACTTTTGCCTTCGCAAAAAGAAAACTCGGCAACCATTTTGTAGTATCACGGGCTTGAACACAGCCCTTTGCAGGCATGCATTGACATTACTCCATGGCTGCATCGATGGGGCTTAACAAGAAGATTTTAATCGGCGCACTACAGGAGTGCAAATTACCTTTTTTTCACGTGGCTGCAACACAGTCCTTACAACGACAAAACCAGTTACATAATTTTTTTTATGAATGTTTTCTGCACACAACGTGGTGTTACCCTAATGGTTGTGCCCTTGAATCGCATCCATTCCGTCACAGGTTCAATCCTCTTTACAGTGGAAGGAGAGGAGACCTTTTGTCTGCAAAAGTTTGAAGCAGCATGATGATTAAAACACATCTCTACTCTCAAGAATCGCCTTAGCCTCGCAGCATAACCGACTCACCATTTGCTTTGTGATGACTAGAAATCACTTCCATGTCCATTAGGACACGCACAGTAGGATCGCCAAGTGTTGTAAGGGGGAGAGAGAGAGTGACGGGTAGAGAGAGATGGCGTGAGGAAGATGATGTGCGCGAGAGAGATAGCAGCAATTAAAGCACAAGAGAGGAGACACAAACTTGTTCATTCATTGATATGCCCAATTACAACATAAGACCTCTCTTTTATAACTTTTCCATGCCCCTTGGTGCCTCGTTCTAGGCAACCATTCAATTCTCCCATAAAATTTAGTGTAAAGCCTAGGGAGTAGTGTACTTTACGGCTTAATAAAGACCTCCTTAACAGAGACCTCCTTTTATAGGCCAAGAGAGTGATTAGGAAAGAGATTATGAGCACGAGAGGTTAGGGGAATTCCACCAATGAGAAAGCTCCATTTGCCATGCTTATTGACCAGTTTTCTCTCCCAATCACCTTCATCATGGCGAGCTTTGTCTCCATGCCACCATTCATAGCTTGAGTCCAAGAGCTTCTTTATAGTATTTGAAAGAATCTCAACAAAATAAGAGAAAATCCAACAATAATGGAGAGAAACCTATGAGAAATTATGTGTGCGGAGTTGGATAATCATGACTTCTCCCCATGTGGATAGATAGGCTCCACCATTTTGGCCATATCTCCCAAACCATAGCTCCAAAATTATTAAAACAAATAGGGACAAAAAAAGTTAGCTCAACGCCTACAACATTTTTGTTGTAAACTTTTTCCAATTTGAAATGAAAAAAATAGAGAAAAGTCCCACAAAAATATGTGTGTCTTTTCCCTTTCAAAAGTCTTCCAGGTGATCCCCTCTTGTGTCCAAAAGAGAATTATGCTTGAATTTGATAATATTTTGTTGACTCCAGATCCACAATGAATAAGATTCTTCTCCCTTTCACCATTGACTCTTATTCTTCACCTATAGTGATCGTCAGTAGTAGTGACTATCAGGTAGAATCAACATCCAATGAATTTTTTTTGTTTTCATAGGGTTTGTTCCTACCACTCCTTATTTTTGAGATCCAATTGTGTCAAAATCATAACTATGTATAAAATGTATACATAGATTTTTTATTATTTTTGTGCATCAGGTCCCTCCTCCTCTTCACTATGCCTTGAAGCCTTGCCATCAAGTACATACCAAGAGAGAGGTGGTCCAAAATTTGAAAAGAGGCCCTCATTTGCTCTTCCCTTGAAGCTCGAGGCATTTATGTCTCTAGTTTTGCACTTGATTCTTCTTTAGTTGAGGCGGAGACGTCTCCCTCCTAAAGAATATCCATCATAGGTGCTTGATCAAACCTCAAAAAGTACTTCTTCAGTCTCCATCCATTTGACACCTATTTTATGGAGCCTACCATCTGTATCCATCAATCGATAACTACCATTGTTATAGTGCTTTCTAATGATGAATGTCCCCTTCCATCTGGGTGAAAACTTCTTATCCTTCCTAGTGTCAAACCTGTTATCATACCTTAGGCGCCGTTCTTTCTTCACCTCCTCTGTCAGCATTCATTGACAAAATGCTTTGGTTGACAACAGTGATGAAATTTTGTAGCCCTCCCTCTTAATGCTCTTGATTTTCAATTAGCAGGAGCAATGGGAGATGGGGAGATTACCTCTTGGATATCGATGACGCTACAACATGGCAATAGCAATTCAATGAAGGCCTTGAGTGCTTCTACAGCCTCCTCTTCTTTAGTCTTCCAATTTGAAAATTCTTATAGCCGCTCATCCATGATTGATGGCATGCATCGCTACTCTTTGTAAGATGAAGGCCTTTGCAAAGCACTCCTCAACGGGAGTGGACCAAACTAAGAGGTGGAGACACAAAACAGACCCGGTGGCCTCTACACCAAGACTATGCACAATAGCCTCATCATCGGAGGTACACAGTAGGGGCACCACCTAGCTTGGAATGCGGCTAGGACTCATGGTAGTGGGGTTGGCACATAGCACAAGGAAGATGTGAGAGAAGGAGAGAGAGAGAGAGAGAGGGAGAGGAAGAGATCATTAGAGCTTCATTAATATAGGCTTCTTAAACACCATACAAATATTCATGAGAGGAATTTCACATAATCAACATCTCACAAACTCATGTGTGCATGGTAGCTTAAATCTCTTGGCCATTACAAAACCAAAACAAATAACCATAGCCAATACTATGCCATAGTAGAACTATGTGTGCATAGAGGTGCATACACAAGGATGTACATATGAGAGTGTGATTGCTAGATCTTGATTGTGTTTGTGCTTACAAAAGAGACGGCCTCCTTTTATAGACCAAGAGAGTGATTAGGAGAGAGATTATGAGCAAGAGGGGTAATTACAAAGTAGCCTCAATTAGGGGAATTCCACCAATGAGAGAGCTCTATGTGCCTTGCTTATTGACCAATTTCCTCCTAATCGCTTTCATCATGGCGAGCTTTGTCTGCATGCCACCTTCCATAGCTTGAGTTAAGAGCTTCCTTTAGTAATAATTTAGAGAATCTTGATAAAATAAGAGAAAATCCAGCAATAATAGAGAGAAACCTATAAGGAATTATGGGTGTGCAGGTAGACAATCATGACTTCTTTCCCATGTGGACAGATAGGCTCCACAATTTTGGCCATATCTCCTAAACCATAGCTTCCAAAAGTATTAAAAAAATAGGAGCAAAAAGATCAGCTCAATGCCTACAACTTTTTTGTTGTATACTTTTTCCAATTCAGAATGGAAAAAATAAACAAAAATCCCACAAAAATACGTGTTTGTCTTTTTCTTCCAAAAGTCTTCCAGGTGGTCCCCTCTTGACTTCATGTGCAAGCCTTGTGTCCACAAGTGAATTATGATTGAATTTGATAATGTTTTGTTGAATCCAACTCCATAATGCATAAGATTCACCTCCCTTTCACTATTGACTCTTATTCTTCACCTGTAGAGACCGTCAGGTAGTGACCATTAGGTAGAGTCAACATCCAATGATTTTTTTTTTCATAGGGTTTGTTCCTACCTCTCCTTGTTTCCAAGATCCAAATGTGTCAAAACCATAGCTATGTACAAAATAAATACATAGAGTTTTTGTGATTTTCATGCATCAGGTCCTTCCTTCTCCATGGAGCCTTGAGGCCTTGCCATCAAGTACATACCAAGAGAGAGGTGGACCAAAAACTTGAAAATCGGTCCTCACCAGCTTTAGTAACCCTTCTTTGGGAATAAGCATGAAAGGGTGGTCAGTTTTAAGGGCTTTTCTAGGTGGTTTTCAAAGTAGTTTTATTTGTTCCCTTCAATAATTTATCAAGGACGTGGAAAATTGCAAGAAAAGGAAAATGCCACCACTTCAAGAATGCCATCATTTTTTGAACATCGTTTACGGGTGAATCATGGATTGTGTTTTTTTTAGGACATTGTGAATCATGGATTGTGTTTTTTTGTCTGTACGGTGATATGAAGACTCCACCACAAAAGTGCACCATGGCAGCAGCTGATGGTGGTTCAGCTAGCATGCTTTCATCCAGTAGCAAGCATAGGAGCTCCACAACATAGGGCATAAAGTGTGAAACTATCGGCGACAAAAGCGTTGGTACATATCAACCCTGTCTCTTCAATTGTAGACATGTTCTTTTCAATGTTTGTTTGTGTTTGTTTACTCTGTCAAATGTGGTTTGCACCAAGATCTTCCTGGAAGATTCAATACCCCAAGAAAATTCTGCTACACACGAGAGGAGTTTCATGAGGAGTATGGATTAAGCTTGGAGGGCAAGCTCTACCAGCACCTGGGTGAGGCTGATGTCATAGATTAGGATTGGTTGTCGGTCTTCATGAAGAAAAGGGAGAAGGGCTCTAAAATCTTTCTGCATATGATGCAACCTGAGTTTGTAGACGAATGCAGGTTACTGTTTCACAAAGTCTACCAAAGCATGCCAGCCAACAAAGAAATCACACACAAGTTTGCAATGTTGTTTGTGTACGAGCAATTCCCAACTGCTCGGCAAGATCCTTCGGTCGAAAGGTTGCATGGGCTGTTTTTTGTGAACAGGTTTTGGACCATTGCAAGAAGCTTCCGGGTGGCATTGACAAGAAAGTAAAGAATTGGGTTGAGAACAATGAGGGGACATCACTTCAGTCCCTTCGTCTTTGCAATGTAGGGGCAAGTCAAAAAAGTGGGCAAAATGCTCTCTTTTCTGGGAGCACTTCTCTAGTTAGTGCCTCCTTCATAAGCCAACAAGTAAAAGCACAAGTGGAGCAGATTCTGGATGCAAAAAGGGATGCATTAAAGGTTTTGAACACAACATTGGATAATTTGAGAGTAGAGCTACAAGACAGGAACCAAAATATGTGGAAGATACAAGGGACATCTTCAACCGCGGCAGTGCTTCAGGCGCATTTGCACGAGCTCCAGATATTGCGGTCCATCATGAATGGAGCTATCGATACTGACCCTGATTTTTTGGTGATTGAAGGCAAGATGGATGCTCTAACTAGTGCACTCACAGCTCTTGGGGCCGATGCAAGCAGCTCGAACATTAGAGATGAGGTGGATCGTCTTTAGGTATGTGTCGACCAAGTCAAGGCATTATTTTTGTTTATGTGGTAATGCCCTAGGTACTTGACATGGTACTCTCTTCTATTTAGGTGGTTGTTTTTGTCATGCCAATTATTTTTCTTTATGTGGTAATGTCCTAGGTACTTGACATGGTACTCTCTTCTATTTAGGTGGTTGTTTTTATCATGCCAATTTTCTGTTATGGTGCTAAGTACCCAACCTACTTGACAAGGTGGTTTTTTCTATTGTGGGGTTCTTTTGTGACATGGCTATTTTTTTCTTAGGTGGTAGAATCCAAGGTACTTTATATGGTAGTTTTTTATTTTTTTATACTTTGGTTTTGCACTCATGTTTAGTTCTATCATAGTAATAGTGCCCAAGGTACTTGGCATGGTAGTTTCTTTTAACATGGCTCTCTTCTTGTTACAATGACATTGACCAAGTACTTTTTCATGGTGGTTTTTTTTGCTATGGGTGTTTGTTTTTTCCATGGAAGTTTGTCTGTTCTTGCGTACCTGTCATGGTAATTTTTTCTACCATGACAGATGTAGGGGTCATGGTTATTTTTCCAGGTATCATGTAATGGGCAAAATGTCTGTCATGGTACTTCTTTTGATCATGGTGGTATTTTTTTCATGGTAGTATTTCTTGTTATGGTACTTTTCTTTTGCTATGGTTGTAGTGCCCAAGGTACTTTTCTACTTTCCATGGTATATGTCGTTACCTTAGAGGTTTTTTGGAAAGCCATCTCTGTTATGGTGGCAGTGCCCAAGGTACTTTTTCATGGTTTTTTCTGCTATGGTTGATTGTTTCTTTAAGGAAGTTTGTTTGCTATGGTGGTTGTGCCCAAGGTACTTGTAAAGGTAGTTTTTTCTACCAAGGTGGTTGTAGGGTCATTGCTAATTATTGTGTAGTGCCCAAGGTACCTCTCATTGTACTTTATTTTTGGTCATGGTGGCTTTTTTATCATGACAATCTTTCTTGTTATGGTAATAGATTTTTCCTTGATGTTTTTAATGGAATGGCAAGTTTTTGTTATGTGGTAGTTTCCAAGGTACTTTTCTACCTGCCATGGTATTTTTCATTGCCTTGGTGGTTTTTTGGAGTGCCAATTATTTTGTTACGTGGCAGTGTCCAAAGTACTTTTTTATGGTAGTTTATTTGTTAAAGGTACTTGTCATGGTACTTTGGGCTATAATGGTGCTTCTCATATCTAAACCGTGTGGGCGTTTTGTTGTTCATTTGTCATGCAGAAAGAAGTGAGTGACTTGGAAGCATCAGTGAGTACGTGTGTGCAACAGATCAACTTTTGTGAGAGCATGTTGGAGCAGGTGAAGGATGGTGACACAATGTTACTGCTTTCGACAACATTTGGCCAACACTTGAGCCACTTGCAAGACTATGTGCCGCATGTGGTCTTGCATTTATGGCTTCCCATGTAGTTTTTGTATACATGCTAGCATGCGGTCATGCATACCATGCTCTGTGTTTTGTTGCCTGGCTTGGATCAGAGACAGTATATGCGGACGCCTCTTGCAAGAGGAGTATTCCAGATTCACTTAAATCAATTCTCCTACATACAGGTTGGTTGTCTTTGCTCCAAATCTCATATAAATCTAAGAACTGTTCAGGTTGCCTTCAAGTATCTACTGATTGCACAAGCGTGAACTTCACTGATGTGCTTGCAAGTTTTGGCCATATTCCTTGTGTGGTGCTGATATAGGATGACATGCCAAAGGTTGTGCTACAAGCTACTCCTAACACCCATAGTGTGGACTCTAGTGAGGGCACTCTAGCTGTGAAGGTAGACCTCCCCGTAAGGGCAGTAGCAGTTGAGCCACAACCAAGAGAAAGCAATCCAAAGGAAGATGCAACGGTTGACAATGTGGAGGCAATAATGAAAGAGGGAGTGGATGCAGTACAATGCATGGTAGCGGGTGATGAGAATCCAGATTCTCCCATCTTTCTGAATGAAATGGTGAAGGTGTCAAAGTAGCACAAGAAAAACGGTGATGGAAAGTGGTAATGGTATTGGACTTATCAACTTCTAGGCAATGTCCACATGGGATTAATGTGTTGTTTTAAGACATAGGTGGACCTTCCAAAAAGAATAGACCTTCGGAGTCCAAACATTCAAAGCAGCATGCTCAGCATGAAGATGGAGATATGGGAGAGAGGGAAGCACCCATATCACCTCATGCTGTGAAGAAGACTCCCAAAAAGAGTACTCCCCTCCACAATCCTTCTAATGTTTCCCACCCCCCCAAGCCTTGAGTTTGCAAGATATTGTGACTCTTCAATTGTAATACAAGAATCCGTGATTCTTAATTTTGAATGCAAAAGAAACTTTTTTGTTGACCTCTATGTTTTTGTCGCTTTTATGTTTCATAAGCGTAGTGTCTATGTTTTTGTCGCTTTTATGTCAAATATTGCCTCGTGTTTATTTTTCAACGTTGAATGTTGTCTTTTACACAGTGTCCAAAGGAAATGGGGACCCTCAAGCTGATTGTAGAGGAAATCATCATCATCAAAGATCCCCCAAAGTACATTCCCCGAGCTATCTCCTCCATATGATGATCCAGCCCGACCAGTCCTCATATTAGATCTTAATGGTTACTTTGTCTTACATGTACACCTAATAAGTATGACCCTTCATATGTCCCCGATAATGAGGCTACATCATTTGTCAAGCATGAGGTGGCGGATGGCAGGTACATGTTTGTTCCGAAAGATGCACAGGATTTTATTGCATGGGCTGTGACATGGGAAAATGTCTACATATGGAGTAGTGCAATGCTCAGCACAGTGGGCTCAAGAATTCAAAGATTTTTTCCCCAGGTTCATAACTATATTAGTGGATGGGAGTTATGTGATGTGGGTAGTTATTGTTTTGGTGGTGGAAGACCAGCATTTTCAAGGTATTGCAGAATTTTTTGGCGAAGTTGCAGTGGTATGATACCTACAATGTCCTTTTAATTGACAATAGTTCCTATAAATGTCATTATAATCCCTGTGGTACTTACATCATAGTGCCTAGTATTGAGCACCGCTCCAACCAATACTTGTCAAAAGATCTAAAGGCCTGGCTTGAAGGGTGGCAGCATGCTACAGATCGTCGTGCCTTAGCGAACACATTCAAAAAATCAAAACCTGCTAATGACGTCAAGTATGTACTCACAGCAATTGCAAAAGGGTTTGAAAATACATCGTATGATGCATACTTATGTGGGCCATAGCTCATGCCCACAGAGTGCAAGCGACAATGACGTCTCTTGCTTTTTTAGGATGACAGATCCTTTATGTACCTTTTGTAACTAAAACAAACCCAGGGCAGAACCTTGTATATTTATATGCTACTTTCCATGTGGAAACCAATTTTTTGGCTTCATTTTGATTGCCATTGTAATTCATGTGATGACTTGATGTCGAATTGATAAAAATGTAATATATTTCTTTTGGTTGGATGCGCTGTCTTTGTGTCCCAGCATTGAAGTGTTATTTTTTATCCAAGTAGTTTAAGACTGTTGAAATGTCCTACATGTGAACTACCTGTAAGGTACTTTGGGTTGGCATACAAAAACTTAACAGATTGTTATGTACAGAAACCACTTGAGGACTACCTATAAGGTACTTTGGGCTGGCATACAAAAACTTTTACAAGTCCTTGTTTCCTATATAGTTTAAGATAGTTTCCACCTATGAACTACATGTAAGGTACTTTGGGCTGGCAGACCAAAACTTTTTCAAGTGCTTGTTTCCTACATATTTTAATAGATAGTTTCCTACAGAAACCATCTAAGGACTACCTATAAGGTACTTTGGGCTGGCATACAAAAAACTTTTAGATGTGCCTCTTTCCTTCATAATTTCATAGATAGTTTCCTAAAGAAACCACCTGTGGACTTTCTTTAAGGTACTTTGTGCAGACAGACCTATAAAGTACCTATGAGGTACTTTGGGATGGCATACAAAAAGTTTTACAAGTGCTTGTTACCTACATATCTTAACATACAGAAACCACCTGAGGAACACCTTAAAGGTACTTTGGGCCGGTAGAAAAATTTCTAGAAGTGCTTGTTTCCTACATATTTTAATTGAAGTGCTTGTGAATTACTTGTAAGGTACTTTAGGCTGGCAGATTGGTACTTTGTGTTCCAAAATTGAAATGCTATTTTTGTTACTCAAGTAGACAAAAACGTTTACAAGTGCTTGTTTGGATTGCCTGCAAGAGGTTTTGAAACCTATGATAGGCTCCTACAAAAACCACCTATGGAATAGCTGCCTGGTACTTTGAAGCTAATTACTAGTACTTCTATAAGTTACTTGGGCATCTGAAGGGGATCGGAGAGCACCACAGACGGAGAGTGAGAGAGAGAAGGAGACACACGACACATAGATATGGGTGGGGAGACTTAAAGAGTGAGCAGCCCCCTATACACTTATGCTATTGATAGCCGTTTTTCGGCTCTCCATAATTTCCATAGTGAGTTAACCCACCCTACCAAAATCATCCCAACATTGTGGCTATCCCTACCATTTCACTGTATATAGGTGTGTGTGAGTTAGGAGACTTTTCCCATATCTTCTTAAAAACCCTCAATTAGCTAGTCACTGGGCTAGTTGAGCCAAAAAAAATAAAAAAATAAAAAATTATAAGTATATTATGGCCCATTTGTGTGTAAATATTTCATTGTATATAGGGCCTAAATAAAAGGATTTTTCATAATTATTTTGGTATTTATTTAAATATTTCTACCTATGGTGTGTTATTTATGCTATGTACATTGACTCACCATTACCATATTTTTTCTTACCATTTTGCATACTCTTTATTCCATATAAAAATAATTTCATACAAGCTTCTCTTATTTTTGGTGTAACTCCATCCCAATAAAAATAAAAATAAAACTAGTTCTATTTATGTGTATATTTTTTCACTATTGTGATTTTTTCCTTCCTACATCTATTCTCTATTACTTTCATAAATTAGACCGCCAAAAATATTCATCTTTTTATGGTAGGTTTATAATGAGAGAGATTTATTTTGACCCCTTTATATTTTTTCCACCTATATTATTTATATTTGACATGTACATATTTTTTTAGACCCCTCAATATTTGATTTTCTTAGTTGTACTATTCACTTATATCATGATCTCAACAATATCTTCAATTATAGACCTACCAAATAAGGTCAAGGGTATGTGGCATGCATGCATACACTATGGGGAGCTCACTCTTGGAGATATTCAAAAGAATCATCCAAAGAAGGACCTCACAAGGACTTTGTGCAGTGGAAAAATATAGTCAGTTGTGCTGAATTTTTAAAGATCACATGCTCCCCGAATTTGAAAAGGTGATACAAACAAAAGTTTTAGCTCGTGGGTTGAACTTTTACCTCAAATTTTTTCATATTTTTTTGAGCTACGAGCTGTGAGCTATGATTTTATTGGTGGACCCCAGTTTGCCCATGCTATGCAGCCACACTCCCTCTTCCACTTTATCATTTTCCTCTTTCACACACACTTCTCCACTCATCATCCCCACCTCTCTCACCACTCCTCTCTGCACCCTACTCACCTTCTTCTCAACCTTGAAGAATAAGAGAAACCATGGTGAACTCATGTCTCCTACACACACTTCCATTCCAAAATTGACCACCTAGTCTCATTTTTCCTCACCCATATTACCCATATCTATCCATAAAAACCACAAAATTCAGCCTCTTCTCTTGAAAGACAGCATCATGGTGATTGATTACTCATGTTCACTTACCTTGGCTCTCAAGGAGGTCAATAGTGGAGAAAAAAAGTACCGTCAAAGCTAGTGGACCGTCAACAAGCGTCAAAATTGACCCTACTCAAGACACTTGGAGCATCAACATTGTAAGAAACCCATAATTTCTTACCTATTAAGAGTTTTTTCTTCCTTATTTGTATCCTACATGGATACTCCCATTGTAAATATCCAATTGCATTTGTAAATCAATAAAAATACTAACTCTACTAATTTACTAACACTAACCTACTATGAAAAGTCCTATCACCTCCACTTCTCTCCTCCCTCTCTTCTTCATCTATCCACACCAAATTCTTGATAATTCCAAGCAAAAGAAATTAGATAAGTGCTGAAAATCTAAGCCAACCATGGTTAGAGGAGTAACCCTAGCCCCCAAAATTGCTATAAAAAGAGGGTGTAGCTAGCACAAAAGGGGGGGAGCCATAAGCAAGATCACTATGCTATAGCTTGAGAAGCCAAGCTCAACCTCTCTAGAAGGAGCTCTAGAGTGGAAGCTCATTGTCTTATGCATATGCATGTGTTGTATTAGGGGTGATTAGCAAGGGAACTCTATGCCATTGTAAGAGAGAGTGATCATTCAATTGAGAGTAGGAAATCTATCATTTCTCCTACTAGTGTAAGCCCAACATTTGCTGAATCAAGGAGGGTAGATTTGGACTAAGCTTGGATACTTTGTCTCTCTTCCAACGTAAAGTAATGGACAACAATGATGTGTAAGTGTCTTGGTATTTTTTAAGTTCTTGATAGCTTGTCTCTGGATGTTGTCATCAATTCAGCCATAAATTCCACATATTGTAAGAGGGCAACAGGGTGGAGAGGACTCCCCTGGCCTTAAGACAGTGATTGGGGTGGCTTTTCTTGTGATGTGTTGTGGTGTAATTTACTCAAGCTATGTTGAACAAATACTAATCTCACTTTGATTGGTCATGACAGATTTGTAAGAAGGTATTAATGCAACAAGCACCCCCTCCCCCTTTCTCTCTCTTTCTTACATATATAATTGTGTTTGCTTGATCACTGTCAATACATTTCAAAGCAGCCCGAGCATTATCTCTCTCTCTCTCTCTCTCTCTCTCTCTCTCTCTCTCTCTCTCTCTCTCTCTCTCTCTCTCGCTCTCTCTCTCTCTCTCTCTCTCTCTCTCTCTCTCTCTCTCTCTCTCTACACGTCCTAGTTCGCATCCAAAACTAGGTGGTGCCCGAAATTTGTGTAGGGTTAGGTTGCGGGTTTGTGTGTGTGTCTGTGTGTTTGTTGTGTTTTTCCAACCCCAACCCAATTGAGCAGCACGGGAGCCTAGAAGAGTGCTTAGAGGCCACTCTTCTTGTTGCCCGCCCCAGACCGCCTCAAATTGGTGAACCCACGGAGGAACGGCTTGTGGATCTTTTTGTGTAGGATCAATCTTTAGAATAGTCAAGTAGTTTGCATGAATCACGAGAATTTGTATGATCCTTTTATTCCAATTGCAAGGCAAAAGGTACACATAATTGTTAGTACTAAGTTGCAATTTCAACGCGTAATTCGTAGAATTTTAGGTTCTCTTAGGTTAGCGGAAATAAATGCTTCGGTAAATCGCTAAGGTATGACAATCGACTCGATAATCGTTTTGATGCCAAATTCGAAACTAGATGGCAGGGACCATACATAGTTAAGAAGGCTTTCAATTCAAGTTACTATCAACTTATGGACTTGAATAGGAAAGAGCACTCTAGGAAGGTAAATGGTTATTGCTTGAAGCCCTATTTGAGTCGCCTTCTACCAGAGGATCTACCAAAGATCTATCAAAGGGCAGCTGTCTCATGTAAGTATTGTTACATGAAGCATGAGTGTAACTCCAGCCAAAATTCTAAGGGGCCAAACAATGAAGATCTCATCAAGGACTCTGAAGCACTCTCTTTGGAAAAGATGCTCTATGATGGTACATGAATATACCATCATCCTGGGGGAGGGCTAATGATAGCCCTCTTTCGGCTCTCCGTAATTGCCATAGTGAGTTAACCCACCCTACCAAAATCATCCAAACACTGTGGCTATCCCTACCATTTCATTGTATATAGGTGTGTGTGAGTTAGGAGACTTTTCCCATATCTTCTTAAAAACCCTCAATTAGCTAGTCACTCGGCTAGTTGAGCCAAAAAATAAAAAAAATAAAAAAATAAAAAAAAATAAAAAATAAAAAAATATAAGTATATTATGGCCCATTTGTGTGTAAATATTTCATTGTATATAGGGCCTAAATAAAAGGATTTTTCATAATTATTTTGGTATTTATTTAAATATTTCTACCTATGGTGTGTTATTTATGCTATGTACATTGACTCACCATTACCATATTTTTTCTTACCATTTTGCATACTCTTTATTCCATATAAAAATAATTTCATACAAGTTTCTCTTATTTTTGGTGTAACTCCATCCCAATAAAAATATTAAAAAAACTAGTTCTATTTATGTGTATATTTTTTCACTACTGTGATTTTTTCCTTCCTACATCTATTCTCTATTACTCTCATAAATTAAACCGCCAAAAATATTCATCTTTTTATGGTAGGTTTATAATGAGAGAGATTTATTTTGACCCCTTTATATTTTTTCCACCTATATTATTTATATTTGACATGTACATATTTTTTTAGACCCCTCAATATTTGATTTTCTTAGTTGTACTATTCACTTATATCATGATCTCAACAATATCTTCAATTAATAGACCTACCAAATAAGGTCAAGGGTATGTGGCATGCATGCATGCACTATGGGGGGCTCACTCTTGGAGGTATTCAAAAGAATCATCCAAAGAAGGACCTCACAAGGACTTTGTGCAGTGGAAAAAAATAGTCGGTTTTGCTGAATTTTTAAAGATCACATGCTCCCCGAATTTGAAAAGGTGATACAAACAAAAGTTTTAGATCGTGGATTGAACTTTTATCTCAAATTTTTTCATATTTTTTTGAGCTACGAGCTGTGAGCTATGATTTTATTGATGGACCCCAGTTTGTCCATGCTATGCAGTCACACTCCCTCTTCCACTTTATCATTTTCCTCTTTCACACACACTTCTCCACTCATCATCCCCACCTCTCTCACCACTCCTCTCTGCACCCTACTCACCTTCTTCTCAACCTTGAAGAATAAGAGAAACCATGGTGAACTCATGTCTCCTACACACACTTCCATTCCAAAATTGACCACCTAGTCTCATTTTTCCTCACCCATATTACCCATATCTATCAATAAAAACCACAAAATTCAGCCTCTTCTCTTGAAAGACAGCATCATGGTGATTGATTACTCATGTTCACTTACCTTGGCTCTCAAGGAGGTCAAGAGTGGAGAAAAAATGTACCGTCAAAGCTAGTGGACCGTCAACAAGCGTCAAAATTGACCCTACTCAAGACACTTGGAGCATCAACATTGTAAGAAACCCATAATTTCTTACCTATTAAGAGTTTTTTCTTCCTTATTTGTACCCTACATGGATACTCCCATTGTAAATATCCAATTCCATTTGTAAATCAATAAAAATACTAACTCTACTAATTTACTAACACTAACCTACTATGAAAAGTCCTATCACCTCCACTTCTCTCCTCCCTCTCTTCTTCATCTATCCACACCAACTTCTTGATAATTCCAAGCAAAAGAAATTAGATAAGTTCTGAAAATCTAACCCAACCATGGTTAGAGGAGTAACCCTAACCCCCAAAATTGCTATAAAAAGAGGGTGTAGCTAGCACAAAAGGGGGGGATCCATAAGCAAGAGCACTATGCTATAGCTTTAGAAGCCAAGCTCAACCTCTCTAGAAGGAGCTCTTGAGTGGAAGCTCATTGTCTTATGCATATGCATGTGTTGTATTAGGGGTGATTAGCAAGGGAACTCTATGCCATTGTAAGAGAGAGTGATCATTCAATTGAGAGTAGGAAATCTATCATTTCTCCTACTAGTGTAAGCCCAACATTTGCTGAATCAAGGAGGGTGGATTTGGACTAAGCTTGGATACTTTGTCTCTCTTCCAACGTAAAGTAATGGACAACAATGATGTGTAAGTGTCTTGGTGTTTTTTAAGTTCTTGATAGCTTGTCTCTGGATGTTGTCATCAATTCAGCCATAAATTCCACATATTGTAAGAGGGCAACAGGGTGGAGAGGACTCCCCTGGCCTTAAGACAGTGATTGGGGTGGCTTTTCTTGTGATGTGTTGTGGTGTAATTTACTCAAGCTATGTTGAACAAATGCTAATCTCACTTTGATTGGTCATGACAGATTTGTAAGAAGGTATTAATGCAACAAGCACCCCCTCCCCCTTTCTCTCTCTTTCTTACATATATAATTGTGTTTGCTTGATCACTGTCGATACATTTCAAAGCAGCCCGAGCATTATCTCTCTCTCTCTCTCTCTCTCTCTCTCTCTCTCTCTCTAACTCTCTCTCTCTCTCTCTCTCTCTCTCTCTCTCTCTCTCTCTCTCTCTCTCTCTTTACACGTCCTAGTTCGCATCCAAAACTAGGCGGTGCCCCAAATTTGTGTAGGGTTAGGTTGCGGGTTTGTGTGTGTGTTTGTTGTTTTTTTCCAACCCCAACCCAATTGAGCAGCACGAGAGCCTAGAAGAGTGCTTAGAGGCCACTCTTCTTGTTGCCCGCCCCGGACCGCCTCACTATGTATAAGGTATACAAGTCAGTGGGCGCCCAGACTCTGGGCGGTCGGGCAAGGCACAGGCGCCTATATCCCAACAACCTCCCACTTAAAGGCGACTGTGCCTTTAAGCAAGGGAACCTAGTCTAAAGACTAAAAAAGGCGAGAGAAAATCGCTCTTAACCGATGCCCACTGGCTGGCTGTGATCGTGTGCATCCGGCTGTCCTGCTTCTGTGTAAGTCCATACACCACAAGATATACCACACACGTACTGCAAGTATGTACGCAATACCTACATATCTCCCTCGTGCACTATGCCATCATCAATCAACAAACGGCTGACAATCCCAATTGCAAATGCTCCCACTGCAGCTACGATATCCGGTCTCAAGATCAGCATCTCATACATGAGATCACCAAATGCCGATGCAATGCTAGCGGGCCCTGCTAGCTCTACAGAGCATGCATCAACATATATATCCCTGGCAATAGGCATCTCTGACTGACAAGGCGTGTCAGCCACATGTATCTCCTGACTGTCCGCAAAATACGCATCAACCTGTCGTGCAACCTCAGAGCAAACCAACTTCTCTAGGTGTCTGCTGGAAGACATATCCTGCACAACTATATCCCCATGCTCATTGTCGAGCATAGAAAGGAATGACTGCATAATCTCGCTGACATCTCAGCCTCCTCTGCAATCATCCACCACTCAATCTGTTGTGACTCACTAGAGCTCTCATGCTCTAACTCCGTTTGCATAGACTCTTGCACAACGTCCTCCTGTTGTGACTCACTAGAGCAAGACCGCTCTACCTGTCTATCCTGCATAGAAGTATCTCGCACAATTGACTCTCTGCTTTGCTCAGTCACTAGCAAAGCATGCATGTCTGACTCTGTCACCTCTCTGTGTGACTGCTCAAGTCGTGCCCCAACTGTGTGCACAACGAGCTCACTACTCTGCACTCCATGCAAAGCACCTTGCAACCCATGAGCAAAAGAGACCGTCCAGGTCTCTCGCTCTCTGCATGGATGTAACAAGATTGAGACTCGACCATCTCGCACCAGTACTATGTGCAATGGGTACCATGTACCAACTCTAGCACCTCTCGCAATCACCAGCGAACCCAAATGCAACGCAAAAGATCGCTCAAGCAGCGATACCCGACATCCACTATCCCGTAACTGTCTGACTGAGATCAAATTGTTGGAATTAGGGTTGCAGAGAAACACACACAGCTTGGAGAAGACGAAGGAAGCTCAAGGCACACAATAGAGAGTGTATTACTTAGTGTGCAATGGAAAGATAGATAGCCCTAGAGTGATGGGCGTATATACAATGCACGGGGGAAAAAACCTCCTAAAGAGGGAAAAAATGCCCCGGCGGTCCTAGTGTGTTCACACACATCACTACCACATGTATATGGTAACAAATCCCCCCTGGAGTGATGCGGTGAACGAGAGCTGGCACATGAGTAAAGGGAAGTGCCATGCCCTGAGGACAGGATCAGTCCACAAAGGGGAGTAAGCCCAAAGCTTTGCGGAAAGCTTCAAGCTTCTCACGAGACAATGCCTTTGTGAAAAGATCTGCAAGGTTGTCCTGTGTTGGCACATAAGCCAAGCTGATCTCTCCTGCTGAGAGCCTTTCCCTGACATAGTGGTAATGCACCTCAATGTGCTTTGTGCGAGCATGAAAAACTGGGTTCCTTGCAACTGCCAATGCGCTCTGACTGTCAGTGAAGATAGTGTTGGCAGTGTCCTGTCCAACACCCAAGTCAGCCATAAGGCGTCTGAGCCATACACACTCAACCGTAGCTGTGAAGACTGCCCTGTACTCAGCCTCACAACTCGAAGTGGCCACAGTAGGTTGCTTCTTGCTCAACCATGATATACATGAACTGCCAAGCATGAAACAAAAACCACTTGTGGACACTCGCGTGTCAAAACAACCAGCCCAATCTGAGTCCGAAAAAGCATGTAAGTCTGGCGGCAATGATCCCCCCTTGGGATAAAACAAGCCAAGATGTAAAGTGCCACTAAGGTAGCGGAAAATCCTCTTGACAGCCTGCCAATGCTTAGACCCTGGGCTATGCATAAATCTGCTGACCTGCGAGACTGCAAACTGAATATCTGGCCTCGTGTTGCATACATAAATGAGGCAGCCAACAGCAGTTTGGTAAAGAGTGACATCAGCAGGATCGCCAGCATCATGTAGACTCAACTTCAAACCTGTTTCCATGGGAGTGGCAATAGGTTTGCAATCCTCAAGTCCAAACTTACATAGCAATGTCTCTATGTAACTTTTCTGACACAAGGCAATACCACCATCACACTGCTTAAACTGTATACCCAAGTAATGATGCAACAGCCCCAAATCTTTCATCTTGAAAGTAGCATTCAAATCAGCCTTAAATTCAGCAATATGTCTCTCATTTGGTCCAGTGATCAGCAAATCATCAACATAAAGAACCACAATGAGAAATACATCATCCTCACGCTTTACATACAATGTGCTTTCTGTTGGACTGTTACGAAAGCCTCGTTTAACCAAATGAGTGTCAGCTTTCTCATACCAAGCACGAGGAGATTGCTTCAACCCATACAAAGCCTTCTTACATTTGCACACTTTGTCCTCTTGTCCTTTTATGACAAAACCGCGAGGCTGCGTTACATAAACTTCCTCAAATATGTCACCATTCAAGAAAGCAGTAACAATGTCTGATTGATGTACATCCCAACCAAAATGAGCTGCCAATGCACATAGAAAACGCACAGTAGTCATACGACAAGTGGGAGCAAAAGTCTCTTCATAATCTATGCCTTTTTGTTGTGCATAACCCTTTGCAACAAGTCGAGCCTTATGGCGATCGATCTCACCATCCGGCTTGCGTTTCAACTTGTAAACCCACTTCGTACCAATGGCCTTTTTGCCAGGAGGCAAATCACATAAAGTCCATGTGTCATTCTCTATAAGTGCATCATATTCTGATTTCATGGCAGCAATCCAATTTTCTGAATTCTGTGCTTCATCAAAAGACAGAGGCTCCTCAACATCATGTAAACTAGACACAGCCAAAGCATAACAATCTGATGCATAAGATGCATGGCGAGAGCCTGAACGAGTACGACTAGATAAAGGTGCATCCAATTTACTGTCACGCAAAGTGTGCACCAGCCATTTTGGCATACTTCTAGCCTGCTCATTTTCAGCCCTTTCCTCATCAAGTACATCATGTACATCTGCATCAGTAATAGGCTGTTCTAAAACATTTTCAGAAACCCCCATAGGCTGTACATTTGCCTCATTGGAACTTACATTCGTATTTCCACCACTGAAAAGAGGCAACAAAGTGTCATAAATGTCCTGTGAGCTTACATTACTGTCTCTAGTACATGACAGCAAGGGTTGAACAGAATCTTCCACAAACACTACATCCCGTGAAACCAAAATACGTTTTGTTTGCGGATGATACAACCTGTAACCTTTGCTTTCAGCACTATAACCAACAAAAATACATTTGACAGCCTTATCATCCAATTTTCTGCGCTGCACTTGTGGCACCAAAGCATATGCCAAACAGCCAAAAACACGCATGTGCTCAATAGAAGGTTTTCTATCATGCCATGCTTCATATGGAGTAATAGACTGCAAAGCTTTCGTAGGACACCTGTTAAGTACATAAGTGGCACACATGATGGCCTCAAGCCAAAAAGAGTGCGGCAAAGCTTGACTTTTGACCATACATCGTGCCATTTCCGTTAGTGACCTGTTTTTCCTCTCAGCAACACCATTTTGCTGAGGTGTATAAGGCACTGTACATTGGTGTTTTATCCCACGACTAGCCAGAAATGCATTAAATTCATGAGACATATACTCCCCCCCTCGATCGGAACGGAGGGTGCCCATAGTACATTTTGAGACATTTTCAGCCATAGCCAAAAATTGTTTGAAGCACATAAAAACTTCGGACTTCGCTTTAAGCGGAAATACCCACGCATGCCTGGAGTAATCATCAATGAAAGTCACGAAGTACAGGTAATTGCCCAAGGACGGAGTTTGCATGGGCCCACAAACATCACTATGCACAAGCTGCAACCTGCATGTGGCCCTAACTGAACCATCCTTTGGAAACTTAGAACGCTGCATTTTACCCAGAATACAGCCTTCACAAACATGTTTGATAGGTGCTTCAAGAGGCGGCAAAGAAGCAACCATATCAGATTTCTGCAAACGCAGCAAACTGGCAAAATTCAGATGACCAAAACGTGCATGCCAAAGTTTTGCATCTGAAATAGCCCTTGAATCTGCAACAGCATTTGCAAAATTTTGTCCACACTTGTCATACAAAGTGAGCTTATACAGCCCACGACACAAAAGCCCAGATGCAACAATTTCATCACCAAAACTGAGATCATGAACTGTACATCTGTCATCCACAAATTTGACTACAAGTCCAAGTCTAGCAAGTGCGGATACAGACAATAGATTCTTCTTGATCCCAGGTACATAAAGTGCATCAACAAGTGTGAAGGAACTGCCATTAGCAGCAGTGAGCACAATCTTTCCAACTCCCTGAACTGGATAAGAGGCGTTGTTGGCACAAGTGACTGAATTCCCATGAGGGACAGACTCGAGAGAGGTAAACAATTCACGATGTGAGGTAATGTGCTTTGTAGCACCACTGTCGAAATACCACACATGTGAATCTGCAGCAACTGACAAGCATGCATCATGGACAGCAGGATTGTAAGTGCACTCTGCACTAAAAGCCCATTCTGCCTCAACATCAGCATCACAATCTCCTTTCACAGAAGACTCAACAATGGCTGCATTTGTAGTGGAACCATCATTTGCAGTGGAACCACCCTCTTTCTTCTTAGCCTCTTTGGCCTTCAACTTAGGACACGACTTGATCAAGTGATCATTGGCTTTACAATAATGGCAACGCATTTTCTTTTTGCCCTTATCACCAGAATTGCCAGACGAAGTGCTGCCAGCAGAAGCATTAGGAACAGAAATTTTGCCACTCGCAGCAGAACCATAAGAAGTGGCTGCATTACTGTTACCACCCTTTCTTTGAGAAGCAATAAAAGCCTGTTCAACTGCACGCTGCCTAGTCCTGTTTTTTCTAGAAAGTGACTCTTGCAACAGCAATGTGCATAATGCATCAAACTTGACAACTTCAGGATTTCCTTGGGTCATCAGTCTCCAAGTACTAGCAAAAGTCTGGTAGGAATCTGGTAAGGCATCAAGAACAGTCTGCACAAGGGAACTGTCAGAAATGACTTCACCTGCAGAAATGAGTTGCTCATTGATATCCTTGACACTAGCAAGGAAAGTGTCCATATCATCTTCCTCATGCATAATCTTCGACTCTAGCTCTTTACGCAGCAAAGCAATTTTAGCCTCATTGCGGCTTGCATAAAGACCTGCTAGAATATCCCAAGCCTGTTTTGCAGATTTTGCTGAACGGATGTGAGGAATAATGGTGCGCTTCACAGACAACGCAATCAATGCATGAGCCTGCGCATCCTTAACATCCCAACGAGCTTGTTCTGCTGTAGGCAAAACAACTCTAACAGCTGCAATCCTTGCAGCAAGACCTGCAACATCCTCAATATCGCCTACATCTTCAGAACCAGGACGTACATCAATGCCCTGCACAATGTTCCAGACACCTTTTGACACAAGAACGTGTTGCATCATATAAGCCCACATAGGGTAGTTGTCCCCATCCAACCTGTCCTCAGCAGCAAACATCTTGAACACATCTGTGTTGTTGTTGTCAGCCATGGTAAATGCTGCACCTGATGTGAAAACTGCCCGAAAATAGGAGAAATGGAGCGGGAACAACTTGTGCTATATAGCACAAACCGTAGAAGACTATAAGGCACCTGTTATGCAGAAAACGGCACTGACAGAAAATCTGCACAAAATGACGAAATAACCTGTGCAGTACTGCCCGTAGTGGAAACGGAGGCCGAAATGAGCCCAAATCAAAATTCTGAGCAGACCAAGCTCTTCGAGCTTACCCAAAATATTTGTCGACCTGCGAACGCTTGCCAAAGCTCACTGAAATCGGAGAAAGTGAGCAGGCGTGTGCTGGAGCAGCTGGCGACTAAGCCCGGGAGGACGTGACCTGCTCTGATACCAATTGTTGGAATTAGGGTTGCAGAGAAACACACACAGCTTGGAGAAGACGAAGGAAGCTCAAGGCACACAATAGAGAGTGTATTACTTAGTGTGCAATGGAAAGATAGATAGCCCTAGAGTGATGGGCGTATATACAATGCACGGGGGAAAAAACCTCCTAAAGAGGGAAAAAATGCCCCGGCGGTCCTAGTGTGTTCACACACATCACTACCACATGTATATGGTAACACAAATCCCGTCTCAGATCTCGCACATAACGAACATGATGCAGGGTAAATCTCATACCACTAGGCAAGGACAAACATACGTCTCCTGCACCCTCAATGTCATACACAACACCATCAGCCATGTGCACACAACCAAGTATCCCACTAGAAAACATGCTAAACCACTCACGATGCGACGTGACATGGAAAGTAGCATCTGAATCTAGTAACCAATGTGAAGACAATGTGCAATCCGATATGCAATCCGTAGACATAAGATCGTCTGAAGACAAGCTAGATGTAAATAAGACATCATCGTCACAAGCATACTCAGTAACCACCATACTAATCTCACTAGCATCTGTCATGCCCAAATCTGCATCACGTATCTGTCGCCTCCGTTGTCTCAGACGCCTGAAACATCGACGCCTAATGTGCCCTCTATGTCCACAATGCCAACATGTCAAGTCTCTATGCCGTCGAGACTTGCGTGTGGGACCAATCTCTCCCATGGACATAGAAGTGGGACTAGACTCCCCTGTAGACATGGATGTCGCGTACATAGCATGTAAACTCTGCCATAAAGCATGAGTTGTAGTCTCCCTCGAGACCTGCCAGGAAACAGACTCAACCAGATGCAAATGAATCGTAGACATGGCTAACTCATCAAGATCCTACCAATCATCATCACGCATAGACTTGGGCTTCGCCGATAAACCACGCAAGGGTTTATCCTGTCCCAAATCCACCAATGCAACAAGCATATGGTCCTTCCAAGCAACAAAATCTGCACCATCAAACTGTGTCAGACCATAATGCTGGAAGTCAAATGAAAAATCAGCCATAATGCTCGCAAAAGAGCAACCAACAATGAGTAGCAAATGTCAACCAAATCAGCCCTAAACTGGCTCGAATCGCATCAACAAAAGTCTGCAAATATGGCTCAAAACCTGATGCAAAATTGCACCAATAACCGTGCAAAACGTTGTTCAAAATCACAAGTCAATATGACTCGAATCCGGCTACCTAGCTTGTAGCCACACAAGCATACATCACAATATACACTCCTGTGAGTGTGCCAAGATAATTGTATGCCTGTCAAACTGTGAGATAATCACCAAGCCCACATTGTGCAGTATCGATGCATATACACGCACAAATCTCCCACCTGCAGAGAACACCGCACGCAAATGCTGAGTGCAACCCGCAATCTCTACCTAGATCGCATAAATGATGCGCATACAACTCCTGGGAAAATTTCGCCAGAGTTTCGACGCATAATGGCTATCAACACAAAATAACCATTGTCCTGCAAGCTCAATACAATGAGCAATCAATGCGCATCAAACTACACTCAACATACATGCATAAGCTCTGCAAACTTGTGTCCAACAAATGCTCACAGAGAGTACCATAGGTGACCATACATGTCATCCACAACCAACCTCTGCACTTGCTCACAAGATCTACTGCTCACCACATAACCATACATAGAGCATTACCCGCTCAAAGAACATGTATGCAAGCCACAACACTGCAGAAGAACCACTCAACTGCAACTGGCAACACCTGTGGGAGTACTAGACTCAACCTCTACCTGGGAGTCAAACCCGATCTTGTAACACCTGCAAATGTGCCTGCTACCTGCAGTGTGCACGTGTCTGCAGCAAAGAAAACAATAGAGCCCAAAACTGTCCTGAAAAACAGATTGTGTGTTTTTAATTTCAGACCCACCTGCACTCCGAATCAAAAAATGATTCCTTCTACAAAGTCGTAGAGCTTGAAGCTAGCTCCGTTTTGAACCAAAAAGTTTTGGAATTGGAGCTTTATAGCTCAAGTTATGAGCAAAACAGTGGACTGCTATCAAACTGAACGACTTTATTCGAAAGGCTCAAACTCACTTCCCACCTCGATGCGTGAGCTCAATGCATCAATCTCACAATGCTTCCATGTCTATGGAAGCTCCAAGCTCCAACCTGTCCGCCGATGTAGCCGTTGCAAAGCTTGCCGAGAAGAGGGAAGATGTTGTACACAGTGGGCTGATCTGTAGAGGAACTGTGGACTAATCTGTGAGCACTAGGAAGCTCCTGAGAGCTCTCTTGCAAGCCTCTGTATAGCTGCCCACAAGCCTCCTCTATTTCTTTGCTCAGATCTGTGACCTCTCCGCCATAGCCGACGAGTTCATCGCGAAGCCGTCCATCTACGCTCTTACACCTGTCGCTCTGATACCAATTGAAGGGGATCGGAGATCATAGAGAAGGAGACACACAACACACAGAATTCGTAGAGCTTGAAGCCAGCTCCGTTTTGAACCAAAAAGTTTTGGAATTGGAGCTTTGTAGCTCAAGTTATGAGCAAAACAGTGGACTGCTATCAAACTAAACGACTTTCTTCGAAAGGCTCAAACTCACTTCCCACCTCGATGCGTGAGCTGAATGCATCAATCTCACAATGCTTCCATGTCTATGGAAGCTCCAAGCTCCAACCTGTCCGCCGATGTAGCCGTTGCAAAGCTTGCCGAGAAGAGGGAAGATGTTGTACACAGTGGGTTGATCTGTAGAGGAACTGTGGACTGATCTGTGAGCACTAGGAAGCTCCTGAGAGCTTTCTTGCAAGCCTCCGTATGGCTATCCACAAGCCTCCTCTATTTCTTTGCTCAGATCTGTGACCTCTCCGCCGACGAGTTCATCGCGAAGCCGTCCATCTACGCTCTTACACCTGTCGCTCTGATACCAGTTGGAGGGGATCGGAGAGCACCACAGACGGAGAGTGAGAGAGAGAAGGAGACACACGACACACATATATGGGTGGGGAGACTCAAAGAGTGAGCAGCCCCCTATACACTTATGCTATGTATAGGTTATACAAGTCAGTGGGCGCCCAGACTCTGGGCGGCCGGGCAAGGCACAAGCACCTATATCCCAACAGCATCCCTTGTCACTCTTTGAGTATCCATTGACACAGTGTATTGATTGTGAGCCTTCAACTCGCTTGAAATTCCACTTCTTCTTCCTTGGCACTTCAGTTGCTTGGACCTCCCAAAAAACCCGATTCACCCCTGTGTGACCACTTTCATCATTAAATTTATGCTTCAAGAAGCCAACAACATCCTTGGCACACTTCATATGCCATGCACCTGGCTTTAACTGCTCATGTGTTAAAGCCCTCTTAACAATTGCCCCTCCCCCATCATGCTCCCCTTTGCCGTGGCCCGAGGCAAAGAAACTCCACAGCATTTCAATGCCACTCAAATCGTAGTACCTAAAACAATGACCCACCTTCAATGCTGGGCAGAAACAAATTTTTGGAAACTTTTCATCAGAGGTGGAATAAAACTTGGCATACCTTGACACGAAGAAGAACGGTCTAGATGACTTAAATTGAGCAGCACATCCATCTGACCACACCCAATGCCGCTTCAAGAGGTTGAATCCCTGATTTTGAATCCAAACACTATGTAGTTGCAAGCAATGTTGCACAAAGAGCATGTCATGATCTTTGTCATCAGAAATGTAAAAATGTGTATATTTTAACACCTGGTCTTTCTTGTCTTGAATGTATGTAATGTGCACCAAGATGGTGACTTGTGAAGAGTACCAATGCATTGAGTGGATTTTATATTGCTCCCTAAATGAGTAATTTTCACAAAGTCTATAATGGAGACCACTACATCTCTAGGAAACCTATGAATACAATCTTTGAACTGCTGAGATTGCCACCGGGCAATAGAATTGTGTCGGATGTAAGTGGTCAGATCCTTTTGAAGAAAAGATGTGAAATCCTTGCATCCCATTTTCTTCATCAGAAGATCCTTGCACTTCTTTCCTTTTGAGAATGGGTTGAGGCACCGTCTTCAAACACCTTAACAAAAATTTGGATTGCACTTTCAAGTGTTTTGTTTGGACAAAGCATTAATCTCTTTGACCGACTTTGAGGACATTCTCCCTTCAAGCAAGGCAACTTATGAAATGCGGAGTGCATTGGTTTTGTACATAACACACTTTCAGTCAATGTGCTTACGCTAGTGTATGTGTATGTGACAGCTTCACACTTACTTGGAGCCTCTTTTGGCAAGCATATAGCAGACATGCAGCCACACCCATTGCCGTACATGCCTTCTTATTGTGTCTCATGTGGTTGAATGCTTCCTTGAAATATATCATCTGAATATGATCAATACAGAAGCACGTGTAACGGTCCTTCAACTTACAACCAAACCAAGGTTTCAATCCCTCAAAAAATATGAGTGAGATCTTGATGTGTGGATATTGCATTTGGAACCTCTTGTAAAGCTCTTCTTGTGAAAGAAAAAATAAAACCCATAGAGGCTCATACTTTTTTCAAAGTAAAAGCTCTGTGAGGTATTCAACAACTTTTTTCTACCTCCAAAGTACCTAGAGAACCTCTTTATTGTCATGGTACTTCCATGACTACCTTTGAAAAGAACTCTATGGTACTTTTGAGACTACCTTTGCGAGGTATTCTAGACTCTTTCAAAAATCTAGAGTACCTAAAGAGCCTCTTTTCTAACATGGTACTTCCATGACTACCTTTGAAAGTAACTCTATGAACTTTTTCTACCTCCAAAGTACCTAGAGAACCCATTTAAACTTGCACGGTACTTTCAAGACTACCTTTGCGAGCTATTCTAGACTCCTTCAAAGATCCAGAATACCTAAAGAGCCTTTATAATATCATGGTACTTCCATGACTACCTTTGAAAGGAACTCTATGAACTTTTTCTACTCCAAAGTACCTAGAGAACCCATTTACACTCGCATGGTACTTTCAAGACTACCTTTGCAAGGTATTATAGACTCTTTCAAAGATCCAAAGTACCTAAAGAGCCTTTTTACTATCATGGTACTTCCATGACTACCTTTGAAAGGAACTCTATGACTTTTCTCTACATCCAAAGTTCATACCTTTGAAACTTTAGGAGCATACGTGTGAATCATCAAGCAAATGTATTGGATGCTTTATGTAATATTTTTTGCCCAATCGTTTTCGACGCACATCTTTTTTGTTTGGCGACACTCTTGTCTCTATCTGCCAAAAGGAAAAAACTAGGTCTTTTGTCGCCTGTGTGATGGTGGAACTTGGAGGTAGTCGATGACTACATAATTGCAAAGGAAATGCGCTAGCCTCAACCTGTTTTAACCGCGAATTGGTTGCTGCAAAGTTTCACCGATGCAATCCAGTAAATCTAGCCATCCTGGAGTTGCTAATAGACCTTGATGGATCTCCTTCACTATTCACCAACATCATGCATACGGCTCTTTTAATCTTCAGCTCCTCTTCAAACATGGATGCTTTGACTTTAGTAATTGTGTCTTGAATATTGGATAGTATTGACTTCTCAGATGCATGATGCAAACGTCTAAAAGCTGGCAGTCCTAGAAGACATTGAAAGGCGGTTTTCTTAGCATCACAAGTCATGCCTTTTGTTGCTTCCTGCCAGCATTTTGAGACTTTCATGCAAACCTAATTCACATCTTCTATTGACCTTGAACCTGATGCATCACTTTCTTGTTGTCTCCTACGGCTCTCTCTTTTCATCATAGACCAATATTCTTGCATCCGATGGTTACCTTCATGGAGAATTATGACTGAGTCTTCCCTGTGGTAATTGTGAGGCATGTCATCATGAAGTGGACTGTATTGCGCATGCTGCTGAAAGTACTCACAGCCTTGCAATGTGCTTGGAGGTGGCTAGTCGTGCACAATCCTCTCTTCCAAACATTCAACACCACAAGCAATGGCCGACGATCCAACATGGCAATTGTGTGGAAGTTGTTGCTGGTGCGTAACGTGCTCTCCCAAACTGCTGAAATCAACATTCCACGAAAGGTGACAATCGAGTGGAGGCTGCTTCTCGGACACAACCTATTGGCCAATCTCCTGCTGCAACATCTCCATTCCGATCTCGTGGACCATTGTCTCCACACCTTATGACAATTCTCCGCAAGGTCCCTCGACAACTTCTTGCTGCAGTTTTTTCTCTTTTTTTGAGAGAGAGAGAGAGAGAGAGAGAGAGAGAGAGAGAGAGAGAGAGAGAGAGAGAGAGAGAGAGAGAGAGAGAGCTTGTAGACTGTTGAAGGGGTAGGTAGAGAGTCTTGCCTTTGACTAAATCAAGAACCATTAAAGTGGTTGGCACAACGCCTTTAGAAATATTGAATATTTATCTTTTGGATTTTAAAAACTACCAACAAAACACCAACCAAGAGTGCCTCACAAGAGATGTCAAGGACACTAATTTTTGACCAACCAACCCATGCTTTAACCCCTCTAGCCATGGGCCTTTCAATCAAACTACGGGTAGGGGATTTAGGCTTAGTCTTTCTAAATGAATTGGAAGTTTACTGCTGGATTTTAAATGCATGTTGCAAAATATTAGTTCATTTTACAAAGCTTCATTTATTTTTTATTTGACAAAAGGCTTACTTTGCCTCTCAACAATGGCTCTTGCATCATCAAAAAACATGCCCTCATTGGATTCCCTTCACAAGAATTATCATATGTAATTTGACAAAATTGCCACATCCTTCTTACTGCCACCAAAACTTTATCAATGGAACATGTTGTGCACGGTGAATATAAATGAACAAGAATGATCAATGACAACCTGTAAACCTAAAGTGCTTGCACCCAAAAGAACATAAACTCTTCAACCAAGAAACTGGTGTTTCTCACAAGAGAGCTTCAATGTTGATCTCCGTAATGGAACAGGGATCTGGAATCAAAAAAATTTGTAATGATTGAATGGCAAGAAAACATAACGAAGGATAATTAACAAAAATGGGACTGGAAACACTAACTGCAAACCTCAAGAGAAATGTGTGCATGAATGGGCACAAGAACTCTCATATTCTTCATTGAATTTTGGGCCCATACGGATCAATTTTTATGCAGAAAAAGAAGTTTGGTCAGTGCCTAAACATAATCTCAAAACATCACTTTGTAAGTGTTTGACCATTTCATAAATGACAAGCTATGAATGCACTCGTCACATAGAGCTAGTTGTGACCTAGAAAACTGGAAATCTATACATGCATGCACATGACACATCTACATCCATATTTGAGGTTCCATACATCATGAAAAATCACCACATCCATCCAATCATGATATAAAACAACCCCACCACTTTGATAATCCATATGCTATAACTCCCATATAAGTGCAAAAAAACTTTTTCCTATTTTTGGATGCATGCATGATATGCAAAATTGACCATATACCAATGCATCAAGCTCAACCCTATAACATAGAATAACACCTTATCACATCATTTCACCCATATGAGACTCATGCTAACAATTGTGACACGAGAAAAAAGTCATTTCATGTAAAACCGTCCAGGGCTAGCTTGGGGGGTATACTCTCCCACACACACTCATACACACTCTCAGGGTGTGAAGTGCAAAGTGCAAGAGTTCCATCTCCTTTTCCAAGTTAGTAGAGAAGTTGAGAGCCTACACCAACACTCTTGGCTATGGAATACAAATCCAACCAAGAGCCATGCTTCTATGCTTAATCTTGCCATCTTCTCCATCTTCATTACTATGCTATTATGTATGCTAGCAAGAAGAGTGATGATAAGTGAGCAACTACGTATTTCTCCTATGGAATGTTTCTTATTCCTCTTCCCTACCCTCATTCCCCCGCTAGCTCTCTCCACCTTCAAAGGTGTTTGAGGCCTTGGGACTGAGGCTTGGGATAGTTAATGATTTTTGCAAAGTTTATGTTATGCTCATGATGCATGAATCTTTCCATCTTCATTGCATCACCTAGGTCACAAGGAACATAGAGAGATTGTATTGTACCAAGTCTCTCTTGATGGGAGAATCTATAATACAAATGCCTATTGGAGGTGGGACCGGCTCCATATAAATCCGGTCCTCAGCTGTTGTCATGTTCTCTAAACTCTCTCTCTTGCAAAAATATTGTTCATGCCAAGTTAACTAAATACTATGTTTATGTTGCTACCATCAATTAAGTTCACCCTCTATGCTCACAAAGTATTCTCACAAAAGTGCTTTCTTTAATTTTCTAATTCCTCTACTCTCAAAGTTCAAAGGCCATTCCCATTACATTGGTATCATAGCATTTGGTTTCTCTTTTCTTGCTTAAGAAGAGAGGTCCTTAAGTAGCTTATTAATGGTTGATTTTGTTAATTATACTTGGGTAAGTGGGATTGGGATCCATTATCGGTTTTGCTGAGCCCACTATGTGGGATATGGTGCATAAAAACACAAAAATGGTGCCAAAAAGCACAAAAACGTAAAAGTAGTGCAGAAAGCACTCAAAAAGTGGATTTTTTCTAAATTAAACCCTAGCTTCCTCAAGATTAGTAGATTAAGGATTCGGCCCTGCTTTTCACAAAAAAGCACCAAAAACCAAGAAAAGACTTTAAAAATATTTTTTCCAAAACTAATACAAACATCTATATCAAAATATGAAAATTACCTTGCTTTTCCTTTTAAAACCTTTCAACATTGCACAACAAGCATCCTAAACCAAATATTAAAGTAACTTACACTCCAAATCTATTTTTCTTAGTTTTAAAAGGGACCCAAAAGTTGAAAGTCTTACATATTTCCTTTTTCATCTTGGACAAGAACTCTCTAAAATCTTGGAGGCAATCCCTCACAAAACAAATGTCTCCTAACCAAGCTCACAGACTCATTCACCTAGCTTTACCATTGTATCATTCTTCTTTTTTTGTTCAGCCTTGTAAACTTGTGTAGTTGAGTGTAGCAAGTGGAGACATCCTTAAAGATGTTAAGCCTTATCATGATTACCTCTTTGTGGCTATTATAATTGCACCTCTCTTCTTGATGATAAAATTCCTTTTAGTTGTAGATCATAGCTTATTTTCATTAAAAATCAAAAGTAATATCACTTTATTTCTTAAAAGAACTATTGGAAACTTTGCAAAGAGTATTTCATCTCCAATGATTTGTTTTTTGTAAATTTATCATTCCATTTTAGTATAGATAATAGCTTATATCACAAGGTGCTCTTTTGGAGGCTTGTGAAGCAAGCAACACAAATTTTGATGCCATTGAATGGGAATTTTTAATCCTGTTATGTCCCTAATATTTTCAACATCAACACTGGTATCAAACCATTGATATGTTTGTTACTACTATTGTTGGTAGTATTCTCGCTTTCACGACTATGAAAGCGATAGTAATGTCAATGCTTAATGCTAATAGTGATGGAGATACTAACATTGCTCAACCATAAATACATGCCTCTATATCGATAGTTCATTTACTTCTCACTGATCCAAATGAGACACATATTGTTGTCTTGAATGCCACATTTAAAACATCAAATTGGGGGATTTTGCATCCTTATTTGGGCATTCTATTTAAGCAGTGTGATTAAGGTATAGCATTATGTCAAACAACAACATTTTGACTTGATGATTGTAAGCCAATTTTGCTACTCCTATGGTGAGAGGTTTGAAGTTTAAGTCTACACAATGTTGGAGATCCTACAGCTGCTACTGCCTATCGGGCATCTATTGGTTGACTCATTTATTTATGCATTACAAGGCTAGAGATTCAGTTTACAATCTCAAAAGTAAGCAGAGTTATGCATAGCCTAGGCTCTAAGCATTGGCACGTAGTTAAGAGGATCTTTTGGTACTTGAGTGGCACTATACATCTTGGGTTGTTTTATTCCTAGGGGGGACCATTGCTACCAAAATTACATGCATTTTATCTACCGATGTTAGGATCAATTTTGATTTTTTAAATATTTTTTAATGTTTTTGGTGTTTTTTTGTCAAAAGTAGGGCCATATTCTTAATCTACGAGTCTTGAGGAAGCTAAGGTTCAATTTTGTAAAAATCCGCTCTTAGGTAAACTAGGTGAAGCCATGGTTCAATTTTAGATTATTTTTTTTTTGCTTTTCATACTATTTTTATCTTTTCGTGCTTTTCGGCAATACTGAAAAGCAATGTGCTCTTTAAAATGGTTCAAATTCAAATTGGTCATTGCCATAACTTGAGCTCACACCTACAAAATAAGATAAATTATAGCACAACACTACATTCAAGTAAAGCCTTCAATGAGTTAAAAGTTTCAAAAATTATTAGTGTCCCCCTTGCACAAAAATAGAGTGGTCATAAGTTTGTCCGACTACTCTGTTTTTGTGCAAAGGAGGACACATGTTATGAAGATGCGTCCCCGTTGCACAAAAATAGAGTAGTTGAGGGCGACTGCTTTCTTTTCGCACAAGGAGGACAAAAGTTGTGAAAAGAAAGATATGTCTCCCTTGCGTAAAAATAGAGTAGTCGGGCTAGGAGGACACGAGTTATTTAAAAAAGGATGTGTCTTCATTGTCAAAATAGAGTAGTCAGAAGCCGACTACTGTATTTTCATGCAAGGAGGACATAGTTCCTCACAAGAAAGATGTGTCCTCCTTGCACAAAATATGTATACAAGGAGGCTCATCCGACCATGCATATTTTTTGAAAGGAGGACACATGTTAAATTGAATTTGTGAAGAAATATGTGTAGAAAGAAAAATGAAGATGTGTCTTCCTTGCGTGAAACATGACTAGTTGGAGGATTGTTCGACTACTCAATTTTTGTGCAAGGGAGACACATCTTGATCTTACAAATCCAAAAACTTACCAAGATATGTAGCATCCATGGATTTGAAGAAGATATTGAATAGTAGTTTCTCCCAATGTCAAAAATCCACTTCAAATTGATCTTCTAAAGCATATAAAAACGAATATAGTGTTGAGAATTGTGTACTATCCAAAAAGGTAGAAGAAATAATGCAAAGACAAAGAAGTGAATCCCAAGGAAAATAGGTAGAAATGTTTTTTGGGTGTGATGTCTTTTATATATACTTAGTGCACAATTATCTAGGCAAAATTTGATTTGGCACAAATTACGATACATGGATTTAACCATTTTGCATGAAATTGACCATTATGCACAAATATCAAGGTTCATAATTTACATAATATATATAGCTCAAAATTTTTATAAATCTCATTTTTGCTCAATCTACTCTATTTTGCCAAAATTTTCAAGTGAGATTCTCAATCCACAATGATGCTTAGAGGGCATAAATGTACATTTTTTCTCTGATTTTTTAAAATCTATTTTATTCAATGTATGTTTCTTTGAAGACGTGTCCTCTCTATGTGATTTTAGAAGGTTTGACCGACTACAAAGTGTGTAGAGAGGCACATATTTCAATTGATTTTGTGTCCTTTTTACGTAAATTCTTTGTTGTCGGAGGCTCATCCGGGCCTTCTAAAATTGTGTAAGGACACATGTTGTTGGAGTATAAAATTTTGATTTTTGAAATGTGTTCTCCTTACACAAATGCTTTGTTGTTGAGCTCCTTGGTGCCTTCTAAATTCTTTTAAGGCACTTGTTGGAGTACAAACTTTTGATCAATTTTTTGAACATGTGTCCTCGCGCAAATTCTTTGTTGTGCTCATCGGGGCCTTCTAAAATTGTTTAAGGCACAATCTTCTCAATGATTCTACATAGTTGATGCAATGTACACAACTAGACATTTGAAAGGGGAATATCTAAAACAGCTTGAAAATTTGGATATTTAGAGTGTCTATCTAGGGCTTTGTTCCAACTAACAAGATTTAGCCCTTTGCTGCACCCATGCGGTAAATATAGGGGCTTTTGGCATTGGTACCCTTTGACACATTGTAAATACACTTTAGTATCTTTAGATATCCCCCCATGTGCCATTCCACCTTGTACCTACCAAAACCCTCAGCATCTAACTCCTCCCCAGCCTATTGGGCTTTGATTATTGTAGGGATACTAGTGTGGTGGAACACCCAATTTAGCACATTGAAATCCTCACTATCAACCTCAAAAGAACCTCATCCATCAAATACTCTTCTTGGATTGTACACTAAATTTTTAGGGGATTTTCCCCTTTGTGGTATCAAGAGCTCTATTCATGAGGGTTATTAATACTCTCCCAAGTTTTCTACCCTTCCAATTTTGGTTTTATCTAATTTGATCACAAAAATGGCTTGCCCATTCATCTCGATATGTTGAAGGTCATAGAATTTTATCATTGCCCTTTGCAAAGTTCTCAAGTTCAAGAACGAATTTTTTGAAAGGATTAAATTTGAGGTCTTTCTTCTTACTAGGATATATTTCATTGATGTGGAAAGGCTCTCCAACATCTCTATGACCCTAGAATTAATTTTGAGCCTTGCCTGTTGAAAAATAGATGGCTTTGGTAGCAAGGAGCCCTTCACTCTTGACTGCTTCAAGGTTTTATTCATGATATCGAATAGCTTTCAATAATATGTCCTACCGATTCCAACTTTTTCCTTAGTGCTTTGAACTTCATCCTTGTTCAATGTAGAACTCTGCAAAAATACATTGATGCATTTCTTCCTAGCCTTCTTAATCTTCTTTCATCCAATAGGTTGCCAGTAACAACAGGTGGAATCACTTCACAAAATGATTGTGATTCACTTCTCATGTTTCCTTGTGACTAGTCTTGCTAACCTAAGAACCCGAGGTAAACACAAAGATACCAATTTGGAATATAAATCAAATTTACCTCACTGCTTTAATTCTTTTGTTGCTGCCTCCACCTCTTTGCTTGAGACTCTCAATATTATTCAAATTCCTTTGTCTTTGTCTATGATGCATTTCTTCCTAGCCTTCTTAAATCTTCTTTCATCCAGCAAACAACATGTGGAATTACTTGAAAAAATGATTGTGATGTACCTCTCATGTTTCCTTGTGAACAGTCTGGTTGAACTAAGGACCTGAGGTAAGCACAAACAAAGACTGTATCACCCAAAGATACCAACTTGCAAGACAAAGATACTAATTTGAATATTAATCAATTTTACCTCACTGCGTGGATTCTTCTGACGCAACCTCCACCTCTTCACTTGAGACTCTCAATATTTTTCAACTTCCTTTGTCTTTGTCTAAGCCCAATCTCTATCCTCTTTCTTCTGACTATTTTTAGCAATGTTTGCAGGTTCTTTACCTTCTCCTTGCTTTCTTGAAGCTGATGATTGACAGAATCCTTGAATAATAGTAGCAAATGGTTCTCCAACTTAAGAGTGTCCCTCTCTACTGCATAGTTTTGTGTATACGCTAATAGCCCTTTCATACAATCTCCTACAAATCTCTTAAATGAAGAGCAATTGAAAAAAGGTGGGGTGAATTTGGTGATGGTGTCTATGGATACAATCTATCATCCCTCCATAGGTCCATGTGCTTCTTTTCCTCTGATCTCATTGTTTCAATGGCAGAAGGAAGAGTTTCACAAAGCCTATTCTTTTTCAAAGAGGGGAATATTCATCTTACAACTCAACATGGAGATCATAGATACCTTTATTAACAGGATTCATGGTCAAAGCTTGGATATGGGGAAGATGATGGGCTTGATATGGTGCAGAGACAGGATAGAATGACTAGGGGGAAACTTGAAATTTGGACCAAAAGAGAAAAACGGTGCATTGGGAGGGACACTTTTTAGAAAGAGACATTCCCAAGCTTGATTTGAAAATGGCACTACATGTGGGTCCCCGAAATGTGACATCCCATGCACCTAGCAAAAAGGTGGAAAATTTCTCCCAATTTTGGGCTTTTAAATTCCTTGTTCACTTTTCAAAAATGAAAAGTATTTTCTCTCTCTACCATTTCTTATAGGGTGAAAAATGACCTCAAACTTCCCCTAATGCACGTGTTTCACTCCAAGTCAAAACACATAGAGGTCAGGTATCATGTGATACAGGACATACTAAATAGCAAGCATCAAGATAATGTTCATATGGATGACAACCCTATAGATGCTCTCACAAAGAGAATAGCCTTAGAGCGGTTTGCACATTACATTGAGATGATAGATGTAGGATGAAGCCACTAGAATGATTCACGATTGTACAAGGTGTACATACATAGGCCACATGCTACAAACAAAGGCACGGAAGGCCTTGAAGAATATACAAATAGCACATAATCGATGATAAATTCAACATATCCACATACCTGCACAATTGTGTACTCAAGGAATCCATAGCTAAGTCTGGCACGAGTGCGTGCGCGCGCGAGAGAGAGAGAGAGAGAGAGAGAGAGAGAGAGAGAGAGAGAGAGAGAGAGAGAGAGAGAGAGAGAGAGAGAGAGAGAGAGAACACGTGTAAATGCACCTAGTGCTACACCAACACAACAATAGAGAAGGGAGGAGAGGACAGAAGAAAGACACAATCACTGGGTACAATCTCCCCCCGTGCAAGAGTGAGCATTTTCCTCTTGCGCATATTATTTATAGATTTCTTGAATGCTCCAAGTGAGTACAGATTGCCCGACAGGACACAATAATGTTCATAGCTCATAAAGAGCGATTGAACAATAAAATGTACATAAAATGTATATCCATTTGCAAGTCCATATCTTGGTCAACTTTTTCCACCCATCAGTTGTAGGAAATAGCAATATATCAATATTCATTACATACCATGTGACCAATGGACTAGACAATACATAAAAATTACAAAACATTTACCTGGTACTAAATTAGTGCTTGCTATATCCACTTGATCAACTATGTGCATAGTACCAGGTAAATGTTTTGACTTGGAGTGAAACACGTGCATTAGGAGAAGTTTGAGGTCATTTTTCACCCTATAAGAAATGGTAGAGAGAGAAAATACTTTTCATTTTTGAAAAGTGAACAAGGAATTTAAAAGCCCAAAATTGGGAGAAATTTCCCACCTTTTTGCTAGGTGCATGGGATGTCACATTTCGGGGACCCACATGTAGTGCCATTTTCAAATCAAGCTTGGGAATGTCCCTTTCTAAAAAGTATCCCTCCCAATGCACCTTTTTTCTCTTTTGGTCCAAATTTCAAGTTTCCCCATTTACCTGACACAAAGCGATGCATGTTCAATTACGAAGTCATGGCAGAATTCGAGCAATGTAGCCATCGGTAATCATCCACCAATGAAAATTTGGTTGTAGTAGAAATCATGTATTTTAAAACGCTAAAGAAGTTTTGAGGGTGGATTATAGAGGATTCAAAGTGAAATTATTTGATGTATAATGGTTCAAGTTAAACATGGAGTCTCGTGTTGCTACCATGCATTAAGGTGAGTCGGGTTTTCTTGAGGTAGACTCAACAAAAAGATGGACTGATCTTTGAGACACATTCATCCTACCAAAGCATTTCAAACAAGTACGTCGTATCTTTGACAAGTTTTTGTGGCATTTTTATACTCAATTGCTAATGGAATAGGGTTCTTATTTTTTAGGTGATTTTCTATCCCAAGGATTTGCAATCGAGCTGGTGGTATATCATCGAAGTTGTCCCACAAAGTGCATAAGTCTACAAGGGCTACAATCTCTCAACACCAAAAAATAGAGCAAAAAAATTAGAGGAAAACACGGAAAAGAATGAAGAGGAAAATAGAGAAGAAAAGACAAAAGAAAATGCAAGGAAAATTTCCAAAGAAGATACAAAGATAGCAACGAATGAGCTAGAGGATGAACCCACACAGAGAAGATGGTATGAGAACATTCACTCTAGCCTGCCTTAGTGTGCTAGCCCATCATAGATGCCATCCTCAACACCATCCCATGGTGCTAGCACTTCACATCGACCGCCCCCTTCACCTTAACACCGTAGTGTTGCCACATCACACCGACCATCCTCTTCACCATCTACATCTTCAAAGTAATCATAGCACTCTGAGTCATCTGTCTCCACTAGGATCTTATGTGAGCCATCACTAGCCTGATGCTCCAGTGGTGGAGGAGAAAAATATTGTAGATGCTTCCACATCATTGAGCACCCATACCTCCCTCCTCTCTTGGTGCTCCTACACCTGCTAAAGAGTCTTTATCTATTGTGGATTTTGCTTGCTTTACTCTGGCTTTTTCCCACAATAGTCGGCCACTCTTCGCTTCACATTGCAGGACACACCTTGTGTCACAACTGCTTGACACACCTCGCTTTGGAGTTTCCACAACCTTTGGCTTCATCCTTGCCAAGACTCTTGTTGAGACCCTCGTTGTGACCCCTCGATACCACCATGATACACAAGTGGATCTCTCTTACACCGTAGACCATGCCAATATTGAGATACATGCAGATGACAAATAGAAAGAAATATCAGCTGACCACAAAGAGAAGGTCATCAATATGTTTCGTATTTATTTTCACGTGGAGAGTGTGGAGGATCGTTTCTCCACCAAAAAGATGCACACTAGGATACATTAATACTTAAAACACAAGTGCTTGGAAGTATACAAATCATTGAAGCATGATAAAAAATCTTGGCTTGTTAAGGAAATTCAAAAGAAATACAAGAGGAATACCACAAAACCCCAACAAGTACAAGCATTGGAAAGAGGCAACTAAGTTGTGAGTGGAGTGGGGGACTTCGCATCACTTGGGCAGCCGACAAATGGGCAAGCTTTGAGGATTTTGTAAGTAAAGCTGCATTGCATTTATGGTTAGCATATCCTTTATTTTTTATTTCTTGATCTAATTTTTGTGCTGCTTTCAAATGCTTTTAAACAGTGGATGTCCATTCTAATTTTTTGGCTATATTTAATACTTCCAACAATGTTTCATCATTGGAAGAGAGACAACAAACCTCAAGTAAATGTATGGCACAAGGAAAGGCCTACATTCACTTATCCAAAGGTTGGCATCAAGAGGTGGATCACTAAGCTATTCCATCTTTTGACATGGGTTACATTGATTCTTGCTCCTTTGCAATAATTGTTGTTCTAAATATTGTATCTTAACCCTTTTTTACTTGTAGTACCCAATAGAGATTGAACTGACATGTGGGATGAGCTGTCGTCTCTAGCATATTGCACCATGGCATGTATTTGTAATTTTTTTTTGGTATGTGACCATATATGTAGTTATTGGCAGTATGCATTGCGAAGTTCTCTATGCACTGATTGTATTGTATTAAGCGATCAATTTTGGCCATAAAATTTCAAAATAATTAAATATATATACATTTTTTACTCCAAAACTTATTCTTATAATCCAATTCTCTTTACATTTTTAAGTTCTATTATGTTACAAAGTGTCTTTTAGCTATATCGGCATACTTGTTGAACATGGCTTTTTTATAATATGGTTGATTGAATCTTGGTCCTTGCATCAATTTTTTATATATAAAAAATAGACTAATCTTTGACATCACTTGAAACCTATGAAGGCTGAATATTTGGCTCCTTTGGACTTACATTTGTATTGCATAACCTTTAACAATGTTCCATACACCCTTGGAAACAAGTATATGTTGCATCATGTAAGCCCATAAGTACGATAAGAAGAGAAAGTGAATTTTTCAAGCCTATGCTTTGGATAAAATATGTTGTTGCTTTGTGAAAGTATCCTATTGAAGAGCATAGTTTTTATTCCTAGGATGAAGAACAATAGCTTCTTGTTCCAAAATTAAAAGCCAAAAAGTGGCTATCATTTAACCCTCCTATTAGATAGTGGTACATTGGTGTAATATCAATCCCATATTTGCTTCTTCCTTTGACATCTTTGTATCTTTATGCATCACATACCAAGAAGCACATTATTTAACTTCATGTGAGGAAGAACAAAAAAAAAAAAAAAAACTTCTTAGTCTTCTCCTTGACGTGTAGGTTCTTTAAATCTTTTAGAAGGATGAGATTTAAATAGGGATTTAGTCGATAGCCATTAACCTTCTTAGGGTGCTCCTTTTCATACAAGTCCATTAGCTGATAGTAGCAAGAGTTGCATCGTGGGGGAGGGGGGTTCACTATATGACATGTGTTCAAGGACTATTTATAAAACCCCTTAGGTGTGAATTTTTCACCCAAAAATGAGAACCTTTTCCTCTTTAATCTGTGAATTATTTCAAGATCATTTTTTCAACACCCTTTTGTATGTGAAAATGTGAAAAATATAGAATAAAGTAATCTCTATTGTTAAGCCCATGTGGTAGCCATTTTTTAGTGTAGTGACCCCCTTGAGAGCTAGAGTTGAAGGCCTTCTTGACAATGTATGGAATCTTCCATCTAGTCTCAAAATTGGCATAAAATTTTTTATCAAGTTGATTGTAAGAGCATTAAATCCTCTCCTTTGATGCCCTTTTCTTTCACTATAACATTGAAGTTCTCTTTCGCTTGTGTAGCCTTTCTCTTGTAGCACTTGTAGGCATGCTCTCCTTTCCAGTCCAACTCCACAAAGGTGCAAAGTTGATCTACCCATGCTTTTTTCTCATCTTGTATACCTTTACCCATAAGAAGAAGAGTAAAAAATGCAATGTGACTTACTTAGGTCTGAATAAAACACACACCTAGATATAGTATATACATAACTTCTACATAAAGGAATAAAAAATCTCACAATATAGCTAGGCCCAAGGTAAGGCAAAATATTTACACTAAAAAATTTGTGGCCAACTGGACGGACGCCCACTATGTTAACTAGCCTATTATTAGCCTTATTCTTTTTGCCTAGTAGAATAAGCTTGAGAATAAAAAGCTATGAGGATTATGCTTACTGAGCTCCACCCACTATGTGTGTCTGCTCTTCTTCTCCCTCACACTTCACACACACCATGCACTCTAAAAGTGGTATCAGAACTTAGAGAAGAGGTCTTATGGAAGAATCAGAGTAGGAGAGAGAGAGAGCTGAAATTCGCACCCATACACGCAGTTTCAGGTTGGATTTTTGTTTTTTTTGTTGTTGTATCTTCTTTTTCATGCCGAGAGTATTTCAAAGAGTCATCTTGAAGGCATCAAGGGATTTTACCCTCTTTCAAAGTTGTTTATGCTCTCAGAATCTCCATTTGTGTAGGACAATAGAAGGTAGTTTTTTGTTGATGTTTTTGACATCGGATTTGACTCTCGATGCTTCTTGACTTAAGATATTGATTTGGTTTTCTGACAATTGATCTCCTTGCATCCCATTGATCTTTGACATCCCTTGTGTCATCACCATCGACTATCTACCTCTCTAAAAATTATCATACAACATCAACATCACACTTGTAGGTATTCTTTGTATCGACCCCCCACATTCTATTTCAACATACACACCCCTACGCTCTATTTTGACATACACCCAGGCTCTTTGATATTAGAAAAAGAGTGCCAAAGTGTTTTTGAGGGGTACCCCAATGTAGTCTTATAGTGGGAGTATACATTTTGCTCTCACAATGTCTCCCGAGAGACTAGTTTCTGAAGCACATTGCTTGGAGGCGGAGTTTTCTGTATTGTCATCACATGGAGTTCTGACTAAGATCTCCATTTTAGTTAAGACATAGATTTTGGTGACAATTTTATAGGTGGAGTTTACTTGTCAATGAAATCTACTTTTTTGCATACACTAGTTTATTGTGCTCTCCATGCATTTTGAGAGCAGTTTGGATTGCATATGCGTTTTTGACCATGATGTATACACTTGTGGTTTATTCTTGAGATTGCGATTGGTGTATCTATAGATTGCATCTCTCTTACACTCATAGGATCTGTAGTAGTTGGATACAATTTTTTTTATCACTTCAATTCCAATCAGAGTTTTATGGATATGGATCATGCGTATGTTGGCATAGACTTAGTGATGTGAGCACTCCCCGTAGGAAGCTGTGTTCTATGATTCCTTGCTTGCACACTTGTTGGAGAATTTTTTACTACATTCTCTACATTTTTCAATGATTTCTTGACATATGTATGTTGTGTTGTAGATACCACCTTTGTACACCCTTCTAAGGCCAATTTTGGCTTGTTTTGATAGTCTCTACCGTTTTTGAGACTCGATCCGGAAGACCTCTTTCTAAGATTGTGGATAGTCATGTTTGCATAACCTTTTGTAAGGGTCATTGCATGAGGTGGTTTGAAACCAAGCACTAGGTTCCAGATTACCCAGTGTGAGGTGGATCAAGTTGCTAGAGATCCGCACTCGTGGCCTCACCATAGGATATGTATAGAACGGTAGAGGTTCTCTGATGCCAATTTGGCAGTTGTTGACATTTCTTTTGAGTAGTACATACAAGTTGATGCCCTATTAGAACTCATTTACTATTTATGTGCTAATATTCTAAGATTTTGTTGAGCTTTTGATCTATGTACAAAGGAGACTCTATTGAAATTTTCGTAGAAACTTCACCATGAATTCCCAATCTCACTCTCTTGCAATTTCTCTTGTTAGTCATGGATGGACCTTCTAAGAAAGAAGAGTATTTTATCACGAAGTTTGATGGGACAAACTTCACAATATGGAAGCAGTGTATGCTTGATGTTTTGGTCAATAAAGGCCTTGGAGCACCATTGAAAGAGCGAAAGAGGGTGTTCACATTGATGATTAGTGGGAGGAGCTAGATACTTGTGCTATGGCAACCATTCACCTGCACCTTGGTGAGTCTATCTTCTTTACCATTATGGATAAGACCACTGCAAAGAAATTATGGGAGTTCTTATGATCAGCTAGGGAAGGCAAGAGTGCCTAAAGTAAAGTTTTTCTGATTAAAAAACTCATGTGTTCGAATACGAAAGAGGGGAACAGTGTCAATTCACACTTAAATAAGTTCAAGAGCTTGTTTTCATAGCTTGCATCTAAGGGACTCAATTTTGATGATGAAATGAAAGCTATTTTCTTGCTATGTTCTTTGCCTACATCATGGGACACATTTAACAATGCCATTATTAACTCTGTCCCTAAGGGCAAGCTTGTTTTCAATGATGTTACTAGTGCTTTGCTCACAAAGGAGATTAGATATCAATCTCTTGATGTTAGTGGGCATGGTGAGACGTATATGGCTGGTGATGGTTATCCTAGGCAAAGAGGTTGTAGTCATATTCATGGCCAGTCACAAGATTGCAAGAATGCTTGTAGTAGCAAAGAGTCATGGATGTGACTTGTGACATGTTAAATGCTATCATTTCCACAAAAAAGGCCATTTAAAGAAAGATTGTTGCATTTTTAACATGAAAAGGTAAAGCCATTGTCAAGTCTAACCCTCTTAAAATTTGTGTGAAGATCAAGGAGGTCAATGTAGTTAAGTCTCCACTAGCTAAGGTTGTCCTTGGCACGTTGCAACCATGAGATGTCTTGATATTCACTACTGACTTGAGTCTAGATGCATTATTGGCTCTTGATGAGTGTTATGCACAAAATTGGATCATTGTCTCAGGTGCCAGTTTCCATGTTACTCCCCATAGGGAATAACTCTAATTATGCTTCTATCCATGGTTCCATCAAGCTAGGTGACTCATATCAGCTTGGAATTTGCGGCATTAGAGATGTGAAATTATGCATACGTAATGGCACTGAATTTATGGTTCTAGGTGTTAGACATGTGCCAAAGTTGAGTTAGAAAGGAATGAAACAATGCCAATATTTTGGCTATGTACCTGTCTTAAACTATTCATATTTTAGTTTCTGTGAGCATTGCATTTATGGAAAACAAACTAGGGCTGCCACTTTTCCATTGAATAGAGAGTTAGGGAATCCTCTAGAATTAGTACATAGTGATCTATGTGGGCCTATGATGCATACATCTTGGGGGGGCATTATATCTCCTAACATTCATGGATGACTCTACTCAGAAGGTGTGGATCTACCTCTTAAAGAGGATTTTTTTCTTTGGCTATGTTTCAAAAGTTCCTTGCAATGGTAGAGGACCAGCCAGGAAAGAAGCTCAAGGCTTTACACATTGACAATGAGGGAGAGTATGTCTCCATTTATTTCAAAAATCTCTATAGAAAAAGAGGCATTAAATGCAGTTTACTACATCATACAACTTGCTCACAATGGCATTGTTGAGTGTATAAATGGGAAAATTCAAGAGAGAGTCATAGCCATGTTGTCTATGGCAAATATATCTCTCCAGAGTTTTGGGGAGAGGCTATTATGATAGTAGTTTACATCATCTATCAATCACTTAGTATGCCATTGAACTACAAGATTCCATAGGAAATGTCTAGCAAGAAGCTAAACTATGGTAGATTACATGTATTTGGGTGTGAGGCATTCTCACTTGTCCCTAAAGAGCTATGCAAGAATCTAGATCCCAAATTGCAAAAATGCATCTTCATTGAATATGGTGAAGAGATGGAGTATTGTCTTTGGCACCAAAAATCTAGAAAAGTCATTTTTAGCTCATAAGTTATCTTCAATTAGTCAAAGATGCATAGAAAACCCGTCAAAGAGGTTGAGTATCACAAGATCATATTCAAGGATGTAGCCTCAAGTGAGATCAAACACATAGCTCAGTTTGCTAGTGACGTTCCTACTACTAGTTGTGCTTGAGAGAGAGTAGAATCTAGTAGTCAAACAGTGAGGAAATCTACATGATTCTCTTGTACCCCTGAGCATTTTCAGCCAGGACTAGTCTATTTGTTGGCCACTAAATGTGGAGAGCCTAATTGCTACCAAGAGGATATTCAGATGGAAGATAGTGTGAAGTGGGAGTGGGAGCAGACAATGCAATCAAAGTATAACTTGACTATGGCAAATGAGACGTGGGAGCTGACAAAATTTCTAGAGGGCAAACAAGCCTTGTCTTACATGTATCTAGTGCATGGAACTTGTTGAGATGGACGTGAAGATGGATTTCCTTCATAGGGATCTAGAAGAAGATGAATACATGACATAGCTAGAGGGTTTTGAAGTTGAACTTGAAAATACTATGAGGAAAAAACCGGTGTGTAGACTACGTAAAGCATTGTATGGCTCTAAAGCAAGCCTCAAGGTAGTGGTACAAAAGAATTGACAAGTACATACATTCCCAAGGTTAATTACGGAGCCAAGAAGATTACTATTTGTATGCCCAAAAGTTGAACAATGGTTCACTTATTATTTTGATACTCTATGTCAATGACATGCTCATTGTCGGGAAGTCTAAAAACGAGATTGCTATCTTGAAGAAATCACTTAGCACACAATTTTCTATGAAGAATTTGGGTGATGCAAGTCACTCTCTTGGCATGTGCACCAAGAGAGATAGATAACATGGAATACTAGAGTTATCTCAGGAAACATATATCCAGAAAGTCTTGCAACGCTTTAATATGCAGGGGGAAGGCTACATTGAGTACCCCAATTCATGCATATGAAAAAATTAGCAAGAATGATGCTCCCATATCTGATGTTGAGAAGGAAAAAATGAATAAAGTTCCATATTCTTCAACAATAGGTAGTCTTATGTATGCCATGGTAGCCAACAAACCAGACATTGCATTGTAATGAAAGTCGTTAGCATATTTATGGAAAATCCTAGTAGGAAGCACTGAAACACATTTTGAGTTACCTTAAGGGTACAACAAGAAAGTGCTTATGCTTTGGGAACATTGATGCATCCATAGTAGGTTACATGGATGCAGACTTTGCAGGTTGTGTGGATAGTTAATGATCCATGTCTGGCTATGTATTCCTATTTGCTGGTGCAACCGTGTCATGGAGATCATGTCTCTAGGATTGCACTTTGTCTTCCACCACAAAGACAAAGTATCTCATAGTTTCTGGTGCTAGCAAGGAAGCTATATGGTTAGCTCGTCTAGTGGGAGAGCTTGGCATTTATCAAACTCTAGTGTTGCATTGTGATAGTTAAAATGCTATTGCATTAGCAAAGAATCATTAGGTAAAGTTTGAGGTCTCTTTTTTTCCTTCAAGGAAGAGTTCTCTACGCCAATGAGAGAAGGGCTTCCATTATGGAATCTTTTTGTAAAAAGTGCTTTTTATTTTCTAAAATGAATCTTCTTTGAGGCACAATCTGAGAAAACATTCAAGTACGTGGTCTTTTAACCTCAACAAGGTCTCTTTCACTGACCCAAAAGATTATTTAAATCTTCTCATGACCTTCTTTTCCCTCATATTCCCACCTCTCTCTTCATCTCACCACCTCCTTTTCCCCCCTATTCTTGATACCCTCTCTTCACCTTCATCTATTTTGCATTCGCAAGCAATGGAGTCCACCTAGTCTAAACATCCTAATACATCCATTGAAACCATCACCACTTATGCCACATTAGATGAGCACAACCAATGGATCCTAATATCCATAACCAAGGGTAGCTCGATTATAATGAAACAAAGCAGGAGAACAAAAGACTCATCCAAAATCCATTTTTGTCATGTTGAAAAGGAAAAGTAAAAGACTTTCGACTTGTTGGAGCCAAGAAGACAGTGAAGGAGATTTTAGTACAACATGTTTACATGCACAAGGAACTTCACCTCCATTCCAAAAGCTCAAATATTACTCTACATAGAGCTAACTACAAGTGGTTCATATGTACACACTAGATTATTTCCAATTTGATTTAGCTTGTTCGTGGTTTTTCGGTTGTTTATTTTCTGTGCATTTTTTGTACTATGCTCATTACAAACCTATACTCCTCAAGCATAGAGGAATGGAAAACGTTGGAGTGTGATATAAATATTTTGGATGTTTAGCATGGATCCATTAGTGAAGAGCTTTACAAAGGGAGAACTCATGGGTCTCTACTAGAAAAAGGGATATTTTTTTATGATCATTTTTATGTTCCACCAAAATCCATGAAGGATTGGGGTACTGTCTCCAATCTTTCCTTGCCTAATTTTAGAAGTGGAAAGTGGCTACTACCAAGTTCAACAACAAGTGAAAGCTATAGGGGCAAGATCTTTTATGAGATTCACAAATGTTAAAGGCCAACGTTGCAAGAAATTAAATTAGAGCTTCAATTTTTATGCCCAAAATTGTATTTGTGGATTTTTTTGGCAAATGTAGATATGAAAGTGTCTAGAACAATGATTTCAATTAAGTTCTTAGACAATGAAGATGTATTAGGATTTTTGGATGAAGATTGGGCTCAAAAAACAAAGAATGTAGTCCTTTACAAAAAGCAACCTAGCTCCATTACCTATAAATACATGATCCATACCCAAAACTTCATTATATCATTTTTTTAATAGTCGATGGCATCATGTGTGCGGTGACATGGTCCCTTTAGATAAAAACACGGATGATATTAATGAGAACCTCATCCAAGACAAATGATGCATAGATGAATAGTGAGCACCTGACAAAGTTGAAGATAAGTACCAAGTACACATTGAGGAAGGATTTACACAATGAGGAGATACATTTGCCTATAACTTTTTCTTTTCAATAAGTACCAAGTACACATTGCACCAAGTGAGATACGATTTACACAATGAGGAAATACATTTGCCTACAACTTTTTCTTTTCATATAGTTAGAAAGAAGGTTTGTAGATTATGATTTCTTTCTTTCTACCATTCTTTGTTTCTACGATACATAATCTTACTTTGCATATATTTTAATACGGCTTGCAAGTCTTGAGGAGGATTGAAAAGAAACTTCTATGACAAGAAGTTCCAGAACGGATTGTGCATCTTCTTCCAAGCTAAAGCCAGCTCCCTATTTAGAGCCCTACTAACCTAGCAGTACTTTTGGTAGATTGACATATTGTACAAACTATTCTCATATCAATGACAAATACTTGCTTGGTGTAAATGTCTCATCTTTTTGGTTTTCTTTTCCATTTTTTTGGGTGCAAATGTCTCATCTTGTTGGTTTTTATTTTCATATGACACCACTATCATACCCTCAATACTGTATGATTTTTGTATGTTCAAAACAATAAAGTGCACTTTTGTCTCTTCCATTTATTTCAGTAAGAATCAGAAAAGGAATAATTGACCAAAAACAGAAGGTAACTTCCAACGTGCATTTGTTTTATAATGTAGGAAAGAATTGTGTGCGTTAAAACTGGTTGAATTAGGGAAGATATGATTGATCATCCTTAAGACAGCTTGTCTCAAGACACCTCCGACTCCTTGGTATATATTGATGATAATGATTGGCTTTCCAGCACCACGGATAAGTCGGTTACCCCCATGAACGTTGAGTTTCTACTACGTGTCATGTCCTGATGTTTCTACATAAGTTACGATACCGTTTTTTATCCTAGGGGAGCCGCCCGGTTGTATGGGCAACTGGTTTGGTGTATGGGCACCCGGAACCTTGGGTGGGGGTTTATCCACTCTGGATTATAAATAAGGAATGGGTGCCGTTTTTTCACCCTTAGGTAATCTTGATACAAGAAGAGTACTGGTCATGGTTATTATGGACAATGTTTTGATTTTGACAGTACCCTGTCTTAAGTTTAAAGATGCCTGTTTGCTAAAAGAATGTTTTCAATACTGTTTTCAAGTGCTTTTTTAATGAAATTCAGTTATGAAAGCTAAAAGAAAACATTATTTTAATTGTGACGAGAATGTGGTAGTAATTAAATAAAAAAACATCATGTGTGAGTGCGGGGTGGTAAGTGGGGATTGACTAAGATTGTCAATCATGGATGGATAAACGTGATTAGTCAGGTAACTATCCATCCTTGCGCACTAAAACATTTAGAAAACTTCTTCACTTGGAAGAGGAGTCCACCAGCGGCTGTGCCCTCACATTTGTTAGGGGAAAAAAAGCGTTGGTTGAGGATACCTTAGCCCAATTGTGGCAGTTATAGGGCCGAAATAGTTCTTTGGCCAAAATAGTTCTTTGGCCGAAATAGTCCCATTTCCGCCTGCGAGACAGGACTAGGTCTTCTTCTAAGGCTATAGACCCAAGCCATTGTCAATGGTAAGGGTCTATTCCTTGGATTTTTCTTGTTTGGAGAATCTGATTTTTATCAGATCTAGAGGCCTGTCAAGGATCCCATCATGATCTTGGTATTGGCGGATTGGGGATCTCACAAGTGGTATTGGCGGGTTGGAGTTCTAGAAATTGCAGATATTTCCAAAATTAATCATTAAAAGTCAACAAAATAGCAGAAAATCGATTCTGTGTATCTGGGGGGCTGTGTGGGGTAATGATGAACTTTCCCAGACTAGATTTAGCAGCAGGGGGCGTTTTTGGAGCTGTAGGGCTGCTTGGGATGCAAGTTACTACCATTTTACAGTCTGTGAGTGCCCAGAAACCTATAAATATGACCCTTGCTTCACAATTTCAGACAGACTCAGAACCGTGGCACATTCTCTCTCATCTAGAGAGACCTTACGCAGAAATCACTAGAGATCAAGCTCTAGTTAGTTAATTAAACGGTAATTAGCCTAATCTTTCTTAATTAGCAAAGCTAGGTTAACCTATTTTCTTAATAAATTAAAGATTAATCCTATGTATACTCAAAAATCCTCTCTTAATTAAATATTCTATGCTGATTGTTGTAATTAACCTTAGGGATATTAAGCTAATTAATTATTATATCATATTAGGATTGAAATTATCCATATTAATCATAAATTAATGAGAATTATATTAATTAAGTTTAGATTAAGTTGAAATAATTATTAGAGCTGTGTTAGACTGTCATTAAGCCATCTTATAATTTCTTGAGTAATTTTCATAATTAATTAAGCAGAATTACATTGTTTTTGAGAGAAAAATAAAGGAGAAAATAATCAAATTGATTCAAAATATTTTAAGATAATTATCAGAGGTTAATTATATCTTAAGAAACCCTTGATAATTATGTTAACCTCAGATACTTAGTTTACCTAATTATCTTAGAATAATACACTATTTTTTGGACAAATTAAAAGGGGAAAAATAAAAAATTCATTTAAAATGCTTTGAGTTATTTATCAGAGGTTGATCACATCTTAGGGAACCCATGATAATTATGTTAGTCTCAGATAATTAGTTTACCTAATTATCTTAGGAGAATTACACTATTTTTACGACAAATTAAAAGGAGGAAAATAGCAAATTGATTCAAAATGCTTTGAGTTATTTATCAGAGGTTAATTACATCTTTAAAAACTTGTGATAATTATGTTAACCTCAAATAATTAGTTTACCTAATTATCTTATCAAAATTACACTATTTTTAGGACAAATTAAAAGAGAGAAAAAAACAAATTGATTCAAAATGCTTTAAGATAATTATCAGAGGTTAATTACATCTTAGGAACCCGTGATAATTATTTTAACCTCAGATAATTAGTTTACCTCATTATCTTAGCAAAATTACACTATTTTTAGGACTAATTAAAAGGGGGAAAATAGCAAATTGATTCAAAATGCTTTAAGATAATTATTAGAGGTTAATTACATAGTCAAAAACCCGTGATAAATAGTTAACCTTAGATAATTAGTTTACCTAATTATCTTAGCAGAATTACATTATTTTCAGTACAAAAAAAAGGGGAAAAATAGCAAATTGATTCAAAATGCTTTAAGATAATTATTAGTGTTAAATCACATCTTATGGAACCCTGATAATTATCTAAATCTCAGATAATTAGTTTAACTATAACCCAAAAAACTTTGAGATAATTATTAGAGGTAAATTACATCTTAAGTAACCCATGATAATTATTTTAATCACATATAATTATTTTAGATAATTATCGTAGTAAAAAAACACTATTATTGAGGGTAAATTAAAGGGGGAAATTAGTAAATCATGTGCTATGATTACACGCTATTTATCAAAGCTAGAGTATAGCATAAAGAGACCATGATAATTATATCAAGGTTAGAAAAGTAGTATAGATATTTATCTAAGTCCAATTATACTAATTCTAGCTAAAAACTAAAGAGGGAACTTAATAAATCATGCTATATGATTACATGCTATTTATCAGATTTAGATTACATGATGAAAAGATTGTGATAATTATATCAAGGTTATAAACTTAGTATAGATATTTATCTAAGTCAAAATAAACCAATTCTGGTTGAGATTTAAAGGGGGAAATTAGTAAATCATGTTATATGATTATATTTTATTTATCAAAGTTAGATTACATAATAAAGAGGCCGTGATAATTATGTCAAGGTTAGAAGACTAGTATAAATATTTATTTAAGTCAAATTATCTAAATTTTAGCTAAAAAATGAAGATAGAAAATATATAACTAGATTGAAAAACAATAAGATAATTACCAGAGATTAAAAATATCCTTATCTACTTGTGATAAATATACCATAGTTAATTAGTAAGTTTAGAAAATTATAATTGACCAAAAGTCCTATTTTTAGCAAAAGATTAATTAAAATAAATAGACTTTGCGGTCAAAGGTTTTTAGAAAAATTATAGTAAGTGTAAAACTGTGATATAAAGTTAAGAAATGAAATCTTTGAGAGAAAATAAATAGAATAAATATTAATCTTAAAATAAGCAGATTCCAAGCTGAAGATTCGATGGGGAAATTAGGAAAAAGATATAGAAAATTATAAGAAAATTAGGATAGCCTAGAAAATCCTTAGGGAAGCTATGGAAAAATTTATCATGCTGATATAGGCAAATAAGAAATTACTAGGTCAAGAATTTACCAATTATGACTATAGATTTAACCTTGGATGGGTTACAGGTGAAATACAAAGGTTAAGTCTAGATTCAAATAATTTACCTAATGATTAGACGTCCTTTTTATAAGGATAAGAAGTTATGGCACCTAAAAGGACCTGAGCAAATCCTACATCTGATGATAAGGATGTAGCTTCAAAAAGAACTAGAACGTCGCACGACGACGAAGCTGGGCCTAGTATTAGGCCTACGGAGGAGAGTCTTCAAGTGCCAGCGCAGCAGCAGATGGCCAATCAATCCCAGATGGGTTTTCCATTATTCAATTAAGTCTTTAAATAAGTTTAAGTTCTTTTAGAAGTTAGCATTGCATACATAAGGAGTGAGTAAGAATCAGAAAAGGAATAATTGACCAAAAACGGAAGGTAACTTTCAACGTGCATTTGTTTTATAATGTAGGAAAGAATGGTGTGGGTTAAAATTGGTTGAATTAGGTAAGATATGATTGATCATCCTTAAGACAACTTGTCTCAAGACACCTCCGACTCCTTGGTATATACTGATGATAATGACTGGCTTTCTAGCACCACGGATAAGTCGGTTACGCCCATGAACTTTGAGTTTCTACTCTGTGTCATGTCTTGATGTTTCTACATAAGTTACGATACCGTTTTTTATCCTAGGGGAGCCGCCCGGTTGTATGGGCAACTGGTTTGGTGTATGGGCACCCGGAACCTTGGGTGGGGGTTTATCCACTCCGGATTATAAATAAGGAATGGGTGCCGTTTTTTCACCCTTAGGTGATCTTGATACAAGAAGAGTACTGGTCATGGTTATTATGGACAATGTTTTGATTTTGACAGTACCCTATCTTAAGTTTAAAGATGCCTGTTTGCTAAAAGAATGTTTTCAATACTATTTTCAAGTGTTGTTTTAATGAAATTCAGTTATGAAAGTTAAAAGAAATCATTATTTTAATTGTGACAAGAATGTGGTAGTAATTAAATAACAAAACATCATGTGTGAGTGCGGGGTGGTAAGTGGGGATTGACTAAGGTTGTCAATCATGGACGGATAAACCTGATTAGTCAGGTAACTATCCATCCCTGCGTACTAAAACGTTTAGAAAACTTCTTCACTTGGAAGAGGAGTCCACCAGCGGTTGTGCCCTCACATTTTTTAGGGGGGAAAAAGCATTGGTTGAGGATACCTTAGCCCAATTGTGGCAGTTATAGGGCCGAAATAGTTCTTTGGACTTTTAATATGTTGTCCCATTTCCGCTGTGAGACAAAACTAGGTCTTCTTCTAAGGCTATAGACCCAAGCCATTTTCAATGGTAAAGGTCTATTTCTTGGATTTTTCTTGTTTAGAGACTCTGATTTTTATCAGACCTAGAGACCTGTCAAGGATCCCATCCAGATCTTGGTATTGGCGGGTTGGGGATCTCACAATTTCACAACACTATAAATAGTTCAACCCTATTTAGGACAAGCCAAAAGATATGGGTAAGGATTCTAGATCCTCTTCCTCAATTTGTGTGAGCAAGAAGGAGAAAGAAAAAGAGACAAAAGCCCGATAACATGAGAAAGTAGAAGAGGAATCAAAAGAGAAGGTAGAGGTAGACTTTGAACCTATTTTCATTATCTCCACTTACTTAAAAGAACTCCACCCATGGTTGGAAAATTATTTAGGCTCTTCAGGTGTAGGGTTGGAAGATGGCGTCATTATGCTTTTGTTCTTGACATGCTAGTATCAACATAATTGATTTGTAAAAACTGTGCAGAGACAGATGCAAGGGTCACCACAACTACAATAGAAATTGAAAGACTATGCTGGGAGCTACACAAGAGCTGGAGCCAATCAAGGTTGTAGAATTTACAAGGGATGTAATGTTTGCTCTTTACAAAAAATATTGGTTCTCAAGGAGAGAATATACAATGTTTACAACATGCTCTCAAGGAAAGGATATGCATTTTTTTTAAAAAAAAAATCTATTTACAAAATTTTGGCTCATAAAATGTTTTTGAGAGTTTTGGGAGTCCTACGACTCTTCCTTGTGCTGGCCTTCTCCGTTCTTCTTTGGCTCTTTCTTGGTGTGTTTTGGATCTTCTTCTTTCTTTTTGTCCTCCTTGGGCTCTAGCTCTTTTGGTATCTTCTTATGCTTCTCTTCTGCCTTAGGTTGTGGCTCTTTTGGTGTTTTCTTCTACTTCTATTCCTCCTTGGGCTTTGTCTCTTTTGGTGTTTTATTTTTGTCCTCCTTGGACTCTGGGTCTTTTGGTGTTTTCTTTTGTTTATTTCCTTCTTCTTCTTGGTCTTTGGTTCTTTTGATGTCTTTGTCTACTTCTTCTTTTTCTCGTGCTTGTGCCCCTCTTTGGCATATGTTTTCCTAGGGCTCTTTCTGGGGGAAACAGGCTCCTTTGTCTTGTTCTCTTCCTTTGGAACCTCCTCTACCTTGGGATTATCTTCCTCCCCATATTATATTTTGTGTGCATCTACCTTGATTCCATCTGTGGTGCTTGGCCTCTTTCTTTGGATTTTTTGGCACTTTGGGGGCTTTAGTTCTACTATTGGTAGTGGCATCTAGACACTATCCATATACCTAATCAACTTTGCCCTTACCCACCAAAGATGATTGTGGATTTAGCAATTCCCATTGATCTTGCCAAGAATGTTGAGTGTGTTAGCTTTCAACAAAATATTTCAAGTAACAACTATATTTATATAGTAACATGCTTACCCTAATATTCTTTTTTGGGTTGCAAACAATAGGTATAATCAACCACTAGCTTTGCATTATCACTCTCCATCCACATGAGACTCGACTCTTCTTGCAAGGGGGGCTACGCAAACACAAGGAGAAACATTTATTTCAATTATTAGAAAAAAATATTTACTACGACCTAGTAGCACCATACCTTCACATATAAGCTTTGTGATGGGAGGACATTGCTCAATTGCCTCATCATTGAGGCAATTCTGTTAGCAATGATCCAAAGCATTGGCTTAACCAAATACAAAATAACTCAAAGTGGGAGCATTAGCTTAGTGATATCAATTTTTATAAGACTCCAATGTGAGCCGCGGCAAGAGCATTGGACATTGTCAAAAGCCTCAAAGATTAAACCCTCACATTGACCTAGGGTAGCTAAAATAACACACCTCTCATGATCGGGGAAGAGAAGGAGCTCATAAATCTTAAAGTCAATACTGGATAGCTAATTCTAAGTTATGTCAAAATAAATTCTCAAAAAGTGAGGGATGGTTTGATCAGCCATCTCCACTTTATGTTGGATATCTAACTTATAATGATGCATCAATAATCTACAAAAACAATACAAAGAACAATTATTAACTATCAACAATCTACAAGAAAACATAAATAACACTTGGATGGGAAGACAAATTAAACATCAAGGATGCCAGGACAATAGACTTATTAATCTCCTTTTGCTAGTCTTTAAGAATGTCAATAGACTTCGCATCTAGGAAAATATGATATTTCCTTTGAAAAAGGCCGTCCTCTAAGAACATAGCCACCATGCCATTGGTATTGACACTTCTGAGCTTAGATCTGCCTAAGCTCCTTTGTTTCTAGCTCCTCCCTTTCAACTTTCATCTCCTCCCGTTCTTCCACAACATCCTCCTCCTCCTCTATGATCTCCTCAATCACCACTTCAGGCTCTTTTGCCTTTCTCAATGAAGGTAAATCTATATCTTAATGTCCTAAAGATAATCTTATCTTTGTCCAAAAGGGTGACCCTGTGAGAGTGGGCTACATAGTTGTATGCATCTTGGAAGATCTCAATTCAAAAGTCTTCAATATCCTCTTGCATACATGCCAAGGAACCTCTTGTCCACCTCATATCAATCTTAAACTAATATTCTACTTTCATGCAGAGCATTTGAAAAGATAGCCTAAGGATTGTAGCTGTAAGGGCCTTCTATGCTCTCCTTATCTCCCTCAAACATCTCACTTTTGAGAATATTTTTTTTTGTGCACATGGGGGCTTCATACCAACTCCCTTTTTGGTTGGTTTCTTTGAGGATGCAACACCTGTATCTCCCTTTGAGCTCTCACCTTTATCCAATGCATCTCTTGGTCTAATATCATCTAGTGTTCCTTTGCCATCTCCTGGTTTAATATCCTCTCTATGGACCTTCCTTGCAATTTTTTTGGTCCTTTCCATAACTAGAGCTCACATCTACAAAATAAGATAAAATATAGCACAACATTATATTCAATTATAAGTTCAATGAATTAAAAGTTTCAAAAACAAGTAGTGTTTGGTCAAATTTTGTTTGGTCAAATTCATGTAGGCAAAATTTGATTTGGCACAAATTAGGATACATGAATTTGAACATTTTGCGAATTTTGTTTAAAGGGGGAGTATGTAGACATGGAGAAATTTCCTAAGTGTGAAGTAGACAAATACTAAAAAGATCTTCAAGGAAAAAAAGTGCCACAGAAGGTGCTTAGGCATTTTCCTCTTTTACCTCACATGCATCAAGCACTTATTCCAATGCAAATCAATGGCCAATTCAGCCTCATGGCATAAGAAGAATCAATCTTCAGATGGTGTGCTAAGGATTCATGCAAATAGTGCAGCTTGGAAGCACATCGTGTTTTGGAAACTGCTCAGGTAAGCATGAAATGCATGATAAACATGAATTATGGTTTCCTCATATTAGTTTATGTTGTGTAAAGTAATTTTTTATGTGTGCAAGACTTAAATATAACGGTTATAATGAATTCATCACATGTGGTCCAAGGTTTGTTGCACACCATTTGATAGCAAAGAAGAAACAAATTTATGAAGGTCATTGAGAACGCCTTCTATAGAACCATAACCAGTGATAGGGTTTGTTGGGAAGGGAGCCAGTAAGGATGTCTGTGCTCGAGAATGGTTAGAGAAAAAGGATATGTATGAAGGATATATTTGCCATTCCGTGAGAGATTTTTCTTTGGGATCACTTGCAAGGAATTTCTTTGTAATAGGAATCCTCAAAGCTTCCCAAGTCTTTGGAGCTTCACCTTGACTTTGTAGGCTTTCCCACCATTGACAAGCTCACTATTTAAAATGCATAAAAACATTTCAATGTTTTGAAGATTCCAAAAATCTTCATCTACAAAAGACACATCAAATTGCTAGAAAAAAGCCAACACTTTAACCAAAAAAATATTCAGATCTAAAAGCCACATCAAATTGTTGGATAAAGGCCAACACTTTATCAATTGCTTCAAAGGTTCCAACATAAGTAAGTAAGCTAATGTTCTTTCCTCCCTCTTTGAATTTATTCAACTTACATGATGTCTTCCATGTTGTGACTCCTCCGTTTACCCCTTCTCTTCTCTCTCTTGTGTGGCAAGTTGTTGTCCTTTATATCAAAACATGGTGAGGATGACAAAGAGGAAGAGGAGGAAGATGGCAAAGATGGTGACCAATTTCTTCACTTCTTCTAGCTTGGATTTCTTTCTCTTTCTTTGGATTGGCATGGGAGGGAGTACTTAATGACTTCCTCTTCTTTTTGGGAGGTTTACGTGACCACCTTGCTCCCCGTCTTCTTTAGGTTGCATCACTTTCAGAGGTAGGAGGGGTGTCACTTTCATACCTCTCCCTTGAAAGTTCAAGATGCACTTATTGCTCGAAGTTCTACCAGGGATGAAAACATTCTCAATATGGTATGAGTTTCAGTATTGGACAAGATCAAGAATCAATCACTTGCTTAATATGATACACATATTAAAAAAATGTGGGCAGTTTATTATGGGACCATCTCATCGAAAAGAAAGATATACTTAATGCTAGGGTTGACCTAAAGGATATTGTCCATATGGAGTAGTATTGGCCACAAGCCACAAATGATGGGTCAATAGAGTTGCCATAAGTGCCATGGATTTTGATAGCAAAACAAGAACACAAGGTCAAAGAGATAATAAGGACCATACCAAGGTCCACACAACTATAAAACAATGACATTGTTTTGTAGTTTATTTTTCTCCAAGGGGTCACTGTATGCAATACCTATATATCATGTGCGTTCAAGGACTATTAGGTGTGAAATTTTCACCCAAACAAGGGACCCTTTTCCTCTTCAATCTATGAATTATTTTCAAAATCATTTTTTCAACACCCTTTTGTATGTGAAAATTTGAGAAAATATAGAATAAAATAATCCCTATCGTTGAACCCACATGATAGGAATTTTTTTTATTGCAATTCTTTGTCATTTGCCATCCATGCCACAATTTACATACTTGCTACATTGGTTCATTGGATTTCCCAAAAAGAAAGCAACATTGTCTATATACCTTCTGCAAAGCAAAATACTACGGAGTGTATTTGCATATTTGAAACACATTTTTCGACCAGTATGCTTACTATTCAATTGCATCTCCTTATGCACATAAGATGAAGTGGAAATAGCGAGCACTGTGTATTCCAGATGGATGTTCTTCCTAGAGTGCTTCATTAAAATGTTTAATGGTTATATGATTCAAAGGCACACCTAGAGGGAAGCATGGCAGAGGGTTGGCTAGTTTTAGAGTGATTAGTGTACATCAGCAAGTAGTCCTCTGGGTTAGACCATGCAAATGACATGATTTGCTGGAAAATTGAGGATGGGCGCCTAACTAGGATTGTGATGGTGGGTGTCGAAATGGAGAAGAAAAGGACCATGGACTTGGATGAAAAGATCAATTGATTCTACATACTCCACAATCCAATGATGCAGAAGTGGCTTGCATGATATGATGTTACAAAACAAGAGCAACATGTTGATGACATGCTTTTAGAAGGAAAAATGGTCACCAGTGTGTTATCTTGAAGATCTTGAGAGTTTGTCATCATTCATGAGTCTAAGATGGCTACATGGTGGCATGGAAAGGGCCACAAAACAAGGTGAACATGTAACAGGAGTGGGAGTATTCATGGGGTTATAATCCCAAGGTAATTCTTTAATCTTTGACATGTGATGTGGTGTTTTTTGACGTTGATACTCATTTCTATGTTTTTTTGTAGTACAAGTTGTACACGATAGCATGGTGTAAAGGTTGCCACTTTAGGTAGAGAGGGTTCACACAAAGCAATGCATGTTCAATTATGGAGTCATGGAAAATTTCAAGCAATCTAGCCGATGACAATCATCCACCAATGAAAATTTGGTTGTAGTAGTATTTCAAAATGCTAAAGAAGTTTTGAGGATGGATTACAAAGGATTCAAAGTGTAATTATTTGATGGATTACTAAGGATTTAAAGTGGAATTATTTGATGTATGATGGTTCAAGTTAAACATGGAATCTCGTAACTCACACACACATACGTACGATAAGAAGAGAAGGTGAATCTATCAAACACATGCCTTGGGTAAAATATGTTATTGATTTGTGAAGGTGGCATGCCCAAGAGCCTAAGTTTGATTTCTAGGATGATATGTAGTAGCATTTTGTTCCAAAATTTGAAGCCAAAAAAATGGATATGAACATCTTTCAGCTTAGGTTTATATTATATTTATGGTTTACAAACTGTAGGTGTCAATTTTTTGGTTTGCGTATTAGGTTGCACATTTAGATTTTCATTTGAGGTTTAGGATTCTATTTTTCAAGGAGTATAGATTTGAAATTGGTCTTAGGTTTAGGTTTATATATACAAGCAAATGTTGAGATTAATTTTATGTTTAACATCAGTGTGGGACCATCCGATTGAAATGGCTATCTCTCGACAAGGGTTTCATGCCCTTTTAATCAATGCAAATGGATTGTGTGTTAAACATGGCATGTTCCATTGTAGCATGTCTACAAATATGGCTAGTTTGATCCATCACTTATAGATCAAGTCATTTCCATTACAATTCATCTGTACATGTGAATGACAGTAGTAGAACATATTTTTCTTACTTGTTATATTTTCCATGTAGTAAAAAATTGTAAGTCCTCAATTCTTTAAGACTCAAATGATGGACATCATGCAACAATTTTGCAATCCACAAGGCGTTTTCGTATGCGATCTACTCAGCCAAAAAACATGACGGATATGTCTAAAGCATCATCAATCTTGGGGGTGATGATGCACATCATCACCCTAACCAAGAGATGTCTGAGCCGGAGATTGAGAAGTTGATTAAAATACTCATGGGAGCTTAAGAAGGCTTGTTTATGATGACATGAAACATGAGTCCAAGATACCACTATATGAAGGAGTCAAAATTTCTAAATTGAAGATGCTATTGGTTCTTCTCAACATGCAAAAAAAAGTTCAAATGGGCTGACATGAATATCACAAAACTTTTCAAGTGAATGTTTATGTTGTGCTAAGTGCAATTATGCAATTAATATTTTTTAAAGGTACGTTGATGCTTTTCTGTATGTAGGCTGCTTAAAGAGAACATATTGCCACCTAATAATGTGATGCTAGCTTCAAGAGATGATGCAAGCAAGGTTCTACAAAATTTAGGAATGAATTATAATTTCATTAATGTTTACCATGATGATTGCATTTTGTTTAAAGTAGAATATGTAGACATGGGAGAAATGTCATAAGTGTGAAGTAGAAAAATATTGAAAAGATTTTCAAGGACAAAAAGTGCCACAGACAGGGCTTAGGTATTTTCCTCTTTCACCTTGCATCCATTAATGGACGATCTAGCCTCATGGCATAAGGAGAATCAATCTTCAAGTAGTGCACTAAGGATTCTCGCAAATAGTGCAACTTGAAAGCACATTGTGGTTTTGGCAAATGCTCAGGTAAGCATGAAACATAATTGAAAATCAATGGCTGATCTAGCCTCATGGCATAAGGAGAATCAATATTCAGATGTAGCACTAAGGATTCTTGCAAATATTTCACCTTGGAAGCATATCCTGGTTTTGAAAAATGCTTAGATAAGCATGAAACACATGATAAACATGAATTATGGTTTCCGCATATTAGTTTACAATGTGTGAAGTAGTTTTTTTGTGTGCAAGATTTAAATATAACGGCAATAATGAATGCATAACATGTGGTCCAAGGTTTGTTGCACGCTATTTGATAGCAATGAAGAAACAAATTATGAAGGTCATTGAGAACATCTTCTACAGAACCGTTAGGTGTAGTAGGATTTGTTGGAAAGGGAGCTAGTAAGGATGTATGTTTGAGAACGGTTAGAGAAAAAGGATATGTATGAAGGGTACCTTCCACCAGGATGAAAACATTCTCAATATGGCATGAGTTGCCCTATTAGACAAGATCAAGAATCAACTTGCTCGATCTAATGTACACATTCAAAAATGTGGGAAGCTTGTTGTGGGACCATGGTGCGTTCTAGTTTAGTTACCCTTTTTTATAATCCAAGAACCATTTTCAAGAAATATATTGTATCCAAGATCATCAAGGTGTCCTGCTGAAACCAAGGTCTTAACTAGCTTTGAAAATTTGTGCAATGTTTTTAGAAAAGGTCTTAATTAGCTTTGGAAAGTTTTGCAATATTTACAAAAAAGACTCCAAGCCAAAAAGGGGCGCCCAATTTTTGCCTTGGAGAGCACTTTGGTTTACAAAATTAGCATATAAGGGGTATTAGTGCTCATTTTTAGTATTGTTAGTTGCATATAATACACAAAAACTATATGTATGTATTATATGGAGTGGTGCAAGCATTTCCATAAGAATATCTCTCTTGTTCATGGAAAGAAGACGAAGAAGAAGAACTATCTCTCTACTTGCTTACTGTATTCTCTTCTGTTTTCACAGTACACGCACTCTACATCAACTTCATGGAAAAATCCTCTATGTAGATCTCATCAATGCTCTCTTGTGGAAAAGAAAGAATCCTTTTGAACACTAGTAACCACTTTTTGATCATAGTAAGAAGCTCTAAGTTCTATAGCCATCATCTCTTTCTCTCTCTACTTTTGTTTTTGGAAAACTATGCTCTTGGGTTTGCTTTTTTGTATACATAGATATGTATGGAATTTTTGGATGTGTACAAGGATGCTCCATGCTTGTTTCTTCAAGGTTATCATTCTAAAATATGCATACAAAGTGATTATGATCAAGTAGGTGCATAAGAAGTGCTTTTTGTTTTCACATCACCTAGATGATAGGGGCTATGTTTTGGTTGTATCTCCTAAATCAATATGAATAAGGTTGAACCCTTAGAACAAGAGATTAAACACATCATTTAGAGTATTTTCTCTTTGATGGGTCACATGAAAATTCTTCTTGAGTGGGTCAAAATACAATTTTTTGCCAATGCATATTCAATATTTTGGACCCTTGGCTCCTTGGAGAACCACTATATAGATTTTTTGGAAGGGAAAACCCACTTAGAGATGGGAAAACCCACTTAGAAAAACCAAAAATTTGAGTAGACATGCTGATAAAAGTATTTAGATCACCAATATCACTTCATGAGTTATTAACCATTCTTTGTACAGGATCACCAATATCACTTCATGAGTTATTAACCGTTCTTTGTACAGGATTATCTATAGGTGTAGGGGTGCTACCTAGGGAGAGGACCATATAGAGTCGTGATTTTCGTGAGTGGTTCATATATACTTTATGGTTTGTTTTGGCGAGTTTATTTCATGTATTTGATGTCCATAAACTTATGTGTGGATATATAATTAGTCAACCAGAACCGTATACAAACAATTTTGCATGAAATGGATTTTTTTATATTGCCTCTTGGAAAGGATTGTTTGTGCATATGCAAGATCCTATTTTGATTGGACTCATGTGTTATCTTTCTAATGATAGTGTTGATATAAGATTAGGCCACCTACATCGCTTAGCTTTAGACAAAAGGATTGATGACCTGGGGCTTTGTTAGATCGAGGGTGTGGAGCTTAGATTTTCTTCTTTTTTGTTTGGATCATCTATACGGTTAGTGCATTGGAGGTTGAATGATCCACACAACTAACGCATTTAGGATCTTGCTTTGGCTTGGCCTAAAAACCCGGTGTGGTACCAAAGAGCTAAATTGGTATGGTTGGTGCTAATTTCCTACCACCTGTTAGTATTTGGAATCCTTTTAGAGCTCGATCAAGTTTGTGAAGGAGTCAAAGAGGCTGTGGCTTATGTCTGGTACACGTAATTTCTCTTTGTCCATAGTAGGAGCGGATGTGGTTGGATGAACTGGTTGATCCCACACACGATCCGGTCCTTCTACTTAGTCATTTACATTTTGAAGTTATGGTATAGCCATAATTTATTACATTCATTCATAATTTTCCTGTTTCATTAAGATAGGGCATTTAAAGATTCTCTTTTTTCATATTCTTATGTCGCTATGCACTCTCTCTCTCTCTCTCTCTCTCTCTCTCTCTCTCTCTCTCTCTCTCTCTCTCTCTCTCTCTCTCTCTCTCTCTCTTTTTCACAATGTGGTGTACACGTACATTCACCCTCCACTTGGTCATTTTCTTGAGAATGCTTTCACTCATACACATTTATGGGTAGAACTAGTTGTAGGTACCCCTGGATGCAATTTGGCTCATGAATTAAACTCCATGACAGGTTGAGCACTAAGAACTCCTCCCTTGTAATAACACTTCTGCAATTCTTATGTATAATGAAATTACATAAAAGTGTAAATTGTATGATTCTTGCATAGACCCTAGGGAAGGGGTATCTCTCAAAGTGTGCAACATTATGGATAAAACTATTAATGAAAACAAAGTTGGACCCTTTGAGTTAGTATTACATTCTAAGTATCATAATGTTCACAATATGGACGTTGTCTTAGATTTGAGCACGCTCGCAGATCCCACTTTCTATATTGGATTAATCCTCTTGACACTAATGAGGGCATTGTGATGTAATAATTATTTTTTAAAATTTTATATATTGTTTTAGTATGCTTCCATAACCTAAACCCAAGAGAAATGAAAAATTTACCAATATACCCTTGAAAGTTACTCAATATTTTGAAAGTATCCCACATACTTCAAAATCTCACAAAATATTCCTCTTTTTTTCCAATAGTACTCTTGAAATGTGCTATTTTTCAATATAATCGCAAGCATCTCTCAATCATCTATTTTTTGCAAGTTTTCAAGAAAATAATTATGGTTTTCATGAAATTATGGGATAACTAATATCATTATTCATAAATAAAAGTACAAGTACTTTTTAGCATCAGGCTATTGTATATAAGCCTTTATAACTATAAAAAATTTGCTAAGTGAAAATTTGAGCTACCTATCCAAAGATACAAGGGTATCTTGATAAGATTTTAATTTGAAGTTGTTTTGGAAATTACGGAATGCATTTAAGAATTCCCCCAGAGAATATTTGACATGTAATCCTGCTTAGATTGTCATGTCTATGCACAACAAAAACGACCAAGGTGGACTTGTTGGGATGCCAGTAACAAACACACTAAATTTATAAGGAAGGTATGGCCAAAAAAGCACATGGTTTACTCAAGCAGTGGGTGGTTGCCACCCCTCAAATTTCAAAAGCTTCCAAAATATCCCTGTATGGATTGCTCCAACTTTTGCATATATAGAATATTCTTTTTGATAGTCGACATCTATCATGAAATGTCCTAGATGGAAATTTCCATCAATGAGCTCACAAATAAAGGCATTGCAGTATAGAAATTGAAGAAATCTCAGCGAGAGAGCTCGTAAGATTATCTCGAATTGTAGTTCTATCATCTTCTATTTAAGGAAAACCAATCGTCTGTCTATGAAGAGATGGAAGAAATGATGTCTTTGGATATGAGCATGAGATTATTAAACAAGCGATCTTTTGGGAATTTTGAGAAAATTTAAGAACATTTTGGGATGTTTTAACAGAATATGAGGGGCATTTTAGGAGTTTATAATTGAAATGTGAGGAGTAATTTAGGAATTAACACAAAGCAAAGGGCTTTTTTGTAAATTTTCCTTTCCTTTGTATATTGCTTGCTATTTAAAGCCATTAGAGATATGGTTGTTAGAGATATAGCATAAACCAAATAGCAAGTTCATGGCTATCATTGGTAATTAAAATGCCTACAATAATGCTTTCCAAATAAAGTAAAATGTGTACCCATTTTAGTGTTCGGAAAAGTGTGTCTCAGCTTAGCCTTGAGCCGGTTAAAAATTCAAGACAACGGGTTGAGAAGAGAGTGAAAAGGAGCTTTGCAATAAAATAGTGTAATATATATAGCTGAATATATACTTTAATTTGCAAAATTTCAGCTTAAGAGTGGGCTTAAAGGGATTTGTGTATGCTTAGAATAAAGGGATTTGTGTATACTTAGAATAAAGGGATTCTTTTTGCAAGCCTAGTTGGAATAAAGGTTTTTCTTGAACATTGAGCTACTTTGTGCTTTTTCCAATTTGTAGTACTTAGATAGCGTGGGCACATGAATCTGTGCATTTGACTTATGTTTAAAAAATGAAGGCCTTGGGTGACCCTTTTCTTGTGCATATGCACACGCGGTGCTCGACTGTTTTGGATGCTGCATCAGTTTTGATTTTGATTTCAGAGGGCTCAGAGTAGATGCAGGCTTTGTAGGTTTTTTCCGCTAGTGTTTCTTACTCCACTAGTGTTTCTTACTCCACCACGTGAATGGACTTTCAACCGCTGGTGAGGGGGGTAATCAATAAAACCGAGCTAGGTTAAGCACTGCCCGTTCAGCTAGCTACCAAAATCCCCCTTTTTGAGTGTTAGGGACATAGCTTTTTTTGGAGGAAAAACCTTCATTCAGGGGTGAATGTTCCAACTATCCCACTTCATTAACAACGTCTTCTCCGGGTTGGGATTGGATGGACTACTTATTACAGATGTGGCACTCCCCCTCCACCTATATCTTTGAGTCATTGAAGGTAACCTATGCAAAACAATACAAGCAGCACCCAAGTTGAGAGGTTTACAACAAGATGTCCACGCTATCTTTCAAGAGATTTTGCAAGGGTTTATGGTTCATACGCTTAGAACTAGCCACTCTAAACAATTCGCTTAGTGTGATGCTCTAAACATTGCTTAGAGCTAGGCAATAGGAGTTTTCCATGTAAATCCACTCAAGGTTGTTGTGTAAAGCCGCCTAGGGTTGGCCACTCTCAACTAGCTTGGAGCAACATTGATTGGACCAATTCAATCCGCTTAGAAGTAGCCACTTAGGGTTAACAACCTATGGTTTGGCCACTACGAGTTGGTCATGTAAAGATGCTTAGGGTTGATCGTGTAAATTTTCTTAGGGTTGGACACTCTCAACTTGCTTAATGTTACCATATACATGTGGTAGTGATGTGTGTCAACACACTTAGGACCATCGGGGCATTGTATATACGTTCATCAATATAGGGCTATTTATCAACAATCTCTATTGTGTGCCTTGAGCTTCCTTTGTCTTCTCCAAGGTGTGTGTGTGTTTTCTTGCAACCCCAATTCCAACAATTGGTATTAGAGTAGGTTGCATCCTCTCAGGTTTAGTCGCAACAGTTCCAACACACACTTGCTCACTTTCACCAATTTTTGTGAGCTTTGGCAAGCATCAGTAGGTTGACAAATACTTTGGGACGGCTTGTAGAGTTTGGTATGCTCATATTTTTTTATTCAGGCTCATTTTGGCCTCCATTTCCACCATAGGCAGTAATGTGTAGGCTATTTCATCAATTTGTGCAGAATTTTGGTCAGTGCAATTTTTTGCATCAGAGGTCACTTACAGTCTTCTACGGTTTGTGCTATATAGCACGTGATGTTCCCGCTTTGTTTCTCCTCTTTTTGGAAATTTTTCACATCAAATGCATCATTTTCCATGGCTGACAACGTCACAAATGTGTTCAGGATGTTTGCTACTGAGGATAGATTGGATGGGGACAGACTATGTGGGATTATATGATGCAACACGTTCTTGTGTCAAAGGGATTTTGGAATATTGTGCAAGGCATTGATGTATGTTCTGGTTCTCAGGATGTAGGCGATGTTGAGGATGTTGCAGGTTTTGGTGGCAGGATTGCTCTTGCCAGAGCTGTTTTGCCTATGGCTGAGAAAGCTTTTTGGGATGTAAAGATGCACAATGCAAGTCACAATGAGGCATTTCTATGTAAAGAGTTGGAGTCGAAGATTATGCATGAGGAAGATGAGATGGACATTTCCTTGCTGGTGGTGTCAAGGATATCAATGAGCAACTTATTTTTGCAGGCAAAGTCATTTCAGGCAGTTTCCTTGTGCAGACTATTATTGATGCGTTGCCACATTCTTATCATAATTTTGCTAGTATTTGGAGATTTATGACCCAAGGAGATCCACAAGTTGTCAAGTTTGATGCATTATGCACATTACTATTGCAAGAATCACTTTCTTGAAAAAAACATGGCTAAACAACATGCAGAAAATAGGCTTTTATTGTTTCTCAAAAAAAAAGGTGGTAACAACAATGTAACCGCTTCTCATGGTTCTTCTTAGAGTGGAAAATCTTCTGTTCCTAATGCTTCTATTGACAGCACTTCATCTCGAAATTCTGGTGATAAGGGCAAAAAGAAGATGTGTTGCCATTATTGTAAATCTGGCACTCTAAACCAGCTTAGGGCCACATTGGTTTGACCATTTTAGTTTGATTAGGGCTAGCCGCTTAGGGTTGGTCATGTAAAGCCATTTAGAGTTGGTCGTGTAAAGCTTCTTATGATTGGCCACTCTAAACCAACTTAGGGCCACTTTGGTTTGGCCATTTTAGTCCACTTAGAGCTAACCACTTAGGCTTAGTGACTTTTGGTTTGGTCCCTAGGAGATTGTCGTGTAAATCCATTTTGAGTTGGCACACTCTAATTCGGCTCATGACCCCATTGGTTTGGTCATTCCACTCTGCTTAGGGCTAGCCGTTTGGAGTTAACGGCTTTTGGTTTGGCCGCTAAGAGTTGGTCATATGAAGCCGCTTTGGGTTGGCCATGTAAAGCTGCTTAGAATTGGACTTTCTAAATCGGCTTAGGGCCCCATTGGTTTGGCCATTTCAATCAACTTAGCTAGCAGATTGTTGTTTAGCCGCTAGGAGTTGGTCCTGTAAAGCCACTTAGGGCTAAATGCTCTAAATTGTCTTACGATCGCATTTGTTTGGTAGTTTTAGTTTGCTTAGGGCCAGCCGCTTAGGGTTAGTAACTTTTGGTTTGGACGCTTAAGGTTGGCCGCTCTAGATCGGCTTAGGGCTATCCGCTCAGGATTTGAAAATTTTGGTTTGGCCATTTCTCCTGAGGTACTACCAGCTTTGTTGAACTCTCTTCAGCCTCATCCAAGGCTCCTAAATTATAGAGTTGTTCCATGGTTGATATTCGAGCTCAGCCAACCCTACTTCTGCTACATATTGTGTACGCACATTGCATTCAATCTATCCTTTTGTTTTGTATCCTAATTCAATTGCATATTATGTGATGTGTCTTGGTTTCCTTGAACTAGTGTCTTCAAACACAACTAAATCACTACTATGGAAAAGGGGGCGGGGGGGGGGGGGGGGGGGGAGAGAGAGAGAGAGAGAGAGAGAGAGAGAGAGAGAGAGAGAGCTGGGGGGGAGGGGGTATTACCTCCACCACAAAAAATCTCTACCACCACAAAAAACTCTACAGCTTGAGATGCTTCAATCCGGCTTGAGTTGTATGGTGAATGCACGGTTGATGGAGTAGCGGACTATGTAGATTGGGGGTGTGACCACTGTGAAAGGCTTGCTACGGTATATGCATGAGAGCTTGCAGAATAGGGTGACAACTAGTGCTACATGCACAATAGATGGAGAGATCTCTAGTTCACAGGAGATGCCTACCAAAATAGCTTTTGTTTACACTTCATTGAGATTTTCAATTTTCCAGGTGGAATTTTCTTCGTTTAGCATTTGAAAATATATTGCTAGGTTAACCAAGTAATCAATGAATTAAAAAGTGTTTGTGTGTGTGTGCCCATGCGCGCGCGTGTGTGTGTAATGAGTGCGTCTCAAGCTAGAAGAGGGCGAGAGGAGGCACTCACAATATACAAGACAAGGCTTGATGACAAAAACAAGACTCAAACACAAGACAAGAACTAGAAGAGGGCTTACCTCGTAGGACCCTCACAATTGGTGTTGAGAAGACCGAGGGAGGCTTGTATCCTAAGACCTCTATTTATACTAAAGCTTAAGGAGGTTAAGGACCTTCTAAGTTTCCTCATGCTTAAGGAGGCTAAGAACCTTCTAAGTTCTTCCTCAAGTTTCAAAATATTAAGAGTCTTCTAGGTTCTTCCTCAAGCTTAAGGATGTTAAGGACCTTCCAAGCTTCTAGAACTTTCTAACACCTTTTAGATTCTTCTTCAAGCTTCTAGAACTTCTAAACTCTTCTAGCTACTTCTAGAATCTTCTTGATACTTCTAAAAACTTCTAGAATCTAGTAGATGCTTCTAAAACCGAATAGGATCTTTTAAAACCTTTTAGAATCTTTTGGATCATTCTAAATTCTTCTAGATGTTTCCAAAACCTTCTAGTGATGATGTAGGTCATGACACAAGCAATGATGTAGGCGATGATGCAAGCCATCTTTTAGAACCTTCCAAAAAAAAAAATCAATCCTCAGGAATCTTTCACAACATTCTTTTAGAATCTTCTAGTTATTTCTTGTAGGAAACTCAAGAAGACTCTGTCAAGCATCCGTGACATTACCCCCTCCTCTAATGACAAGTAGTGAGGAACGATTTTACTTCTTGGTATGGGGGCAAGGCTTGATGGATGTTGTTGATGGTACTCACAAACTTTGAACCATTGACAAGGCTCCAACATTGAAACATGGAAGATTGAATGTATTTTCATAGACTGGGGAAATTGAAGATGATATGTGACTGGATTCACTTGGCCAATTATCTTGAATGGCCAAAGTCGTTGCTAGTCTAGCTTTTGCGAAGGGTTAGAAAACGTAGGTCATGAAAAAGACACCACACTAAATCCCAAATCTTGTATGGTGGATGCTTCATTTGGTGTTTGTCCGTGCTGGCTTTATACCTCTATTGAGAACTTTTGATATTCATTGTCAATTCCTTATGAATGCTTTGTAGGTGTGTGGCTAAATCTGTGACAACCGAATACTTCACTCCATGATTCATGTGGACATCCATCTTTGGGTCTTGGCCATGATTGGCAAAGAATGGGGTGTGTCGAGTATAAGAAAAAATAGTGTTTTTGTAGGCAAACTCAATCAAGGCCAGCAATTTTATCCAATTTTCTTTATGTTACTTGATTGTATATCAAAGATACTACTCTAAGACTTGATTTACCCCCTTCATTTTTCCAGCACTATGTGAATGACTGGATGAAGAGAGGTAATCTTTACTCCTTGAAGAGAGGTTAATCTTTACTCCTTGAAGCTTGATTGAAAGCTTGATATAAATTGTAACAATGTCATGTGAAAGCCTATGACAACAGTAAATACCCTCAAGATTTTCCATTCCTTCCCCAATGAATGGAGAAGGGTGATAGCCTTGTCATAGCTTGCAAATCTTGGTTTTGACAACTGCTTCTCCAAAGCATGTTGAGAGAATTGTGCTAATGAGACTAAATTGAGAAGCGCCATTCGGTAAAAATTTGGTTGCATGCATATAAACAACTCAACTTGGTGAAAGAAGCCTCTAAACTTTGATCTTGTCCCATCATACTTTTCACGTGGATTGACTTTGGGCTCTCTCCTTTGTGGTGGTGGACTAGCTAAAACCACGAGTGGATTTTTGAATGCATTGGCTTCACGTAGTTCTTGCACTGGGTCTTGAAGCTCTTACACCACTTGAATTTTCAAGTGTGGTTGCTCTAGTTGCCCCATTGAACATCATGGGTGGATTTTGGCACATATTGGCTTTATGTAGTTCTTGGACTCAGTGTTGAAGGTCTTGCACCACTGAACTTGGAAAGTGTGGTTGCTCTATTTTGCATCATGCATGTAGCTCTTGAATTTTTTTGCTACAACTTTTGCAAGTTGGATACTACACCTTCCAATATAGACTCCATGACTCGATATTTCAAGAAGTAGAGTCTTACCAAATTATTGTGAGAAAACCTGGGCCTTGACTTTGTTCTCTCTCTCTCTCTCTCTCTCTCTCTCTCTCTCTCTCTCTCTCTCTCTCTCTCTCTCTCTCTCTCTCTCTCTCTCATCACACACACACACACACAAGTATGTATTTCTTTATATATTAGCTAACAACTATGTTCTAAATCACACCCTACGTTTTACTCACATATTACCTTGCTTTATATTAAAAACACCCCCATACTGCTTTCATTTTTTCTATAGACATCCACCTATGGTATAACTAAGGTTGATAACACCTGAACAACTATAGTGCCTATTTTTTGGGCTACACTTGAATAAAATCTACCGTGGGATGGTACCCCTAAGGAGGAATATTATTAGAACAAAAAACATGGGCAATAAATTTGGTAGCGTTTAACGAGGCTAGCCTCAAGCTCTACAGCTGTGCCACACACATTCTCTCTTCCTTGTCATGCTAATGGCACGTAGGTAACTCTGCTCTCCATAACCAAGCCTCATCAGAGGCGGCCCCTTTTGTTTCCCTAGTAGAAATGACACCTTGCATACTCAAAGCTTGAAATGATGGAGTATGCTGGTCGCTACATGCCATAATTACTCATGATCAACCTTCTTCTATTTAAAGAGGTGAGGGTGCATTCCGCCTCTCACTTAGCCTTGTGTGTGTTTGCTTCGTGTAAATTGAAAGAGAGGACTGTGTGTATCACTCTCTGTTGTGGTGTTATGGAGCTTGCAGCACAACCCACACAAGTTGGTTACTGACTATCGCTCTTGGTAATATGGTTATCTCTCCTTTGAAAGTGTAGGTCTAAGGTGATATAAGCACCTCTGCTTGTATACAGCTATGTACCATTTTTGGCTTGGCTTGGTAGGGCCCACTATGTGGGTGGCTAATTCAAACAGTGAATGGCATTAAAAGGTTGATTGGTAACACTTGGTATGGTTGATTATGTCTAATTTAACAAAAGTATTGGTGGATGCCTCTGGCCGTAAAAGGTGTTGAGATGATGGAGCAATTTGGTACGATGGTCTGACAATTTGGTAGGATTCAATACTCTTTGCGACTGAAATAATCTACCTATACTTGAGTAAGGTACTCTTCACACAGTTTGAACTCTGACAGTTTTATACATTGCCTTAGTACCGAGTATTTAGTAAGACCTCCTACACCACTAATGGTTTTTTTAATTTAAAATACAAACTCTATATCTAACAAATTACTACGTGATATAAAGGTTTGTGACCACTTGGGCAATAATGTATACACCGTAAAGCTTGCGTACTGTTTCATATAGCGCAAACCGCTGGAAGATATGCAAAAAATATTGGGTTGAAGTTTTGGACAAGGCTTTAATTAAGTGGCGTTTTTTTTTTTATAACTCCTGCACGTTTCTGACATTACAAGAGATGATACTGAGCTTGTGTCTTTTGAAAGAGATTGACACCTCAATCAAAAGGTTGTTACAATACCCTTAAAGAAATGATTGGTATGAGTTTTCGACATATTAAACATGAGAAAAATGATTCACGTTGGTCCAAGGGAACTTATATTTTTGAGGTAGATAAACATGGCTGAGCTGGATAGCTTTTCTGCCAACTAGATGTTTGGGTTGTTAACAGACATCTAAAAGATCTTTTTTACTTTAAAAGTATGTTATGCCTGTCAAATGTGGCAAAATTTGTTTACTTAGAATATATATATATATATATATTAAAGTTGGTAACCGCTTGGTTATAGATTTTTTTTTAAAGATCAACTAAAAAAATAGGAACCAAACTTTTTTTAAAAAGAAAAAACTTTCTTACAGACTAATCTGGAACAACCAGAATGTGACTTTGGACATTAGTTTTATGTTGGACATGGATAACAACTGATATAGTCCATTGATACCTGTTGGACACATCCAAGGCTAACATATGTGTTGTCTTGTTTGGATGGATGCAGGTGAGGAATCTATCTTTTCTTGGAATTTTTTTGTCTTAAAGAAAATTTTCTATCCATGATTTCACTTGCTCCTACTGCTTGGGAAGTACTTCTGATATATCAGTTTATACTGGAATGAGACTTCATTCTCATAAGCTTTGTACAAAGATAATTCTAAGACTGAGTTGTTTTTGTACTTATAATGGCCTTTTCTCTAAAGCAAGTTGTCTTTTGAATGTTAAAGTTCAATTATGTCTTATTATTTAAGTAAAAACAACTACACACACACACACACACACACCAATCTACATCCAACAAGTATGCCCTAGTGAGTTTTTCACAAGTTCTTGACCTTTCTCCTTAATCCTTCATGGTGAAGTCATTTTACTCCTCCTCTTCCTATCAATAGTCCCCTCATTTGGATCTTGTTACCAACCATTGAAGTCCTTGGATTTAAGTACTTCAACTAGCCTTTTGCAATAGTGTCTAAGACTTTTCATTTCCATTGCTTGAGATACAAGGATTGGGAAAGTATTGTAGCATTCTTGATATTATGTGTTAAAATTTCTCTTTTTAGAAGGTTGTTGAGGCAGGCCTTGATTGCCTCTTGTCCTTAGTGGTTACTAGATCTTTTAAAACTAGATGTGCATGATGATAGGCACTAAAGTGTGGGATAAATGCCAAAGCAAGGGATCATAGAACGTAAATAATGCTCAACATGTAAGTGACTAGATAGTTATTATTTAAGATACAATGTCTATGGTAGTGGTTGAGTGTATGTCTGTGTGTGTGTGTGTGTGTGTGTGTGTGTGTGTGTGTGTGTGTGTGTGTGTGTATATATATATATATATATATATATATATATATATATATATATATATATATATATATATATATTAAGTACAAAATTGACGTATCTTTGAAAAAATAAATGGACGCAAAATAAGACATTTAAGTTATAGTACATGATCCTTTGTCAAAAGTTTATTTGTTATGTGTTTTTACATATAAAATACTAAATTGGTGCATGCTTACAAATTTTAAGTTAGAGCTACAAGATACTCTACCAAAAAACTATGTTCTCAATGTAAAAAGAGTATCTTGACTCTACATCTAGTGTGGCAGGTTAGCTACCCTAAGGTAGCTTCCTAGTTAACTACAAGCATATATAAAAAAATCTCGTCTCATGCGAGTGCATTCTCCTTTTTGAAGAACTAGTAAACATGCATCTTACATTCATGTATTAGATCAAATCTAAGATTGAAAGAGTGTGGGAGACATGAGAAGAGATTTGTACAAGACTTGGCAAGGATGGAAAATTGCCTTATATTGATGGTGTTCTTTCTCTGCAGTATCACTGTCCTAGAAAATAATGTAAAACAAAAGAGGTTAGTGAGTAATTTTCAATATGTATTGGAACACACGCATTGAGTGTTAGTCAAATTTATATGAATTCTACATAAAAAGGTGCGTAAACATACCGCACACGTGGTCAGTAGACGAGGGGGGAGGTGGTACTATTCTCCCAAATTACTATACCTATGTAAAGACATGCCCTCTGTTTTGTTAGCATGAGGGATTTATAATTAGCTCTAGATGGTAATAACAAGACATAAAAGGGTCTTCTTAAGGTTTTGAAAAATAGTATGCCTACTTGAGATTGAAGCTGAAAGACTATGTTGGCTTCTTGATATCTTTCCAACACTTTCAACACAAATTTGATTCATTAATTCAAAGTAAACTCATAAAAATATTTGACTAAATAATCACAAGACACAAAGAGAATAACATGAACAAGAATCAAAACACAAGACATAATATTGGGTACCAACCATCCCTCTCAATCAATATGATTGAGTATTTGTCTTCCATATCTTTATTCATCTTATAGAACATGCATTACAATAAAAATATATGAAAGATAAGAGAGGATGCACTACGCAATCAAGAGAGTGTGCCATGATTAAGAGAGAATTAGCATAAAAGAGAGCAAAAGTGTATCTTTTGCAGCTTTGCTCTGATGGAGATTCTGATGGCTCCACTGAATTTGAAAGGGGATAAAAAACATGTCACTTGCTCAAAATGCTTTTGGCGCACTCGTCTTCCTCGTAAAGAGTTAAGAAGATGATTCCTGCTGAAGAACTGTGGTGCACGCAAAGACGCGATTTTGGGATTCTTTTCTCTCCACCCAAAATAGAAGTGGTTGCTTTTCACTTAAACTATAAGAATAGTAGATAAAAGAGAGTTTTTTACATTGCTTATTTTGAAAAAAAAAAGAATAAAACATAAGAAAATTTAATAAAATGTTTAAAAAAGTAGTAATAGTAAAAATAGTCCAGTGCGCTTCTTTTCAAGCTCTTCCAAGAAAAAATTCAATCTTTTGATCCATAGCAAGAGAGTCTTAGGTGGCTATAGTTGGTTTATTCAAGGAAAATAAAATTACAAAAATAAATAAATGTAAACCTAAAATATATATGCAAGAGTTAAATTGCAAGAACATAAGAAAATGAATAAGATGATATATGTGTCTGTTGTATGAGTCAAAAAAATCTCAAGAATACCTCCAGTGAATGTGCAAAGCCTTTGAACAATTCAAATGGTTAATACAAGTAGTTGAGAGAGAATCTTCTTTGTTTTCTTATGATTGTAGACATTTTGATTGATTTTAAGGCTAATTTTTAACACTTTGTAATTGTCTCTTGTTTTTTGTTATGATTGTAGGCACTTTGATTGAATAATCACAACACACAAAGAAAGAAACATGAACAAAACAACATATTGGGTACCCAACCATCCCCCTCAATCAATATGATTTAAGTATTGGCCTTCCACCTCTTTCTTCATCTCATAAAGCATGAAATTACAAATATATTTATTTATTTATATTTATATTTATATTTATTTATTTATGTGTGTATATATATATATATATACATATATATTTATTTATTTATTTATTTATTTATTTACATAAAAGAGAGAAAATTAGCATAAAAGAGGGAAAAAGTATATCTTCTACAACTTTGTTGTGATGGAGATTCTGATGGGTCCCTTGGCTTCAAAAGGGGGGTAAACCATTAAGTAACTACTTGGATGCTTTCAGAACACTGGTCTTCTTTGTGAAGAGTCAAGAAGATGATTCCTACTAAAAAAGTACAGTGTGCGCGAAGACATGATTTCAAGATTCTCTTTCTCTCTTCGTGTATGCACCCAAAATAGAAGTGGTTGCTTTTCAGTTATTATGGAACAATAAGTAATATCCAAAGTTTCTCACAGCTTTCAAGTCAATTATTGATGCATTTTACCAAAAACAACAAATTTAATAGTTCAATCCTATTCTAAGAAGGATATGGATTTTCTAACCACACAGAATCATTTTTCTTACAAAATTCAGTGGGTTGGGTTGGTGATCAAAATCTATGGTTGTTGAAACCCCACAATGTTTGTTGAAAACATAATATTCGGTATAAAAAATATCGCATTTTTGTCATTCTATTGATCAATCATCAATATTCTATGCACATTATTGCCACTAGGTATATGCTTCCTTGATACATTTTGCTAGTTTTTTCAACTTATAAGCCAACAAGACTCACAGTGTATCTCTTGGAATAATTCTAAAAATTTGCTCTATTAAGAGGACTTCAAACTGTCTCAGAATTGAAAAGTGTCCTCTTATCAATCCAGTTTTAGTGTTAGTAGCTAGGGTTGGGCTTCTATTGTTTGAAGCAATAATCTTTATTTTAAAAAAAACCTTACACGCATGTCGAATTGTGAAGGTCAATGGTGGTTGTTTTTTCATAACGCACAAATTTCTTATATTTCACGGCAAACTAGAAATAAACTAATCAAATGTGAAAGATTAATATAAGGCTCATAATAAAAGTTTTTTCTACAAGAACAAATTACCAAAAATTCTTCTAATCAGCTGAGGAGAAACTTTTGTTTCACTATTGAAACCCCCCATATGTCTTGCAAGAGTGAGTTATCATAGTCTAGTAAGTTGATAAACAGTTTATCAACCTTCAAAACGGAGACAATTTGGGAATGCATATCAGTAAGGTGGAACAAATCACTACAATACTCATTTTGTACAGTTTCTTCATATAATCCATGGTCGTCATTGTTGATAACACGCTCTAAAAAGATTACAAATGTGAGTGTCATGTAGGTTGCATGCCCTTTGCACCCAATCAAAGTCCTACTCTTATTCTTTGGCTCAAAGTTCAGTAGATCATGCACCCGTCATGCAATCAATGAGGTTCATGAGGTATGCCTTAAAAGATACCCTTTTTATGTTCAAACGGCTATAATGTTTAGCACAACCTAGCAAAATTTAGTGATGAAATCTCATTTTTTACTACAATTCCCAAGAACTATGATAACAATAAGCATTCAATCATGTAGAGTATAGACACCATGATGATAGCTCAAAGTGCAAAGATTGATTAGAAAACAACGTCTCAAATAGGCTTAATGATTTACAATCATTGGCCAGAGAGGTTGCGTCCTCTTGCTATTGGACCATGTCAGCATTTAACTTTTCAAGGTGGCTAGAGGGCTTTTCTATATGGTGCCACAAGTTTGGGCTTACCCTAACAATCGCCCCTTTAAGCCATACTTGGGGTTTTATAAAGTCTTTATGTGTTTTTGGATTCATGTCATGGCGTAATCCTAGGCTAACATGATTCATCTACCTGATTAATCATGGCAGTTCTCGCTGGATTTAACACATCACGGTTCACAATTGAATACATCGTGGTGATTCTTAGTGGATTCAGCGACATACTTCAATGCCTCATGATACATCATAGCCGTTCTCTACCGAATGCATCACTATGGTTCACAAGTGAGACTTAGTAGGTTCACTAGTAGTCCTAGGTAGTACAATTTTGTTCGTTCATTCATTCATTTTTGTGATAAGAGGTCATCATGTGTATCCTCTTCAAAAAAATTCTTCATCTTGTTGTTGTCGTCGTCTGTTTTTGTTGTCATCATCTCATGTTGAGTTTGTTGTTGGCGTCATTTTTCATGTTGTTTTCTTCATCTTCCTTTGCTTGATTTTCATTGGTGTCGTTGGTCCATTTTATTGAGAGTGAAATCCTCATGGAAAATGGTGCAAAGCACGCATACATTTTACTTTGTGTGCTTGTATGTGTGCTCATGTGAGTGGTCATGAAAAAGGTCCTACCTTGACATTGCAAGGCAATGTCTAACTCTCGTGTACATGTGTGCGAGGTGCCTTTGTGCACATGTAGTAGATACATTTTGGGGAATGGGCTCTTTGTAAAGAAAGAATTTTTCTTGATTGCTTAGTGAAGCAATTCTCCCTTGAGTGTTGAGAAGAGGAACCTGAACTTTATGACTTTTTAAATTTGAAGAAGAAGCTTGATAGTGCTCGGTGTGGAGGTAGCCCGTGTGAAAGGGGGCTAATGGCAAGAGGTTCTTAGGTCTCGTTGGAGGCAAATATTAGGGGAAATGCATGCCCCAAGGAAATAAAATTCTCAAAAAAAAGAAAAGTGAATTAATGTGAGAATGGATTTCGATAGATGTTAAACGCGCAGGCAACATGATGGGAAGTAAAGGAGGCACCTTTTGGGGCGATCGCTTTGCAATTCATGGGCATTTAATGTCTTGGACGGCTGGTAGGTGAGCAGTGAGCAACACGAGATGTGTGTGATGGGGTGCACGTACCGAGCAAGGAATGGTGGCATAACTAAGCAGGAAGTAATGATGTGGCTAGGCTTTTGCGAGGGCCATGGTGTCAAGCCTCGGGTGTAATTCCTAATGTCTGTAGCGCTAATGGGGCCAAGGTGAGATCAATCCATGAGCAAAGAAATAGTGGCGCCTAGTGCTAGCATAATTTGATGACGGAGGAAGCAGCACAGGTGGCTAAACAACGATATATAGCCGGTAAGATATTGGGTAGCGCATTGCAGTTTGGCAAGGCAAGGATGAATGCAAGTTGGGTAATGGTCATGCGAGGCTTAGTTATCAGTTATTTGAACAAATAACTAAGCCTCATTCTTGGTCACACACAAAAAGGAGCATTAAATGAGTTATTGTGCCTACCCTATGTAACTATGCCGATTTTGGCATAGTTGTGAAGTTCAAGGCATAGTTGGGAGGATGAATGAATAACTAAGACTCGCGTGACCATGCAAGAGCCTTAGTTATTCATAAAATGCTTTGTTTGGGCATAGTTGGCATAGTTATCAATAACTGATTACTAAGCCTTGCATGACCATGCTCTTGGTTGGGGATGCGACGATGACAAGCATTCGGCTAGTAACCTCAATAAATCTCACGAGTAGCATGATGTAGATTGATGGGGAGTCGGGACCTGATAGATGGGAGGTTAAGCAGCAACAAATATACAAAGGTAGTGTGGCACGCTACGGGCCTCTTGTTGAGTTACACAAGAGGGGCTTAGACAGGGGGTGTGAGCTGGATGCAGTTGGGATTGGACCAAGTTTGCAACAGAAGCCTCTAGAAAACCTTTTGAATAAAAGGGTACTTCACCAAAAAAAAAAACCTTCCAAGTGGTTCCCACCGCTAAGGTGCACACACAAATAATTGCGCTCTCTCGCTCTCTCTCTCTCTCTCTCTCTCTCTCTCTCTCTCTCACACACACACACACACACACACACACACACACACACACACACACACACCCTACCAATAGAAAAGCAATAAGGTAAGATTAATAAGCTCCAAAGATGAAGCAGCCCAAATAAGATGAAAACAAAGGGCTTTAGGTAGGCTCGATCAAACATCAAATGGTGTCCGATTTTCATGCTAAAAAGCTCTATGGAACGGCAGCAAGAAGCACTCCATGCACAAACAAATTGCACTAGCCAATGGTGGCTTGATTGAAAGTTATGAGGCAATTAATAAAGCAAAAATGAGCACAAAAACCTGAAAAATTAAGCGCACACATGCACACACAACATTATTAAGCCACCAATCAAAATGTCGCAAAATTAAGAAGGGTAGTGGCTCATTGGTATTGCCAAGAGCATGCCCAAACTTGGTTAGCAAACGATGGTGATTAGGATAAAGGGAGAAAATCATATATGATTAGGCCAATGGGAAAACCATAGGCTCTGATACCACTTGTTAAAATTAGGGAACGAAAGCGTGCTCTACCCTAAGCGTCATTAGTGAGCTAGGCTATGGTGGGTGAAAGCCTTAAGCTCACCATGATGCTAGGGTTAGGATTAGAGGAATGGAAATTAGGGTTAGAAGATAGCTTAGGGAAAAAGCATAAAGGTAGAGTATAGACACAATGATCATAGCTCAAAACAAAGATTGGTTAGAAAACAGAGTCTGAAATAGGCTTAGTGCTTTACAATCATTGGCTAGAGAGGTTCAATCCTCTTGCTATTGGACCATGTCAACATGTATCTTTCCTAGGTGGTTAGAGGGCTTTCCCATATGGTGCCACAAGTTTGGGCTTGCCATAACATCGGTGAACTGTTATACCTTTGCAATTGATCGTCTTTGACATATCCACTGTGAAGGAGATACTCCTAGGACAAGGAAACTTGTAAACTATAGGAAAAATTATAAAGAGAGGAATAAAAGAGTGTAAAAATACCTTCAAAAGAATGTCCATTGAGAGACATCGCTAGATACTACTTGATGATCCCTCATAAATTGTCACGTCCTCGTCCCGATGGAAAGAGAATGATTGAGAAAAAATATGGCTTCATGATGCTCTTGAGCATTCTGAGACAATCACATGAGAGGAATAGAAGTGAATTTCATGTGTTCAAAATAGTGAACATCATATAATTTGTATTATGCATAAAAAACCATGTTTGGTAGTCAAGGTGACATCCAAGCAATTTTTAAAAGTTGCATCGACAAAAACAAAGCCCATTTACAAGTGAGTGAGCTCCATCTTTCTTTACCCACCTCCCACTATTTATCTCACACCTCCAACCTCGCCAAGGAGCTAATGGAAGATGAGAACCTTGCAGTGCTCCTATCGTCCTGAGCGCGCAACCCCACCTTCAATCGAAAAAGATGAAACCCTCAAAATTTACCGCTTTTTAATGCAGATCTGAATTTCGCTAAACGAGATATGGGGATTTTACCTCTGATCTTCAAATATGAGTGTCTCAGAATGCTTGAGAGTATTGTGAACTCAAATTTTCTGTCAACCGTTGTCTTCTTTTTGAGATGAGGATTTGACTATTTTGAAGAGATTATCAAGCAGCTGAGGTGAAGTCACCTTTAAAAAATCACAAATAAGGGGTTTTACAAACATGTATTGGACACACGTGATATGGTAGTTTTACACCTAGTGAACCCCCCGAGCTTGCATAGAACATATGAAATGTCAATTTCATTTTGAAAAGTGTACAACTCATACCTTATCTTTATAAATTGAGGCCAAAATTTTGAAAATTTTACAAAAAGCCAAATTTTCAAATGAGCTATATATACAAAACATCATTTTGAAGGTGCCGCTTTTGTTGTGATCTCTCCACGGTTTCGCTTGCAATGTCGCCGTAAATCTACTCTCAAAACGCATGGAGAGCTCAAGAAATCCATAAGCGCATGAAGTCTGCAGTAAAGGGAAACATATAACTCCACCGTGTGAGTCCTTGAGGCCTTCAATGTCGAAGCTAAGATAAAGCTATGCATTTCTCTCTCTCCTCTCTTACTCAACTGGAATACACAATCTATCCTGAGAAAATAGCATGTGTGTTTCTTATTTTGGACATACCTGCAATCCAAACCGCCTAGCGGGTGTCGCTTTTATGAAGGATATGGAAAAAACGGTTGAAGGGTGCAATTTACCGATGTACGACATCCCCTTTATATGAAGGGAATGCCACAACACCCATTGTTGGGGCAACCCAAGTATAGGGTTTGAAAGTGCAAAAGACTCGGAAAAGAAAGTTCGTGATTTTGGGGGAGGGGGGAGAAATCGTGACATGTGCAAGCGATGGAGTGGCTGTTGCGTGAACAAGATTTGAGGAGGATTCAAAGGCTAGCTAAGAGTGTGACTTCACATAATTAGTCGCAGCTCTCAATTAAGTAGAGAGGGAGAGAGAGAGACAAAGGACTTAGCAGATTCTCCTCGGATATTAGAAAAATCTAGATCAAACCTTTAAAAACCCAGATTTGATAAAATCATGCTCTTTTGTAGAGTCCCAATTTTGCAACAAATATTAGCATTTCATGTCTACGGAAAACAATTTGTGCATATTGATCAATTTTAAGAAACCTAATTTGTTGGCTTTAAAAAGAAATGCTATTAATGAACAATTTCTTATTTTCTTTGAAGACAATCCTTTTTATGGACAAGCAGAAAAAGCTTCTCTCAGAAGGAAAAATATCTTGATTGGCTAGGAAAAAGATTTACTGTGAGAGCTACATGTAGCAACATCCAAAAACGTTGTCAAGCCATACCATCTTGCCATCTTTTCAAAAAAATCCCCCCTCTCTTTGGTCACACCCATATCTATTGAATGGTTGATGTATATACTAGGTATGTGTTGTGTAATTCAAATCTTGCCATGCACTTGATATCACCACCCCTTTTACACCAAGGAAGCAACCAACATTAGAAAAGCACCTCTCATGTTTCGAAACAATCCATGGTAAATGGGCAAGCAACCTTAATAATCTTTGATGAGTTTAAGTGCAAGATATGTTGCAATCTCACCTTATATGCATCCTTATCTCTACGACTCAATACTGTCAATCAAAGACCCTTCATTAATGCTATCGACAAAGTGAAGTTCCCAAGCACACCCGGCCTTGTGATTGGCACCACAAGTTAAATCTTCAACAATCTATTTTAAGGAATAAGTATATGTTTCAAAGGGTTTCTCAAATTTGTTGAGAGGGTGTTGGCATACGTATATTCTAACTCATCGTGCACGAGGCTACTTGCATAGTAAAATGGAATTAGAGACATTTGGGGTGCACCGTGCAAAATTTGCCTCATATTAGATAAAGGCATTGTCTCGTGACCTCTTGCCATGGATCTCCATAAAAGGAGTCCTTCCATTCTTGCTGCTCTTTGAGGTCATTACATATAATTGCCTAGTAGCCATCATTAGCAATGTGTTGTCTACCACTACGACATAGACTTTAAACCATGCTTCTATATCAAGTTGTAGTGGTTGGGAGCCATCATGCATATAAAGCTAATGCTCTATGATGACATTGTAAAGAGGGCTGTTTTTCATGCATAGTGACAACTCTTGCTTTTTTTTTTTTTTTTCTTCTCTTTTTTTTTTTTTTGGGGGGGGGGGGGGGGGGGGGGGGATGCGAGAATCAGCAAGTACAACACAAGACTAGAGGAGCAAAATAACAAAGCTTGAATTGATTTTTCCAACACAATTGTATAGATGTTTGGAAAAAGGGTATGAGAGCTTGTGAGGGTAATGAAGGTGGTTTAATTGGCATCTGCCACCACAGTAGTCTAATTGGAGGAGATTGAATGTCGCTGAAGCAACATAGTTGATATACATGTCACCAATACAATCAGCAAGTTAAGTCCATTTTGTTCAATGTCCCCGCACATCAATATAAAAAAGAATTGTAAAAAAGGCACTTCAACTCCAATGAGGTGGAGTCAGTGCATGGTAGTCCTTTTGATATAACCTCACTCTATCTCTGAGTAATGATGGCACGGATGTTAAATTTGGCAAGACACATGACGCATAAGTAATTCAAATGTGTTTAAATTAATGATGGAAATACTTAACTTAGATGACTCAAATAGTAGCATTTTACTTCACCTCCTGTTGAGCTCCCACTCTCCCTTCAACTCAAGCTCAAGCTTTCCCTATTTGCTTGCTCAAGGTCTTCATAGTATCCCGGGTACTTGACCATCCAATGAACCTTCCATATGCATGAGTAGGTGTGGCATGGTGCACACATTCGGTTGGAAATATGTATACAAAGAAAAATGATCTTGACGACATATGTGTGCGAGTGCAAGTGTTCAGTGTGCTTGTATTTAATAGTTGATCAATGAATGCAAAGTATATTCATTGACGATCCAGATTGTAGATTGAGAAGCAATATTGGGTCACAATATACGGCATCCAAATGCATTGTTAGCTAGGATTGTGTGCCGGCGCTTTTGCCCTCGAGTGCTAATGCCACATATTTCGTCTTTTCACAATGCTCAGATGGATTCCTACTGTACATTTACATCTCCTAAGGATGCAAGACTGATCATCATTTTTTCTGTTTTGTTTTGTTTTGTTTTAGGAGTCAAGTTGGGCACTCCCAGCGGTTCCCCTCATACACCAAAGAAGTACACAAGAAGAACGACTGAGACTGTGCACCCAAGCTCCTAGGGCAGACCTTTGGTCACTAGTTTCCTCTGGACTACGTGAGGCTTTGCTTCCCCAAGAGGACAGGATTATCTACACTCTTAGGGCAATGCCCTTGAGAGACCCATCTCGCTGACTAGTTATGGGCGTGACAAAGACCAAGTACCTCTGTTCAGAGGCCCAGGTACTACGGGACTTGCTTCGGTCTTCCTTTCGGAGTTTTCTCCTCCAGGTAACTTATCGCTCACCACGCTAAACTGCCCTTGTAACCCGACGCTTTTCCCCTAGGAAATGCCATACCCGCTTGGAAGGGCGTCGGCTCACAGGTGGCGCCCGCTGAGGTTGGTGGTGTCTCCCGTTGCACCTCCCAACCCCTTTTTGGTGAGGTTGAGCCCCCCGCTGGGGCAAGGCACTTGAGTTGCTCTTGTAGCTCATTTGGCTTCGCTTGGGGAGAATGACGTCATCTCCCTTGGGAGGGATCGTATTATAAAATCATCATTCTTCGACTATTTATCTGCACCAGTCAGCAAAATGCTTCTACATCAGCATGCACCATATTTGCAATGCTCAACCTCCACCCCTGCCTTGCCTCCAAAACTGCAGAATCAAGTGGAGCATATACCTTCAAAATTCCAACAGCAGAAGGCATGTGACCCATATGCCTTAATAAGTAACAATCTGGAACAGCAGATAACGCTCAATCATAAGAACCACATTGATGGTATAAGCATTGTGTATGTTGCCCTGATAGGGCCATAGACTTCAAAATGCTTAAAACACGTATACATTATATTGAAGATCATACTATACAGATCATGTCCCTTACAAATAGAAAAGGTATATCTGCCTAACAATACAAACTCAGCGAGGCAGGCAGCCGCTTCCAAATGCTCCACATTGTTGGGAATTTGAAACAATCTGGAATTGACACCAGCAATGCTAGATAGAAGTCATAAGTGAATTGTTAAAGGGAATCTCACAATGATCATTTGAGAGCGGTCACATCACTCGTTGACAAGGTGCTTCAGCGTTCCAGAACTAGCGCTCGCCTTCGCAGCTTGCAATCTTTTTAACGCATGAACAGCCACCAGATCAAATGAAAGCTGGAGTGCTCATTCGTGTAGAGGAACTACAAGACCCTTTGTAATATGTACAGAGTACAGATTCAGACTCTATGGTATAATGACACGTCAAATGTCACCTGCTAGTTGGTGGTGGCATGCATTAAATCTGTGCACAAGAAAGGACGATGTGAACCATTGGATTGCATCTAATCATCTTATCAGTAGGACCGCAAGGAAAACATGTGATATATAGTAAAGCAATGAACAAGCATCTATCTTAGTTTGCAACTCGCAATGCAATACCTCCAACAAGGTCAGAGATAGCTCTCTGTGGTTACGAGGGGTTCTCATTCGACTGCAGTGTTTGCACAGTTTGTTTTAATTCAAATAGCTCAACCTGAAAGTTATGCACACACAGACTTCAAACACACGGTATCTTTGACACACTTTCCATGACACTTATTCTGTGGTAAATTCTTCAACTCCAGTTAGAAGCATGCACCTGAAGTTGAAAAGCCCGAGATCGCTCGCTTGATAGAACTCCTCTGGTTGTTTGAAGTTCCTGTTTGAAAGGAAACAATAACAGAGCAAAAACTAGAACATTAAACACCTTCCACTTGAATATAGAGCACCACGCCAACATTGAGGCCGTCTGGTTTACCTTTTGTGTGTCCTCTAGGACTGCCTTCAGAAAAGTAAGATCGTGCTCTAGCCTCATATTCTCAGCATGAACAATATTGGTTAAGTTAATTGACTCCTCCTGAGCTAATTCAGCTGCAGCCAGCTTTTCTTTCAAGTCTTCGTTCTCCTTGAGAGAAATTGCCAGCCTCTTCTCTGCCTTTTGCCTACTCTTGATTACTGTCCCAAGGCTCCGTTCTGCATCCTCCCTGCTGGAGCCAGCAGATTTTACTTGCCCTTCAAGAACTGTAATTTTTCTAAGAGCTGCTGCAAGCTTCTTCTCATAGCTAGCCTTGACCTCTGTTACCGAAGAAAGCTTGCACTCAGATAAATCAGCTTGTCCACTGTCCATGCCAACATCTTCATTTGCGTTCTGTAATGCAGGTCATGCAAAGTCAATGCAATTTTCCGTCCTGCCTCTCTCGCACTAGATACCTATTTTAGTGCCCCAAACTACCTTTTCACAGACAAAATGCACAAGTGCTCCTGTGTCTCTTACCGTCTCAATCTCCTGCTCATGTCAAAAGAAATCAAACTGCCAAGATGAGTCACCAATGCATATGCATATACCAAGATGAACCCCAATGCCCGGGCGCCCAATAACTAGTGAGCACCTTAATCACATCTTCAATCATATAGGCTTCACTAATTGCAGCGACAAGTCCAGATTCACCAACGAAGGAAAGTGCAAGGTTATAGACTCATGGTAGTTGCCTAAACAGTCATAGAACCACCATTGCAGGTTATCTATATTAGTTTTTATGAGTAGTATACCCCCAATTGGCTGTTGCCAGTCGAGCTATTCCCAGCATGTCTGCTCTGATCCTTTGACGGGGAAGACCTATCTGCTTCTTGAAGCCTTTCATTCAATGCCATTGCACCTGGATCAATCAAGCTCTGAGCAGAAATAGGTTATACTGATTTATGCTTGTCATCTCAAACGACTTAAAGATACTTCTCACCACGATTACTTACAGGTACTTCTGCAGGTAATGAGGCTGTAACCCATGCCTGGTCAGCTCTCTTTGCTGTAATGGGAGGTTCTTTAACTGTGATCCTATCGGGGCTCTTTGTTTGTACAAGGTCTTGTGTTGCGATAAAAAGCACTTCTACCTGCAAGGTAAAATTAAAAAGGGACAGCAATCAACACATTATCAACCGGCAAAAACTGAGACTTTGCATCTTAATTATGTGGAGGTCTTGACAAACCTCACTAGCTATTCCTTGTCTCTTCCCACCAAAGACAACAAGAAAAGACCTTTCCTTTCTTTGGGCAAGGACCATAGAAAAACCCTGTAAAAGAATAAGACTTTGGTGTCTAGGAAGCATGATTCTTTATCAGACCTCTCAAGCTACCAATTCAAGCCTTTTCAGGCCCAGAAAAGAATATGAAATGAAATTACCATTAACGTCTTTGAAAGGCCAGAATGGCCTATGAGACTAGAAGTTACAAATATATGAGCCGTGCTACAATTGTCTGGAAAGAACATGATGAAAAAGGCTAACACGAGAGAGAGAGAGAGAGAGAGAGAGAGAGAGAGGAAATGAAATGATACATTAAACGTCTTCAAAAGGCCAAAATGACCTATGAGACCAAACTAATACAATCTTGGTGGATCTAATACAGTGTCTGGGTACAAAATAAAAATGAAGTAAAGTGAAAAACTAAAACCATCATCATCATCATTATCATCAATGCGCGAGGATGCCGGGTATCGGGTGCTGTCCAAGAAAGTTTTGCATCGGTCGCTGAAGAGCATTGTCAATGTCCGCCTCTATAAATAGTCGTATTGGACGTCTCCCATGAGAGAGAGAGAGAGAGAGAGGAAATGAAATGATACATTAAACGTCTTCAAAAGGCCAAAATGACCTATGAGACCAAACTAATACAATCTTGGTGGATCTCATACAGTGTCTGGGTACAAAATAAAAATGAAGTAAAGTGATAGTCATCATCATCATTATCATCAATGCGCGAGGATGCCGGGTATCGGGCACTGTCCGAGAAAGTTTTGCATCGGTCGCTGAAGAGCATTGTCAATGTCTACCTCTATACATAGTCGTATTGGACGTCTCCCATGTCGTGCTAGAATAGTCCTGATCCTCTGGTGGAGCCTCCGTCGATGTCGTGGTCGCCCTCGTAGACGTGGGCATCTAGCTCTCCCAAGCTCCATGGCTCTGTCAACAAATATACCTTTGGTATAGATGGGCTCTGAAGTCTGCTGTGAAGCTTGCTCATCTAACTACCGAATCCCTGCTCTAAAGAAGTCAGCGATCTCCCTCTGTGAATGTCTACCATTGCTTGATCTCCTCAAGAGACTCTCCCGCTGTCTACGCAACTCTAGCAAAAACAAACGGAGGCATCTCTGATCTTGATATCTCATGACTCTAGCCAACGGTTCAAAGCCCTCTCTGAATAGACAATAAAAGTGGCCTCATATCTCATAATATACCGGACAATGACAAATGTGACGTAACTCTGTCTCTGGCTCTATATGACACAACAAGTAAATCCTGGCCTCTGCTGGTACTCTGCTGAATCTACCAGTCTCAATCTCTAACTGATGCAATGATGTGCGCATTTGACCAATAGCACATCATATCCCATGGGAAAAATGAGTGTCCATATAGACCGATCTGATCACATATCCGTCCTCTGTTAGTTGGAGAAGATGCTCTCTATAGAAAGCCATCATCGTGCCCAAGTCCTGTGTCGGCCGTATCCATGTGCTCCTCGTATCTAGCTGAATCAAATCCTGACGTATGTCTAGTGGTCTCTATCCGTGTGAGAGATAGGGAAGGTGCATCCAGGGAGTATTGGAACAGAGGCAATCTATCCATGCTAAAGCCATGTGACTGAAACCATGATGTCAACTGCCCATACCAGCATGTTGTGTCCCCCTGTAGCGCTAGCTGTCGGGATGACTCAAGGGCTAGCCGAGCTTAACTGTCTCTGAGGAGGTCTCATAAACTGTGCATGAAGGGATACTGATCTAGTAAGTGCCTCGACCACGAGGAGGGGGGCAGCTAGCTCGGCTCAAATAATCTCATGTGGCACTGAGGCCTTAGCCCGAATTACCCAAGAGATCATAGAGACTAAAGGCCTCTCCATATATCTCCACCCATCAGTGCTACCAAATCTGCCATGATGGTCCACTGAGGGTCCCCAAATCTGAACTCCATAAAGCATAGCTGAAGCCACTAGAGTGTCAAAAAGGTAGAGCTTTGTTCGAGGTTTCTGAAACTGAACTTGCGAACACATCCTCTCCAATCCTCCCAAGGCTTCATAAACTCTCGTCAGTCTAGTCTCTGTTGCTCTCCTTGAAGACTACCCAAGATAGGTGAATGCATCTATATACTCCACCATCTCTTGGCCATATGTAAATGTGGGTGTTGACCTCCTGACCCACTGTGGTGTGGTGTTAAACACGCGAGGAAGTGTAGGGTGTGTACCTTGGAGAGGGGCGAGTGCCTGCAGAGAGATGGGCGCTAGCAGAACGAAGAGGGAGAGAGAGCAGTAGCGCTAGATGTTGGAAGGGGAAGAATTGAGTGAGTAAAATGACTCACCTTCCCTTTATTAAAAGTATAGGACCAATTTTAAAGTTAGTGGCCAAGTTCAATGTGAACCTGGCCAAAGGTTAATAACCTTTACACTATACACAAAAGGGGGCCATTTGGCCCTTTAAAGCATAAATGGCGCCTTTAAGCTACATGACTCCCACCATCTCTATGCATAGATGATGTTGTGCTTTGGATAAGCACTTAGTGTGAGCATCTGCTGGATTTTGTGATGTATGGACCTTAACCAATGTAATAAGGCCATCCTCAAGCACTTCTCGAATGAAGTGATGCCGCACATCAATATGCTTTGTGCGTGCATGAAACATGGCATTCTTTGCCAGACATATGGCACTCTGGCTATCACAACCAAGCATAGGTGCCTTGGCAGGCAAACCAAACTCACTGCATAGACGTGGCAACCAAATGGCTTCTTTGGAAGCCTCAATGGCTGAAATATATTCAGCCTCTATCGTAGACAATACAACAATCTTTTGCAATCTAGAACACCATGAAACAGCACCTCCAGCAAGAGTAAACACATAGCCACTTGTGGATTTCCGTGTGTCCACATCACCAACCATGTCAGAGTCACAAAATCTCTTCAACTCCAATGGTCCTTTACCATAGCAGAGGCATTTGTTTTTGGTCCCTTTCAAGTACCTCATAATGGACTTCACTGCATCCCAATGCAACCTGCCTGTATTAGCCATAAACCGGCTCATAACTCCCACCACATGGGCTATGTCAGGCCTAGTAGCAACCATAGCATACATAAGTGAACCACAAGCTGAAGCGTAAGGCACACTTTGCATGTCATTGGCTTCTTCCTTTGACTTGGGACAATCATCCTTGGAGATTTTGACATATGGCTGTAATGGCACACCACGAGGCTTTGCTTCGGCCATGTTAAATCTGTCCAGCACCTTTTCAATGTACTTTTCTTGCGGCAAATACAATAGGCGCTTGTGTCTTTGCCTTGTAACACGCACTCCAAGTATATGTTCAGCTGCCCCAAGGTCTTTCATTGAAAATGCAGATTTCAGCTGCCCTTTAAGAGCATCAACAGTGCTTCTTTTCTTTGCAGCTATCAACATATCATCCACGTAGAGCACAAGAATGATAGGGCTACCATCCTCATCACGTTTGGTATACAAACAATGGTCTGCATGGCTTCTTTTGTAACCATGTTTACGCATGAAGCGATCAAACTTCTTGTACCATTGTCTACATGATTGTTTCAGCCCATACAAGCTTCTATTGAGCATACATACCAAATGTTCCTTGCCAGGAATAACAAAACCCTCAGGTTGCTTCATGTAAAGCTCTTCTTCCACATCACCATGCAAGAAAGCGGTATGTACATCCATTTGGTCCATTTCCAAATCAAGAGCAGCCACTATGGAAAACAATATACGCAAAGTGGTCATCTTCACTACAGGAGAGAACGCTTCCTGAAAGTCTATGCCCTTGGTTTGAACATATCCCTTTGCAACTAGCCTTGCCTTATACTTGGGTTTTGCATCAATAGTCTTGACTTTATACACCCATTTGTTAGGAATAGCCTTCCTTCCTTTGGGCAATTCCACCAAATCCCAAGTATGATTAGCATGCAAAGCTTTAATCTCTTCCTGCATAGCAAGCTCCCACTTGTCGCTATGCTCACATGTCTTTGCCTCTTTATACGTAAGAGGCTCTCCCTCATCAGTCAACATACAGTAATGCAAAGAGGGATCATATCTGCTCACAGGCCGTCTTTGATGAGTAGACAGCCTCACCCAATGATCCACATTATCCGGCAATGGGTTTACATCAGGTGGCATGATAAAATCATCAACAATGGGCTATTGTACATCATTTTCAGCACCATTTTCAGCATAGTTTTGTGGCTGCAAATGCCCTTCAGGAGCCTCAATTTTCTGCCCAACATCATCTGGCTCAAACACCACTGGATCATCTACATTTTCAGCCATATGTGGTGCATCCTGAGGGTCAAGAATAGGCCTAACAGGTAGCTGGTCATGCTGAAATTTGACCCTTTTATGGTCATGCTTTGAGGCACAATTGTTTTGAAGCAGCCTTGCCTCATTAAAAACAACATCCCAGCTACGTATAACCCTTTTGAGCTGAGGTAACTAAATCCTATAACCCATTTCTCCTTCTTCACCATATCCCATGAAAAGGCCTTTAATGGACTTGGCATCTAGTTTACTCCTCAACTCAGGTCTAACATGCACAAAAGCCTCGCAACCAAAAATGCGTAAATGATCATATGAAGCAGGCTTGCCAGACCAAACCTCTTCAGGGATGTTACCTTTCAAAGACATGTGAGGGGATCGATTGCATATATGCACTGCAGTTTTCAAAGCTTCTCCCCAAAATCCATGAGAGAGATTAGTTGTGGACAGCATGCATCTCACCCTCTCACAAAGTGTCCTATTGAATCTTTCAGCCACACCATTAGAAGAGGGGTTGTATGGCACAGTAAGCTCCCTCTTAATGCCCAAATTTTCACAAAATTTGTTAAATTCAGCACTTGTGAACTTCCCCCCATTGTTCGTACGCAAGCATTTTAGTTTTCTACCTGTTTGGGTGGTCACAAATGCATGAAATTTCTTAAACGCAGAAAAGGCTTCATCCTTAGATTTAAGCAAATAAACCCAAATTTTCCTAGAATGATCATCAACAAAGGAGACAAAATAGCATGCACCTCCCATAGACTTAGTAGGCATGCTACATACATCAGAATGTACAAGATCAAGCACACAAGATTTACGAGAGACATCGAAGTAATAAGAACGCTTTACTTGCTTGCCATATTGAAATTCATTACAAAAGTCAAGCTTTGTGCCTTTAGCATCAAGCTTGTTCAAAGTACAAAGTTTAGAAAGGCCCTTTTGGCTCATATGGCCAAGCTTCTTGTGCCACAACTCCATGTGAGAGTTAATTTCAGCCAATGCAATAAATTTGCCCAACACGGCCTTTCCATGCATGCAGTGAAGTGTCGCTTTCTTTGTGCCCTTTACAATCAGCCTTGAGCCTTAAGTCATTTTCCATGATCCTCTCTCAAACAAGATGCTGTAACCATGCATATCCATCTGACCAACAGAAAGCATACTCTTCTTGATTCCCGCCACATATCTAACATCATGCAAGACAAACTCATTCGTGCCATCTATGGAGAGATGCACTATGCCAATACCCTCAATGAGACATGCATGATTGTTTCCAAGGTATACATGGCCATGCTTGCCTACATCAAAAGTAGAGAAACACTCCTTGATAGGAGTCACATGAAATGAAGCACCGGAATCAACAATCCAAGTCTGGGATAATACATCATTTACAATCAACAAAGCATCAATAAGATCAGTCTTGGTGATCTGCATGTCCTGTGAATGAACGTTAAGAGAGGTATCAAGGTCATAAGCATCATCATCTGACAAAGTGGCACACAAGATGTCCTCTACATCTGACAATTCCTCAATCACAATACTAGAAGCCACATTGGCCTTCTCTTTGTCCTTTGAGCTATCCTCTGCATCAGTCTTGACTTCCTTCTTCTCTTTCTTTTTGTCTCCGCCATTCTTTTTCCGTTCTAACTCGGCTTTATAGTACCTGCAGTCGGTTTCTTGTGACCTTTCCTGCCACACTGATAGCAAGTCACATCACCCTTGCCTTTGCTGGCATTTCCTCTTTCCTTACTCTTACTCTTACTCCTTTGTGCATAGGCATTCTTCTTATCTGTCCTGCCTCTAACCATGTTGGCAGAGCTGCCTCCCTCTCCACTTGCTTTCCTCCTGATTTCCTCATTCAAGATAGAACCCCTAACACCATCAAAGGTCAAATTGGGGGACTCTAGTTGCATGCCAACAAGTTTTCGCATCAAATGCACTTGGTTGACGGGCATTGTATTCTCATACATTCCCTTTAACTTCTCCCACACATCAAAAGCACTTGTGAGACCTTTCACATCAATGACTGTCTCATAGGTCATGGCCATTTTAATGTATGTAACAATCTTCCTGTTCAGGCTAACCCATGCTTCATCTGTCATATTCTATGGCTTTACCTGTTCAAGTGCCCCTTCACAATCCTTAAGAAATAGGATTCCCTGGATCCTGTCTTTCCAAAGGTCGAAACCTGTTCCATCGAACCTCCTCATCTCGAAGAGATTCTTCACATCCAAAGAAGATGAGGCCATAGTTGCACGAATAAGAGAGCTAATACGCTGAATTTTTGGACAGAATGCACAAAAACCGGAGTATAGCCTCACAGAGGTGTGCACTACAGCTCTAAATGGTCACAAGAGCAATTTGGGGCAAAATAGGTCGATTTAGGCACAAAAAACAATTTCTGAAATTTATGCCCAGGAAATTTCAGCGAGCAAATTTGAGCTCAAAAACAACAATTTTAGTTGCTTTTAGCCTCACAGAAAATACATAAGGCTTATGCACAGCCTTTAGTAGCATGTATGAGCGAAAGCCCCAATTTGTAGCATCAAATTGCACAAAATTGAGCCACAAATGGTCATACATAGCCCAACTTTGTCAAATGTGCCTAGATTGCATCAATTTGCACTTTCCCCAATGTAGTCGCATCATAAAAACATTTGCAAAAACCTACGTAAATCTGAAATTTGCTGAAAACACCTATTTTGGGACCTGTTTTTCGGCAATTTCAATGTTTTCGGGTAGCGGAGACCTAGCAAAGATGTTCCCACACCTTAATACATGATTTGCAAAACCTGTATTTTGTTGTCATAACCTGTAATTTGCTGATTCTGACCTAATTTCAGCATGTCTTAGTTCAATTTGGCTTGCCGGGAGCTCTCTAGTGTCCAGGGACGAGTCCTTTGGCGATGAAATTGCAAAATCTCGCGTAAAAGTTGACCTCCTTGGCTGAAAATAAGGAGGTTGAAAATCAACGTTTGCAGGTTTGGGAGCAAACCCTAATTGGGCTCTGATAGCAATTGATGAACGCAGAGCGGTGTGTGCAAGTGATAGAGCACGCGAGGAAGTGCAGGGTGTGTACCTTGGAGAGGGCGAGTGCCTGCAAAGAGATGGGAGCTAGCAGAACGAAGAGGGAGAGACAGCAGTTCATTTCATACAAGTACCGAATTAGCTAAAGGCTAATTCAAAACAGGTACAGGATGATTTAACAAGATTTCTTGCGAGAAATCTCCTGTAAATCAAAGGGCAAGTAGTCCTACTGATGCAAAAGATCAAAGGCTACGAATTGGTGCGATTGGCACGCAAAACAGAGCCCGAAAGAAGAAAATACAGCTTGCTGTATTTTTCTGCAATTTTAGGGTTTTGACCCTATTTAATGCCTTTTTGTCCCAAAAGCTTCGGGAAAGCTAAAGGACAGTAATACAAGTGATCTGGAGCATTTTAGGAGCTAAAAACAGAGAATTCAACGTGCTGAATTTCCAGGACAGGTTTGCAAAAGTGCTCTATTATGCGAGGATAATCACTTGGATATGTGGATTTTTGGTTGTGAAGGTTTCTACTACGATTATGCTGCCAAAATTGGGTCAAAAAGAGAATTCTCAGCCCAATAAAAGCGACAGCATAAGGATAGATCACAAGTTAATCTCCAAAGATCAAGATGAAGAGCAGAGAAAGATTGTTTTCGATGCTCAGTATGCAAATCAGTGATATTGCATAAAGGCTGAAATTGCCTGAGAGTTGGAAGATTCACAAGGCGTTTCATGTGAGTCTTCTCAGACCCTATGTGGGTGATGTGCCAGAAGATATGCCAGCTGAAGATCAACCGGAAGTCGAGGAACTTGACGAGATCTTGGTCCCAAAACAGATTTTGGCACATAAAGAAAGAAAAGAAAAGGCAAGGTTGCAAGGTGCTGTTTGGTAAAGTTAAAAAGCTATTCACCTCTGGATGTCAAGTGGATGGAAAAAAGTGAACTTGCAGAGTCACTAAAAGTATGGGAACTTAAAACCTTGGTTTGCAACCTACCTTGACCCCTTAAGATTTAGAGCTACATGGATTGTCAGTGTGACAATGGCTTCTGAAAGAAATGATGTACATGTTACTTACAGTGAGCTCAAATGAAGTGCATGTTACATGAATGTTAGAGCTGTACAGATTGTCAGTTTTGCAATTGCTCTTATGGAATGTCCAAAAGTTTGTTTAGTGCTATAGAAGTGAGTATTTCTTGTCAGTTTGTCAAGGGTACAGCAATTATTTCTATTGAAGAGTACATGTGTAACTGCATTCTTAAACTGTCGGTTTGGGTATGCTCAAAAGGTTACTGGATCCAACGTATACTAAAAGACAGTGGCAAAATATGACGCTTCCATTTTGTCATTGGAAAGTTATTGACTCAAAGCAATGGCAGAGTGTGACGCTTCCACTATGTCATCGGGACAGGGTTCACACGCAAGCAATACATGTGTCAACGAGGTGTTGATTGTGAGCATGTATGTGTCGTACATGTGTCGACACGGTGTCCGGGCACCCGAGTGCTGACTATAAGCATGTACGACATAGGTGCAAACAAGGACGTTTGAGATTTCAAGAGGGGGATATGTCACCAGCCAATGGCAATTCCATTTTCGTTTATTTTCTCTTTCTTTGGGGAATTTCGTTTGTTTTACCTTTTGGAAACACCCCTCTGGAAATCTAACTGCCCTGCATTGCATAGCCAGTGTGGAACTGTTCAGAGAGAGTCTAGGCCTGAGGGCTAAAGAGCCCTAAGGTTGGACAAGGACTATGGTTAGCCAAAGTGGGGTCATTGGCCAGCCAAAGCGGAATCCTTTGCTACATAGGCTACATTTCAGTTCTGGATGTGGCTGCAGTGTACAAAAAGGGTCAAATGACCGACCTAGAAGAATGTAATGGCCGAAACTCCTAAATTTTAGGGACTGCTATTTTTGGACGGCAAAATGTCTTCGCATCATTACGTGCAGTTTGACATGGGGATCATTTGGTTACTTTGTGGCCAAGTCAACAGAGGCTGCAGGTGAGATATTTTTAGACCCGAGGGTCTAAAGCGGGAAAATGCACAAATGAGTGACACTTGGCACTCTGAGGCCAGTTTACTACTTAAAGAGAAGGCAAAAACGTGATTTTCAGCTGTGAGCTCGTTTTTGAGTGCTGTCACAGGTGGGAGAGCTTCAATGGAGTGTTGGCTTACCCTCTATGTACAGTGAGGTGCAGGATGTCATGACCTGCACACCTCTCACTGCTCTCTCTCTCCCCTATTCTTTATGGTTATGCCCCTCTAGTGGGCTCATCAGATTGACCATGTACAGTTGTGTGGGTTCATGCGCGATTGCCGAGGCAAGAGCCTCTTGCACAGGCATTGGACTAGCTAGCGGCTAATCCCCCGCAGGTACATGTGATTCGGAGAGGTTTCACGTGCGAAATCTCGTCCGATTCAAAGGGCAAGTAGCCCTACAGGTGCGGGAGCTCGAGGACTTGCTACGGATGCGACCGGCACGCGAAACGGAGCCCGAAACAGTGAATTACAGCCTGCTGTGTATTTTTGCAGGTTTAGGGTTTTGGCCCTAAACGGACCCTAATACCCCCAGAAGGTTCGGGGACGCAAGGGGACCGTTGTACAGGTGATCTGGTGCATTTTCGGGGCAGAAAACAGAGAATTCAGCGTGCTGCAGATTCTCGCCAGGTTTTGCAAAGTGTCCGTATGCGTCGGGAAAGTCATCCAATGCGTGGGAATACTGACTGTGAAGGGTCCTAGTACAGTTATGCTGCCGAAATCAGGCCAGAACAGTTGAAATTCAGCCAAGATTGTGCGGGGCAGCTTGTAGGGAACCACAGCTTTTATTCCCTCTGTTAGAGAATAAAGAAATACCGAAAGGGACGCCTAATTTAGGGGCCAGTCTGGTGTCGGTCTTCGCATACAGATGCATTCTAGCATCTGTATCCCATTCCCCTCTCTTGTGTCATTATAGCACAGGTAGAATAGACAACTAATAATAGGTGAAAGCTAAATCAAGGTTTGAAGTAAAGTCTACCGTCCTTTTTGAAGTTAGCAGGGCGGTTACATGGTTCCCTCGACGGGATTAAATCACTTTTTCCTCAAAAAGTGAGCCTTGGTCAGTTTGGGTTAAAGACACACAGAGAGTTTGGGATGACCTTGAAAACACAGAGAGTTTGAAAGTAGATCAAGTGGATTTACAGGTGCGAAAGGCTACGAGAGTCTTTCTTTGGATACAGGTGAGAAAGGCTACGAGTCTTTCTTTGGATTTAAAGGTGAGAAAGGCTACGAGAGTCTTTCTTTGGATACAGGTGAGAAAGGCTACGAGTCTTTCTTTGGATACAGGATGGATGGCAACAAGGAAGAGGGTTCCTCTTCAGAGGATAGACAGCCTATTCCAACATCACATGAAATTGGCGATAGTTCAGGCCAAGCAGAGAAAGCTTTGCAGGTTGTTACTGTTGTGACCATGTTCAAGCAATTGATGGAGAATCCAAGATTTATGGAGTTCATACGATCTTCATCAATAGCACATCAAGTTCAAGGCAGTTTTGGCATGCCAGGAACAGTGTTTAGGGGTATGCAAGGCACGGTGCCCAACCCCATGTATGCAAACATTGGTTTGCACCCAGGATTTCAGGGCACACAAGGTCAGTTTGGGGTGTCACAAGGCAACTTGGGTATGGCTGGTTTTTCAATCCCATCGGTGAATATGACACCTGAACATCAACATGTTACTGGCAAGGGAGTACAGATGGCTCCCACAGGTGTACCCATTATGCAAACTATCTCTTTTGACAATTTGAAGTCAATGGATAAGCTAAAGCCATACAAATAAGATGATCAGTCAGTCCATTGACACATTCAATGGCTTTGATGAGAGGACAAAGGTTTTCTCTTTCCTCGAACAGTTTGACAAAGCATTTGTTGGAAGGAGCATTTAAAGTCAAGAAAGCTGCGACTTTTTTGAAAAAAAAAAAATGCAAGTCAGTGGTGGAATACACTGATGTTACAAGGCAAACTCCTTCCACTTGGAATGATTTCATACAAGTACCGAATTAGCTAAAGGCTAATTCAAAACAGGTACAGGATGATTTAACAAGATTTCTTGCGAGAAATCTCCTGTAAATCAAAGGGCAAGTAGTCCTACTGATGCAGAAGATCAAACGCTACGAATTGGTGCGATTGGCACGCAAAACAGATCCCGAAAGAAGAAAATACAGCTTGCTGTATTTTTCTACAGATTTAGGGTTTTGACCCTATTTGATGCCTTTTTGTCCCAAGAGCTTCGGGGAAGCTAAAGGACAGTAATACAAGTGATCTGGAGCATTTTAGGAGCTAAAAACAGAGAATTCAGCATGCTGAATTTCCGGGACAGGTTTGCAAAAGTGCTCTATTATGCGTGGATAATCACTTGGATATGTGGATTTTTGGTTGTGAAGGTTTCTACTACGATTATGCTGCCAAAATTGGGTCAAAAAGAGAATTCTCAACCCAATAAAAGTGACAGCATAAGGGTAGATCACAAGTTAATCTCCAAAGATCAAGATGAAGAACAGAGAAAGATTGTTTTCGATGCTCAGTATGCAAATCAGTGATATTGCATAAAGGCTGAAATTGTCTGAGAGTTGGAAGATTCACAAGGCGTTTCATGTGAGTCTTCTCAGACCCTATGTGGGTGATGTGCCAGAAGATATGCCAGCTGAAGATCAACCGGAAGTCGAGGAACTTGACGAGATCTTGGTCCCAAAACAGATTTTGGCACATAAAGAAAGAAAAGAAAAGGCAAGGTTGCAAGGTGCTGTTTGGTAAAGTTCAAAAGCTATTCACCTCTCGATGTCAAGTGGATGGAAAAAAGTGAACTTGCAGAGTCACTAAAAGTATGGGAACTTAAAACCTTGGTTTGCAACCTACCTTGACCCCTTAAGATTCAGAGCTACATGGATTGTCAGTGTGACAATGGCTTCTGAAAGAAATGATGTACATGTTACTTACAGTGAGCTCAAATGAAGTGCATGTTACATGAATGTTAGAGCTGTACAGATTGTCAGTTTGGCAATTGCTCTTATGGAATGTCCAAAAGTTTGTTTAGTGCTATAGAAGTGAGTATTTCTTGTCAGTTTGTCAAGGGTACAGCAATTATTTCTATTGAAGAGTACATGTGAAACTGCATTCTTAAACTGTCGGTTTGGGTATGCTCAAAAGGTTACTGGATCCAACGTATACTAAAAGATAGTGGCAAAATATAACGCTTCCATTTTGTCATTGGAAAGTTATGGACTCAAAGCAATGGCAGAGTGTGACGCTTCCACTATGTCATTGGGACAGGGTTCACACGCAGGCAATACATGTGTCAACGAGGTGTTGATTGTGAGCATGTATGTGTCGTACATGTGTCGACACGGTGTCCGGGCACCCGAGTGCTGACTGTAAGCATGTACGACATAGGTGCAAACGAGGACGTTTGAGATTTCAAGAGGGGGGTATGTCACCAGCCAGTGGCAATTCCATTTTCGTTTATTTTCTCTTTCTTTGGGGAATTTCGTTTGTTTTACCTTTTGGAAACACTCCTCTGGAAATCTAACTGCCCTGCATTGCATAGCCAGTGTGGAACTGTTCAGAGAGAGTCCAGGCCTAAGGGCTAAAGAGCACTAAGGTTGGACAAGGACTATGGTTAGCCAAAGTGGGGTCATTGGCCAGCCAAAGCGGAATCCTTTGCTACATAGGCTACATTTCAGTTCAAGATGTGGCTGCAGTGTACAAAGAGGGTCAAATGACCGACCTAGAAGAATGTAATGACAGAAACTCCTAAATTTTAGGGACTGCTATTTTTGGACGGCAAAATGTCTTCGCATTATTACGTGCAGTTTGACATGGGGATCATTTGGTTACTTTGTGGCCAAGTCAACAGAGGCTGCAGGTGAGATATTTTTAGACCCGAGGGTCTAAAGCGGGAAAATGCACAAATGAGTGACACTTGGCACTCTGAGGCCAGTTTACTACTTAAAGAGAAGGCAAAAACGTGATTTTCAGCTGTGAGCTCGTTTTTGAGTGTTGTCACAGGTGGGAGAGCTTCAATGGAGTGTTGGCTTACCCTCTATGTACAGTGAGGTGCAGGATGTCATGACCTGCACACCTCTCACTGCTCTCTCTCTCCCCTATTCTTTATGGTTATGCCCCTCTAGTGGGCTCATCAGATTGACCATGTACAGTTGTGTGGGTTCATGCGCGATTGCCGAGACAAGAGCCTCTTGCATAGGTACTGGATTAGCTAGCGGCTAATCCCCCGCAGGTACAGGTGATTCGGAGAGGTTTCACGTGCGAAATCTCGTCCGATTCAAAGGGCAAGTAGCCCTACAGGTGCGGGAGCTCGAGGACTTGCTACGGATGCGACCGGCACGCGAAACGGAGCCCGAAACAGTGAATTACAGCCTGCTGTGTATTTTTGCAGGTTTAGGGTTTTGGCCCTAAACGGACCCTAATACCCCCAGGAGGTTCGGGGACGCAAGGGGACCGTTGTACAGGTGATCTGGTGCATTTTCGGGGCAGAAAACAGAGAATTCAGCGTGCTGCAGATTCTCGCCAGGTTTTGCAAAGTGTCCGTATGCGTCGGGAAAGTCATCCAATGCGTGGGAATACTGACTGTGAAGGGTCCTAGTACAGTTATGCTGCCAAAATCAGGCCAGAGCAGTTGAAATTCAGCCAAGATTGTGCGGGGCAGCTTGCAGGGAACCACAGCTTTTATTCCCTCTGTTAGAGAATAAAGAAATACCGACAGGGGCGCCTAATTTAGGGGCCAGTCTGGTGTCGGTCTTCGCATACAGATGCATTCTAGCATCTGTATCCCATTCCCCTCTCTTGTGTCATTATAGCACAGGTAGAATAGACGACTAATAATGGGTGAAAGCTAAATCAAGGTTTGAAGTAAAGTCTACCGCCCTTTTTGAAGTTAACAGGCCGGTTACATAATGTGCCACCAAGAGTCTGATGTATCTCCGAGTAAAAAATAATGTTTGTTCCCTTGAAGCTATCCTCAAATGTGCCTACATCTAGCTTCATTGATCCATTACAATTCCATGCTGTCATTTAAAGGTTGGTCCCATAGGTCTTGCACCGTCATGCGGTGCATCTTCCCAAAACCACTACTCTCCCTCCCCTGTAGAAAGCAATTCTCCCTTTCTCCCTTGTTGACTTGATATTTGGCATCAGCTCTTGCATGTGTGCTAATTGTGTTAGAGTGAGGTCATCACCCAAAAATATCCCAGTTTGCTTGATTGTTGGTCTCTTCTTCAAGAATAGCGTAGGGAAACGTAGAATGAGTGTTCTTTCCTTGAAACTTCCTTTCTCATCACTTCCCTTCTTTCCCACTCTCCAAGCCCCTGTGTGTGTGGGTTCAGGAATGCCCATGCGCTTCAAGAGTTCTTTCAGTTCCTCTTCTACTTTCCAATGTCTTTGAAACCTGTAACACGCACATGAAGGGCTCTAGTCTTCCTCTTTTGCTCCTCCTCAATTGTCATATTGATGATAGTGGATGTCGGTGTGGCTTCATGCATCTTATCTTTTCCTTTCTTTGTGTTCTTGATCCACTTTTCACCTTTATCCACCTTCTCTTGTATTTTGAAGAGGTGGTTCGTGCCTTCTGCTCTTCCTCTTCACGTAGGGTTTTCACTTGCTCCTTAATGCTTTCGAGCTCCTTTATAACTGAGGGCTTATTTTCTCCCTCCTTTGCGGGGGTATTTAACAAGCTGCGAATTCTCCCTTAAATGCTTCGATCAATGCATCCTTTTCATTCATGCGTTCTACCATTTTTTATTTCCAGGACTCAAGAGCAACAAGTGCATCCTCTAATATTTTTTGCATCACGCATTCCATTACATTCACTTATGCCCTCACTATAGTCTGCATTTCGGCCTTCAATGATGTATACATCTCGTCATGCTTACTAAGCATCTCTTTGTCCAGCGCTTTCCTCATATTAGCATACATAGCTTTTTTGTAAGTCTCCGGGAGCTGAGCCTTTTGAGGGGTGACATCGAAAAAGAGATGTATGCAAATGCCCTTAATCATCACCTATACCTTCTCATACATTAAGTCATCTTTGACTCTAGACAGTTTCTTTGCTCTCACAGAACCTGGCGATAGTGCGCTCTCTCGAAACCTCCACCTAAATGTTGCTTTCGACTTAGGTGGGGTTTCATAAACATCGTCGTCCCTGAGGCCAGCTGATTGGTCCATCCTTTCAGTTGCACACTGTACTGGCTGAAAATGGATTGTACTCCTGGCTGGACAGCACACACACACACACACACACAGTGAAATGAAATGAAATGTTTATTAGCGTCTACAAAAGGCCTAAAAGACCTATGAGACCAATACATCACATCCTCATCAAGTGTGTCCAAGTGTCTAATACAAAAATAAAGTACTAAAGTAAAGGCTGAACATCTGGAAAGGAGGGGGGTGAGTGGCTGGCATAGGAGCAGCTTGCTGAGCTCCAAGCAGCTCGTGTAGGGGTGTCCTCTTGGGCCTGGTTCTTTCCTCTGTGTCATCCCATATGAACTCTCTCATGGGTCTCTAGAGCATGATACTCTGTGAAGAACCTCGTAGGAGTCGCTCTGTATCTCTCAATGATAGCCCGAATACACTGGTGGTATATGGAGCGGCAACGTGACCTGTGGAGAGGTCGTGGGCGTCGGGATCTGCTTATCTCTTTGGCTCTCTCAAGCAGAATCCCACGTGGTGTGGGTCGGGTTGTCGTGTAGTCTACTGCTTGGGGGCGGCCGCTCAAGTAGTCTGTAACTAGCCTCTGGATGGGCCCCCGCCTAGAACACCTCACCCTCTGTAATAGGTCCTCTCTGTGTCGTCGTAGTTCGAGCAAGAAGAGCCCGAGGCACCTCTGATGAGTGTAATCCATCACCCTAGACAAAGGCCCGAAGCCATTTCTGAAAAGACAATGGAAGCGTCCCCTGATCAATGCTCATCTAGCTGCTGAGTCCTTGCTCTAAAGAAGTCAATAATCTCCCTCTATGAATGTCTCCCATTGCCTGATCTCCTCAAGAGACTCTCCTTGCGTCTGCGCACCTCAAGCAAAAACAACCCAAGGCATCTTTGATCCTAAGGTCCAAAGCCCTCTCTGAACAGACAGTGAAAGCGGCCTCGAATCTTATAGTATACCGGACATTGACAAATGTGATGTAACTGTGTCTCTAGCTCTATATGACACAACTGGCATATCCTGGCCTCTGCTAGTATTCTCCTAAATCTGTCAGTCTCAATCTCTAACTGATGCGATAATGTGCGCATTTGTCCAATAGCACATTGTATCCCGCAGGATAAATGAGTGTCCATATAGCCCGGTCTAATCACATATCCGTCTTCTGTTAGTTGGAGAAGATGCTCTCTATGGAAAACCATTTTCGTGCCCAGCTCTTGTGTCGGTTGTATCCATGTGCTCCTGGTATCTAGCTGAATCAAATCCTGACGTATGAGTCTAGTGGTCTTTGTCTGTGTGAGAGATAGGGAGGGTGCATCCAAGGAGTACTAGAACGGAGGCAGTCTATCCATGCTGAAGCCATGTGACTGAAACCATGATGTCATCTGCCCATACCACCATTCTGTGTCCCCCTGTAGCGCTAGCTGTCGAGATGACTCAAGGGCTAGGAGAGCATATCTGTCTCTCGGAAGGTCCCATAAATTATGCATGAAGGATACTGATCGAGAGAGAGAGAGAGAGAGAGAGAGAGAGAGAGAGAGAGAGAGATTGAATTATCGTCCGCAGAGGTCAGATATGACCCATGGGACCGAAATCAAAACATTACAAAGGGGTTCTTTTTAACGAGAGGCAAAAAGAAAAGCTAAAATGAACAAAACTAAGAAGGGGAAGGTGAAGAGGGAGCCGGCTTGGGAGTTCGAAACTCCAGAATAATGGCTTTACCTCCTCAATAGACTGCCCATTTCCCTGTTGTGCGTGCTTCTCGCATCTTCTTGGGTTCTGCCTTCTTTTGTCTGAGTTGGGCGGGTGTGAGATCTTCTGCAAACCAAATTTTAGTATCCTTGAGAAGCCTTGATTGCTCAAGGAGTTTGATTCGATATGCCTTGGTCTTGAAAGTGAGGATTGCGTGATTGGTGCGATGCTCATGTGTAAGAGAGGTGATTGTTGCTGGATCCCACTGTACCAAGTGGGTTATTGCTTGGATATGGGAAAAACACTCGTGAAACTTGAGATCCCCCTGCCCTTTCACTTGGAAGCCCGCCGATATGGACATTGAGGGAGATGTCCTCTTGTCGTTGTCGTTCGCGTAGCGTGGATGCCACACGGTCTTCGACCTTGCGAAAGAATACCTCCTGCACTTGAGTTTTGACCTCCTTTGTGAGGATGGTCTCCACTTCCACCTTTGTTTTATTGAACTTGACTTCCATCTCTTCTTTCTTGCAGTTTTCCATTGCAGCAAGTCATGCCTCGATGGCAGCAAGTATTTGCTTCAGCTCATCGTTTTCCTTGCAAAGTTTTTCGACTTCATTTTGAAGGCCGACGACGTTGTCCTGTTTCGAAGGTGTTGCTACAACCCCTGCGAAGGTGAGCTTGCCACGGATGAAGCCTGGGTGACCATGGCTGCCGCTCAGAAGACCCACGGATGGGTTGTCAGTAGTCTCGGAGTGGGAAAGACCTCTTAATAGGTAATAATTTGATTGTGTGTGGGTAGGCTTGAAGATCAGGAAAATAAAACTCAAGATAGCCAGTGACGAGGACGAGCTCGGAAGGGAACTCGTGACGAGGGCAGCGAGGTATCCGAGGAGAGAGAGCAAGAAACTCAAGGTAGCCAGTGGCAAGGACAAGCTCGACATGGGAAGCCGTGCTACAGAGAAGCGGCAGTGTTCGTTGGCTGGCTGGGAGAGACAGCGCTAGCGCTTGCTGATGTAGGGCGGCGCTGGCTAGAGCTGGACCCCCCCGCAAAGCAGCCCCTCGCCTAGGGAGACGAAGAGGCTCTTGCCGCTAGGGTTTAGGAGGTCGACGAAGCAAACGAGTTAGAGAGAGAGAGAGAGAGAGAGAGAGAGAGAGAGAATGAAATGAAATGATATATTAACGTCTTCAAAAGGCCAAAATTACCTATGAGACCAAGCTGTTACAACATAGTGAATCTGATACCATGTCCGGAATAAAAAAGAACTGAAACAAAAAAAAATACAACTACAAACTAGGACTGTATGGATGTGCCAGCTAATACAAAATGTGCCCAATACAATGTGGGGAGGGGGGGAAGATATGGTAGAGATCCATCCTCATCTACACTCTGGACGTCGAGAGAGTATGGCTCGAACCCTCTGCTGTAGTCTCCATCGATTTTGTGTAGCTCCTCTCCTCAATCGCGGTCGTCTAGATCTCCCTAGCTCCAATGCTCGGTCTATGAGAATGCCAGTAATGGTAGTATGAGAGCGGGCAGAGCTCCGCAATGGTGGCTGCTCCTCTGGTTGCTCAAAGAGATCTCAAAGGTCTATCCGACAAGAGTTGACTCAAGACTTGTTATTCAAGAGGGAAATGGCATAACCAATCTACCACACTTGGGTGATAGAAAGGTTATACCATTTTCGTCTTCTTATTTAACACATCACACCCCCACACACACACCCGAGAGAGCGAGAGAGAAATAAAATGAAATGAGATGTTATATTAACGTCTTCAAAAGGCCAAAATGACCTATGAGACCAAACTGTTACAAAATTGTGAATTTGATACCATGTCTGGGTACAAAAAGACTAGAACAAAAATACTACTACTACTAGAATCCATCCTCATCTACACTCTGGATGTCAAGAGAGTATGGCTCGAATCCTCTGCTGTAGTCTCAGTCAATGTTGTGTAGCCCCTTTCCTCAATCGTGGCCGTCTGGATTTCCGCAGCTCCAATGCTCGGTCGATGAGAGTGCCGGTAGTGGTCGAATAAGTGTGGGCCGTGCTCCGCAGCGATGGCTGCTCCTCTAGCTGTTCCATATCTAGTGAAAAGAAATCTGTAATCCGTCTCTGGGATTGTCTCTCTCTAGCTCTCCGCAGTAAAGTGTCTCTATATCTGTGTAACTCAAGTAGATAGCCCAAGACATCTCTGATCCTCATAACTCATGACCCTAGGGAAAGCACCGAAACCCCCTCTAAATAAGCAGTGGAAACGGCCCCGAATCGCATAGTACATTGTGCAATGACATATGTAATGTAGCTATGTCTCTGGCTCTAGCTGGCATAAGCGGCATATCCTGTTGTATGCTGGTATCCCTCTGAATCTACCAGTCTCAATCTCCAACTGATGTGAGGATGTGCGTATCTGACCAATGGCACACCGCAAACCATGAGACATGTGTATCCATGTAGCTGAGTCGAATTACAAACCCATCTCCTGTGAGGTGGAGAAGATGCTCTCTATAGAAAGCCATCTTCATGCCCAACTCTTGTGGTTGCTCTATCCATGTCCTCCTGGTATCCAGCTGGATCAGGTCTTGACGAATGAGTCTAGTAATCTCCACCCGTGTAAGAGACATCGAGGGTGTCTGAAGAGAGTACTCGAAATGGGGCAGCCTGTCCATGGTGAAGCCATGCATCTGAAACCATGATGTCATCTGTGCATACCAGCATGAAGTGTCCCCTTGAAGAGCTAACTGTCTAGAAGACTCAAGGGCCAGTCTAGCATATCTGTCTCTGAAACCGGCCTGTTCAATCCAAAAAGGGCGGTAGACTTTACTTTAAACCTTGATTTAGCTTTCACCCATTATTAGTCGTCTATTTTACCTGTACTTTCAAGACACAACAAAGGGGAGAGGGATACAGGCTGCTAGATTGCACCTGTATGAGTAGACAGACACCAGATTGGCCCCTAACTTAGGCGCCCCTTTCGGTATTTCTTTATTGTTCAAAAGAGGGAATAAACGCTGTGGTTCCTACAAGCTGCCCCGCACAAACTCGGCTGAATTTCCACTGTTCCAGCCCGATTTCGGCAGCATAACTGTACTAGAACCCTTCACGGTCAGTATTCCCACGCATTGACCGACTTTCCCGACGCATACGGGCACTTTGCAAAACCTGGCGAGAATCTGCAGCACGCTGAATTCTCTGTTTTCAGCCCTGAAAATGCGCCAGATCACCTGTACAGCGGTCCCCTTGCGTCCCCGAACCTCCTGGGGGTATTAGGGTCCGTTTAGGGCCAAAACCCTAAACCTGCAAAAATACACAGCAGGCTGTAATTCACTGTTTCGGGCTCCGTTTCGCGTGCCGGTCGCATCCCTAGCAAGTCCTCGAGCTCCCGCACCTGTAGGGCTACTTGCCCTTTGAATCGGACGAGATTTCTGGCGTGAAACCTCTCCGAATTCACCTGTACCTGCGGGGGGATTAGCCGCTAGCTAATCCAGTACCTGTGCAAGAGGCTCTTGCCTCGGCAATCGCGCATGAACCCACACAACTGTACATTGGTCAAATGAAAAACCCACTAGAGGGGCATAACATACTGCCAAAGGGGAGAGAGAGGGCAGTGCGTAGCGTGCAGGGCATCACTCCTGGCACCGCACTGTGCATAAGAGGGAAAGCAAGCACTCCATAGCTCTTAACCTGTGACAGAGACTTGCAAAATGAGCCTCCCAGCTATAAATCACGTTTTTGCCTTCTCTATAAGTAGTAAACTGGCCTCAGAGTGCCAAGTGTCACTCATTTGTGCATTTTCCCGCTTTAGACCCTCGGGTCTAAAAATATCTCACCTGCAGCCTCTGTTGACTTGGCCACAGAGTAACAAAATGATCCCCATGTCAAACTGCACGTAATGACGCGAAGACATTTTCAGGTCCCAAAATAGCAGTTCCCTAAATTTTAGGAGATGCTGCCATTATATCTTTCTAGGTCATCCGACCCTCTTTGTACACTGTGGCCACATCCAAAACTGAAATGTAGCCTCTGTAGCAAAGGATTCCACTTTGGCTAGTCAATGACCCCACTTGGCTAACCATAGTCCTTGTCCAACCTTAGTGCTCTCTTGCCCTCAGGCCTGGACTCCCTCTGGACAGTTCCACACTAGCTATGCAATGCAGGGCAGTTAGATTTCCCGAGGGGTGTTTCCAAAAAGTGAAAGTAAATAGATAATAAGAAAGAAATCAACAAAAAGGATAGATAGTAGTCACACGCTGGTGACATACCCCCCTCTTGAAATCTCAAACGTCCTCGTTTGCATCTATGTCGTCCATGCTTACTGTCAACACTGATGTATTCAACACATGTCGACACATATACGACACATACATGCTCATTGTCAACCCTGGTGTATTCAACACCTCGTCGACTCATGTATTGCCTGCGTGTGAACCCTGTCCCAATGACATAGTGGTAGCTTCGCACTCTGCCATTGCTTTGAGTCACTAACTTTCCAATGACAAAATGGTAGCTGCACATTTTGCCACTGTCTTATAGTACACGTTGGATCCCGTAACACTTTCGAGCATACCCAAACCGACAGTTTAAGAATGCAGTTACACATGTACTCCTGAATAGAAGCAATCATTGTATCCTTGACAAACTGACAAGAAATACTCACTTCTATAGCACTAACCAAACTTTTGGACATTCCATAAGAGCAATTGCCAAACTGACAATCTGTACAGCTCTAACATTCATGTAACAGGTATTTCATTTGAGCTCACTTTAAATACCATGTACATGATTTGTTTCAGAAGCCATTGTCACACTGACAATCCATGTAGCTTTGAAACTCAAGGGGTCAAGGTAGGTTGCAAATCGAAGGCTTCCAGGTAAAGTGATAACACAGTTGGTGACTCTGCAAGTTCACCTTCTTCCATCCACTTAGCATCCATTGGTGGATAGTTTCTGAACTTTACCAAGTAACGCCTAGCAACCTTGCCTTTCACTTTCCTTTCTTTGTGTGCCAAAATCTGTTCAGGGACCAAGATCTCGTCAAGTTCCTCGACTTCCGGCTGATCTTCAGCTGGCATATCTTCTGGCACATCACCCACATAGGGTCTGAGAAGACTCACATGAAACGCATTGTGAATCTTCCAACTGTCAGGCAATTTCAGCCTATATGCAACATCACTGATTATGTCGCACACTTGAAAAGGCCCATAGTAACGCATGCTGAGCTTTGGAAACAGTCTTTCCTTGCCCTTCATCTTCTTTAACCTTGCCTTTTCAAACCGTAGAAGCACCCAATCACCAAGTGAATATACCACTTCACGACGGTGACGATCAGCTGCTTTCTTTTGCTTTGCCTGAGTCCTTTCTAAGGCCACTTTGACCTTCTTGTACATTTCATCCATGTCCTGAACATACTTATCTGCTTCAAATATCTTGTCCTTTGTATGCAGTATGGGAGGAACTTTCTTGCCACCTTCAACTATCTCAAAGGGTGCCTTGCCAGTTGATGAATGCACTGTATTATTGTATGCATACTCCACCAATGGCAAATACTGCTCCCACTTTCCTTTATGCTCTGACACATAGCACTTCAGCAGATCTAGGACAGTAGAATTTGCCTCTTCCGACTGCCCATCTGTTTGAGGATGAAATGACGAAGAGAATTTGAGCGTGGTGCCCATATTCTCAAACAAACCTCTCCAGAACAAACTTGTCATGCGTGGATCACGGTCGCTAACAATCGACTGTGGCATGCCATGATACTTGAAAATATTGCTCATAAACAAGCGTGCCATCTGATCTGGCTTTATCTTCTTCCTGACAGGAATAAAATGAGCCTGTTTGCTGAATCTGCAAATAATGGTCCAAATACCATCATTTCCTGTCTGCGTTCTTGGAAGATCAAAGATAAAATCCATAGCAATACTTTCCCATGGTTTATCTGGAATAGGTAGTGGTTGCAATAACCCTGGTGCCTTTTGCCTGTCAAACTTGACCTTTTGGCATATTAGGCATTCTCGCACAAAGGCATCCACATCCCTTCTCAATGTAGGCCAATAGAAGAATGTCTCAACCGCTTTCACTGTAGCATCGATACCACGATGCCCTGCATACGGTGGGACATGACTCTCTTCCATAACTTTGCGTCGCAATGGCTTTGTGACACACAATCTGCCATGCATCATCAGGAACCCGTCTTTAAGAAGATAGTGTTCATGACGTTGTCCATCCATTAGTTGCTCGAAGACCCTTGCAAAATCTTCATCATTTGCATACTGTTCTCTCATATCATCAAGTTCATGATGATAAGGAATCGACACAGCTGAAATTTGTGGCTTCCTTGACAAGGCATCAGCCACAACGTTCTTCTTGCCTTCCACATGCACAATCTGAAAATGGAACATGGACAAGATATTTGCCCATCGCATATGCTTCTCAGATAACTTTGTCTGTGTCAAGAAGTATCGCAAGGTCTGATGGTCCGTTTGGACAACAAAGTCTGCACCTAGCAGGTAGTGTTTCCAACTTAAGAGCGCATGAATCACAGCCAGTAACTCTTTCTCATAGACCTGCATGGTCATCTCTGGCCCTTGCAAAATTCTGCTCTCATAGGCTACTACCCTGCCATCTTGCATTAGCACAGCACCAATGCTACTACCGCAGGCGTCACACTGGACCACAAATGACTTCCTAAGATCTGGCAACACAATGACTGGATCCGAAGTCATCTTTTCCTTTAAGAGATTAAAAGCTGAAATCTCTTTCTGTGTCCATCTGAAGGTGACTGCCTTCTTTTGAAGAGCATGTAAAGGTGAAGCAATCTCAGCGAAATTTCGAATAAACCTTCTGTAATAGGAGCATAGTCCCAAAAAGCTTCGGACATCATGCACCGTCTTCAAATTTGGCCATGACTTGATCGCTTCAACTTTTGCAGGACCCATTCTGACACCATCCTTTGAGACAATGTGTCCCAGAAAGTGAATCTCTTCCAGAAAAAACTCACTTTTCTTTGCATTGATGAGCAACCTATGACTGCGTAGCTCTTTGAACACAATGGCCAAGTGATGCCTATGCTCCTCTTCATTCTTTGAATAGACTATCATGTCATCAAAGAACGTACCAACAAACTGCTGGTGTGGACGGAAAATTCTGTCCATCATCCTATTAAACGTAGCAGGAGCATTTGTGAGACCAAAGGGCATCACTAAAAATTCGTAAAGGCCAAACGTTGTTCTAAAAGCAGTCTTGTGCACATCCTCTGATCTAATGCGGATCTGATGATACCCACTCTTTAGATCTATCCTGCTAAACATAGCTGCTCCTTCTAATTTGTCCATAATATCATCAATTCTAGGTATAGGGAACCTATTCTTGATGGTATTCTTGTTCAGTGCACGGTAGTCAATGCACATACGCCATGAGCCATCTTTTTTCTGCACCAACAATACTGGAGAACAGAATGGAGATGAACTGGGCTGAATCAGCCCCTTTTCTAACAGCTCCTGTACTTGGCCCATTATCTCTTTCTGCTGAGCCGCACTAACCCTGTACGGAGGCTTATTTGGTGGGCTACAGCCTGGCACCAAATCTATCGCATGGTCCTCGGGTCTCTCTGGCGGTAATTGAGACGGTAATGAATCGGAAAAGCAATCACTATATTGTTGTAAAAACATTGACCTTTCTTTATCAAGCACAGATAAATTTGATTCATCACAATCTTCTCCCTTGAGCAAACCATTGCCAGTGTTTGCTACCTCGATGAGCTGCGTCAAAGTAGTGACTTTTGTCTTCGTACAGTATTTTCTCAATCCTTTGGGTAGGCCACAACAGTATTTTTCAATCTGTTCTGTCAATGGCACAAACCTATAGGAAGTTACTGGAAGTAGAGCTTTCCAAAACTTCCGATTGTAATCATCCAGATTTCTGCAAGTGGCAGCATTAAGCTGGTGCCATTCTGTCATGACATCTGCTTCGAAATCATCAGATAACCATGCTGCTGCAAAAATCTGCTTGAAGTAAATCCATGTGGACGGAGCTTGCCCTTGAAGCAATAAAGTTGTCCACCATTGTCCCGCATTCCCTGTCAAGAAAGTGGCTGCCTTGCGGACCTTTGAAGCCTCTGTAAAGTTTCCCCCTGCATAGGCCTTGTCAAACTGCTGGAGGAATGAAAGAGCCTTCTTCCTGTCATCAAACCCTGTAAAGGTCGTGAATGACACACCTTTGCCACCTTCTTTGTATGGAGTTGGCCTCTCCAGCGCCGTTAAATTGTCATATGGAAGTGACTGAAACATGGGAACACTATTAGGGTTCATCTGTGTTCCTTGGCCGCTATTAACTTGACCTGGAAATGCCATATTTGGCTGCTGATTTGTAATTCCAGCCATACCAAAATTTGCTTGTGGCATCCCAAATTGTCCCTGAGTGCTCTGAAACCCTGGTTGCATACCCATGACACTGTACATGGGGTTAGGCATCATCGTTTGAGCACCCGCAAACACTGTTCCTGGCGTATAAAACTGATTTCCAGGTGCATGACCAGCCATGCTCTGAAATACCGATCCACCTCCAAAATAGCCAGGGTGTACTGAAGGTGGTGGGAAGACCTGTTGCATAGCCTGTAAGTTGCTTCCCTGCCCATTAGAACCAGCTATAGGCTGTTGAAAGGTGGCGGGCTGAACTGGTACAGCTTGAAAAACTGGCATCTCAGCCACCTGTTCTTGCACCTTAGGCACAGGTTGTGGAGACTGCATGTTCTCCGTCAAGTGTACAGGTGTTTCCATTGACTGTGCGGTATGAATCACCTGTGCTCGAGCCTTAACAGGCTTTTGAATATGATCCAGTGACCCAACTTGCTGAGACGGAACAGGAGGTTGCAGAAAGGCTAAAAACCTTGGGTTCTGCATTACTTGTGTGAACATAGCCACAGCAGTAGCCAACTGGGTCCTGAATATATCATCATCAGTCTGTGGTGGTCTTGAGGACTCACCCACTTCATGTGTCTGTTGACCCTGTGAAGAGGAAACCTCTTCAGTCACATCATCTGGTCTGTCAGCCATAATTACAATTCCCTGTGTCTGGTCTATGATCCCCTGTGTCTTCAAGCCGAAAACTGCCCAAGGCTCACTTCTATGGGAAAAAGTGATTTAATCCCGTCGATGGAACCATGAAACCGGCCTGTTCAATCCAAAAAGGGCGGTAGACTTTACTTTAAACCTTGATTTAGCTTTCACCCATTATTAGTCGTCTATTTTACCTGTACTTTCAAGACACAACAAAGGGGAGAGGGATACAGGCTGCTAGATTGCACCTGTATGAGTAGACAGACACCAGATTGGCCCCTAACTTAGGCGCCCCTTTCGGTATTTCTTTATTGTTCAAAAGAGGGAATAAACGCTGTGGTTCCTACAAGCTGCCCCGCACAAACTCGGCTGAATTTCCACTGTTCCAGCCCGATTTCGGCAGCATAACTGTACTAGAACCCTTCACGGTCAGTATTCCCACGCATTGACCGACTTTCCCGACGCATACGGGCACTTTGCAAAACCTGGCGAGAATCTGCAGCACGCTGAATTCTCTGTTTTCAGCCCTGAAAATGCGCCAGATCACCTGTACAGCGGTCCCCTTGCGTCCCCGAACCTCCTGGGGGTATTAGGGTCCGTTTAGGGCCAAAACCCTAAACCTGCAAAAATACACAGCAGGCTGTAATTCACTGTTTCGGGCTCCGTTTCGCGTGCCGGTCGCATCCCTAGCAAGTCCTCGAGCTCCCGCACCTGTAGGGCTACTTGCCCTTTGAATCGGACGAGATTTCTGGCGTGAAACCTCTCCGAATTCACCTGTACCTGCGGGGGGATTAGCCGCTAGCTAATCCAGTACCTGTGCAAGAGGCTCTTGCCTCGGCAATCGCGCATGAACCCACACAACTGTACATTGGTCAAATGAAAAACCCACTAGAGGGGCATAACATACTGCCAAAGGGGAGAGAGAGGGCAGTGCGTAGCGTGCAGGGCATCACTCCTGGCACCGCACTGTGCATAAGAGGGAAAGCAAGCACTCCATAGCTCTTAACCTGTGACAGAGACTTGCAAAATGAGCCTCCCAGCTATAAATCACGTTTTTGCCTTCTCTATAAGTAGTAAACTGGCCTCAGAGTGCCAAGTGTCACTCATTTGTGCATTTTCCCGCTTTAGACCCTCGGGTCTAAAAATATCTCACCTGCAGCCTCTGTTGACTTGGCCACAGAGTAACAAAATGATCCCCATGTCAAACTGCACGTAATGACGCGAAGACATTTTCAGGTCCCAAAATAGCAGTTCCCTAAATTTTAGGAGATGCTGCCATTATATCTTTCTAGGTCATCCGACCCTCTTTGTACACTGTGGCCACATCCAAAACTGAAATGTAGCCTCTGTAGCAAAGGATTCCACTTTGGCTAGTCAATGACCCCACTTGGCTAACCATAGTCCTTGTCCAACCTTAGTGCTCTCTTGCCCTCAGGCCTGGACTCCCTCTGGACAGTTCCACACTAGCTATGCAATGCAGGGCAGTTAGATTTCCCGAGGGGTGTTTCCAAAAAGTGAAAGTAAATAGATAATAAGAAAGAAATCAACAAAAAGGATAGATAGTAGTCACACGCTGGTGACAGTCTCTAATAGTATCCCACAAGCTGTGCACAAAGAAGACTGATCTAGTAAGCGCATCAATCTCCATAGGAGAGGCAGCTAGCTCTGCTCGAATGATAGCGTGGGGTACGGAGGCCTTGGCTCTGATCAGTCGAGAGATCATAGATACCAAGATCCTCTCCATACGTCTCCAACCATCTTGGCCTACAGAAGATCCCCATATCTGCACCGAATACATCATAGCTGAGGCTACTAAAGTATCAAAGAGCCATAACTTTCTCCGAGGTTCCTCGAACTGAACCTGCGAACACATCCTCTCCAAGCCTCCCAAGGCCGCATAAGCTCTAGTCAGTCAAGTCTTTGCTGCTCTACCCAAAGAAAACCTCGACCAAAGACAACCCCAAGGTAAGTGTATGCATCTGTATACTCTACAATTTCTTGACCATATGTGAAAGTCGGTGATGATCTCCTGATCCACTGTGGCGTGGTGTTAAACACCATAACCTTGGTTTTACCAAGGTTTACAGACAATCCACTATCCTCTGCAAAATTGTGTAATGCATCCAATCGTCGCTGAATACCCTCTGGTGAGTCAGAGATCAACACAATATCATCAGCATATAACAACAATGGGGTCCACGTCCCTGCCAGCTGGGCACCTCTATCACCCTCTCTGTCAATGTAATCAGACACCTCATCAACATACATACAAAATAGAGTAGGAGACAATGGGCAACCCTGTTTCACCCCAATGGTGGAGCGAACGAAATCAGATATCCCCTCCGGGGTGCGTACATGTCCCATCACTGATCTGTATAATCCCCCAAATCAACATTATGGGCACCCCCATCTCTTGCAGTATGCGCATCAATCGAACTCCCGGTACCATGTCAAATGCTTTGCGGAAATCCACAAAGCTACAATAAATCCGTCTCCCATGTGACCTGCCCTCCTCAATGATGGCTCTAAGTGTCAGAATATGATCAAGGGTGGAGAAACCCCTTCTAAAACCGGCTTGGCCCTTTGCTCGTACACCCTCACCCTCTGCCCAATTACTCAAATGCTCCTCAAGAATGGATGCATACAACCGTGTCAATGTGTGCCCAACCATAATAGTGCAGTAATTCCCAGGCTCTGTAGGATCACCTGCCTTGAAGATAGGCACAATAGTAGACAATCTCCAAGTCTCAGGTAATGCCTCACACATGGCACGATTGAACAACATTGCAAGAACCTCTACCAGCATATCTCTAGCTTGTATGAAGTGCTCTGCTACTAGACCATCATGATCATATGCCCTGCTGGTCCTCATCCTATCAATGGCTCTCTTTACCATCTCAGTGGTAAAGAAGGTGCTGGTAGGTGGGCATGGCTCTGTAGGATCTGGAAGGGGGTCTTGTCCAGGAATTGTATATAACGATTTCGCATATTGGCCCCACACATCAGGAGAAATAATCATTGGGGGAGGGGAGTGCTCATGAAAGAATCGCCATGCCTCTCCTGAGTCTCTACTCAAGAACAGTTAATACAATTCTTGCTCCATCTGGGCAAAATAAGCTCGTTTCTTTTGTCGCACAAGGCGTCAGGAAGCAATCCGAGACTATCTGTAAGTGATGACTCCTAAAAGAAGATCTCTCTGGAGCTGGGCTCTCATCTCTCTGCACTCTCATCATACCAACTATTCTGGGGCATGCTCCCAGAATGTCGCCTGCGAGACGGCTGAGTGTGTGGGTATGCCTCTGATATTGCACCATGCAGTGTCTCAGTCAGTAAAGTGGTGCACTCCTCCACTGAGAGACCAGAACTAGCTGTGCATAGACGGCTATAGATCTCCTCTGTGTAAACCAAGTCAGTCTTTCGTGTAAATGTATAACAGGTATGTGACTTGCCTCCTGATGTCTGGGTTGTACTATACTGAAATGAAACGGACAATGTCAAAAGAGCGTGATCCACTGCTACACCCACTGGTCTGGCTCCCACTATGAAATCCTGAATACAAGGAATAAAGCTTAGATGTGCCATAACATAGTCCACTGTACTGGCCCCGTGTCTATGTGGAAAGCATGTGAAACCGGCTGCTCCAGGAAATCGTTGTAAGTTATTAAGTATGGCTAACCCATGTGTGGTCGTCATCTCCATGAGGTATCTCCCATACTCCGTCTGCTCTCTATCATGTCACCTACATCCAAGTCAAGCCCCAAGTCACCTACATCCAAGTCAAGAATCTACCGTGACATCACCAAATAACCACTTCAAAACAGTTCACAGTTCACAATTTATTCAACACTGGCCCGGCGGAGTTCCGTGCCTAGAGTTATTGGACCCAAAGACTGGCGCCCCTTTCGGTATTTCTTTTTGTATTAATCTAAGTTCAAAGTACAAGAGTGCGGGCAGGCGCTCACAAGACTCTGCTTCCAGATGCTCTGAGTTGTGAGTGGCCTGCTCACATATTTAAAGATTACAAGGGTTGCCAAAAGCAGAGCCCCAAAAGCTGAAAATCAAAAGCCTAAAATTCCAAAAGCTTTTGAAGAATAAAGCCCTCATAAAACAAAGCAGAGGCTCCTTCTTTCTCTCGCTTATGCTTTTTATAAAATAAAGCAAAAGAGTTCTCAATCTCTCTCTTTCTTTTTGCGTAGAATAAAGCATCGCCCAAAAGCTACCAAAATCTGTCGTACAGCACTGCCACGTCAGCAATACAGAAATCCGCATTTTGCGTTGGCGTCCGTACAGCCTGCAACATGTCACCTGCTCCGCCCTTTCCGAGGCTGTTGCCTCGTGTGTGTGTGTGTGTGTGTGAGTACCAGGCAGCCACGTCACCCATTTGTCTACGGGTAGTATAGGTGTGTTCCGGGTAGCCACGTCATCACTTTGTGATATACCCCCCTCTTGAAAGCATTGTAATCGCCCTCGATTACGCCTACAAAACAGACAAAAGCCATAAACTGCCTTAGCAGACACTGACTGTTAGTACCTACGCACTAGGAACACACATCTAGCACATGTACCAATCGACAGTCACATCACACGACATCACAGGACATCACTCGACATCACAGGACATTACATGACGTTCAGCATTCATTCAGATCTTAGAGCATGATTTATCGGCAATGTAGCTAGCAATCGCATCTAGATCCACTCGGGACCTCATCGATGCCTGATTGACTAACCCCTATTGCAGCCATGTCTATTCGAGATCATTTAGACCAAAATGCTGCAGTCATTTCGTGTATCAATTCCTGCACTTAAAAACAAGTGAAGAACAAATCAGTTTCATATTCCGGAATTCCATTTCATAAAGTCATACAGCAAAATACTATCAGCTCTCAGTATCCCTAAAGCTCAAAGAGACATCACTGAATCTAGTATTAAAAATCAAGGCATCTGTTGACAAAGAAGCGGAGTAACTCCCCTCTTGTGCATCCCACTGCACCAGATCTACGGCCAAGCTAAATTCTGGGTTCCATTTGGAATAGACTATGCTAAACCAAAAGCTTCAAGGTAAATTTTCACAATCTGAGGAGTATCTGCTAGGTCCTCCTCCTCCATCCACTTTGCATTCAATGAAGGATAGTTCTTGAATTTAACCAATTTAAGCAAAATCTGTTCAAGAACAAGGATCTCCTCGTTTTCCTCCACTTCGGGTTGCTCATCGGGCTCCCCATCTTCGGGCACATCACCTTTCAAAGGTTTCAAGAGACTCACATGAAATGCATTGCAAATCCTCCGAGTGTCAGGCAGTTTCAGTCGGAAGGAGACATCATTGATCTTTTCAGAGATCTGGAAAGGTCCATAGTATCTCATACTAAGCTTTGGAAAAAGCCTCTCTTTTCCCTTTTTCTTTCTCAAGCGTGCCTTCTCAAAACGTAAGAGCACCCAATCATCCTCCTTCAATTTCAAATCGCAACGATGGCGATCCGCTGCCTTTTTCTATCGTTCTTGAGATTTCTGCAAAGCCTCGCGGACCTTGGCAAAAGCCGTGTCTAAGTCACGCGTATACTCATCAGCTTCAAAAATCTTATCTTTTGTGCTTAGGAAGGGCGGAACCTTCGCAGCACCTTCAATAATCTCAAATGGCGCCTTCCCCGTCGAAGAATGTATCGTGTTGTTGTAGGCAAATTCCACCAAAGGTAGATACTTTTCCCATTGAGTCTTCTGATCCGAGATATAAGACTTCAATAAATCTAAAACCACTAAATTGGCAGTCTCAGATTGCCTGTCAATCTGCGGGTGGAAAGATGACGAGAACCTCTTTCATGGTGGTAGCAATGCCGCAGTGACCCGTAAAAGGTGGACAGTGGCATTCGGTCATAACCTTTTCCCTCAACGGCTATGTAACGCACAACATCGTTTTTCTCATCAAGTAGCCATCTTGAATGGAATATCCCGCTACTGTCTCCCCATCCAGTACCCATGTGAAAACGTCTGCAAAATCTGGATCTGTGGCATATTGATCGACCATATCCTCGAAGCTCCTATGATGTATCGCGGAAATAGCCAGAACCAACAGTTTCCGAGACAAAGAATCTGCCACCAAATTCTTTTGTCCCTGAACATGGACAATATGGAAGTGAAACTGTGACAAGATGTTCGCCCACCGAACTGCTTTTCCGATAGTTGCTTCTGTGACAAGAAGTAGCATAAACTCTAATGGTCTGTAAAGATAGTAAAGTCCGCTCCGAGTAGGTAGTGCCGCCACTGAGCAAGAGCATGGATAACCACCAAAAGCTCTTTCTCATAAATCTGTGCTGTCAATTCCGGCCTTGAGAACAATCGACTCTTGTAAGCAATGACATGGCCTTCTTGCATTAAGACCGCACCCAGACTACGACCACAAGCATCACAATATACTTCAAATGACTTCTGCACGTCCGGCAAAGTCAAAACTGGTCCCGTAGTCAATTTCTCTTTCAAAGTCTGAAAGGCAATCACCTCTGTGGGTCCCGACGAGAAAGAGACTCCTTTTTGTGTCAAGATATGCAAAGGGGAAGGAACCTCTGGAAACTTTCGAATGAACCGCCTGTAGTACAAACACAGTCTCAAGAAGCTTCTAACTTCATGGACATTCTTCATCAAATCGGGCCAATCACGGATAGTCTCTATCTTGGCCGGATCCATTTGCACTCCTGCTGCTGACACAATGTGTCCCAAAAAGTGTATCTCTGGTGGGAAAAATTCACTTTTCTTTGCATTAATCACTAACTTGTCATCTCGTAATGCCTGAAAGACCTGAAGCAAATGATCTCTATATTCTGCCTCATTCTTGGAGAAAACAATGATATCGTCAAAGAAAGTGCCAACAAATAGCCTGTACTCTTGAAAAATCATGTCCATCATCCGGTTAAATGTCGCAGGAGCATTGGTTAAGCCAAAAGGCATCACCAAAAACTCAAATAACACAAAAGTCGTCCGAAAGGCTGTGTTGTAGACGTCTCCCGGCGCGATTTGGATATGATGATATCTACTCTTCAAATCAATCCTGCTAAAGCACGAGGATCCCTGTAATCTGTCGAGTATATCATCGATCCTAGGAATCGGAAATCTGTTCTTGATGGTGATTTTGTTGAGAGCTCTATAATCGATGCACATTCTCCAAGATCCATCTTTCTTTAACACCAACAACACTGGAGAGCAATACGGTGAAGTACTAGGCTGGATAAGACCCTTTTCCAAGAGGTCTTTCACTTGGTTCATAATCTCTTCGTTCTGTGCTCGGCTCACACAATAAGGTGGCCGGTTCGGTGGTGTGCTTCTAGGTATTAGATCAATAGTATGATCTTCAGGACAAGCAGGTGGTAACTCGCCTAGCAGGCCCTCTGAGAAGCAATCGACATGAGAGTGAAGAAAATCTTAGCGTTCTTTATAAAGTTTAGACATATTAGTCCTATCCTCATCACTCAACTCTTTCATAAAGATCAAATAAACAAACAAACTGGATTTCATTAACTTTGAAATGGCTGAAGCCGATACAATAGGGACAGACTGGCCCTTAAGTTTAATGTCAAGTACAATGGTTCTTCCCCTCTCTGTGGTCAATGTCGCTTTCCTCGCCCGATAGCCGACCGTTGTTCTTGTGGTACCAGGGAATTCCCAAGAGAACATCACAACCTTCCAAAGGCATTATGTAAAAGTCCTCATGCCCCAAATACCCCTGACAATGCAACCGAAGTTTGCCAATGATATCCGCAAGTGGTCCCATCCGATCGGGAGTGATCTCGAGCCGCGCCGCCAATTCCAGTGAAATGAAGTTGGCCTTGGTTCCCCCATCAAAGAAGATCAAGGCATCTTAGCGTTCTTTCACTTTGCCCCAAGCTCGGCAAAGTTATGTACTCTCGTCCATCGTGCTGGGATTGGTACTCGCGCAATCTAGAACCAGTCCTGTTTTCATCTTGAGTTTTCTTCCACGGTCCTCAGTTGCTCTCAAACTCTCAGGCTTTTCGTCGTCCTTGTCGTTTTGTTCTTTTTGTGCCTTTTTAGGGCACTTCGCGGAGATATGTCTTTCCCCGCATCCAAAGCACTTCCCTTCCCTGATGAAGCGAGCTCACTCCTGAGGAGTAAGCTTGGGTCGTGCATCTTTCTTTTCTGGGTTGCTCTTCCTCTTTCTACTTTCATTTGTCGAAGTCTGTTCGGCTCTTTGTGTCATGATCTCATCGGTGGGGTAGGTCAAACTGCCAGAGTGAATGGCAAAACCCAGTTTTGCATGACTCATCAAGTCCTGAATAGAAGCTGACTTCTGTTCCAAGCAGTGATCTCGGATCTCTATAGGAAGACCCAAGGTAAACCGCTCAATCTGTTCCTTGAACGAGATCTTCTTAAATGAAGAGGCGGGTAGAAAAGAGCTCCTGAATCGCTCGCAATAAGCGTCCACTATATCCTTCTTGGTCATCCGAAGATGGTTCCAAGCAGTTCGTATGTTGCGTTCATACTCTCGAGTCAACCAGGAAGAAATAAAAAGCCTCTTGAATTTCAGCCATTTAACTGGCGCAGTCTTGCTTGATAGAAGCGTGGACCACTAAGTTCGAGCATTCCCCTTAAACTAAGAGGCAGCTCTCTGAATCTTAAAGTGCTCTGAGTAACGCCCTTCCGCGAAAGCGATGTCAAACTGCTATACAAAAGACAAAGCCTTCGAAGCATCTCTATAACCAGAAAACGTGTCAAATTTAATTGATTGTCCACCTTCCTTAAACTCTCGGACTTTCTTGCTTTTGTCTTCCAGAAAGTCATATTGGTTGGCTTTATAAAAAAAATTATTTGCATAAAAGTTGTTGTCATCATAGTCTGAACTGTTTGTAGACGAGTCCTCTGTAGAACTATCAATCACGGGGCGAGATTTAGGCTGCTTTGCCTTTTTCTTGCCCTTTCCGAAGCGTTGCTTTTGCTTCGCTTTTTGGCTTTTCGGTCTTCTTCGCTCAAACCAGATGAGCTAGCAGAACTGTCAGAAAAAGAAGAAGAAGAAGAACTAGGTACTCCTTCAAATCGAACACGCTTCTTCTGCTTTCTTGCCTTTTCAAAAGTAGACTGACGACCCAAATATCCTGGGAAGTCAGTGCCCTTCTTCAGCTTTTTGCCGTGCTTTTCAGCTTTGTTCTGCGCGTCAAAAAGCTGAGCAATTCTTGCATCAACCACCTCTTTTAATTCTTTCTCTGTATACTTCTTGAGGTAGGAGGCTTCTTGAGAGCGGATTTGGGGGGTGGTTTTGCGGTCTTCTGCCATTGTGTATGCACCTCATCAAAAGAGGTCTCGCTCATATATTTTGCAAATTTTGGGTCCTTCGTAAAATTGAGCATCATCTTTGTTGTGTCGTCGATCAATCGTTGATGCTCCATCTCTTGACGCTCCGTCGGAGTAGGCCGAGGCGGGGGCCGTACTCCTCGCGTGAATCTTCCTCCCGCATCTCCGGATATAGAGGGAGTCGACTGATCCTTGTCTGAAGCCATAGGTGCCGCTGGAAAAAAAAATTAGGGATCGGATTTCCCGTAGAAGAGAAATCGGCCGTGCTCTGATACCATTGTAACAGACTTGGACACTCCAAGTCAAGAATCTACTGCGACGGCACCAAATAACCACTTCAAAACAGTTCACAGTTCACAATTTATTCGACATTGGCCCCGCGGAGTTTTGTGCCTAGAGTTATTGGCCCCAAAGACTGGCACCCCTTTCGATATTTCTTTTTGTATTAATCTGAGTTCAAAGTACAAGAGTGCGGGCAAGCGCTCACACTCAGACTCTGCGTCCAGATGCTTTGAGTTGTGAGTGGCCTACTCAGATATTTAAAGATTACAAGGGTTGCCAAAAGCAGAGCCCCAAAAGCTGAAAATCAAAAGCCTAAAATTCCAAAAGCTTTTGAAGAATAAAGCCCTCATAAAATAAAGCAGAGGCTCCTTCTTTCTCTCTCTTATGCTTTTTATCAAATAAAGCAAAAGAGTTCTCAATCTCTCTCTTTCTTTTTGCGTAGGATAAAGCATCGCCCAAAAGCTGCCAAAATCTGTCGTACAGCACTGCCACGTCAGCAGTACGGAAAACCACAATCTGCGCCGCATTTTGCGTTGGCGTCCGTACAACCTGCCATGTGTCACCTGCTCCGCACTTTCCGGGACTGCTGCCTCGTGTGTGTGTGTGAGTACCAGGCAGCCACGTCACCCATTTGTCTGCGGGCAGTGTAGGTGTGTTCCGGGTAGCCACTTCATTACTTTGTGACACTAAGCATCTCATCTGAAGTGTCCTAGAAGACTGTCTCAGAGTTGCCTGTTCGGGCATTGAAGTCCCCTAGGAGGATCATATCACCATCCCTAGAAAACTCCCATATATCATCATCTAGTATAGAGAAAGGCGATTGTCCTCTGGGTGCAGCATATAATGATGTACTGGGAGGGAAGTAACATATGGCAATGGATCGAAATCGGCCTGTGTCAGCTCTCAACCTCACCCACATGTATCTAGCATAATCATCTCTCCGTACGATATGTAGTAGTGGCTGTAACTCCTCCCTAAATAGCACTGTTACTCCTCTTGAACCTCTACTCCCATGCTCAGATCTCGCAACTGTCATGTGGGTTGTCTCCCATCTGTATCCCACCACATGTCGCATAAGCTGTCCAGAGGCCTGATGAGTCTCTGAGAAGAAAACAATGTCCCTCTCTCTGAACTGTCCTCAAAGGTACCAATGTCCAACCTCATAGATCCAATACAATTCCAAGTAGCCATCTTCAATGTAGTCCCATAGGTCTCACACCGTCATGTAGAGGGCCGCTCTACAATCACCACACGACCATCTCTATAAAAGGCCGTCTTTCCCTTCTCCCTTGCTGCCATAATCTCTCGCATTGCCTCTCTCATATGCGCAAGCTATGAGAGCATGAGATCATCACCGAGGAAAATACCCGTATTCTTGAGAGTAGGCCTCTTTTTTAGGAATTTCTTCCTCTCTTCCAAGGAGGGGAAGCGTAGTATGAGAGCTCTCTCTTTTGAAGATTCTCCCCGGCCACCACTCTTCTTGCCCACTCTCCATGCCTTTGTGTGTGAAGGCTTGTCCACCAACAGCATGGATGTGAGGATTGTGACCTCTTTTTCCACATTGTTTATGTCCTTGAGACCGGTTACCCTCACATGTAGAGCCCGCATCCTCCTCCTTTGTTCCTCTTCGAGGGTCATGTTAATAAGAGTGGGTGTACAAGGAGCTTCCTCACCTTTCCCTTTCTTGGTGACCTCAATCCATTTTTCGGCCTCTTCTACTTTCTTTCGTGTTGCAGAGATGACCGCGGCCCATGTCTTCTTCTCCTCATCTTCCTCGATAACCCGTATTTCTTCTCTCATGGTATTCAATTTTTCCATCATGGATGGCTGAATTTCGCCTTCTTCGAGCCACCCACTTTTGCTGCAAGAAGTTCACCTTGGAGAGTTCGGATTGTGGCTTCTTGTGAAGCCGCTTGCTCTTCGACGCGAGAAATCCTTTCGCATAGGTTCTTCTTCTCCTCTTTCCATTCCTCATCTTTTGAAGAAAGGTTGCCTCCATCTCTTTCTTCCACTTCTTCACTTCAATTTGTGTTGATATCCGCTTGTTGGTAATCGAGAACTTCATGTTGAGAGGGAGGCGGGATATAGCCACTGGAGAGGCCATATGAAAGGGGGTCAATGGGTAGCCCAATAAAGAGAGACCATGAGAGAGAGAGAGAGAGAGAAAGACTAAAGCAACCAAAAAAATGCAAGAAACTCTAAAAAATAGCAAGAAACGCTTGTGCAATCCTTAAAAACAGAGAAAATCGGCTTCGAAACTTTAAAAACAGCAAAATAACATATTTGAAACCCTAAAAAACAGCAAAAAACAGTGGCGCTTAAAAACGAAAAGAAACAGTTTCGAAACCCTAAAAAACAGCAAGAAACAGAGACGAAACCCTTAAAAAACAAAAAAAACACTGACAAAACCCTAAAAAACAGCAAAAAACAAATTCGAAACCCTAAATATAGCAAAAAAACAATGACAAAACCCTGAAAACAGCAAAAACGAGGTGACGAAACCCTAAAAACAGTGAAAGACAATCCAAACCCCTGAGGAGAGGGAGAGAGAGAGAGAGAGAGAGAGAGAGAAGAAGAAGAAGAAGAGAAGAGAGTTTTAACGTTGTAGGAAACTATCCCAAGAGACCTTAAAGATCTAGCCGACGAGGAGAGTTGAACTCAAGACTTCTTGTTCAAGAGAGAGAGATGAAATGTTATATTAATGTCTTCAAAAGGCCAAAATAACCTATGAGACCAAAAGGTTACATCCATGTGTAACCTTTTGGTCTAGTACAATGGCAGGGGAACATAAAGATAAAAATAAATGAGGGTACCTAGAGTGGATAGTTATGTATGCCATTCTAACTCTAGTACAATGGCAGGGAAACATAAAGATAAAACTAAATGAGGGTACCTAGAGTGGATAGGTATGTAAGCCTAACCTACATCATATCCAGAACCTTATGGAGAAAAACTTAAGTTTGGAAAAGTGCCTCTATCACGATGGAGGAACATTGAAGCAACAATTTTGCCCTCATTATGTCATGAGATCGACGGCCTTGATAGCCTTTTGTGCATCAATAATAGACAAGCCTTCAGTACTACAATTTTGTCTACCTCAGGGGGAGTCAAGTTGGACCATTACAGTCCCATGAGCTCTACTAGTTTTGTGCAGGCCACACCTAGAACTGTGGCATCCCATATCACCAGCCCACACCTAGCTTGGGTATCCAAGTAGGTAATGCCAAAGGTGATCACTTCAAATAGCCAACAAATGAGCCCAGGTAGGATTCTTGAACCGCGCCTAACTCTCGCTAGTTCACACTAGCGAGAGTTGCATCACTCTAGTTAGTCTTGTTGGCGGCTAGTTGTTCAATATAGAGCACCTCACCTTCTCTTTTATGTTCTTTTCATGGGAAGTAAAGGCTATTGTTTAGATGGGGGGATTAGCCCAGGAATCCATCTTTTGATCCCCAATCTGGGGTCATGTCTCCTCTCTCTCTGTCTCTTGATTAAGAAAATAACTGTTTCTAAAATTGTTCAGCAATCCTCGCTTGTGGTAAGGTGAAACCTGAAAGAGCGAATATGGACAGAATCCGAAAGGTGAGATCTACCCATGACAGTGAGAAGGGAGCATAGCCCTTATCCCCTTGCGAAAAGGCTGCCCTTGATAGCTCAACCCTCCTAAAACCACCGCCTACTCCAGCATTAATGCACAATTTTCTATGTCCCCTTGTGGCAGGAGAGTCAATGTTCTTCAAACTTCTCTCTAGTCTCTCCTTTACAATGATATGAACCAGCCCCACACCTATATAATGATGTGTCCAACATTAGGCCCCTTTGCATTGCACACTTATGGATCGCACTTGCATGGACTCTTCCTCCTTTGGCACAACTCATTGGTCCCCATCATGCAATACAGTTCATGATAAACTGGTGATAGCATTGCATTTTCCTGTTTTTTCCCTTTATTTTTGTTTGGTAATCACGATTTTGATGTGAAGTTCCAGAATCATAGGTGACATTTGCCCTTCAGAAGACATAAATTCAACTACCCCATCTGTACCATACAAGACAAACTCGATCTAGCTAAAGTTTAATCCCTGGTCAATAAGTATACAATGTAAAAGTTAGCTGAAAAATGTCCTAGAAAAACCATTTTTGAAGCAATGACCTGTGAGGCTGAGGGAGAGTTGACATTTGATTGTGCAACCACACTCCAGGTCATCCTTGCAACATCCAACATAATAGTCTCCAAGCATCCTGTCAGTAATGTATAATCGCAAAGAACATTAAAACTACAACCAGGTTCAAACAGTGATACATGCAAACTTCAGAATGCCACGTTGCTCACATGTCTTTTCATGTGTCTACCATGTTAAAAGCATGATCAAGCACTACTTGGTGACTCCAAGGACCTCCAATTTCTGGAGGCAAGCAAGCATATTATACAACAAAAGCATGTGGCACAATACAAGGCCACAGTCCACTCGCTACAAAACCCTCATGATTGAGTTCTCAAGGTAACAATCAGAGAGGGAAGTGAGTCGATGAGGTGAATTTGCAAAGATGGTTACATTTATGGCAATACAGTAACAACTTATAAGCAACAACCAAAAATCCCTCTTGAAGAAGCTTAAGTCGTCAATAAAGTAGGTTATTTCCCTAATGCGAGCAATCTGTTTACATTGAACTCAATTTTCCCACATAGGTACCATTGAAATTTTTTGATTGATACTGTTTCCTTTCTGTTGCCAAGCAGTCTGTATGGTTGGCTCAATGCCCTTTCTGAGTGCAAAACTATGCTACTTTAGCAGGAAAATCGAGACACATGAATTACGAAAGATCAAAATGTGCCACCAGATCGCTTGTTGAAGTGCAGTATTTTTCCGTATCCAACAAACATATATGTTTGCAAGTGATTACAGAATCACCAAACTACTAAAATGTGACATCATAAAGAGATGGGGCCTTTGAATGATGTCAAGGGCTATGTGCAGTGCACTTACACTTAATGTCAACAACAACGGTCTCTTATATAAACATGACTTGGGGCAAAGAATCTTACTTGTCCCATTAAGCTCTCCTCCTGCAATATACCACTTGTCATTGAACAGCACACTAGCACATTCAGCACGAGGCCCAGGAACCACACCCCTCGTTTTGAGTCGAGACCACTCCATCTGACAATGAATAAGATAATTAAGAAAGATGCAGCAGACATTTCCCCTCTCGGAGTATTGCAGGGGGGACAAGGGGAAAGGGAAAGGAGGGGGGTATTTGGGTTGGGGGGGGGGGGGGGGGGGGGGGGGGGGGGGAACACTGCTTTTTTTTTAGGGATCATTTCGATTTTCTCGGGTTCCTTTTTTGCATTCTGAGATGTTTGTTTTCAATTATTGAGCTGTCTTACAGTTTCGTCCAGTGCGGCTGCTCTAATTTAAATTTTGAGATGAAGGAGAACCAGAGAAGAATCACGGTGCCACAAATTTGACTAAAGAACTTAAATGTTCTAGGATTGATGTACATAAAGAGACTACGGCAGCACCCAAAGCTAAGAACTTAAAACCTGCAAATGGAAAATCTGTGGATTGCAAATGCTTGTTAGATTCTAAGAATTCCCTCTTTCAGAATAATGAATCACATACAAGCGGCATTAGAGAGGACGAGGCCTCAAAGATGAGCTTTCCGCTTTAAATATTTTGAGCACCTTCCACAAGAAGGGTTGCTGTCTTCTTTTCACAAGCGGCCTGCTGCAAATGTCTATGATCTCAATGGTTGAACTCCTTACTGCAATCGGATGTGGTAGATGAGAACTTTGATAGTACAAAACGCTTAATTACTTGGACTTTATTTCAGCTTGTATTGGGTAAAAAGTTTGTTCTTGGAAGTCTTAGCCATGGCATTAAATATCAAGTAAAATGTTGCACAAATAATCAAGTGTCAGACGCAATGGAATTGAGAGAGCACACAAAATTGAGCAATAACATTATCCATATCCTTTTCGTTAACCTTGTGTCAGCAGATGCAAGTTTACGTTATTGATGATTCTCAAAATGAATAGATAAACTTAATGGAGAGATAAGTCTCTCAATCTATGCAGGCAGACCTATGCGGAGAGATGGAGATCAGCTTTAAAGAATAATAGACGTATGTATCAGAGATGCTGATCTGATAGAGAGAGTTAGAAAATAAAGAAAGAAAGAAATATCTTTTTATGTCTATTAGAGGCTGAAGTCGGTCTAAGAGACAAATCGAATATACATGTGTGTTCCTCATCCATCAAGAAAGGACAAAAATACAAAGTAACAAAATGTGGTCAAGTGGTAAAAGGGGAGGGGGTGATTCATGGGAGATACATGGTATATGTGAGAGAGAAGAAGAAGAGAATGAAGAGAATTTTAACGTCGTAGGAAACTATCACAAGAGACCTTAGAGAGAGAGAGAGAGAGAGAGAGAGAGAGAGAGAGAGAGAGTAATGAAATGTTACATTAACGTCTTCAAATGAGACCAAAAGGTTACATCCATGTGTGACTCTAATACAATGTCTCGGAAACATAAAAATAAATAGGCATACCTAGAGTGGGTAGGTATGTAAGCCTACCTCATCATCATCAGCATCACACAATACATCATCTCAAAACATATGGGGAGGGGATACAATCACATGAGGGCCAATGAGGTGTACAATGGAGAGAGTGTACAATGGTGATCATCCCGTGAACTCTCTCATGGGTCTCTGCAGTATGGCCTCAATGTCCATAGTCAGCTCTTTCAACTCAACCAAAAAGTTTGTGCTAGATGTCGCTCAACGATGCTCCATAGCCTCCGATGTAGACCTCATCTACGATATGAAGATCTTCATATCCGCGGGCATTGTGAGCAACCAAGCTGGATGGCTTGATCAAGAAGGATACCCCAATGAGGGTGTGACTAAGTAACCTCTGGTGGGCCATTCCAAGTAGTCCCTTTGTAAGAAGTAGTGATTTGCTCTCCCTGGCAAATTAGGCATAATATCTCCTCTGGGGGTATACCTCTGTATCGGCCAATCTCTATCTCCAATTGGTGAGATGAGATGCGTAACTGACCAATCACACATTTAATGCCATGAGATAGGTGGGTGTCCTTATACTTGGGACGTGAGATAAACCCATCATCTGTTGTGTGGAGAGGATGGTCTCGATGAAAAGCCACACACACACACAAAGAGGAGGAGGAGAAGGAGGAGGAGAAGAAGAAGAAGAAGAAAACACACCTCATGGGCCCCAGACAACCCTCTCAAGGGCCCCCCACCCCATTACACGAGTGATATTTATTATCCATTGCATAAAGAAGATATACCACAAATGATATACCTCAATGCATGGAGAGAGTCGACTCTAGCAAGATTAGTGCCATGGAAACTCATGAAGATAAAGCACCTCCGGGGCTGATCTGATGCACCGATCTGAATCGACTGAGGATGTGGGCTGATTTGCAATATGGGACTGATTTGCACACCAGCACCATTGTACGAATGATGGGCAACCTTCCTTGCAAGGAGACCCTCGTTGCATTTTTCGTCTTAAGGCATCTACACAAAGGCAATGTGATCATGCAACCACATCCGAGGTGCAGGCTGTGGAGAGATGTTCCATGATCTTTAGAGAGCAGCCACACCCCAAGGAAGCCTTCACCCATGTCTCTCTCCCTCCAGATCAGTTCTCTAGTCAAAAGGATATGCACCAGAGCCTTGCTTTCAAAGCAATCTAGGGGTTGTTGCCCATGTTGAGGCCGAGCTAGAGGTTTTGTTTTGCAAGAGCAAATGGAAGTAGCAATAGCAGTTCTGTGTACTAGGGGTCTATCCAGTGAGGGCACGCCACATATATGGCGGACCACCCTTGGGCACTTGCAATATGCAGCTTTGTATCAGCATAGAGAGCATTTCTTACAAGATCAGTGGCATTCATACACAGCTTATGGGAGCTCCGATGAGATCGTTATGCTCGTCTAGCTTTGGAGTCCTCGTGGCACTTGATAGCACAGGTTTCAATATTCTCTAGATGCAACCCCCCCCCTCTCTCTCTCTCTCTCTCTCTCTCTCTCTCTCTCTCTCTCTCTCTCTCTCTCTCTCTCTCTCTCTACACAGGTTTCAATATTCTCTAGATGCAAACCCCCCCCCCCCTCTCTCTCTCTCTCTCCTCTCTCTCTCTCTCTTTTTCTCTCTCTACGCAGTTCCCCCCCCGCCCTCCCTCGCCCCCTGACTGCTCGCCCTCGCCCTCGCCCTCGCCGACGACTGCTCGCCCTCGCCCTTGCCCCTGATTGCTCGCCCTCGTCCTTTCCAAAGGTGCTCGTCCAAGCTGCTAGTCCAACAAACATTTTTCGCCCTTTCCAAAGGTGCTCGCCCAATAGGTGCTCGCCGCTCGCTGTCAGGTAGAGCTGCTCGCCTTCAGGTAGACACGAACAGCAGCAAGGTGAAGTTGCAGCAGGTTGACACGAACAGAGCACATACGCAGCAGGGAATTTTAGGGAATTTTCAGAAATTGGCTGCCAGGTCCAACAATTTTCCAGCAGCAGGGAATTTTTAGGAATTCTCAGAAATCTGCTGACAAAATTCCAGAAATACAAAAAACCCCAGAAAATTCAGAAATTCAGATAGCAGATTTTCTTGGCAGATCTCACACGATATTGCAAAAGCGCGCAAAATGTATGCTTGATGCGGGAGATAATGTATGCGTAATGTGGATGCATATGTGCGCTTAGTGGCTTAGTGGCTATCGTTTTCCGGCGACAATTAAGCATGAGGAAGCTAAACAATAACGCCGACCCCCTAGAGGATGCCATCCAAAAGTGCAAAGAGGAAATGACGAAGACCATTACCAAGATGAACCGAAATCTATTGGGCACAATAAAAATGCTCGAAGGACGCGTTTTAATTCAAGAAAGCAAGATAAATGCACAAGAAGATCGGGTGACGACTTAGGATGAAGAGATTGCGTCACTTAAGAAGGATCTCGCCGAAGCACGATCAAGAAACACACTGGAAGAGGGCAAATTGCAACCTTCAATAATCGAAGAAATCAACACGATCAAGGAGCAAGTACGGGCAATCAAAGAGGGAGAAGAGAAACACAAGGAGATGACGACTTCTTGGGTAGATGTTCTTACAAAAACTCAACAGAAGGCAGATGAGGCCGAGAAATGGATCGAGGTTTCCAAGAAAGGAAAAGGCAAGGAGATAACGCCCACGTCCACACCCACTATCATTAATCTGACACTAGAGGAGGAGCAAAGAAGACGTGTGCACGCTTTACATGTGAGAATTTGCGGTCTTAAAGACAAAGACAATGTGGACGAGGAGGTAAAAGAACTCATGGCCTTGATGGGGGTTCATGATCCGACGCACACAAGAGCCAGGAGAGTGGGCAACATAAAGAAAAATGGAAGCAATGGGGAAACCTCAAAAGAAACAGCACTCATCCTCCGTTTTCCCTCCATGGAACCGAAGAAGTCCTTCTTGAAGAAAAGGCCAACTCTTAAAGAGACGGGCATCTTTCTCGGGGATGATCTTACCCTCTCGCAGATGGCTCATATGCAGGAGGTAATGCCGGAGATTAGAGCAACAAGGGGAAAAGGCAAGATTGCCTTTTACCGAAATGGAAGAGTGGTAATACTAGAGCGACGCTCCACATGATGGTGCGAGACTTATGGGACCACACTCAAAATGGCTTCATGGAATTGTAATGGATCTATGCGTCTTGATGTGGGTGCTTTTGAGGATAGTTTTACTGGAAGAGACATCATCTTCTACTCTAAGACACATCAGGCCCCTAGGCAATCCCTGCCTCACATCAGTGGATACAGATGGGAGACAGCTTACAGACAGGAGACGCGATCAGAGCACAGAGGACGGGGCTCAGGGGGAGTGGCAGTGTTATTTAGAGAGGATCTGCAGCCAATGATACATATAGCCCGCAGGGATGAGCAGGCTAGGTACATGTGGGTGAGATTGAAAGCAGAGACAGGCAGATATCTTTACATTGCTATTTGCTACTTTCCCCCGAGTACGTCAGTCTACACATCACCCAGAGGATAGTCCCCCTTTTCTATTTTGGATGATGACATATGGGAGTTCTCTAGAGATGGTGACATTATCATTCTAGGGGACTTCAATGCTAGGACTACCCATCACCAGACAGTGTTCTATGATACTTCAGAGGAGATGCTGAGGGAGCTAGATGTTGTTGAGACAGGCTTGTCCAGACTATCGCAGGATGTGGAATATACTGAGTATGGACGGCACCTAATAGATATGGGCACTGCACATATGGACTCGCCATCTTGAATGGCCTACAGAGGTTTCCTGCTGCGGGAGGTTTCACATGCTTCCCACACAGACATGGAGCGAGCACAGTGGATTATGTCATGGCACAGCCGAATCTCATCTCTAGCATCCAGGATCTCACAGTTGGGCCCAGACCGGTTGGGGTGGCAGTGGATCATGCTCTTGTGTCGATGACCATCTCCTTCCAGTTCAGTGTAGCACACAGGCCACGGGTAGCAGCCCCTACTCGCTACATCTTCATGCGGGAGACGGACTCTGTATACATAGACGGGATCTACAGACGATTATGCACTCAGGAACCAAGGCAACCACTGGAAGAGCTTACTACTATACTGACACAGACATTACATGATGTAGCAGCAGAGGCATACCCACACACCCTGCCTGAGCAAAGACGTCGTTCAGGGAGCATGCCTCAGAACAGCTGGTATGATGAGTGCCGCCAGACGAGAGCTAGACTTCAGAGGGAGGTACTTTTGGGGGACATCACTCACAGACAGTCACAGATTGACTTACGACGCCTGGTGCGGCTGAAGAAGAGGGCATTTTTGGCTCGACTAGAGCAGGATCTGTACCAATTATTCTTGAGTAGGACTCACGTGAGGCGTGGCGGCTCTTGCATGAGCAATCCCCCCCCCTGCTGTTACCTCTACAGAGACCTGGGGTCAGTACACATCATCTTTGTACACAATACCTGGACAGTCGCCCCTTTCCGAACCCCCCGATCCATGCCCACACACGTGCTTTTTTCACCGCTGAGATGGTGAAGAAAGCCATTGACAGCATGAGGACTGGGATAGCATATGATGATGATGGCCTAGTGGCTGAGCATTTCATACACGCCAAAGATCTACTAGCAAAGCTTCTAGCACTTATGTTTAATCGTGCCATGTGTGAGGGCTTGCATGATACTTGGAGCCTATCTACGATTGTACCTATCTTCAAGTCAACAGACCCTATGGAGCCTGGGAATTATCGCACTATCATGATTGGACACACACTCGCACGGTTGTATGCATCCATTCTTGAGCAGCAGTTGAGTAGATGGGCAGAGAGGGAAGGAATACGTGCAGATGGGGAGGCAGGGTTCAGGAGAGGCTTCTCTACTCTTGACCATATCTTGACACTCTGGGCCATCATCGAGGAGGGCAGATCTCATGGGAGACGAATCTATTGTACCTTTGTGGACTTCCGCAAAGCCTTTGACACAGTACCCAAAGCTAGATTGATGCGCAGACTACAGGAGATAGGAGTACCCACAGAGCTCATTTGGGGGATCATGGCATTGTACATATCAGTAGTTGGACATGTACGCACCCCTGAGGGACTATCTACACCGGTTCACTCCACTATTGGGGTGAAGCAGGGTTGCGCGCTCTCTCCTACTCTATTCGGTATGTATGTAGATGAGGTTTCTAACTACATTGAGAGCGATGGTGATAGAGGTGCACAGCTGGCAGGGACATAGATCCCACTTTTGTTATATGCAGATGATATTGTGTTGATCTCCGAATCTCCGGAGGGGATGCAACGTCACTTGGATGCTTTGCATAGATTTTCCCATGAAAGTGGTTTGTCTGTCAACCTTGGTAAAACCAAGGTTATGGTGTTTAATACCACCCCACAGTGGATCAGGAGGTCAGCACCTACATTCACATATGGCCAGGAGACTGTGGAGTACACAGATGCTTACACTTACCTTAGAGTGGTTTTTAGCGGACCGGCATTCTCACTCAGGAGAGCAGTAGAGACCAAATTGACTAGAGCCCGTGCAGCATTGGGTAGATTGGAGAGGATGTGTTCACAGGTTCAGTTTCACGAGCCTAGGACGAAGCTCTGGCTCTCTAACACCTGGGTGGCTTCTGCATTGCTCTATGGAGCCGAGATATGGGGACCTTCATTGGATCATCACGGGGGGTCGGGTCACACTGATGGATGGGGGAGCATGGAGAAACCTCTGATCTCTATGATCTCACGGCTCATTAGAGCCAAGGCATCAGTACCACATGCCATTATTCGAGCAAAGCTAGCGGCCACCCCATTAGTGGTTGAGGCGCTCACCAGATCAGTCTCCTTCATACACAGCATGTGGGAACTTCCTAGAGACACATATGCTCGCATTGCACTTGAGTCCTCTCGACAGTTAGCCATGCAGGGAGATACAGCATGTTGGTATGGGGAGATGACATCATGGTTTCAGGCGCATGGGTTCAGCATAGACAGGTTGCCACCCTTCCAGTACTCATTGGATGCACCATCTCTCACTCTTACACAGTCCGAGATCACCAGGCTCATCCGTCAAGACCTGACCCAGCTAGACACCAGGAGGACATGGATACAGCCGGCGTAGGAGTTGGGCACGAAGATGGCTTTCTACAGAGAGCATCTTCTCCAGCTTACGGAGGATGATTTTATGACGAGACCCAGATACATGGACACCTACTTGTCTCATGGGATAAGATGTGCTATTGGCCAGTTACGCACATCTTCTCACCAGCTGTGGATTGAGACTGGGAGATACAGCGGAGTACCAGCAGAGGCCAAGACTTGCCCCTTGTGTGAAATGGAGCCTAAGACAGAGTTGCACTACACATGCCACTGCCCCGTCTACTACGAGATACGAGGCCACTTCCATTGCTTGTTCAGAGAGGGTTTTGGACCACTGTCCAGAGTCATGGGATATGAGGATCAGAGATGCTTGGGTTTGTTCTTGCTCGAGCTGCACAGACACAGAGACCAAGGTAAGTTTGCAATGTACGACTAGTTACTTTCTAGATGTTTGAACGGCCACTCATAATCTTTGTTGGTTGTAGTATAAGTCATACACAACATCATGGTGTAAAGGTAAACATTTTAGGGTGTAACGGATCGACAAAAAGCGTTTTACTCAAGATTGTGGAATCATTGCAAAATTTGAACAGTCTAGTCAACGACGGTCCTCTGATGCAAATCCTGTGGTGGCGGAACTCACTTACTTCGGCACGCTACAAGAGATTTTGAGGATCAATTATACAGGATTTTTTGTCGACTTGTTCGACGTGCAATGGTTCAAGATAATCATGGATGGTCGCAACGCTACTGTGCGTAGAGGAGAGTCTGGTTTTCTTGAGGTGGATTCAACTAAGAAAGGGACTGACCTAAGAGACACTTTCGTACTACCCGAGCATTGTGAACGTCCCATGTGCATCGATGATGATGATGACAATTTTAGTCTTACGCTTTTAGGGTTTTGATTTTAATTTTTTAGTCTTTCACTTTACTTCATTTTATTTTAGTACCTAAGCATTGGATTAGATTCACACTAATTGTATCCGTTTTGACTCAAATGTAATTTTAACCTTTGAAGGTGTTTAGTGTAACATTTTATTTCATTTAATTTCTTGCTCTTTCCCCCTCGACTGCATCTGACACCTCCACAATTGTGCCCTCCCCCCGTCCGAAACTACTTATAGAAGCGGACATCAACAAAACTCTTCGATGACGAATGCAATACTTTCTCGGATGACGATCGATTCCAGGCATCCACGTACAGTGACGATGATCATGATAACTTTAATGCGGCAGTTTCAAGATTTTAGTATTAATATTTCAATCTTTTATTGAACTTCATTGTACATGATGTGCATATCCGTTTAGAAGCATCAATTTTCAGCCAGCCCTAAGCGGTTGTTCTACCTTTGCGGACCTATTATCCAAGACAAACCCCTCCCCTACAGCTCTCGGAACATACCTCACCCGCATACTTGAGCATCAAAAGACACTCATAGGAACACAAAAAGAGAATAACACACACCACACCATACACCCCCCAGAGGGGAGACTATGTATCACTTTGAGGTCCCATGGGTCATTTCTGGGCCCCCGCGGACGTTAATACCAAATCAAATCAAATCAAATCAAATCTCTCTCTCTCTCTCTCTCTCTCTCTCTCTCTCTCTCTCTCTCTCTCTCTCTCTCTCTCTCTCTCTCTCTCTCTCTCTCTCTCTCTCTCTCAGGAGATCGGTACCTACTGCTCAGGAGATTGTGGAGTATACACATGCATACACTTACCTGGGGGTAGTCTTTACTGGGCCGAGATTTTCTTTGAGAAGAGCAGCAGAGACTTGACTAACTAGAGCTAGTGCGGCTCTGGGAGGAATGGAGAGGATGTGTTCGCAGGTCCAGTTCCAAGAACCTAGGACAAAGTTATGGCTCTTTGATACTTTGGTTGCCTCTACTATGTTATATGGGGTGCAGGTTTGGGGACCTTCTGTAGGCCAGGATGGTTGGAGGCGTATGGAGAAGCCCCTGGTATCTATGATCTCTTGGCTGATTAGAGCCAAGGCTTCCGTACCGCATGATATCATTCGAGCGGAATTAGCTGCCCCCCTTATGGAGATTGAGGCGCTTACCAGATCAGTCTCCTTTGTACACAGTCTGTGGGATACTACCAGAGACAGATATGCCAAGGTGGCTCTAGAGTCCTCCAGACAATTAGCTCTTGATGGGGATACATCATGCTGGAATGCACAGATGGCATCATGGTTTCAGACACATGGTTTCACCATGGACAGGTTGCCTCCTTTTCAATACTCTCTACAGGCTCCCTTGAGGTCTCTGACGCGGGTAGAGATTAATAGACTCATTCGTCAGGATCTGATCTAGCTGGACACGAGGAGGACATGGATAGAGCCGATACAAGAGTTGGGCACAAAGATGGCTTTCTATAGAGAGCATCTTCTCCACCTCACGGAGGATGGGTTTGTGATTCGACCTAGCTATATGGACACGCATCTTTCTCATGGTTTGCGTTGTGTCATTGGCCAGATACGCACGTCCTCACATCAGCTCGAGATTGAGACTGGCAGATTCAGAGGGACACCAACAGATAGCAAGATATGCCGCTTATGCCATCTAGAGCCAGAGACAAAGGTACATTACATATGTCATTGCATAGTGTACTATGAGATACGAGGCCGTTTTCATTGTCTATTTAGAAAAGGTTTTGGGCCTCTATCTAGGGTCATGAGTTATGAGGATCAGAGATGTCTTGGGCTATATCTACTTGAGTTACACAGACATAGAGAAACTTTACTGAGGAGAGCTGAAGAGACACAACCCCAGAGACAGATCACAGATTTCTTTACACTAGATATTGTATACCCAGAAGAAAAGACAGAGGAGCAGCCAACAGTGGAGAGGTCTGCCCGCACTACTGGCATTCTCATAGACCTCGCGAGCATTGGAGCTAGGGATCTAGTCGACCCCGATGGAGAAGAGGAGCTACACAGTTTCGAAGGAGGCTACAGCAAAGGATTCGAGCCATACTTTTTCGTCGTCCAGAGTGCAGATGAAGATGGATCTCTATGAAGATGGATCTCTACAGACTACTTCCCTCCCATATTGTCTACACATTGTACTGCTTAGTTCACACATTTCACGCCTTTCACCTTTCACACCTATCAGCTTAGTTTAGGATTCCGCAGTATTTATATTTTGTTATCCTAGTTTAATTTAATTTGTTAATCTGACTTTGTATCAGATAAACCGCATTGTAACTTTCTGGTCTCATAGGTCACTTTGGCCTTTTGAAGACGTTAATATAACATTTCATTTCATTTCTCTCTCTTATGGTTGGACACACATTGGCACGGTTGTATGAATCCATTCTTGAGCAACACTTGAGTAATTGGGCGGAGGGTGAGGGTGTACGAGCAAAGGGTCAGCAGGCCGGTTTCAGGAAGGGTTTCTCCACTCTTGATCATATTCTGACACTCACAGGCATCATATTCTGACACTCACAGGCATCATTGAGGAGGGCAGGTCACATGGGAGACCACATGGGAGACGGATTATTGTAGCTTTGTGGATTTCCGCAAAGCATTTGACATGGTGCCAAGAGCTCGATTGATGCGCAGACTACAGAAGGTGGGGGTGCCCATAGAGTTGATTTGAGGGATTATGGCTTTGCACAGATCAGTGATGGGACATGTACGCACTCCGGTAGGGGTATCTGATTTAGTTCTCTACTATTGGGGAGAAACAGGGATGCCCATTGTCTCCTACTCTATTTGGTATGTATGTTGATGAGGTGTCTGATTACATTGACAGAGGTGCCCAGCTGGCAGGGACGTGGATCCCATTGTTGTTATATGTTGATGCTATTGTGTTGATATCTAAATCACCAGAGGGTATGCAGCAACATTTGGATGCATTACACAGTTTTGTAGAGGATAGTGGATAGTGTGTAAGCCTTGGTAAAACCAAGGTTATGGTGTTTAACACCACCCCACAGTGGATCAAGAAATCAGCACCTACTTTCACATATGATCATGAGATTGTGGAGCATACAGATGCATACACTTACCTGGGGGTAGTCTTTACTGGGCCGAGATTTTCTTTGAGAAGAGCAGCAGAGTCACGCTCTTCTTCAAAGGCGTGATTAGCCACCTGCAGCATCCTCTCCGCAGCGTCGCATCAGCCGCTCAAATAACGCAAGTGGCAAGCTCTGCATCACTGGCCACCTGCAGCATCCGCTCCACAGTGGCGCACTCACCTTCAGAGGGCACAGAATGAGCGCCAATTCAAGCTCTTAAGCTGGCGCTGTTGCGTTTTCTCTACTTGTAGCTGCCTTCAGCGTTTTCTCTGCCTGTAGCTGCCTTCAACAGTTTCACTGCATGTAGCCTTCAACCACGGCAGTGGGTTCCTAGCTTGCTGCTGCATTTAGTGCGCATGCCAGTATGGGCTTCCCTTGCTTTAATGCACGCGCCACCCAGTTTAAAGCACTACTTATTTAGCCTTAGATTTCTTACAGAATGGCATGCCTACAGTGTCGAGTTGCGACATGCTATGCCTCAAACTTGCGACGTGCCATTCCTCAAGCCTCCTGCAGTTAAGAGAGACGTTACGGTCTTCTTCACGGGCCACTAAATACATCCGCGTACCGATTTCATCTGCTGCTCACCAAGGGCATTCTTCTCCACTTCGCAGGCCAGCGTCGCGTGCTCAAGCTTCACGGGCTAGCTTCACCGAATCAGCTTCGCAAGCCAGCTTCACCGAATCAATTTAGCGGGGACTCACCGGCTCTACTTCGCACACTCAACTTCGGAGGCCGCTCTGCTTAGCCGCCTAAGCTAACACTGCACATCAAATGCCGTCTGCAGCTTATACTTTATTTTGCGACTAACACCACACAGCAAATGCCGTCTACAACCACTGCATTCTGCGACTATGGTTCAAGCAACCTTTCACCATTTTATAACCTGCCCACAACCTCAAAGTCTCTCAGCCTTCCTTGACTAATAGTTAGCCGGCAGCTCTCACTTCTTTAACACTCCATAATTCTCTAAGCCCTCCTTTTTTCCTTGACTATTAGTTAGCCTGCAACTGTCACTCCTTATGGGTTACTAAGGCAGTGGAGGACTTTCGCCACTACTTGCGACTTGAAGTTTGAAACTTCATAGTGTGGAAAACCCATCTCTCCGCTTTGCCTGCTTGCTACAGTGTCAACATGGAATCATCTTCCACCCCCGCCCTCCATAGCAATCCCGCACCCTCCTTTGTAACCTCCCCTTTTCTCTCACCATCTAGCTCGGTTGCCGTTTTTTCCTCCAACGGCTCCGGCTTTTCCACCGTCGGCTCCCCCTCACCTAATACCGCTTTTAACTTTCTCGCACCGATATCCTCTTCTTCGACTTTTCCTATCACTCTTCCGGGTTTCGTTTCGGCCTCCACCCTCACGAACCCCTTTGCACTTGTCGCACAACCCAACCCTTCAACTCCCGCTTCCTCCTAGAAGAAAACCCTCTTTAGCACGGAAAAGCTTCAAGGGCTCACGGCAAACCTCCCCGTGGAGGAATTTGATTTCTCTCCTCCTTCCTCGAAAGGTGCCAAAAGCTACGGTGCGCCCATCGGTCTTGGATCTCAAAGGGGAGTGCTCCCCAATCCCTCCCTCATTGCCCCTTTTTCTTTTGGTGCTTTTTCCTCCTCGTTCACTACCTCCCCCTCCCCTTTTCGCTCCAATACCTCTTCTCTTAATCCTATCCTCTCTTCTTCTTCCCTCCCCTCCCTTTCTTCCATCACCAAACCTCAAGAGTTCGACAAAATTGTGTCTGGTTCCTTACAAGAATTCAAGGCTATTAATCTCAAGCTTTCTAAAGCAAAATCTCACCTCCAAAACCTCCGAGCTAGCAATAAAGCTCCCAATAGCTTGTGCATGAAACCACCACGCCTTGTTTTGGAAGACTCTAGTGCCCAAGCCCTTCTTAACACCAAATTTGTTAGCCTTAACATACAATACCAACTAGATTGTTCCGACGTCTACATACAAGCCCAAACTCTCCTAGTAGATAACCTCCAAAAGCTTTTTAACTTCTTCCATGAGGTGGTAGAGAAACGCCTGGAAGATCTTGTTAAAAAACTCTCACCCATATCCTTCCCTAGAATTCTACCCGAAACTTGGGCCAATCAACTTTCTTCTCTACTAGAGCTAGACTCTTTTGTTCAAAACTCCATCCTACAAGCACATTTGGCAACTTCTATTGAATCAGCGGCTCACAATTAAAGAAAGAGTCCCAAGAGACCCTCTTTGCCGAAGCAAAGGCTCTACCAAAAGAAGATACAGTTAGTGAGCTCGTTCAACATGAGGTCACCACTCAAATGAGTAAGCTCTTCTCCCAAAAGGTGCCTTTAAATCTTTGTAAAACCCCTTCCTCTAAAAAACCATTGGCTTCCACTCCCTCACAACCATGGGCTTCCACTCCCTTGCAACCTTCGTCTTCCTTTGCTAAACATAAATCTCCCTTTAGAAAATAACCCCGCCAACCATTCAAAAAACCTTATAACGCTTCCTCCTCTCCCCCCTCCCCCTCTTACCACCTTTCTTGAAAAAAACCCCTCTTCCTTAGGCCTTCTAGCCCCTCCCATCCAACTTTACTCAAATCCCCCAAATACCCCCTTAATACCCCTCCTTTTTCTAGCCACCCCTCTCCCACCCTTTTTCCTCTTCCCTCTAAATCTCCCCATCTTGCATCCAATCTTCCTAAAAACCCTAGATATTCAAAAAACTTGCGATGGAGGAGGAAGTAGTTGTTGAGCACCCTACTTTGTGGGTCCATCTGCTCTTCTCCAAACCCCCCCTTTTTCCTCTTTTTTGGACCCCTCCTCCCTTTTCACCAACCTACGTCCCCATTACACCACACTCCCCTTATGGCGTTGATAAAAGAAGATTGCCCACTACAGCCCGCTCCACTCCTTCCCCATATGGTGTTGCTAAAAGAAGACTTAAGTATTGGCTTCCTCCTACTAACCCTTCTATTTCAAGGTGATTATTATAGGAAAGCAAACAATTTTTGAGCTAGAAAACAAGGTCACTAACTTGGCTTGCCATTATCTCTCAAAACGCACGCTTTCTCATTGTGAAAAGAAGCTTCTTGGTTTAGGCCTTAAGTATATCCCTCCCCCCTCCCCTCCTCCTCTCTCCTCTCTAAAACAATCTTTTTCTAAATTGGAAAGAAGCTACCAACTCAAGCTCTTTTTTAAAGAAATCTCCCCAACCTCTACTCCTTTCTCCCTCCCCAATGCCACTTGGTACCCACCAGCTCCCTCTCTTAATCTCAGAAATATTTTCTTCTCTCTTTCTTCACAACTTAACAACTTTTGGAAAACTTCCTTCTCTTCTACTCACTTCTCACCCCCTTCCTTTCTAAAGAAAGCCCTTCTTTCCTTAAAAAATGATCCTTCCATTATCATCAAGCAAGCAGACAAAAATTTAGGACCTGTCATCTTATCCAAATCTTGGTATATACAGGAAGCCTCTAGACATCTCCTAGCACCTACACTCCTGTGGAGTCAGCTCCCCTCCCCTTCGTTTCCTCTCTTCTCTCCTCCATTCTTACCAATTGCGCTCTACCTTCTTTTAAAGAGACCTCTTTCTTTTGAACCCAAACCTTGTCCCTTTTTCTTGCTTCCTAAAATCCACAAACCCTCCTTAGTAGGGTGCCCCATTTTCTCTTATAGGGGATATGTTCTTGAGCGTGCCTCTATATAGCTCCACTTGCAGCTTCTCCCTATCCTTCTCACAAAGAGGCAACACCTCCAAGACTCCTTTTCACTTATCAAGGATATCGCCTCCCTTGTCCTTCCTTCTAATGTCCTTCTCTTCACATTTGATGTTGAATCATTATACCCTAGCATTCCCATTCAACAAGGTTTGCTTGCCCTCTCTGTCTCTATCCAACACCATTTTTCCTCACCTAAAGCAAGTCTCATCCTCTCTTTGGCCTCTCTTGTCCTTAACCACCACTACATCTCCTTCCAAGGGAAATGTTGGCGACAAATCAAAGGTACTGCCATGGGTTCCAATTTCGCGGTTGTCTATGCCTACCTTTTTCTTTGTCACTTAGAAGATAGTATCAACCTTCCCTCCCATCCCTCTCTCCTCTTTTTTATAAGATACATTGATGATGCCTTCGGCATTTGGCAGGGCTCCTTTATTGATCTTGAAAAAATCCTCAAGCTTTACGGGTCGCCACTCCAAAACCATATCAAGATTCCCCGATCATTTCTTCCATGGAAGCTTCGATCCTTGACATTCATTTCTTCAATGGACCCTCCTTTTCTCATTCAAGGATTCTTGATTCTCACTGCTTTCAAAAAGTCTTAACGCTTACAACTACATTCCTTGGCAATCTTGGCACCCCACCCACCAAAAAACCGCTTTTATCATTTCAGAGCTTAAAAGATATATCATTAGAGAGAGCTCCGTGGATGGCTTCCTTACCATTCGTGAACGGTTTTTCCAAAGACTTAGAGCAAGCCCCATGCTCTCCTTCAAAACTGCTTCTCCCTTATCTCTTACAATGACAGAGACTCTCTCTTAATGAAGAAACCCAAATCAAAAGACCCCCCCCTTTGTGGTCAAAATTCCCTTTTTACCTTTTACACGCAACCTTAATCTCTCTCATACCTTTATCAAACCTCTCACCCTTCAACTTGGCAACACACCTGAACTATCCCACCTCCCCAAGCCCCTGATCTATTGGCTCAATGCGCCTAATTTCGGGAAGTTGCTAACCAAAAATTCTCGCACCCCTCCTTGACCTCCTTTTCCCGCACCCCTCTTTGACCTCCTAATAAAAACCTCTCCTTCCTTCCTTCCTTCCCCCCCCCCCCCCCCCCCCCCCCCCCCTCTAATGTCAATCTGTATATTTGTCTTGTCCCTTTTTCCTTTTTTGTGCCCCTCAAAAGGGTTATTCTTCCCTATTTTTTCACTTTATGCCTTGAACCATCTAGCCTCTCTCCTCTTGATATTACCCCTCAAATGGTGCTTTTATTTACTTCTATGTACCAAAAGATGCTTGCATTCACTTCTTTGTACCAATGAGCCTTCTATCCTCCTCTTAATCCTCACCTTTTGTACCCACCTTGAGTTCCTAACCCCCAACCCTTATTTAAAAGCCCCCAATCCTTGTAAAAGAATTAACACTACTGAAGAGCTTTATATAGCGAAACACGTTTAGTGTTAATTTATTGTTCTATCTCCCCCCCCCCAACTTTTGCCTCCCCAAATTATTATCTTTTTTTTTCACCTTTTTTTTGGCTTGGTAATGTTCGCTCGCTTCAATTTCATGAAATTCACGCCTTTCACCTTTCACACCTATCAGCTTAGTTTAGGATTCCGCAGTATTTATATTTTGTTATCCTAGTTTAATTTAATTTGTTAATCAGACTTTGTATCAGATAAACCGCATTGTAACTTTCTGGTCTCATAGGTCACTTTGGCCTTTTGAAGACATTAATATAACATGTCATTTCATTTCTCTCTCTTATGGTTGGACACACATTGGCACGGTTGTATGCATCCATTCTTGAGCACCACGTGAGTAATTGGGCGGAGGGTGAGGGTGTACGAGCAAAGGGTCAGCACGCCGGTTTCAGGAAGGGTTTCTCCACTCTTGATCATATTCTGACACTCACAGGCATCATTGAGGAGGGCAGGTCACATGGGAGACCACATGGGAGACGGATTATTGTAGCTTTGTGGATTTCCGCAAAGCATTTGACATGGTACTGAGAACTTGATTGATGCGCAAACTACAGAAGGTGGGGGTGCCCATAGAGTTGATTTGGGGGATTATGGCTTTGTACAGAATCCAGATCAATGATGGGACATGTACACACTCCGGTAGGGGTATATGATTTAGTTCTCTACTATTGGGGTGAAACAGGGATGCCCATTGTCTCCTACTCTATTTGGTATGTATGTTGATGAGGTGTCTGATTACATTGACAGAGGTGCCCAGCTGGCAGGGACGTGGATCCCATTGTTGTTATATGTTGATGCTATTGTATTGATATCTAACTCACCAGAGGGTATGCAGCAACATTTGGATGCACTACACAGTTTTGCAGAGGATAGTGGATAGTGTGTAAGCCTTGGTAAAACCAAGGTTATGGTGTTTAACACCACGCCACAATGGATCAAGAAATCAACACCTACTTTCACATATGATCAGGAGATTGTGGAGTATACAGATGCATACACTTACCTGGGGGTAGTCTTTACTGGCCGAGATTTTCTTTGAGAAGAGCAGCAGAGACTAGACTGACTAGAGCTTATGCGGCTTTCGAAGGATTGGAGTGGATGTGTTCGCAGGTTCACTTCCAGGAACCTAGGACAGAGTTATGGCTCTTTGATACTTTGGTTGCCTCTACTATGCTATATGGGGTGCAAGTTTGGGGACATTCTGTAGGACAGGATGGCTGGAGACGTATGGAGAGGCCCTTGGTATCTACGCTCTCTCGGCTGATTAGAGCCAAGGCCTCCGTATCGCATGATAGTTAGCTGCCCCCCCCCCCCCCCCCATGGAGATTGAGGCGCTTACCAAATCAGTCTGCTTTGTACACAGCTTATGGGATACTATCAGAGATAGATATGCCAGGTTGGCCCTAGAGTCCTCCAAATAGTTAGCTCTACAGGGGGTTACATCATGCTGGTATGCACAAAGGACATCATGGTTTCAAAGACATGGCTTCACCAGGCTGCCTCCTTTTGAGTACTCTCTATAGGCACCCTTGATGTCTCTGACACGGGTGGAGGTTAATAGACTCATTCGTAAGGATCTGATCCAGCTGGACACGAGGAGGACATGGATAGTTGGGCACGAAGATGGCTTTCTATAGAGAGCATCTTCTCCACCTCATAGGGAATGGGTTTGTGATTCGACCTAGCTATATGGACACACATCTTTCTCATGGTTTGCGTTGTGCCATTGGCCAGATACGCACATCCTCGCATCAGCTCGAGATTGAGACTGTCAGATTCAAAGGGATACCTATAGATAGCAGGATATGCAGTGTACTATGAGATACGAGGCCGTTTTCATTGTCTATTCAAAGAGGGTTTTGGGCCTCTATCTAGGGTCATGAGTTATGAGGATCAGAGATGTCTTGGATTGTATCTACTTGAGACAATCCCAGAGACAGATTACAAATTTCTTTACATTAGATATTGGACACCTAGTGGAGCAACCAGAGGAGCAGCCACCATTGCAGAGCTCTGTCCGCACTCATACTACCACTACTGGCATTCTTATAGACCGAGCATTGGAGCTAGGGAGATCTAGACGACCGTGATTGAGGAGAGGAGCTACACAGTATCGACGGAGACTACAGCAGAGGATTCAAGCCATACTTTTTCAACATCCAGAGTGCAGATGAGGATGGATCTCTACCATATCTCCCCCCCCCCCCCCCCCCCCCCCCCCCCCCCCCCCCCCCCTTTTCTCTCTCATTGTACTACACATTGTACTGGGCACCTTTTGTATTAGCTGGCACATCCATACAGTCCTAGTTTGTAGTAGTTGTATTTTTTGTTTCAGTTCTTTTTTATTCCGGACATGGTATCAGATTCACTATACACATCCTCTCCAGTCCTCCCAAAGCTACATATGCTCTCGTCAATCTAGTCTCTGATGCTCTCCTTAGTGAAAACACCGGTCCACCGAAGACTACCCCAAGATAGGTATATGCATCAATGTACTCCACAATCTCCTGGCCATACATAAATGTGGGTGCCGACCTCCTGACCCACTGTGGTGTGGTGTTGAACACCATAACCTTGGTTTTCCCCATATTTACCAACAATCCACTGTCACGAGCAAATGTATGCAGAGCATCCAAATGACATTGCATCCCCTCTGGGGAGTCAAAAATCAGCACAATATCATCAACATATAGTAACAGTGGAATCCATGTCCCTCTTAGCTGAGCCCCCCTATCCCCTTGACGCTCTGCATAGTCTGAAAACTCATCCACACACATCCCAAAAAGAGTCGGGGATAGGGAGCATCCTTGCTTTACTCCAATAGTGGAGTGGACCATGTCAAACATTCCCACAGTGGAGCGTACCTGCCCCATCACTGCCTTGTATAGAGCCAGAATACCCCATATCAGCTCTGTAGGCACACCCATGTCATGTAGTCTATGCATAAGTCTGGCTCTCGGCACTGTGTCAAAAGCTTTGCGGAATTCCACAAAGATACAATAGATTCTCTTGCCATGGTGTCTACCCTCCTCAATAATAGCTCTGAGTGTCAGAATTTGGTCAAGAGTGGAGAAACCTCTCCTGAAACCTGCTTGCCCTGGTGCTCTTATGCCCTATCGCTCTGCCCATCTACTCAGCTCCTTCTCAAGAACGGATGCATACAACCTAGCTAATGTGTGACCAACAATGATGGAGCGATAATTCCCGAGAATCATGGAATCTCCTGACTTGAAAATAGGCACAATCGTAGACATACTCCAAGTCTCCGGGAAGCCTTCATACATGGCTCGATTAAACATCATAGCCAGGAGCTCTGCAAGCATATCTCTGGCATGGATGAAGTGCTCTGCTACCAAACCATCATGATCACGTGCTCTCCTTGTCTTCAACCTGTCAATGGCTTTCCTTACCCTCTCGACAGTAAAGAAAGAACATGTGTCCGGGCATGTCTCTAGTGGGTCCGGCAGAGGTGGTTGCCCTAATGCTGTGTAGAGAGATGTGCCATATTCCCCCCATGTCTCAGCGGAGGTGACCGTTGGCGGTGGTGAATGCTCGTGGAGTAGCCTCCATGCTTCGCACGAGTCCTGACTTATAAATAGCTGATATAGATCCCGCTCTAGCTGAGATAGATAGGCCCTTTTCTTTCGTCGCACTAGATGGCGAAACATAATCCGTGACTGTCATATGTGTGGTAATACCCGTGAGCACTTCCCTCTGTAATCTGATCCTCATCTCTCTGCACTCCTCATCATACCAACTGTATGGGACATGTTTCCAGATCGTCTCCGTGTGGGCTGGCTGTGGGGGTATGCCTCTGATGCTGCATCATGGAGCGTCTCTGTCAATGTCTGAGTGAGTTCATCTAGTGGCCATCCCGGCTTCTGGGTGCATAGCTGCCTGTATATCTCATCCATATACACAAAATCCGTCTCCCTCATGAAGGTATACCGAGTGTGTGTGGGGACCTCTCCTAATGGAGTTGTGCTGAACTGAAAGGTCAAGGTGAAAGACACGATAGCATGATCAACTGCTACTCCAACTGGCCTAGTGCCCACCATGAAATCCTAAAAGAATGGAATGAGACCTGGCTGGGCCATAACATAATCCACTATGCTGGCACCATGTTGGTGTGGAAAGCAAGTAAAACCTCCAGCTGTCGAAAATCTTTGTAGGCCATTCATAATGGCCAATCTGTGTGCGGTTCCCAAATCTATCAAGTATCTGGCATATTCAACGTATTCCTCATCTTGTGATGGTCTGGATAGACCCATCTCTGTGACATCCAGCTCCCTAAGCATCTCTTCGGAAGTATCATAAAATATTGTCTGGTGGTGGGCAGTCCTAGCATTGAAATCCCCTAGTATGATAATGTCACCATCCTTGGAAAACTCCCATATGTCATTATCCAAAATAGCAAAGGGGGATTGTCCTCTAGGTGATGCATATACTGACGTACTAGGTGGAAAGTAACAAATAGCAATGTAGAGGTATCTGCCCGTCTCTGCCCTGAGCCTCACCCACATGTACCTAGCCTGTTCATTTTTGCGTGCTATATATCAATGGCTGCAGTTCCTCCTTGAATAGAACTACCACTCCCCTTGAGCCCCGTCCTCGATGCTCCGATCTAGTCTCCTGTCTGCAGGCTGTCTCCCATCTATATCCGCTCACCTGTGGCATGGATTGTCCAGGTGCTTGATGCGTCTCATAGTAGAAAATGATGTCTCTCCCCGTGAAGCTATCCTCAAAGGCCCCTACATCAAGACGGAGTGACCCATTACAATTCCAGGTTGCCATCTTTAGTGTGGTCCCATAGGTCTCGCACCGTCATGCGGGGCGTCACTCCAATATCACCACCTTTCCATCCCTGTAAAAAGAAATCTTCCCCTTTTCCCTTGCTGCTCTTATTTCCATCATTACTTCTTGCATATGAGCAATCTGCGAGAGGGTGAGGTCATCTCCAAGAAAGATGCCGCTCTTCTTTAGAGTCGCTCTCTTCTTCAAGAAGTCTTTCTTCGCTTCCATGGAGGGGAGGCGGAGAATGAGTGCCCTTTTCTTCGAGGTTTCTCCGTTGCTCCCACTTTTCTTAGCGCCCACTCTCCAAGCCCTCGTATGCGTCTGCTCGTTGACCCCCACCAGAGTCATGAGTTCTTTCACCTCTTTATCTACATTATCTTGGTCTCTGAGGCCACATATCCTTATGTGTAAGGCCCGCACACGTCTCCTTTGCTCCTCTTCTAGTGTCAAGTTGATGATGGTTGGTGTGGGGGTGGAAGTTATTTCCTTTCCTTTCCCTTTCTTGACAATCTCGATCAACTTTTCGGCCTTTTCTGCTTTTTGTTGGGCCTTTGTGATGACATCTACCCACGAGGTCGTCATTTCTTTTTGTTGTTCCCCACCTTCTTTGATGGCCCGTACTTGTTCCTTGATCGTGTTAAGCTCTTCAATGACAGAGGGTTGAAGTTCTCCCTCTTCGAGGACATTCTGCGATCGCACCTCTGCAAGCTCTTTCTTGAGTAATGCGATTTCCTCATCTGGGCCTTCACGCGATCTTCGAGTGTATGTATCGTGCTTTCCTGTGCTGCCACGCGTGCGTCGAGTCCGTTAATAGTACCTAGGAGGTGGCGGTTGATCTTGCTAATGGACTCGCTCAGTTCTTCGTTGCATTTTTGGATGGCATCCTCCACCGGGTCATCCTTGCTATTCAGCTTTCTCATGATTGAGAGGCCGCGACAAGAGAGGGAGAGAGGGTACCGGAGTGAAGAAGTTTTCTCTCTCTCTCTCTCTCTCTCTCTCTCTCTCTCTCTCTCTCTCTCTCTCTACACGGACAGAGATTCTCTCTCTCCCCTTTCTCTCTCTACGTTTTTTTTTTTGGCCCTACCCTCTTTCTCTCTCTCTATGGTCGCGGGTTTTCTCTCTCTACGCGTTTCCCCCCTAACCCTCTTTCTCTCTCTATGGTCGCGGGTTTTCTCTCTCTATGCTCTTTTTTTTCACCTAACCCTCTTTCTCTCTCTACGGTCGCGGGTTTTCTCTCTCTACGTCCTTTTTTTTCTTTTTTATATAAATTATATAAAACCCTCTCTCTCTCTCTCTCTCTCTCTACACCTTAACCTTCTCTCTCTCTCTCTATGCTCGGGCCGACAGAGCGCTTAGGGTTGGGGTTCAAGAGGGAGAGAGGGGGGGGGGGGGGGGGGGGGGGGGGGGGCGGGGGAAAGCGCGAGAGCGCGTGTGGAGACGGAGAGAGAGAGAGAGAGAGAGAGAGAGAGAGAGAGAGAGAGAGAGAGAGAGATGAAATGAAATGAAATGATATATTAACGTCTTCAAAAGGCCAAAATGACCTATGAGACCATTAGATACAAAGTGGTGAATCTAATACAATGTCTGAAGTACAAGTACAAAAAGTACTGAATGTAAAATGTGAAAAATGAAAAATGAAGTGTGAAATGTGAAATGTGAAATGTAGAATAGGCCCTCAATGACACTCTGGGTGTCGTGCTAGAATGCTTCTGATCCTCTGCTGGAGTCTCCGTTGATGGAGTGTGCTCTTGTGTCTCGGTCGTGGTCGTCTCGATCTCCCGAGCTCGGTCGCCCTGTCAATGAGGGTGCCTCTGGTATCAATGTGGGTACAACTCTATGCTGGTGGTTGGTCTCCTGGCTCCCTTGATCCAAAGAAATCTCTGATCTGTCACTATGACTGTCATACTCCATGTCTCCTCAGCAGACTATCTCTATGTCGATGTAGCTCAAGTAGATATAAGCCAAGGCATCTCTGATCCTGATACCTCATGACTCTATCTAGGGGTCCAAAACCCTCCCTGAATAAGCAATGGAAGCGCCCTCATATCTCGCTCTCTATCGCATAGTTGACATATCCTATACTCTGGTGGTATCCCTCTGAATCTACCCGTCTCAATCTCCAGCTCGTGTGAGGATGTGCGAATCTGACCAATAGCGCATCAAAGACCATGAGACAAATGAGTGTCCATGTAGCTCGGACGAATCACAAACCCATCTCTCGAAAGTTGGAGAAGATGCTCTTTGTAGAAAGCCATCTTCGTGCCCAGCTCCTGCATCGGCTCTACCCATGTCCTCGTGGTGTCCAACTGTATAAGATCCTAACGAATGAGTCTAGTGATCTCCGTCCGTGTGACTAGCAATGAGGGTGCATCCAGGGAATACTGAAAAGGAGGCAATCTATCCATGTTGAAACCATGCAACTGAAACTATGAGGTCATCTGCGCATACCAACATGATGAGTCTCCGTGCATCGCTAACTGTCTAGAGGACTCAAGAGCCAATCTAGTATATCTGCCTCTATGTGTATCCCACAGACTATGCATAAAGGACACTGATCTGGTAAGAGCCTCAATCTCTATAGGAGGGGCGGCTACCTCCGCTCGAATAATCGCATGTGGTACGGAGGCCTTGGCTCTAATCATCCGGGATATCATAAATAACAAGGGCTAAAGCAACCAAAGTATCAAAGAGCCATAGCTTTGTTCGTGGTTCTTGAAACTGAACCTGCGAACACATCCTCTCTAGCCCTCCCAATGCCGCATAGGCTCTGGACGAGAGAGAGAGAGAGAGAGAGAGAGAGAGAGAGAGAGAGAGAGAGAGAGAGAGAGAGAGAGAGAGAGAGATGGTATTAATGTCTCCAATAAACTATTTCTTGATTGGATTTCAGTGCCACCTTGGGGACAAATTTGTATGTCCCAAGCATGGCCATTCCATGTTAGACTATAAGTGATACAAGTGATCATGCTCTCCATTCTTTCCCTATTCTTGCAACTCTTGCCTTGGTCTATAAAAGCCTCGAGAGTTCTTATGCAACCAATTTGGTTCATGTTGTGGATAAACATGGTAATCAACAAGGCCAAGCCTGGATCTCTTGGCCGCATATCAAATGTCTTAAACGTTTGGGTGGTGGTGCAGCCTTGTTGGATGTGTGGTTACATCTTCTTACGCATAAATGGACCCTATTTCAAGCTATGACTTACCTAGTCACAAGGCCTCTAATTTCAGCTCCATTTTGAGCCATCAAGGTTTTGTACATGGTAAGACACGTATTGCAACTTCTTGGTGGGATGTCTTGAATGCTTCACAATCCGTGCGTGTTTCAGCTTCACCACTTTTGCATCAATTGGTCAAGTCATGGAAAGAAGTCCTCAGATTCACCACATGGAGACCTCTAGATTCTCGTCAAGAAGCGAACTCTCGTCTTGGTGAAGTCTTGGCAACGGCTCCTGTCATTTCTTGGCCAGAGAAGTCCTCTTGCAAACGGCAATTCAATTGCATGGCAAGATTGGATATAGTGCAACTATTTGACACATTGATTCCAGTAAGGTTTTAAATGCTATCTTTTCATCGTGCACGTCATACATTTTGTCTACCCAAAGGTTATCGGCTTCTTTAAACATGATTGCAAGAAAACCTTTGGGGCAGCTCCATCCTCTTGAATCTGTTCATGTATGGAATGATTGGGTTTCACATAGAAAGAAATGATTGTCAAGGACCTCTGCTAATGATGTATATCATTTTCTAGTACAAGAAGAATGATGGCTTGCAGATGCAGCCAACAATGTTTGGAGAATGCAAAAGCAGGCATCTTCATGGAAGCATCTCTTTTGAAGCTTGGCATTCTAAAATTCATTTCCAAGAAAAAGTGTTTCTCTGGCGAGTTTTGGTGGGGGGCTTACCTTTGGCGACAAGATTGAAGCAAAGAAATCTTTTGAATGTCCACTATTATTTTTCCCGAACTTGCCTAGAAACAGGTAGGCACAGATTTACTTGTTGCCTGGTTGGCTCACCAAATATAGAATTTTAAATCTTCCGTATGGCAAGCAATTACAAGACACTATCACCAAGACGATGGCTATTTGGCTGCAACAATTGTGCGACAAATGATCAAGCAACAATGTACTTTTTGCTTTCTTTTGATGGTTAAGCCATGCACACAATTGGTCCATGCGCATTGCCTTTCGTTTCGATTTTCAGTCATGGGTGAGAGGCCATAGCACGCGCGTTCGTGTCTAACTACTTGGTGGATCTCTTTCTTGAGAGATTAGTAGGCCATGTTGCCTAATTTCTGTTTCCACTTATCTTTGATTTGATCTAATTGAACAAACATCGTGAAAAGGGGGGAAAGGGGGGGGGCGGGGGCAGGACATTATATTAATGTCTCTAATTACATTAACGTCTCTATAGGCCCAAAAAATTTGGTTCATGAGACAAAACCATGCACTGTGTTTTGTGTCCTCTGGCCATCACAAAAGCACAAAAGTGAAAACCGGAAAATTTTGAAAAATGCAGTAAGGAAACTAAATAGGGGGCATAGTACATTGTGCATGTAGGGGTGAGGAGGAAAAGAAAGTCTTACAGCTTCAAAGTCAAGAGCATAAAGATCATTTAAGTACTTGGATTTCGACAATCCACCAAACACGAGCAGAAGGCGATCGTCATAAATTGCAGCAACATGTTTTGACCTTGGACAAGGGACAGATCCCCTGCTTACAGACATATGTGAATTCAAGATTTTGTCTAAACCTGTGAATAAAAAAGCAAAAGCAAAACAACCAGAAGCAAGGGTACCAACATCGCAAGTAAAGGAAGCCACATTGAAGACTTCAGATCGAACATATGCAAATCATTGAGTTTTCTCCCTTTGGCATCTTCACCACCAAACAAAATCAGCACAGAGCCTGCTCTGGTCACACTATGGCCACTGCGAACATTCTAGCAGAATTGTTCAAAAAACAGTCAATCAAAGCCTGCAAACTGGCTTTTGCATAATACAAAACAAGTACTGGGAAAAGCAGTTATTACCGGAAGTTCACCTTTGGCTTCAACTTTAGACCAGTTTTTTTTCTCCATATCAAAAGACCAAACTGGATTGACAACAGCAAAAGCCTCCCTTGGGCATAACAAACACATATGACATGCTGTAAAGAAAATAAAGCTCTCACCTGAAACATGCTCCATAGGTGGATCTGTTTCTCCAGTTACAAGCAACAGCCTCTGCCCCCAAGCAATCTATGACCATTAAAATGACTGCCCTATTAATGTGGTTTTTTGCAGCTTAACAAAGCAAACCAGTGAAGGCTATCATATTACCAAACTGTGCCCCCTGCATAAAGGAAGCTGTTGTGCTGCTTTTGTTTTTGGCAGAGGTGCCAGTATTTTCCAGCTGAGCTTGCCCAAATGCAGTTGCTGTGGCCAATGCAAAAAGTAAGATCTTGCTTACAAAAGTTTTAACATAAAAGTTTGGATGTTTTGCAGTCCAGAAAAACTAATACCTGCACATCGTTGAGCATACCATGATCTGAATCACCACCAACCACCAGCATTTTTCTTCCAATAACAGCTGCAGAATGCTAACAAGCAAGTAGTCACATGAGTAAAAACTCTACTGCAACAGGATGGGTTTTTATGTATGCCTACGTGGCAAGTTATCTCTAAAAATCTTGCAAAGCTTAAGACCTGTGTTTAATGCATAAGCAGTGAAAATTGCCCATGACTGAAGGTCAGTATTATCAGTAAAGGATAAATAAAATGCTAGCATCATAAGCATAGAACTAAAAGCATGTATGTGATTTATAACAGAAACAAGGTCCACCCTGCATGCACTCCCCCAAGTTGATCTAATCTTCTTGGAAGCTTGCAGTAATTCCTAGTGTACTCCTCCAAATATGGAAATTGCCCCTCTTCTTTCTCCACTCAAGAAATTGAGGATGATCAGTGAGAGCAGAATAATGAACATTAAACTGGTTTGTAGATAATCTACGAAAGACGACACAAACACACCGAACAAGAAGCAAAGACTAGGGATGCATCACCAACAACGAGCCTATTACCAAACTCACAGGCACAAATCATAGAGGGATGTAAACTTCAGTTGTGAAAACCATAGATTAGTGCTGCTGACCAACCAGTTTTAATGATGTTTCATCAAGTCAGGAGGCCATTAGCGAAGTAAAACAGATATTCATAATTTCTGACAGAACACTACATACATGGTAACGAGTGCCAGTTGTTCCTGAGGGGTAAAACAATGTCCACGTACGATCCTCTCCAGAACAGTCGAGTCTATGCCCAGGACCACCCTGTAGTATACCATTGTCTAGCAGATCTGATAAGGGGGTGCTTCCAGAACTTGCTTCCTCCGCCTGCAAATCCGCTTGGCGAAGGTTTATGATTGACATTCTCTTGCAAACATCCTTTACAAAAGTAAAAATAATGAACAACATTCACATTTTACAGTCAACATTATATACAACTTCGTAACATAGAAAAGTCTGAACTTATGACCTCAAAGAGGGATAAAATACTTGCACAAAACAAAGATCAAGACACACAAAGAAAGGGAATAATGAAGCAGACTAACTCATATTGCAACTAACTTGTTTCAAATTACACGACTTCCAGAAGCTATCGACCTGCACGAATCGTGCAAATGGTGCTCAAAAGATTGTCTAATATTCTGTCCAAGTTACTACCATGGGATGCAACCCAACATCCATGCATATGGCTTCATTTGGAGCATGCCACTCGAAGCGGAATGAATACTTCGCTTGGAGGTGATGAGCATGAGAGAGGCGAAGAAGAATTTTCCTCACCAGGAGGTTTTTCCGACCCTCCCCCTTCCCCATCTACGCAAAGGATTGCACCAGAATCTATGGAGGCTTGGTGCAAGACAATGATGGACATGATGACAACGTGGCACGAAGCAAGAATGGCAACCATGGAGCGTGAGCGAGAGCAATTACGCTTAAGAGGCCAAAGAATTTGATTGCAAGTACGCAGAAAGAAAAACAGATTTGGATCGCAAGCACGTTGTTCATTCTTCCTCTCTCATTTCTAATTTGCAGGTGAAGATTGAAGAGATTCGGGAAAAGGAGACTCTCTTAGTCTCTTCTTCTCCCAAGCAAGACACACATGATTTGCATGATGATGATTTGAATGACAAGGACAAGCATGATGATTTACATGATTTGCATGATTATGAGAAGCATGATGATTTGGATGATAATGATGAGCATGATGATTTGCATGATCAAGATGTGATTTCTCACAAGCATGATGATTTGCATGATCAAGATGTGATTTCTCACAAGCATGAGGATTTTCATGAAGATGATGTGATTGTTCACAAGGATGATGTGTTAGTGGATGCTTTTTCTAGCGAAGCTAACCTCGTTGCAGATTCGATCAATCACGAAGGATCGATCTTGGCTTTCAAGCCTAGGTCCAAAAAACCCCTTCAGGAGGAACCGATCTTAGCTCTCGAGCCTAGGTTCAAAGAACCCTCATAGGAAGTATTATGTGTTCACATGATTGATACACACGCATTGTTCGAGTGTTTCATTCGTGATCGTTTCTTATATTTTAGTCAGCGTCTTTATGTGATCCCTTTTCCTAGGCATGACATATTGTACGGTGAGCACGTTTCACTCATGGATGAGCACGGATGTTTGCGGATTATTCATAAAAAGTATGCATTCAAGGAAGTCACATTTCATGTCTCTTCCTTGGCATGACACATTTGTAGAAAGAGCACATGAAAGTATGAGCACCAAGCATGGGCATTTCCATTGTGAATTGCCACAATTGATTGATTTAGATCAGCAAGACAAGATTCTATCTCATTGTTTGCGTGTGTGTGGTGGATGGTTTGGCACTCCGTCTCTTTGTTCATCTACATTGCATGCACAGTCTTTGAGGAAGACACGATTTTTTCCACTCACTTTACATGGAATAGGTATGTTCATGGTTTTGTGTTGGAAGTGGTTTCAGGAATTTTCAGCCTCGGAGATTCTTAAAGGAGGTAGACGCATGACTCTCGACGAAGTTGAAGCATTGAAGGGGCCACAGAAGCCTTTGTGTCGCTTTCGGCGCGGCCCAAAGAAGCAAGCATTGTAGACCTTTATGAAGTTCAAGTACCGCACGACCCACACATCAGAGTGGGCCGGCGAAGAGTCCCTTCCAGGATTCCGGATGCTATTGGCGATCTCCCTCGACGCCATACAGTTCGGTACCAATACCTCAGTTTGAAAAGGAGGGGATGTCACGTGACACATCCAACCCTGTGTGTCCGTGGACAAGCTACAGCACGACAAGGGTTCAGTCAGTCCAATCCGTCTAGATTTAGAAGTGATCTGGCACTTTTGTGAGTCTATTCGTAGACCGTGCATGCCCAGTCACTTAGTGTAGATGCATATCCTCTCGTTGCACATAGCATTCCCATCAAAATCCATTATAGAATCCTTCAAGGGAATTTTCCAGTGCATTTAGCCTATTTTACCTTTTTTTGACATTTTTCACTTACTATTTTTAAGTGACTTTTGTTGGAAAGTAGGTAGGGCAAATTGAGTAAGTTTGTATATAAGCAAACCTAGCACTAATTGGCAGAAGAGGCAACAAGAGCACCTTGCTCAACAGGCCAATTCTCAGCAGAACCCATCAAGACCTAGCGTTTTTTTCATCAAGACTAGCCTGGCGTTTTTGCTCAGTAAATCAGCCTTGGCTACCGCAAGACAACAAGAGCCTCATCGTTTTTGCAATAGAACAGCAGATCAACCTAGCGTTTTGCATTTTGCAGAGCAACCGGCGAAAACAGCAGAATTTCAGCCCTAGCGTTTTTGGTTTGCAGATCAACCTCAGCGTTTTTGCAGATCATCGCGACAGAATCAGCCCTAGACTCAGCGTTTTCAGTTTTCAGCAGTTAGAACCCGCAGAACAAGTCCCGAACCTCGCAAATCTCACCTTCCCGCAACAGATCCTCACCGCACGGTCAGATCCCGCAAGGTTTACAGTTTCAGCCCGGAAAACGCAGATTTCGGCATCTACGTTTTGTGTTGTTCCCGTTTCGTTTCTCCTCTTTTCGGACAGTTTTCACGTCAGGTGCAGCATTTACCATGGCTGACAACAACACAGATGTGTTCAAGATGTTTGTTGATGAGGACAGATTGAATGGGGACAATTACCCTATGTGGGCTTACATGATGCAACATGTTCTTGTGTCAAAGGGCGTCTAGAATATTGCGCAGGGCATTGATGTACATCCTGGTTCTAAGGATGTAAGCGATGTTGAGGATGTTGCAGGTCTTGCTGCAAGGATTGCTTTTGTTAGAGTTGTCTTGCCTACATCTGAGCAATCTCGTTGGGATGTAAAAGATGCGCACAACGAGATGTAAAAGATGCGCAGGCTCATGCATTGATTGCGTTGTCTGTGAAGCGCACTATTATTCCGTACATTCGTTCAAAAACAGGCTTGGGATATTCTGGCTGGTCTTTATGCAAGTCGCAATGAGGCTAAAATTGCACTGTTGCGTAAAGAGCTTGAATCGAAGATTATGCATGAGGAAGATGATATGGACACTTTCCTTGTTGGTGTCAAGGATATCAATGAGCAACTAATTTCTGCAGGTGAAGTCATTTCCCTTGTGCAGATTGTTCTTGATACCTTGCAAGACTCTTACTAGACTTTTGCTAGTACTTGGAGACTTATGACCCAAGGAAATCCTGAAATTGTCAAGTTTGATGCATTGTGCACATTGCTGTTGCAAGAATCACTTTCCAAAAAAAACAAGGCTAGACAGCGTGCTGTGCGTCTGCTGTGTGTAGGTTGTCTTGCTCGCGATCTTGGGCTTGTGCTATTGCGCGACAGTCCGCAGCTCGGTTCTCGTCAGCTAGCTCTGCCTTTGTGTGCGTGCGTAGGTGTGAGTGTGTGTGGGGGAAACCCTGCCTCGACAATTAGCTTCCAGCGCTAGTCTTGTAAAGCTTGTCGTCTCTGTAGTTTAGGTTTGGTGTGTGCATGTGTGAGTCTTTGTCCTGTGCATAGGCTGCTATGTGCGTGTGTACTTAGCATAGAAGGAGGTGTTTCCCCTCCGTCCCTTCAGAGTTGCTGTCATTTCAATCCTCCATAGAGCCTACACATACGTGTACTTACAAAAGAAGGAAAGCAGTTGATGATTCCACCATGGATGCCCTGTCAATTATCAAGGATTGTTTACAAGAGGATTTTCAGGATGCACGAAACATGTGGGATGGCCCTACTCCTGTTACAGAAGTATGTATTCCAATGCAAGAGCTTATGGATCTGGTTGCTCAATACGCCCTTAATGCAGTCATCTTATTTTTCCCCGGTAAAATGCCTATTGCACAAGATGTTGGGCAATGGATTGATTTCCTGTTAAAGCGCCAGGCAATACGTGGTGTTTACTTTGGCGCAAGGGGCTTCTATGAAGTGTTGTTATCTGATATGAAAGCGCGGGATTCACTGTTGAAAATGTCCCCGCTCTTTTTTAATACGCAGATGACTCATGTCCTTCCATAGGCTCTCACTAAAGATTCTCAGAGCTTGATCCGCCACAAGTGTCCCGTATGGGTTGAGGTGCTCGATTTTCCTCGTACCTGGCGTCACTTTCTTCCTTTATTGTCTGCCCAATTGGGGAAGGTGATTTGCCCGCCTAAGTTGGATGCAAATACTAATCGTTTCTGTATCCTTTGGGACACTGATACTCCTACGCCAACAGGCATTACAATATATTCGGGTGACCTGTTGTTGGCAAACGTCCTTTTAAGCTTAAATGGGGCAAATTTGCCTCCGTTGTGGTAAATTCGGTTACATGAAATGGGAGTGTCCTGAACCTAACCTCACCCCCCCCCCCCCCTTTCAGTTGTGCCTCCTCTGCAATCCACTTCCCTAGCGAGAGCTGCACGTGAGGCCACAATCACTCGAATCTCTCCTCCTACAAGGGCAACCGGTGGAAATAAAGGCAAAGGGAAACAAGCATTGTCTAATATGCCTGTGGATCACACACAAAGGATAAAGCGAAAGACAAAGAGTAAAGATAAAGACAAGGCCCCGGTCTCAATCAAAGAGGCTTGGATAGTCCCCAAAAAGTGATTAAAGTACATAATGAGGTTTCTTTACGCAATTATGTACCTTCTTCCTCCTCTCCCAACCTCTCTCAGAAGAAGCTTCTATGCAATGATAACAAGTCTTTGGCGGAGGCTTGGGACAAGGTCGTCCATTCCTATAAGGATGTAGTCACAGGGGATACTTCAAGACCTCTTTCTTCTTTGCCCAGTACATCCCATTTGATATTGCCGGAGTCTTATCAAGTAGCACCTCCTCATCCACCTTTGGTTGATGAGGATGTGCTTATGCACAGCAACAATTAAATTATCCTCTTTCTTTGCCCTTTGTACATATTAGTTTAATGCATAGCTCTTTAAAGTGCATTTCATACAACGTGTGTGGGTTAACCAATCACGCAAAGTGGCGGCTTACTCGGCAATATGTACATACATGTAAGGCAAACATCGTAGTTTTACAAGAGCATAATCAGCATGAATATGCTGGCCAGATATCTTACTACGGGGGGCATTGGATCGCCTATGCAGGATCTAGTCATTACTCAGGAGTGCTCATGCTTATTCGTCATGAATTGCAACCAATTCTAGCTTTTATCGATCCTGATGGGAGGTGGATGGTAATCCAATATATGGTGAATGGGGAAGTCTTTGAATTTGCAGGTGTATATGTTTATACAGCTTCTGCGTAAAGGGCGAGGCTATGGAATGATATGGCATATTACAATTGGCACTCGAATGCATTTCTTTGTGGGGATTTTAATAATGCGCCTAATCCTCAGGATAATACGACTGGTCATTCTCATATGTCAGCCATGGAAAATCACTTATGGGATCACTTGATGTCGCAATGTAATGCATTGGATATGTGGTATTCTTTGCATAAGAATGATCCAGGATTCACTTTCCAGCACAATGCATTCTCCTCTTATCGTGCTCGCTTGGATCGATGGTATGTTTTGCATATGAAATAGTATGAGGACTATATATGTGAAATGAGTGTTGATTATATGCTTGGCATCTCAGATCACGCTCCCATACGTGTATCATCACACTTTGGCTACATGCAAGATGCTGCCACATTACCGAGGAAGCAATTGCTACATATCAATAATGCATATTTGTCACATGAAACCTTTCGCAATATGATTGTGGATACCATTTTCGCTTCTTTTGTTCCAGATGTATGGTCATATTGACACGGCTTCGTATCGTTTTGTTATGCGAGTTCAACATGTCATTCAAGAGTACGGAAAAGTCTATATGTCACGCCAGCGAAGGCAAGTGCAGCATGCTAAAAGTACACGTCAGACATTAATGCCATTGGTCAATCATTCTCAGCTCTCTGAAGCTCAGCTAGCTGAATTACTTTCAGCTCAAAGTATATTGCGTCCCGATGATCAAAGGAAACTGACCAAGTGGCAAACTAGAGCTAGACAGCATGCATTTCAAGATAAAGGTTGTGCTTCCAAGCAGTTTTTCAAGCATTTACATCATACTAAACAAATCAAGCTATCAAAAGAATTAAACTTCCATCTGGGGAGTGGACTTCTTCCATGCAGGAGCTTGCTGAAGCTTTGGTGATACATTATGGGACTGTTTTTGCAGCTCCTACTCATCTTTCACAGGGAGCACGACAAGCGCGTTTTTTGTTTCTATCGCATGTAAATCTGATCCTTTCCTCGCAGCAAGCACAGGAGCTTGAGGTTCCTTTCACTGAGGAGGAATTGCAGGACAGCTTAAGGCATTTGGGCCGTGGGAAATCCCCGGGTTGGGATGGACTCACTGTTGAGTTTTTCATTTCATTCTAGGATCATCTCAAGGACCCGTTGCTATTTATGGTGAATAGGGCATGGGAACAACAGCAGATGCCATCCTCTTGGAAAAAGGACCTTTTGCCAAAACAGGTCCTATGTGAGGAGTCCTCCCATTGGCGACCAATCACTCTCATGCATGTTGTCGATAAGTTAATGGCCAAGATGCTTGTTAACCATTCCAAAGATAACCTGCATTCAGGCATACATCAACCTCAATATGGTTTTATTCCACGATGCCAAATTACTAATAATCAGGCAAATGTCATTCTTGGTATGGAATATGCAAAGTACACCAAGTAGGATGTGTTGGTCATTGTTAGAGTTACACCACCGTTGCTTCGCCATTTTGTACAACTAGTGATTGTCCCAGGTTGGCCACCCATCGCACATCATGTAGATTGCATGGGCGGACACTTTTAGCACGTGTCCGACCAGTCATTTTCTGAGCCTGGCTTGGTGCACACATTTTTAGGCATTTTTGGGCTTTTATGTTTTTTGCACCAGTTACACATTTTTGCCCTACCTCAACCTAAGCTTATATAAATAGAATGCTTAGGGTCTTGTAGTCATTTCACAGATTGTGTACTAAGAGCATCATTTGCAGAGCACTTGCAAATATTGTATAAAATATGCACTCCTAAGCACCTTGGAGGATTGAATATTTTGGATTTGCGAAAACATGTCTACGCCAAGAAAGCCATGCTGTTACCCATTCCGGTGGCCTAGCAACAACCTTGGACTCAAATGCTTTCTTATCTATGCGCCAATATTGTTACACCTACTTTTGGTCATTGGCATACATCGTATTGGAAGGTCATATTTGGCAAGCTTGAAGGCCGTATTCCAGGCTACCCCTTTGCTTCTTCCCTTATTGTTGATTCGAGGGCTGTTACAGTGCATTTATCGTGGCATGGTCGTCAATTCCCTTCTGGGAATTCTCTGAGATTGGAGAGTATTCATTGGAGTAAGGTCTTCTCAACCACTCTGACTCAGCGCTCTCCTCGTCCGGCATACTTCCTCTCTCAAAAAGGACTATCGCTGGTTGATCAGGTGTTTGATATTGATGGGCATGTTTTGCCTTTTCGGGATGCGGCTCAGCGCTTCACATTGGGTCCTCATTATCGTCATGTTTGGCGGGAGATTCAATCCATGCTTGCGGACTTTGCCTCAATACTTCCATGCATCATGGATTCTCCTTTGCTGACTGGTGCCTCTCCAGCACTCGTTCCGATCACTTGTCCGCTGGCCGTGTTTATGCCTTCTTACAAGCGGATGCTTGGATAGTGCAGCATGGCAACCAGTTATGGTATGTTCATGAATCTAGATTGTGGTGGAAACGCACTTTGTCTCGTATATGGAAGAATCATTTTCCTTTTAAAGAGCACATCTTCCTATGGCGATGTGTGGTGGGTGCTCTTCCAGTTGGTCGCTTCCTACAGGCAAGGCATATCACATCCTCTTCATGTTCCCGATGTGGTGTTGCTGAGGATTCAGTGTCGCACATGTTGTGGCAGTGTAGACATTCGTCTTTTCTATCGCAGGCTCTCGACTGCCCTTCATCTTCGTTTTCCCTTAGGCGCCTTTCATAGACTCTTTGGTGTGATACAGCCTCGACATACTCAGTTTGAGGTATTCTTTAGCTGGGTCAGATTTTGGGCTTTGTGGGCCCTATGGAACCAGCGCAACTTTGAGATGTTTCATGGCTCTGTGGCTGATCCTTTTCACCACTTTAAATTGTCGCTTGGGCAATCGTTACACTATGCCTTGGAGGTTGGAGATATTTCCCTCGATGCTTACAGAATTTTCTTTGACTGTTTTTAGCTTTCTTTCCATGAGAACACTAGTGTTCTCCTCTGTTGTATATCATCTTCTAGTGGGCTTTCCTCGTGTCGAGGTTTCCCACTTGTAAACTAATACCAGTGATTTACAAAAAAGTGTGTGTGTGTGTGTGTGTGTGTGTGTGTGTGTGTGTGTGAGAGAGAGAGAGAGAGAGCTTTTGCATGTTACACCAGCTCTGCAAACTAATGTCATCCGCAAAGATGTTCTTGGTACAGAAAGAGATCGATCTTCTTAACAATGGTCAAGCTCTCCGTAGGCTGAGGCTTTGAGCACGAAAAACAAAAGCTGCCTCTCTTCCAAAGTTGCAAAAAATGTAAGACGGATACAGTAAAACAAGCAAGAGCAGGGAGAAAGTACTAATATAAGGTACCCACATGTTTGGAGTCTCGAGACATGCTGGAAACAGAGGAAGCGGGAGGCTGTGAGGTCGTTGAAATCTGCAATATTCTCCTCTACATTTTGGAGAAGAGCTTCTTGGGCCGGCAGCATCGAACGGGAGCTTATGTTGAGCTAGAACGCAATGGAAAGCTCGAAGTGAAGGTACAGCTGGCTGGAAAGCTAGAGTTGCAATTTGCAAAATCGGAAAGCTGCAATAACTACATCACGGAAAACGCATGAATGAATGAAATCGAGCTGATCAATCTGACCCTTCTGACAAGGTATGTGTTTTTTTTGCTAGTTTGCCCGAAATGTATCCTTACGATTCTACGAACTTAGGATGTGGCCACGCGAAGCATGATAATCAATAAAATCACGAGGCCTCCCAAATTAGTGTGGAAGATATGTGAAATACAATTCCATCACTTCTTTCTAGCCTCAAAGAAATATAAATATAAATATAATTAAAAGGTTTATTTGATATTTCACACCTAATTCGCTCCACTTTCTCACATTAGATGGAATCTTTTGAGATTCCACCTCACGTATTACAGAGGAGGCAGAGAGGATATTGAAGTGCAAAGGGCGCGTGTGTTGGAAGTGTTGTTGCCAAGCATAAATAAGGCTCTATCATTATCAATTTCGAATCTGCAACCTTAAAGGCTTCAAATTGGTCCACTGAGCTAAGCCAGCACGTCGTGATGGCTTCTTTGCCTCTGAAGGGACGTATAGGCTTTAAAAAACCCCAACTTCCTACTCTGCCGTGTGTCAGTTGTTACTCCCTCTTGCCTTGTGCCAGTTTTAGCACTTTCCCTTGCGTCCTTGCATGTCTGTGCCTTGCGAATCCACTGCCACTGCCACCTGCTCGCCAGCTCACCGCCATGCCACCCCTAGACATTTACCTTTCACTCTTCAATCCCAGGGATCTTTCAAGATTCTATGCAGTAGAACATTTCTGACACCCTACCTATTGGTGTTGAAAAAAAATTATAGGCCCAAAAAAATAAAGATTCCTTTAAACTCTTTGGTACACATAAATTTATTCAAATAAATGTTATAGTCCTTAGGCTCCACTTGTATCCTAATAGGCAATTTTTTAAGTGATAAAGAAATTGTAACATCCTAGCGTGCCCCGTACACTCATGCTATTTTGAAATTAAAAAATGCTAGTTGAGAGCAAGAGAAAAAGGAAAACGCTCTGCCTAAATTTTGGGGAAATTTAAAAAAATTTACCAAAATTTTCAACTTTTCCATTTAGAAAACTAATGAAAACAAATTTTATGATGATTCTTCTCGAAGATTGCTTTCATTGTAAAGATCTAGTGTCTAAACAAACCCTAGGTTTAATGTAATCCCACCTACAATTTTTAAGTTTTACGTCTAAATTTTCAAATTTGAGGTGAGAAAACCTACAAAATTTGTAGAATTTTAATGCAGCCACTTGTCTTCATATAGCTACAACCAAAATAATGCAAATTTGTCTACAAAAGGATACAAATGGCATAAGCGAGATCGACACAAATTAATGTGAAACATGAAAATTGAAACTAACATTAAAGAGAGACATATGGAGAAAAGCTCATAGATTTGATAGCGACGTCCAAATAGATATCCACGATCGTAGGATTAATGAGATGGACACAACTTTGCACAGGCTGATGAAAGTAAAGAGAGACATTTGGAGAAAAGCTCATCGATTTGATAACAATGTATTTAGAGACATACATGGGCATAGGATTCATAAAATGGGAACCTCATTACCATCATTACATGCATGGTGTCCATCCACATCATCATCAGCACATGAGTCTCTCCTATGGTGATGTCATCAGCTTGTGCAATAACAATCATGATGACAATGAGGATGTGATACACTATCATAGCCAAAAACACTAACAACATCAAACAGGTTTACCACCGTTACCTGCCTTTTCTTTGAAGCTTTGTCATGTGGTCTAGGGTGGTCTTTTAGGCTAAAATGCTTCTAGAGCAACGGTAGCTTCTAGATTCCAACTTTACTTCATCTACTGCTGGCACAAACCACTTTTAGAGCTACGATGGCTACAATCAGATGACGAGAGAGAAGGACATGAAGCAAGAGCATTCAAGGAGTGAGAGCAAGAATCCTACACTCCAAAGTTATGGCGTTGCGAGAGCGAGAGAGAGAGAGAGAGAGAGAGAGAGAGAGAGAGAGAGAGAGAGAGAGAGAGAGAGAGAGAGAGAGAGAGAGAGTCGATACCATCATCTACCTGTGCGCTCTTGCTACCCAACCCACACTAACCCTAGCCTGTGCAAACACTCTACCTATGTCACCTCCTCCTACTCACATCCTCATCGCCTCCATGCCCACCATAGCCTTTGCATGTGTGCTCGTTGCCCATAGCATTCTCACCCATGGTGGTCATAGCTCGCGGCCTACTACTGCAAGTCATGTATTTTGGTAGTTGACTAACTCACATAGTCCCCATTGCCCATATATAGGTTGTAGTGAAGAATATTCATTTTCTGCCTTCCAAACTACTACCCTCAATGAATCTCCTAATTAGTATCTCCTTACTAATGGATATAATTTTCATTTTTCCAAGATTGGGAAACTCTACTAGCCTCAAAGATAAAGAAATGATGGCTATAGTTGGTAATCTGAGTCAATCCCTTTAATCATTATTATATATCTTCAATGATACCTCTTGTGCTTGAAAAAATCAAAGCTTTTTTTTCTCATCTCTCTCTCTCTCTCTCTCTCTCTCTCACTCACACACACACACACACACATGCACACACCTTTTTTTCACCAAAAATGCTTTTTGACATTATAAAGTGGCTCCCAAAGGAGTGAGGGTATTGCAGGCAGGTACAACTTGGGGGGATTCCACATTTTTGCTTCCTCACATTGATGATTGGAGTCAGGGAGGAAGGGTGATTTTGGAAGCACGGCCAATTTCATTGGCAATTCATAATAAACATGAAGGACACATAGTTTATTGTTTATGGGCAAAGTGGAGATGCGTCGGCTCCTTAACAAGAACGCAATGCTCAACACTAAAATGCCTAGGCACTTCCAACATCATCTCACCCACATTCAACATCCTTGAAGCGATTGGCATGGCCATCTAGAGGGCTATCAACGTTGATGAGCAAGTGGCTATGATGGTGGATAATGTAGGGATGTGGTCCTAGAGGGGGTCTCTCTCTCTCTCTCTCTCTCTCTCTCTCTCTCTCTCTCTCTCTCTCTCTCTCTCTCTCTCTCACACACACACACACACACACACACACACACACACACACTCCATCACGGGGCACAAAAATGCATCATCTCCTTTCCATGATTCAATGACGATTCTTGTATCTCCTCCAACCAATCAAAAAAACTGCATTTTTAACAAGTGAAAAACCACAAGGCCTGCCATATTAAGATGGACATAAGTCTAATGTGGCTAGTTAAGGTGCCACTTAGATGTCATGACTAAATAAAGGAACTTTCTATAATTCCACATTAGTTCATACACAGTTTGTGCCAAGGTTACATCATGTGATGGTGTAGTAAGCTGAAAACCCGTAGTCCATGAGAGGATGGTCCAAGCTTATGGCCCATCCCATTAATGCAAGCATTTTTTCAAAGATTATAGACGAAATCCATATTTTAGCAATGAAACTAAAAAAATAACATGTGGACAGATGGTGCAGCCCTACCAAAGATTCTATGAACCTTATCATGGAAATAGGAAGCATGCTTTCCTCAAGCATGCAAGATGAGAACTATGTGTGAAACAAGAGCACAACATAGTAAAAAGAATCTTAAAATGAAAGGAAAGGATATGGACATCTAATTCCTAGAAAGATTCTACATCATGAAAAGAATGAATATACGAATGCATGAAATATAAAGTATGTATTAATTTGAGCTACAATGGTAGGTCTTATGCCCTATAGCACATGCCATCCCTTGCCTTCTCTATACATAAATAGAGGGTGGACCTACACCCACAAAAAAATTCTTGAGTGAAAGGACAATGAGGAAATGAAGGAAACAAGAGAAACCCAATCATTGAGGACATTTGCAACTCTAATGAGTTGAGGTTTGGAGCGAGGTTTTTTCAGATATTGCTCAACTGACCAAATCTTTAAAAAAAGGATCATTCTAGAAGCTTGCTCCAAAAAGAGCTTCCAGAGCAAGCTTTTTTTTTCTCTCCCTCTCTCTCTACCTCTCCCCTCCCTCTATTTCCTCTCTCTCACTCCCCTTCTATCTCCTGCTACCTCTTCCTATCTCTATTTCTCTCTATCTATCTCTATCTCCCACGCCTTCAATCTCTCTCTCTCTCTCTTGCTCTCCCTCCCTCTCTCTCTCTCTCTCTCTCTCTCTCTCTCTCTCTCTCTCTCTCTCTCTCTCTTTATATCCCTCTCACTCTCTCTACATCTCACTCTCTCAATCCCTCTCACTATGTCTACCTCTATCTCTCTCTCTCTTCCTCTATTTCCTCCCCCTTTTTGCATACCTCCTTGTCCCTCTCTCTCTCTCTCTCTCTCTCTCTCTCTCTCTCTCTCTCTCTCTCTCTCTCTCTCACACACACACACACACACACATTATTGGAGAAGTCTTGGAATCTATAGGTAGAGTGGCATAGAGAGGGTCCATCCTTCTAAACATTGAAGGACGTGACACATGAGCAAACCATCAAAAACTCTTTTTTGGGGGACTGGTTGTTGCGGGTGCCGACCACAGCCCAGAGCATGTTCCATATCTACTCTGAGCACTCTGAAATCAAAATCAAAACTGACGCAGCAGCGAAAGCGATTGAGCACCGCATGAGCATGTACACAAGAAAAGGGTCACTCAAGGCCTTCATTTTTTAACAGAGGTCAAATGCACAGATTCATGTGCCTCTCTATCCAAGTACTACAAATTGGAAAAAGCATGTGGTAGCTCAATGTTTGGGAAAAACCTTTATTCCAACTAGGCTTGCAAAAGGACCCCTTTATGCTAAGCATACACAAATCCCTTTAAGCCAATTCTTAAGCTTCAATTTTGCAAATTAAGTATATATTTAGCTATATATATATATATATATATATATATATATATATATATATATATATATAACTATTTTCTTTGCACAGCTCCTTTTCACTCTCCTCTCAACCCGTATTGAATTTTTAAATGGCTCGAGGCTAAGTTGAGACACACTTTTCTCGGACACTAACGTGGGTAAACATTTTACTTATTTGGAAAACATTATTTGTGTAGGCATTTTACTTACCAATGATAGCCATGAATTTAATACTTGGTTTATGCTATATCTTTAACAACCATTTCTCTAATGGCTTTAAATAGCATCCAATATACAAAGGAAAGGAAAAATTACAAGAATTCCCTGTGTTTGTGTTAATTCCTAAAATACTTAAAAACTCCTAAAATGCCCCTCATTTTCTGTTAAAACATCCCAAAATGCTCTTAAATTTTATCAAAATTCCCAAAAAATCTCTTGTTAATCTCATGCTCATCTCCAAAGACATGATTTCTTCCATCTCTTCATAGGAAGCTGATTGGTTCTGCTTAAATAGAAGATGATAAAACTCCTATTAAGATAATCTTACGATCCTCTAGCTGAGATTTCTTCAATTTCTTTACATAAATGCCTTTATTTGTGAGATCATGATGGAAATTTCCATCTAGGACATTTCATGGTAGATGTCGACTATTAAAAAGAATATTCTATATATGCAAAAGTTGGAGCAATCCATAGAGGGATATTTTGGAAGCTTTTGAAATTTGAGGGGTGCCAACCACCCACTGTTTGAGTAAACCAAGTGCTTTTCTGGCCATAGCTTCCTTATAAATTTATGTTTTTGTTACTGACATCCCAACAAGTCCACCTTGGTCGTTTTTGTTGTGCATATACATAACAATCTAAGCAAGCTTACATGCCCATTATTCTCTGGGGGAATTCTTAAATGCATTTCCGTCTTGTGGTAATTTCCAAAACAACTTCAAATTTAAAAGCTTATCAAGATACCCTTGTATCTTTGGATAGGTAGCTCAAATTTTCACTTAGCAAACTTTTAAAAATGATGAAGGCCTATATACAAGAGTGTTAATGGATTGACAGAACGAGCGCCCACTTGGCTGGACACGTAGCCGACGGACACCACATTTGTAGTCTATTATTTTTCTGAGCTAGTGTAGTGCTACTCTATGTAAATCCTAATTCCAGAGTAGTAGGTCAATTCCTTGAGATGTAATTTTTTCATGATGATTGTAAAGGTCCCTTTGAGTCGATCACTGTCCATTTAGAAAGCCCTAGGTATAAAGGTCAATAACTTTAATGTGAAAGGAGGCTTATCTTTGGAAGAAGAAGGAGCTCTGAAAACGTGCGCTCAAGCTACAAAGCTGCTCCAACTTGTAATCAACTTTTCTAATAAACAGGTAATCCGTTGTCCATTTTGAAACTTGCATTGTGTTCCTCTCTCTTTGCTCTTTCATTCAAGTGTAAGCATTGTCAGTTTTTTTGAGGTTTGCGACTACACGTTAATGAGCCTAATCATCATATTTTAGTGCTTAAATCATTGTTTTTTGATGTTTTGATCGTAGGAGAGTGTTCCTAGACCATAGGGTGATCTTTCTGGGCTGATTTGTTGTAGTTTTCAAGACCTTTTTCATAATGAATCATGATTCTTTAACCTTGTCAAATTGCAATTACACTTGGTAGAATAGGTCCTTAGGTGTCCTAGACCTCCTCCTAAAGTTTCCTTGCATTTCGAGTCCATTCGAGTGCTGAAATGGCATGATAATCTAGAGTGGTGAGAAAGGACATAAGCAGATTTCCGATCATTGAGTGATCAATTTGCTCGTTGAGTTGGTGTCTTTTCTTGTTAAGGTTCACTTCTTGAGATTGACAACCTCAAAGAGTCTCTGTGCCCCATTCGAGTTACTTCCTTAAGTATTGACATTATGTTAGTTCCAGATAGCTATGCTACAGGTGTCTGTCGTGGCGACCTGCTAACATTGGCATCGTTGACGAGGATAATGATTCTTAGATGGTGAGTGACCTAGTGCGTATTTAGAGCGTTCTTTTCCTAAGATTTGTCTTTCCATTTCATTTACACCTTAGCAGTGAAGCAGCTAGACGCGGGGTTTAGTGCTTGGTAGACTCTAAAAGTTGAAGACTTGCTAGACCTATTCTTGAGAGGTAAAGAGGGTTGTGAGTGAGATAGCCAAAAGCATTTCATTCGTTGATTTTCTCATTGCTTTCAAAGTGTTGTCCTATTTTTTGTTTTGACTTTATTTTGTACCGTTTTGTGTTTTTGTTTCATGTTTCATTTCAATACTTAGGAGTAGGGTAAGTAGAAACTACCACCATCAAATTTGGACTGAAAGATCAGAGCAAAAAAGGGTGAAAAACATATTTTGGCCAAAATGACCATAACTCTGAAATTTTGAAAATTTGATGGTAGAAACCTGAAAAGTGATCCAAATTCAAAAAGTTGTGGATCAAGGGCATTAATAAACTCTCTAGTAGCAATCTGGAAAGGTTGACCAGATTTTGTAGAGGAACATGGATTGCGATCCATGACTCCCAGAGACAATTTTTGGAGAAAAGTGATCACTGAAACTGTGCATCAGTGAGACATTCCTCTTATCTAGTTTTCTTGAGAAAAAAAACTCAAAAATCACATCAAAATTGGTTGGTGATAAAGTAAAACCAACAAAACAGGCATTTTAGACACAAAATTTGGGGTTTTTCAACTTTTTGGGATCCAAATAAAAAAGGAAGTGAAAACCTGACATCCACAGAGTGCACTACTGACCAAATTTCATGTTTAGAAGTGGTGGAACATGGATCGTGATCTATGTCTCTCATGACCATTTGGGGGTAAGATTTGACCAATAGGTAGCTGATACCATTTGGAATAACTTTCCCAAAAGGCACCATGTCAAAAAACTAGAAAAAGTGGGTCAAAATAGCCAAACATAGAAACTAGTCAAAAACCACACGGCAGACAAAAAAACTGTCATAAAATCTAATATCTAACTAACCCAAATGATTTTCTCATATTAAATTGATCACTTAATGTGGGAGAATAAACGGGAACAAGTGTTAAGATATAGGTATGTGCTTTTAGATCTATCTCAACATGGGGCCAATGTAAAGGGGCCCAAAAGGGAGATGGTCTATCAAAGAGCAAGGCTAACCAATGGAGCATATAGACCTTAGGGTTAGCTTCATTGAAGACCTCCAATAAATGTGTGTAAAAGTCCTTTTGACCTTAAGTAAGCTAGGGCTGAGCTTGAGGTGGGAACCCGGCCCAAGCTCGAGGTGCTTGTCCCTTGCTACTGAAAGTACATGGGAAGATCTTCGCCGCCGATGAGTATAGCCGTGACCTACAAGAATCTTTTCAAAAGATTAGGGAGGCTATAGCCATCTCTCAACAAAGGCAAAAAGCTGCCGCTGATAAGCACAGAAGAGCCTTAATGTTCAAAGAAAATGATTGGGTCTTACTCAAGTTTCCTAAGGCTCGATTAAGGCAAACGACGGGCAAAAATCCTACGGGCCATCAAAAGTATTATGCTAAACTAGCAAAAAGATACTATGGTCCTTTCCAAATCTTGAAGCCTATCAATGAGACGGCTTATCAACTCAAGTTGCCCAACCATTGGCTTATACACAATGCCTTTCATGTAAGCTTACTTAAGCCCTACAAAGGAGAGCCACCAATTGAACCAATTATTGAAGACCCTCCCGAAGTTGAAGACCAAGAAGAGGTGCTACAACCCGAAGCTATCCTTCGGCATGAAGACAAGGTACTACGACATGGTAAGATTATCCGACGGTATCTTATTAAGTTCAAAAATTATCCTTTTGAAGATGCTAAATGGATGCAAGGAGTACAACTTAAGGATAGTATGAACCTTGTCAATGCTTACAATGCTACATTAGAGTAAGCAAATGTACAAATTTCTTTTAAATAACTCATGTTTTTGTCTTATATGACTAGTCCTCTTTTTAATTGTGCACAAATTTAACTAGTATGCATGCTTAGAATCATGTTTGTGATGACGACGTCTCTCAAACACCAAGTAGAATTTGTCACTGTACTTTGGGAGAATGAAATGGACTAAAGAGCAGACATGCTTGCGGCAGATATGTCTCCCAAGCACCAAATGGATTAGTCATCCATCTTGGAAAGATGTCGTAGGGTAAAAAGGGATCCTTTACCCGCTAAGTACGATTGACTAATGACTAAGACTTTATCTCTTCTACCTCATAGTCAAGGACGACTATGATTTCAAGAGAGAGGTAATGTCATAAAATCTAATATCTAACTAACCCAAATGATTTTCTCATATTAAATTGATCACTTAATGTGGGAGAATAAACGGGAACAAGTGTTAAGATATAGGTATGTGCTTTTAGATCTATCTCAACACGGGGCCAATGTAAAGGGGCCCAAAAGGGAGATGGTCTATCAAAGAGCAAGGCTAACCAATGGAGCATAAGACCTTAGGGTTAGCTTCATTGAAGACCTCCAATAAATGTGTGTAAAAGTCCTTTTGACCTTAAGTAAGCTAGGGCTGAGCTTGAGGTGGGAACCCGGCCCAAGCTCGAGGTGCTTGTCCTGCTTGAGGTGCTTGTCATGCTTGAGGTGTTTTTCATGCTTGAGGTGTTTTTCATGCTTGAGGTGCTTGATTAAGATGCTTGAGGTGCTTGACTGGCTCCATGCTTGAGGTGCTTGACTTGCTGCATGATTAAAGTACTTGAGGTGCCTTGAGAAGCTTGCCTGAGATGCTTGTGGGAACCCCCCCTAGTTCAAGTGCTTTGTCATGCTTGGTGAGTAAGGTGCTTGATCACCTAAAAGTCAAAAGCATTCCTACAAGAGGGGGGGCGAGCCCTTTTCCTAGGGCCTAGAGAGAGAACACCCACTCACACACACAAGGGAAGCCCATCTTGAAGAGGCAGCAAGGACACATGTCAGGCCCCTACCCATGTTACCTTCATGTGTTGCTTGAAGCCTATTGGCTAAGCTTCAAAGGGGTCCAATGATAAATTACATGAATTATCTAATTGTTTTAGCATTTATCAAGTCCTCTCTCTCAAAGGGGAAAGGGGGACACTTGTCCCAAGGCTACCCATGTTGCTTGTAATGGCTCCTGCTTGTGATTGGCTAGGCCTGGAGGGGTCCAATGAGCTTCAGGTATGAGCTACAAGGGGGGGTCGACCCAAGCAAGCTAGGGGGGTGCCTAGGGGGTATACTCACCCACACACACTCACAAGCACTCTCATTGTGTGATATGCAAAGTGCAAGAGCTCCCTCTCCAAGCAAGTAGAGGTTGAGAGCCTACACCAACACTCTTGGCTATGGAGTGCAAATCCAACCAAGAGCCATGCTTCAATGCTTAAGCTTGCCATCTCCTTCTTCTTCATTACTATGCTATTATGTATGCTAGCAACAAGAGTATGATAAGTGAGGAACTAATTCTTTCTCCTACGAAATGTTTCTTCTTCCTCTTCCCTACCCTCATTCCCTGCTAGCTCTCTCCACCTTCGAAGGTGTTTGAGGTCTTGGGACTGAGGCTTGGGATAGTTAAAGCTTTCTTCAAGTTTATGTTATGTTTGTGGTGCATGAAGCCTTCCATCTTCATGGCATCACCTAAGTCACAAGGAACACAAAGACTGTATTGTAACAAGTCTCTCTTTATGGGAGAAATCATAATACAAATGCCTATTGGAGGGGGGACCGGCTCCACATAAATCCGGTCCTCAATTGTTGTCATGTTCTCTAAACTCTCTCTCTTGCAAAAGTATTGTCTATGCCAAGTTAACTAATTGCTATGATTATGTTGCTATCTTCAATTATGTATACCCGCTATGCTCACAAAATCATTTCTTGAAAGTACTCTCATTAAATTCCGCTATTCTCAAATTGAATAGGCAAATTCCATTACAAAAACTTTCTTTTGATTGAGAAAAAGTTGTCCAAATTCAAAAAGAAGTGGTGGAGTAGACTACTGAAACTTCCAAGAGATTTAACAAGCTAATTTTGTGTTCAGATTCCCATCAAGATTTTTGGCCGAGATTGGAGCAATAGGTAGCTGAGACATAGAAAATACTTTTCCCAAAAGAATCATTTGCAAAAAGTTCAAAAATTGGGTCAAAAGAGCCAAAAATAGTTCAAAGTAAAAAACAACTAAAACAGACACAAAGATTGACTTTTGATTGACCTAATCAAGTCCAAATTACACAAAAACCATATAGCAAGGATCAGTGGACCAAGGGAAAGTTGTGTGTCAAGTTTCAGTGTAATCTAACACAAGGGTACATGGATCGCGATCCATGTCCCCCTGTCACAGAGTGATACCAAACTTGTACCATAGCTAGAGCACAACATCACAAGGAGTCTAGTGGTCTTTTCAAAACTGAATTTGGAGATAAAAAACCAAGCCAAAAGCTTAGAACTATCAAACACTCTGACAAAGTACAAAAATTGAGCTAATTTTCAATTGAAGGGTCCTTTTTCAAAAATTCTGATGGCATAGGACCTGTTACCATATACATGTGGTAGTGATGTTTATGAACACACTAGGACCGCCGGGGCATTTTTTCCCTCTTTAGGAGGTTTTTCCCCTTGTGCATTGTATATACGCCCATCACTCTAGGGCTATCTATCTTTCCATTGCACACTAAGTAACACACTCTCTATTGTGTGCCTTGAGCTTCCTTCGTCTTCTCCAAGCTGTGTGTGTTTCTCTGCAACCCTAATTCCAACAATTGGTATCAGAGCAGGTCACGTCCTCTCGGGCTTAGTCGCCAGCTGCTCCAGCACACGCCTGCTCACTTTCTCCGATTTCAGTGAGCTTTGGCAAGCGTTCTCAGGTCGAAAAATATTTTGGAATGCTCGTAGAGCTCGATCTGCTCAAAATTTTAATTTGGGCTCATTTCGGCCTCCGTTTCCACTACAGGCAGTACTGCACAGGCTATTTTGTCATTTTGTGCATAATTTCTGTAAGTGCCGTTTTTTGCATAATAGGTGCCTTATAGTCTTCTACGGTTTGTGCTATATAGCATAGGTTGTTTCCGCTCCGTTTCTCCTATTTTCGGGCAGTTTTCACATCAGGTGCAGCATTTACCATGGCTGACAACAACAACACAGATGTGTTCAAGATGTTTGCTGCTGAGGACAGGCTGGATGGGGACAACTACCCTATGTGGGCTTATATGATGCAACATGTTCTTGTGTCAAAGGGCGTCTGGAACATTGTGCAGGGCATTGATGTACGTCCTGGTTCTGAGGATGTAGGCGATGTTGAGGATGTTGCAGGTCTTGCTACAAGGATTGCTGCTATTAGAGTTGTTTTGCCTACGTTAGAACAAGCTCGTTGGGATGTTAAGGATGTGCAAGCTCATGCATTGATTACGTTGTCTGTGAAGCGCACCATTGTTCCTCACATCCGTTCAGCAAAATCTGCAAAACAGGCTTGGGATATTTTGGCTGGTCTTTATGCAAGTCGCAATGAGGCTAAAATTGCTTTGCTGCGTAAAGAGTTGGAGTCAAAGATTATGCATGAGGAAGATGATATGGACACTTTCCTTGCTAGTGTCAAGGATATCAATGAGCAACTCATTTCTGCAGGTGAAGTCATTTCCCACAGTTCCCTTGTGCAGACTGTTCTTGATGCCTTACAAGATTCTTACCAGACTTTTGCTAGTACTTGGAGACTTATGACCCAAGGAAATCCTGAAGTTGTCAAGTTTGATGCATTATGCACATTGTTGTTGCAAGAGTCACTCTCTAGAAAAAACAGGACTAGACAGCGTGCAGTTGAACAGGCTTTTATTCCTTCAAAGAAAGGGTGGTAACAGCAATGCAGCCACTTCTTATGGTTTTGCTGCGAGAGTGGCAAAACTTCTGTTCCTAATGCTTTTGCTGGCAACACTTCGTCTGGCAATTCTGGTGATAAGGGCAAAAAGAAGATGCGTTGCCATTATTGTAAAGCTAATGATCACTTGATCAAGTCGTATCCTAAGTTGAAGGCCAAAGAGGCTAAGAAGAAAGAGGGTGGTTCCACTGCAAATGCTGGTTCCACTACAAATGCAGCCATTGTTGAGTCTTCTGTGAAAGAAGATTGTAATTCTGATGTTGATGCAGAATGGGCTTTTAGTGCAGAGTGCACTTACAATCCTGTTGTCCATGATGCATGCTTGTCAGTTGCTGCAGATTCACATGTGTGGTATTTCAACAGTGGTGCTACAAAGCACATTACCTCACATCGTGAATTATTTACCTCTCTCGAGTCTGTCCCTCATGGGAATTCACTCACTTGTGCCAACAATGCCTCTTATCCAGTTCAGGGAGTTGGAAAGATTGTGCTTACTGCTGCTAATGGCAGTTCTTTCACACTTGTTGATGCACTTTATGTACTTGGGATCAAGAAGAATCTCTTGTCTGTATCTGCACTTGCTAGACTTGGACTTGTAGTCAAATTTGTGGATGACAGGTGAACAATTCATGATCTCAGTTTTGGTGATGAAATCGTTGCATCTGGCCTTTTGTGCTGTGGACTGTATAAGCTCACTTTGTATGACAAGTGTGGACAAAATTTTGCAAATGCTATTGCACATTCAAGGGCTATTTCAGATGCAAAACTTTGGCATGCACATTTTGGTCATCTGAATTTTGCCAGTTTGCAGCGTTTGCAGAAATCTAATATGGTTGCTTCTTTGCCGCCTCTTGAAGCACCTGTCAAACATGTTCGTGAAGGCTGTATTTTGGGTAAGATGCAGCGTTTTAAGTTTCCAAAGGATGGTTCAGTTCGGGCCACATGCAGGTTGCAGCTTGTGCATAGTGATGTTTGTGGGCACATGCAAACTCCGTCCTTGGGCAATTACCTGTACTTCGTGACTTTCATTGATGATTACTCCAGGCATGCATGGGTATTTCCGCTTAAAGCGAAGTCTGAAGTTTTTATATGCTTCAAACAATTTTTGGCTATAGCTGAAAATGTTTCGAAATGTACTATGGGCACCCTCCGTTCCGATCGAGGGGGGGAGTATATGTCTCATGAATTTAATGCATTTCTGGCTAGTCGTGGGATAAAACACCAATGTACAGTGCCTTACACACCTCAGCAAAATGGTGTTGCTGAGAGGAAAAACAGGTCACTGAAGGAAATGGTACGATGTATGGTCAAAAGTCAAGCTTTGCCACATTCTTTTTGGCTTGAGGCCATCATGTGTGCCACTTATGTACTTAACAGGTGTCCTACGAAAGCTTTGCAGTCTATTACTCCATATGAAGCATGGCATGATAGAAAGCCTTCTATTGAGCACATGCGTGTTTTTGGCTATTTGGCATATGCTTTGGTGCCACCAGTGCAGCGCAAAAAATTGGATGATAAGGCTGTCAAATGTATTCTTGTTGGTTATAGTGCTGAAAGAAAAGGTTACAGGTTGTATCATCCGCAAACAAAACGTATTCTGGTTTCTCAGGATGTAGTGTTTGTGGAAGATTATGTTCGGCCCTTGCTGTCATGTACTAGAGACAGTAATGTAAGCTCACAGGACATTTATGACACTTTGTTGCCTCTTTTCAGTGGTGGAAATACGAATGTAAGTTCCAATGAGGAAAATGTATAGCCTATGGGGGTTTCTGAAAATGTTTTAGATCAGCCTATTACTGATGCAGATGTACATGATGTACTTGATGAGGAAAGGGCTGAAAATGAGTAGGCTAGAGGTATGCCAAAATGGTTGGTGCACACTTTGCGTGACAGTAAATTGGATGCACCTTTGTCTAGTCGTACTCATTCGGGATCTCGCCATTCATCTTATGCATCAGATTGTTATGCTTTGGCTGTGTCTAGCTTGCATGATGTTGAGGAGCCTCTGACTTTTGATGAAGCACAAAATTCAGAAAATTGGATGGCTGCCATGCAATGAGAATATGATGCACTTATAGAAAATGACACATGGACTTTATGTGATTTGCCTCCTTGCAAAAAGGCCATTGGTACGAAGTGGGTTTACAAGTTGAAACGCAAGCCGGATGGTGAGATCGATTGCCATAAGGCTCGACTTGTTGCAAAGGGTTATGCACACCAAAAAGGCATAGATTATGAAGAGACTTTTGCTCCCACTTGTCGTATGACTATTGTGCATTTTCTATGTGCATTGGCAGCTCATTTGGTTGGGATGTACATCAATCAGACATTGTTACTGCTTTCTTGAATGGTGACATATTTGAGGAAGTTTATGTAACGCAGCCTCGCGGTTTTGTCATAAAAGGACAAGACAAAGTGTACAGATGTAAGAAGGCTTTGTATGGGTTGAAGCAATCTCCTCGTGCTTGGTATGAGAAAGCTGACACTCATTTGGTTAAACGAGGCTTTTGTAACAGTCCAACAGAAAGCACATTGTATGTAAAGCGTGAGGATGATGTACTTCTCATTGTGGTTCTTTATGTTGATGATTTGCTGATCACTGGACCAAATGAGAGACATATTGCTGAATTTAAGGCTGATTTGAATGCTACTTTCAAGATGAAAGATTTGGGGCTGTTGCATCATTACTTGGGTATACAGCTTAAGCAGTGTGATGGTGGTATTGCCTTGTGTCAGAAAAGTTACATAGAGACATTGCTATGTAAGTTTGGAGTTGAGGATTGCAAACCTATTGCCACTCCCATGGAAACAGGTTTGAAGTTGAGTCTACATGATGCTGGCGATCCTGCTGATGTCACTCTTTACCAAATTGCTATTGGCTGCCTCATTTATGTATGCAACACGAGGCCGGATATTCAGTTTGCAGTCTCACAGGTCAGTAGATTTATGCATAGCCCAGGGTCTAAGCATTGGCAGGCTGTCAAGAGGATTTTTCGCTACCTTAGTGGCACTTTACATCTTGGGTTGTTTTATCCCAAGGGGGGATCATTGCCACCAGACTTACATGCTTTTTCGGACTCAGATTGGGCTTTTGTTTTGACACGCGAGTGTCCACAAGTGGTTTTTGTTTTATGTTTGGCAGTTCATGTATATCATGGTTGAGCAAGAAGCAACCTACTGTGGCCACTTCGAGTTGTGAGGCTGAGTACAGGGCAGTCTTCACAGCTACGGTTTAGTGTGTATGGCTCAGAGGCCTTATGGCTGATTTGGGTGTTAGACAGGACAGTCAGAGCGCATTGGCAGTTGAGCTTTCCATTGCACACTAAGTAACACACTCTCTATTGTGTGCCTTGAGCTTACTTCGTCTTCTCCAAGCTGTGTGTGTTTCTCTGCAACCCTAATTCCAACAGGACCTACTAGTCATGCTGATTTTTGTTGGAATTAGGGTTGCAGAGAAACGCACACAGCTTGGGGAAGACGAAGGAAGCTCAAGGCACACAATAGAGAGTGTGTTACTTTGTGTACAATGGAAAGATAGATAGCCCTAGAGTGATGGGCGTGTATACAATACTTGGGGGGAAAAACCTCCTAAAGAGGGAAAAAATGCCCCGACAGTCCTAGTGTGTTCACACACATCACTACCACATGTATATGGTAACAAATCCCCTCTGAGTGATGCGGTGAACGAGAGCTGGCACATGAGTAAAGGGAAGTGCCATGCCCTGAGGACATGATCAGTCGACAAAGGGGAGTAAGCCCAAAGCTTTGCGGAAAGCTTCAAGCTTCTCACGAAACAAAGCCTTTGTGAAAAGATCTGCAAGGTTGTCATGTGTTGGCACATAAGCCAAGCTGATCTCTCCTGCTGAGAGCCTCTCCTTGACATAGTGGTAATGCACCTCAATGTGCTTTGTGCGAGCATGAAAAACTGGGTTCCTTGCAACTGCCAATGCGCTTTGACTGTCACTGTAGATAGTGTTGGCAGTGTCCTGTCCAACACCCAAATCAGCCATAAGGCGTCTCATCCATACACACTCAATCGTAGCTGTGAAGACTGCCCTGTACTCAGCCTCACAACTCGAAGTGGCCACAATAGGTTGCTTCTTGCTCAACCATGATATACATGAACTGCCAAACATGAAACAAAAACCACTTGTGGACACTCGCGTGTCAAAACAACCAGCCCAATCTAAGTCCGAAAAAGCATGTAAGTCTGGCGGCAACGATCCCCCCTTGAGATAAAACAAGCCAAGATATAAAGTGCCACTAAGGTAGCGGAAAATCCTCTTGACAACCTGCCAATGCTTAGACCCTGGGCTATGCATAAATCTGCTGACCTGTGAGACTGCAAACTGAATATCCGGCCTCGTGTTGCATACATAAATGAGGTAGCCAACATCAGTTTGGTAAAGAGTGACATCAGCAGGATTGCCAGCATCATGTAGACTCAACTTCAAACATGTTTCCATGGGAGTGGCAGTAGGTTTTCAATCCTCAAATCCAAACTTACATAGCAATGTCTCTATGTAACTTTTCTGACACAAGGCAATACCACCATCACACTGCTTAAACTGTATACCCAAGTGATGATGCAACATCCCCAAATCTTTCATCTTGAAAGTAGCATTCAAATCAGCCTTAAATTCAGCAATATGTCTCTCATTTGGTCCAATGATCAGCAAATCATTGACATAAAGAACCATAATGAGAAGTACATCACCCTCATGCTTTACATACAATGTGCTTTCTACTGGACTGTTACGAAAGCCTCGTTTGACCAAATGAGTGTCAGCTTTCTCATACCAAGCATGAGGAGATTGCTTCAACCCATACAAAGCCTTCTTACATCTGCACACTTTGTCCTCTTGTCCTTTTATGACAAAACCGCGAGGCTACGTTACATAAACTTCCTCAAATATGTCACCATTCAAGAAAGCAGTAACAATGTCTGATTGATGTACATCCCAACCAAAATGAGCTGCCAATGCACATAGAAAACGCACAGTAGTTATACAACAAGTGGGAGCAAAAGTCTCTTCATAATCTATGCCTTTTTGCTGTGCATAACCCTTTGTAACAAGTCGAGCCTTATGACCATCGATCTCACCATCCGGCTTGCGTTTCAACTTGTAAACCCACTTCGTACCAATGGCCTTTTTGCCAGGAGGCAAATCACATAAAGTCCATGTGTCATTTTCTATAAGTGCATCATATTCTGATTGCATGGTAGCCATCCAATTTTTTGAATTCTGTGCTTCATCAAAAGACAAAGGCTCCTCAACATCATGTAAGCTAGACACAGCCAAAGCATAACAATCTGATGCATAAGATGCATGGTGAGAGCCTGAACGAGTACGACTAGACAAAGGTGCATCCAATTTACTGTCACGCAAAGTGTGCACCAGCCATTTTGGCATACCTCTAGCCTGCTCATTTTCAGCCCTTTCCTCATCAAGTACATCATGTACATCTGCATCAATAATAGGATGATCTTTAACATTTTCAAAAACCCCCATAGGTTGTACATTTGCCTCACTGGAAGTTAAATTTGTATTTCCACCATTGAAAAGAGGCAACAAAGTGTCATAAATGTCCTGTGAGGTTACATTACTGTCTCTAGTACATGACAGCAAGGTTGAATAGAATCTTCCACAAACACTACATCCCGTGAAACCAAAATTCGTTTCGTTTGCGGATGATACAACCTGTAACCTTTGCTTTCAGCACTATAACCAACAAAAATACATTTGAGAGCCTTATCATCCAATTTTCTGCACTGTGTTTGTGGCACCAAAGCATATGCCAAACAGCCAAAAACACGCATGTGCTCAATAGAAGGCTTTCTATCATGCCAACTTCATATGGAGTAATAGACTGCAAAGATTTTGTAGGACACCTGTTTAGTACATAAGTGGCACACATGATGGCCTCAAGCCAAAAAGAATGCGGCAAAGCTTGACTTTTGACCATACATCGTGCCATTTCCATAAGTGACCTGTTTTTTTCTCTCGGAAACACCATTTTGCTGAGGTGTATAAGGCACTGTACATTGGTTTTTTATCCCACGACTAGCCAGAAATGCATTGAATTCATGAGACATATACTCCCCCCCTCAATCGGAACGGAGGGTGCCCATAGTACATTTCGAGACATTTTCAGTCATAGCCAGAAATTGTTTGAAGCACATAAAAACTTCGGACTTCGCTTTAAGCGGAAATACCCATGCATGCTTGGAGTAATCATCAATGAAAGTCACAAAGTACAGGTAATTGCCCAAGGACGGAGTTTGCATGTCCCACAAAGATCACTATGGACAAGCTGCAACGTGCATGTGGCCCGAACTGAACCATCCTTTGGAAACTTAGAACGCTGCATCTTACCCAAAATACAGTCTTCACGAACATGTTTGACAAGTGCTTCAAGAGGCAACAAAGAATCAACCATATCAGATTTCTGCAAACGCAGCAAACTGGCAAAATTCAGATGACGAAAACGTGCATGCCAAAGTTTTGCATCTGAAATAGCCCTTGAATCTGCAACAGAATTTGCAAAATTTTGTCCACACTTGTCATACAAAGTGAGCTTATACGGCCCCACGACACAAAAGGCCAGATGCTACAATTTCATCACCAAAACTAAGATCATGAACTGTACATCTGTCATCCACAAATTTGACTACAATTCCAAGTCTAGCAAGTGCGGATAGACAAGAGATTCTTCTTGATCCCAAGTACATAAAGTGCATCAACAAGTATGAAGGAACTACCATTTGCACCAGTAAGCACAATCTTTCCAACTCCCTGAACCGGATAAGAGGCATTGTTGGCACAAGTGACTGAATTCCCATGATGGACAGACTCGAGAGAGGTGAACAATTCATGATGTGAGGTAATGTGCTTTGTAGCTGTTAAGTATGGAGCCTGATTTACCCCTTGTAATTTTCTGTGGTAAAACCGTACATTTGTAAGGCCCCCATTATGAGGAGAAGCCATCGTGTGTGAAGGAAAATCACTCGCTCGAAATAAAAATCACTCGTAGATACCAAAATTTTCACGGCCAAAATTCAGGGGCAACTTTAGGGGCCTCGGGGGCGGAAGCCCCCGATACTTTTTTTTCCCTTCTCCGGAATATTCTGGCCAGACGGCGGCCGAAAAGTCGTCGAAAAACGACCGGTCGGTTGGCCGATAGTCAATGGTCGGTGGCCGAATTCAAAAGTGGACTTGTCTTCTCAAGGGCAGCTACACATGGGCAGATTGGAGGATCCGATTTGGACTTATCTACACAAGGGCAGCTACACATGGCTGCCTCTCATGAGAGAGGGCAACCCTTTTGGCCTATAAAAGGAGGCCATTTCTACACACATTTGATAGTGTGAAGTTGATGCAACAAGGTGGGTGTGAGGTGGTGAGAGTGAAGCAAGGTGGGAGCTTTATTAATGGTATAATCCCTTTGTAAACTACTTCTTGTTTTGAAGTACTAAAGCCATTGAGTGGCTGCTTTCTCGTGGACGTAACCCACATTGGGTGAACCACGTATATCGTGTGTACTCTCTCTCTCTCTCTCTCTCTACTCTATAATCTCTTGTGTATGCAATCTATTTCTCTCCATTAAGTAGTCTACTCAAATATCTACTTAGCTACGTCATATTTCCTAACAGTAGCACCACTGTCGAAATACCACACATGTGAATCTGCAGCAACAACTTACAAGCATGCATCATGGACAACAGGATTGTAAGTGCACTCTGCACTAAAAGCCCATTCTGCATCGACATTAGCATCACAGTCTCCTTTCACAGAAGACTCAACAATGGTTGCATTTGTAGTGGGACCAACATTTGCAGTGGAACCACCCTCTTTCTTCTTAGCCTCTTTCGCCTTCAACTTAGGACACTGCTTATCAAGTGATCGTTAGCTTTACAATAACGGCAATGCATCTTCTTTTTGCCCTTATCACCAGAATTGCCACACGAAGTGCTACCACAACAGAAGCATTAGGAACAGAAGTTTTGCCACTTGCAGCATAACCATAAGCAGTGGCTGCATTGCTGTTACCACCCTTTCTTTGAGAAGCAATAAAAGCTTGTTCAACTACACGTTGTCTAGTCCTGTTTTTTTTGAATAGTGGCTATTGCAAAAGCAATGTGCATAATGCATCAAACTTGAAAACTTTTGAATTTCCTTGGGTCATAAGTCTCCAAGTACTAGCAAAAGTCTCGTAAGAATCTGGTAAGGCATCAAGAACAGTCTGCACAAGGGAACTTTCTGAAATGACTTCACCTCTGCAGAAATAAGTTGCTCATTGATATCCTTGACACTAGCAAGGACTGTCGATATCATCTTCCTCATGCATAATCTTCGGCTCCATCTCTTTACGCAACAGTGCAATTTTAGCCTCATTGCGACTTGCATAAAGACCAACCAAAATATCCCAAGCATGTTTTGCAGATTTTGTTGAACGGATGTGAGGAACAATGTTGTGCTTTATAGATAATGCAATCAATGCATGAGCCTACGCATATTTTACATCCCAACGAGCTTGTTCTGCCATAGGCAAAACAACTCTAATAGCAACAATCCTTGCAACAAGACCTTCAACATCCTCAACATCGCCTACATCCTCAGAACCAGGATGTACATCAATGCCCTGCACAATAGTCCAAACGCCCTTTGACACAAGAACATGTTGCATCATGTAAGCCTGCATAGGGTAATTGTCCCCATCCAAGCTGTCTTCAACAACAAACATCTTGAACACATCTGTGTTGTTGTCAGCCATGGTAAATGCTGCACCTGATGTGAAAACTGCCCAAAAATAGGAGAAATGGAGCGGGAACAACACGTGCTATATAGCACACACCGTAGAAGACTTTAAGACACCTGTTATGCAGAAAACGACATTGACACAAACTTTGCACAAAATGACGAAATAGCCTGTGCAGCACTGCCTGTAGTGGAACGGAGGCCGAAATGAGCCCGAATTAGAAATATGAGCAGACCAAGCTCTAAGAGCTCTCCCAAAGTATTTGTCGACCTGCGAACGCTCACCAAACCTCATTGAAATCGGAGAAAGTGAGCAGGCGTATGCTGGAGCAGCTCGCGACTAAGCCCGGGAGGACGCAACGTGCTCTGATACCAATTGTTGGAATTAGGGTTGCAGAGAAACGCACTCACGTTTTTCCTTGATACGAGCCGCTCTTTGCAATCCTGATGCTTCCTCAAAATGCTCCATCTGCACAAAAATATCAAATTGGATTGCAAATTAACCTGCATGAATGTATAGGTATAAGGTCTTGTAGAGAATATCAACTTTGATACTTGAGAAGTTGCATCAAACCCTCACCTTGAGGCATCTGCACATTGGACTTTTCCACTGTGGACATTTGTGTACCTCCATGTGATCTTCTTCCCTATCCTTCATTGTGTGCCTTCTCCTCATTTGGAGGGAAGCACCCCTCATCATACTCCAAGAACCAAGGCAAGGTAAACTCTTCTCTTGAAATTGTGGGCTATCTGCTTTGGGTTAAATACATGCTCCACTTTCTTGATTTCAAGCATTGTTTGCAAGCTTTTGACAAATTTGATGTTGAACTTGTGCTTCCGCAACCATCTAACACAAGTAATAGCATCGTAAGCAAAAAATCTATATTCTTTATTCTTAATGTAAATATCTAGTGCGCATACCTCCAAAGAAATCTTTTGTTAAGTATGGAGCTTGATTTACCCCTTGTAATTTTTTGTATTAAACACGCACATTTGTAAGGCCCCTGTTATGAGGAGAAGCCATCGTGCGTAAAGAAAAATCACTCGCCAAAAGCCAAAATTTTATTGGGTTAGTCTCAAGCAAAGCTCGAGACTGGCTTCATCGGAATATTATGGCCGGAAAGTGGTCGGACAGTGGTCGGAAAACGGCCGGTCATTTGGCCGTTTGGCCGATGGCCGGTAGTCAATGATGGGTGGCCAAAAGTCAATGGTCGGTGGCCAGATTCATGGCCGGTGGCCGATTTCAATGGCGGACTTGTCTTCTCAAGGGCGGTCACACATGGGCGGATTGGAGAGTCCATTTGGACTTGTCTACACAAGGGTGGCTACACACGGGTGCCCTCATGAGAGAGGGCACCCCTTTTGGCCTATAAAAGGAGGCCATTTCTACACACATTTATAGTGTGTGAAGTTGATGCAACAAGATGGGTGTGAGGTTGTGAGAGTGAAGCAAGGCGGGAGCTCTATTAAGGGTATAATCCTTTGTAACCTACTTCTTGTTTGAAGTACTAAAGCCATTGAGTGGCTGCTTTCCCATGGATGTAGCCCACATTGGGTGAACCACGTATAGCGTGTGTGCTCTCTCTCTCTCTTTCTCTCGTGTGTGATAATTTGTCTCTCTCCATTAAGTAAACTACCCATTCATCTACTTAGTTATGTCCTATTTCCTAACATCTTTTCCTTGCATCAGCCAATACTTTGCCCACCTCAAATTGTGATCCTTTTTTTGCAAGACCTAGCTCATAAGTAAAGGTTTTTCTTCAATGTAGTAGTTTAGCATCGAGTTCAAATGTATACTTTGGATACTGGTCTGTAAATTATCGGCCTCTTTTTTAATTGATAACCAAAAAACCTCGATTCGAAACCACTCTTGAAAGACTCTAGATTCTTTTATGTTAATAAAAAATCAAGTTTGTCAATTAATTTCCCCCTAAACTAGAGAGAATAACAACATTGGGACTCAATGTACTTACTAGTATGAGGGATGTCTAAACTCTTAACATTTTCTTGATCAATTTTAGCCGTCATATGGAAAATGAATGTTTTTTTTATTGGGGGAAGGCTTGCACAAGCTAGCACGTACAATCTTTCCTCCATCAACCACTTTGGATGACTGATCCACTCAATTGTGCACAATATCCTACATCGATGCCCATAGGAATCAATTTCAAATTGTACTTTAAACTTGTTTTCTTATATCAATGGAGAGTTTGAATTAACCTACCTCCACCAATCATCCCCCAAGGTAGGGTCAACAATGGCCAATGCTTGTTTTGTAATTTTTTTGGATGGCCCGTCGTTTCAAAGGATGATTTTTTGTATTGGGCTTGATTTTTTGTATTATACCATTCTATCTTTCTCCACTATAATCTTTTTCAGAGAAAGGGTGTATTTTTCCTACACATATGGTGCTAATGATAAGTCTATTCTTTTGACATCAAAACTTTATAGTACTAATTGAAGACTTCAATGCCACTTATAGCATGAAGAAGTTGCGACATCAGAGCTACAGGCATATTGTACCATGATTTCTTTCCTACCCTCTTGTCAATGTCTATCTACATCCAATTGTAGACTACACATGCTAGTTTCTCCATGATTGCTTCCTTTGAAGCAAGCCCCATTACTTGCACCATCCGTGTATCATGTCCATGTAAGAGGTAGCCATGTATTCGGTCTCATTCAATCTACATCAAATTTAAGCATAAAAAATGATAAGATTATTTGATACTAAATCTAGCTGCACAAATAAATAGATTCAAAGGATTTAACTTGTTTATATGCATCACAATGCTCAACATATCAACCTCATTTGAAGAATCCACTGCCACTAGTTCTACTTGAACTCTTGGGTGTAGATCGTTATCTTTTTCGTGAGCAACACCTAAAACCAAAGGGGAGGTCACATACTAATTTCATTTTACAACATGCAATTGAGTTAACACCATTAACAATAGTGCTTACTCTCTTTAAGAACTCCCATCCAAGTGGCTAGTCTATGGTTATCAATGCAAGATGTTCGGATAGAAGAAGAAAAGAAAGACAACAAAATATCTTCGGGTTCAAATAGGTAGAAAAAACACAGAGTACATTGGTGTACATTGTGGTAAATAGCCATAAGTACCCCAAGTTGAGACAAATGATCTATAGGTGTTTAATAAGAAAAAGGTAGGTGAAGTTCCCCAGGTGTACAATGGAGATTGAGTTTATGAGTTGGACACTGTGCCGGATGGTGTCCGCAAAATGTTGGGGATGGAATAGAATTATGAAGGCCATTGTTGGGTCAAGACTGTTCATTTTAGAATGAGGTATCCAGATTTAATCAAGAGAAGTAAATGCGACGGACATCTTATCTGCAAAAATAGCTCGTGTGCAATCAATGCAATGAGAGGATGGCCGAATGAGACTTCTTGGACAGGGAAGTTGCTAACTTCTATTTCATCAATTGGTATGTTGAGCTCTAGAAACGGAACACTACGATGCTTCTATGTGGTCAGAGTCCAGTTCTGCTTCAAGAAAATTCATGTGTTGTCTATTACTTGATTGCTGACTATAACTGGACCTGGTTGTTCATCCACATCGATAACCATAACCACCCCATCGCAAAGGGAGTGTTACGGCCGGTAATTTAGCAGATGAGAGAACCTGTGTCTTGTGTGGTGTCTAAATCACCAATGGATGGACCTAGGCATTTGCAGTTGAATCTTGCAAAGCAGATGGTGAAGGGAGCAATAGTTCGAGAAAATGGGAAGCAACTAACGAGTAATGAGATCCTCTCTATATTGGAAGAGATGCAACCATTGATCCATATGCAAAGGTGTTGTTTTATTTTCTCATCTCCGTACCTTTTTCACTTCCTTCTAGCTGACATGCATGTATGTAATATTAATGTTTGGTTTAAACACTGGATGAGAGAAGCAACTACTACACATATTGGAGAAGTTGTAGAGTCCCAATTGATTTGGTTGAAAAACAATTGCAGCTATAGGTTTTTCTACGATATGTTATTTTTAGGGCAATCCATTGACCATAACAAAAGATGTCATGTGTTCAAAATGTCTATCAATGGCCATGGATCTGGTGTTGAGCTAGTAAATAAATGTAGCAAGATGGGAGTGGGGACTTGCGAAGAAGCTGGGTTTTGTTCGATCACGTATATAGGGTAGTGGGGTGGACAATAATGGCAACACATGTCTACAATCCTGCGTAAGGCCAGCTCCACAACTTCCTACTTTTTGTTCGTCCATTTGTAGCATTGTTCAATGATAAAACTTTGTAGGATTCAAGAAATGCAAAGAATTGCCATCTGCAAGATTAAGGAAGAAGACACATAGGCATAGATCATGTTCCGGGAAATGATGAATTCAGTGTTGCTAGACAGAAAACACCATCCAATTGATTTTAGAGAACTCATGGCAGATGAGGCTGGAGAAAACTGGAAAGCTATTCAAATTGTATTCAATGGAGGACCTGACAATGTTATGGAAGGAAAAGAATTCTCATGCTTGTTTCATTGGGAGCAAAGCTTGCACATTCACATCATGCAATATGTGCATAAAAATTTCCAAGAAAGCACAAGCGTATGTGTAAATTGTGGCGATCTGCAAGGACCGAGGAAGAAGAAACCAGCTTCTACTGTTCTATACGAGCTTGGTGGGCTTCTAGAAAAGTATGTGACTATAACTTGTCGCAAATGGATTGTTGGCTAATTTGATGGCATGTACGGTACCTTCGCTATAGAAAACACTTCGTTGGGGTAAACATTGCCAAGCAATTTTTTGGTAGAATCTTGTATTTTAGTGCTCAAATGCAATCCCATAATAACAAAATGTTGCAAGAAGTGGATGATATGTTGTACATTATAACTAAAAACCTTGCTAAAACAAAGTACGCAAGTTGGCTTGCTGGTGAGAGAAACATAGAAATGATGAGCTTGTATGATGCATGCATATCTAATCTATCAAACACTTTGCTTCAAAGTGTGAAGATGCTTGCTTTTGTCGAGGGTAGATATCATGGAGCTGTACCATCTGTAGAAATACTTGCTCGTAGACCACAACAAGGCCAAGCACCAGGCCCAATTGCTAGTGCTACAGAGAGATTGAGGATGGAATCAGAGGTACACCATTCTATCAACAATTGGCACTGGAGGGAGATAATATTACAGTAGCCAAGAAGAAAAAACAGGTTGGGACAATGATCTATGAGGAGGAGAATGCTTCACATCAAATTAAGTATCTCACTCAAAACATCCCGTGAACTCGTAGAGGTCTCCCATCAACTACCAGAGTTGCCATCCAAGTAGTCAAAGAACACGACTGTGGGCTAGTGGTTGAGGAGACATACACTCATAAGACAATGTGGGCAATCCACTGTATACCAAAGGAAAGTAGTGTTCAACTTCACTGGTAGTTAGGATCGAGAATTGGTAAATGCAAAAAAAAGATATAAAGAACACAGGAGCAAGCGTTGTTGCACCATCCTTTTGTGGTGTTCGGACATGGGAAAGGTGTGATGTTAGTGCTCACAGTAATGGTTCAAATGCACAATTCATGTGGTTCTACAATGATAGTGTAAATCACACATGGAAGATCTGTAACACAATCACTCAATGCCCTGCAAGGGTCCCAAGTATATGGCCAGTGGAAAAGGGAACAAACATAATTGCTTCAGAGTTTCTAGAATTTGAGACAAGAGGTTTCACAATAAAGAAGGTTGCAATTAAGGAAACCAATAATGTGCGTTATCGGCCAGGAGTATCAATACAAGCCTCTAAGAGAGTTGAGTTGAAAGTAACCATGGAAGCCCAATTCAGCACATTGTTGTGAAGGCAGGCATGCATGAAAAATTCATGGTAGAGACATCTTCTTCACAAGTCCACGGCGAGAGGTATGAAGTTCATGTTGCAAGTAGCCCGATGTGTATATGTGGAGACTTCACATAATGAGTAGCATAAAGAAAACCATATATGGCATGCAAGCTTATTTATTTCATCTTCCTTTGCTACTTTGGCTTGGATCTAAACCACAATATGTTTATCCATCAGAGCAAGATGACAAATGAGGATCTATTGACTTCATAAGCTCTAATTTACATATGAGTGGTGAGGAAGGCACATCCTTCTCTCCTAACGACAATACATGTGTGCCATTGGATCTAAAAATCATATTTTTGTGCTCATAGCAACACTTAAGTAATGGTCCTAGGCTATGCAACCATTCTCGAGCAAGTACCACATATGCCTACTCCATATTCATAACCTGGGAATCCAAGGATGTGATATTCCCTTGAATTTCCAACGGTACAGCTCTCACTTGAGTGTCCCACACCTCGCTATCATAGTCGTTCATCATCTCTACCTTGTAATGGTGGGAACTCAAAGTTTGGGGCAAGTTGAGCCGTTTCACTAACCCACATTTAATGAAATTGTGTGTAGCACCGTCATCTACCAAGATACGCACCTCGTGTCCTTGAATAGATCCGTGCATATGCACTAGCTCATGTGGAACTGAAGTTCTGCTGCCACATGGAAGATGTTATACAACATTCATGCACCACCTCACTGTGTGTTATTTACACATTGGAGAAACGTGAGGAAGAATCAAGAGGCAATATCTGCACCATGTGCATTGCTCTCTCCTTGCCCTGGGGAGAATATTTTCCCTTGGGACAATCCTTTTTGCCATGGCCGTTTCCTAAGCATTGAAAACATACTTTTCCTTTTTTGCCTTCCCCAATTCTTCTATAGGGAGAATCCCTCTAGGACCCTTGGATTTTTTGGATGCCTCTGAATTGCCTACTATAAAATTCCTCTTATTATGCCCATGTTGTTTACGTGTATTACCATGTGTATTGTCAGGCACGTGAGTATTGTGTAGTGTCTTATCATCGCGATCATCATGGTTGTGAGCTTGTACTATGGACTCGTCAAGTGTTTTGGGATCTTGTATCTTGACATGTTCTTAAGCTCTAGCATCAAACCGTGGATAAACTTACACGCTTGCTAAAAGGTATCTAATCCTTCCAACTTGAGGATGACATCCCAATAGTGCGAGATATATTCCAGCAACGATTTATGTTGTCGCATGGAACACTTATCCCAAGCCGATCAATTTCTATCCGATTCATCTTTGGATAGAAATTCCTTTCTAAATACAGCCTCAAAGGCTTTTCAAGTCTGTGGTATGATGTTCTTCTCCTTGAGAGACATCCACCATTTATAGGCCTTGCCTTCCAATGGAAAACTTGTCTGCATTTGAAGTACGTAATAGATCATGAATTCCTTTCCAATTACTGAGAAAGATATTCAATGCATCCTTATTTCACTCTCTTTCCTATCCCTTAAAATTCGACGGTTTTGTATTTTTCAACAAATCCTTCACCTCCTTTTGAGTGAGGGAGTGCAGAGAATCTGGAGGGGACCCTGCCCTTGATCGGAGCCTTGGTCCTACATATGTATTAGCAGGACCCTTGGCCTGCTATTGTATGAATTGGACCACTAAAGTGGATAATTTACTAACATTTTTCATTCAAAGATGAAAAATTCTTTTCCACCACAGATGCTTGAAACACTTACAAATTTCTGCCGTTGAGTCCTAAGCCAGCCAAAGCCAAAAACTTCACGATTGTGCCACTCTGCATCGACAAGACATGAGTGGATGACCATGAAACTTTGCGAGGGTAGGGAAAGCACAATAATTCTTGCCCTTGCAAAGTTTCATGGCCATCGCAATCCATCTCGATGGAACACGGCGACACAATCGCCAACTTCTTTGAATGGGTAGGGAAATCACACTTATCCCCACCCTTGAAAAAATTCATGGCCATTGAAATCTATCTTGACGGTTCAAAGCGGTACAATCACCAACTTTTGGCCATTGGGCCCAGCGAGTCTAGCTAAAAAATTGGCTATTGTGCCACCTTGCACTGACTAGATGGGAATGGATGGCCATGAAACTTTGCACGGCCAAGGGAAGCATACTAATTTCCATCCTTGTAAAGTTTCATGGCTGGATGATCTGTCGGGATGATCCAGGGAGACATAATCCTCAACTTTTGGCCGTTTGAGCCCGTTTGTAGGGGCAGGGGAAGCACACTAATCCCTATCCCTACAAAGTTTTATGGTCATCGCAATCTGTCTCCATGGTCAAGGGCGGTACAATCACCAACTTTTGACCATTGAGCCCTTCACAAGCCCAAAAAAAATAATAATTGTGCCGGCTTGGACTGACGAGATTGGAAGGGATGACAATGAAACTTTGTATGAGCAGGGGAAGTAGACTAATCCCGGCCTGTGAAAATTTTCATGGTCATCGCAATCCATCTTTATGGTCAAGGATGACACAATCGCCAATTTCTGGTCGTTGAGTCCAAAGCAAAAAAATTGTCGATTGTGCCATCCAGGATCCTTGCAAAGTTTCATGGCTGGACGATCTGCCATGAAAATCTGTTTGGATAATCCAGGGAAGACACAATCATCAACTTTTGGCCGTTTGAGCCCATTTGTAGGAATAGAGGAGTCACACTAATCCCTACCCCTGCAAAGTTTTATGACCATCGCAATCTATCTTGATGGTCAAGGGTGGTATAATCACCAACTTTTGGCCATTGGGCCCTTCGCAAGCTCAAAGCCAAAAAAATGACGATTGTGCTGGCATGGATTGACGAGACTGGAAGGGATAGAAATGAAACTTTGTATGGGTGGGGGGAGTAAACTAATCTCCACCTGTGAAAATTTTCATGGTCATCGCAATCCATCTCGACGGTCAAGGACGACACAATCGCCAACTTTTGGCCGTTGAGCCTTGGTGAGCTCAAAGCAAAAGAATTGTAGATTGTGCCACTCAAGATCGATAAGACGAAACCCGATTGGCCATGAATTATTTCAGGTACAAGGAAAGCACACTTATCCCCACCCCCTATAAAGTTTCATGGCCATCGTAATCGGTCTCAACGGTCAAGGGTAGCACAATTGCCAACTTTTAGTCTTTGGACCGTTGGCGAGCCCAAAGCCAAAAAATGGGAATTATGCTGCCCTATACCAACGAGATGAGAACGAATGGACATGAAACTTTGTAAGGGCAAGGAAATCACACTAATCCCTACCCGTGAAAACTTTCATGGCCATCTCAATCCGTCTTCACGTTCTAGGGACGACACAATCGCCAACATTTGGTCGTTGCTTGGCGAGTCCAAAGACAAAAATTTGGCAATTGTACTACCCTAGACCAACGAGACAGAAGCCCTTGTCCATGAAACTTTGTGGGGGCAACCAAAGTACACTAATACCTACCCTTGCAAAGTTTCATAGCCATCAAAATCCGTCTCGACGGTCCAAGGCAATAGAATCGCCGTCGTTGGCCCTTGGCAAGCCCAAATCCAAAAAATTGGCGATTGTGCCTCCTTGGATTGACAAGACGAGAACAGATGGCCATGAAATTTTACAAGGGCAAGGTAAGCACAATGATCCCTGCCCCTACAAAGTTTCATGGCCATCGCAATCCGTCTCGACGGTCTTGGGTGGCACAATCGTCAACTTTTGACCGTTGGGCCCTTGGCAAGCCCAAAGCCAAAAAGTTGGCAATTGTGCCACTCTAGACCCACAAGATGGGAGCGGATGGCCATGAAACTTTGCAAGAATAGGAGAAGCACACTAATTACCACCCCTACAATTTTTCATGGAAATCAAAATCCATCTTGATGTCGAGGGCGGCACAATTACCAACTTTTGATGTTAGGCGCTTGACGAACGAGCCCAAAGTAATCCATCTCGATGGTTTAAGAAGACACAAGCTCCAATTTTTTTCCCTTGGACCCTTGACGATCCCAAAGGCCAAAAATTCGTGATTGTTCCACCCTGTTGTGGATGTGCGTTTACGCGGATGCGTGCATGTGTGGTGCGGTGTGCATGCGGGAAGGAGAGTACACAATGTGTGGGTGGAGCAAGACTCTACCAATGAGCTACCCCTTATTCTTTGTATATGTACACAAGAATAAGCTATCAGTTGGGAGGGCGTCCATAGCTTGGGCGGTCGGGCAAGGTACAGACGCCTATACCCCAACAATCCCCCACTTAAAGGTGAATGTGCCAATAAGTGGGTCCTACTAGCTAAACTGCTAGTATGTATAAGAAAACAGGTGAGAGACTCTCTCAACCTATGTCCACTGGCTCGCTTAGGCAATGGCTCGCTTAGGCAACCTACATGCATCCGTACCGGCTCTGGTGGTAGGCGAGCGTGCGTACCCACATTAGAGCCTACATGTAAATCCCGGAGACTACTATGTATGGTCTACAAAACTCCACTATACATCATGCTTATGTTAGTCATCGCACGACTGACAATCTCTGCTGCAAATGCTCCCATTGCAGAGCTGCTAGGTTGGGCCTCGATACTAATAGGTCGTACATGAGATGTCCGAACGCTGACAAAATCTGCACAAACTTGGTTGTACTCGCCTCCCCTGTGCTATATGCATACTCTGTATCATCAGGACTAGCTGTCACAAATGGATGTGTCAACTCTAACTCGTGGAAGACCACGTCCCTCTCATCCATAGGGACTTGATGCATGTGTCATGATATCACCTCATCAGCCTCTATCATGAGCATAAAAAACTCCATATCTGTCATCTTTGCTTGTGTCTCTAGGGAGTAGATCTGCTCTACCTCTACTTACACAAACTCTGACAACACCACCTTTTGATGTTAGGCGCTTGACGAACGAGCCTAGACCGCTCTACCTCTGTCTCTACAGAGTCTACTGACACATCCTACATAGCTAAATGCTATGTATTTTGAACATGGTGGAGCTCACCCATGAAGGAGACACGTCTCATCTCTTGCTCAAAGCATGCCAGCAACACAATAAATACTATGCCATCTCGTACCTCAGACACATGAATATGATATACCAAGCCGCCGACATCTGAAAAGACTTCTCTCTAAAGCAATATCTGACAACCAAATTCTGCTAACTGTCTCACTGAGATCAAGCTCTGTCTCAGCTGAGGAACATAATGTACATGCCGTAGCGTATATGATGCACCATTGGGAAAAAAAAAACAAACATCTCATGCACCCTCTATGTCACATGTTGAAACATCAGCAAGTTGTACGCAACCAAGTCTCCCACTAGAAAATGTGTTGAACCACTCACGACATGGTGTGACGTGGAAAGTAGCATCGCTATCTAGTAACCTACCGTGGAGAAAGTGTGCTATCCATAGACATATTTGCAAGAGGTACACTCGAGGCAAGCATGACATCACCTCATTGATGTAAAATGCCATTGTAAGTGCCTCTCTAACATGTGTTAAAGCTGTATTTGCATCACACATATATCTCCACTACTATCTCATACGTTTGAAACAACAACGCCTAATGTGCTCTGTGTGACCACAATGCCAACAACGCAAATATCAGCAAGAACGAGATCATTGTCCCTCAATAGTCATTGTTGTAGACTCTAAATTGTGACACATGTCTGCAACCATAAGTCGATGTCAAGAAATTATGGCAAGAAAACCTTGGAGAAATCCGACAGAGTCTCCCCTGTAAACTGAGTAAAACCTCAAGTATAATCTCTATCATATACCATGCCAAAATGGCAACAAAGTGGGAGATAACTCGACCACTACACAATCATGGAAAACATGATCAAACGCATCAAAACCGATGCTCACATATGCATAAAAGAACTCCACAATCTAAAAACTGTAAGCATATAATCTAGAACAAATGCTCAATCGAGCGTAAAACCCATAACCATATACTCAAGTAGAGAGAAAACTAGCTCAAAACGCATCCCACAAGAGAAACTGCTTACAAAAGTCTGCAAAAAACCTGTGAAACCTGTGATTGGCTAAGTCGGTAGACACACTAGCATACACAATCTTCACTCTTGCGAGCATGGATACAAGAACATCAAACTATGTCCAAGCTGACAAAACCTGTCAAAGTGAGAGTCCAACTCGACCACTAAAGTCTCCGAAAGAGGACTCTAAACCATAAACCATAACACTACTCAATCAACCACGGAGTGACCGTGCATAAACAAGCACCAGAAGAGTTGCAATTCGGAAAACCGATCAATGCAAAAACAATGCTCTCGAGAGAGCTCACCGACACTCAAAAGTGCTCGCCAAAATGTATGTATAATGGGCATCAACCATGCGCCGTAACCATATGCAAACCCATTTGTAAAGACCATGAATACAAGCCCAAAATCAATGCCAAAGTATCATGTGAAAACCTATGAAAGAAGCTCCACATGTGTGCTCCAAAAACCGTGTCTCTCAAGAGACCGCTTCGATGGTGTGTAAACGCCTTCGTACTTCGTTGCCCAAATCTACCAAAAATCCTCAAACCACAAGCTCTGCACAAGCTGAAATTTCATCTTCAGCTCAAAATTTATGCACCTAGCTTTGAGCACATGCCGTGCTTCAAAAAGTGCATCAAATTCACACACTATGCGAAAACAAAAAACATGCAATTATGTATACAGTCAGTGTGAGCTGAATATTAGCAAAACGGTGAGGAATTGGCAAAAAATTTCTTCTGCAAAGTTGTAGACCATGTTAAAATGGATGGGCTTTGACGGGAAGAATATTCAAATTTTTCTTCTAGAAGGAGAAAAACAAATCTGAAAACAGTGCTTCTGTGCACACAATTTTTAGGACAGCACCTTCACTTACACACATCTTTCACACTGTCTTCTGAGCTTCCACACGAGCATACATCACTCTCAGCTAAGCTCACAAGCTCCCATTGCATTCTCACAAAGTTTTCAAGATTTCTTGATCTCTCCACCATTGAGAACAAGCGAGCTATCACCTTGAAGCTCTCAAAACCATCATACTCCCGGCCATCGCCAAGCCGTAGCTCTGATACCAATTGTGGAGGTGCGTATACGCGGATGCTTGCATACGTGGTGCGGTGTGTATGCAGGAAGGAGAGAAAGAGAGAGTATACTAAGTGTGTATAGAGCAAGACTCTACTAATGAGCTACCCCTTATTCTTTGTATATGTACACAAGAATAAGTTATCAGTGGGCGGGCGGGCGCCCATAGCCTGTGCGACTGGGCAAGGCACATACGCTTATACCCCAACACTTGGAAACACAAGAGGGGAATGTATGGCCATGAAACTTTGCGGGGGTAGGGGAGGCACACTTATCCCCACTCTTGCAAAGTTTCATGGGGGCCATCACAATCCGTCTCGACGGTCCAAGGTGGCACAATCGCCAACTTTTAACTGTTGGGGCCTTGGCGAGCTGAAAGCAAAAAAAATGACGATTGTGTCGTCTTGGACCGCCGAGATGAGGTCGGATGGCCATGAAACTTTACAACAGTGGGGAAAGCATACTAATCTATATCCTTGCAAAGTTTCATGTCCATCGCAATTCGTCTTGACGGTCCAAGGCAACAAAATCGCTAACTTTTGGCCGTTGGCGAGCCCAAAGCCAAGAAATTGGCGATTGTGCCGTCCTACATCGACGAGACGATATTAGATGGCCATGAAACTTTGTAGGTGCATGGAAAACATACTAATCATTATCCTTGTAAAATTTCATGGCCATCAAAATATGTATCGACTGTCCAGTGGAACATAATCACCAACTTTTGGCCGTTGGACACCCTTGGTGAGCCCAAAGCCAAAATTCGCGATTGTGCCACCCTGCACTGACGAGACGGGAATAAATGGCCATGAATCTTTGCAAGGGTTAGAGAAGGACACTTATCCTGTCCTCTTCAAAGTTTCATGGCCATTGCAAACTGTCTCGACGGTCAAGGGCGGTACAATCATCAACTTTTGGTCAGTAGGCCCTTGGCAAGTCCAAAGCCAAAAAATTGGTGATTGTGCCACCTTGGACCGACGAGATGAGAACATATGACCATGAAAATTTGCATGGGTAGGAAAAGCACATTTATCCTGGCCCGTGAACAGTTTCATGGGCATAGAAATCCGTCTCGATAGTCCAAGGTGGCACAATCGCCAACTTCTCACCGTTGGGCCCTTAGCGAGCTTAAAGTAAAAAAATTGGCGATTGTGCCATCGTGGACCGGTCAGATGGGAATGGATGGCCATGAAACTTTGCAAGAGTACGTGAAGCACATTAATCCCTATCCTTGCAAAGTTTCATGTCCATCGCTATCCATCTTGACGGTCTAGGACGACACAATCGCCAACATGTGGCCGTTGGGCCCTTGCTGAGCCTAAAGTCAAAAAATTGGCGATTGCCCCATGTTGGAACGAAGAGACGGGAACAAATGGACATAAAACTTTGCAATGGAAAGAGAAGCACACTAATACCTACCCATGCAACTTTGATATAACAGGTGCTAGCATCAGTCCCAGAGACTCATATTCTCCACATGTAGTGTCATGCCGTGGTTCAAGGACCAGGCTGCTAGTGGGAAGGGAATTATAGGAAAAAATGGTTATAAATAAGGAGGTAGGGAGGAGGATTCATTCACACAATTCCCAGGGCATCACACTGTAGTATTGCATGGGTCCAAATTAGTGTGCTTTCATTACCCTTGCAAAGTTTCATAGCCATCCATTCTCGTCTCGCGGTCCAAGGTGGCACAATCTTAAATTTTTTTGCTTTGAGCTCACACCAACGGCCCAACGAAAAATAGTTGGCATGATGCCATCCTGGACCGTCGAGAAAACTTTTGATGGCCAAAAAACTTTGCAGGGAGGGGGAGACTAGTTTACTTCATTGGAGAAATGTATCATATAACCCCATTCTTTGAGTAGCAGACAAGAAATTAGTAGTGCACCTGTAGATGCAGGTATTTTTGATTGACATAAATGTCTCCAATTGTGTTGTAACTTGTTTTTGGCCTCCATAAGTCCTTAGTAAATCATGGAACTCTTGGGAGCAATTGTGGACTGTTGGATACAACTCGTTGCAAAGTTTCATGGTCATTCGTTCCCGTTTTGTCGGTCCAAGGCGACACGATCATTATTTTTTTGGCTTTGGGCTCGCCAAGGGCCCAACGGCCAACGCCCAATTACTCACGTGGTGCTCAAGAATGGATGCATACAACCGTGCCAATGTGTGTCCAACCATAAGAGAGAGAAATGAAATGACATGTTATATTAATGTCTTCAAAAGGCCAAAGTGACCTATGAGACCAGAAAGTTACAATGCGGTTTATCTGATACAAAGTCTGATTAACAAATTAAATTAAACTAGGATAACAAAATATAAATACTGCGGAATCCTAAACTAAGCTGATAGGTGTGAAAGGTGAAAGGCGTGAATTTCATGAAATTGAAGCGAGCGAACATTACCAAGCCAAAAAAAAGGTGAAAAAAAAAGATAATAATTTGGGGAGGCAAAAGTTGGGGGGGGGGAGATAGAACAATAAATTAACACTAAACGTGTTTCGCTATATAAAGCTCTTCAGTAGTGTTAATTCTTTTACAAGGATTGGGGGCTTTTAAATAAGGGTTGGGGGTTAGGAACTCAAGGTGGGTACAAAAGGTGAGGATTAAGAGGAGGATAGAAGGCTCATTGGTACAAAGAAGTGAATGCAAGCATCTTTTGGTACATAGAAGTAAATAAAAGCACCATTTGAGGGGTAATATCAAGAGGAGAGAGGCTAGATGGTTCAAGGCATAAAGTGAAAAAATAGGGAAGAATAACCCTTTTGAGGGGCACAAAAAAGGAAAAAGGGACAAGACAAATATACAGATTGACATTAGAGGGGGGGGGGGGGGGGGGGGGGGGGGGGGGGGGGGGAGAGGGGGGGAGGGGGGGGGGGGGGGGCGAGAATTTTTGGTTAGCAACTTCCCGAAATTAGGCGCATTGAGCCAATAGATCAGGGGCTTGGGGAGGTGGGATAGTTCAGGTGTGTTGCCAAGTTGAAGGGTGAGAGGTTTGATAAAGGTATGAGAGAGATTAAGGTTGCGTGTAAAAGGTAAAAAGGGAATTTTGACCACAAAGGGGGGGGTCTTTTGATTTGGGTTTCTTCATTAAGAGAGAGTCTCTGTCATTGTAAGAGATAAGGGAGAAGCAGTTTTGAAGGAGAGCATGGGGCTTGCTCTAAGTCTTTGGAAAAACCGTTCACGAATGGTAAGGAAGCCATCCACGGAGCTCTCTCTAATGATATATCTTTTAAGCTCTGAAATGATAAAAGCGGTTTTTTGGTGGGTGGGGTGCCAAGATTGCCAAGGAATGTAGTTGTAAGCGTTAAGACTTTTTGAAAGCAGTGAGAATCAAGAATCCTTGAATGAGAAAAGGAGGGTCCATTGAAGAAATGAATGTCAAGGATCGAAGCTTCCATGGAAGAAATGATCGGGGAATCTTGATATGGTTTTGGAGTGGCGACCCGTAAAGCTTGAGGATTTTTTCAAGATCAATAAAGGAGCCCTGCCAAATGCCGAAGGCATCATCAATGTATCTTATAAAAAAGAGGAGAGAGGGATGGGAGGGAAGGTTGATACTATCTTCTAAGTGACAAAGAAAAAGGTAGGCATAGACAACCGCGAAATTGGAACCCATGGCAGTACCTTTGATTTGTCGCCAACATTTCCCTTGGAAGGAGATGTAGTGGTGGTTAAGGACAAGAGAGGCCAAAGAGAGGATGAGACTTGCTTTAGGTGAGGAAAAATGGTGTTGGATAGAGACAGAGAGGGCAAGCAAACCTTGTTGAATGGGAATGCTAGGGTATAATGATTCAACATCAAATGTGAAGAGAAGGACATTAGAAGGAAGGACAAGGGAGGCGATATCCTTGATAAGTGAAAAGGAGTCTTGGAGGTGTTGCCTCTTTGTGAGAAGGATAGGGAGAAGCTGCAAGTGGAGCTATATAGAGGCACGCTCAAGAACATATCCCCTATAAGAGAAAATGGGGCACCCTACTAAGGAGGGTTTGTGGATTTTAGGAAGCAAGAAAAAGGGACAAGGTTTGGGTTCAAAAGAAAGAGGTCTCTTTAAAAGAAGGTAGAGCGCAATTGGTAAGAATGGAGGAGAGAAGAGAGGAAACGAAGGGGAGGGGAGCTGACTCCACAGGAGTGTAGGTGCTAGGAGATGTCTAGAGGCTTCCTGTATATACCAAGATTTGGATAAGATGACAGGTCCTAAATTTTTGTCTGCTTGCTTGATGATAATGGAAGGATCATTTTTTAAGGAAAGAAGGGCTTTCTTTAGAAAGGAAGGGGGTGAGAAGTGAGTAGAAGAGAAGGAAGTTTTCCAAAAGTTGTTAAGTTGTGAAGAAAGAGAGAAGAAAATATTTCTGAGATTAAGAGAGGGAGCTGGTGGGTACCAAGTGGCATTGGGGAGGGAGAAAGGAGTAGAGGTTGGGGAGATTTCTTTAAAAAAGAGCTTGAGTTGGTAGCTTCTTTCCAATTTAGAAAAAGATTGTTTTAGAGAGGAGAGAGGAGGAGGGGAGGGGGGAGGGATATACTTAAGGCCTAAACCAAGAAGCTTCTTTTCACAATGAGAAAGCGTGCGTTTTGAGAGATAATGGCAAGCCAAGTTAGTGACCTTGTTTTCTAGCTCAAAAATTGTTTGCTTTCCTATAATAATCACCTTGAAATAGAAGGGTTAGTAGGAGGAAGCCAATACTTAAGTCTTCTTTTAGCAACACCATATGGGGAAGGAGTGGAGCTGGAGCGGGCTGTAGTGGGCAATCTTCTTTTATCAACGCCATAAGGGGAGTGTGGTGTAATGGGGACGTAGGTTGGTGAAAAGGGAGGAGGGGTCCAAAAAAGAGGAAAAAGGGGGGGGTTTGGAGAAGAGCAGATGGACCCACAAAGTAGGGTGCTCAACAACTACTTCCTCCTCCATCGCAAGTTTTTTGAATATCTAGGGTTTTTAGGAAGATTGGATGCAAGATGGGGAGATTTAGAGGGAAGAGGAAAAAGGGTGGGAGAGGGGTGGCTAGAAAAAGGAGGGGTATTAGGGGGTATTTGGGGGATTTGAGTAAAGTTGGATGGGAGGGGCTAGAAGGCCTAAGGAAGAGGGGTTTTTTTCAAGAAAGGTGGTAAGAGGGGGAGGGGGGGAGAGGAGGAAGCGTTATAAGGTTTTTTGAATGGTTGGCGGGGTTATTTTCTAAAGGGAGATTTATGTTTAGCAAAGGAAGACGAAGGTTGCAAGGGAGTGGAAGCCCATGGTTGTGAGGGAGTGGAAGCCAATGGTTTTTTAGAGGAAGGGGTTTTACAAAGATTTAAAGGCACCTTTTGGGAGAAGAGCTTACTCATTTGAGTGGTGACCTCATGTTGAACGAGCTCACTAACTGTATCTTCTTTTGGTAGAGCCTTTGCTTCGGCAAAGAGGGTCTCTTGGGACTCTTTCTTTAATTGTGAGCCGCTGATTCAATAGAAGTTGCCAAATGTGCTTGTAGGATGGAGTTTTGAACAAAAGAGTCTAGCTCTAGTAGAGAAGAAAGTTGATTGGCCCAAGTTTCGGGTAGAATTCTAGGGAAGGATATGGGTGAGAGTTTTTTAACAAGATCTTCCAGGCGTTTCTCTACCACCTCATGGAAGAAGTTAAAAAGCTTTTGGAGGTTATCTACTAGGAGAGTTTGGGCTTGTATGTAGACGTCGGAACAATCTAGTTGGTATTGTATGTTAAGGCTAACAAATTTGGTGTTAAGAAGGACTTGGGCACTAGAGTCTTCCAAAACAAGGCGTGGTGGTTTCATGCACAAGCTATTGGGAGCTTTATTGCTAGCTCGGAGGTTTTGGAGGTGAGATTTTGCTTTAGAAAGCTTGAGATTAATAGCCTTGAATTCTTGTAAGGAACCAGACACAATTTTGTCGAACTCTTGAGGTTTGGTGATGGAAGAAAGGGAGGGGAGGGAAGAAGAAGAGAGGATAGGATTAAGAGAAGAGGTATTGGAGCGAAAAGGGGAGGGGGAGGTAGTGAACGAGGAGGAAAAAGCACCAAAAGAAAAAGGGGCAATGAGGGAGGGATTGGGGAGCACTCCCCTTTGAGATCCAAGACCGATGGGCGCACCGTAGCTTTTGGCACCTTTCGAGGAAGGAGGAGAGAAATCAAATTCCTCCACGGGGAGGTTTGCCGTGAGCCCTTGAAGCTTTTCCGTGCTAAAGAGGGTTTTCTTCTAGGAGGAAGCGGGAGTTGAAGGGTTGGGTTGTGCGACAAGTGCAAAGGGGTTCGTGAGGGTGGAGGCCGAAACGAAACCCGGAAGAGTGATAGGAAAAGTCGAAGAAGAGGATATCGGTGCGAGAAAGTTAAAAGCGGTATTAGGTGAGGGGGAGCCGACGGTGGAAAAGCCGGAGCCGTTGGAGGAAAAAACGGCAACCGAGCTAGATGGTGAGAGAAAAGGGGAGGTTACAAAGGAGGGTGCGGGATTGCTATGGAGGGCGGGGGTGGAAGATGATTCCATGTTGACACTGTAGCAAGCAGGCAAAGCGGAGAGATGGGTTTTCCACACTATGAAGTTTCAAACTTCAAGTCGCAAGTAGTGGCGAAAGTCCTCCACTGCCTTAGTAACCCATAAGGAGTGACAGTTGCAGGCTAACTAATAGTCAAGGAAAAAAGGAGGGCTTAGAGAATTATGGAGTGTTAAAGAAGTGAGAGCTGCCGGCTAACTATTAGTCAAGGAAGGCTGAGAGACTTTGAGGTTGTGGGCAGGTTATAAAATGGTGAAAGGTTGCTTGAACCATAGTCGCAGAATGCAGTGGTTGTAGACGGCATTTGCTGTGTGGTGTTAGTCGCAAAATAAAGTATAAGCTGCAGACGGCATTTGATGTGCAGTGTTAGCTTAGGCGGCTAAGCAGAGCGGCCTCCGAAGTTGAGTGTGCGAAGTAGAGCCGGTGAGTCCCCGCTAAATTGATTCGGTGAAGCTGGCTTGCGAAGCTGATTCGGTGAAGCTAGCCCGTGAAGCTTGAGCACGCGACGCTGGCCTGCGAAGTGGAGAAGAATGCCCTTGGTGAGCAGCAGATGAAATCGGTACGCGGATGTATTTAGTGGCCCGTGAAGAAGACCGTAACGTCTCTCTTAACTGCAGGAGGCTTGAGGAATGGCACGTCGCAAGTTTGAGGCATAGCATGTCGCAACTCGACACTGTAGGCATGCCATTCTGTAAGAAATCTAAGGCTAAATAAGTAGTGCTTTAAACTGGGTGGCGCGTGCATTAAAGCAAGGGAAGCCCATACTGGCATGCGCACTAAATGCAGCAGCAAGCTAGGAACCCACTGCCGTGGTTGAAGGCTACATGCAGTGAAACTGTTGAAGGCAGCTACAGGCAGAGAAAACGCTGAAGGCAGCTACAAGTAGAGAAAACGCAACAGCGCCAGCTTAAGAGCTTGAATTGGCGCTCATTCTGTGCCCTCTGAAGGTGAGTGCGCCACTGTGGAGCGGATGCTGCAGGTGGCCAGTGATGCAGAGCTTGCCACTTGCGTTATTTGAGCGGCTGATGCGACGCTGCGGAGAGGATGCTGCAGGTGGCTAATCACGCCTTTGAAGAAGAGCGTGACTCTGCTGCTCTTCTCAAAGAAAATCTCGGCCCAGTAAAGACTACCCCCAGGTAAGTGTATGCATCTGTATGCTCCACAATCTCATGATCATATGTGAAAGTAGGTGCTGATTTCTTGATCCACTGTGGGGTGGTGTTAAACACCATAACCTTGGTTTTACCAAGGCTTACACACTATCCACTATCCTCTACAAAACTGTGTAATGCATCCAAATGTTGCTGCATACCCTCTGGTGATTTAGATATCAACACAATAGCATCAACATATAACAACAATGGGATCCACGTCCCTGCCAGCTGGGCACCTCTGTCAATGTAATCAGACACCTCATCAACATACATACCAAATAGAGTAGGAGACAATGGGCATCCCTGTTTCTCCCCAATAGTAGAGAACTAAATCAGATACCCCTACCGGAGTGCGTACATGTCCCATCACTGATCTGTGCAAAGCCATAATCCCTCAAATCAACTCTATGGGCACCCCCACCTTCTGTAGTCTGCGCATCAATCGAGCTCTTGGCACCATGTCAAATGCTTTGCGGAAATCCACAAAGCTACAATAATCCGTCTCCCATGTGGTCTCCCATGTGACCTGCCCTCCTCAATGATGCCTGTGAGTGTCAGAATATGATGCCTGTGAGTGTCAGAATATGATCAAGAGTGGAGAAACCCTTCCTGAAACCGGCCTGCTGACCCTTTGCTCGTACACCCTCACCCTCCGCCCAATTACTCAAGTGTTGCTCAAGAATGGATTCATACAACCGTGCCAATGTGTGTCCAACCATAAGAGAGAGAAATGAAATGAAATGTTATATTAACGTCTTCAAAAGGCCAAAGTGACCTATGAGACCAGAAAGTTACAATGCGGTTTATCTGATACAAAGTCAGATTAACAAATTAAATTAAACTAGGATAACAAAATATAAATACTGCGGAATCCTAAACTAAGCTGATAGGTGTGAAAGGTGAAAGGCGTGAAATGTGTGAACTAAGCAGTACAATGTGTAGACAATATGGGAGGGAAGTAGTCTGTAGAGATCCATCTTCATAGAGATCCATCTTCATCTGCACTCTGGACGACGAAAAAGTATGGCTCGAATCCTTTGCTGTAGCCTCCTTCGAAACTGTGTAGCTCCTCTTCTCCATCGGGGTCGACTAGATCCCTAGCTCCAATGCTCGCGAGGTCTATGAGAATGCCAGTAGTGCGGGCAGACCTCTCCACTGTTGGCTGCTCCTCTGTCTTTTCTTCTGGGTATACAATATCTAGTGTAAAGAAATCTGTGATCTGTCTCTGGGGTTGTGTCTCTTCAGCTCTCCTCAGTAAAGTTTCTCTATGTCTGTGTAACTCAAGTAGATATAGCCCAAGACATCTCTGATCCTCATAACTCATGACCCTAGATAGAGGCCCAAAACCTTTTCTAAATAGACAATGAAAACGGCCTCGTATCTCATAGTACACTATGCAATGACATATGTAATGTACCTTTGTCTCTGGCTCTAGATGGCATAAGCGGCATATCTTGCTATCTGTTGGTGTCCCTCTGAATCTGCCAGTCTCAATCTCGAGCTGATGTGAGGACGTGCGTATCTGGCCAATGACACAACGCAAACCATGAGAAAGATGCGTGTCCATATAGCTAGGTCGAATCACAAACCCATCCTCCGTGAGGTGGAGAAGATGCTCTCTATAGAAAGCCATCTTTGTGCCCAACTCTTGTATCGGCTCTATCCATGTCCTCCTCGTGTCCAGCTAGATCAGATCCTGACGAATGAGTCTATTAATCTCTACCCGCGTCAGAGACCTCAAGGGAGCCTGTAGAGAGTATTGAAAAGGAGGCAACCTGTCCATGGTGAAACCATGTGTCTGAAACCATGATGCCATCTGTGCATTCCAGCATGATGTATCCCCATCAAGAGCTAATTGTCTGGAGGACTCTAGAGCCACCTTGGCATATCTGTCTCTGGTAGTATCCCACAGACTGTGTACAAAGGAGACTGATCTGGTAAGCGCCTCAATCTCCATAAGGGGGGCAGCTAATTCCGCTCGAATGATATCATGCGGTACGGAAGCCTTGGCTCTAATCAGCCAAGAGATCATAGATACCAGGGGCTTCTCCATACGCCTCCAACCATCCTGGCCTACAGAAGGTCCCCAAACCTGCACCCCATATAACATAGTAGAGGCAACCAAAGTATCAAAGAGCCATAACTTTGTCCTAGGTTCTTGGAACTGGACCTGCGAACACATCCTCTCCATTCCTCCCAGAGCCGCACTAGCTCTAGTTAGTCAAGTCTCTGCTGCTCTTCTCAAAGAAAATCTCGGCCCAGTAAAGACTACCCCCAGGTAAGTGTATGCATGTGTATACTCCACAATCTCCTGAGCAGTAGGTACCGATCTCCTGAGAGAGAGAGAGAGGAGAGAGAGAGAGAGAGAGAGAGAGAGAGAGAGAGAGAGAGAGAGAGAGAGAGAGAGAGAGAGATTTGATTTGATTTGATTTGATTTGGTATTAACGTCCGCGGGGGCCCAGAAATGACCCATGGGACCTCAAAGTGATACATAGTCTCCCCTCTGGGGGGTGTATGGTGTGGTGTGTGTTATTCTCTTTTTGTGTTCCTATGAGTGTCTTTTGATGCTCAAGTATGCGGGTGAGGTATGTTCCGAGAGCTGTAGGGGAGGGGTTTGTCTTGGATAATAGGTCCGCAAAGGTAGAACAACCGCTTAGGGCTGGCTGAAAATTGATGCTTCTAAACGGATATGCACATCATGTACAATGAAGTTCAATAAAAGATTGAAATATTAATACTAAAATCTTGAAACTGCCGCATTAAAGTTATCATGATCATCGTCACTGTACGTGGATGCCTGGAATCGATCGTCATCCGAGAAAGTATTGCATTCGTCATCGAAGAGTTTTGTTGATGTCCGCTTCTATAAGTAGTTTCGGACGGGGGGGAGGGCACAATTGTGGAGGTGTCAGATGCAGTCGAGGGGGAAAGAGCAAGAAATTAAATGAAATAAAATGTTACACTAAACACCTTCAAAGGTTAAAATTACATTTGAGTCAAAACGGATACAATTAGTGTGAATCTAATCCAATGCTTAGGTACTAAAATAAAATGAAGTAAAGTGAAAGACTAAAAAATTAAAATCAAAACCCTAAAAGCGTAAGACTAAAATTGTCATCATCATCATCGATGCACATGGGACGTTCACAATGCTCGGGTAGTACGAAAGTGTCTCTTAGGTCAGTCCCTTTCTTAGTTGAATCCACCTCAAGAAAACCAGACTCTCCTCTACGCACAGTAGCGTTGCGACCATCCATGATTATCTTGAACCATTGCACGTCGAACAAGTCGACAAAAAATCCTGTATAATTGATCCTCAAAATCTCTTGTAGCGTGCCGAAGTAAGTGAGTTCCGCCACCACAGGATTTGCATCAGAGGACCGTCGTTGACTAGACTGTTCAAATTTTGCAATGATTCCACAATCTTGAGTAAAACGCTTTTTGTCGATCCGTTACACCCTAAAATGTTTACCTTTACACCATGATGTTGTGTATGACTTATACTACAACCAACAAAGATTATGAGTGGCCGTTCAAACATCTAGAAAGTAACTAGTCGTACATTGCAAACTTACCTTGGTCTCTGTGTCTGTGCAGCTCGAGCAAGAACAAACCCAAGCATCTCTGATCCTCATATCCCATGACTCTGGACAGTGGTCCAAAACCCTCTCTGAACAAGCAATGGAAGTGGCCTCGTATCTCGTAGTAGACGGGGCAGTGGCATGTGTAGTGCAACTCTGTCTTAGGCTCCATTTCACACAAGGGGCAAGTCTTGGCCTCTGCTGGTGGTACTCCGCTGTATCTCCCAGTCTCAATCCACAGCTGGTGAGAAGATGTGCGTAACTGGCCAATAGCACATCTTATCCCATGAGACAAGTAGGTGTCCATGTATCTGGGTCTCGTCATAAAATCATCCTCCGTAAGCTGGAGAAGATGCTCTCTGTAGAAAGCCATCTTCGTGCCCAACTCCTACGCCGGCTGTATCCATGTCCTCCTGGTGTCTAGCTGGGTCAGGTCTTGACGGATGAGCCTGGTGATCTCGGACTGTGTAAGAGTGAGAGATGGTGCATCCAATGAGTACTGGAAGGGTGGCAACCTGTCTATGCTGAACCCATGCGCCTGAAACCATGATGTCATCTCCCCATACCAACATGCTGTATCTCCCTGCATGGCTAACTGTCGAGAGGACTCAAGTGCAATGCGAGCATATGTGTCTCTAGGAAGTTCCCACATGCTGTGTATGAAGGAGACTGATCTGGTGAGCGCCTCAACCACTAATGGGGTGGCCGCTAGCTTTGCTCGAATAATGGCATGTGGTACTGATGCCTTGGCTCTAATGAGCCGTGAGATCATAGAGATCAGAGGTTTCTCCATGCTCCCCCATCCATCAGTGTGACCCGACCCCCCGTGATGATCCAATGAAGGTCCCCATATCTCGGCTCCATAGAGCAATGCAGAAGCCACCCAGGTGTTAGAGAGCCAGAGCTTCGTCCTAGGCTCGTGAAACTGAACCTGTGAACACATCCTCTCCAATCTACCCAATGCTGCACGGGCTCTAGTCAATTTGGTCTCTACTCTCTCCTGAGTGAGAATGCCGGTCCGCTAAAAACCACTCTAAGGTAAGTGTAAGCATCTGTGTACTCCACAGTCTCCTGGCCATATGTGAATGTAGGTGCTGACCTCCTGATCCACTGTGGGGTGGTATTAAACACCATAACCTTGGTTTTACCAAGGTTGACAGACAAACCACTTTCATGGGAAAATCTATGCAAAGCATCCAAGTGACGTTGCATCCCCTCCGGAGATTCGGAGATCAACACAATATCATCTGCATATAACAAAAGTGGGATCTATGTCCCTGCCAGCTGTGCACCTCTATCACCATCGCTCTCAATGTAGTTAGAAACCTCATCTACATACATACCGAATAGAGTAGGAGAGAGCGGGCAACCCTGCTTCACCCCAATAGTGGAGTGAACCGGTGTAGATAGTCCCTCAGGGGTGCGTACATGTCCAACTACTGATATGTACAATGCCATGATCCCCCAAATGAGCTCTGTGGGTACTCCTATCTCCTGTAGTCTGCGCATCAATCTAGCTTTGGGTATTGTGTCAAAGGCTTTGCGGAAGTCCACAAAGGTACAATAGATTCGTCTCCCATGAGATCTGCCCTCCTCGATGATGGCCCAGAGTGTCAAGATATGGTCAAGAGTAGAGAAGCCTCTCCTGAACCCTGCCTGCCCATCTGCACGTATTCCTTCCCTCTCTGCCCATCTACTCAACTGCTGCTCAAGAATGGATGCATACAACCGTGCGAGTGTGTGTCCAATCATGATAGTGCGATAATTCCCAGGCTCCATAGGGTCTGTTGACTTGAAGATAGGTACAATCGTAGATAGGCTCCAAGTATCATGCAAGCCCTCACACATGGCACGATTAAACATAAGTGCTAGAAGCTTTGCTAGTAGATCTTTGGCGTGTATGAAATGCTCAGCCACTAGGCCATCATCATCATATGCTATCCCAGTCCTCATGCTGTCAATGGCTTTCTTCACCATCTCAGCGGTGAAAAAAGCACGTGTGTGGGCATGGATCGGGGGGTTCGGAAAGGGGCGACTGTCCAGGTATTGTGTACAAAGATGATGTGTACTGACCCCAGGTCTCTGTAGAGGTAACAGCAGGGGGGGGGATTGCTCATGCAAGAGCCGCCACGCCTCACGTGAGTCCTACTCAAGAATAATTGGTACAGATCCTGCTCTAGTCGAGCCAAAAATGCCCTCTTCTTCAGCCGCACCAGGCGTCGTAAGTCAATCTGTGACTGTCTGTGAGTGATGTCCCCCAAAAGTACCTCCCTCTGAAGTCTAGCTCTCGTATGGCGGCACTCATCATACCAGCTGTTCTGAGGCATGCTCCCTGAACGGCGTCTTTGCTCAGGCAGGGTGTGTGGGTATGCCTCTGCTGCTACATCATGTAATGTCTGTGTCAGTATAGTAGTAAGCTCTTCCAGTGGTTGCCTTGGTTCCTGAGTGCATAATCGTCTGTAGATCCCGTCTATGTATACAGAGTCCGTCTCCCGCATGAAGATGTAGCGAGTAGGGGCTGCTACCCGTGGCCTGTGTGCTACATTGAACTGGAAGGAGATGGTCATCGACACAAGAGCATGATCCACTGCCACCCCAACCGGTCTGGGCCCAACTGTGAGATCCTGGATGCTAGAGATGAGATACGGCTGTGCCATGACATAATCCACTGTGCTGGCTCCATGTCTGTGTGGGAAGCATGTGAAACCTCCCGCAGCAGGAAACCTCTGTAGGCCATTCAAGATGGCGAGTCCATATGTGCAGTGCCCATATCTATTAGGTGCCGTCCATACTCAGTATATTCCACATCCTGCGATAGTCTGGACAAGCCTGTCTCAACAACATCTAGCTCCCTCAGCATCTCCTCTGAAGTATCATAGAACACTGTCTGGTGATGGGTAGTCCTAGCATTGAAGTCCCCTAGAATGATAATGTCACCATCTCTAGAGAACTCCCATATGTCATCATCCAAAATAGAAAAGGGGGACTATCCTCTGGGTGATGTGTAGACTGACGTACTCGGGGGAAAGTAGCAAATAGCAATGTAAAGATATCTGCCTGTCTCTGCTTTCAATCTCACCCACATGTACCTAGCCTGCTCATCCCTGCGGGCTATATGTATCATTGGCTGCAGATCCTCTCTAAATAACACTGCCACTCCCCCTGAGCCCCGTCCTCTGTGCTCTGATCGCGTCTCCTGTCTGTAAGCTGTCTCCCATCTGTATCCACTGATGTGAGGCAGGGATTGCCTAGGGGCCTGATGTGTCTTAGAGTAGAAGATGATGTCTCTTCCAGTAAAACTATCCTCAAAAGCACCCACATCAAGACGCATAGATCCATTACAATTCCATGAAGCCATTTTGAGTGTGGTCCCATAAGTCTCGCACCATCATGTGGAGCGTCGCTCTAGTATTACCACTCTTCCATTTCGGTAAAAGGCAATCTTGCCTTTTCCCCTTGTTGCTCTAATCTCCGGCATTACCTCCTGCATATGAGCCATCTGCGAGAGGGTAAGATCATCCCCGAGAAAGATGCCCGTCTCTTTAAGAGTTGGCCTTTTCTTCAAGAAGGACTTCTTCGGTTCCATGGAGGGAAAACGGAGGATGAGTGCTGTTTCTTTTGAGGTTTCCCCATTGCTTCCATTTTTCTTTATGTTGCCCACTCTCCTGGCTCTTGTGTGCGTCGGATCATGAACCCCCATCAAGGCCATGAGTTCTTTTACCTCCTCGTCCACATTGTCTTTGTCTTTAAGACCGCAAATTCTCACATGTAAAGCGTGCACACGTCTTCTTTGCTCCTCCTCTAGTGTCAGATTAATGATAGTGGGTGTGGACGTGGGCGTTATCTCCTTGCCTTTTCCTTTCTTGGCAACCTCGATCCATTTCTCGGCCTCATCTGCCTTCTGTTGAGTTTTTGTAAGAACATCTACCCAAGAAGTCGTCATCTCCTTGTGTTTCTCTTCTCCCTCTTTGATTGCCCGTACTTGCTCCTTGATCGTGTTGATTTCTTCGATTATTGAAGGTTGCAATTTGCCCTCTTCCAGTGTGTTTCTTGATCGTGCTTCGGCGAGATCCTTCTTAAGTGACGCAATCTCTTCATCCTAAGTCGTCACCCGATCTTCTTGTGCATTTATCTTGCTTTCTTGAATTAAAACGCGTCCTTCGAGCATTTTTATTGTGCCCAATAGATTTCGGTTCATCTTGGTAATGGTCTTCGTCCTTTCCTCTTTGCACTTTTGGATGGCATCCTCTAGGGGGTCGGCGTTATTGTTTAGCTTCCTCATGCTTAATTGTCGCCGGAAAACGATAGCCACTAAGCCACTAAGCGCACATATGCATCCACATTACGCATACATTATCTCCCGCATCAAGCATACATTTTGCGCGCTTTTGCAATATCGTGTGAGATCTGCCAAGAAAATCTGCTATCTGAATTTCTGAATTTTCTGGGGTTTTTTGTATTTCTGGAATTTTGTCAGCAGATTTCTGAGAATTCCTAAAAATTCCCTGCTGCTGGAAAATTGTTGGACCTGGCAGCCAATTTCTGAAAATTCCCTAAAATTCCCTGCTGCGTATGTGCTCTGTTCGTGTCAACCTGCTGCAACTTCACCTTGCTGCTGTTCGTGTCTACCTGAAGGCGAGCAGCTCTACCTGACAGCGAGCGGCGAGCACCTATTGGGCGAGCACCTTTGGAAAGGGCGAAAAATGTTTGTTGGACTAGCAGCTTGGACGAGCACCTTTGGAAAGGACGAGGGCGAGCAATCAGGGGCAAGGGCGAGGGCGAGCAGTCGTCGTCGGCGAGGGCGGGCGAGGGCGAGCAGTCAGGGGGCGAGGGAGGGCGGGGGGGGAACTGCGTAGAGAGAGAAAAAGAGAGAGAGAGAGGGAGAGAGAGAGAGGGGGGGGGGGGGGGTTTGCATCTAGAGAATATTGAAACCTGTGTAGAGAGAGAGAGAGAGAGAGAGAGAGAGAGAGAGAGAGAGAGAGAGAGAGAGAGAGAGAGAGAGGGGGGGGGTTGCATCTAGAGAATATTGAAACCTGTGCTATCAAGTGCCACGAGGACTCCAAAGCTAGACGAGCATAACGATCTCATCGGAGCTCCCATAAGCTGTGTATGAATGCCACTGATCTTGTAAGAAATGCTCTCTATGCTGATACAAAGCTGCATATTGCAAGTGCCCAAGGGTGGTCCGCCATATATGTGGCGTGCCCTCACTGGATAGACCCCTAGTACACAGAACTGCTATTGCTACTTCCATTTGCTCTTGCAAAACAAAACCTCTAGCTCGGCCTCAACATGGGCAACAACCCCTAGATTGCTTTGAAAGCAAGGCTCTGGTGCATATCCTTTTGACTAGAGAACTGATCTGGAGGGAGAGAGACATGGGTGAAGGCTTCCTTGGGGTGTGGCTGCTCTCTAAAGATCATGGAACATCTCTCCACAGCCTGCACCTCGGATGTGGTTGCATGATCACATTGCCTTTGTGTAGATGCCTTAAGACGAAAAATGCAACGAGGGTCTCCTTGCAAGGAAGGTTGCCCATCATTCGTACAATGGTGCTGGTGTGCAAATCAGTCCCATATTGCAAATCAGCCCACATCCTCAGTCGATTCAGATCGGTGCATCAGATCAGCCCGGAGGTGCTTTATCTTCATGAGTTTCCATGGCACTAATCTTGCTAGAGTCGACTCTCTCCATGCATTGAGGTATATCATTTGTGGTATATCTTCTTTATGCAATGGATAATAAATATCACTCGTGTAATGGGGTGGGGGGCCCTTGAGAGGGTTGTCTGGGGCCCATGAGGTGTGTTTTCTTCTTCTTCTTCTTCTCCTCCTCCTTCTCCTCCTCCTCTTTGTGTGTGTGTGTGGCTTTTCATCGAGACCATCCTCTCCACACAACAGATGATGGGTTTATCTCACGTCCCAAGTATAAGGACACCCACCTATCTCATGGCATTAAATGTGTGATTGGTCAGTTACGCATCTCATCTCACCAATTGGAGATAGAGATTGGGCCGATACAGAGGTATACCCCCAGAGGAGATATTATGCCTAATTTGCCAGGGAGAGCAAATCACTACTTCTTACAAAGGGACTACTTGGAATGGCCCACCAGAGGTTACTTAGTCACACCCTCATTGGGGTATCCTTCTTGATCAAGCCATCCAGCTTGGTTGCTCACAATGCCCGCGGATATGAAGATCTTCATATCGTAGATGAGGTCTACATCGGAGGCTATGGAGCATCGTTGAGCGACATCTAGCACAAACTTTTTGGTTGAGTTGAAAGAGCTGACTATGGACATTGAGGCCATACTGCAGAGACCCATGAGAGAGTTCACGGGATGATCACCATTGTACACTCTCTCCATTGTACACCTCATTGGCCCTCATGTGATTGTATCCCCTCCCCATATGTTTTGAGATGATGTATTGTGTGATGCTGATGATGATGAGGTAGGCTTACATACCTACCCACTCTAGGTATGCCTATTTATTTTTATGTTTCCGAGACATTGTATTAGAGTCACACATGGATGTAACCTTTTGGTCTCATTTGAAGACGTTAATGTAACATTTCATTACTCTCTCTCTCTCTCTCTCTCTCTCTCTCTCTCTCTCTCTAAGGTCTCTTGTGATAGTTTCCTACGACGTTAAAATTCTCTTCATTCTCTTCTTCTTCTCTCTCACATATACCATGTATCTCCCATGAATCACCCCCTCCCCTTTTACCACTTGACCACATTTTGTTACTTTGTATTTTTGTCCTTTCTTGATGGATGAGGAACACACATGTATATTCGATTTGTCTCTTAGACCGACTTCAGCCTCTAATAGACATAAAAAGATATTTCTTTCTTTCTTTATTTTCTAACTCTCTCTATCAGATCAGCATCTCTGATACATACGTCTATTATTCTTTAAAGCTGATCTCCATCTCTCCGCATAGGTCTGCCTGCATAGATTGAGAGACTTATCTCTCCATTAAGTTTATCTATTCATTTTGAGAATCATCAATAACGTAAACTTGCATCTGCTGACACAAGGTTAACGAAAAGGATATGGATAATGTTATTGCTCAATTTTGTGTGCTCTCTCAATTCCATTGCGTCTGACACTTGATTATTTGTGCAACATTTTACTTGATATTTAATGCCATGGCTAAGACTTCCAAGAACAAACTTTTTACCCAATACAAGCTGAAATAAAGTCCAAGTAATTAAGCGTTTTGTACTATCAAAGTTCTCATCTACCACATCCGATTGCAGTAAGGAGTTCAACCATTGAGATCATAGACATTTGCAGCAGGCCGCTTGTGAAAAGAAGACAGCAACCCTTCTTGTGGAAGGTGCTCAAAATATTTAAAGCGGAAAGCTCATCTTTGAGGCCTCGTCCTCTCTAATGCCGCTTGTATGTGATTCATTATTCTGAAAGAGGGAATTCTTAGAATCTAACAAGCATTTGCAATCCACAGATTTTCCATTTGCAGGTTTTAAGTTCTTAGCTTTGGGTGCTGCCGTAGTCTCTTTATGTACATCAATCCTAGAACATTTAAGTTCTTTAGTCAAATTTGTGGCACCGTGATTCTTCTCTGGTTCTCCTTCATCTCAAAATTTAAATTAGAGCAGCCGCACTGGACGAAACTGTAAGACAGCTCAATAATTGAAAACAAACATCTCAGAATGCAAAAAAGGAACCCGAGAAAATCGAAATGATCCCTAAAAAAAAAAGCAGTGTTTCCCCCCCCCCCCCCCCACCCCCCCCCCCCCCCCCCCCCCCAACCCAAATACCCCCCTCCTTTCCCTTTCCCCTTGTCCCCCTGCAATACTCCGAGAGGGGAAATGTCTGCTGCATCTTTCTTAATTATCTTATTCATTGTCAGATGGAGTGGTCTCGACTCAAAACGAGGGGTGTGGTTCCTGGGCCTCGTGCTGAATGTGCTAGTGTGCTGTTCAATGACAAGTGGTATATTGCAGGAGGAGAGCTTAATGGGACAAGTAAGATTCTTTGCCCCAAGTCATGTTTATATAAGAGACCGTTGTTGTTGACATTAAGTGTAAGTGCACTGCACATAGCCCTTGACATCATTCAAAGGCCCCATCTCTTTATGATGTCACATTTTAGTAGTTTGGTGATTCTGTAATCACTTGCAAACATATATGTTTGTTGGATACGGAAAAATACTGCACTTCAACAAGCGATCTGGTGGCACATTTTGATCTTTCGTAATTCATGTGTCTCGATTTTCCTGCTAAAGTAGCATAGTTTTGCACTCAGAAAGGGCATTGAGCCAACCATACAGACTGCTTGGCAACAGAAAGGAAACAGTATCAATCAAAAAATTTCAATGGTACCTATGTGGGAAAATTGAGTTCAATGTAAACAGATTGCTCGCATTAGGGAAATAACCTACTTTATTGACGACTTAAGCTTCTTCAAGAGGGATTTTTGGTTGTTGCTTATAAGTTGTTACTGTATTGCCATAAATGTAACCATCTTTGCAAATTCACCTCATCGACTCACTTCCCTCTCTGATTGTTACCTTGAGAACTCAATCATGAGGGTTTTGTAGCGAGTGGACTGTGGCCTTGTATTGTGCCACATGCTTTTGTTGTATAATATGCTTGCTTGCCTCCAGAAATTGGAGGTCCTTGGAGTCACCAAGTAGTGCTTGATCATGCTTTTAACATGGTAGACACATGAAAAGACATGTGAGCAACGTGGCATTCTGAAGTTTGCATGTATCACTGTTTGAACCTGGTTGTAGTTTTAATGTTCTTTGCGATTATACATTACTGACAGGATGCTTGGAGACTATTATGTTGGATGTTGCAAGGATGACCTGGAGTGTGGTTGCACAATCAAATGTCAACTCTCCCTCAGCCTCACAGGTCATTGCTTCAAAAATGGTTTTTCTAGGACATTTTTCAGCTAACTTTTACATTGTATACTTATTGACCAGGGATTAAACTTTAGCTAGATCGAGTTTGTCTTGTATGGTACAGATGGGGTAGTTGAATTTATGTCTTCTGAAGGGCAAATGTCACCTATGATTCTGGAACTTCACATCAAAATCGTGATTACCAAACAAAAATAAAGGGAAAAAACAGGAAAATGCAATGCTATCACCAGTTTATCATGAACTGTATTGCATGATGGGGACCAATGAGTTGTGCCAAAGGAGGAAGAGTCCATGCAAGTGCGATCCATAAGTGTGCAATGCAAAGGGGCCTAATGTTGGACACATCATTATATAGGTGTGGGGCTGGTTCATATCATTGTAAAGGAGAGACTAGAGAGAAGTTTGAAGAACATTGACTCTCCTGCCACAAGGGGACATAGAAAATTGTGCATTAATGCTGGAGTAGGCGGTGGTTTTAGGAGGGTTGAGCTATCAAGGGCAGCCTTTTCGCAAGGGGATAAGGGCTATGCTCCCTTCTCACTGTCATGGGTAGATCTCACCTTTCGGATTCTGTCCATATTCGCTCTTTCAGGTTTCACCTTACCACAAGCGAGGATTGCTGAACAATTTTAGAAACAGTTATTTTCTTAATCAAGAGACAGAGAGAGAGGAGACATGACCCCAGATTGGGGATCAAAAGATGGATTCCTGGGCTAATCCCCCCATCTAAACAATAGCCTTTACTTCCCATGAAAAGAACATAAAAGAGAAGGTGAGGTGCTCTATATTGAACAACTAGCCGCCAACAAGACTAACTAGAGTGATGCAACTCTCGCTAGTGTGAACTAGCGAGAGTTAGGCGCGGTTCAAGAATCCTACCTGGGCTCATTTGTTGGCTATTTGAAGTGATCACCTTTGGCATTACCTACTTGGATACCCAAGCTAGGTGTGGGCTGGTGATATGGGATGCCACAGTTCTAGGTGTGGCCTGCACAAAACTAGTAGAGCTCATGGGACTGTAATGGTCCAACTTGACTCCCCCTGAGGTAGACAAAATTGTAGTACTGAAGGCTTGTCTATTATTGATGCACAAAAGGCTATCAAGGCCGTCGATCTCATGACATAATGAGGGCAAAATTGTTGCTTCAATGTTCCTCCATCGTGATAGAGGCACTTTTCCAAACTTAAGTTTTTCTCCATAAGGTTCTGGATATGATGTAGCGTTAGGCTTACATACCTATCCACTCTAGGTACCCTCATTTAATTTAGTTTTTATCTTATGTTTCCCTGCCATTGTACTAGAGTTAGAATGGCATACATAACTATCCACTCTAGGTACCTCATTTATTTTTATCTTTATGTTCCCCTGCCATTGTACTAGACCAAAAGGTTACACATGGATGTAACCTTTTGGTCTCATAGGTTATTTTGGCCTTTTGAAGACATTAATATAACATTTCATCTCTCTCTCTTGAACAAGAAGTCTTGAGTTCAACTCTCCTCGTCGGCTAGATCTTTAAGGTCTCTTGGGATAGTTTCTACAACGTTAAAACTCTCTTCTCTTCTTCTTCTTCTTCTCTCTCTCTCTCTCTCTCTCTCTCTCCCTCTCCTCAGGGGTTTGGATTGTCTTTCACTGTTTTTAGGGTTCGTCACCTCGTTTTTGCTGTTTTCAGGGTTTTGTCATTGTTTTTTTGCTATATTTAGGGTTTCGAATTTGTTTTTTGCTGTTTTTTAGGGTTTTGTCAGTGTTTTTTTTTGTTTTTTAAGGGTTTCGTCTCTGTTTCTTGCTGTTTTTTAGGTTTTCGAAACTGTTTCTTTTCGTTTTTAAGCGCCACTGTTTTTTGCTGTTTTTTAGGTTTCAAATATGTTATTTTGCTGTTTTTAAATTTCGAAGCCGATTTCTCTGTTTTTAAGGATTGCACAAGCGTTTCTTGCTATTTTTTAGAGTTTCTTGCATTTTTTTGGTTGCTTTAGTCTTTCTCTCTCTCTCTCTCTCTCATGGTCTCTCTTTATTGGGCTACCCATTGACCCCCTTTCATATGGCCTCTCCAGTGGCTATATCCCGCCTCCCTCTCAACATGAAGTTCTCGATTACCAACAAGCGGATATCAACACAAATTGAAGTGAAGAAGTGGAAGAAAGAGATGGAGGCAACCTTTCTTCAAAAGATGAGGAATGGAAAGAGGAGAAGAAGAACCTATGCGAAAGGATTTCTCGCGTCGAAGAGCAAGCGCTTCACAAGAAGCCACAATCCGAACTCTCCAAGGTGAACTTCTTGCAGCAAAAGTGGGTGGCTCGAAGAAGGCGAAATTCAGCCATCCATGATGGAAAAATTGAATACTATGAGAGAAGAAATACGGGTTATCGAGGAAGATGAGGAGAAGAAGACATGGGCCGCGGTCATCTCTGCAACACGAAAGAAAGTAGAAGAGGCCGAAAAATGGATTGAGGTCACCAAGAAAGGGAAAGGTGAGGAAGCTCCTTGTACACCCACTCTTATTAACATGACCCTCGAAGAGGAACAAAGGAGGAGGATGCGGGCTCTACATGTGAGGGTAACCGGTCTCAAGGACATAAACAATGTGGAAAAAGAGGTCACAATCCTCACATCCATGCTGTTGGTGGACAAGCCTTCACACACAAAGGCATGGAGAGTGGGCAAGAAGAGTGGTGGCCGGGGAGAATCTTCAAAAGAGAGAGCTCTCATACTACGCTTCCCCTCCTTGGAAGAGAGGAAGAAATTCCTAAAAAAGAGGCCTACTCTCAAGAATACGGGTATTTTCCTCGGTGATGATCTCATGCTCTCATAGCTTGCGCATATGAGAGAGGCAATGCGAGAGATTATGGCAGCAAGGGAGAAGGGAAAGACGGCCTTTTATAGAGATGGTCGTGTGGTGATTGTAGAGCGGCCCTCTACATGACGGTGTGAGACCTATGGGACTACATTGAAGATGGCTACTTGGAATTGTATTGGATCTATGAGGTTGGACATTGGTACCTTTGAGGACAGTTGTCACCAGCGTGTGACTACTATCTATCCTTTTTGTTGATTTCTTTCTTATTATCTATTTACTTTCACTTTTTGGAAACACCCCTCGGGAAATCTAACTGCCCTGCATTGCATAGCTAGTGTGGAACTGTCCAGAGGGAGTCCAGGCCTGAGGGCAAGAGAGCACTAAGGTTGGACAAGGACTATGGTTAGCCAAGTGGGGTCATTGACTAGCCAAAGTGGAATCCTTTGCTACAGAGGCTACATTTCAGTTTTGGATGTGGCCACAGTGTACAAAGAGGGTCGGATGACCTAGAAAGATACAATGGCAGCATCTCCTAAAATTTAGGGAACTGCTATTTTGGACCTGAAAATGTCTTCGCGTCATTACGTGCAGTTTGACATGGGGATCATTTTGTTTTTCTAGTGGCCAAGTCAACAGAGGCTGCAGGTGAGATATTTTTAGACCCGAGGGTCTAAAGCGGGAAAATGCACAAATGAGTGACACTTGGCACTCTGAGGCCAGTTTACTACTTATAGAGAAGGCAAAAACGTGATTTATAGCTGGGAGGCTCATTTTGCAAGTCTCTGTCACAGGTTAAGAGCTATGGAGTGCTTGCTTTCCCTCTTATGCACAGTGCGGTGCCAGGAGTGATGCCCTGCACGCTACGCACTGCCCTCTCTCTCCCCTTTGGCAGTATGTTATGCCCCTCTAGTGGGCTTTTCATTTGACCAATGTACAGTTGTGTGGGTTCATGCGCGATTGCCGAGGCAAGAGCCTCTTGCACAGGTACTGGATTAGCTAGCGGCTAATCCCCCCGCAGGTACAGGTGAATTCGGAGAGGTTTCACGCCAGAAATCTCGTCCGATTCAAAGGGCAAGTAGCCCTACAGGTGCGGGAGCTCGAGGACTTGCTAGGGATGCGACCGGCACGCAGAACGGAGCCCGAAACAGTGAATTACAGCCTGCTGTGTATTTTTGCAGGTTTAGGGTTTTGGCCCTAAACGGACCCTAATACCCCCAGGAGTTCGGGGACGCAAGGGGACCGCTGTACAGGCGATCTGGCGCATTTTCAGGGCTGAAAACAGAGAATTCAGCGTGCTGCAGATTCTCGCCAGGTTTTGCAAAGTGCCCGTATGCGTCGGGAAAGTCGGCCAATGCGTGGGAATACTGACCGTGAAGGGTTCTAGTACAGTTATGCTGCCGAAATCGGGCTGGAACAGTGGAAATTCAGCCGAGTTTGTGCGGGGCAGCTTGTAGGAACCACAGCGTTTATTCCCTCTTTTGAACAATAAAGAAATACCGAAAGGGGCGCCTAAGTTAGGGGCCAATCTGGTGTCTGTCCACTCATACAGGTGCAATCTAGCAGCCTGTATCCCTCTCCCCTTTGTTGTGTCTTGAAAGTACAGGTAAAATAGACGACTAATAATGGGTGAAAGCTAAATCAAGGTTTAAAGTAAAGTCTACCGCCCTTTTTGGATTGAACAGGCCGGTTTCATGGTTCCATCGCCGGGACTAAATCACTTTTTCCCATAGAAGTGAGCCTTGGTCAGTTTTGGGCTTGAAGACACAGGGGATCATAGACGAGACACAGGGAATTGTAATTATGGCTGACAGACCAGATGATGTGACTGAAGAGGTTTCCTCTTCACAGGGTCAACAGACACATGAAGTGGGTGAGTCCTCAAGACCACCACAGACTGATGATGATATATTCAGGACCCAGTTGGCTACTGCTGTGGCTATGTTCACACAAGCAATGCAGAATCCGAGGTTTTTAGCCTTTCTGCAACCTCCGGTTCCGTCTCAGCAAGTTGGGTCACTGGATCATATTCAAAAGCCTGTTAAGGCTCGAACACAGGTGATTCATACCGCACAGTCAATGGAAACACCTGTACACTTGACGGAGAACATGCAGTCTCCACAACGTATGCCTAAGGTGCAAGAACAGGTGGCTGAGATGCCAGTTTTTCAAGCTGTACCAATTCAGCCCGCCACCTTTCAACAGCCTATAGCTGGTTCTAATGGGCAGGGAAGCAACCTACAGGCTATGCAACAGGTCTTCCCACCACCTTCAGTACACCCTGGCTATTTTGGAGGTGGATCGGTATTTCAGAGCATGGCTGGTCATGCACCTGGAAATCAGTTTTATACGCCAGGAACAGTGTTTGCGGGTGCTCAAACGATGATGCCTAACCCCATGTACAGTGTCATGGGTATGCAACCAGGGTTTCAAAGCACTCAGGGACAATTTGGGATGCCACAAGCAAATTTTGGTATGGCTGGAATTACAAATCAGCAGCCAAATATGGCATTTCCAGGTCAAGTTAATAGCGGCCAAGGAACACAAATGAACCCTAATAGTGTTCCCATGTTTCAGTCACTTCCATATGACAATTTAACGCCGCTGGAGAGGCCAACTCCGTACAAAGAAGGTGGCAAAGGTGTGTCATTCACGACCTTTACAGGGTTTGATGACAGGAAGAAGGCTCTTTCATTCCTCCAGCAGTTTGATAAGGCCTATGCAGGGGGAAACTTTACAGAGGCTTCAAAGGTCCGCAAGGCAGCCACTTTCTTGACAGGGAATGCGGGACAATGGTGGACAACTTTATTGCTTCAAGGGCAAGCTCCGTCCACATGGATTTACTTCAAGCAGATTTTTGCAGCAGCATGGTTATCTGATGATTTCGAAGCAGATGTCATGACAGAATGGCACCAGCTTAATGCTGCCACTTGCAGAAATCTGGATGATTACAATCGGAAGTTTTGGAAAGCTCTACTTCCAGTAACTTCCTATAGGTTTGTGCCATTGACAGAACAGATAGAAAAATACTGTTGTGGCCTACCCAAAGGATTGAGAAAATACTGCACAAAGACCAAAGTCACTACTTTGACGCAGCTCATCGAGGTAGCAAACACTGGCAATGGTTTGCTCAAGGGAGAAGATTGTGAATTTAACACTGGCGTCAAGGCAGGATCAGGCAAGAAAATTCAGCCAAGAAGCACGTTCCCAATGAGGCTCCTAAAGGGACTCAGGAGTCGGCCAACACAGGGAAAGACAAAGCTACGGCTGAATCAGAAAAAGGACCAGCAAAGAAATGGAAAAGACGTTTTCCTCGCAAGTCAGAAGAGCAAAAGAAGGTCCTGAGGACAGAGAACAAATGCTTTATATGTGAGCAGCCTGGCCACATTGCTTACAACTGTCCTACAAAGAAAAGGCCAACTGATTCTGAAGACAAGGAAGACAAGAAAGGAAAGAAGCCCATGGCTGGTCTAGTGCCAGATATGGGGGCGACAAGCCAAATTCAGATGCAAGTGAGCTTTGCAGAGCATGGGGAAAGGTTAGGGATCAAACAGTGCTTATCTTCTTTGATCCAGGTGCCAAAGCCAACTTTATTTCCCCAGAATTGGCTTCAAAGTTGGGAATCAGACCTGAAGAGATGGGGTATACAGCAGAGGCAGGTTTGGCATGTCCTGGCCATACAGAGGCTGTGACACCCATCATTGGAAAGTTGCGTCTACATATCCAGTCCTATGTAGATGCTGAAGAATTTTACATCATGCCACTGGACGGATGTGATGTGTTGTTAGGTATTCCTTGGTTGTTTCGTGTACAGGGAATCATGGATGCCTACAACAAAAAGATCACTGTACAGAGCAGGGAAAGACTCACATTCTGGATGTAAAGCTTAAAGGGGAGTCTATTCCTACTGTATCAGCTTCTGCTATTACTTCTGTAATGAAAAAGCATCTTTCTGCGTACTTGGTTTTTGCACGTGAAGTGTCAGATTGTGATGAATCAAATTTATCTGTGCTAGATAAAGAAAGGTCAATGTTTTTACAACAGTATAGTGACTGTTTTTCCGATTCATTACCGTCTCAATTACCGCCAGAGAGACCCGAGGACCATGCGATAGATTTGGTGCCAGGCTGTAGCCCACCAAATAAGCCTCCGTACAGGGTTAGTGCGGCTCAGCAGAAAGAGATAATGGGCCAAGTACAGGAGCTGTTAGAAAAAGGGCTGATTCAGCCCAGTTCATCTCCATTTTGTTCTCCAGTATTGTTGGTGCAGAAAAAGGATGGCTCATGGCGTATGTGCATCGACTACCGTGCACTGAACAAGAATACCATCAAGAATAGGTTCCCTATACCTAGAATTGATGATATTATGGACAAATTAGAAGGAGCAACTATGTTTAGCAGGATAGATCTAAAGAGTGGGTACCATCAGATCCGCATTAGATCAGAGGATGTGCACAAGACTGCTTTTAGAACAACGTTTGGCCTTTACGAATTTTTAGTGATGCCCTTTGGTCTCACAAATGCTCCTGCTACGTTCAATAGGATGATGGACAGAATTTTCCGTCCACACCAGCAGTTTGTTGGTACATTCTTTGATGACATGATAGTCTACTCAAAGAATGAAGAGGAGCATAGGCATCACTTGGCCATTGTGTTCAAAGAGCTACGCAGTCATAGGTTGCTCATCAATGCAAAGAAAAGTGAGTTTTTTCTGGAAGAGATTCACTTTCTGGGACACATTGTCTCAAAGGATGGTGTCAGAATGGATCCTGCAAAAGTTGAAGCGATCAAGTCATGGCCAAATTTGAAGACGGTGCATGATGTCCGAAGCTTTTTGGGACTATGCTCCTATTACAGAAGGTTTATTCGAAATTTCGCTGAGATTGCTTCACCTTTACATGCTCTTCAAAAGAAGGCAGTCACCTTCAGATGGACACAGAAAGAGATTTCAACTTTTAATCTCTTAAAGGAAAAGATGACTTCGGATCCAGTCATTGTGTTGCCAGATCTTAGGAAGTCATTTGTGGTCCAGTGTGATGCCTGCGGTAGTAGCATTGGTGCAGTGCTAATGCAAGATGGCAGGGTAGTAGCCTATGAGAGCAGAATTTTGCAAGGGCCAGAGATGACCATGCAGGTCTATGAGAAAGAGTTACTGGCTGTGATTCATGCGCTCTTAAGTTGGAAACACTACCTGCTAGGTGCAGATTTCGTTGTCCAAACGGACCATCAGACCTTGCGATACTTCTTGACACAGACAAAGTTATCTGAAAAGCATATGCGATGGGCAAATATCTTGTCCATGTTCCATTTTCAGATTGTGCATGTGGAAGGCAAGAAGAACGTTGTGGCTGATGCCTTGTCAAGGAAGCCACAAATTTCAGCTGTGTCGATTCCTTATCATCATGAACTTGATGATATGAGAGAACAGTATGCAAATGATGAAGATTTTGCAAGGGTCTTCGAGCAACTAATGGATGGACAACGTCATGAACACTATCTTCTTAAAGACGGGTTCATGATGATGCATGGCAGATTGTGTGTCACAAAGCCATTGCGACGCAAAATTATGGAAGAGAGTCATGTCCCACCGTATGCAGGGCATCGTGGTATCGATGCTACAGTTAAAGCGGTAGAGACATTCTTCTATTGGCCTACATTGAGAAGGGATGTGGATGCCTTTGTGCGAGAATGCCTAATATGCCAAAAGGTCAAGTTTGACAGGCAAAAGGCACCAGGGTTATTGCAACCACTACCTATTCCAGATAAACCATGGGAAAGTATTGCTATGGATTTTATCTTTGATCTTCCGAGAACGCAGACAGGAAACGATGGTATTTGGACCATTATTTGCAGATTCAGCAAACAGGCTCATTTTATTCCTGTCAGGAAAAGATAAAGCCAGATCAGATGGCACGCTTGTTTATGAGCAATATTTTCAAGTATCATGGCATGCCACAGTCGATTGTTAGCGACCGTGATCCACGCATGACAAGTTTGTTCTGGAGAGGCTTGTTTGAGAATATGGGTACCACGCTCAAATTCTCTTCGTCATTTCATCCTCAAACAGATGGGCAGTCAGAAGAGGCAAATTCTACTGTCCTAGATCTGCTGAAGTGCTATGTGTCAGAGCATAAAGGAAAATGGGAGCAGTATTTGCCATTGGTGGAGTATGCATACAATAATACAGTGCATTCATCAACTGGCAAGGCACCTTTTGAGATAGTTGAAGGTGGCAAGAAAGTTCCTCCCATACTGCATACAAAGGACAAGATATTTGAAGCAGATAAGTATGTTCAAGACATGGATGAAATGTACAAGAAGGTCAAAGTGGCCTTAGAAAGGACTCAGGCAAAGCAAAAGAAAGCAGCTGATCGTCACCGTCGTGAAGTGGTATATTCACTTGGTGATTGGGTGCTTTTACGCTTTGAAAGGCAAGGTTAAAGAAGATGAAGGGCAAGGAAAGAGTGTTTCCAAAGCTCAGCATGCGTTACTATGGGCCTTTTCAAGTGTGCGACATAATCAGTGATGTTGCATATAGGCTGAAATTGCCTGACAGTTGGAAGATTCACAATGCGTTTCATGTGAGTCTTCTCAGACCCTATGTGGGTGATGTGCCAGAAGATATGCCAGCTGAAGATCAGCCGGAAGTCGAGGAACTTGACGAGATCTTGGTCCCTGAACAGATTTTGGCACACAAAGAAAGGAAAGTGAAAGGCAAGGTTGCTAGGCGTTACTTGGTAAAGTTCAGAAACTATCCACCAATGGATGCTAAGTGGATGGAAGAAGGTGAACTTGCAGAGTCACCAACTGTGTTATCACTTTACCTGGAAGCCTTCGATTTGCAACCTACCTTGACCCCTTGAGTTTCAAAGCTAAATGGATTGTCAGTGTGACAATGGCTTTTGAAACAAATGATGTACATGGTATTTAAAGTGAGCTCAAATCAAATACCTGTTACATGAATGTTAGAGCTGTACAGATTGTCAGTTTGGCAATTGCTCTTATGGAATGTCCAAAAGTTTGGTTAGTGCTATAGAAGTGAGTATTTCTTGTCAGTCTGTCAAGGATACAGTGATTGCTTCTATTAAAGAGTACATGTGTAACTGCATTCTTAAACTGTCGGTTTGGGTATGCTCGCAAGTGTTACGGGATCCAACGTGTACTATAAGACAGTGGCAAAATGTGCAGCTACCATTTTGTCATTGGAAAGTTCGTGACTCAAAGCAATGGCAGAGTGCGAAGCTACCACTATGTCATTGGGACAGGGTTCACACGCAGGCAATACATGAGTCGACGAGGTGTTGAATACACCAGGGTTGACAATGAGCATGTATGTGTCGTATATGTGTCGACAGGTGTTGAATACATCAGTGTTGACAGTAAGCATGGACGACATAGATGCAAACGAGGACGTTTGAGATTTCAAGAGGGGGGTATGTCACCAGCGTGTGACTACTATCTATCCTTTTTGTTGATTTCTTTCTTATTATCTATTTACTTTCACTTTTTGGAAACACCCCTCGGGAAATCTAACTGCCCTGCATTGCATAGCTAGTGTGGAACTGTCCAGAGGGAGTCCAGGCCTGAGGGCAAGAGAGCACTAAGGTTGGACAAGGACTATGGTTAGCCAAGTGGGGTCATTGACTAGCCAAAGTGGAATCCTTTGCTACAGAGGCTACATTTCAGTTTTGGATGTGGCCACAGTGTACAAAGAGGGTCGGATGACCTAGAAAGATACAATGGCAGCATCTCCTAAAATTTAGGGAACTGCTATTTTGGGACCTGAAAATGTCTTCGCGTCATTACGTGCAGTTTGACATGGGGATCATTTTGTTACTCTGTGGCCAAGTCAACAGAGGCTGCAGGTGAGATATTTTTAGACCCGAGGGTCTAAAGCGGGAAAATGCACAAATGAGTGACACTTGGCACTCTGAGGCCAGTTTACTACTTATAGAGAAGGCAAAAACGTGATTTATAGCTGGGAGGCTCATTTTGCAAGTCTCTGTCACAGTTTAAGAGCTATGGAGTGCTTGCTTTCCCTCTTATGCACAGTGCGGTGCCAGGAGTGATGCCCTGCACGCTACGCACTGCCCTCTCTCTCCCCTTTGGCAGTATGTTATGCCCCTCTAGTGGGCTTTTCATTTGACCAATGTACAGTTGTGTGGGTTCATGCGCGATTGCCGAGGCAAGAGCCTCTTGCACAGGTACTGGATTAGCTAGCGGCTAATCCCCCCGCAGGTACAGGTGAATTCGGAGAGGTTTCACGCCAGAAATCTCGTCCGATTCAAAGGGCAAGTAGCCCTACAGGTGCGGGAGCTCGAGGACTTGCTAGGGATGCGACCGGCACGCAGAACGGAGCCCGAAACAGTGAATTACAGCCTGCTGTGTATTTTTGCAGGTTTAGGGTTTTGGCCCTAAACGGACCCTAATACCCCCAGGAGGTTCGGGGACGCAAGGGGACCGCTGTACAGGCGATCTGGCGCATTTTCAGGGCTGAAAACAGAGAATTCAGCGTGCTGCAGATTCTCGCCAGGTTTTGCAAAGTGCCCGTATGCGTCGGGAAAGTCGGCCAATGCGTGGGAATACTGACCGTGAAGGGTTCTAGTACAGTTATGCTGCCGAAATCGGGCTGGAACAGTGGAAATTCAGCCGAGTTTGTGCGGGGCAGCTTGTAGGAACCACAGCGTTTATTCCCTCTTTTGAACAATAAAGAAATACCGAAAGGGGCGCCTAAGTTAGGGGCCAATCTGGTGTCTGTCCACTCATACAGGTGCAATCTAGCAGCCTGTATCCCTCTCCCCTTTGTTGTGTCTTGAAAGTACAGGTAAAATAGACGACTAATAATGGGTGAAAGCTAAATCAAGGTTTAAAGTAAAGTCTACCGCCCTTTTTGGATTGAACAGGCCGGTTTCAACAGTTCAGAGAGAGGGACATTGTTTTCTTCTCAGAGACTCATCAGGCCTCTGGACAGCTTATGCGACATGTGGTGGGATACAGATGGGAGACAACCCACATGACAGTTGCGAGATCTGAGCATGGGAGTAGAGGTTCAAGAGGAGTAACAGTGCTATTTAGGGAGGAGTTACAGCCACTACTACATATCGTACGGAGAGATGATTATGCTAGATACATGTGGGTGAGGTTGAGAGCTGACACAGGCCGATTTCGATCCATTGCCATATGTTACTTCCCTCCCAGTACATCATTATATGCTGCACCCAGAGGACAATCGCCTTTCTCTATACTAGATGATGATATATGGGAGTTTTCTAGGGATGGTGATATGATCCTCCTAGGGGACTTCAATGCCCGAACAGGCAACTCTGAGACAGTCTTCTAGGACACTTCAGATGAGATGCTTAGTGTCACAAAGTAATGAAGTGGCTACCCGGAACACACCTACACTGCCCGCAGACAAATGGGTGACGTGGCTGCCTGGTACTCACACACACACACGAGGCAGCAGTCCCGGAAAGTGCGGAGCAGGTGACACGTGGCAGGTTGTACGGACGCCAACGCAAAATGCGGCGCAGATTGTGGTTTTCCGTACTGCTGACGTGGCAGTGCTGTACGACAGATTTTGGCAGCTTTTGGGCGATGCTTTATGTCACCAGCGTGTGACTACTATCTATCCTTTTTGTTGATTTCTTTCTTATTATCTATTTACTTTCACTTTTTGGAAACACCCCTCGGGAAATCTAACTGCCCTGCATTGCATAGCTAGTGTGGAACTGTCCAGAGGGAGTCCGGGCCTGAGGGCAAGAGAGCACTAAGGTTGGACAAGGACTATGGTTAGCCAAGTGGGGTCATTGACTAGCCAAAGTGGAATCCTTTGCTACAGAGGCGACATTTCAGTTTTGGATGTGGCCACAGTGTACAAAGAGGGTCGGATGACCTAGAAAGATATAATGGCAGCATCTCCTAAAATTTAGGGAACTGCTATTTTGGGACCTGAAAATGTCTTCGCGTCATTACGTGCAGTTTGACATGGGGATCATTTTGTTACTCTGTGGCCAAGTCAACAGAGGCTGCAGGTGAGATATTTTTAGACCCGAGGGTCTAAAGCGGGAAAATGCACAAATGAGTGACACTTGGCACTCTGAGGCCAGTTTACTACTTATAGAGAAGGCAAAAACGTGATTTATAGCTGGGAGGCTCATTTTGCAAGTCTCTGTCACAGGTTAAGAGCTATGGAGTGCTTGCTTTCCCTCTTATGCACAGTGCGGTGCCAGGAGTGATGCCCTGCACGCTACGCACTGCCCTCTCTCCCCTTTGGCAGTATGTTATGCCCCTCTAGTGGGCTCTTCATTTGACCAATGTACAGTTGTGTGGGTTCATGCGCGATTGCCGAGGCAAGAGCCTCTTGCACAGGTACTGGATTAGCTAGCGGCTAATCCCCCCCGCAGGTACAGGTGAATTCGGAGAGGTTTCACGCCAGAAATCTCGTCCGATTCAAAGGGCAAGTAGCCCTACAGGTGCGGGAGCTCGAGGACTTGCTAGGGATGCGACCGGCACGCGGAACGGAGCCCGAAACAGTGAATTACAGCCTGCTGTGTATTTTTGCAGGTTTAGGGTTTTGGCCCTAAACGGACCCTAATACCCCCAGGAGGTTCGGGGACGCAAGGGGACCGCTGTACAGGCGATCTAGAGCATTTTCAGGGCTGAAAACAGAGAATTCAGCGTGCTGCAGATTCTCGCCAGGTTTTGCAAAGTGCCCGTATGCGTCGGGAAAGTCAGCCAATGCGTGGGAATACTGACTGTGAAGGGTTCTAGTACAGTTATGCTGCCGAAATCAGGCTGGAACAGTGGAAATTCAGCCGAGTTTGTGCGGGGCAGCTTGTAGGGAACCACAGCGTTTATTCCCTCTTTTGAACAATAAAGAAATACCGAAAGGGGCGCCTAAGTTAGGGGCCAATCTGGTGTCTGTCTACTCATACAGGTGCAATCTAGCAGCCTGTATCCCTCTCCCCTTTGTTGTGTCTTGAAAGTACAGGTAAAATAGACGACTAATAATGGGTGAAAGCTAAATCAAGGTTTAAAGTAAAGTCTACCGCCCTTTTTGGATTGAACAGGCCGGTTACACTTTATCCTACGCAAAAAGAAAGAGAGAGATTGAGAACTCTTTTGCTTTATTTGATAAAAAGCATAAGAGAGAGAAAGAAGGAGCCTCTGCTTTATTTTATGAGGGCTTTATTCTTCAAAAGCTTTTGGAATTTTAGGCTTTTGATTTTCAGCTTTTGGGGCTCTGCTTTTGGCAACCCTTGTAATCTTTAAATATCTGAGTAGGCCACTCACAACTCAAAGCATCTGGACGCAGAGTCTGAGTGTGAGCGCTTGCCCGCACTCTTGTACTTTGAACTCAGATTAATACAAAAAGAAATATCGAAAGGGGTGCCAGTCTTTGGGGCCAATAACTCTAGGCACAAAACTCCGCGGGGCCAATGTCGAATAAATTGTGAACTGTGAACTGTTTTGAAGTGGTTATTTGGTGCCGTCGCAGTAGATTCTTGACTTGGAGTGTCCAAGTCTGTTACAATGGTATCAGAGCACGGCCGATTTCTCTTCTACGGGAAATCCGATCCCTAATTTTTTTTTCCAGCGGCACCTATGGCTTCAGACAAGGATCAGTCGACTCCCTCTATATCCGGAGATGCGGGAGGAAGATTCACGCGAGGAGTACGGCCCCCGCCTCGGCCTACTCCGACGGAGCGTCAAGAGATGGAGCATCAACGATTGATCGACGACACAACAAAGATGATGCTCAATTTTACGAAGGACCCAAAATTTGCAAAATATATGAGCGAGACCTCTTTTGATGAGGTGCATACACAATGGCAGAAGACCGCAAAACCACCCCCCAAATCCGCTCTCAAGAAGCCTCCTACCTCAAGAAGTATACAGAGAAAGAATTAAAAGAGGTGGTTGATGCAAGAATTGCTCAGCTTTTTGACGCGCAGAACAAAGCTGAAAAGCACGGCAAAAAGCTGAAGAAGGGCACTGACTTCCCAGGATATTTGGGTCGTCAGTCTACTTTTGAAAAGGCAAGAAAGCAGAAGAAGCGTGTTCGATTTGAAGGAGTACCTAGTTCTTCTTCTTCTTCTTTTTCTGACAGTTCTGCTAGCTCATCTGGTTTGAGCGAAGAAGACCGAAAAGCCAAAAAGCGAAGCAAAAGCAACGCTTCGGAAAGGGCAAGAAAAAGGCAAAGCAGCCTAAATCTCGCCCCGTGATTGATAGTTCTACAGAGGACTCGTCTACAAACAGTTCAGACTATGATGACAACAACTTTTATGCAAATAATTTTTTTTATAAAGCCAACCAATATGACTTTCTGGAAGACAAAAGCAAGAAAGTCCGAGAGTTTAAGGAAGGTGGACAATCAATTAAATTTGACACGTTTTCTGGTTATAGAGATGCTTCGAAGGCTTTGTCTTTTGTATAGCAGTTTGACATCGCTTTCGCGGAAGGGCGTTACTCAGAGCACTTTAAGATTCAGAGAGCTGCCTCTTAGTTTAAGGGGAATGCTCGAACTTAGTGGTCCACGCTTCTATCAAGCAAGACTGCGCCAGTTAAATGGCTGAAATTCAAGAGGCTTTTTATTTCTTCCTGGTTGACTCGAGAGTATGAACGCAACATACGAACTGCTTGGAACCATCTTCGGATGACCAAGAAGGATATAGTGGACGCTTATTGCGAGCGATTCAGGAGCTCTTTTCTACCCGCCTCTTCATTTAAGAAGATCTCGTTCAAGGAACAGATTGAGCGGTTTACCTTGGGTCTTCCTATAGAGATCCGAGATCACTGCTTGGAACAGAAGTCAGCTTCTATTCAGGACTTGATGAGTCATGCAAAACTGGGTTTTGCCATTCACTCTGGCAGTTTGACCTACCCCACCGATGAGATCATGACACAAAGAGCCGAACAGACTTCGACAAATGAAAGTAGAAAGAGGAAGAGCAACCCAGAAAAGAAAGATGCACGACCCAAGCTTACTCCTCAGGAGTGAGCTCGCTTCATCAGGGAAGGGAAGTGCTTTGGATGCGGGGAAAGACATATCTCCGCGAAGTGCCCTAAAAAGGCACAAAAAGAACAAAACGACAAGGACGACGAAAAGCCTGAGAGTTTGAGAGCAACTGAGGACCGTGGAAGAAAACTCAAGATGAAAACAGGACTGGTTCTAGATTGCGCGAGTACCAATCCCAGCACGATGGACGAGAGTACATAACTTTGCCGAGCTTGGGGCAAAGTGAAAGAACGCTAAGATGCCTTGATCTTCTTTGATGGGGGAACCAAGGCCAACTTCATTTCACTGGAATTGGCGGCGCGGCTCGAGATCACTCCCGATCGGATGGGACCACTTGCGGATATCATTGGCAAACTTCGGTTGCATTGTCAGGGGTATTTGGGGCATGAGGACTTTTACATAATGCCTTTGGAAGGTTGTGATGTTCTCTTGGGAATTCCCTGGTACCACAAGAACAACGGTCGGCTATCGGGCGAGGAAAGCGACATTGACCACAGAGAGGGGAAGAACCATTGTACTTGACATTAAACTTAAGGGCCAGTCTGTCCCTATTGTATCGGCTTCAGCCATTTCAAAGTTAATGAAATCCAGTTTGTTTGTTTATTTGATCTTTATGAAAGAGTTGAGTGATGAGGATAGGACTAATATGTCTAAACTTTATAAAGAACGCTAAGATTTTCTTCACTCTCATGTCGATTGCTTCTCAGAGGGCCTGCTAGGCGAGTTACCACCTGCTTGTCCTGAAGATCATACTATTGATCTAATACCTAGAAGCACACCACCGAACCGGCCACCTTATTGTGTGAGCCGAGCACAGAACGAAGAGATTATGAACCAAGTGAAAGACCTCTTGGAAAAGGGTCTTATCCAGCCTAGTACTTCACCGTATTGCTCTCCAGTGTTGTTGGTGTTAAAGAAAGATGGATCTTGGAGAATGTGCATCGATTATAGAGCTCTCAACAAAATCACCATCAAGAACAGATTTCCGATTCCTAGGATCGATGATATACTCGACAGATTACAGGGATCCTCGTGCTTTAGCAGGATTGATTTGAAGAGTAGATATCATCATATCCAAATCGCGCCGGGAGACGTCTACAACACAGCCTTTCGGACGACTTTTGTGTTATTTGAGTTTTTGGTGATGCCTTTTGGCTTAACCAATGCTCCTGCGACATTTAACCGGATGATGGACATGATTTTTCAAGAGTACAGGCTATTTGTTGGCACTTTCTTTGACGATATCATTGTTTTCTCCAAGAATGAGGCAGAATATAGAGATCATTTGCTTCAGGTCTTTCAGGCATTACGAGATGACAAGTTAGTGATTAATGCAAAGAAAAGTGAATTTTCCCACCAGAGATACACTTTTTGGGACACATTGTGTCAGCAGCAGGAGTGCAAATGGATCCGGCCAAGATAGAGACTATCCGTGATTGGCCCGATTTGATGAAGAATGTCCATGAAGTTAGAAGCTTCTTGAGACTGTGTTTGTACTACAGGCGGTTCATTCGAAAGTTTCCAGAGGTTCCTTCCCCTTTGCATATCTTGACACAAAAAGGAGTCTCTTTCTCGTCGGGACCCACAGAGGTGATTGCCTTTCAGACTTTGAAAGAGAAATTGACTACGGGACCAGTTTTGACTTTGCCGGACGTGCAGAAGTCATTTGAAGTATATTGTGATGCTTGTGGTCGTAGTCTGGGTGCGGTCTTAATGCAAGAAGGCCATGTCATTGCTTACAAGAGTCGATTGTTCTCAAGGCCGGAATTGACAGCACAGATTTATGAGAAAGAGCTTTTGGTGGTTATCCATGCTCTTGCTCAGTGGCGGCACTACCTACTCGGAGCGGACTTTACTATCTTTACAGACCATTAGAGTTTATGCTACTTCTTGTCACAGAAGCAACTATCGGAAAAGCAGTTCGGTGGGCGAACATCTTGTCACAGTTTCACTTCCATATTGTCCATGTTCAGGGACAAAAGAATTTGGTGGCAGATTCTTTGTCTCGGAAACTGTTGGTTCTGGCTATTTCCGCGATACATCATAGGAGCTTCGAGGATATGGTCGATCAATATGCCACAGATCCAGATTTTGCAGACGTTTTCACATGGGTACTGGATGGGGAGACAGTAGCGGGATATTCCATTCAAGATGGCTACTTGATGAGAAAAACGATGTTGTGCGTTACATAGCCGTTGAGGGAAAAGGTTATGACCGAATGCCACTGTCCACCTTTTACGGGTCACTGCGGCATTGCTACCACCATGAAAGAGGTTCTCGTCATCTTTCCACCCGCAGATTGACAGGCAATCTGAGACTGCCAATTTAGTGGTTTTAGATTTATTGAAGTCTTATATCTCGGATCAGAAGACTCAATGGGAAAAGTATCTACCTTTGGTGGAATTTGCCTACAACAACACGATACATTCTTCGACGGGGAAGGCGCCATTTGAGATTATTGAAGGTGCTGCGAAGGTTCCGCCCTTCCTAAGCACAAAAGATAAGATTTTTGAAGCTGATGAGTATACGCGTGACTTAGACACGGCTTTTGCCAAGGTCCGCGAGGCTTTGCAGAAATCTCAAGAACGATAGAAAAAGGCAGCGGATCGCCATCGTTGCGATTTGAAATTGAAGGAGGATGATTGGGTGCTCTTACGTTTTGAGAAGGCACGCTTGAGAAAGAAAAAGGGAAAAGAGAGGCTTTTTCCAAAGCTTAGTATGAGATACTATGGACCTTTCCAGATCTCTGAAAAGATCAATGATGTCTCCTTCCGACTGAAACTGCCTGACACTCGGAGGATTTGCAATGCATTTCATGTGAGTCTCTTGAAACCTTTGAAAGGTGATGTGCCCGAAGATGGGGAGCCCGATGAGCAACCCGAAGTGGAGGAAAACGAGGAGATCCTTGTTCTTGAACAGATTTTGCTTAAATTGGTTAAATTCAAGAACTATCCTTCATTGAATGCAAAGTGGATGGAGGAGGAGGACCTAGCAGATACTCCTCAGATTGTGAAAATTTACCTTGAAGCTTTTGGTTTAGCATAGTCTATTCCAAATGGAACCCAGAATTTAGCTTGGCCGTAGATCTGGTGCAGTGGGATGCACAAGAGGGGAGTTACTCCGCTTCTTTGTCAACAGATGCCTTGATTTTTAATACTAGATTCAGTGATGTCTCTTTGAGCTTTAGGGATACTGAGAGCTGATAGTATTTTGCTGTATGACTTTATGAAATGGAATTCCGGAATATGAAACTGATTTGTTCTTCACTTGTTTTTAAGTGCAGGAATTGATACACGAAATGACTGCAGCATTTTGGTCTAAATGATCTCGAATAGACATGGCTGCAATAGGGGTTAGTCAATCAGGCATCGATGAGGTCCCGAGTGGATCTAGATGCGATTGCTAGCTACATTGCCGATAAATCATGCTCTAAGATCTGAATGAATGCTGAACGTCATGTAATGTCCTGTGATGTCGAGTGATGTCCTGTGATGTCGTGTGATGTGACTGTCGATTGGTACATGTGCTAGATGTGTGTTCCTAGTGCGTAGGTACTAACAGTCAGTGTCTGCTAAGGCAGTTTATGGCTTTTGTCTGTTTTGTAGGCGTAATCGAGGGCGATTACAATGCTTTCAAGAGGGGGGTATATCACAAAGTGATGACGTGGCTACCCGGAACACACCTATACTACCCGTAGACAAATGGGTGACGTGGCTGCCTGGTACTCACACACACACACACACACACGAGGCAACAGCCTCGGAAAGGGCGGAGCAGGTGACATGTTGCAGGCTGTACGGACGCCAACGCAAAATGCGGATTTCTGTATTGCTGACGTGGCAGTGCTGTACGACAGATTTTGGTAGCTTTTGGGCGATGCTTTATTCTACGCAAAAAGAAAGAGAGAGATTGAGAACTCTTTTGCTTTATTTTATAAAAAGCATAAGCGAGAGAAAGAAGGAGCCTCTGCTTTGTTTTATGAGGGCTTTATTCTTCAAAAGCTTTTGGAATTTTAGGCTTTTGATTTTCAGCTTTTGGGCTCTGCTTTTGGCAACCCTTGTAATCTTTAAATATGTGAGCAGGCCACTCACAACTCAGAGCATCTGGAAGCAGAGTCTTGTGAGCGCCTGCCCGCACTCTTGTACTTTGAACTTAGATTAATACAAAAAGAAATACCGAAAGGGGCGCCAGTCTTTGGGTCCAATAACTCTAGGCACGGAACTCCGCCGGGCCAGTGTTGAATAAATTGTGAACTGTGAACTGTTTTGAAGTGGTTATTTGGTGATGTCACGGTAGATTCTTGACTTGGATGTAGGTGACTTGGGGCTTGACTTGGATGTAGGTGACATGATAGAGAGCAGACGGAGTATGGGAGATACCTCATGGAGATGACGACCACACATGGGTTAGCCATACTTAATAACTTACAACGATTTCCTGGAGCAGCCGGTTTCACATGCTTTCCACATAGACACGGGGCCAGTACAGTGGACTATGTTATGGCACATCTAAGCTTTATTCCTTGTATTCAGGATTTCATAGTGGGAGCCAGACCAGTGGGTGTAGCAGTGGATCACGCTCTTTTGACATTGTCCGTTTCATTTCAGTATAGTACAACCCAGACATCAGGAGGCAAGTCACATACCTGTTATACATTTACACGAAAGACTGACTTGGTTTACACAGAGGAGATCTATAGCCGTCTATGCACAGCTAGTTCTGGTCTCTCAGTGGAGGAGTGCACCACTTTACTGACTGAGACACTGCATGGTGCAATATCAGAGGCATACCCACACACTCAGCCGTCTCGCAGGCGACATTCTGGGAGCATGCCCCAGAATAGTTGGTATGATGAGAGTGCAGAGAGATGAGAGCCCAGCTCCAGAGAGATCTTCTTTTAGGAGTCATCACTTACAGATAGTCTCGGATTGCTTCCTGACGCCTTGTGCGACAAAAGAAACGAGCTTATTTTGCCCAGATGGAGCAAGAATTGTATTAACTGTTCTTGAGTAGAGACTCAGGAGAGGCATGAGCGATTCTTTCATGAGCACTCCCCTCCCCCAATGATTATTTCTCCCTGATGTGTGGGGCCAATATGCGAAATCGTTATATACAATTCCTGGACAAGACCCCCTTCCAGATCCTACAGAGCCATGCCCACCTACCAGCACCTTCTTTACCACTGAGATGGTAAAGAGAGCCATTGATAGGATGAGGACCAGCAGGGCATATGATCATGATGGTCTAGTAGCAGAGCACTTCATACAAGCTAGAGATATGCTGGTAGAGGTTCTTGCAATGTTGTTCAATCGTGCCATGTGTGAGGCATTACCTGAGACTTGGAGATTGTCTACTATTGTGCCTATCTTCAAGGCAGGTGATCCTACAGAGCCTGGGAATTACTGCACTATTATGGTTGGGCACACATTGACACGGTGTATGCATCCATTCTTGAGGAGCATTTGAGTAATTGGGCAGAGGGTGAGGGTGTACGAGCAAAGGGCCAAGCCGGTTTTAGAAGGGGTTTCTCCACCCTTGATCATATTCTGACACTTAGAGCCATCATTGAGGAGGGCAGGTCACATGGGAGACGGATTTATTGTAGCTTTGTGGATTTCCGCAAAGCATTTGACATGGTACCGGGAGTTCGATTGATGCGCATACTGCAAGAGATGGGGGTGCCCATAATGTTGATTTGGGGATTATACAGATCAGTGATGGGACATGTACGCACCCCGGAGGGGATATCTGATTTCGTTCGCTCCACCATTGGGGTGAAACAGGGTTGCCCATTGTCTCCTACTCTATTTTGTATGTATGTTGATGAGGTGTCTGATTACATTGACAGAGAGGGTGATAGAGGTGCCCAGCTGGCAGGGACGTGGACCCCATTGTTGTTATATGCTGATGATATTGTGTTGATCTCTGACTCACCAGAGGGTATTCAGCGACGATTGGATGCATTACACAATTTTGCAGAGGATAGTGGATTGTCTGTAAACCTTGGTAAAACCAAGGTTATGGTGTTTAACACCACGCCACAGTGGATCAGGAGATCATCACCGACTTTCACATATGGTCAAGAAATTGTAGAGTATACAGATGCATACACTTACCTTGGGGTTGTCTTTGGTCGAGGTTTTCTTTGGGTAGAGCAGCAAAGACTTGACTGACTAGAGCTTATGCGGCCTTGGGAGGCTTGGAGAGGATGTGTTCGCAGGTTCAGTTCGAGGAACCTCGGAGAAAGTTATGGCTCTTTGATACTTTAGTAGCCTCAGCTATGATGTATGCGGTGCAGATATGGGGATCTTCTGTAGGCCAAGATGGTTGGAGACGTATGGAGAGGATCTTGGTATCTATGATCTCTCGACTGATCAGAGCCAAGGCCTCCGTACCCCACGCTATCATTCGAGCAGAGCTAGCTGCCTCTCCTATGGAGATTGATGCGCTTACTAGATCAGTCTTCTTTGTGCACAGCTTGTGGGATACTATTAGAGACAGATATGCTAGACTGGCCCTTGAGTCTTCTAGACAGTTAGCTCTTCAAGGGGACACTTCATGCTGGTATGCACAGATGACATCATGGTTTCAGATGCATGGCTTCACCATGGACAGGCTGCCCCATTTCGAGTACTCTCTTCAGACACCCTCGATGTCTCTTACACGGGTGGAGATTACTAGACTCATTCGTCAAGACCTGATCCAGCTGGATACCAGGAGGACATGGATAGAGCAACCACAAGAGTTGGGCATGAAGATGGCTTTCTATAGAGAGCATCTTCTCCACCTCACAGGAGATGGGTTTGTAATTCGACTCAGCTACATGGATACACATGTCTCATGGTTTGCGGTGTGCCATTGGTCAGATACGCACATCCTCACATCAGTTGGAGATTGAGACTGGTAGATTCAGAGGGATACCAGCATACAACAGGATATGCCGCTTATGCCAGCTAGAGCCAGAGACATAGCTACATTACATATGTCATTGCACAATGTACTATGCGATTCGGGGCCGTTTCCACTGCTTATTTAGAGGGGGTTTCGGTGCTTTCCCTAGGGTCATGAGTTATGAGGATCAGAGATGTCTTGGGCTATCTACTTGAGTTACACAGATATAGAGACACTTTACTGCGGAGAGCTAGAGAGAGACAATCCCAGAGACGGATTACAGATTTCTTTTCACTAGATATGGAACAGCTAGAGGAGCAGCCATCGCTGCGGAGCACGGCCCACACTTATTCGACCACTACCACGGCACTCTCATCGACCGAGCATTGGAGCTGCGGAAATCCAGACGGCCACGATTGAGGAAAGGGGCTACACAACATTGACTGAGACTACAGCAGAGGATTCGAGCCATACTCTCTTGACATCCAGAGTGTAGATGAGGATGGATTCTAGTAGTAGTAGTATTTTTGTTCTAGTCTTTTTGTACCCAGACATGGTATCAAATTCACAATTTTGTAACAGTTTGGTCTCATAGGTCATTTTGGCCTTTTGAAGACGTTAATATAACATCTCATTTCATTTTATTTCTCTCTCGCTCTCTCGGGTGTGTGTGTGGGGGTGTGATGTGTTAAATAAGAAGACGAAAATGGTATAACCTTTCTATCACCCAAGTGTGGTAGATTGGTTATGCCATTTCCCTCTTGAATAACAAGTCTTGAGTCAACTCTTGTCGGATAGACCTTTGAGATCTCTTTGAGCAACCAGAGGAGCAGCCACCATTGCGGAGCTCTGCCCGCTCTCATACTACCATTACTGGCATTCTCATAGACCGAGCATTGGAGCTAGGGAGATCTAGACGACCGCGATTGAGGAGAGGAGCTACACAAAATCGATGGAGACTACAGCAGAGGGTTCGAGCCATACTCTCTCGACGTCCAGAGTGTAGATGAGGATGGATCTCTACCATATCTTCCCCCCCTCCCCACATTGTATTGGGCACATTTTGTATTAGCTGGCACATCCATACAGTCCTAGTTTGTAGTTGTATTTTTTTTTGTTTCAGTTCTTTTTTATTCCGGACATGGTATCAGATTCACTATGTTGTAACAGCTTGGTCTCATAGGTAATTTTGGCCTTTTGAAGACGTTAATATATCATTTCATTTCATTCTCTCTCTCTCTCTCTCTCTCTCTCTCTCTCTCTAACTCGTTTGCTTCGTCGACCTCCTAAACCCTAGCGGCAAGAGCCTCTTCGTCTCCCTAGGCGAGGGGCTGCTTTGCGGGGGGGTCCAGCTCTAGCCAGCGCCGCCCTACATCAGCAAGCGCTAGCGCTGTCTCTCCCAGCCAGCCAACGAACACTGCCGCTTCTCTGTAGCACGGCTTCCCATGTCGAGCTTGTCCTTGCCACTGGCTACCTTGAGTTTCTTGCTCTCTCTCCTCGGATACCTCGCTGCCCTCGTCACGAGTTCCCTTCCGAGCTCGTCCTCGTCACTGGCTATCTTGAGTTTTATTTTCCTGATCTTCAAGCCTACCCACACACAATCAAATTATTACCTATTAAGAGGTCTTTCCCACTCCGAGACTACTGACAACCCATCCGTGGGTCTTCTGAGCGGCAGCCATGGTCACCCAGGCTTCATCCGTGGCAAGCTCACCTTCGCAGGGGTTGTAGCAACACCTTCGAAACAGGACAACGTCGTCGGCCTTCAAAATGAAGTCGAAAAACTTTGCAAGGAAAACGATGAGCTGAAGCAAATACTTGCTGCCATCGAGGCATGACTTGCTGCAATGGAAAACTGCAAGAAAGAAGAGATGGAAGTCAAGTTCAATAAAACAAAGGTGGAAGTGGAGACCATCCTCACAAAGGAGGTCAAAACTCAAGTGCAGGAGGTATTCTTTCGCAAGGTCGAAGACCGTGTGGCATCCACGCTACGCGAACGACAACGACAAGAGGACATCTCCCTCAATGTCCATATCGGCGGGCTTCCAAGTGAAAGGGCAGGGGGATCTCAAGTTTCACGAGTGTTTTTCCCATATCCAAGCAATAACCCACTTGGTACAGTGGGATCCAGCAACAATCACCTCTCTTACACATGAGCATCGCACCAATCACGCAATCCTCACTTTCAAGACCAAGGCATATCGAATCAAACTCCTTGAGCAATCAAGGCTTCTCAAGGATACTAAAATTTGGTTTGCAGAAGATCTCACACCCGCCCAACTCAGACAAAAGAAGGCAGAACCCAAGAAGATGCGAGAAGCACGCACAACAGGGAAATGGGCAGTCTATTGAGGAGGTAAAGCCATTATTCTGGAGTTTCGAACTCCCAAGCCGGCTCCCTCTTCACCTTCCCCTTCTTAGTTTTGTTCATTTTAGCTTTTCTTTTTGCCTCTCGTTAAAAAGAACCCCTTTGTAATGTTTTGATTTCGGTCCCATGGGTCATATCTGACCTCTGCGGACGATAATTCAATCTCTCTCTCTCTCTCTCTCTCTCTCTCTCTCTCTCTCTCTCTCGATCAGTATCCTTCATGCATAATTTATGGGACCTTCCGAGAGACAGATATGCTCTCCTAGCCCTTGAGTCATCTCGACAGCTAGCGCTACAGGGGGACACAGAATGGTGGTATGGGCAGATGACATCATGGTTTCAGTCACATGGCTTCAGCATGGATAGACTGCCTCCGTTCTAGTACTCCTTGGATGCACCCTCCCTATCTCTCACACAGACAAAGACCACTAGACTCATACGTCAGGATTTGATTCAGCTAGATACCAGGAGCACATGGATACAACCGACACAAGAGCTGGGCACGAAAATGGTTTTCCATAGAGAGCATCTTCTCCAACTAACAGAAGACGGATATGTGATTAGACCGGGCTATATGGACACTCATTTATCCTGCGGGATACAATGTGCTATTGGACAAATGCGCACATTATCGCATCAGTTAGAGATTGAGACTGACAGATTTAGGAGAATACTAGCAGAGGCCAGGATATGCCAGTTGTGTCATATAGAGCTAGAGACACAGTTACATCACATTTGTCAATGTCCGGTATACTATAAGATTCGAGGCCGCTTTCACTGTCTGTTCAGAGAGGGCTTTGGACCTTAGGATCAAAGATGCCTTGGGTTGTTTTTGCTTGAGGTGCGCAGACGCAAGGAGAGTCTCTTGAGGAGATCAGGCAATGGGAGACATTCATAGAGGGAGATTATTGACTTCTTTAGAGCAAGGACTCAGCAGCTAGATGAGCATTGATCAGGGGACGCTTCCATTGTCTTTTCAGAAATGGCTTCGGGCCTTTGTCTAGGGTGATGGATTACACTCATCAGAGGTGCCTCGGGCTCTTCTTGCTCGAACTACGACGACACAGAGAGGACCTATTACAGAGGGTGAGGTGTTCTAGGCGGGGGCCCATCCAGAGGCTAGTTACAGACTACTTGAGCGGCCGCCCCCAAGCAGTAGACTACACGACAACCCGACCCACACCACGTGGGATTCTGCTTGAGAGAGCCAAAGAGATAAGCAGATCCCGACGCCCACGACCTCTCCACAGGTCACGTTGCCGCTCCATATACCACCAGTGTATTCGGGCTATCATTGAGAGATACAGAGCGACTCCTACGAGGTTCTTCACAGAGTATCATGCTCTAGAGACCCATGAGAGAGTTCATATGGGATGACACAGAGGAAAGAACCAGGCCCAAGAGGACACCCCTACACGAGCTGCTTGGAGCTCAGCAAGCTGCTCCTATGCCAGCCACTCACCCCCCTCCTTTCCAGATGTTCAGCCTTTACTTTAGTACTTTATTTTTGTATTAGACACTTGGACACACTTGATGAGGATGTGATGTATTGGTCTCATAGGTCTTTTAGGCCTTTTGTAGACGCTAATAAACATTTCATTTCATTTCACTGTGTGTGTGTGTGTGTGTGTGCTGTCCAGCCAGGAGTACAATCCATTTTCAGCCAGTACAGTGTGCAACTGAAAGGATGGACCAATCAGCTGGCCTCAGGGACGACGATGTTTATGAAACCCCACCTAAGTCGAAAGCAACATTTAGGTGGAGGTTTCGAGAGAGCGCACTATCGCCAGGTTCTGTGAGAGCAAAGAAACTGTCTAGAGTCAAAGATGACTTAATGTATGAGAAGGTATCGGTGATGATTAAGGGCATTTGCATACATCTCTTTTTCGATGTCACCCCTCAAAAGGCTCAGCTCCCGGAGACTTACAAAAAAGCTATGTATGCTAATATGAGGAAAGCGCTGGACAAAGAGATGCTTAGTAAGCATGACGAGATGTATACATCATTGAAGGCCGAAATGCAGACTATAGTGAGGGCATAAGTGAATGTAATGGAATGCGTGATGCAAAAAATATTAGAGGATGCACTTGTTGCTCTTGAGTCCTGGAAATAAAAAATGGTAGAACGCATGAATGAAAAGGATGCATTGATCGAAGCATTTAAGGGAGAATTCGCAGCTTGTTAAATACCCCCGCAAAGGAGGGAGAAAATAAGCCCTCAGTTATAAAGGAGCTCGAAAGCATTAAGGAGCAAGTGAAAACCCTACGTGAAGAGGAAGAGCAGAAGGCACGAACCACCTCTTCAAAATACAAGAGAAGGTGGATAAAGGTGAAAAGTGGATCAAGAACACAAAGAAAGGAAAAGATAAGATGCATGAAGCCACACCGACATCCACTATCATCAATATGACAATTGAGGAGGAGCAAAAGAGGAAGACTAGAGCCCTTCATGTGCGTGTTACAGGTTTCAAAGACATTGGAAAGTAGAAGAGGAACTGAAAGAACTCTTGAAGCGCATGGGCATTCCTGAACCCACACACACAGGGGCTTGGAGAGTGGGAAAGAAGGGAAGTGATGAGAAAGGAAGTTTCAAGGAAAGAACACTCATTCTACGTTTCCCTACGCTATTCTTGAAGAAGAGACCAACAATCAAGCAAACTGGGATATTTTTGGGTGATGACCTCACTCTAACACAATTAGCACACATGCAAGAGCTGATGCCAAATATCAAGTCAACAAGGGAGAAAGGGAGAATTGCTTTCTACAGGGGAGGGAGAGTAGTGGTTTTGGGAAGATGCACCGCATGACGGTGCAAGACCTATGGGACCAACCTTTAAATGACAGCATGGAATTGTAATGGATCAATGAAGCTAGATGTAGGCACATTTGAGGATAGCTTCAAGGGAACAAACATTATTTTTTACTCGGAGATACATCAGACTCTTGGTGGCACATTATGTAACCGGCCTGTTAACTTCAAAAAGGGCGGTAGACTTTACTTCAAACCTTGATTTAGCTTTCACCCATTATTAGTCGTCTATTCTACCTGTGCTATAATGACACAAGAGAGGGGAATGGGATACAGATGCTAGAATGCATCTGTATGCGAAGACCGACACCAGACTGGCCCCTAAATTAGGCGCCCCTGTCGGTATTTCTTTATTCTCTAACAGAGGGAATAAAAGCTGTGGTTCCCTGCAAGCTGCCCCCACAATCTTGGCTGAATTTCAACTGCTCTGGCCTGATTTTGGCAGCATAACTGTACTAGGACCCTTCACAGTCAGTATTCCCACGCATTGGATGACTTTCCCGACGCATACGGACACTTTGCAAAACCTGGCGAGAATCTGCAGCACGCTGAATTCTCTGTTTTCTGCCCCGAAAATGCACCAGATCACCTGTACAACGGTCCCCTTGCGTCCCCGAACCTCCTGGGGGTATTAGGGTCCGTTTAGGGCCAAAACCCTAAACCTGCAAAAATACACAGCAGGCTGTAATTCACTGTTTCGGGCTCCGTTTCGCGTGCCGGTCGCATCCGTAGCAAGTCCTCGAGCTCCCGCACCTGTAGGGCTACTTGCCCTTTGAATCGGACGAGATTTCGCACGTGAAACCTCTCCGAATCACCTGTACCTGCGGGGGATTAGCCGCTAGCTAATCCAGTACCTATGCAAGAGGCTCTTGTCTCGGCAATCGCGCATGAACCCACACAACTGTACATGGTCAATCTGATGAGCCCACTAGAGGGGCATAACCATAAAGAATAGGGGAGAGAGAGAGCAGTGAGAGGTGTGCAGGTCATGACATCCTGCACCTCACTGTACATAGAGGGTAAGCCAACACTCCATTGAAGCTCTCCCACCTGTGACAACACTCAAAAACGAGCTCACAGCTGAAAATCACGTTTTTGCCTTCTCTTTAAGTAGTAAACTGGCCTCAGAGTGCCAAGTGTCACTCATTTGTGCATTTTCCCGCTTTAGACCCTCGGGTCTAAAAATATCTCACCTGCAGCCTCTGTTGACTTGGCCACAAAGTAACCAAATGATCCCCATGTCAAACTGCACGTAATAATGCGAAGACATTTTGCCGTCCAAAAATAGCAGTCCCTAAAATTTAGGAGTTTCTGTCATTACATTCTTCTAGGTCGGTCATTTGACCCTCTTTGTACACTGCAGCCACATCCTGAACTGAAATGTAGCCTATGTAGCAAAGGATTCCGCTTTGGCTGGCCAATGACCCCACTTTGGCTAACCATAGTCCTTGTCCAACCTTAGTGCTCTTTAGCCCTTAGGCCTGGACTCTCTCTGAACAGTTCCACACTGGCTATGCAATGCAGGGCAGTTAGATTTCCAGAGGAGTGTTTCCAAAAGGTAAAACAAACGAAATTCCCCAAAGAAAGAGAAAATAAACGAAAATGGAATTGCCACTGGCTGGTGACATACCCCCCTCTTGAAATCTCAAACGTCCTCGTTTGCACCTATGTCGTACATGCTTACAGTCAGCACTCGGGTGCCCGGACACCGTGTCGACACATGTATGACACATACATGCTCACAATCAACACCTCGTTGACACATGTATTGCCTGCGTGTGAACCCTGTCCCAATGACATAGTGGAAGCGTCACACTCTGCCATTGCTTTGAGTCCATAACTTTCCAATGACAAAATGGAAGCGTTATATTTTGCCACTATCTTTTAGTATACGTTGGATCCAGTAACCTTTTGAGCATACCCAAACCGACAGTTTAAGAATGCAGTTTCACATGTACTCTTCAATAGAAATAATTGCTGTACCCTTGACAAACTGACAAGAAATACTCACTTCTATAGCACTAAACAAACTTTTGGACATTCCATAAGAGCAATTGCCAAACTGACAATCTGTACAGCTCTAACATTCATGTAACATGCACTTCATTTGAGCTCACTGTAAGTAACATGTACATCATTTCTTTCAGAAGCCATTGTCACACTGACAATCCATGTAGCTCTGAATCTTAAGGGGTCAAGGTAGGTTGCAAACCAAGGTTTTAAGTTCCCATACTTTTAGTGACTCTGCAAGTTCACTTTTTTCCATCCACTTGACATCGAGAGGTGAATAGCTTTTGAACTTTACCAAACAGCACCTTGCAACCTTGCCTTTTCTTTTCTTTCTTTATGTGCCAAAATCTGTTTTGGGACCAAGATCTCGTCAAGTTCCTCGACTTCCGGTTGATCTTCAGCTGGCATATCTTCTGGCACATCACCCACATAGGGTCTGAGAAGACTCACATGAAACGCCTTGTGAATCTTCCAACTCTCAGACAATTTCAGCCTTTATGCAATATCACTGATTTGCATACTGAGCATCGAAAACAATCTTTCTCTGTTCTTCATCTTGATCTTTGGAGATTAACTTGTGATCTACCCTTATGCTGTCACTTTTATTGGGTTGAGAATTCTCTTTTTGACCCAATTTTGGCAGCATAATCGTAGTAGAAACCTTCACAACCAAAAATCCACATATCCAAGTGATTATCCACGCATAATAGAGCACTTTTGCAAACCTGTCCCGGAAATTCAGCATGCTGAATTCTCTGTTTTTAGCTCCTAAAATGCTCCAGATCACTTGTATTACTGTCCTTTAGCTTCCCCGAAGCTCTTGGGACAAAAAGGCATCAAATAGGGTCAAAACCCTAAATCTGTAGAAAAATACAGCAAGCTGTATTTTCTTCTTTCGGGATCTGTTTTGCGTGCCAATCGCACCAATTCGTAGCGTTTGATCTTCTGCATCAGTAGGACTACTTGCCCTTTGATTTACAGGAGATTTCTCGCAAGAAATCTTGTTAAATCATCCTGTACCTGTTTTGAATTAGCCTTTAGCTAATTCGGTACTTGTATGAAATCATTCCAAGTGGAAGGAGTTTGCCTTGTAACATCAGTGTATTCCACCACTGACTTGCATTTTTTTTTTTTCAAAAAAGTCGCAGCTTTCTTGACTTTAAATGCTCCTTCCAACAAATGCTTTGTCAAACTGTTCGAGGAAAGAGAAAACCTTTGTCCTCTCATCAAAGCCATTGAATGTGTCAATGGACTGACTGATCATCTTATTTGTATGGCTTTAGCTTATCCATTGACTTCAAATTGTCAAAAGAGATAGTTTGCATAATGGGTACACCTGTGGGAGCCATCTGTACTCCCTTGCCAGTAACATGTTGATGTTCAGGTGTCATATTCACCGATGGGATTGAAAAACCAGCCATACCCAAGTTGCCTTGTGACACCCCAAACTGACCTTGTGTGCCCTGAAATCCTGGGTGCAAACCAATGTTTGCATACATGGGGTTGGGCACCGTGCCTTGCATACCCCTAAACACTGTTCCTGGCATGCCAAAACTGCCTTGAACTTGATGTGCTATTGATGAAGATCGTATGAACTCCATAAATCTTGGATTCTCCATCAATTGCTTGAACATGGTCACAACAGTAACAACCTGCAAAGCTTTCTCTGCTTGGCCTGAACTATCGCCAATTTCATGTGATGTTGGAATAGGCTGTCTATCCTCTGAAGAGGAACCCTCTTCCTTGTTGCCATCCATCCTGTATCCAAAGAAAGACTCGTAGCCTTTCTCACCTGTATCCAAAGAAAGACTCTCGTAGCCTTTCTCACCTTTAAATCCAAAGAAAGACTCGTAGCCTTTCTCACCTGTATCCAAAGAAAGACTCTCGTAGCCTTTCGCACCTGTAAATCCACTTGATCTACTTTCAAACTCTCTGTGTTTTCAAGGTCATCCCAAACTCTCTGTGTGTCTTTAACCCAAACTGACCAAGGCTCACTTTTTGAGGAAAAAGTGATTTAATCCCGTCGAGGGAACCATGTAACCGCCCTGCTAACTTCAAAAAGGACGGTAGACTTTACTTCAAACCTTGATTTAGCTTTCACCTATTATTAGTTGTCTATTCTACCTGTGCTATAATGACACAAGAGAGGGGAATGGGATACAGATGCTAGAATGCATCTGTATGCGAAGACCGACACCAGACTGGCCCCTAAATTAGGCGTCCCTTTCGGTATTTCTTTATTCTCTAACAGAGGGAATAAAAGCTGTGGTTCCCTACAAGCTGCCCCGCACAATCTTGGCTGAATTTCAACTGTTCTGGCCTGATTTCGGCAGCATAACTGTACTAGGACCCTTCACAGTCAGTATTCCCACGCATTGGATGACTTTCCCGACGCATACGGACACTTTGCAAAACCTGGCGAGAATCTGCAGCACGCTGAATTCTCTGTTTTCTGCCCCGAAAATGCACCAGATCGCCTGTACAACGGTCCCCTTGCGTCCCCGAACCTTCTGGGGGTATTAGGGTCCGTTTAGGGCCAAAACCCTAAACCTGCAAAAATACACAGCAGGCTGTAATTCACTGTTTCGGGCTCCGTTTCGCGTGCCGGTCGCATCCGTAGCAAGTCCTCGAGCTCCCGCACCTGTAGGGCTACTTGCCCTTTGAATCGGACGAGATTTCGCACGTGAAACCTCTCCGAATCACATGTACCTGCGGGGGATTAGCCGCTAGCTAGTCCAATGCCTGTGCAAGAGGCTCTTGCCTCGGCAATCGCGCATGAACCCACACAACTGTACATGGTCAATCTGATGAGCCCACTAGAGGGGCATAACCATAAAGAATAGGGGAGAGAGAGAGCAGTGAGAGGTGTGCAGGTCATGACATCCTGCACCTCACTGTACATAGAGGGTAAGCCAACACTCCATTGAAGCTCTCCCACCTGTGACAGCACTCAAAAACGAGCTCACAGCTGAAAATCACGTTTTTGCCTTCTCTTTAAGTAGTAAACTGGCCTCAGAGTGCCAAGTGTCACTCATTTGTGCATTTTCCCGCTTTAGACCCTCGGGTCTAAAAATATCTCACCTGCAGCCTCTGTTGACTTGGCCACAAAGTAACCAAATGATCCCCATGTCAAACTGCACGTAATGATGCGAAGACATTTTGCCGTCCAAAAATAGCAGTCCCTAAAATTTAGGAGTTTCGGCCATTACATTCTTCTAGGTCGGTCATTTGACCCTTTTTGTACACTGCAGCCACATCCAGAACTGAAATGTAGCCTATGTAGCAAAGGATTCCGCTTTGGCTGGCCAATGACCCCACTTTGGCTAACCATAGTCCTTGTCCAACCTTAGGGCTCTTTAGCCCTCAGGCCTAGACTCTCTCTGAACAGTTCCACACTGGCTATGCAATGCAGGGCAGTTAGATTTCCAGAGGGGTGTTTCCAAAAGGTAAAACAAACGAAATTCCCCAAAGAAAGAGAAAATAAACGAAAATGGAATTGCCATTGGCTGGTGACATATCCCCCTCTTGAAATCTCAAACGTCCTTGTTTGCACCTATGTCGTACATGCTTATAGTCAGCACTCGGGTGCCCGGACACCGTGTCGACACATGTACGACACATACATGCTCACAATCAACACCTCGTTGACACATGTATTGCTTGCGTGTGAACCCTGTCCCGATGACATAGTGGAAGCGTCACACTCTGCCATTGCTTTGAGTCAATAACTTTCCAATGACAAAATGGAAGCGTCATATTTTGCCACTGTCTTTTAGTATACGTTGGATCCAGTAACCTTTTGAGCATACCCAAACCGACAGTTTAAGAATGCAGTTACACATGTACTCTTCAATAGAAATAATTGCTGTACCCTTGACAAACTGACAAGAAATACTCACTTCTATAGCACTAAACAAACTTTTGGACATTCCATAAGAGCAATTGCAAAACTGACAATCTGTACAGCTCTAACATTCATGTAACATGCACTTCATTTGAGCTCACTGTAAGTAACATGTACATCATTTCTTTCAGAAGCCATTGTCACACTGACAATCCATGTAGCTCTAAATCTTAAGGGGTCAAGGTAGGTTGCAAACCAAGGTTTTAAGTTCCCATACTTTTAGTGACTCTGCAAGTTCACTTTTTTCCATCCACTTGACATCCAGAGGTGAATAGCTTTTTAACTTTACCAAACAGCACCTTGCAACCTTGCCTTTTCTTTTCTTTCTTTATGTGCCAAAATCTGTTTTGGGACCAAGATCTCGTCAAGTTCCTCGACTTCCGGTTGATCTTCAGCTGGCATATCTTCTGGCACATCACCCACATAGGGTCTGAGAAGACTCACATGAAACGCCTTGTGAATCTTCCAACTCTCAGGCAATTTCAGCCTTTATGCAATATCACTGATTTGCATACTGAGCATCGAAAACAATCTTTCTCTGCTCTTCATCTTGATCTTTGGAGATTAACTTGTGATCTATCCTTATGCTGTCGCTTTTATTGGGCTGAGAATTCTCTTTTTGACCCAATTTTGGCAGCATAATCGTAGTAGAAACCTTCACAACCAAAAATCCACATATCCAAGTGATTATCCTCGCATAATAGAGCACTTTTGCAAACCTGTCCTGGAAATTCAGCACGTTGAATTCTCTGTTTTTAGCTCCTAAAATGCTCCAGATCACTTGTATTACTGTCCTTTAGCTTTCCCGAAGCTTTTGGGACAAAAAGGCATTAAATAGGGTCAAAACCCTAAAATTGCAGAAAAATACAGCAAGCTGTATTTTCTTCTTTCGGGCTCTGTTTTGCGTGCCAATCGCACCAATTCGTAGCCTTTGATCTTTTGCATCAGTAGGACTACTTGCCCTTTGATTTACAGGAGATTTCTCGCAAGAAATCTTGTTAAATCATCCTGTACCTGTTTTGAATTAGCCTTTAGCTAATTCGGTACTTGTATGAAATGAACTGCTGTCTCTCCCTCTTCGTTCTGCTAGCTCCCATCTCTTTGCAGGCACTCGCCCTCTCCAAGGTACACACCCTGCACTTCCTCGCGTGCTCTATCACTTGCACACACCGCTCTGCGTTCATCAATTGCTATCAGAGCCCAATTAGGGTTTGCTCCCAAACCTGCAAACGTTGATTTTCAACCTCCTTATTTTCAGCCAAGGAGGTCAACTTTTACGCGAGATTTTGCAATTTCATCGCCAAAGGACTCGTCCCTGGACACTAGAGAGCTCCCGGCAAGCCAAATTGAACTAAGACATGCTGAAATTAGGTCAGAATCAGCAAATTACAGGTTATGACAACAAAATACAGGTTTTGCAAATCATGTATTAAGGTGTGGGAACATCTTTGCTAGGTCTCCGCTACCCGAAAACATTGAAATTGCCGAAAAACAGGTCCCAAAATAGGTGTTTTCAGCAAATTTCAGATTTACGTAGGTTTTTGCAAATGTTTTTATGATGCGACTACATTGGGGAAAGTGCAAATTGATGCAATCTAGGCACATTTGACAAAGTTGGGCTATGTATGACCATTTGTGGCTCAATTTTGTGCAATTTGATGCTACAAATTGGGGCTTTCGCTCATACATGCTACTAAAGGCTGTGCATAAGCCTTATGTATTTTCTGTGAGGCTAAAAGCAACTAAAATTGTTGTTTTTGAGCTCAAATTTGCTCGCTGAAATTTCCTGGGCATAAATTTCAGAAATTGTTTTTTGTGCCTAAATCGACCTATTTTGCCCCAAATTGCTCTTGTGACCATTTAGAGCTGTAGTGCACACCTCTGTGAGGCTATACTCCGGTTTTTGTGCATTCTGTCCAAAAATTCAGCGTATTAGCTCTCTTATTCGTGCAACTATGGCCTCATCTTCTTTGGATGTGAAGAATCTCTTCGAGATGAGGAGGTTCGATGGAACAGGTTTCGACCTTTGGAAAGACAGGATCCAGGGAATCCTATTTCTTAAGGATTGTGAAGGGGCACTTGAACAGGTAAAGCCATAGAATATGACAGATGAAGCATGGGTTAGCCTGAACAGGAAGATTGTTACATACATTAAAATGGCCATGACCTATGAGACAGTCATTGATGTGAAAGGTCTCACAAGTGCTTTTGATGTGTGGGAGAAGTTAAAGGGAATGTATGAGAATACAATGCCCGTCAACCAAGTGCATTTGATGCGAAAACTTGTTGGCATGCAACTAGAGTCCCCCAATTTGACCTTTGATGGTGTTAGGGGTTCTATCTTGAATGAGGAAATCAGGAGGAAAGCAAGTGGAGAGGGAGGCAGCTCTGCCAACATGGTTAGAGGCAGGACAGATAAGAAGAATGCCTATGCACAAAGGAGTAAGAGTAAGAGTAAGGAAAGAGGAAATGCCAGCAAAGGCAAGGGTGATGTGACTTGCTATCAGTGTGGCAGGAAAGGTCACAAGAAACCGACTGCAGGTACTATAAAGCCGAGTTAGAACGGAAAAAGAATGGCGGAGACAAAAAGAAAGAGAAGAAGGAAGTCAAGACTGATGCAGAGGATAGCTCAAAGGACAAAGAGAAGGCCAATGTGGCTTCTAGTATTGTGATTGAGGAATTGTCAGATGTAGAGGACATCTTGTGTGCCACTTTGTCAGATGATGATGCTTATGACCTTGATACCTCTCTTAACGTTCATTCACAGGACATGCAGATCACCAAGACTGATCTTATTGATGCTTTGTTGATTGTAAATGATGTATTATCCCAGACTTGGATTGTTGATTCCGGTGCTTCATTTCATGTGACTCCTATCAAGGAGTGTTTCTCTACTTTTGATGTAGGCAAGCATGGCCATGTATACCTTGGAAACAATCATGCATGTCTCATTGAGGGTATTGGCATAGTGCATCTCTCCATAGATGGCACGAATGAGTTTGTCTTGCATGATGTTAGATATGTGGCGGGAATCAAGAAGAGTATGCTTTCTGTTGGTCAGATGGATATGCATGGTTACAGCATCTTGTTTGAGAGAGGATCATGGAAAATGACTTAAGGCTCAAGGCTGATTGTAAAGGGCACAAAGAAAGCGACACTTCACTGCATGCATGGAAAGGCCGTGTTGGGCAAATTTATTGCATTGGCTGAAATTAACTCTCACATGGAGTTGTGGCACAAGAAGCTTGGCCATATGAGCCAAAAGGGCCTTTCTAAACTTTGTACTTTGAACAAGCTTGATGCTAAAGGCACAAAGCTTGACTTTTGTAATGAATTTCAATATGGCAAGCAAGTAAAGCGTTCTTATTACTTCGATGTCTCTCGTAAATCTTGTGTGCTTGATCTTGTACATTCTGATGTATGTAGCATGCCTACTAAGTCTATGGGAGGTGCATGCTATTTTGTCTCCTTTGTTGATGATCATTCTAGGAAAATTTGGGTTTATTTGCTTAAATCTAAGGATGAAGCCTTTTCTGCGTTTAAGAAATTTCATGCATTTGTGACCACCCAAACAGGTAGAAAACTAAAATGCTTGCGTACGAACAATGGGGGGAAGTTCACAAGTGCTGAATTTAACAAATTTTGTGAAAATTTGGGCATTAAGAGGGAGCTTACTGTGCCATACAACCCCTCTTCTAATGGTGTGGCTGAAAGATTCAATAGGACACTTTGTGAGAGGGTGAGATGCATGCTGTCCACAACTAATCTCTCTCATGGATTTTGGGGAGAAGCTTTGAAAACTGCAGTGCATATATGCAATCGATCCCCTCACATGTCTTTGAAAGGTAACATCCCTGAAGAGGTTTGGTCTGGCAAGCCTGCTTCATATGATCATTTACGCATTTTTGGTTGCGAGGCTTTTGTGCATGTTAGACCTGAGTTGAGGAGTAAACTAGATGCCAAGTCCATTAAAGGCCTTTTCATGGGATATGGTGAAGAAGGAGAAATGGGTTATAGGATTTAGTTACCTCAGCTCAAAAGGGTTATACGTAGCTGGGATGTTGTTTTTAATGAGGCAAGGCTGCTTCAAAACAATTGTGCCTCAAAGCATGACCATAAAAGGGTCAAATTTCAGCATGACCAGCTACCTGTTAGGCCTATTCTTGACCCTCAGGATGCACCACATATGGCTGAAAATGTAGATGATCCAGTGGTGTTTGAGCCAGATGATGTTGGGCAGAAAATTGAGGCTCCTGAAGGGCATTTGCAGCCACAAAACTATGCTGAAAATGGTGCTGAAAATGATGTACAATAGCCCATTGTTGATGATTTTATCATGCCACCTGATGTAAACCCATTGCCGGATAATGTGGATCATTGGGTGAGGCTGTCTACTCATCAAAGACGGCCTGTGAGCAGATATGATCCCTCTTTGCATTACTGTATGTTGACTGATGAGGGAGAGCCTCTTACGTATAAAGAGGCAAAGACATGTGAGCATAGCGACAAGTGGGAGCTTGCTATGCAGGAAGAGATTAAAGCTTTGCATGCTAATCATACTTGGGATTTGGTGGAATTGCCCAAAGGAAGGAAGGCTATTCCTAACAAATGGGTGTATAAAGTCAAGACTATTGATGCAAAACCCAAGTATAAGGCAAGGCTAGTTGCAAAGGGATATGTTCAAACCAAGGGCATAGACTTTCAGGAAGCGTTCTCTCCTGTAGTGAAGATGACCACTTTGCGTATATTGTTTTCCATAGTGGCTGCTCTTGATTTGGAAATGGACCAAATGGATGTACATACCGCTTTCTTGCATGGTGATGTGGAAGAAGAGCTTTACATGAAGCAACCTGAGGGTTTTGTTATTCCTGGCAAGGAACATTTGGTATGTATGCTCAATAGAAGCTTGTATGGGCTGAAACAATCATGTAGACAATGGTACAAGAAGTTTGATCGCTTCATGCGTAAACATGGTTACAAAAGAAGCCATGCAGACTATTGTTTGTATACCAAACGTGATGAGGATGGTAGCCCTATCATTCTTGTGCTCTACGTGGATGATATGTTGATAGCTGCAAAGAAAAGAAGCACTGTTGATGCTCTTAAAGGGCAGCTGAAATCTGCATTTTCAATGAAAGACCTTGGGGCAGTTGAACATATACTTGGAGTGCGTGTTACAAGGCAAAGACACAAGCGCCTATTGTATTTGCCGCAAGAAAAGTACATTGAAAAGGTGCTGGACAGATTTAACATGGCCGAAGCAAAGCCTCGTGGTGTGCCATTACAGCCATATGTCAAAATCTCCAAGGATGATTGTCCCAAGTCAAAGGAAGAAGCCAATGACATGCAAAGTGTGCCTTACGCTTCAGCTTGTGGTTCACTTATGTATGCTATGGTTGCTACTAGGCCTGACATAGCCCATGTGGTGGGAGTTATGAGCCACCGGTTTATGGCAAATACAGGCAGGTTGCATTGGGATGCAGTGAAGTCCATTATGAGATACTTGAAAGGGACCAAAACAAATGCCTCTGCTATGGTAAAGGACCATTGGAGTTGAAGAGATTTTGTGACTCTGACATGGTTGGTGATGTGGACACACGGAAATCCACAAGTGGCTATGTGTTTACTCTTGCTGGAGGTGCTGTTTTCATGGTGTTCTAGATTGCAAAAGATTGTTGTATTGTCTACGATAGAGGCTGAATATATTTCAGCCATTGAGGCTTCCAAAGAAGCCATTTGGTTGCCACGTCTATGCAGTGAGTTTGGTTTGCCTGCCAAGGCACCTATGCTTGGTTGTGATAGCCAGAGTGCCATATGTCTGGCAAAGAATGCCATGTTTCATGCACGCACAAAGCATATTGATGTGCGGTATCACTTCATTCGAGAAGTGCTTGAGGATGGCCTTATTACATTGGTTAAGGTCCATACATCACAAAAATCCAGCAGATGCTCACACTAAGTGCTTATCCAAAGCACAACATCATCTATGCATAGAGATGGTGGGAGTCATGTAGCTTAAAGGCGCCATTTATGCTTTAAAGGGCCAAATGGCCCCCTTTTGTGTATAGTGTAAAGGTTATTAACCTTTGGCCAGGTTCACATTGAACTTGGCCACTAACTTTAAAATTGGTCCTATACTTTTAAATAAAGGGAAGGTGAGTCATTTTACTCACTCAATTCTTCCCCTTCCAACATCTAGCGCTACTGCTCTCTCTCCCTCTTCGTTCTGCTAGCGCCCATCTCTCTGCAGGCACTCGCCCCTCTCCAAGGTACACACCCTACACTTCCTCGCGTGTTTAACACCACACCACACCACAGTGGGTCAGGAGGTCAACACCCACATTTACATATGGCCAAGAGATGGTGGAGTATATAGATGCATTCACCTATCTTGGGTAGTCTTCAAGGAGAGCAACAGAGACTAGACTGACGAGAGTTTATGAAGCCTTGGGAGGATTGGAGAGGATGTGTTCGCAAGTTCAGTTTCAGAAACCTCGAACAAAGCTCTACCTTTTTGACACTCTAGTGGCTTCAGCTATGCTTTATGGAGTTCAGATTTGGGGACCCTCAGTGGACCATCATGGCAGATTTGGTAGCACTGATGGGTGGAGATATATGGAGAGGCCTTTAGTCTCTATGATCTCTTGGGTAATTCGGGCTAAGGCCTCAGTGCCACATGAGATTATTTGAGCCGAGCTAGCTGCCCCCCTCCTCGTGGTCGAGGCACTTACTAGATCAGTATCCCTTCATGCACAGTTTATGAGACCTCCTCAGAGACAGTTAAGCTCGGCTAGCCCTTGAGTCATCCCGACAGCTAGCGCTACAGGGGGACACAACATGCTGGTATGGGCAGTTGACATCATGGTTTCAGTCACATGGCTTTAGCATGGATAGATTGCCTCTGTTCCAATACTCCCTGGATGCACCTTCCCTATCTCTCACACGGATAGAGACCACTAGACATACGTCAGGATTTGATTCAGCTAGATACGAGGAGCACATGGATACGGCCGACACAGGACTTGGGCACGATGATGGCTTTCTATAGAGAGCATCTTCTCCAACTAACAGAGGACGGATATGTGATCAGATCGGTCTATATGGACACTCATTTTTCCCATGGGATATGATGTGCTATTGGTCAAATGCGCACATCATTGCATCAGTTAGAGATTGAGACTGGTAGATTCAGCAGACAGTACCAGCAGAGGCCAGGATTTACTTGTTGTGTCATATAGAGCCAGAGACAGAGTTACGTCACATTTGTCATTGTCCGGTATATTATGAGATATGAGGCCACTTTTATTGTCTATTCAGAGAGGGCTTTGAACCGTTGGCTAGAGTCATGAGATATCAAGATCAGAGATGCCTCCGTTTGTTTTTGCTAGAGTTGCGTAGACAGCGGGAGAGTCTCTTGAGGAGATCAAGCAATGGTAGACATTCACAGAGGAGATCGCTGACTTCTTTAGAGCAGGGATTCGGTAGTTAGATGAGCAAGCTTCACAGCAGACTTCAGAGCCCATCTATACCAAAGGTATATTTGTTGACAGAGCCATGGAGCTTGGGAGAGCTAGATGCCCACGTCTACGAGGGCGACCACGACATCGACGGAGGCTCCACCAGAGGATCAGGACTATTCTAGCACGACATGGGAGACGTCCAATACGACTATGTATAGAGGTAGACATTGACAATGCTCTTCAGCGACCGATGCAAAACTTTCTCGGACAGTGCCCGATACCCGGCATCCTCGCGCATTGATGATAATGATGATGATGACTATCACTTTACTTCATTTTTATTTTGTACCCAGACACTGTATGAGATCCACCAAGATTGTATTAGTTTGGTCTCATAGGTCATTTTGGCCTTTTGAAGACGTTTAATGTATCATTTCATTTCCTCTCTCTCTCTCTCTCTCTCATGGGAGACGTCCAATACGACTATTTATAGAGGCGGACATTGACAATGCTCTTCAGCGACCGATGCAAAACTTTCTTGGACAGCACCCGATACCCGGCATCCTCGCGCATTGATGATAATGATGATGATGATGGTTTTAGTTTTTCACTTTACTTCATTTTTATTTTGTACCCAGACACTGTATTAGATCCACCAAGATTGTATTAGTTTGGTCTCATAGGTCATTTTGGCCTTTTGAAGACGTTTAATGTATCATTTCATTTCCTCTCTCTCTCTCTCTCTCTCTCTCTCTCTCTCTCTCTCTCTCTCGTGTTAGCCTTTTTCATCATGTTCTTTCCAGACAATTGTAGCACGGCTCATATATTTGTAACTTCTAGTCTCATAGGCCATTCTGGCCTTTCAAAGACGTTAATGGTAATTTCATTTCATATTCTTTTCTGGGCCTGAAAAGGCTTGAATTGGTAGCTTGAGAGGTCTGATAAAGAATCATGCTTCCTAGACACCAAAGTCTTATTCTTTTACAGGGTTTTTCTATGGTCCTTGCCCAAAGAAAGGAAAGGTCTTTTCTTGTTGTCTTTGGTGGGAAGAGACAAGGAATAGCTAGTGAGGTTTGTCAAGACCTCCACATAATTAAGATGCAAAGTCTCAGTTTTTGCCGGTTGATAATGTTTGATTGCTGTCCCTTTTTAATTTTACCTTGCAGGTAGAAGTGCTTTTTATCGCAACACAAGACCTTGTACAAACAAAGAGCCCCGATAGGATCACAGTTAAAGAACCTCCCATTACAGCAAAGAGAGCTGACCAGGCATGGGTTACAGCCTCATTACCTGCAGAAGTACCTGTAAGTAATCGTGGTGAGAAGTATCTTTAAGTCGTTTGAGATGACAAGCATAAATCAGTATAACCTATTTCTGCTCAGAGCTTGATTGATCCAGGTGCAATGGCATTGAATGAAAGGCTTCAAGAAGCAGATAGGTCTTCCCCGTCAAAGGATCAGAGCAGACATGCTGGGAATAGCTCGACTGGCAACAGCCAATTGGGGGTATACTACTCATAAAAACTAATATAGATAACCTGCAATGGTGGTTCTATGACTGTTTAGGCAACTACCATGAGTCTATAACCTTGCACTTTCCTTCGTTGGTGAATCTGGACTTGTCGCTGCAATTAGTGAAGCCTATATGATTGAAGATGTGATTAAGGTGCTCACTAGTTATTGGGCGCCCGGGCATTGGGGTTCATCTTGGTATATGCATATGCATTGGTGACTCATCTTGGCAGTTTGATTTCTTTTGACATGAGCAGGAGATTGAGACGGTAAGAGACACAGGAGCACTTGTGCATGTTGTCTGTGAAAAGGTAGTTTGGGGCACTAAAATAGGTATCTAGTGCGAGAGAGGCAGGACGGAAAATTGCATTGACTTTGCATGACCTGCATTACAGAACGCAAATGAAGATGTTGGCATGGACAGTGGACAAGCTGATTTATCTGAGTGCAAGCTTTCTTCGGTAACAGAGGTCAAGGCTAGCTATGAGAAGAAGCTTGCAGCAGCTCTTAGAAAAATTACAGTTCTTGAAGGGCAAGTAAAATCTGCTGGCTCCAGCAGGGAGGATGCAGAACGGAGCCTTGGGACAGTAATCAAGAGTAGGCAAAAGGCAGAGAAGAGGCTGGCAATTTCTCTCAAGGAGAACGAAGACTTGAAAGAAAAGCTGGCTGCAGCTGAATTAGCTCAGGAGGAGTCAATTAACTTAACCAATATTGTTCATGCTGAGAATATGAGGCTAGAGCACGATCTTACTTTTCTGAAGGCAGTCCTAGAGGACACACAAAAGGTAAACCAGACGGCCTCAATGTTGGCGTGGTGCTCTATATTCAAGTGGAAGGTGTTTAATGTTCTAGTTTTTGCTCTGTTATTGTTTCCTTTCAAACAGGAACTTCAAACAACCAGAGGAGTTCTATCAAGCGAGCGATCTCGGGCTTTTCAACTTCAGGTGCATGCTTCTAACTGGAGTTGAAGAATTTACCACAGAATAAGTGTCATGGAAAGTGTGTCAAAGATACCGTGTGTTTGAAGTCTGTGTGTGCATAACTTTCAGGTTGAGCTATTTGAATTAAAACAAACTGTGCAAACACTGCAGTCGAATGAGAACCCCTCGTAACCACAGAGAGCTATCTCTGACCTTGTTGGAGGTATTGCATTGCGAGTTGCAAACTAAGATAGATGCTTGTTCATTGCTTTACTATATATCACATGTTTTCCTTGCGGTCCTACTGATAAGATGATTAGATGCAATCCAATGGTTCACATCGTCCTTTCTTGTGCACAGATTTAATGCATGCCACCACCAACTAGCAGGTGACATTTGACGTGTCATTATACCATAGAGTCTGAATCTGTACTCTGTACATATTACAAAGGGTCTTGTAGTTCCTCTACACGAATGAGCACTCCAGCTTTCATTTGATCTGGTGGCTGTTCATGCGTTAAAAAGATTGCAAGCTGCGAAGGCGAGCGCTAGTTCTGGAACGCTGAAGCACCTTGTCAACGAGTGATGTGACCGCTCTCAAATGATCATTGTGAGATTCCCTTTAACAATTCACTTATGACTTCTATCTAGCATTGCTGGTGTCAATTCCAGATTGTTTCAAATTCCCAACAATGTGGAGCATTTGGAAGCGGCTGCCTGCCTCGCTGAGTTTGTATTGTTAGGCAGATATGCCTTTTCTATTTGTAAGGGACATGATCTGTATAGTATGATCTTCAATATAATGTATACGTGTTTTAAGCATTTTGAAGTCTATGGCCCTATCAGGGCAACATACACAATGCTTATACCATCAATGTGGTTCTTATGATTGAGCGTTATCTGCTGTTCCAGATTGTTACTTATTAAGGCATATGGGTCACATGCCTTCTGCTGTTGGAATTTTGAAGGTATATGCTCCACTTGATTCTGCAGTTTTGGAGGCAAGGCAGGGGTGGAGGTTGAGCATTGCAAATATGGTGCATGCTGATGTAGAAGCATTTTGCTGACTGGTGCAGATAAATAGTCGAAGAATGATGATTTTATAATACGATCCCTCCCAAGGGAGATGACGTCATTCTCCCCAAGCGAAGCCAAATGAGCTACAAGAGCAACTCAAGTGCCTTGCCCCAGCGGGGGGCTCAACCTCACCAAAAAGGGGTTGGGAGGTGCAACGGGAGACACCACCAACCTCAGCGGGCGCCACCTGTGAGCCGACGCCCTTCCAAGCGGGTATGGCATTTCCTAGGGGAAAAGCGTCGGGTTACAAGGGCAGTTTAGCGTGGTGAGCGATAAGTTACCTGGAGGAGAAAACTCCGAAAGGAAGACCGAAGCAAGTCCCGTAGTACCTGGGCCTCTGAACAGAGGTACTTGGTCTTTGTCACGCCCATAACTAGTCAGCGAGATGGGTCTCTCAAGGGCATTGCCCTAAGAGTGTAGATAATCCTGTCCTCTTGGGGAAGCAAAGCCTCACGTAGTCCAGAGGAAACTAGTGACCAAAGGTCTGCCCTAGGAGCTTGGGTGCACAGTCTCAGTCGTTCTTCTTGTGTACTTCTTTGGTGTATGAGGGAACCGCTGGGAGTGCCCAACTTGACTCCTAAAACAAAACAAAACAAAACAGAAAAAATGATGATCAGTCTTGCATCCTTAGGAGATGTAAATGTACAGTAGGAATCCATCTGAGCATTGTGAAAAGACGAAATATGTGGCATTAGCACCCGAGGGCAAAAGCGCCGGCACACAATCCTAGCTAACAATGCATTTGGATGCCGTATATTGTGACCCAATATTGCTTCTCAATCTACAATCTGGATCGTCAATGAATATACTTTGCATTCATTGATCAACTATTAAATACAAGCACACTGAACACTTGCACTCGCACACATATGTCGTCAAGATCATTTTTCTTTGTATACATATTTCCAACCGAATGTGTGCACCATGCCACACCTACTCATGCATATGGAAGGTTCATTGGATGGTCAAGTACCCGGGATACTATGAAGACCTTGAGCAAGCAAATAGGGAAAGCTTGAGCTTGAGTTGAAGGGAGAGTGGGAGCTCAACAGGAGGTGAAGTAAAATGCTACTATTTGAGTCATCTAAGTTAAGTATTTCCATCATTAATTTAAACACATTTGAATTACTTATGCGTCATGTGTCTTGCCAAATTTAACATCCGTGCCATCATTACTCAGAGATAGAGTGAGGTTATATCAAAAGGACTACCATGCACTGACTCCACCTCATTGGAGTTGAAGTGCCTTTTTTTACAATTCTTTTTTATATTGATGTGCGGGGACATTGAACAAAATGGACTTAACTTGCTGATTGTATTGGTGACATGTATATCAACTATGTTGCTTCAGCGACATTCAATCTCCTCCAATTAGACTACTGTGGTGGCAGATGCCAATTAAACCACCTTCATTACCCTCACAAGCTCTCATACCCTTTTTCCAAACATCTATACAATTGTGTTGGAAAAATCAATTCAAGCTTTGTTATTTTGCTCCTCTAGTCTTGTGTTGTACTTGCTGATTCTCGCATCACCCCCACCCCCCCCCCCCCCCCCCCCCAAAAAAAAAAAAAAAAAGAAAAGAAAAAAAAAAAAAAAAGCAAGAGTTGTCACTATGCATGAAAAACAGCCCTCTTTACAATGTCATCATAGAGCATTAGCTTTATATGCATGATGGCTCCCAACCACTACAACTTGATATAGAAGCATGGTTTAAAGTCTATGTCGTAGTGGTAGACAACACATTGCTAATGATGGCTACTAGGCAATTATATGTAATGACCTCAAAGAGCAGCAAGAATGGAAGGACTCCTTTTATGGAGATCCATGGCAAGAGGTCACGAGACAATGCCTTTATCTAATATGAGGCAAATTTTGCACGGTGCACCCCAAATGTCTCTAATTCCATTTTACTATGCAAGTAGCCTCGTGCACGATGAGTTAGAATATACGTATGCCAACACCCTCTCAACAAATTTGAGAAACCCTTTGAAACATATACTTATTCCTTAAAATAGATTGTTGAAGATTTAACTTGTGGTGCCAATCACAAGGCCGGGTGTGCTTGGGAACTTCACTTTGTCGATAGCATTAATGAAGGGTCTTTGATTGACAGTATTGAGTCGTAGAGATAAGGATGCATATAAGGTGAGATTGCAACATATCTTGCACTTAAACTCATCAAAGATTATTAAGGTTGCTTGCCCATTTACCATGGATTGTTTCGAAACATGAGAGGTGCTTTTCTAATGTTGGTTGCTTCCTTGGTGTAAAAGGGGTGGTGATATCAAGTGCATGGCAAGATTTGAATTACACAACACATACCTAGTATATACATCAACCATTCAATAGATATGGGTGTGACCAAAGAGAGGGGGGATTTTTTTGAAAAGATGGCAAGATGGTATGGCTTGACAACGTTTTTGGATGTTGCTACATGTAGCTCTCACAGTAAATCTTTTTCCTAGCCAATCAAGATATTTTTCCTTCTGAGAGAAGCTTTTTCTGCTTGTCCATAAAAAGGATTGTCTTCAAAGAAAATAAGAAATTGTTCATTAATAGCATTTCTTTTTAAAGCCAACAAATTAGGTTTCTTAAAATTGATCAATATGCACAAATTGTTTTCCGTAGACATGAAATGCTAATATTTGTTGCAAAATTGGGACTCTACAAAAGAGCATGATTTTATCAAATCTGGGTTTTTAAAGGTTTGATCTAGATTTTTCTAATATCCGAGGAGAATCTGCTAAGTCCTTTGTCTCTCTCTCTCCCTCTCTACTTAATTGAGAGCTGCGACTAATTATGTGAAGTCACACTCTTAGCTAGCCTTTGAATCCTCCTCAAATCTTGTTCACGCAACAGCCACTCCATCGCTTGCACATGTCACGATTTCTCCCCCCTCCCCCAAAATCACGAACTTTCTTTTCCGAGTCTTTTGCACTTTCAAACCCTATACTTGGGTTGCCCCAACAATGGGTGTTGTGGCATTCCCTTCATATAAAGGGGATGTCGTACATCGGTAAATTGCACCCTTCAACCGTTTTTTTCCATATCCTTCATAAAAGCGACACCCGCTAGGCGGTTTGGATTGCAGGTATGTCCAAAATAAGAAACACACATGCTATTTTCTCAGGATAGATTGTGTATTCCAGTTGAGTAAGAGAGGAGAGAGAGAAATGCATAGCTTTATCTTAGCTTCGACATTGAAGGCCTCAAGGACTCACACGGTGGAGTTATATGTTTCCCTTTACTGCAGACTTCATGCGCTTATGGATTTCTTGAGCTCTCCATGCGTTTTGAGAGTAGATTTACGGCGACATTGCAAGCGAAACCGTGGAGAGATCACAACAAAAGCGGCACCTTCAAAATGATGTTTTGTATATATAGCTCATTTGAAAATTTGGCTTTTTGTAAAATTTTCAAAATTTTGGCCTCAATTTATAAAGATAAGGTATGAGTTGTACACTTTTCAAAATGAAATTGACATTTCATATGTTCTATGCAAGCTCGGGGGGTTCACTAGGTGTAAAACTACCATATCACGTGTGTCCAATACATGTTTGTAAAACCCCTTATTTGTGATTTTTAAAGGTGACTTCACCTCAGCTGCTTGATAATCTCTTCAAAATAGTCAAATCCTCATCTCAAAAAGAAGACAACGGTTGACAGAAAATTTGAGTTCACAATACTCTCAAGCATTCTGAGACACTCATATTTGAAGATCAGAGGTAAAATCCCCATATCTCGTTTAGCGAAATTCAGATCTGCATTAAAAAGCGGTAAATTTTGAGGGTTTCATCTTTTTCGATTGAAGGTGGGGTTGCGCGCTCAGGACGATAGGAGCACTGCAAGGTTCTCATCTTCCATTAGCTCCTTGGCGAGGTTGGAGGTGTGAGATAAATAGTGGGAGGTGGGTAAAGAAAGATGGAGCTCACTCACTTGTAAATGGGCTTTGTTTTTGTCGATGCAACTTTTAAAAATTGCTTGGATGTCACCTTGACTACCAAACATGGTTTTTTATGCATAATACAAATTATATGATGTTCACTATTTTGAACACATGAAATTCACTTCTATTCCTCTCATGTGATTGTCTCAGAATGCTCAAGAGCATCATGAAGCCATATTTTTTCTCAATCATTCTCTTTCCATCGGGACGAGGACGTGACAATTTATGAGGGATCATCAAGTAGTATCTAGCGATGTCTCTCAATGGACATTCTTTTGAAGGTATTTTTACACTCTTTTATTCCTCTCTTTATAATTTTTCCTATAGTTTACAAGTTTCCTTGTCCTAGGAGTATCTCCTTCACAGTGGATATGTCAAAGACGATCAATTGCAAAGGTATAACAGTTCACCGATGTTATGGTAAGCCCAAACTTGTGGCACCATATGGGAAAGCCCTCTAACCACCTAGGAAAGATACATGTTGACATGGTCCAATAGCAAGAGGATTGAACCTCTCTAGCCAATGATTGTAAAGCACTAAGCCTATTTCAGACCCTGTTTTCTAACCAATCTTTGTTTTGAGCTATGATCATTGTGTCTATACTCTACCTTTATGCTTTTTCCCTAAGCTATCTTCTAACCCTAATTTCCATTCCTCTAATCCTAACCCTAGCATCATGGTGAGCTTAAGGCTTTCACCCACCATAGCCTAGCTCACTAATGACGCTTAGGGTAGAGCACGCTTTCGTTCCCTAATTTTAACAAGTGGTATCAGAGCCTATGGTTTTCCCATTGGCCTAATCATATATGATTTTCTCCCTTTATCCTAATCACCATCGTTTGCTAACCAAGTTTGGGCATGCTCTTGGCAATACCAATGAGCCACTACCCTTCTTAATTTTGCGACATTTTGATTGGTGGCTTAATAATGTTGTGTGTGCATGTGTGCGCTTAATTTTTCAGGTTTTTGTGCTCATTTTTGCTTTATTAATTGCCTCATAACTTTCAATCAAGCCACCATTGGCTAGTGCAATTTGTTTGTGCATGGAGTGCTTCTTGCTGCCGTTCCATAGAGCTTTTTAGCATGAAAATCGGACACCATTTGATGTTTGATCGAGCCTACCTAAAGCCCTTTGTTTTCAGCTTATTTGGGCTGCTTCATCTTTGGAGCTTATTAATCTTACCTTATTGCTTTTCTATTGGTAGGTGTGTGTGTGTGTGTGTGTGTGTGTGTGTGTGTGTGCGTGTGTGTGTGTGTGTGTGTGTGTGTGTGTGTGTGTGTGTGTGAGAGAGAGAGAGAGAGAGAGAGAGAGAGCGAGAGAGCGCAATTATTTGTGTGTGCACCTTAGCGGTGGGAACCACTTGGAAGGTTTTTTTTTTTGGTGAAGTACCCTTTTATTCAAAAGGTTTTCTAGAGGCTTCTGTTGCAAACTTGGTCAATCCCAACTGCATCCAGCTCACACCCCCTGTCTAAGCCCCTCTTGTGTAACTCAACAAGAGGCCCGTAGCGTGCCACACTACCTTTGTATATTTGTTGCTGCTTAACCTCCCATCTATCAGGTCCCGACTCCCCATCAATCTACATCATGCTACTCGTGAGATTTATTGAGGTTACTAGCCGAATGCTTGTCATCGTCGCATCCCCAACCAAGAGCATGGTCATGCAAGGCTTAGTAATCAGTTATTGATAACTATGCCAACTATGCCCAAACAAAGCATTTTATGAATAACTAAGGCTCTTGCATGGTCACGCGAGTCTTAGTTATTCATTCATCCTCCCAACTATGCCTTGAACTTCACAACTATGCCAAAATCGGCATAGTTACATAGGGTAGGCACAATAACTCATTTAATGCTCCTTTTTGTGTGTGACCAAGAATGAGGCTTAGTTATTTGTTCAAATAACTGATAACTAAGCCTCGCATGACCATTACCCAACTTGCATTCATCCTTGCCTTGCCAAACTGCAATGCGCTACCCAATATCTTACCGGCTATATATCGTTGTTTAGCCACCTGTGCTGCTTCCTCCGTCATCAAATTATGCTAGCACTAGGCGCCACTATTTCTTTGCTCATGGATTGATCTCACCTTGGCCCCATTAGCGCTACAGACATTAGGAATTACACCCGAGGCTTGACACCATGGCCCTCGCAAAAGCCTAGCCACATCATTACTTCCTGCTTAGTTATGCCACCATTCCTTGCTCGGTACGTGCACCCCATCACACACATCTCGTGTTGCTCACTGCTCACCTACCAGCCGTCCAAGACATTAAATGCCCATGAATTGCAAAGCGATCGCCCCAAAAGGTGCCTCCTTTACTTCCCATCATGTTGCCTGCGCGTTTAACATCTATCGAAATCCATTCTCACATTAATTCACTTTTCTTTTTTTTGAGAATTTTATTTCCTTGGGGCATGCATTTCCCCTAATATTTGCCTCCAACGAGACCTAAGAACCTCTTGCCATTAGCCCCCTTTCACACGGGCTACCTCCACACCGAGCACTATCAAGCTTCTTCTTCAAATTTAAAAAGTCATAAAGTTCAGGTTCCTCTTCTCAACACTCAAGGGAGAATTGCTTCACTAAGCAATCAAGAAAAATTCTTTCTTTACAAAGAGCCCATTCCCCAAAATGTATCTACTACATGTGCACAAAGGCACCTCGCACACATGTACACGAGAGTTAGACATTGCCTTGCAATGTCAAGGTAGGACCTTTTTCATGACCACTCACATGAGCACACATACAAGCACACAAAGTAAAATGTATGCGTGCTTTGCACCATTTTCCATGAGGATTTCACTCTCAATAAAATGGACCAACGACACCAATGAAAATCAAGCAAAGGAAGATGAAGAAAACAACATGAAAAATGACGCCAACAACAAACTCAACATGAGATGATGACAACAAAAACAGACGACGACAACAACAAGATGAAGAATTTTTTTGAAGAGGATACACATGATGACCTCTTATCACAAAAATGAATGAATGAACGAACAAAATTGTACTACCTAGGACTACTAGTGAACCTACTAAGTCTCACTTGTGAACCATAGTGATGCATTCGGTAGAGAACGGCTATGATGTATCATGAGGCATTGAAGTATGTCGCTGAATCCACTAAGAATCACCACGATGTATTCAATTGTGAACCGTGATGTGTTAAATCCAGCGAGAACTGCCATGATTAATCAGGTAGATGAATCATGTTAGCCTAGGATTACGCCATGACATGAATCCAAAAACACATAAAGACTTTATAAAACCCCAAGTATGGCTTAAAGGGGCGATTGTTAGGGTAAGCCCAAACTTGTGGCACCATATAGAAAAGCCCTCTAGCCACCTTGAAAAGTTAAATGCTGACATGGTCCAATAGCAAGAGGACGCAACCTCTCTGGCCAATGATTGTAAATCATTAAGCCTATTTGAGACGTTGTTTTCTAATCAATCTTTGCACTTTGAGCTATCATCATGGTGTCTATACTCTACATGATTGAATGCTTATTGTTATCATAGTTCTTGGGAATTGTAGTAAAAAATGAGATTTCATCACTAAATTTTGCTAGGTTGTGCTAAACATTATAGCCGTTTGAACATAAAAAGGGTATCTTTTAAGGCATACCTCATGAACCTCATTGATTGCATGACGGGTGCATGATCTACTGAACTTTGAGCCAAAGAATAAGAGTAGGACTTTGATTGGGTGCAAAGGGCATGCAACCTACATGACACTCACATTTGTAATCTTTTTAGAGCGTGTTATCAACAATGACGACCATGGATTATATGAAGAAACTGTACAAAATGAGTATTGTAGTGATTTGTTCCACCTTACTGATATGCATTCCCAAATTGTCTCCGTTTTGAAGGTTGATAAACTGTTTATCAACTTACTAGACTATGATAACTCACTCTTGCAAGACATATGGGGGGTTTCAATAGTGAAACAAAAGTTTCTCCTCAGCTGATTAGAAGAATTTTTGGTAATTTGTTCTTGTAGAAAAAACTTTTATTATGAGCCTTATATTAATCTTTCACATTTGATTAGTTTATTTCTAGTTTGCCGTGAAATATAAGAAATTTGTGCGTTATGAATAAACAACCACCATTGACCTTCACAATTCGACATGCGTGTAAGGTTTTTTTTAAAAATAAAGATTATTGCTTCAAACAATAGAAGCCCAACCCTAGCTACTAACACTAAAACTGGATTGATAAGAGGACACTTTTCCATTCTGAGACAGTTTGAAGTCCTCTTAATAGAGCAAATTTTTAGAATTATTCCAAGAGATACACCGTGAGTCTTGTTGGCTTATAAGTTGAAAAAACTAGCAAAATGTATCAAGGAAGCATATACCTAGTGGCAATAATGTGCATAGAATATTGATGATTGATCAATAGAATGACAAAAATGCGATATTTTTTGTACCGAATATTATGTTTTCAACAAACATTGTGGGGTTTCAACAACCATAGATTTTGATCACCAACCCAACCCACTGAATTTTGTAAGAAAAATGATTCTGTGTGGTTAGAAAATCCATATCCTTCTTAGAATAGGATTGAACTATTAAATTTGTTGTTTTTGGTAAAATGCATCAATAATTGACTTGAAAGCTGTGAGAAACTTTGGATATTACTTATTGTTCCATAATAACTGAAAAGCAACCACTTCTATTTTGGGTGCATACACGAAGAGAGAAAGAGAATCTTGAAATCATGTCTTCGCGCACACTGTACTTTTTTAGTAGGAATCATCTTCTTGACTCTTCACAAAGAAGACCAGTGTTCTGAAAGCATCCAAGTAGTTACTTAATGGTTTACCCCCCTTTTGAAGCCAAGGGACCCATCAGAATCTCCATCACAACAAAGTTGTAGAAGATATACTTTTTCCCTCTTTTATGCTAATTTTCTCTCTTTATGTAAATAAATAAATAAATAAATAAATAAATATATATGTATATATATATATATATATACACACATAAATAAATAAATATAAATATAAATATAAATAAATAAATATATTTGTAATTTCATGCTTTATGAGATGAAGAAAGAGGTGGAAGGCCAATACTTAAATCATATTGATTGAGGGGGATGGTTGGGTACCCAATATGTTGTTTTGTTCATGTTTCTTTCTTTGTGTGTTGTGATTATTCAATCAAAGTGCCTACAATCATAACAAAAAACAAGAGACAATTACAAAGTGTTAAAAATTAGCCTTAAAATCAATCAAAATGTCTACAATCATAAGAAAACAAAGAAGATTCTCTCTCAACTACTTGTATTAACCATTTGAATTGTTCAAAGGCTTTGCACATTCACTGGAGGTATTCTTGAGATTTTTTTGACTCATACAACAGACACATATATCATCTTATTCATTTTCTTATGTTCTTGCAATTTAACTCTTGCATATATATTTTAGGTTTACATTTATTTATTTTTGTAATTTTATTTTCCTTGAATAAACCAACTATAGCCACCTAAGACTCTCTTGCTATGGATCAAAAGATTGAATTTTTTCTTGGAAGAGCTTGAAAAGAAGCGCACTGGACTATTTTTACTATTACTACTTTTTTAAACATTTTATTAAATTTTCTTATGTTTTATTCTTTTTTTTTTCAAAATAAGCAATGTAAAAAACTCTCTTTTATCTACTATTCTTATAGTTTAAGTGAAAAGCAACCACTTCTATTTTGGGTGGAGAGAAAAGAATCCCAAAATCGCGTCTTTGCGTGCACCACAGTTCTTCAGCAGGAATCATCTTCTTAACTCTTTACGAGGAAGACGAGTGCGCCAAAAGCATTTTGAGCAAGTGACATGTTTTTTTATCCCCTTTCAAATTCAGTGGAGCCATCAGAATCTCCATCAGAGCAAAGCTGCAAAAGATACACTTTTGCTCTCTTTTATGCTAATTCTCTCTTAATCATGGCACACTCTCTTGATTGCGTAGTGCATCCTCTCTTATCTTTCATATATTTTTATTGTAATGCATGTTCTATAAGATGAATAAAGATATGGAAGACAAATACTCAATCATATTGATTGAGAGGGATGGTTGGTACCCAATATTATGTCTTGTGTTTTGATTCTTGTTCATGTTATTCTCTTTGTGTCTTGTGATTATTTAGTCAAATATTTTTATGAGTTTACTTTGAATTAATGAATCAAATTTGTGTTGAAAGTGTTGGAAAGATATCAAGAAGCCAACATAGTCTTTCAGCTTCAATCTCAAGTAGGCATACTATTTTTCAAAACCTTAAGAAGACCCTTTTATGTCTTGTTATTACCATCTAGAGCTAATTATAAATCCCTCATGCTAACAAAACAGAGGGCATGTCTTTACATAGGTATAGTAATTTGGGAGAATAGTACCACCTCCCCCCTCGTCTACTGACCACGTGTGCGGTATGTTTACGCACCTTTTTATGTAGAATTCATATAAATTTGACTAACACTCAATGCGTGTGTTCCAATACATATTGAAAATTACTCACTAACCTCTTTTGTTTTACATTATTTTCTAGGACAGTGATACTGCAGAGAAAGAACACCATCAATATAAGGCAATTTTCCATCCTTGCCAAGTCTTGTACAAATCTCTTCTCATGTCTCCCACACTCTTTCAATCTTAGATTTGATCTAATACATGAATGTAAGATGCATGTTTACTAGTTCTTCAAAAAGGAGAATGCACTCGCATGAGACGAGATTTTTTTATATATACTTGTAGTAACTAGGAAGCTACCTTAGGGTAGCTAACCTGCCACACTAGATGTAGAGACAAGATACTCTTTTTTTACATTGAGAACATAGTTTTTCTAGAGTAAGCTTAAGCACTAACTTAAAATATTTTATATGTAACCAAATAGTAAATTACATAAAAAACACATATGTAAATAATTCCAAACATAAACGAACATCAACTGTAACAAATAAATATATTATATATATATATATAATCAATATATATATATATTAAAATACACAACACACAACACACACCACACAACACACACACACAACACACACACACATATATACAAAAGATACTATATAATATATATATATATTATTTAATATATCCCCTTTATACCCCACACACCTATCACACACACACACACACACACACACACACAACCACACACACTCACAGACCACACCCACCCGCCACCCCACTACCATTAAACAATAATCAAGACTATCACATCCAAGTCACTTAATGTTGACAAAATTTACACCACATGATCCCATGCTTTGGCATTTAAATCCCACACTTTAGTGCCTAACATCATGCACATCTAGTTTTAAAAAGATCTAGTAACCACAAGGACAAGAGGCAATCAAGGCCTGCCTCAACAACCTTCTAAAAAGAAAAATTAACACATAAATCAAGAATGCTACAATACTTTCCCAATCCAGTAAGAAACAGCAATGGACATTGAAATGAAAAGTCTTAGACACAACAAGCAAAAGACAGGCTAGTGAAGAATTACTTAACAATAAAAACCAAGACTTCAATGATGGTACAATTATCCAAATGAGGGGACTTCTGATCCAAAGAGAAGGAGTGAAATGACTCACCATGAAGGTTTAGGGAAATGTTAAGACTGTGAACAAACTCACTAGAAAAACTTGCATAGTGGTTATAGATGGTGGATAATTTGTGTGTGTGTGTGTTAATTGTTTATATTACTTTAAATAAAAAAGATAAAAAAAAAAACAAAATTTTGAAACACATTTAACAGAAAACCATTACATACACAAAAAAGTTAGAAATTTCTAACAAACTTCTTAACAAATAATAGAAAAGAAGTCTCATCATCCAGACGTATATAAACTAAAACAGATTAATGATAGTACTTTTCCCAAGCAAGTAGGAGCAAGTGAAAACAGGATAGAAAATTTCTTTAAGACAAAAAAATTCCCCCAAGAAGAAAGATTCCTCACTCAAACCTCACCTCCAACCATCCAAACAAGACAACAAAACATATGTTTAGCCTTGGATGTGTCCAACAGTATCAATGGACTATATCAGTTGTTATCCATGTCCAACATAAACATAATGCTAATGTCCAAAGTCACATTCATGGTTTAGTTGAGTAATCTGTAAGAAAGTTTTTTCTTTTTAAAAAAAAAGTTTGGTTCCTATTTTTTTAGTTGATCTTTAAAAAAAAATCTATAACCAAGCGGTTACCAACTTTAATATAAATATATATATAAAAATCTAAGTAAACAAATTTTGCCACATTTGACAGCATAACATACTTTTAAATTAAGTAAAGTAAAGATATTTGAATCATGGGATGTCTTGTAACAACCATACAAATTTTATTTAAGTAAAAAAGATCTTTGATGCAGTTAACAACTAACCCAAACATCATGTAGCTTCAGTAATCGTAATCAATAAACTAATCTCAGGTACAACGTGAATCATTATCTCTCATCTTAATTATCAAAATTACAACGAATCACTCTACCATATTTATATATTTCATTAAAACTGATAACAATCATTTCTTTAAGGTATTGTAACAACCTTTCAAAAAGGTGTCAAAGTCTCTTTCAAATGTAACAGTATCAGATACTCATGTAATTGATAAAAAAAAAAAACGCACTAAAGCCAATATTATGTTGCAAAACTTCAAAAGATGCAATTAAAGCGCGCAACGATATAAAATCAAGTATAAAACATGCCCAAGTGTCATCCAATTAGTATTGCGTATAATGCAGTGAAAGCTTTAGACGTATATATTTGTATTGTTAACACAAATAAAAATATTAGTAGTTGGTAGATGTAGGATTTAAAAAACTGTAGGTAACTGTATAAAACAGCAATGTAAATGTGTTCAAACGTTGAAGAGTACCTTACTCAAGTATAGGTAGATTATTTCAGTCGCAAAGAGTATTGAATCCTACCAAATTGTCAGACCATCGTACCAAATTGCTCCATCATCTCAACACCTTTTACGGCCAGAGGCATCCACCAATACTTTTGTTAAATTAGACATAATCAACCATACCAAGTGTTACCAATCAACCTTTAATGCCATTCACTGTTTGAATTAGCCACCCACATAGTGGGCCCTACCAAGCCAAGCCAAAAATGGTACATAGCTGTATACAAGCAGAGGTGCTTATATCACCTTAGACCTACACTTTCAAAGGAGAGATAACCATATTACCAAGAGAGATAGTCAGTAACCAACTTGTGTGGGTTGTGCTGCAAGCTCCATAACACCACACAGAGAGTGATACACACAGTCCTCTCTTTCAATTTACACGAAGCAAACACACACAAGGCTAAGTGAGAGGCGGAATGCACCCTCACCTCTTTAAATAGAAGAAGGTTGATCATGAGTAATTTTGGCATGTAGCGACCAGCATACTCCATCATTTCAAGCTTTGAGTATGCAAGGTGTCATTTCTACTAGGAAACAAAAGGGGCCGCCTCTGATGAGGCTTGGTTATGGAGAGCAGAGTTACCTACGTGCCATTAGCATGACAAGGAAGAGAGAATGTGTGTGGCACAGCTGTAGAGCTTGAGGCTAGCCTCGTTAAACGCTACCAAATTTATTGCCCATGTTTTGTGTTCTAATAATATTCCTCCTTAGGGGTACCATCCCATGGTAGATTTTATTCAAGTGTAGCCCAAAAAATAGGCACTATAGTTGTTCAGGTGTTATCAACCTTAGTTATACCATAGGTGGATGTCTATAGAAAAATGAAAGCAGTATGGGGGTGTTTTTAATATAAAGCAAGGTAATATGTGAGTAAAACGTAGGGTGTGATTTAGAACATAGTTGTTAGCTAATATATAAAGAAATACATACTTGTGTGTGTGTGTGTGTGATGAGAGAGAGAGAGAGAGAGAGAGAGAGAGAGAGAGAGAGAGAGAGAGAGAGAGAGAGAGAGAGAGAGAGAGAGAGAGAGAGAACAAAGTCAAGGCCCAGGTTTTCTCACAATAATTTGGTAAGACTCTACTTCTTGAAATATCGAGTCATGGAGTCTATATTGGAAGGTGTAGTATCCAACTTGCAAAAGTTGTAGCAAAAAAATTCAAGAGCTACATGCATGATGCAAAATAGAGCAACCACACTTTCCAAGTTCAGTGGTGCAAGACCTTCAACACTGAGTCCAAGAACTACATAAAGCCAATATGTGCCAAAATCCACCCATGATGTTCAATGGGGCAACTAGAGCAACCACACTTGAAAATTCAAGTGGTGTAAGAGCTTCAAGACCCAGTGCAAGAACTACATGAAGCCAATGCGTTCAAAAATCCACTCGTGGTTTTAGCTAGTCCACCACCACAAAGGAGAGAGCCCAAAGTCAATCCACGTGAAAAGTATGATGGGACAAGATCAAAGTTTAGAGGCTTCTTTCACCAAGTTGAGTTGTTTATATGCATGCAACCAAATTTTTACCGAATGGCGCTTCTCAATTTAGTCTCATTAGCACAATTCTCTCAACATGCTTTGGAGAAGCAGTTGTCAAAACCAAGATTTGCAAGCTATGACAAGGCTATCACCCTTCTCCATTCATTGGGGAAGGAATGGAAAATCTTGAGGGTATTTACTGTTGTCATAGGCTTTCACATGACATTGTTACAATTTATATCAAGCTTTCAATCAAGCTTCAAGGAGTAAAGATTAACCTCTCTTCAAGGAGTAAAGATTACCTCTCTTCATCCAGTCATTCACATAGTGCTGGAAAAATGAAGGGGGTAAATCAAGTCTTAGAGTAGTATCTTTGATATACAATCAAGTAACATAAAGAAAATTGGATAAAATTGCTGGCCTTGATTGAGTTTGCCTACAAAAACACTATTTTTTCTTATACTCGACACACCCCATTCTTTGCCAATCATGGCCAAGACCCAAAGATGGATGTCCACATGAATCATGGAGTGAAGTATTCGGTTGTCACAGATTTAGCCACACACCTACAAAGCATTCATAAGGAATTGACAATGAATATCAAAAGTTCTCAATAGAGGTATAAAGCCAGCACGGACAAACACCAAATGAAGCATCCACCATACAAGATTTGGGATTTAGTGTGGTGTCTTTTTCATGACCTACGTTTTCTAACCCTTCGCAAAAGCTAGACTAGCAACGACTTTGGCCATTCAAGATAATTGGCCAAGTGAATCCAGTCACATATCATCTTCAATTTCCCCAGTCTATGAAAATACATTCAATCTTCCATGTTTCAATGTTGGAGCCTTGTCAATGGTTCAAAGTTTGTGAGTACCATCAACAACATCCATCAAGCCTTGCCCCCATACCAAGAAGTAAAATCGTTCCTCACTACTTGTCATTAGAGGAGGGGGTAATGTCACGGATGCTTGACAGAGTCTTCTTGAGTTTCCTACAAGAAATAACTAGAAGATTCTAAAAGAATGTTGTGAAAGATTCCTGAGGATTGATTTTTTTTTTTGGAAGGTTCTAAAAGATGGCTTGCATCATCGCCTACATCATTGCTTGTGTCATGACCTACATCATCACTAGAAGGTTTTGGAAACATCTAGAAGAATTTAGAATGATCCAAAAGATTCTAAAAGGTTTTAAAAGATCCTATTCGGTTTTAGAAGCATCTACTAGATTCTAGAAGTTTTTAGAAGTATCAAGAAGATTCTAGAAGTAGCTAGAAGAGTTTAGAAGTTCTAGAAGCTTGAAGAAGAATCTAAAAGGTGTTAGAAAGTTCTAGAAGCTTGGAAGGTCCTTAACATCCTTAAGCTTGAGGAAGAACCTAGAAGACTCTTAATATTTTGAAACTTGAGGAAGAACTTAGAAGGTTCTTAGCCTCCTTAAGCATGAGGAAACTTAGAAGGTCCTTAACCTCCTTAAGCTTTAGTATAAATAGAGGTCTTAGGATACAAGCCTCCCTCGGTCTTCTCAACACCAATTGTGAGGGTCCTACGAGGTAAGCCTTTAGAAGGGTCCTAAGCGAGGGTTAGAAGGCCCTCTTCTAGTTCTGGTCTTGTGTTTGAGTCTGTGTTTTTTGTCATCAAGCCTTGTCTTGTATATTGTGAGTGCCTCCTCTCGCCCTCTTCTAGCTTGAGACGCACTCATTACACACACACGCGCGCGCATGGGCACACACACACAAACACTTTTTAATTCATTGATTACTTGGTTAACCTAGCAATATATTTTCAAATGCTAAACGAAGAAGAAAATTCCACCTGGAAAATTGAAAATCTCAATGAAGTGTAAACAAAAGCTATTTTGGTAGGCATCTCCTGTGAACTAGAGATCTCTCCATCTATTGTGCATGTAGCACTAGTTGTCACCCTATTCTGCAAGCTCTCATGCATATACCGTAGCAAGCCTTTCACAGTGGTCACACCCCCAATCTACATAGTCCGCTACTCCATCAACCGTGCATTCACCATACAACTCAAGCCGGATTGAAGCATCTCAAGCTGTAGAGTTTTTTGTGTTGGTAGAGATTTTTTGTGGTGGAGGTAATACCCCCTCCCCCCCAGCTCTCTCTCTCTCTCTCTCTCTCTCTCTCTCTCTCTCTCTCTCTCTCTCCCCCCCCCCCCCCCCCCCCCCCGCCCTTTTCCATAGTAGTGATTTAGTTGTGTTTGAAGACACTAGTTCAAGGAAACCAAGACACATCACATAATATGCAATTGAATTAGGATACAAAAACAAAAGGATAGATTGAATGCAATGTGCGTACACAATATGTAGCAAAAGTAGGGTTGGCTGAGCTCGAATATCAACCATGGAACAACTCTATAATTTAGGAGCCTTGGATGAGGCTGAAGAGAGTTCAACAAAGCTGGTAGTACCTCAGGAGAAATGGCCAAACCAAAATTTTCAAATCCTGAGCGGATAGCCCTAAGCCGATCTAGAGCGGCCAACCTTAAGCGTCCAAACCAAAAGTTACTAACCCTAAGCGGCTGGCCCTAAGCAAACTAAAACTACCAAACAAATGCGATCGTAAGACAATTTAGAGCATTTAGCCCTAAGTGGCTTTACAGGACCAACTCCTAGCGGCTAAACAACAATCTGCTAGCTAAGTTGATTGAAATGGCCAAACCAATGGGGCCCTAAGCCGATTTAGAAAGTCCAATTCTAAGCAGCTTTACATGGCCAACCCAAAGCGGCTTCATATGACCAACTCTTAGCGGCCAAACCAAAAGCCGTTAACTCCAAACGGCTAGCCCTAAGCAGAGTGGAATGACCAAACCAATGGGGTCATGAGCCGAATTAGAGTGTGCCAACTCAAAATGGATTTACACGACAATCTCCTAGGGACCAAACCAAAAGTCACTAAGCCTAAGTGGTTAGCTCTAAGTGGACTAAAATGGCCAAACCAAAGTGGCCCTAAGTTGGTTTAGAGTGGCCAATCATAAGAAGCTTTACACGACCAACTCTAAATGGCTTTACATGACCAACCCTAAGCGGCTAGCCCTAATCAAACTAAAATGGTCAAACCAATGTGGCCCTAAGCTGGTTTAGAGTGCCAGATTTACAATAATGGCAACACATCTTCTTTTTGCCCTTATCACCAGAATTTCGAGATGAAGTGCTGTCAATAGAAGCATTAGGAACAGAAGATTTTCCACTCTAAGAAGAACCATGAGAAGCGGTTACATTGTTGTTACCACCTTTTTTTTTGAGAAACAATAAAAGCCTATTTTCTGCATGTTGTTTAGCCATGTTTTTTTCAAGAAAGTGATTCTTGCAATAGTAATGTGCATAATGCATCAAACTTGACAACTTGTGGATCTCCTTGGGTCATAAATCTCCAAATACTAGCAAAATTATGATAAGAATGTGGCAACGCATCAATAATAGTCTGCACAAGGAAACTGCCTGAAATGACTTTGCCTGCAAAAATAAGTTGCTCATTGATATCCTTGACACCACCAGCAAGGAAATGTCCATCTCATCTTCCTCATGCATAATCTTCGACTCCAACTCTTTACATAGAAATGCCTCATTGTGACTTGCATTGTGCATCTTTACATCCCAAAAAGCTTTCTCAGCCATAGGCAAAACAGCTCTGGCAAGAGCAATCCTGCCACCAAAACCTGCAACATCCTCAACATCGCCTACATCCTGAGAACCAGAACATACATCAATGCCTTGCACAATATTCCAAAATCCCTTTGACACAAGAACGTGTTGCATCATATAATCCCACATAGTCTGTCCCCATCCAATCTATCCTCAGTAGCAAACATCCTGAACACATTTGTGACGTTGTCAGCCATGGAAAATGATGCATTTGATGTGAAAAATTTCCAAAAAGAGAGAGAAACAAAGCGGGAACATCACGTGCTATATAGCACAAACCGTAGAAGACTGTAAGTGACCTCTGATGCAAAAAATTGCACTGACCAAAATTCTGCACAAATTGATGAAATAGCCTACACATTACTGCCTATGGTGGAAATGGAGGCCAAAATGAGCCTGAATAAAAAAATATGAGCATACCAAACTCTACAAGCCGTCCCAAAGTATTTGTCAACCTACTGATGCTTGCCAAAGCTCACAAAAATTGGTGAAAGTGAGCAAGTGTGTGTTGGAACTGTTGCGACTAAACCTGAGAGGATGCAACCTACTCTAATACCAATTGTTGGAATTGGGGTTGCAAGAAAACACACACACACCTTGGAGAAGACAAAGGAAGCTCAAGGCACACAATAGAGATTGTTGATAAATAGCCCTATATTGATGAACGTATATACAATGCCCCGATGGTCCTAAGTGTGTTGACACACATCACTACCACATGTATATGGTAACATTAAGCAAGTTGAGAGTGTCCAACCCTAAGAAAATTTACACGATCAACCCTAAGCATCTTTACATGACCAACTCGTAGTGGCCAAACCATAGGTTGTTAACCCTAAGTGGCTACTTCTAAGCGGATTGAATTGGTCCAATCAATGTTGCTCCAAGCTAGTTGAGAGTGGCCAACCCTAGGCGGCTTTACACAACAACCTTGAGTGGATTTACATGGAAAACTCCTATTGCCTAGCTCTAAGCAATGTTTAGAGCATCACACTAAGCGAATTGTTTAGAGTGGCTAGTTCTAAGCGTATGAACCATAAACCCTTGCAAAATCTCTTGAAAGATAGCGTGGACATCTTGTTGTAAACCTCTCAACTTGGGTGCTGCTTGTATTGTTTTGCATAGGTTACCTTCAATGACTCAAAGATATAGGTGGAGGGGGAGTGCCACATCTGTAATAAGTAGTCCATCCAATCCCAACCGGAGAAGACGTTGTTAATGAAGTGGGATAGTTGGAACATTCACCCCTGAATGAAGGTTTTTCCTCCAAAAAAAGCTATGTCCCTAACACTCAAAAAGGGGGATTTTGGTAGCTAGCTGAACGGGCAGTGCTTAACCTAGCTCGGTTTTATTGATTACCCCCTCACCAGCGGTTGAAAGTCCATTCACGTGGTGGAGTAAGAAACACTAGTGGAGTAAGAAACACTAGCGGAAAAAACCTACAAAGCCTGCATCTACTCTGAGCCCTCTGAAATCAAAATCAAAACTGATGCAGCAGCCAAAACAGTCGAGCACCGCGTGTGCATATGCACAAGAAAAGGGTCACCCAAGGCCTTCATTTTTTAAACATAAGTCAAATGCACAGATTCATGTGCCCACGCTATCTAAGTACTACAAATTGGAAAAAGCACAAAGTAGCTCAATGTTCAAGAAAAACCTTTATTCCAACTAGGCTTGCAAAAAGAATCCCTTTATTCTAAGTATACACAAATCCCTTTATTCTAAGCATACACAAATCCCTTTAAGCCCACTCTTAAGCTGAAATTTTGCAAATTAAAGTATATATTCAGCTATATATATTACACTATTTTATTGCAAAGCTCCTTTTCACTCTCTTCTCAACCCGTTGTCTTGAATTTTTAACGGCTCAAGGCTAAGCTGAGACACACTTTTCCGAACACTAAAATGGGTACACATTTTACTTTATTTGGAAAGCATTATTGTAGGCATTTTAATTACCAATGATAGCCATGAACTTGCTATTTGGTTTATGCTATATCTCTAACAACCATATCTCTAATGGCTTTAAATAGCAAGCAATATACAAAGGAAAGGAAAATTTACAAAAAAGCCCTTTGCTTTGTGTTAATTCCTAAATTACTCCTCACATTTCAATTATAAACTCCTAAAATGCCCCTCATATTCTGTTAAAACATCCCAAAATGTTCTTAAATTTTCTCAAAATTCCCAAAAGATCGCTTGTTTAATAATCTCATGCTCATATCCAAAGACATCATTTCTTCCATCTCTTCATAGACAGACGATTGGTTTTCCTTAAATAGAAGATGATAGAACTACAATTCGAGATAATCTTACGAGCTCTCTCGCTGAGATTTCTTCAATTTCTATACTGCAATGCCTTTATTTGTGAGCTCATTGATGGAAATTTCCATCTAGGACATTTCATGATAGATGTCGACTATCAAAAAGAATATTCTATATATGCAAAAGTTGGAGCAATCCATACAGGGATATTTTGGAAGCTTTTGAAATTTGAGGGGTGGCAACCACCCACTGCTTGAGTAAACCATGTGCTTTTTTGGCCATACCTTCCTTATAAATTTAGTGTGTTTGTTACTGGCATCCCAACAAGTCCACCTTGGTCGTTTTTGTTGTGCATAGACATGACAATCTAAGCAGGATTACATGTCAAATATTCTCTGGGGGAATTCTTAAATGCATTCCGTAATTTCCAAAACAACTTCAAATTAAAATCTTATCAAGATACCCTTGTATCTTTGGATAGGTAGCTCAAATTTTCACTTAGCAAATTTTTTATAGTTATAAAGGCTTATATACAATAGCCTGATGCTAAAAAGTACTTGTACTTTTATTTATGAATAATGATATTAGTTATCCCATAATTTCATGAAAACCATAATTATTTTCTTGAAAACTTGCAAAAAATAGATGATTGAGAGATGCTTGCGATTATATTGAAAAATAGCACATTTCAAGAGTACTATTGGAAAAAAAGAGGAATATTTTGTGAGATTTTGAAGTATGTGGGATACTTTCAAAATATTGAGTAACTTTCAAGGGTATATTGGTAAATTTTTCATTTCTCTTGGGTTTAGGTTATGGAAGCATACTAAAACAATATATAAAATTTTAAAAAATAATTATTACATCACAATGCCCTCATTAGTGTCAAGAGGATTAATCCAATATAGAAAGTGGGATCTGCGAGCGTGCTCAAATCTAAGACAACGTCCATATTGTGAACATTATGATACTTAGAATGTAATACTAACTCAAAGGGTCCAACTTTGTTTTCATTAATAGTTTTATCCATAATGTTGCACACTTTGAGAGATACCCCTTCCCTAGGGTCTATGCAAGAATCATACAATTTACACTTTTATGTAATTTCATTATACATAAGAATTGCAGAAGTGTTATTACAAGGGAGGAGTTCTTAGTGCTCAACCTGTCATGGAGTTTAATTCATGAGCCAAATTGCATCCAGGGGTACCTACAACTAGTTCTACCCATAAATGTGTATGAGTGAAAGCATTCTCAAGAAAATGACCAAGTGGAGGGTGAATGTACGTGTACACCACATTTATAAAGAGAGAGAGAGAGAGAGAGAGAGAGAGAGAGAGAGAGAGAGAGAGAGAGAGAGAGAGAGAGAGATGAGAGAGAGAGAGAGAGAGAGAGAGAGAGAGAGAGAGAGAGAGAGAGTGCATAGCGACATAAGAATATGAAAAAAGAGAATCTTTAAATGCCCTATCTTAATGAAACAGGAAAATTATGAATGAATGTAATAAATTATGGCTATACCATAACTTCAAAATGTAAATGACTAAGTAGAAGGACCGGATCGTGTGTGGGATCAACCAGTTCATCCAACCACATCCGCTCCTACTATGGACAAAGAGAAATTACGTGTACCAGACATAAGCCACAGCCTCTTTGACTCCTTCACAAACTTGATCGAGCTCTAAAAGGATTCCAAATACTAACAGGTGGTAGGAAATTAGCACCAACCATACCAATTTAGCTCTTTGGTACCACACCGGGTTTTTAGGCCAAGCCAAAGCAAGATCCTAAATGCGTTAGTTGTGTGGATCATTCAACCTCCAATGCACTAACCGTATAGATGATCCAAACAAAAAAGAAGAAAATCTAAGCTCCACACCCTCGATCTAACAAAGCCCCAGGTCATCAATCCTTTTGTCTAAAGCTAAGCGATGTAGGTGGCCTAATCTTATATCAACACTATCATTAGAAAGATAACACATGAGTCCAATCAAAATAGGATCTTGCATATGCACAAACAATCCTTTCCAAGAGGCAATATAAAAAAATCCATTTCATGCAAAATTGTTTGTATACGGTTCTGGTTGACTAATTATATATCCACACATAAGTTTATGGACATCAAATACATGAAATAAACTCGCCAAAACAAACCATAAAGTATATATGAACCACTCACGAAAATCACGACTCTATATGGTCCTCTCCCTAGGTAGCACCCCTACACCTATAGATAATCCTGTACAAAGAACGGTTAATAACTCATGAAGTGATATTGGTGATCCTGTACAAAGAATGGTTAATAACTCATGAAGTGATATTGGTGATCTAAATACTTTTATCAGCATGTCTACTCAAATTTTTGGTTTTTCTAAGTGGGTTTTCCCATCTCTAAGTGGGTTTTCCCTTCCAAAAAATCTATATAGTGGTTCTCCAAGGAGCCAAGGGTCCAAAATATTGAATATGCATTGGCAAAAAATTGTATTTTGACCCACTCAAGAAGAATTTTCATGTGACCCATCAAAGAGAAAATACTCTAAATGATGTGTTTAATCTCTTGTTCTAAGGGTTCAACCTTATTCATATTGATTTAGGAGATACAACCAAAACATAGCCCCTATCATCTAGGTGATGTGAAAACAAAAAGCACTTCTTATGCACCTACTTGATCATAATCACTTTGTATGCATATTTTAGAATGATAACCTTGAAGAAACAAGCATGGAGCATCCTTGTACACATCCAGAAATTCCATACATATCTATGTATACAAAAAAGCAAACCCAAGAGCATAGTTTTCCAAAAACAAAAGTAGAGAGAGAAAGAGATGATGGCTATAGAACTTAGAGCTTCTTACTATGATCAAAAAGTGGTTACTAGTGTTCAAAAGGATTCTTTCTTTTCCACAAGAGAGCATTGATGAGATCTACATAGAGGATTTTTCCATGAAGTTGATGTAGAGTGCGGTGTACTGTGAAAACAGAAGAGAATACAGTAAGCAAGTAGAGAGATAGTTCTTGTTCTTCGTCTTCTTTCCATGAACAAGAGAGATATTCTTATGGAAATGCTTGCACCACTCCATATAATACATACATATAGTTTTTGTGTATTATATGCAACTAACAATACTAAAAATGAGCACTAATACCCTTATATGCTAATTTTGTAAACCAAAGTGCTCTCCAAGGCAAAAATTGGGCGCCCCTTTTTGGCTTGGAGTCTTTTTTGTAAATATTGCAAAACTTTCCAAAGCTAATTAAGACCTTTTCTAAAAACATTGCACAAATTTTCAAAGCTAGTTAAGACCTTGGTTTCAGCAGGACACCTTGATGATCTTGGATACAATATATTTCTTGAAAATGGTTCTTGGATTATAAAAAAGGGTAACTAAACTAGAACGCACCATGGTCCCACAACAAGCTTCCCACATTTTTGAATGTGTACATTAGATCGAGCAAGTTGATTCTTGATCTTGTCTAATAGGGCAACTCATGCCATATTGAGAATGTTTTCATCCTTGGTGGAAGGTACCCTTCATACATATCCTTTTTCTCTAACCGTTCTCAAACATACATCCTTACTAGCTCCCTTTCCAACAAATCCTACTACACCTAACGGTTCTGTAGAAGATGTTCTCAATGACCTTCATAATTTGTTTCTTCATTGCTATCAAATAGCGTGCAACAAACCTTGGACCACATGTTATGCATTCATTATTGCCGTTATATTTAAATCTTGCACACAAAAAAACTACTTCACACATTGTAAACTAATATGCGGAAACCATAATTCATGTTTATCATGTGTTTCATGCTTATCTAAGCATTTTTCAAAACCAGGATATGCTTCCAAGGTGAAATATTTGCAAGAATCCTTAGTGCTACATCTGAATATTGATTCTCCTTATGCCATGAGGCTAGATCAGCCATTGATTTTCAATTATGTTTCATGCTTACCTGAGCATTTGCCAAAACCACAATGTGCTTTCAAGTTGCACTATTTGCGAGAATCCTTAGTGCACTACTTGAAGATTGATTCTCCTTATGCCATGAGGCTAGATCGTCCATTAATGGATGCAAGGTGAAAGAGGAAAATACCTAAGCCCTGTCTGTGGCACTTTTTGTCCTTGAAAATCTTTTCAATATTTTTCTACTTCACACTTATGACATTTCTCCCATGTCTACATATTCTACTTTAAACAAAATGCAATCATCATGGTAAACATTAATGAAATTATAATTCATTCCTAAATTTTGTAGAACCTTGCTTGCATCATCTCTTGAAGCTAGCATCACATTATTAGGTGGCAATATGTTCTCTTTAAGCAGCCTACATACAGAAAAGCATCAACGTACCTTTAAAAAATATTAATTGCATAATTGCACTTAGCACAACATAAACATTCACTTGAAAAGTTTTGTGATATTCATGTCAGCCCATTTGAACTTTTTTTTGCATGTTGAGAAGAACCAATAGCATCTTCAATTTAGAAATTTTGACTCCTTCATATAGTGGTATCTTGGACTCATGTTTCATGTCATCATAAACAAGCCTTCTTAAGCTCCCATGAGTATTTTAATCAACTTCTCAATCTCCGGCTCAGACATCTCTTGGTTAGGGTGATGATGTGCATCATCACCCCCAAGATTGATGATGCTTTAGACATATCCGTCATGTTTTTTGGCTGAGTAGATCGCATACGAAAACGCCTTGTGGATTGCAAAATTGTTGCATGATGTCCATCATTTGAGTCTTAAAGAATTGAGGACTTACAATTTTTTACTACATGGAAAATATAACAAGTAAGAAAAATATGTTCTACTACTGTCATTCACATGTACAGATGAATTGTAATGGAAATGACTTGATCTATAAGTGATGGATCAAACTAGCCATATTTGTAGACATGCTACTATGGAACATGCCATGTTTAACACACAATCCATTTGCATTGATTAAAAGGGCATGAAACCCTTGTCGAGAGATAGCCATTTCAATCGGATGGTCCCACACTGATGTTAAACATAAAATTAATCTCAACATTTGCTTGTATATATAAACCTAAACCTAAGACCAATTTCAAATCTATACTCCTTGAAAAATAGAATCCTAAACCTCAAATGAAAATCTAAATGTGCAACCTAATACGCAAACCAAAAAATTGACACCTACAGTTTGTAAACCATAAATATAATATAAACCTAAGCTGAAAGATGTTCATATCCATTTTTTTGGCTTCAAATTTTGGAACAAAATGCTACTACATATCATCCTAGAAATCAAACTTAGGCTCTTGGGCATGCCACCTTCACAAATCAATAACATATTTTACCCAAGGCATGTGTTTGATAGATTCACCTTCTCTTCTTATCGTACGTATGTGTGTGTGAGTTACGAGATTCCATGTTTAACTTGAACCATCATACATCAAATAATTCCACTTTAAATCCTTAGTAATCCATCAAATAATTACACTTTGAATCCTTTGTAATCCATCCTCAAAACTTCTTTAGCATTTTGAAATACTACTACAACCAAATTTTCATTGGTGGATGATTGTCATCGGCTAGATTGCTTGAAATTTTCCATGACTCCATAATTGAACATGCATTGCTTTGTGTGAACCCTCTCTACCTAAAGTGGCAACCTTTACACCATGCTATCGTGTACAACTTGTACTACAAAAAAACATAGAAATGAGTATCAACGTCAAAAAACACCACATCACATGTCAAAGATTAAAGAATTACCTTGGGATTATAACCCCATGAATACTCCCACTCCTGTTACATGTTCACCTTGTTTTGTGGCCCTTTCCATGCCATCATGTAGCCATCTTAGACTCATGAATGATGACAAACTCTCAAGATCTTCAAGATAACACACTGGTGACCATTTTTCCTTCTAAAAGCATGTCATCAACATGTTGCTCTTGTTTTGTAACATCATATCATGCAAGCCTCTTCTGCATCATTGGATTGTGGAGTATGTAGAATCAATTGATCTTTTCATCCAAGTCCATGGTCCTTTTCTTCTCCATTTCGACACCCACCATCACAATCCTAGTTAGGCGCCCATCCTCAATTTTCCAGCAAATCATGTCATTTGCATGGTCTAACCCAGAGGACTACTTGCTGATGTACACTAATCACTCTAAAACTAGCCAACCCTCTGCCATGCTTCCCTCTAGGTGTGCCTTTGAATCATATAACCATTAAACATTTTAATGAAGCACTCTAGGAAGAACATCCATCTGGAATACATAGTGCTCGCTATTTCCACTTCATCTTATGTGCATAAGGAGATGCAATTGAATAGTAAGCATACTGGTCGAAAAATGTGTTTCAAATATGCAAATACACTCCGTAGTATTTTGCTTTGCAGAAGGTATATAGACAATGTTGCTTTCTTTTTGGGAAATCCAATGAACCAATGTAGCAAGTATGTAAATTGTGGCATGGATGGCAAATGACAAAGAATTGCAATAAAACAAATTCCTATCATGTGGGTTCAACGATAGGGATTATTTTATTCTATATTTTCTCAAATTTTCACATACAAAAGGGTGTTGAAAAAATGATTTTGAAAATAATTCATAGATTGAAGAGGAAAAGGGTCCCTTGTTTGGGTGAAAATTTCACACCTAATAGTCCTTGAACGCACATGATATATAGGTATTGCATACAGTGACCCCTTGGAGAAAAATAAACTACAAAACAATGTCATTGTTTTATAGTTGTGTGGACCTTGGTATGGTCCTTATTATCTCTTTGACCTTGTGTTCTTGTTTTGCTATCAAAATCCATGGCACTTATGGCAACTCTATTGACCCATCATTTGTGGCTTGTGGCCAATACTACTCCATATGGACAATATCCTTTAGGTCAACCCTAGCATTAAGTATATCTTTCTTTTCGATGAGATGGTCCCATAATAAACTGCCCACATTTTTTTAATATGTGTATCATATTAAGCAAGTGATTGATTCTTGATCTTGTCCAATACTGAAACTCATACCATATTGAGAATGTTTTCATCCCTGGTAGAACTTCGAGCAATAAGTGCATCTTGAACTTTCAAGGGAGAGGTATGAAAGTGACACCCCTCCTACCTCTGAAAGTGATGCAACCTAAAGAAGACGGGGAGCAAGGTGGTCACGTAAACCTCCCAAAAAGAAGAGGAAGTCATTAAGTACTCCCTCCCATGCCAATCCAAAGAAAGAGAAAGAAATCCAAGCTAGAAGAAGTGAAGAAATTGGTCACCATCTTTGCCATCTTCCTCCTCTTCCTCTTTGTCATCCTCACCATGTTTTGATATAAAGGACAACAACTTGCCACACAAGAGAGAGAAGAGAAGGGGTAAACGGAGGAGTCACAACATGGAAGACATCATGTAAGTTGAATAAATTCAAAGAGGGAGGAAAGAACATTAGCTTACTTACTTATGTTGGAACCTTTGAAGCAATTGATAAAGTGTTGGCCTTTACAATTTACAATGGCTGATAGATCTTTAAGATTTTTTTGGTTAAATGTTGGCTTTTTTCTAGCAATTTGATGTGTCTTTTGTAGATGAAGATTTTTGGAATCTTCAAAACATTGAAATGTTTTTATGCATTTTAAATAGTGAGCTTGTCAATGGTGGGAAAGCCTACAAAGTCAAGGTGAAGCTCCAAAGACTTGGGAAGCTTTGAGGATTCCTATTACAAAGAAATTCCTTGCAAGTGATCCCAAAGAAAAATCTCTCACGGAATGGCAAATATATCCTTCATACATATCCTTTTTCTCTAACCATTCTCGAGCACAGACATCCTTACTGGCTCCCTTCCCAACAAACCCTATCACTGGTTATGGTTCTATAGAAGGCGTTCTCAATGACCTTCATAAATTTGTTTCTTCTTTGCTATCAAATGGTGTGCAACAACTTGGACCACATGTGATGAATTCATTATAAACCGTTATATTTAAGTCTTGCACACATAAAAAATTACTTTACACAACATAAACTAATATGAGGAAACCATAATTCATGTTTATCATGCATTTCATGCTTACCTGAGCAGTTTCCAAAACACGATGTGCTTCCAAGCTGCACTATTTGCATGAATCCTTAGCACACCATCTGAAGATTGATTCTTCTTATGCCATGAGGCTGAATTGGCCATTGATTTGCATTGGAATAAGTGCTTGATGCATGTGAGGTAAAAGAGGAGAAATGCCTAAGCACCTTCTGTGGCACTTTTTTTCCTTGAAGATCTTTTTAGTATTTGTCTACTTCACACTTAGGAAATTTCTCCATGTCTACATACTCCCCCTTTAAACAAAATTCGCAAAATGTTCAAATTCATGTATCCTAATTTGTGCCAAATCAAATTTTGCCTACATGAATTTGACCAAACAAAATTTGACCAAACACTACTTGTTTTTGAAACTTTTAATTCATTGAACTTATAATTGAATATAATGTTGTGCTATATTTTATCTTATTTTGTAGATGTGAGCTCTAGTTATGGAAAGGACCAAAAAAATTGCAAGGAAGGTCCATAGAGAGGATATTAAACCAGGAGATGGCAAAGGAACACAGAGATGATATTAGACCAAGAGATGCATTGGATAAAGGTGAGAGCTCGGAGATACAGGTGTTGCATCCTCAAAGAAACCAACCAAAAAGGGAGTTGGTATGAAGCCCCCATGTGCACAAAAAAAAAAATCTCGTGAAATTTGAGATGTTTAAGAATAAGGAGGCCCTTAAGCTACCCAAGCTTACACAAATCCTTAGGCTATCTTTTCAATGCTCTCATGAAAGTATTGAATATTAGTTTAAGATTGATATATGGAGAAGAGGTTCCTGGCAATGCAAGAGGATATTGAAGACTTTTGAATTGAGATCATCCAACTTTTACAACATTCCCACACTCTTATCTTAGGTATTAAGATATAGAGATTACTCTCATTGAGATATAGATATAAAGAGCTGAGAAAGGGTGAAGTTGATGAGGATCATAGAGAGGAGGAGGAGGATGTTGTGGAAGAACGGGAGGAGATGAAAGTTGAAAGGGAGGAGCTAGAAACAACAAGGAGCTTGCAGATCTAAGCCAGAAGTGTCAATACCAATGGCATGGTTCTATGTTCTTTTTAACGGCCTTTTTCAAATTCATATTTTCCTATAGCGAAGTCTATTGACATTCTAGACTAGCAAAAGGAGATTAATAAGTCTATTGTCCTGGCATCCTTGATTTTAATTTGTCTTCCCATCCAAGTTAGTGTTATGTATGTTTTAGTTTATAGTTGTTAATAGTTTATTGTTTTTGTATGTATTATTATGCATCATTATAATTTAGATATCCAACATAAGTGTGTGGATCAAACCATCCCTCACTTTTTGAGAATTTGACTTTGACAGAATAGAATTAGCTATCCAATATTGAGAATTAATTATTTTATAGCTCCTTCTCTTCCCCCTCCCCACCCTAGGTGTGTTATTTTATTACCTATCTTGTCAATGTGAGGGTTTCTTTTGACTTTTGACAATGCTCCACTTCCGCCGCTCACAATTGGAGTCTATATAAAAATAATATCACTAATCTCCCTCCCAGTTATTATTTGTATTTGTTAAGCCAATGCTTTGGATCATTGCTCAAAACAATGATGAGGCAATTGATGATCCCCATCAAAGCTAATATATCAATTAAGCTTATACTATGCTAAGTAAAGTAAATATTTTTTTCTAATAATAAAAAAAAATTTCTCCTTGTGTTTGCGTAGCCCCCCTTGCAAAAGTTGAGTCTCTCATCATGTGATGGAAAGTCTATTTAATGATGATATACCTAGTATTGCAACCCAAAAAAGATATATTAGGGTAAGCATGTTACTATATAATATAGTTGTTACTTAATATATTTTGTTGAAGAATAACACACTCAACATTCTTGGCAAGATCAATGGGAATTGCTAAATCCACAATCATCTTTGGTGGGTAAGGGCAAAGTTGATTAGGTATATGGATAGTGTCTAGATGCCACTACCATAGTACTAACCCCCAAAGTGCCAAAAAAATCCAAAAGAACCAAGACCACAGATGGAATCAAGGTAGCACAACACATAATATAATATGGGAGGAAGATAATCCAAGGTTCCAAAAGGAAGAGAACAAGACAAAGGAGCCTGTTTCCCCCAAAGAGCCCTAGGAAAACATATGCCAAAGAGGGGCACAAGCACGAGAAAAAGAAGAAGTAGACAAAGACATCAAAAGAACCAAAGACCAAGAAGAAGAAGGAAATAAACAAAAGAAAACACCAAAAGACCCAGAGTCCAAGGAGGACAAAACCAAAACAGACAAAGCCCAAGGAGGAATAGAAGTAGAAGAAAACACCAAAAGAGCCACAACCTAAGGCGAGAAGAGAAGCATAAGAAGATACCAAAAGAGCTAGAGCCCAAGGAGGACAAAAAGAAGAGAAGATCCAAAACACACCAAGAAAGAGCCAAAGAAGAACGGAGAAGGCCAGCACAAGGAAGAGTCGTAGGACTCCCAAAACTCTCAAAAACATTTTATGAGCCAAAATTTTGTAAATAGATTTTTTTTTAAAAAAAAATGCATATCCTTTCCTTGAGAGCATGTTGTAAACATTGTATATTCTCTCCTTGAGAACCAATATTTTTTGTAAAGAGCAAACATTACATCCCTTGTAAATTCTACAACCTTGATTGGCTCCAGCTCTTGTGTAGCTCCCAGCATAGTCTTTCAATTTCTATTGTAGTTGTGGTGACCCTTGCATCTGTCTCTGCACAGTTTTTACAAATCAATTATGTTGATACTAGCATGTCAAGAACAAAAGCATAATGACGCCATCTTCCAACCCTACACCTGAAGAGCCTAAATAATTTTCCAACCATGGGTGGAGTTCTTTTAAGTAAGTGGAGATAATGAAAATAGGTTCAAAGTCTACCTCTACCTTCTCTTTTGATTCCTCTTCTACTTTCTCATGTTATCGGGCTTTTGTCTCTTTTTCTTTCTCCTTCTTGCTCACACAAATTGAGGAAGAGGATCTAGAATCCTTACCCATATCTTTTGGCTTGTCCTAAATAGGGTTGAACTATTTATAGTGTTGTGAAATTGTGAGATCCCCAACCCGCCAATACCAAGATCTGGATGGGATCCTTGACAGGTCTCTAGGTCTGATAAAAATCAGAGTCTCTAAACAAGAAAAATCCAAGAAATAGACCTTTACCATTGAAAATGGCTTGGGTCTATAGCCTTAGAAGAAGACCTAGTTTTGTCTCACAGCGGAAATGGGACAACATATTAAAAGTCCAAAGAACTATTTCGGCCCTATAACTGCCACAATTGGGCTAAGGTATCCTCAACCAATGCTTTTTCCCCCCTAAAAAATGTGAGGGCACAACCGCTGGTGGACTCCTCTTCCAAGTGAAGAAGTTTTCTAAACGTTTTAGTACGCAGGGATGGATAGTTACCTGACTAATCAGGTTTATCCGTCCATGATTGACAACCTTAGTCAATCCCCACTTACCACCCCGCACTCACACATGATGTTTTGTTATTTAATTACTACCACATTCTTGTCACAATTAAAATAATGATTTCTTTTAACTTTCATAACTGAATTTCATTAAAACAACACTTGAAAATAGTATTGAAAACATTCTTTTAGCAAACAGGCATCTTTAAACTTAAGATAGGGTACTGTCAAAATCAAAACATTGTCCATAATAACCATGACCAGTACTCTTCTTGTATCAAGATCACCTAAGGGTGAAAAAACGGCACCCATTCCTTATTTATAATCCGGAGTGGATAAACCCCCACCCAAGGTTCCGGGTGCCCATACACCAAACCAGTTGCCCATACAACCGGGCGGCTCCCCTAGGATAAAAAACGGTATCGTAACTTATGTAGAAACATCAAGACATGACACAGAGTAGAAACTCAAAGTTCATGGGCGTAACCGACTTATCCGTGGTGCTAGAAAGCCAGTCATTATCATCAGTATATACCAAGGAGTCGGAGGTGTCTTGAGACAAGTTGTCTTAAGGATGATCAATCATATCTTACCTAATTCAACCAATTTTAACCCACACCATTCTTTCCTACATTTATAAAACAAATGCACGTTGAAAGTTACCTTCCGTTTTTGGTCAATTATTCCTTTTCTGATTCTTACTCACTCCTTATGTATGCAATGCTAACTTCTAAAAGAACTTAAACTTATTTAAAGACTTAATTGAATAATGGGAAACCCATCTGGGATTGATTGGCCATCTGCTGCTGCGCTGGCACTTGAAGACTCTCCTCCGTAGGCCTAATACTAGGCCCAGCTTCGTCGTCGTGCGACGTTCTAGTTCTTTTTGAAGCTACATCCTTATCATCAGATGTAGGATTTGCTCAGGTCCTTTTAGGTGCCATAACTTCTTATCCTTATAAAAAGGACGTCTAATCATTAGGTAAATTATTTGAATCTAGACTTAACCTTTGTATTTCACCTGTAACCCATCCAAGGTTAAATCTATAGTCATAATTGGTAAATTCTTGACCTAGTAATTTTCTTATTTGCCTATATCAGCATGATAATTTTTCCATAGCTTCCCTAAGGATTTTCTAGGCTATCCTAATTTTCTTATAATTTTCTATATCTTTTTCCTAATTTCCCCATCGAATCTTCAGCTTGGAATCTGCTTATTTTAAGATTAATATTTATTCTATTTATTTTCTCTCAAAGATTTCATTTCTTAACTTTATATCACAGTTTTACACTTACTATAATTTTTTCTAAAAACCTTTGACCGCAAAGTCTATTTATTTTAATTAATCTTTTGCTAAAAATAGGACTTTTGGTCAATTATAATTTTCTAAACTTACTAATTAACTATGGTATATTTATCACAAGTAGATAAGGATATTTTTAATCTCTGGTAATTATCTTATTGTTTTTCAATCTAGTTATATATTTTCTATCTTCATTTTTTAGCTAAAATTTAGATAATTTGACTTAAATAAATATTTATACTAGTCTTCTAACCTTGACATAATTATCACGGCCTCTTTATTATGTAATCTAACTTTGATAAATAAAATATAATCATATAACATGATTTACTAATTTCCCCCTTTAAATCTCAACCAGAATTGGTTTATTTTGACTTAGATAAATATCTATACTAAGTTTATAACCTTGATATAATTATCACAATCTTTTCATCATGTAATCTAAATCTGATAAATAGCATGTAATCATATAGCATGATTTATTAAGTTCCCTCTTTAGTTTTTAGCTAGAATTAGTATAATTGGACTTAGATAAATATCTATACTACTTTTCTAACCTTGATATAATTATCATGGTCTCTTTATGCTATACTCTAGCTTTGATAAATAGCGTGTAATCATAGCACATGATTTACTAATTTCCCCCTTTAATTTACCCTCAATAATAGTGTTTTTTTACTACGATAATTATCTAAAATAATTATATGTGATTAAAATAATTATCATGGGTTACTTAAGATGTAATTTACCTCTAATAATTATCTCAAAGTTTTTTGGGTTATAGTTAAACTAATTATCTGAGATTTAGATAATTATCAGGGTTCCATAAGATGTGATTTAACACTAATAATTATCTTAAAGCATTTTGAATCAATTTGCTATTTTTCCCCTTTTTTTGTACTGAAAATAATGTAATTCTGCTAAGATAATTAGGTAAACTAATTATCTAAGGTTAACTATTTATCACGGGTTTTTGACTATGTAATTAACCTCTAATAATTATCTTAAAGCATTTTGAATCAATTTGCTATTTTCCCCCTTTTAATTAGTCCTAAAAATAGTGTAATTTTGCTAAGATAATGAGGTAAACTAATTATCTGAGGTTAAAATAATTATCACGGGTTCCTAAGATGTAATTAACCTCTGATAATTATCTTAAAGCATTTTGAATCAATTTGTTTTTTTCTCTCTTTTAATTTGTCCTAAAAATAGTGTAATTTTGATAAGATAATTAGGTAAACTAATTATTTGAGGTTAACATAATTATCACAAGTTTTTAAAGATGTAATTAACCTCTGATAAATAACTCAAAGCATTTTGAATCAATTTGCTATTTTCCTCCTTTTAATTTGTCGTAAAAATAGTGTAATTCTCCTAAGATAATTAGGTAAACTAATTATCTGAGACTAACATAATTATCATGGGTTCCCTAAGATGTGATCAACCTCTGATAAATAACTCAAAGCATTTTAAATGAATTTTTTATTTTTCCCCTTTTAATTTGTCCAAAAAATAGTGTATTATTCTAAGATAATTAGGTAAACTAAGTATCTGAGGTTAACATAATTATCAAGGGTTTCTTAAGATATAATTAACCTCTGATAATTATCTTAAAATATTTTGAATCAATTTGATTATTTTCTCCTTTATTTTTCTCTCAAAAACAATGTAATTCTGCTTAATTAATTATGAAAATTACTCAAGAAATTATAAGATGGCTTAATGACAGTCTAACACAGCTCTAATAATTATTTCAACTTAATCTAAACTTAATTAATATAATTCTCATTAATTTATGATTAATATGGATAATTTCAATCCTAATATGATATAATAATTAATTAGCTTAATATCCCTAAGGTTAATTACAACAATCAGCATAGAATATTTAATTAAGAGAGGATTTTTGAGTATACATAGGATTAATCTTTAATTTATTAAGAAAATAGGTTAACCTAGCTTTGCTAATTAAGAAAGATTAGGCTAATTACCGTTTAATTAACTAACTAGAGCTTGATCTCTAGTGATTTCTGCGTAAGGTCTCTCTAGATGAGAGAGAATGTGCCACGGTTCTGAGTCTGTCTGAAATTGTGAAGCAAGGGTCATATTTATAGGTTTCTGGGCACTCACAGACTGTAAAATGGTAGTAACTTGCATCCCAAGCAGCCCTACAGCTCCAAAAACGCCCCCTGCTGCTAAATCTAGTCTGGGAAAGTTCATCATTACCCCACACAGCCCCCCAGATACACAGAATCGATTTTCTGCTATTTTGTTGACTTTTAATGATTAATTTTGGAAATATCTGCAATTTCTAGAACTCCAACCCGCCAATACCACTTGTGAGATCCCCAATCCGCCAATACCAAGATCATGATGGGATCCTTGACAGGCCTCTAGATCTGATAAAAATCAGATTCTCCAAACAAGAAAAATCCAAGGAATAGACCCTTACCATTGACAATGGCTTGGGTCTATAGCCTTAGAAGAAGACCTAGTCCTGTCTCGCAGGCGGAAATGGGACTATTTCGGCCAAAGAACTATTTTGGCCAAAGAACTATTAAAAGTCCAAAGAACTATTTCGGCCCTATAACTGCCACAATTGGGCTAAGGTATCCTCAACCAACGCTTTTTTTCCCCTAACAAATGTGAGGGCACAGCCGCTGGTGGACTCCTCTTCCAAGTGAAGAAGTTTTCTAAATGTTTTAGTGCGCAAGGATGGATAGTTACCTGACTAATCACGTTTATCCGTCCATGATTGACAATCTTAGTCAATCCCCACTTACCACCCCGCACTCACACATGATGTTTTTTTATTTAATTACTACCACATTCTCGTCACAATTAAAATAATGTTTTCTTTTAGCTTTCATAACTGAATTTCATTAAAAAAGCACTTGAAAACAGTATTGAAAACATTCTTTTAGCAAACAGGCATCTTTAAACTTAAGACAGGGTACTGTCAAAATCAAAACATTGTCCATAATAACCATGACCAGTACTCTTCTTGTATCAAGATTACCTAAGGGTGAAAAAACGGCACCCATTCCTTATTTATAATCCAGAGTGGATAAACCCCACCCAAGGTTCCGGGTGCCCATACACCAAACCAGTTGCCCATACAACCGGGCGGCTCCCCTAGGATAAAAAACGGTATCGTAACTTATGTAGAAACATCAGGACATGACACGTAGTAGAAACTCAACGTTCATGGGGGTAACCGACTTATCCGTGGTGCTGGAAAGCCAATCATTATCATCAATATATACCAAGGAGTCGGAGGTGTCTTGAGACAAGCTGTCTTAAGGATGATCAATCATATCTTCCCTAATTCAACCAGTTTTAACGCACACAATTCTTTCCTACATTATAAAACAAATGCACGTTGGAAGTTACCTTCTGTTTTTGGTCAATTATTCCTTTTCTGATTCTTACTGAAATAAATGGAAGAGACAAAAGTGCACTTTATTGTTTTGAACATACAAAAATCATATAGTATTGAGGGTATGATAGTGGTGTCATATGAAAATAAAAACCAACAAGATGAGACATTTGCACCCAAAAAAATGGAAAAGAAAACCAAAAAGATGAGACATTTACACCAAGCAAGAATTTGTCATTGATATGAGAATAGTTTGTACAATATGTCAATCTACCAAAAGTACTGCTAGGTTAGTAGGGCTCTAAATAGGGAGCTGGCTTTAGCTTGGAAGAAGATGCACAATCCGTTCTGGAACTTCTTGTCATAGAAGTTTCTTTTCAATCCTCCTCAAGACTTGCAAGCCGTATTAAAATATATGCAAAGTAAGATTATGTATCGTAGAAACAAAGAATGGTAGAAAGAAAGAAATCATAATCTACAAACCTTCTTTCTAACTATATGAAAAGAAAAAGTTGTAGGCAAATGTATTTCCTCATTGTGTAAATCGTATCTCACTTGGTGCAATGTGTACTTGGTACTTATTGAAAAGAAAAAGTTATAGGCAAATGTATCTCCTCATTGTGTAAATCCTTCCTCAATGTGTACTTGGTACTTATCTTCAACTTTGTCAGGTGCTCACTATTCATCTATGCATCATTTGTCTTGGATGAGGTTCTCATTAATATCATCCGTTTTTATCTAAAGGGACCATGTCACCGCACACATGATGCCATCGACTATTAAAAAAATGATATAATGAAGTTTTGGGTATGGATCATGTATTTATAGGTAATGGAGCTAGGTTGCTTTTTGTAAAGGACTACATTCTTTGTTTTTTGAGCCCAATCTTCATCCAAAAATCCTAATACATCTTCATTGTCTAAGAACTTAATTGAAATCATTGTTCTAGACACTTTCATATCTACATTTGCCAAAAAAATCCACAAATACAATTTTGGGCATAAAAATTGAAGCTCTAATTTAATTTCTTGCAACGTTGGCCTTTAACATTTGTGAATCTCATAAAAGATCTTGCCCCTATAGCTTTCACTTGTTGTTGAACTTGGTAGTAGCCACTTTCCACTTCTAAAATTAGGCAAGGAAAGATTGGAGACAGTACCCCAATCCTTCATGGATTTTGGTGGAACATAAAAATGATCATAAAAAAATATCCCTTTTTCTAGTAGAGACCCATGAGTTCTCCCTTTGTAAAGCTCTTCACTATTGGATCCATGCTAAACATCCAAAATATTTATATCACACTCCAACGTTTTCCATTCCTCTATGCTTGAGGAGTATAGGTTTGTAATGAGCATAGTACAAAAAATGCACAGAAAATAAACAACCGAAAAACCACGAACAAGCTAAATCAAATTGGAAATAATCTAGTGTGTACATATGAACCACTTGTAGTTAGCTCTATGTAGAGTAATATTTGAGCTTTTGGAATGGAGGTGAAGTTCCTTGTGCATGTAAACATGTTGTACTAAAATCTCCTTCACTGTCTTCTTGGCTCCAACAAGTCGAAAGTCTTTTACTTTTCCTTTTCAACATGACAAAAATGGATTTTTGGATGAGTCTTTTGTTCTCCTGCTTTGTTTCATTATAATTGAGCTACCCTTGGTTATGGATATTAGGATCCATTGGTTGTGCTCATCTAATGTGGCATAAGTGGTGATGGTTTCAATGGATGTATTAGGATGTTTAGACTAGGTGGACTCCATTGCTTGCGAATGCAAAATAGATGAAGGTGAAGAGAGGGTATCAAGAATAGGGGGGAAAAGGAGGTGGTGAGATGAAGAGAGAGGTGGGAATATGAGGGAAAAGAAGGTCATGAGAAGATTTAAATAATCTTTTGGGTCAGTGAAAGAGACCTTGTTGAGGTTAAAAGACCACGTACTTGAATGTTTTCTCAGATTGTGCCTCAAAGAAGATTCATTTTAGAAAATAAAAAGCACTTTTTACAAAAAGATTCCATAATGGAAGCCCTTCTCTCATTGGCGTAGAGAACTCTTCCTTGAAGGAAAAAAAGAGACCTCAAACTTTACCTAATGATTCTTTGCTAATGTAATAGCATTTTAACTATCACAATGCAACACTAGAGTTTGATAAATGCCAAGCTCTCCCACTAGACGAGCTAACCATATAGCTTCCTTGCTAGCACCAGAAACTATGAGATACTTTGTCTTTGTGGTGGAAGACAAAGTGCAATCCTAGAGACATGATCTCCATGACACGGTTGCACCAGCAAATAGGAATACATAGCCAGACATGGATCATTAACTATCCACACAACCTGCAAAGTCTGCATCCATGTAACCTACTATGGATGCATCAATGTTCCCAAAGCATAAGCACTTTCTTGTTGTACCCTTAAGGTAACTCAAAATGTGTTTCAGTGCTTCTCAGTGCTTCCTACTAGGATTTTCCATAAATATGCTAACGACTTTCATTACAATGCAATGTCTGGTTTGTTGGCTACCATGGCATACATAAGACTACCTATTGTTGAAGAATATGGAACTTTATTCATTTTTTCCTTCTCAACATCAGATATGGGAGCATCATTCTTGCTAATTTTTTCATATGCATGAATTGGGGTACTCAATGTAGCCTTCCCCCTGCATATTAAAGCGTTGCAAGACTTTCTGGATATATGTTTCCTGAGATAACTCTAGTATTCCATGTTATCTATCTCTCTTGGTGCACATGCCAAGAGAGTGACTTGCATCACCCAAATTCTTCATAGAAAATTGTGTGCTAAGTTATTTCTTCAAGATAGCAATCTCGTTTTTAGACTTCCCGACAATGAGCATGTCATTGACATAGAGTATCAAAATAATAAGTGAACCATTGTTCAACTTTTGGGCATACAAATAGTAATCTTCTTGGCTCCGTAATTAACCTTGGGAATGTATGTACTTGTCAATTCTTTTGTACCACTACCTTGAGGCTTGCTTTAGAGCCATACAATGCTTTACGTAGTCTACACACCGGTTTTTTCCTCATAGTATTTTCAAGTTCAACTTCAAAACCCTCTAGCTATGTCATGTATTCATCTTCTTCTAGATCCCTATGAAGGAAATCCATCTTCACGTCCATCTCAACAAGTTCCATGCACTAGATACATGTAAGACAAGGCTTGTTTGCCCTCTAGAAATTTTGTCAGCTCCCACGTCTCATTTGCCATAGTCAAGTTATACTTTGATTGCATTGTCTGCTCCCACTCCCACTTCACACTATCTTCCATCTGAATATCCTCTTGGTAGCAATTAGGCTCTCCACATTTAGTGGCCAACAAATAGACTAGTCCTGGCTGAAAATGCTCAGGGGTACAAGAGAATCATGTAGATTTCCTCACTGTTTGACTACTAGATTCTACTCTCTCTCAAGCACAACTAGTAGTAGGAACGTCACTAGCAAACTGAGCTATGTGTTTGATCTCACTTGAGGCTACATCCTTGAATATGATCTTGTGATACTCAACCTCTTTGACGGGTTTTCTATGCATCTTTGACTAATTGAAGATAACTTATGAGCTAAAAATGACTTTTCTAGATTTTTGGTGCCAAAGACAATACTCCATCTCTTCACCATATTCAATGAAGATGCATTTTTGCAATTTGGGATCTAGATTCTTGCATAGCTCTTTAGGGACAAGTGAGAATGCCTCACACCCAAATACATGTAATCTACCATAGTTTAGCTTCTTGCTAGACATTTCCTATGGAATCTTGTAGTTCAATGGCATACTAAGTGATTGATAGATGATGTAAACTACTATCATAATAGCCTCTCCCCAAAACTCTGGAGAGATATATTTGCCATAGACAACATGGCTATGACTCTCTCTTGAATTTTCCCATTTATACACTCAACAATGCCATTGTGAGCAAGTTGTATGATGTAGTAAACTGCATTTAATGCCTCTTTTTCTATAGAGATTTTTGAAATAAATGGAGACATACTCTCCCTCATTGTCAATGTGTAAAGCCTTGAGCTTCTTTCCTGGCTGGTCCTCTACCATTGCAAGGAACTTTTGAAACATAGCCAAAGAAAAAAATCCTCTTTAAGAGGTAGATCCACACCTTCTGAGTAGAGTCATCCATGAATGTTAGGAGATATAATGCCCCCCCAAGATGTATGCATCATAGGCCCACATAGATCACTATGTACTAATTCTAGAGGATTCCCTAACTCTCTATTCAATGGAAAAGTGGCAGCCCTAGTTTGTTTTCCATAAATGCAATGCTCACAGAAACTAAAATATGAATAGTTTAAGACAGGTACATAGCCAAAATATTGGCATTGTTTCATTCCTTTCTAACTCAACTTTGGCACATGTCTAACACCTAGAACCATAAATTCAGTGCCATTACGTATGCATAATTTCACATCTCTAATGCCGCAAATTCCAAGCTGATATGAGTCACCTAGCTTGATGGAACCATGGATAGAAGCATAATTAGAGTTATTCCCTATGGGGAGTAACATGGAAACTGGCACCTGAGACAATGATCCAATTTTGTGCATAACACTCATCAAGAGCCAATAATGCATCTAGACTCAAGTCAGTAGTGAATATCAAGACATCTCATGGTTGCAACGTGCCAAGGACAACCTTAGCTAGTGGAGACTTAACTACATTGACCTCCTTGATCTTCACACAAATTTTAGAGGGTTAGACTTGACAATGGCTTTACCTTTTCATGTTAAAAATGCAACAATCTTTCTTTAAATGGCCTTTTTTGTGGAAATGATAGCATTTAACATGTCAAAGTCACATCCATGACTCTTTGCTACTACAAGCATTCTTGCAATCTTGTGACTGGCCATGAATATGACTACAACCTCTTTGCCTAGGATAACCATCACCAGCCATATACGTCTCACCATGCCCACTAACATCAAGAGATTGATATCTAATCTCCTTTGTGAGCAAAGCACTAGTAACATCATTGAAAACAAGCTTGCCCTTAGGGACAGAGTTAATAATGGCATTGTTAAATGTGTCCCATGATGTAGGCAAAGAACATAGCAAGAAAATAGCTTTCATTTCATCATCAAAATTGAGTCCCTTAGATGCAAGCTATGAAAACAAGCTCTTGAACTTATTTAAGTGTGAATTGACACTGTTCCCCTCTTTCGTATTCGAACACATGAGTTTTTTAATCAGAAAAACTTTACTTTAGGCACTCTTGCCATCCCTAGCTGATCATAAGAACTCCCATAATTTCTTTGCAGTGGTCTTATCCATAATGGTAAAGAAGATAGACTCACCAAGGTGCAGGTGAATGGTTGCCATAGCACAAGTATCTAGCTCCTCCCACTAATCATCAATGTGAACACCCTCTTTCGCTCTTTCAATGGTGCTCCAAGGCCTTTATTGACCAAAACATCAAGCATACACTGCTTCCATATTGTGAAGTTTGTCCCATCAAACTTCGTGATAAAATACTCTTCTTTCTTAGAAGGTCCATCCATGACTAACAAGAGAAATTGCAAGAGAGTGAGATTGGGAATTCATGGTGAAGTTTCTACGAAAATTTCAATAGAGTCTCCTTTGTACATAGATCAAAAGCTCAACAAAATCTTAGAATATTAGCACATAAATAGTAAATGAGTTCTAATAGGGCATCAACTTGCATGTACTACTCAAAAGAAATGTCAACAACTGCCAAATTGGCATCAGAGAACCTCTACTGTTCTATACATATCCTATGGTGAGGCCACGAGTGCGGATCTCTAGCAACTTGATCCACCTCACACTGGGTAATCTGGAACCTAGTGCTTGGTTTCAAACCACCTCATGCAATGACCCTTACAAAAGGTTATGCAAACATGACTATCCACAATCTTAGAAAGAGGTCTTCCGGATCGAGTCTCAAAAACGGTCGAGACTATCAAAACAAGCCAAAATTGGCTTTAGAAGGGTGTACAAAGGTGGTATCTACAACACAACATACATATGTCAAGAAATCATTGAAAAATGTAGAGAATGTAGTAAAAAATTCTCCAACAAGTGTGCAAGCAAGGAATCATAGAACTCAGCTTCCTACGGGGAGTGCTCACATCACTAAGTCTATGCCAACATACGCATGATCCATATCCATAAAACTCTGATTGGAATTGAAGTGATAAAAAAAATTGTATCCAACTACTACAGATCCTATGAGTGTAAGAGAGATGCAATCTATAGATACACCAATCGCAATCTCAAGAATAAACCACAAGTGTATACATCATGGTCAAAAACGCATATGCAATCCAAACTGCTCTCAAAATGCATGGAGAGCACAATAAACTAGTGTATGCAAAAAAGTAGATTTCATTGACAAGTAAACTCCCCCACCTATAAAATTGTCACCAAATCTATGTCTTAACTAAAAATGGAGATTTTGTCTGAACTCCTTGTGTATGACAATATAGGAAAAACTCCGCCTCCAAGCAATGTGCTTCAGAAACTAGTCTCTCGGGAGACATTGTGAGAGCAAAATGTATACTCCCACTATAAGACTACATTGGGGTACCCCTCAAAAACACTTTGGCACTCTTTTTCTAATATCAAAGAGCCTGGGTGTATGTCAAAATAGAGCGTAGGGGGTGTATGTTGAAATAGAATGTGGGGGGGTCGATACAAAGAATACCTACAAGTGTGATGTTGATGTTGTATGATAATTTTTAGAGAGGTAGATAGTCGATGGTGATGACACAAGGGATGTCAAAGATCAATGGGATGCAAGGAGATCAATTGTCAGAAAACCAAATCAATATCTTAAGTCAAGAAGCATCGAGAGTCAAATCCGATGTCAAAAACATCAACAAAAAACTACCTTCTATTGTCCTACACAAATGGAGATTCTGAGAGCATAAACAACTTTGAAAGAGGTTAAAATCCCTTGATGCCTTCAAGATGACTCTTTGAAATACTCTCGGCATGAAAAAGAAGATACAACAACAAAAAAAACAAAAATCCAACCTGAAACTGCGTGTATGGGTGCGAATTTCAGCTCTCTCTCTCTCCTACTCTGATTCTTCCATAAGACCTCTTCTCTAAGTTCTGATACCACTTTTAGAGTGCATGGTGTGTGTGAAGTGTGAGGGAGAAGAAGAGCAGACACACATAGTGGGTGGAGCTCAGTAAGCATAATCCTCATAGCTTTTTATTCTCAAGCTTATTCTACTAGGCAAAAAGAATAAGGCTAATAATAGGCTAGTTAACATAGTGGGCGTCCGTCCAGTTGGCCACAAATTTTTTAGTGTAAATATTTTGCCTTACCTTGGGCCTAGCTATATTGTGAGATTTTTTATTCCTTTATGTAGAAGTTATGTATATACTATATCTAGGTGTGTGTTTTATTCAGACCTAAGTAAGTCACATTGCATTTTTTACTCTTCTTCTTATGGGTAAAGGTATACAAGATGAGAAAAAAGCATGGGTAGATCAACTTTGCACCTTTGTGGAGTTGGACTGGAAAGGAGAGCATGCCTACAAGTGCTACAAGAGAAAGGCTACACAAGCGAAAGAGAACTTCAATGTTATAGTGAAAGAAAAGGGCATCAAAGGAGAGGATTTAATGCTCTTACAATCAACTTGATAAAAATTTTATGCCAATTTTGAGACTAGATGGAAGATTCCATACATTGTCAAGAAGGCCTTCAACTCTAGCTCTCAAGGGGGTCACTACACTAAAAAATGGCTACCACATGGGCTTAACAATAGAGATTACTTTATTCTATATTTTTCACATTTTCACATACAAAGGGTGTTGAAAAAATGATCTTGAAATAATTCACAGATTAAAGAGGAAAAGGTTCTCATTTTTGGGTGAAAAATTCACACCTAAGGGGTTTTATAAATAGTCCTTGAACACATGTCATATAGTGAACCCCCCTCCCCCACGATGCAACTCTTGCTACTATCAGCTAATGGACTTGTATGAAAAGGAGCACCCTAAGAAGGTTAATGGCTATCGACTAAATCCCTATTTAAATCTCATCCTTCTAAAAGATTTAAAGAACCTACACGTCAAGGAGAAGACTAAGAAGTTTTTTTTTTTTTTTTGTTCTTCCTCACATGAAGTTAAATAATGTGCTTCTTGGTATGTGATGCATAAAGATACAAAGATGTCAAAGGAAGAAGCAAATATGGGATTGATATTACACCAATGTACCACTATCTAATAGGAGGGTTAAATGATAGCCACTTTTTGGCTTTTAATTTTGGAACAAGAAGCTATTGTTCTTCATCCTAGGAATAAAAACTATGCTCTTCAATAGGATACTTTCACAAAGCAACAACATATTTTATCCAAAGCATAGGCTTGAAAAATTCACTTTCTCTTCTTATCGTACTTATGGGCTTACATGATGCAACATATACTTGTTTCCAAGGGTGTATGGAACATTGTTAAAGGTTATGCAATACAAATGTAAGTCCAAAGGAGCCAAATATTCAGCCTTCATAGGTTTCAAGTGATGTCAAAGATTAGTCTATTTTTTATATATAAAAAATTGATGCAAGGACCAAGATTCAATCAACCATATTATAACAAAAGCCATGTTCAACAAGTATGCCGATATAGCTAAAAGACACTTTGTAACATAATAGAACTTAAAAATGTAAAGAGAATTGGATTATAAGAATAAGTTTTGGAGTAAAAAATGTATATATATTTAATTATTTTGAAATTTTATGGCCAAAATTGATCGCTTAATACAATACAATCAGTGCATAGAGAACTTCGCAATGCATACTGCCAATAACTACATATATGGTCACATACCAAAAAAAAATTACAAATACATGCCATGGTGCAATATGCTAGAGACGACAGCTCATCCCACATGTCAGTTCAATCTCTATTGGGTACTACAAGTAAAAAAGGGTTAAGATACAATATTTAGAACAACAATTATTGCAAAGGAGCAAGAATCAATGTAACCCATGTCAAAAGATGGAATAGCTTAGTGATCCACCTCTTGATGCCAACCTTTGGATAAGTGAATGTAGGCCTTTCCTTGTGCCATACATTTACTTGAGGTTTGTTGTCTCTCTTCCAATGATGAAACATTGTTGGAAGTATTAAATATAGCCAAAAAATTAGAATGGACATCCACTGTTTAAAAGCATTTGAAAGCAGCACAAAAATTAGATCAAGAAATAAAAAATAAAGGATATGCTAACCATAAATGCAATGCAGCTTTACTTACAAAATCCTCAAAGCTTGCCCATTTGTCGGCTGCCCAAGTGATGCGAAGTCCCCCACTCCACTCACAACTTAGTTGCCTCTTTCCAATGCTTGTACTTGTCGGGGTTTTGTGGTATTCCTCTTGTATTTCTTTTGAATTTCCTTAACAAGCCAAGATTTTTTATCATGCTTCAATGATTTGTATACTTCCAAGCACTTGTGTTTTAAGTATTAATGTATCCTAGTGTGCATCTTTTTGGTGGAGAAACGATCCTCCACACTCTCCACGTGAAAATAAATACGAAACATATTGATGACCTTCTCTTTGTGGTTAGCTGATATTTCTTTCTATTTGTCATCTGCATGTATCTCAATATTGGCATGGTCTACGGTGTAAGAGAGATCCACTTGTGTATCATGGTGGTATCGAGGGGTCACAACGAGGGTCTCAACAAGAGTCTTGGCAAGGATGAAGCCAAAGGTTGTGGAAACTCCAAAGCGAGGTGTGTCAAGCAGTTGTGACACAAGGTGTGTCCTACAATGTGAAGCGAAGAGTGGCCGACTATTGTGGGAAAAAGCCAGAGTAAAGCAAGCGAAATCCACAATAGATAAAGACTCTTTAGCAGGTGTAGGAGCACCAAGAGAGGAGGGAGGTATGGGTGCTCAATGATGTGGAAGCATCTACAATATTTTTCTCCTCCACCACTGGAGCATCAGGCTAGTGATGGCTCACATAAGATCCTAGTGGAGACAGATGACTCAGAGTGCTATGATTGCTTTGAAGATGTAGATGGTGAAGAGGATGGTCGGTGTGATGTGGCAACACTACGGTGTTAAGGTGAAGGGGGCGGTCGATGTGAAGTGCTAGCACCATGGGATGGTGTTGAGGATGGCATCTATGATGGGCTAGCACACTAAGGCAGGCTAGAGTGAATGTTCTCATACCATCTTCTCTGTGTGGGTTCATCCTCTAGCTCATTCGTTGCTATCTTTGTATCTTCTTTGGAAATTTTCCTTGCATTTTCTTTTGTCTTTTCTTCTCTATTTTCCTCTTCATTCTTTTCCGTGTTTTCCTCTAATTTTTTTGCTCTATTTTTTGGTGTTGAGAGATTGTAGCCCTTGTAGACTTATGCACTTTGTGGGACAACTTCGATGATATACCACCAGCTCGATTGCAAATCCTTGGGATAGAAAATCACCTAAAAAATAAGAACCCTATTCCATTAGCAATTGAGTATAAAAATGCCACAAAAACTTGTCAAAGATACGACGTACTTGTTTGAAATGCTTTGGTAGGATGAATGTGTCTCAAAGATCAATCCATCTTTTTGTTGAGTCTACCTCAAGAAAACCCGACTCACCTTAATGCATGGTAGCAACACGAGACTCCATGTTTAACTTGAACCATTATACATCAAATAATTTCACTTTGAATCCTCTATAATCCACCCTCAAAACTTCTTTAGCGTTTTAAAATACATGATTTCTACTACAACCAAATTTTCATTGGTGGATGATTACCGATGGCTACATTGCTCGAATTCTGCCATGACTTCGTAATTGAACATGCATCGCTTTGTGTCAGGTAAATGGGGAAACTTGAAATTTGGACCAAAAGAGAAAAAAGGTGCATTGGGAGGGATACTTTTTAGAAAGGGACATTCCCAAGCTTGATTTGAAAATGGCACTACATGTGGGTCCCCGAAATGTGACATCCCATGCACCTAGCAAAAAGGTGGGAAATTTCTCCCAATTTTGGGCTTTTAAATTCCTTGTTCACTTTTCAAAAATGAAAAGTATTTTCTCTCTCTACCATTTCTTATAGGGTGAAAAATGACCTCAAACTTCTCCTAATGCACGTGTTTCACTCCAAGTCAAAACATTTACCTGGTACTATGCACATAGTTGATCAAGTGGATATAGCAAGCACTAATTTAGTACCAGGTAAATGTTTTGTAATTTTTATGTATTGTCTAGTCCATTGGTCACATGGTATGTAATGAATATTGATATATTGCTATTTCCTACAACTGATGGGTGGAAAAAGTTGACCAAGATATGGACTTGCAAATGGATATACATTTTATGTACATTTTATTGTTCAATCGCTCTTTATGAGCTATGAACATTATTGTGTCCTGTCGGGCAATCTGTACTCACTTGGAGCATTCAAGAAATCTATAAATAATATGCGCAAGAGGAAAATGCTCACTCTTGCACGGGGGGAGATTGTACCCAGTGATTGTGTCTTTCTTCTGTCCTCTCCTCCCTTCTCTATTGTTGTGTTGGTGTAGCACTAGGTGCATTTACACGTGTTCTCTCTCTCTCTCTCTCTCTCTCTCTCTCTCTCTCTCTCTCTCTCTCTCTCTCTCTCTCTCTCTCTCTCTCTCTCTCTCTCTCGCGCGCGCGCACGCACTCGTGCCAGACTTAGCTATGGATTCCTTGAGTACACAATTGTGCAGGTATGTGGATATGTTGAATTTATCATCGATTATGTGCTATTTGTATATTCTTCAGGGCCTTCCGTGCCTTTGTTTGTAGCATGTGGCCTATGTATGTACACCTTGTACAATCGTGAATCATTCTAGTGGCTTCATCCTACATCTATCATCTCAATGTAATGTGCAAACCGCTCTAAGGCTATTCTCTTTGTGAGAGCATCTATAGGGTTGTCATCCATATGAACATTATCTTGATGCTTGCTATTTAGTATGTCCTGTATCACATGATACCTGACCTCTATGTGTTTTGACTTGGAGTGAAACACGTGCATTAGGGGAAGTTTGAGGTCATTTTTCACCCTATAAGAAATGGTAGAGAGAGAAAATACTTTTCATTTTTGAAAAGTGAACAAGGAATTTAAAAGCCCAAAATTGGGAGAAATTTTCCACCTTTTTGCTAGGTGCATGGGATGTCACATTTCGGGGACCCACATGTAGTGCCATTTTCAAATCAAGCTTGGGAATGTCTCTTTCTAAAAAGTGTCCCTCCCAATGCACCGTTTTTCTCTTTTGGTCCAAATTTCAAGTTTCCCCCTAGTCATTCTATCCTGTCTCTGCACCATATCAAGCCCATCATCTTCCCCATATCCAAGCTTTGACCATGAATCCTGTTAATAAAGGTATCTATGATCTCCATGTTGAGTTGTAAGATGAATATTCCCCTCTTTGAAAAAGAATAGGCTTTGTGAAACTCTTCCTTCTGCCATTGAAACAATGAGATCAGAGGAAAAGAAGCACATGGACCTATGGAGGGATGATAGATTGTATCCATAGACACCATCACCAAATTCACCCCACCTTTTTTCAATTGCTCTTCATTTAAGAGATTTGTAGGAGATTGTATGAAAGGGCTATTAGCGTATACACAAAACTATGCAGTAGAGAGGGACACTCTTAAGTTGGAGAACCATTTGCTACTATTATTCAAGGATTCTGTCAATCATCAGCTTCAAGAAAGCAAGGAGAAGGTAAAGAACCTGCAAACATTGCTAAAAATAGTCAGAAGAAAGAGGATAGAGATTGGGCTTAGACAAAGACAAAGGAAGTTGAAAAATATTGAGAGTCTCAAGTGAAGAGGTGGAGGTTGCGTCAGAAGAATCCACGCAGTGAGGTAAAATTGATTAATATTCAAATTAGTATCTTTGTCTTGCAAGTTGGTATCTTTGGGTGATACAGTCTTTGTTTGTGCTTACCTCAGGTCCTTAGTTCAACCAGACTGTTCACAAGGAAACATGAGAGGTACATCACAATCATTTTTTCAAGTAATTCCACATGTTGTTTGCTGGATGAAAGAAGATTTAAGAAGGCTAGGAAGAAATGCATCATAGACAAAGACAAAGGAATTTGAATAATATTGAGAGTCTCAAGCAAAGAGGTGGAGGCAGCAACAAAAGAATTAAAGCAGTGAGGTAAATTTGATTTATATTCCAAATTGGTATCTTTGTGTTTACCTCGGGTTCTTAGGTTAGCAAGACTAGTCACAAGGAAACATGAGAAGTGAATCACAATCATTTTGTGAAGTGATTCCACCTGTTGTTACTGGCAACCTATTGGATGAAAGAAGATTAAGAAGGCTAGGAAGAAATGCATCAATGTATTTTTGCAGAGTTCTACATTGAACAAGGATGAAGTTCAAAGCACTAAGGAAAAAGTTGGAATCGGTAGGACATATTATTGAAAGCTATTCGATATCATGAATAAAACCTTGAAGCAGTCAAGAGTGAAGGGCTCCTTGCTACCAAAGCCATCTATTTTTCAACAGGCAAGGCTCAAAATTAATTCTAGGGTCATAGAGATGTTGGAGAGCCTTTCCACATCAATGAAATATATCCTAGTAAGAAGAAAGACCTCAAATTTAATCCTTTCAAAAAATTCGTTCTTGAACTTGAGAACTTTGCAAAGGGCAATGATAAAATTCTATGACCTTCAACATATCGAGATGAATGGGCAAGCCATTTTTGTGATCAAATTAGATAAAACCAAAATTGGAAGGGTAGAAAACTTGGGAGAGTATTAATAACCCTCATGAATAGAGCTCTTGATACCACAAAGGGGAAAATCCCCTAAAAATTTAGTGTACAATCCAAGAAGAGTATTTGATGGATGAGGTTCTTTTGAGGTTGATAGTGAGGATTTCAATGTGTTAAATTGGGTGTTCCACCACACTAGTATCCCTACAATAATCAAAGCCCAATAGGCTGGGGAGGAGTTAGATGCTGAGGGTTTTGGTAGGTACAAGGTGGAATGGCACATGGGGGGATATCTAAAGATACTAAAGTGTATTTACAATGTGTCAAAGGGTACCAATGCCAAAAGCCCCTATATTTACCGCATGGGTGCAGCAAAGGGCTAAATCTTGTTAGTTGGAACAAAGCCCTAGATAGACACTCTAAATATCCAAATTTTCAAGCTGTTTTAGATATTCCCCTTTCAAATGTCTAGTTGTGTACATTGCATCAACTATGTAGAATCATTGAGAAGATTGTGCCTTAAACAATTTTAGAAGGCCCCGATGAGCACAACAAAGAATTTGCGCGAGGACACATGTTCAAAAAATTGATCAAAAGTTTGTACTCCAACAAGTGCCTTAAAAAGAATTTAGAAGGCACCAAGGAGCTCAACAACAAAGCATTTGTGTAAGGAGAACACATTTCAAAAATCAAAATTTTATACTCCAACAACATGTGTCCTTACACAATTTTAGAAGGCCCGGATGAGCCTCCGACAACAAAGAATTTACGTAAAAAGGACACAAAATCAATTGAAATATGTGCCTCTCTACACACTTTGTAGTCGGTCAAACCTTCTAAAATCACATAGAGAGGACACGTCTTCAAAGAAACATACATTGAATAAAATAGATTTTAAAAAATCAGAGAAAAAATGTACATTTATGCCCTCTAAGCATCATTGTGGATTGAGAATCTCACTTGAAAATTTTGGCAAAATAGAGTAGATTGAGCAAAAATGAGATTTATAAAAATTTTGAGCTATATATATTATGTAAATTATGAACCTTGATATTTGTGCATAATGGTCAATTTCATGCAAAATGGTTAAATCCATGTATCGTAATTTGTGCCAAATCAAATTTTGCCTAGATAATTGTGCACTAAGTATATATAAAAGACATCACACCCAAAAAACATTTCTACCTATTTTCCTTGGGATTCACTTCTTTGTCTTTGCATTATTTCTTCTACCTTTTTGGATAGTACACAATTCTCAACACTATATTCGTTTTTATATGCTTTAGAAGATCAATTTGAAGTGGATTTTTGACATTGGGAGAAACTACTATTCAATATCTTCTTCAAATCCATGGATGCTACATATCTTGGTAAGTTTTTGGATTTGTAAGATCAAGATGTGTCTCCCTTGCACAAAAATTGAGTAGTCGAACAATCCTCCAACTAGTCATGTTTCACGCAAGGAAGACACATCTTCATTTTTCTTTCTACACATATTTCTTCACAAATTAAATTTAACATGTGTCCTCCTTTCAAAAAATATGCATGGTCGGATGAGCCTCCTTGTATACATATTTTGTGCAAGGAGGACACATCTTTCTTGTGAGGAACTATGTCCTCCTTGCATGAAAATACAGTAGTCGGCTTCTGACTACTCTATTTTGACAATGAAGACACATCCTTTTTTAAATAACTCGTGTCCTCCTAGCCCGACTACTCTATTTTTACGCAAGGGAGACATATCTTTCTTTTCACAACTTTTGTCCTCCTTGTGCGAAAAGAAAGTAGTCGCCCTCAACTACTCTATTTTTGTGCAACGGGGACGCATCTTCATAACATGTGTCCTCCTTTGCACAAAAACAGAGTAGTCGGACAAACTTATGACCACTCTATTTTTGTGCAAGGGGGACACTAATAATTTTTGAAACTTTTAACTCATTGAAGGCTTTACTTGAATGTAGTGTTGTGCTATAATTTATCGTATTTTGTAGGTGTGAGCTCAAGTTATGGCAATGACCAATTTGAATTTGAACCATTTTAAAGAGCACATTGCTTTTCAGTATTGCCGAAAAGCACGAAAAGATAAAAATAGTATGAAAAGCAAAAAAAAAAAAATCTAAAATTGAACCATGGCTTCACCTAGTTTACCTAAGAGCGGATTTTTACAAAATTGAACCTTAGCTTCCTCAAGACTCGTAGATTAAGAATATGGCCCTACTTTTGACAAAAAAACACCAAAAACATTAAAAAATATTAAAAAAATCAAAATTGATCCTAACATCGGTAGATAAAATGCATGTAATTTTGGTAGCAATGGTCCCCCCTAGGAATAAAACAACCCAAGATGTATAGTGCCACTCAAGTACCAAAAGATCCTCTTAACTACGTGCCAATGCTTAGAGCCTAGGCTATGCATAACTCTGCTTACTTTTGAGATTGTAAACTGAATCTCTAGCCTTGTAATGCATAAATAAATGAGTCAACCAATAGATGCCCGATAGGCAGTAGCATCTGTAGGATCTCCAACATTGTGTAGACTTAAACTTCAAACCTCTCACCATAGGAGTAGCAAAATTGGCTTACAATCATCAAGTCAAAATGTTGTTGTTTGACATAATGCTATACCTTAATCACACTGCTTAAATAGAATGCCCAAATAAGGATGCAAAATCCCCCAATTTGATGTCTTAAATGTGGCATTCAAGACAACAATATGTGTCTCATTTGGATCAGTGAGAAGTAAATGAACTATCGATATAGAGGCATGTATTTATGGTTGAGCAATGTTAGTATCTCCATCACTATTAGCATTAAGCATTGACATTACTATCGCTTTCATAGTCGTGAAAGCGAGAATACTACCAACAATAGTAGCAACAAAATATCAATGGTTTGATACCAGTGTTGATGTTGAAAATATTAGGGACATAACAGGATTAAAAATTCCCATTCAATGGCATCAAAATTTGTGTTGCTTGCTTCACAAGCCTCCAAAAGAGCACCTTGTGATATAAGCTATTATCTATACTAAAATGGAATGATAAATTTACAAAAAACAAATCATTGGAGATGAAATACTCTTTGCAAAGTTTCCAATAGTTCTTTTAAGAAATAAAGTGATATTACTTTTGATTTTTAATGAAAATAAGCTATGATCTACAACTAAAAGGAATTTTATCATCAAGAAGAGAGGTGCAATTATAATAGCCACAAAGAGGTAATCATGATAAGGCTTAACATCTTTAAGGATGTCTCCACTTGCTACACTCAACTACACAAGTTTACAAGGCTGAACAAAAAAAGAAGAATGATACAATGGTAAAGCTAGGTGAATGAGTCTGTGAGCTTGGTTAGGAGACATTTGTTTTGTGAGGGATTGCCTCCAAGATTTTAGAGAGTTCTTGTCCAAGATGAAAAAGGAAATATGTAAGACTTTCAACTTTTGGGTCCCTTTTAAAACTAAGAAAAATAGATTTGGAGTGTAAGTTACTTTAATATTTGGTTTAGGATGCTTGTTGTGCAATGTTGAAAGGTTTTAAAAGGAAAAGCAAGGTAATTTTCATATTTTGATATAGATGTTTGTATTAGTTTGGAAAAAATATTTTTAAAGTCTTTTCTTGGTTTTTGGTGCTTTTTTGTGAAAAGCAGGGCCGAATCCTTAATCTACTAATCTTGAGGAAGCTAGGGTTTAATTTAGAAAAAATTCACTTTTTGAGTGCTTTCTGCACTACTTTTACGTTTTTGTGCTTTTTGGCACCATTTTTGTGTTTTTATGCACCATATCCCACATAGTGGGCTCAGCAAAACCGATAATGGATCCCAATCCCACTTACCCAAGTATAATTAACAAAATCAACCATTAATAAGCTACTTAAGGACCTCTCTTCTTAAGCAAGAAAAGAGAAACCAAATGCTATGATACCAATGTAATGGGAATGGCCTTTGAACTTTGAGAGTAGAGGAATTAGAAAATTAAAGAAAGCACTTTTGTGAGAATACTTTGTGAGCATAGAGGGTGAACTTAATTGATGGTAGCAACATAAACATAGTATTTAGTTAACTTGGCATGAACAATATTTTTGCAAGAGAGAGAGTTTAGAGAACATGACAACAGCTGAGGACGGATTTATATGGAGCCGGTCCCACCTCCAATAGGCATTTGTATTATAGATTCTCCCATCAAGAGAGACTTGGTACAATACAATCTCTCTATGTTCCTTGTGACCTAGGTGATGCAATGAAGATGGAAAGATTCATGCATCATGAGCATAACATAAACTTTGCAAAAATCATTAACTATCCCAAGCTCAGTCCCAAGGCCTCAAACACCTTTGAAGGTGGAGAGAGCTAGCGGGGGAATGAGGGTAGGGAAGAGGAATAAGAAACATTCCATAGGAGAAATACGTAGTTGCTCACTTATCATCACTCTTCTTGCTAGCATACATAATAGCATAGTAATGAAGATGGAGAAGATGGCAAGATTAAGCATAGAAGCATGGCTCTTGGTTGGATTTGTATTCCATAGCCAAGAGTGTTGGTGTAGGCTCTCAACTTCTCTACTAACTTGGAAAAGGAGATGGAACTCTTGCACTTTGCACTTCACACCCTGAGAGTGTGTATGAGTGTGTGTGGGAGAGTATACCCCCCAAGCTAGCCCTGGACGGTTTTACATGAAATGACTTTTTCTCGTGTCACAATTGTTAGCATGAGTCTCATATGGGTGAAATGATGTGATAAGGTGTTATTCTATGTTATAGGGTTGAGCTTGATGCATTGGTATATGGTCAATTTTGCATATCATGCATGCATCCAAAAATAGGAAAAAGTTTTTTTGCACTTATATGGGAGTTATAGCATATGGATTATCAAAGTGGTGGGGTTGTTTTATATCATGATTGGATGGATGTGTGATTTTTCATGATGTATGGAACCTCAAATATGGATGTAGATGTGTCATGTGCATGCATGTATAGATTTCCAGTTTTCTAGGTCACAACTAGCTCTATGTGACGAGTGCATTCATAGCTTGTCATTTATGAAATGGTCAAACACTTACAAAGTGATGTTTTGAGATTATGTTTAGGCACTGACCAAACTTCTTTTTCTGCATAAAAATTCATCCGTATGGGCCCAAAATTCAATGAAGAATATGAGAGTTCTTGTGCCCATTCATGCACACATTTCTCTTGAGGTTTGCAGTTAGTGTTTCCAGTCCCATTTTTGTTAATTATCCTTCGTTATGTTTTCTTGCCATTCAATCATTACAAATTTTTTTGATTCCAGATCCCTGTTCCATTACGGAGATCAACATTGAAGCTCTCTTGTGAGAAACACCAGTTTCTTGGTTGAAGAGTTTATGTTCTTTTGGGTGCAAGCACTTTAGGTTTACAGGTTGTCATTGATCATTCTTGTTCATTTATATTCACCGGGCACAACATGTTCCATTGATAAAGTTTTGGTGGCAGTAAGAAGGATGTGGCAATTTTGTCAAATTACATATGATAATTCTTGTGAAGGGAATCCAATGAGGCATGTTTTTTGATGATGCAAGAGCCATTGTTGAGAGGCAAAGTAAGCCTTTTGTCAAATAAAAAATAAATGAAGCTTTGTAAAATGAACTAATATTTTGCAACATGCATTTAAAATCCAGCAGTAAACTTCCAATTCATTTAGAAAGACTAAGCCTAAATCCCCTACCCGTAGTTTGATTGAAAGGCCCATGGCTAGAGGGGTTAAAGCATGGGTTGGTTGGTCAAAAATTAGTGTCCTTGACATCTCTTGTGAGGCACTCTTGGTTGGTGTTTTGTTGGTAGTTTTTAAAATCCAAAAGATAAATATTCAATATTTCTAAAGGCGTTGTGCCAACCACTTTAATGGTTCTTGATTTAGTCAAAGGCAAGACTCTCTACCTACCCCTTCAACAGTCTACAAGCTCTCTCTCTCTCTCTCTCTCTCTCTCTCTCTCTCTCTCTCTCTCTCTCTCTCTCTCTCTCTCAAAAAAAGAGAAAAAACTGCAGCAAGAAGTTGTCGAGGGACCTTGCGGAGAATTGTCATAAGGTGTGGAGACAATGGTCCACGAGATCGGAATGGAGATGTTGCAGCAGGAGATTGGCCAATAGGTTGTGTCCGAGAAGCAGCCTCCACTCGATTGTCACCTTTCGTGGAATGTTGATTTCAGCAGTTTGGGGAGAGCACGTTACGCACCAGCAACAACTTCCACACAATTGCCATGTTGGATCGTCGGCCATTGCTTGTGGTGTTGAATGTTTGGAAGAGAGGATTGTGCACGACTAGCCACCTCCAAGCACATTGCAAGGCTGTGAGTACTTTCAGCAGCATGCGCAATACAGTCCACTTCATGATGACATGCCTCACAATTACCACAGGGAAGACTCAGTCATAATTCTCCATGAAGGTAACCATCGGATGCAAGAATATTGGTCTATGATGAAAAGAGAGAGCCGTAGGAGACAACAAGAAAGTGATGCATCAGGTTCAAGGTCAATAGAAGATGTGAATTAGGTTTGCATGAAAGTCTCAAAATGCTGGCAGGAAGCAACAAAAGGCATGACTTGTGATGCTAAGAAAACCGCCTTTCAATGTCTTCTAGGACTGCCAGCTTTTAGACGTTTGCATCATGCATCTGAGAAGTCAATACTATCCAATATTCAAGACACAATTACTAAAGTCAAAGCATCCATGTTTGAAGAGGAGCTGAAGATTAAAAGAGCCGTATGCATGATGTTGGTGAATAGTGAAGGAGATCCATCAAGGTCTATTAGCAACTCCAGGATGGCTAGATTTACTGGATTGCATCGGTGAAACTTTGCAGCAACCAATTCGCGGTTAAAACAGGTTGAGGCTAGCGCATTTCCTTTGCAATTATGTAGTCATCGACTACCTCAAAGTTCCACCATCACACAGGCGACAAAAGACCTAGTTTTTTCCTTTTGGCAGATAGAGACAAGAGTGTCGCCAAACAAAAAAGATGTGCGTCGAAAACGATTGGGCAAAAAATATTACATAAAGCATCCAATACATTTGCTTGATGATTCACACGTATGCTCCTAAAGTTTCAAAGGTATGAACTTTGGATGTAGAGAAAAGTCATAGAGTTCCTTTCAAAGGTAGTCATGGAAGTACCATGATAGTAAAAAGGCTCTTTAGGTACTTTGGATCTTTGAAAGAGTCTATAATACCTTGCAAAGGTAGTCTTGAAAGTACCATGCGAGTCTAAATGGGTTCTCTAGGTACTTTGGAGTAGAAAAAGTTCATAGAGTTCCTTTCAAAGGTAGTCATGGAAGTACCATGATATTATAAAGGCTCTTTAGGTATTCTGGATCTTTGAAGGAGTCTAGAATAGCTCGCAAAGGTAGTCTTGAAAGTACCGTGCAAGTTTAAATGGGTTCTCTAGGTACTTTGGAGGTAGAAAAAGTTCATAGAGTTACTTTCAAAGGTAGTCATGGAAGTACCATGTTAGAAAAGAGGCTCTTTAGGTACTCTAGATTTTTGAAAGAGTCTAGAATACCTCGCAAAGGTAGTCTCAAAAGTACCATAGAGTTCTTTTCAAAGGTAGTCATGGAAGTACCATGACAATAAAGAGGTTCTCTAGGTACTTTGGAGGTAGAAAAAAGTTGTTGAATACCTCACAGAGCTTTTACTTTGAAAAAAGTATGAGCCTCTATGGGTTTTATTTTTTCTTTCACAGGAAGAGCTTTACAAGAGGTTCCAAATGCAATATCCACACATCAAGATCTCACTCATATTTTTTGAGGGATTGAAACCTTGGTTTGGTTGTAAGTTGAAGGACCGTTACACGTGCTTCTGTATTGATCATATTCAGATGATATATTTCAAGGAAGCATTCAACCACATGAGACACAATAAGAAGGCATGTACGGCAATGGGTGTGGTGCATGTCTGCTATATGCTTGCCAAAAGAGGCTCCAAGTAAGTGTGAAGCTGTCACATACACATACACTAGCGTAAGCACATTGACTGAAAGTGTGTTATGTACAAAACCAATGCACTCCGCATTTCATAAGTTGCCTTGCTTGAAGGGAGAATGTCCTCAAAGTCGGTCAAAGAGATTAATGCTTTGTCCAAACAAAACACTTGAAAGTGCAATCCAAATTTTTGTTAAGGTGTTTGAAGACGGTGCCTCAACCCATTCTCAAAAGGAAAGAAGTGCAAGGATCTTCTGATGAAGAAAATGGGATGCAAGGATTTCACATCTTTTCTTCAAAAGGATCTGACCACTTACATCCGACACAATTCTATTGCCCGGTGGCAATCTCAGCAGTTCAAAGATTGTATTCATAGGTTTCCTAGAGATGTAGTGGTCTCCATTATAGACTTTGTGAAAATTACTCATTTAGGGAGCAATATAAAATCCACTCAATGCATTGGTACTCTTCACAAGTCACCATCTTGGTGCACATTACATACATTCAAGACAAGAAAGACCAGGTGTTAAAATATACACATTTTTACATTTCTGATGACAAAGATCATGACATGCTCTTTGTGCAACATTGCTTGCAACAACATAGTGTTTGGATTCAAAATCAGGGATTCAACCTCTTGAAGCGGCATTGGGTGTGGTCAGATGGATGTGCTGCTCAATTTAAGTCATCTAGACCGTTCTTCTTCGTGTCAAGGTATGCCAAGTTTTATTCCACCTCTGATGAAAAGTTTCCAAAAATTTGTTTCTGCCCAGCATTGAAGGTGGGTCATTGTTTTAGGTACTACGATTTGAGTGGCATTGAAATGCTGTGGAGTTTCTTTGCCTCGGGCCACGGCAAAGGGGAGCATGATGGGGGAGGGGCAATTGTTAAGAGGGCTTTAACACATGAGCAGTTAAAGCCAGGTGCATGGCATATGAAGTGTGCCAAGGATGTTGTTGGCTTCTTGAAGCATAAATTTAATGATGAAAGTGGTCACACAGGGGTGAATCGGGTTTTTTGGGAGGTCCAAGCAACTGAAGTGCCAAGGAAGAAGAAGTGGAATTTCAAGCGAGTTGAAGGCTCACAATCAATACACTGTGTCAATGGATACTCAAAGAGTGACAAGGGATGCTGTTGGGATATAGGTGCTTGTGCCTTGCCCGGCCGCCCAGAGTCTGGGCGCCCACTGACTTGTATAACCTATACATAGCATAAGTGTATAGGGGGCTGCTCACTCTTTGAGTCTCCCCACCCATATATGTGTGTCGTGTGTCTCCTTCTCTCTCTCACTCTCCGTCTGTGGTGCTCTCCGATCCCCTCCAACTGGTATCAGAGCGACAGGTGTAAGAGCGTAGATGGACGGCTTCGCGATGAACTCGTCGGCGGAGAGGTCACAGATCTGAGCAAAGAAATAGAGGAGGCTTGTGGATAGCCATACGGAGGCTTGCAAGAAAGCTCTCAGGAGCTTCCTAGTGCTCACAGATCAGTCCACAGTTCCTCTACAGATCAACCCACTGTGTACAACATCTTCCCTCTTCTCGGCAAGCTTTGCAACGGCTACATCGGCGGACAGGTTGGAGCTTGGAGCTTCCATAGACATGGAAGCATTGTGAGATTGATGCATTCAGCTCACGCATCGAGGTGGGAAGTGAGTTTGAGCCTTTCGAAGAAAGTCGTTTAGTTTGATAGCAGTCCACTGTTTTGCTCATAACTTGAGCTACAAAGCTCCAATTCCAAAACTTTTTGGTTCAAAACGGAGCTGGCTTCAAGCTCTACGAATTCTGTGTGTTGTGTGTCTCCTTCTCTATGATCTCCGATCCCCTTCAACTGGTATCAGAGCGACAGGTGTAAGAGCGTAGATGGACGGCTTCGCGATGAACTCGTCGGCTATGGCGGAGAGGTCACAGATCTGAGCAAAGAAATAGAGGAGGCTTGTGGGCAGCTATACAGAGGCTTGCAAGAGAGCTCTCAGGAGCTTCCTAGTGCTCACAGATTAGTCCACAGTTCCTCTACAGATCAGCCCACTGTGTACAACATCTTCCCTCTTCTCGGCAAGCTTTGCAACGGCTACATCGGCGGACAGGTTGGAGCTTGGAGCTTCCATAGACATGGAAGCATTGTGAGATTGATGCATTGAGCTCACGCATCGAGGTGGGAAGTGAGTTTGAGCCTTTCGAATAAAGTCGTTCAGTTTGATAGCAGTCCACTTTTTTGCTCATAACTTGAGCTATAAAGCTCCAATTCCAAAACTTTTTGGTTCAAAACGGAGCTAGCTTCAAGCTCTACGACTTTGTAGAAGGAATCATTTTTTGATTCGGAGTGCAGGTGGGTCTGAAATTAAAAACACACAATCTGTTTTTCAGGACAGTTTTGGGCTCTATTGTTTTCTTTGCTGCAGACACGTGCACACTGCAGGTAGCAGGCACATTTGCAGGTGTTACAAGATCGGGTTTGACTCCCAGGTAGAGGTTGAGTCTAGTACTCCCACAGGTGTTGCCAGTTGCAGTTGAGTGGTTCTTCTGCAGTGTTGTGGCTTGCATACATGTTCTTTGAGCGGGTAATGCTCTATGTATGGTTATGTGGTGAGCAGTAGATCTTGTGAGCAAGTGCAGAGGTTGGTTGTGGATGACATGTATGGTCACCTATGGTACTCTCTGTGAGCATTTGTTGGACACAAGTTTGCAGAGCTTATGCATGTATGTTGAGTGTAGTTTGATGCGCATTGATTGCTCATTGTATTGAGCTTGCAGGACAATGGTTATTTTGTGTTGATAGCCATTATGCGTCGAAACTCTGGCGAAATTTTCCCAGGAGTTGTATGCGCATCATTTATGCGATCTAGGTAGAGATTGCGGGTTGCACTCAGCATTTGCGTGCGGTGTTCTCTGCAGGTGGGAGATTTGTGCGTGTATATGCATCGATACTGCACAATGTGGGCTTGGTGATTATCTCACAGTTTGACAGGCATACAATTATCTTGGCACACTCACAGGAGTGTATATTGTGATGTATGCTTGTGTGGCTACAAGCTAGGTAGCCGGATTCGAGTCATATTGACTTGTGATTTTGAACAACGTTTTGCACGGTTATTGGTGCAATTTTGCATCAGGTTTTGAGCCATATTTGCAGACTTTTGTTGATGCGATTCGAGCCAGTTTAGGGCTGATTTGGTTGACATTTGCTACTCATTGTTGGTTGCTCTTTTGCGAGCATTATGGCTGATTTTTCATTTGACTTCCAGCATTATGGTCTGACACAGTTTGATGGTGCAGATTTTGTTGCTTGGAAGGAGCATATGCTTGTTGCATTGGTGGATTTGGGACAGGATAAACCCTTGCGTGGTTTATCGGCGAAGCCCAAGTCTATGCGTGATGATGATTGGTAGGATCTTGATGAGTTAGCCATGTCTACGATTCATTTGCATCTGGTTGAGTCTGTTTCCTGGCAGGTCTCGAGGGAGACTACAACTCATGCTTTATGGCAGAGTTTACATGCTATGTACGCGACATCCATGTCTACAGGGGAGTCTAGTCCCACTTCTATGTCCATGGGAGAGATTGGTCCCACACGCAAGTCTCGACGGCATAGAGACTTGACATGTTGGCATTGTGGACATAGAGGGCACATTAGGCGTCGATGTTTCAGGCGTCTGAGACAACGGAGGCGACAGATACGTGATGCAGATTTGGGCATGACAGATGCTAGTGAGATTAGTATGGTGGTTACTGAGTATGCTTGTGACGATGATGTCTTATTTACATCTAGCTTGTCTTCAGACGATCTTATGTCTACGGATTGCATATCGGATTGCACATTGTCTTCACATTGGTTACTAGATTCAGATGCTACTTTCCATGTCACGTCGCATCGTGAGTGGTTTAGCATGTTTTCTAGTGGGATACTTGGTTGTGTGCACATGGCTGATGGTGTTGTGTATGACATTGAGGGTGCAGGAGACGTATGTTTGTCCTTGCCTAGTGGTATGAGATTTACCCTGCATCATGTTCGTTATGTGCGAGATCTGAGACGGGATTTGATCTCAGTCAGACAGTTACGGGATAGTGGATGTCGGGTATCGCTGCTTGAGCGATCTTTTGCGTTGCATTTGGGTTCGCTGGTGATTGCGAGAGGTGCTAGAGTTGGTACATGGTACCCATTGCACATAGTACTGGTGCGAGATGGTCGAGTCTCAATCTTGTTACATCCATGCAGAGAGCGAGAGACCTGGACGGTCTCTTTTGCTCATGGGTTGCAAGGTGCTTTGCATGGAGTGCAGAGTAGTGAGCTCGTTGTGCACACAGTTGGGGCACGACTTGAGCAGTCACACAGAGAGGTGACAGAGTCAGACATGCATGCTTTGCTAGTGACTGAGCAAAGCAGAGAGTCAATTGTGCGAGATACTTCTATGCAGGATAGACAGGTAGAGCGGTCTTGCTCTAGTGAGTCACAACAGGAGGACGTTGTGCAAGAGTCTATGCAAACGGAGTTAGAGCATGAGAGCTCTAGTGAGTCACAACAGATTGAGTGGTGGATGATTGCAGAGGAGGCTGAGATGTCAGCGAGATTATGCAGTCATTCCTTTCTATGCTCAACAATGAGCATGGGGATATAGTTGTGCAGGATATGTCTTCCAGCAGACACCTAGAGAAGTTGGTTTGCTCTGAGGTTGCACGACAGGTTGATGCGTATTTTGCGGACAGTCAGGAGATGCATGTGGCTGACACGCCTTGTCAGTCAGAGATGCCTATTGCCAGGGATATATATGTTGATGCATGCTCTGTAGAGCTAGCAGGGCCCGCTAGCATTGCATCGGCATTTGGTGATCTCATGTATGAGATGCTGATCTTGAGACCGGATATCGTAGCTGCAGTGGGAGCATTTGCAGTTGGGATTGTCAGCCGTTTGTTGATTGATGATGGCATAGTGCACGAGGGAGATATGTAGGTATTGCGTACATACTTGCAGTACGTGTGTGGTATATCTTGTGGTGTATGGACTTACACAGAAGCAGGACAGCCGGATGCACACGATCACAGCCAGCCAGTGGGCATCGGTTAAGAGCGATTTTCTCTCGCCTTTTTTAGTCTTTAGACTAGGTTCCCTTGCTTAAAGGCACAGTCGCCTTTAAGTGGGAGGTTGTTGGGATATAGGCGCCTGTGCCTTGCCCGACCGCCTAGAGTCTGGGCGCCCACTGACTTGTATACCTTATACATAGTGAGGCGGTCCGGGGCGGGCAACAAGAAGAGTGGCCTCTAAGCACTCTTCTAGGCTCTCGTGCTGCTCAATTGGGTTGGGGTTGGAAAAAAACAACAAACACACACACAAACCCGCAACCTAACCCTACACAAATTTGGGGCACCGCCTAGTTTTGGATGCGAACTAGGACGTGTAAAGAGAGAGAGAGAGAGAGAGAGAGAGAGAGAGAGAGAGAGAGAGAGAGAGAGAGAGAGAGAGATAATGCTCGGGCTGCTTTGAAATGTATCGACAGTGATCAAGCAAACACAATTATATATGTAAGAAAGAGAGAGAAAGGGGGAGGGGGTGCTTGTTGCATTAATACCTTCTTACAAATCTGTCATGACCAATCAAAGTGAGATTAGCATTTGTTCAACATAGCTTGAGTAAATTACACCACAACACATCACAAGAAAAGCCACCCCAATCACTGTCTTAAGGCCAGGGGAGTCCTCTCCACCCTGTTGCCCTCTTACAATATGTGGAATTTATGGCTGAATTGATGACAACATCCAGAGACAAGCTATCAAGAACTTAAAAAACACCAAGACACTTACACATCATTGTTGTCCATTACTTTACGTTGGAAGAGAGACAAAGTATCCAAGCTTAGTCCAAATCCACCCTCCTTGATTCAGCAAATGTTGGGCTTACACTAGTAGGAGAAATGATAGATTTCCTACTCTCAATTGAATGATCACTCTCTCTTACAATGGCATAGAGTTCCCTTGCTAATCACCCCTAATACAACACATGCATATGCATAAGACAATGAGCTTCCACTCAAGAGCTCCTTCTAGAGAGGTTGAGCTTGGCTTCTCAAGCTATAGCATAGTGCTCTTGCTTATGGATCCCCCCCTTTTGTGCTAGCTACACCCTCTTTTTATAGCAATTTTGGGGGTTAGGGTTACTCCTCTAACCATGGTTGGGTTAGATTTTCAGCACTTATCTAATTTCTTTTGCTTGGAATTATCAAGAAGTTGGTGTGGATAGATGAAGAAGAGAGGGAGGAGAGAAGTGGAGGTGATAGGACTTTTCATAGTAGGTTAGTGTTAGTAAATTAGTAGAGTTAGTATTTTTATTGATTTACAAATGGAATTGGATATTTACAATGGGAGTATCCATGTAGGGTACAAATAAGGAAGAAAAAACTCTTAATAGGTAAGAAATTATGGGTTTCTTACAATGTTGATGCTCCAAGTGTCTTGAGTAGGGTCAATTTTGACGCTTGTTGACGGTCCACTAGCTTTGACGGTACATTTTTTCTCCACTCTTGACCTCCTTGAGAGCCAAGGTAAGTGAACATGAGTAATCAATCACCATGATGCTGTCTTTCAAGAGAAGAGGCTGAATTTTGTGGTTTTTATTGATAGATATGGGTAATATGGGTGAGGAAAAATGAGACTAGGTGGTCAATTTTGGAATGGAAGTGTGTGTAGGAGACATGAGTTCACCATGGTTTCTCTTATTCTTCAAGGTTGAGAAGAAGGTGAGTAGGGTGCAGAGAGGAGTGGTGAGAGAGGTGGGGATGATGAGTGGAGAAGTGTGTGTGTGAAAGAGGAAAATGATAAAGTGGAAGAGGGAGTGTGACTGCATAGCATGGACAAAACTGGGGTCCATCAATAAAATCATAGCTCACAGCTCGTAGCTCAAAAAAATATGAAAAAATTTGAGATAAAAGTTCAATCCACGATCTAAAACTTTTGTTTGTATCACCTTTTCAAATTCGGGGAGCATGTGATCTTTAAAAATTCAGCAAAACCGACTATTTTTTTCCACTGCACAAAGTCCTTGTGAGGTCCTTCTTTGGATGATTCTTTTGAATACCTCCAAGAGTGAGCCCCCCATAGTGCATGCATGCATGCCACATACCCTTGACCTTATTTGGTAGGTCTATTAATTGAAGATATTGTTGAGATCATGATATAAGTGAATAGTACAACTAAGAAAATCAAATATTGAGGGGTCTAAAAAAATATGTACATGTCAAATATAAATAATATAGGTGGAAAAAATATAAAGGGGTCAAAATAAATCTCTCTCATTATAAACCTACCATAAAAAGATGAATATTTTTGGCGGTTTAATTTATGAGAGTAATAGAGAATAGATGTAGGAAGGAAAAAATCACAGTAGTGAAAAAATATACACATAAATAGAACTAGTTTTTTTAATATTTTTATTGGGATGGAGTTACACCAAAAATAAGAGAAGCTTGCATGAAATTATTTTTATATGGAATAAAGAGTATGCAAAATGGTAAGAAAAAATATGGTAATGGTGAGTCAATGTACATAGCATAAATAACACACCATAGGTAGAAATATTTAAATAAATACCAAAATAATTATGAAAAATCCTTTTATTTAGGCCCTATATACAATGAAATATTTACACACAAATGGGCCATAATATACTTATATTTTTTTATTTTTTATTTTTTTATTTTTTTATTTTTTTTATTTTTTGGCTCAACTAGCCCAGTGACTAGCTAATTGAGGGTTTTTAAGAAGATATGGGAAAAGTCTCCTAACTCACACACACCTATATACAATGAAATGGTAGGGATAGCCACAGTGTTTGGATGATTTTGGTAGGGTGGGTTAACTCACTATGGCAATTACGGAGAGCCGAAAGAGGGCTATCATTAGCCCTCCCCCAGGATGATGGTATATTCATGTACCATCATAGAGCATCTTTTCCAAAGAGAGTGCTTCAGAGTCCTTGATGAGATCTTCATTGTTTGGCCCCTTAGAATTTTGGCTGGAGTTACACTCATGCTTCATGTAACAATACTTACATGAGACAGCTGCCCTTTGATAGATCTTTGGTAGATCCTCTGGTAGAAGGCGACTCAAATAGGGCTTCAAGCGATAACCATTTACCTTCCTAGAGTGCTCTTTCCTATTCAAGTCCATAAGTTGATAGTAACTTGAATTGAAAGCCTTCTTAACTATGTATGGTCCCTGCCATCTAGTTTCGAATTTGGCATCAAAACGATTATCGAGTCGATTGTCATACCTTAGCGATTTACCGAAGCATTTATTTCCGCTAACCTAAGAGAACCTAAAATTCTACGAATTACGCGTTGAAATTGCAACTTAGTACTAACAATTATGTGTACCTTTTGCCTTGCAATTGGAATAAAAGGATCATACAAATTCTCGTGATTCATGCAAACTACTTGACTATTCTAAAGATTGATCCTACACAAAAAGATCCACAAGCCGTTCCTCCGTGGGTTCACCAATTTGAGGCGGTTTGGGGCGGGCAACAAGAAGAGTGGCCTCTAAGCACTCTTCTAGGCTCCCGTGCTGCTCAATTGGGTTGGGGTTGGAAAAACACAACAAACACACACACACACACACACAAACCCGCAACCTAACCCTACACAAATTTCGGGCACCACCTAGTTTTGGATGCGAACTAGGACGTGTAGAGAGAGAGAGAGAGAGAGAGAGAGAGAGAGAGAGCGAGAGAGAGAGAGAGAGAGAGAGAGAGAGAGAGAGAGAGAGATAATGCTCGGGCTGCTTTGAAATGTATTGACAGTGATCAAGCAAACACAATTATATATGTAAGAAAGAGAGAGAAAGGGGGAGGGGGTGCTTGTTGCATTAATACCTTCTTAAAAATCTGTCATGACCAATCAAAGTGAGATTAGTATTTGTTCAACATAGCTTGAGTAAATTACACCACAACACATCACAAGAAAAGCCACCCCAATCACTGTCTTAAGGCCAGGGGAGTCCTCTCCACCCTGTTGCCCTCTTACAATATGTGGAATTTATGGCTGAATTGATGACAACATCCAGAGACAAGCTATCAAGAACTTAAAAAATACCAAGACACTTACACATCATTGTTGTCCATTACTTTACGTTGGAAGAGAGACAAAGTATCCAAGCTTAGTCCAAATCTACCCTCCTTGATTCAGCAAATGTTGGGCTTACACTAGTAGGAGAAATGATAGATTTCCTACTCTCAATTGAATGATCACTCTCTCTTACAATGGCATAGAGTTCCCTTGCTAATCACCCCTAATACAACACATGCATATGCATAAGACAATGAGCTTCCACTCAAGAGCTCCTTCTAGAGAGGTTGAGCTTGGCTTCTCAAGCTATAGCATAGTGATCTTGCTTATGGCTCCCCCCCTTTTGTGCTAGCTACACCCTCTTTTTATAGCAATTTTGGGGGCTAGGGTTACTCCTCTAACCATGGTTGGCTTAGATTTTCAGCACTTATCTAATTTCTTTTGCTTGGAATTATCAAGAATTTGGTGTGGATAGATGAAGAAGAGAGGGAGGAGAGAAGTGGAGGTGATAGGACTTTTCATAGTAGGTTAGTGTTAGTAAATTAGTAGAGTTAGTATTTTTATTGATTTACAAATGCAATTGGATATTTACAATGGGAGTATCCATGTAGGATACAAATAAGGAAGAAAAAACTCTTAATAGGTAAGAAATTATGGGTTTCTTACAATGTTGATGTTCCAAGTGTCTTGAGTAGGGTCAATTTTGACGCTTGTTGACGGTCCACTAGCTTTGACGGTACTTTTTTTCTCCACTATTGACCTCCTTGAGAGCCAAGGTAAGTGAACATGAGTAATCAATCACCATGATGCTGTCTTTCAAGAGAAGAGGCTGAATTTTGTGGTTTTTATGGATAGATATGGGTAATATGGGTGAGGAAAAATGAGACTAGGTGGTCAATTTTGGAATGGAAGTGTGTGTAGGAGACATGAGTTCACCATGGTTTCTCTTATTCTTCAAGGTTGAGAAGAAGGTGAGTAGGGTGCAGAGAGGAGTGGTGAGAGAGGTGGGGATGATGAGTGGAGAAGTGTGTGTGAAAGAGGAAAATGATAAAGTGGAAGAGGGAGTGTTGCTGCATAGCATGGGCAAACTGGGGTCCATCAATAAAATCATAGCTCACAGCTCGTAGCTCAAAAATATATAAAAAAATTTGAGGTAAAAGTTCAACCCACGAGCTAAAACTTTTGTTTGTATCACCTTTTCAAATTCGGGGAGCATGTGATCTTTAAAAATTCAGCACAACTGACTATATTTTTCCACTGCACAAAGTCCTTGTGAGGTCCTTCTTTGGATGATTCTTTTGAATACCTCCAAGAGTGAGCTCCCCATAGTGTATGCATGCATTCCACATACCCTTGACCTTATTTGGTAGGTCTATAATTGAAGATATTGTTGAGATCATGATATAAGTGAATAGTACAACTAAGAAAATCAAATATTGAGGGGTCTAAAAAAATATGTACATGTCAAATATAAATAATATAGGTGGAAAAAATATAAAGGGGTCAAAATAAATCTCTCTCATTATAAACCTACCATAAAAAGATGAATATTTTTGGCGGTCTAATTTATGAAAGTAATACAGAATAGATGTAGGAAGGAAAAAATCACAATAGTGAAAAAATATACACATAAATAGAACTAGTTTTATTTTTATTTTTATTGGGATGGAGTTACACCAAAAATAAGAGAAGCTTGTATGAAATTATTTTTATATGGAATAAAGAGTATGCAAAATGGTAAGAAAACCCAATCCACATTGTCTGACTCAGTCATCCCAGGTAGTACATCCATATAAGGAGAATCTTCCCTAACATCAGTTTCCACTTTACACGTATAACAATACTGCAATGGGGCCGAGTGAACTGTGATGTCAGATCTATGATCAATTATAAACCTGTTTCCTAGAGGATGTGCTCGACCCGTCACAAGATCCACTCGAATGACAGAATCGGAAAGTTTATTGAAAATGATCTCTCCATGAACTTTATGTTGGATTCCCAAATCCTATGTAAAAAGCTCCCTCCACCAAATGCAGGTTAGTCGCAGTCTATCACCCAAAATTGTGCTACCACATCAACAAACACCACTACAGCCTGGCGGTTAGGTGGTTACACGTCTTATGTGCACTTCTAAGAATGTCCATGCACACAAGAAAAAGTACATATGAAGAAAAATGTATAAGTTTTACATGCAAGAGCATTATATGACTCCTGATTCTACAAAATAAGCAATATAATTTTCACCCTCGAATACAACAAAATTAAAATACGAGCATCAAAGTAAATAGTGCTGGATAGAACTTCCTTGATGCAGCATTTGGTCCATTGTAGAGGCTCATCAAAGACAATACATGTGTGCATGATTCAATTATTAAAGGATGCAATGCACATGGTGGCGGGGGAAGATATACACTTAACAATTCAAGAAAGAAAAACACACCTCAATTGGCATGTTATTGCAGGTATTAGTGTCAGTAAGATTGTACATGATCCTTGGTAGGATGATAAATGCATCCAAACCATTAAACATTGGGACATTAAGTGCTTCAACATAGGGGTTCACATATTTTCCATGAGCATAGTAAGAGCTTCAACATAGGATTTCACATCAATTCTAGTTTTTGTACTTGTAATGAGCTCATATGAGCTCTAGTGGAAGGGACGCTTGGAGCTAGCATAGTCAATCTTTTCAAGATACCCAGACTAGCTATCAAATTCAATGAGATTTGGTTAGCCGTCAAATTTCATGCATAGTTGAGACTGCATGCTATAAATCCCCATTTTTAATTGTAAACAAGCCCAATAAAGTAAATGGTGTTGGATATAACTTTCTTGATGCAACATTTGGTCCATTGTAAAGGTTAGACAAAGACAATGCATGTGTGCATGATTCAATTATTAAAGGATGCAATGCATGTGGCGGGGGGGGCGGGGGGGGGGGGGGGGGGGACAGATATACTTAAAAATTCAATAGAGAAAAACAAACCTCAATTGGCATGTTGTTGCAGGTGTGAGTGTCATAAGACTGTACATGATCCATCTACAAATTGTTTTTTTGTAATTTCTCCAATATCAATTCTCCACAATTACTTAGGGCAAGGTCATGTAACCCTACTTTATTGCTATCCTACTAGAGCAGTCGGCTACTATTCTATCATGTTTTACTCTCATCATTAAGGTTAATAGTAGGTCAATTTAACAACAGGTCAAATTCTCGTGACAAGCTCAGGTCAAAGTTGGGAACTTGCGAGTGACAAGCTCGACTACCAAGAAAGGACAACCACAATGACTATTGCAAGTTCATGAAAAGAGTTACAAGAAAAGGAAAAATCCTCTTAATCACAATATCAGTGAGAGCCCACATATCTCTCTCTCATAGTTCACGAATAGGGTTACAAGAATAGAAAATAACCACTTATTTACAAGATCAGACTACTTGAGAATAAGCGTATCTCTTTGTTCAAAAGAATGTTAAAATCCAATGATCATTTATAATGCTTTACAAAAAGTTCAGTGTCTACACAATGTGAGGTGCTGTTTGAAATTTCTACTCTAAGTCATGGGCCTGTGGATCTAACTCCACAATGTTTAAATGTGGCTCCAAAAGAGATGCTACTTTCAGGGCACGCTCCACCTCATATGCATGTCTTTTGTCTCGAGCATCTCTTTCAATCAACGGCTTGCATTTCCAAAATAGTGCCTAGACAGGTGGATAACTCCTCGCTACTCTCAAATATTGTCATCATACGGCCCATCTGGCTCCCCAACAAAGAAAATGTCCACGTTTGAACGACAACGTTGCTCTCATTTGTATATTGTGCGAGCAATTTCCAAATAAACCAATGCCCATGTTCCATAGCCCCTGCATGTAGAAAAACTTTATCCAGAGATAGTGGTCGTCAAATTGTACCTTGCATAGGTGTACCATGTTTGTCTTTTATCCAATCATCCTCCTGTAGAAAACCAAACCAAGCATCGTCCGACGGTGTGTCAATGGCCTTTGATGACCAAGTGTGCTCTTTATTCATTGCAGACACCATCAATGTGCACACAGTTCTACTTTCCTTCTTGCATATTGGGGTCTTATAGGCAACCATGTTCAAATGATCTTCATGCCATCCTGCAGCTGCCATCTTGCAGCGATATCACGTACCATTCCATAAATATGTGACTGATAGAAAACTAGGGACACACCATTGTCATTGGTTGTTGCCAACACAAGTCGAGCGAGTTGTCCAAATTGGCACACTTTCATTTTGTTCCATTGTGGCACATCAATATCAGATAGTCCATACATAGGGGCATTGGATGGCTAACAATTAAAATTCAATCAAGCTTCTTAATTCTATGAACGCCAATAATACTCACGTTTTTCCTTGATACGAGCCGCTCTTTGCAATCCTGATGCTTCCTCAAAATGCTCCATCTGCACAAAAATATCAAATTGGATTGCAAATTAACCTGCATGAATGTATAGGTAGAAGGTCTTGTAGAGAATATCAACTTTGATACTTGAGAAGTTGCATCAAACCCTCACCTTGAGGCATCTGCACATTGGACTTTTCCACTGTGGACATTTGTGTACCTCCATGTGATCTTCTTCCCTATCCTTCATTGTGTGCCTTCTCCTCATTTGGAGGGAAGCACCCCTCATCATACTCCAAGAACCAAGGCAAGGTAAACTCTTCTCTTGAAATTGTGGGCTATCTGCTTTGGGTTAAATACATGCTCCACTTTCTTGATTTCAAGCATTGTTTGCAAGCTTTTGACAAATTTGATGTTGAACTTGTGCTTCCGCAACCATCTAACACAAGTAATAGCATCGTAAGCAAAAAATCTATATTCTTTATTCTTAATGTAAATATCTAGTGCGCATACCTCCAAAGAAATCTTTTGTTAAGTATGGAGCTTGATTTACCCCTTGTAATTTTTTGTATTAAACACGCACATTTGTAAGGCCCCTGTTATGAGGAGAAGCCATCGTGCGTAAAGAAAAATCACTCGCCAAAAGCCAAAATTTTATTGGGTTAGTCTCAAGCAAAGCTCGAGACTGGCTTCATCGGAATATTATGGCCGGAAAGTGGTCGGACAGTGGTCGGAAAACGGCCAGTCATTTGGCCGTTTGGCCGATGGCCGGTAGTCAATGATGGGTGGCCAAAAGTCAATGGTCGGTGGCCAGATTCATGGCCGGTGGCCGATTTCAATGGCGGACTTGTCTTCTCAAGGGCGGTCACACATGGGCGGATTGGAGAGTCCATTTGGACTTGTCTACACAAGGGTGGCTACACACGGGTGCCCTCATGAGAGAGGGCACCCCTTTTGGCCTATAAAAGGAGGCCATTTCTACACACATTTATAGTGTGTGAAGTTGATGCAACAAGATGGGTGTGAGGTTGTGAGAGTGAAGCAAGGCGGGAGCTCTATTAAGGGTATAATCCTTTGTAACCTACTTCTTGTTTGAAGTACTAAAGCCATTGAGTGGCTGCTTTCCCATGGATGTAGCCCACATTGGGTGAACCACGTATAGCGTGTGTGCTCTCTCTCTCTCTTTCTCTCGTGTGTGATAATTTGTCTCTCTCCATTAAGTAAACTACCCATTCATCTACTTAGTTATGTCCTATTTCCTAACATCTTTTCCTTGCATCAGCCAATACTTTGCCCACCTCAAATTGTGATCCTTTTTTTGCAAGACCTAGCTCATAAGTAAAGGTTTTTCTTCAATGTAGTAGTTTAGCATCGAGTTCAAATGTATACTTTGGATACTGGTCTGTAAATTATCGGCCTCTTTTTTAATTGATAACCAAAAAACCTCGATTCGAAACCACTCTTGAAAGACTCTAGATTCTTTTATGTTAATAAAAAATCAAGTTTGTCAATTAATTTCCCCCTAAACTAGAGAGAATAACAACATTGGGACTCAATGTACTTACTAGTATGAGGGATGTCTAAACTCTTAACATTTTCTTGATCAATTTTAGCCGTCATATGGAAAATGAATGTTTTTTTTATTGGGGGAAGGCTTGCACAAGCTAGCACGTACAATCTTTCCTCCATCAACCACTTTGGATGACTGATCCACTCAATTGTGCACAATATCCTACATCGATGCCCATAGGAATCAATTTCAAATTGTACTTTAAACTTGTTTTCTTATATCAATGGAGAGTTTGAATTAACCTACCTCCACCAATCATCCCCCAAGGTAGGGTCAACAATGGCCAATGCTTGTTTTGTAATTTTTTGGATGGCCCGTCGTTTCAAAGGATGATTTTTTGTATTGGGCTTGATTTTTTGTATTATACCATTCTATCTTTCTCCGCTATAATCTTTTTCAGAGAAAGGGTGTATTTTTCCTACACATATGGTGCTAATGATAAGTCTATTCTTTTGACATCAAAACTTTATAGTACTAATTGAAGACTTCAATGCCACTTATAGCATGAAGAAGTTGCGACATCAGAGCTACAGGCATATTGTACCATGATTTCTTTCCTACCCTCTTGTCAATGTCTATCTACATCCAATTGTAGACTACACATGCTAGTTTCTCCATGATTGCTTCCTTTGAAGCAAGCCCCATTACTTGCACCATCCGTGTATCATGTCCATGTAAGAGGTAGCCATGTATTCGGTCTCATTCAATCTACATCAAATTTAAGCATAAAAAATGATAAGATTATTTGATACTAAATCTAGCTGCACAAATAAATAGATTCAAAGGATTTAACTTGTTTATATGCATCACAATGCTCAACATATCAACCTCATTTGAAGAATCCACTGCCACTAGTTCTACTTGAACTCTTGGGTGTAGATCGTTATCTTTTTCGTGAGCAACACCTAAAACCAAAGGGGAGGTCACATACTAATTTCATTTTACAACATGCAATTGAGTTAACACCATTAACAATAGTGCTTACTCTCTTTAAGAACTCCCATCCAAGTGGCTAGTCTATGGTTATCAATGCAAGATGTTCGGATAGAAGAAGAAAAGAAAGACAACAAAATATCTTCGGGTTCAAATAGGTAGAAAAAACACAGAGTACATTGGTGTACATTGTGGTAAATAGCCATAAGTACCCCAAGTTGAGACAAATGATCTATAGGTGTTTAATAAGAAAAAGGTAGGTGAAGTTCCCCAGGTGTACAATGGAGATTGAGTTTATGAGTTGGACACTGTGCCGGATGGTGTCCGCAAAATGTTGGGGATGGAATAGAATTATGAAGGCCATTGTTGGGTCAAGACTGTTCATTTTAGAATGAGGTATCCAGATTTAATCAAGAGAAGTAAATGCGACGGACATCTTATCTGCAAAAATAGCTCGTGTGCAATCAATGCAATGAGAGGATGGCCGAATGAGACTTCTTGGACAGGGAAGTTGCTAACTTCTATTTCATCAATTGGTATGTTGAGCTCTAGAAACGGAACACTACGATGCTTCTATGTGGTCAGAGTCCAGTTCTGCTTCAAGAAAATTCATGTGTTGTCTATTACTTGATTGCTGACTATAACTGGACCTGGTTGTTCATCCACATCGATAACCATAACCACCCCATCGCAAAGGGAGTGTTACGGCCGGTAATTTAGCAGATGAGAGAACCTGTGTCTTGTGTGGTGTCTAAATCACCAATGGATGGACCTAGGCATTTGCAGTTGAATCTTGCAAAGCAGATGGTGAAGGGAGCAATAGTTCGAGAAAATGGGAAGCAACTAACGAGTAATGAGATCCTCTCTATATTGGAAGAGATGCAACCATTGATCCATATGCAAAGGTGTTGTTTTATTTTCTCATCTCCGTACCTTTTTCACTTCCTTCTAGCTGACATGCATGTATGTAATATTAATGTTTGGTTTAAACACTGGATGAGAGAAGCAACTACTACACATATTGGAGAAGTTGTAGAGTCCCAATTGATTTGGTTGAAAAACAATTGCAGCTATAGGTTTTTCTACGATATGTTATTTTTAGGGCAATCCATTGACCATAACAAAAGATGTCATGTGTTCAAAATGTCTATCAATGGCCATGGATCTGGTGTTGAGCTAGTAAATAAATGTAGCAAGATGGGAGTGGGGACTTGCGAAGAAGCTGGGTTTTGTTCGATCACGTATATAGGGTAGTGGGGTGGACAATAATGGCAACACATGTCTACAATCCTGCGTAAGGCCAGCTCCACAACTTCCTACTTTTTGTTCGTCCATTTGTAGCATTGTTCAATGATAAAACTTTGTAGGATTCAAGAAATGCAAAGAATTGCCATCTGCAAGATTAAGGAAGAAGACACATAGGCATAGATCATGTTCCGGGAAATGATGAATTCAGTGTTGCTAGACAGAAAACACCATCCAATTGATTTTAGAGAACTCATGGCAGATGAGGCTGGAGAAAACTGGAAAGCTATTCAAATTGTATTCAATGGAGGACCTGACAATGTTATGGAAGGAAAAGAATTCTCATGCTTGTTTCATTGGGAGCAAAGCTTGCACATTCACATCATGCAATATGTGCATAAAAATTTCCAAGAAAGCACAAGCGTATGTGTAAATTGTGGCGATCTGCAAGGACCGAGGAAGAAGAAACCAGCTTCTACTGTTCTATACGAGCTTGGTGGGCTTCTAGAAAAGTATGTGACTATAACTTGTCGCAAATGGATTGTTGGCTAATTTGATGGCATGTACGGTACCTTCGCTATAGAAAACACTTCGTTGGGGTAAACATTGCCAAGCAATTTTTTGGTAGAATCTTGTATTTTAGTGCTCAAATGCAATCCCATAATAACAAAATGTTGCAAGAAGTGGATGATATGTTGTACATTATAACTAAAAACCTTGCTAAAACAAAGTACGCAAGTTGGCTTGCTGGTGAGAGAAACATAGAAATGATGAGCTTGTATGATGCATGCATATCTAATCTATCAAACACTTTGCTTCAAAGTGTGAAGATGCTTGCTTTTGTCGAGGGTAGATATCATGGAGCTGTACCATCTGTAGAAATACTTGCTCGTAGACCACAACAAGGCCAAGCACCAGGCCCAATTGCTAGTGCTACAGAGAGATTGAGGATGGAATCAGAGGTACACCATTCTATCAACAATTGGCACTGGAGGGAGATAATATTACAGTAGCCAAGAAGAAAAAACAGGTTGGGACAATGATCTATGAGGAGGAGAATGCTTCACATCAAATTAAGTATCTCACTCAAAACATCCCGTGAACTCGTAGAGGTCTCCCATCAACTACCAGAGTTGCCATCCAAGTAGTCAAAGAACACGACTGTGGGCTAGTGGTTGAGGAGACATACACTCATAAGACAATGTGGGCAATCCACTGTATACCAAAGGAAAGTAGTGTTCAACTTCACTGGTAGTTAGGATCGAGAATTGGTAAATGCAAAAAAAAGATATAAAGAACACAGGAGCAAGCGTTGTTGCACCATCCTTTTGTGGTGTTCGGACATGGGAAGGGTGTGATGTTAGTGCTCACAGTAATGGTTCAAATGCACAATTCATGTGGTTCTACAATGATAGTGTAAATCACACATGGAAGATCTGTAACACAATCACTCAATGCCCTGCAAGGGTCCCAAGTATATGGCCAGTGGAAAAGGGAACAAACATAATTGCTTCAGAGTTTCTAGAATTTGAGACAAGAGGTTTCACAATAAAGAAGGTTGCAATTAAGGAAACCAATAATGTGCGTTATCGGCCAGGAGTATCAATACAAGCCTCTAAGAGAGTTGAGTTGAAAGTAACCATGGAAGCCCAATTCAGCACATTGTTGTGAAGGCAGGCATGCATGAAAAATTCATGGTAGAGACATCTTCTTCACAAGTCCACGGCGAGAGGTATGAAGTTCATGTTGCAAGTAGCCCGATGTGTATATGTGGAGACTTCACATAATGAGTAGCATAAAGAAAACCATATATGGCATGCAAGCTTATTTATTTCATCTTCCTTTGCTACTTTGGCTTGGATCTAAACCACAATATGTTTATCCATCAGAGCAAGATGACAAATGAGGATCTATTGACTTCATAAGCTCTAATTTACATATGAGTGGTGAGGAAGGCACATCCTTCTCTCCTAACGACAATACATGTGTGCCATTGGATCTAAAAATCATATTTTTGTGCTCATAGCAACACTTAAGTAATGGTCCTAGGCTATGCAACCATTCTCGAGCAAGTACCACATATGCCTACTCCATATTCATAACCTGGGAATCCAAGGATGTGATATTCCCTTGAATTTCCAACGGTACAGCTCTCACTTGAGTGTCCCACACCTCGCTATCATAGTCGTTCATCATCTCTACCTTGTAATGGTGGGAACTCAAAGTTTGGGGCAAGTTGAGCCGTTTCACTAACCCACATTTAATGAAATTGTGTGTAGCACCGTCATCTACCAAGATACGCACCTCGTGTCCTTGAATAGATCCGTGCATATGCACTAGCTCATGTGGAACTGAAGTTCTGCTGCCACATGGAAGATGTTATACAACATTCATGCACCACCTCACTGTGTGTTATTTACACATTGGAGAAACGTGAGGAAGAATCAAGAGGCAATATCTGCACCATGTGCATTGCTCTCTCCTTGCCCTGGGGAGAATATTTTCCCTTGGGACAATCCTTTTTGCCATGGCCGTTTCCTAAGCATTGAAAACATACTTTTCCTTTTTTGCCTTCCCAATTCTTCTATAGGGAGAATCCCTCTAGGACCCTTGGATTTTTTGGATGCCTCTGAATTGCCTACTATAAAATTCCTCTTATTATGCCCATGTTGTTTACGTGTATTACCATGTGTATTGTCAGGCACGTGAGTATTGTGTAGTGTCTTATCATCGCGATCATCATGGTTGTGAGCTTGTACTATGGACTCGTCAAGTGTTTTGGGATCTTGTATCTTGACATGTTCTTAAGCTCTAGCATCAAACCGTGGATAAACTTACACGCTTGCTAAAAGGTATCTAATCCTTCCAACTTGAGGATGACATCCCAATAGTGCGAGATATATTCCAGCAACGATTTATGTTGTCGCATGGAACACTTATCCCAAGCCGATCAATTTCTATCCGATTCATCTTTGGATAGAAATTCCTTTCTAAATACAGCCTCAAAGGCTTTTCAAGTCTGTGGTATGATGTTCTTCTCCTTGAGAGACATCCACCATTTATAGGCCTTGCCTTCCAATGGAAAACTTGTCTGCATTTGAAGTACGTAATAGATCATGAATTCCTTTCCAATTACTGAGAAAGATATTCAATGCATCCTTATTTCACTCTCTTTCCTATCCCTTAAAATTCGACGGTTTTGTATTTTTCAACAAATCCTTCACCTCCTTTTGAGTGAGGGAGTGCAGAGAATCTGGAGGGGACCCTGCCCTTGATCGGAGCCTTGGTCCTACATATGTATTAGCAGGACCCTTGGCCTGCTATTGTATGAATTGGACCACTAAAGTGGATAATTTACTAACATTTTCATTCAAAGATGAAAAATTCTTTTCCACCACAGATGCTTGAAACACTTACAAATTTCTGCCGTTGAGTCCTAAGCCAGCCAAAGCCAAAAACTTCACGATTGTGCCACTCTGCATCGACAAGACATGAGTGGATGACCATGAAACTTTGCGAGGGTAGGGAAAGCACAATAATTCTTGCCCTTGCAAAGTTTCATGGCCATCGCAATCCATCTCGATGGAACACGGCGACACAATCGCCAACTTCTTTGAATGGGTAGGGAAATCACACTTATCCCCACCCTTGAAAAAATTCATGGCCATTGAAATCTATCTTGACGGTTCAAAGCGGTACAATCACCAACTTTTGGCCATTGGGCCCAGCGAGTCTAGCTAAAAAATTGGCTATTGTGCCACCTTGCACTGACTAGATGGGAATGGATGGCCATGAAACTTTGCACGGCCAAGGGAAGCATACTAATTTCCATCCTTGTAAAGTTTCATGGCTGGATGATCTGTCGGGATGATCCAGGGAGACATAATCCTCAACTTTTGGCCGTTTGAGCCCGTTTGTAGGGGCAGGGGAAGCACACTAATCCCTATCCCTACAAAGTTTTATGGTCATCGCAATCTGTCTCCATGGTCAAGGGCGGTACAATCACCAACTTTTGACCATTGAGCCCTTCACAAGCCCAAAAAAAATAATAATTGTGCCGGCTTGGACTGACGAGATTGGAAGGGATGACAATGAAACTTTGTATGAGCAGGGGAAGTAGACTAATCCCGGCCTGTGAAAATTTTCATGGTCATCGCAATCCATCTTTATGGTCAAGGATGACACAATCGCCAATTTCTGGTCGTTGAGTCCAAAGCAAAAAAATTGTCGATTGTGCCATCCAGGATCCTTGCAAAGTTTCATGGCTGGACGATCTGCCATGAAAATCTGTTTGGATAATCCAGGGAAGACACAATCATCAACTTTTGGCCGTTTGAGCCCATTTGTAGGAATAGAGGAGTCACACTAATCCCTACCCCTGCAAAGTTTTATGACCATCGCAATCTATCTTGATGGTCAAGGGTGGTATAATCACCAACTTTTGGCCATTGGGCCCTTCGCAAGCTCAAAGCAAAAAAAATGACGATTGTGCTGGCATGGATTGACGAGACTGGAAGGGATAGAAATGAAACTTTGTATGGGGGGGGGAGTAAACTAATCTCCACCTGTGAAAATTTTCATGGTCATCGCAATCCATCTCGACGGTCAAGGACGACACAATCGCCAACTTTTGGCCGTTGAGCCTTAGTGAGCTCAAAGCAAAAGAATTGTAGATTGTGCCACTCAAGATCGATAAGACGAAACCCGATTGGCCATGAATTATTTCAGGTACAAGGAAAGCACACTTATCCCCACCCCCTATAAAGTTTCATGGCCATCGTAATCGGTCTCAACGGTCAAGGGTAGCACAATTGCCAACTTTTAGTCTTTGGACCGTTGGCGAGCCCAAAGCCAAAAAATGGGAATTATGCTGCCCTATACCAACGAGATGAGAACGAATGGACATGAAACTTTGTAAGGGCAAGGAAATCACACTAATCCCTACCCGTGAAAACTTTCATGGCCATCTCAATCCGTCTTCACGTTCTAGGGACGACACAATCGCCAACATTTGGTCGTTGCTTGGCGAGTCCAAAGACAAAAATTTGGCAATTGTACTACCCTAGACCAACGAGACAGAAGCCCTTGTCCATGAAACTTTGTGGGGGCAACCAAAGTACACTAATACCTACCCTTGCAAAGTTTCATAGCCATCAAAATCCGTCTCGACGGTCCAAGGCAATAGAATCGCCGTCGTTGGCCCTTGGCGAGCCCAAATCCAAAAAATTGGCGATTGTGCCTCCTTGGATTGACAAGACGAGAACAGATGGCCATGAAATTTTACAAGGGCAAGGGAAGCACAATGATCCCTGCCCCTACAAAGTTTCATGGCCATCGCAATCCGTCTCGACGGTCTTGGGTGGCACAATCGTCAACTTTTGACCGTTGGGCCCTTGGCAAGCCCAAAGCCAAAAAGTTGGCAATTGTGCCACTCTAGACCCACAAGATGGGAGCGGATGGCCATGAAACTTTGCAAGAATAGGAGAAGCACACTAATTACCACCCCTACAATTTTTCATGGAAATCAAAATCCATCTTGATGTCGAGGGCGGCACAATTACCAACTTTGATGTTAGGCGCTTGACGAACGAGCCCAAAGTAATCCATCTCGATGGTTTAAGAAGACACAAGCTCCAATTTTTTTCCCTTGGACCCTTGACGATCCCAAAGGCCAAAAATTCGTGATTGTTCCACCTTGTTGTGGATGTGCGTTTACGCGGATGCGTGCATGTGTGGTGCGGTGTGCATGCGGGAAGGAGAGTACACAATGTGTGGGTGGAGCAAGACTCTACCAATGAGCTACCCTTATTCTTTGTATATGTACACAAGAATAAGCTATCAGTTGGGAGGGCGTCCATAGCTTGGGCGGTCGGGCAAGGTACAGACGCCTATACCCCAACAATCCCCCACTTAAAGGTGAATGTGCCAATAAGTGGGTCCTACTAGCTAAACTGCTAGTATGTATAAGAAAACAGGTGAGAGACTCTCTCAACCTATGTCCACTGGCTCGCTTAGGCAATGGCTCGCTTAGGCAACCTACATGCATCCGTACCGGCTCTGGTGGTAGGCGAGCGTGCGTACCCACATTAGAGCCTACATGTAAATCCCGGAGACTACTATGTATGGTCTACAAAACTCCACTATACATCATGCTTATGTTAGTCATCGCACGACTGATAATCTCTGCTGCAAATGCTCCCATTGCAGAGCTGCTAGGTTGGGCCTCGATACTACTAGGTCGTACATGAGATGTCCGAACGCTGACAAAATCTGCACAAACTTGGTTGTACTCGCCTCCCCTGTGCTATATGCATACTCTGTATCATCAGGACTAGCTGTCACAAATGGATGTGTCAACTCTAACTCGTGGAAGACCACGTCCCTCTCATCCATAGGGACTTGATGCATGTGTCATGATATCACCTCATCAGCCTCTATCATGAGCATAAAAAACTCCATATCTGTCATCTTTGCTTGTGTCTCTAGGGAGTAGATCTGCTCTACCTCTACTTACACAAACTCTGACAACACCACCTTTTGATGTTAGGCGCTTGACGAACGAGCCTAGACCGCTCTACCTCTGTCTCTACAGAGTCTACTGACACATCCTACATAGCTAAATGCTATGTATTTTGAACATGGTGGAGCTCACCCATGAAGGAGACACGTCTCATCTCTTGCTCAAAGCATGCCAGCAACACAATAAATACTATGCCATCTCGTACCTCAGACACATGAATATGATATACCAAGCCGCCGGCATCTGAAAAGACTTCTCTCTAAAGCAATATCTGACAACCAAATTCTGCTAACTGTCTCACTGAGATCAAGCTCTGTCTCAGCTGAGGAACATAATGTACATGCCGTAGCGTATATGATGCACCATTGGGAAAAAAAAAACAAACATCTCATGCACCCTCTATGTCACATGTTGAAACATCAGCAAGTTGTACGCAACCAAGTCTCCCACTAGAAAATGTGTTGAACCACTCACGACATGGTGTGACGTGGAAAGTAGCATCGCTATCTAGTAACCTACCGTGGAGAAAGTGTGCTATCCATAGACATATTTGCAAGAGGTACACTCGAGGCAAGCATGACATCACCTCATTGATGTAAAATGCCATTGTAAGTGCCTCTCTAACATGTGTTAAAGCTGTATTTGCATCACACATATATCTCCACTACTATCTCATACGTTTGAAACAACAACGCCTAATGTGCTCTGTGTGACCACAATGCCAACAACGCAAAATATCAGCAAGAACGAGATCATTGTCCCTCAATAGTCATTGTTGTAGACTCTAAATTGTGACACATGTCTGCAACCATAAGTCGATGTCAAGAAATTATGGCAAGAAAACCTTGGAGAAATCCGACAGAGTCTCCCCTGTAAACTGAGTAAAACCTCAAGTATAATCTCTATCATATACCATGCCAAAATGGCAACAAAGTGGGAGATAACTCGACCACTACACAATCATGGAAAACATGATCAAACGCATCAAAACCGATGCTCACATATGCATAAAAGAACTCCACAATCTAAAAACTGTAAGCATATAATCTAGAACAAATGCTCAATCGAGCGTAAAACCCATAACCATATACTCAAGTAGAGAGAAAACTAGCTCAAAACGCATCCCACAAGAGAAACTGCTTACAAAAGTCTGCAAAAAACCTGTGAAACCTGTGATTGGCTAAGTCGGTAGACACACTAGCATACACAATCTTCACTCTTGCGAGCATGGATACAAGAACATCAAACTATGTCCAAGCTGACAAAACCTGTCAAAGTGAGAGTCCAACTCGACCACTAAAGTCTCCGAAAGAGGACTCTAAACCATAAACCATAACACTACTCAATCAACCACGGAGTGACCGTGCATAAACAAGCACCAGAAGAGTTGCAATTCGGAAAACCGATCAATGCAAAAACAATGCTCTCGAGAGAGCTCACCGACACTCAAAAGTGCTCGCCAAAATGTATGTATAATGGGCATCAACCATGCGCCGTAACCATATGCAAACCCATTTGTAAAGACCATGAATACAAGCCCAAAATCAATGCCAAAGTATCATGTGAAAACCTATGAAAGAAGCTCCACATGTGTGCTCCAAAAACCGTGTCTCTCAAGAGACCGCTTCGATGGTGTGTAAACGCCTTCGTACTTCGTTGCCCAAATCTACCAAAAATCCTCAAACCACAAGCTCTGCACAAGCTGAAATTTCATCTTCAGCTCAAAATTTATGCACCTAGCTTTGAGCACATGCCGTGCTTCAAAAAGTGCATCAAATTCACACACTATGCGAAAACAAAAAACATGCAATTCTGTATACAGTCAGTGTGAGCTGAATATTAGCAAAACGGTGAGGAATTGGCAAAAAATTTCTTCTGCAAAGTTGTAGACCATGTTAAAATGGATGGGCTTTGACGGGAAGAATATTCAAATTTTTCTTCTAGAAGGAGAAAAACAAATCTGAAAACAGTGCTTCTGTGCACACAATTTTTAGGACAGCACCTTCACTTACACACATCTTTCACACTGTCTTCTGAGCTTCCACAAGAGCATACATCACTCTCAGCTAAGCTCACAAGCTCCCATTGCATTCTCACAAAGTTTTCAAGATTTCTTGATCTCTCCACCATTGAGAACAAGCGAGCTATCACCTTGAAGCTCTCAAAACCATCATACTCCCGGCCATCGCCAAGCCGTAGCTCTGATACCAATTGTGGAGGTGCGTATACGCGGATGCTTGCATACGTGGTGCGGTGTGTATGCAGGAAGGAGAGAAAGAGAGAGTATACTAAGTGTGTATAGAGCAAGACTCTACTAATGAGCTACCCCTTATTCTTTGTATATGTACACAAGAATAAGTTATCAGTGGGCGGGCGGGCGCCCATAGCCTGTGCGACTGGGCAAGGCACATACGCTTATACCCCAACACTTGGAAACACAAGAGGGGAATGTATGGCCATGAAACTTTGCGGGGGTAGGGGAGGCACACTTATCCCCACTCTTGCAAAGTTTCATGGGGGCCATCACAATCCGTCTCGACGGTCCAAGGTGGCACAATCGCCAACTTTTAACTGTTGGGGCCTTGGCGAGCTGAAAGCAAAAAAAATGACGATTGTGTCGTCTTGGACCGCCGAGATGAGGTCGGATGGCCATGAAACTTTACAACAGTGGGGAAAGCATACTAATCTATATCCTTGCAAAGTTTCATGTCCATCGCAATTCGTCTTGACGGTCCAAGGCAACAAAATCGCTAACTTTTGGCCGTTGGCGAGCCCAAAGCCAAGAAATTGGCGATTGTGCCGTCCTACATCGACGAGACGATATTAGATGGCCATGAAACTTTGTAGGTGCATGGAAAACATACTAATCATTATCCTTGTAAAATTTCATGGCCATCAAAATATGTATCGACTGTCCAGTGGAACATAATCACCAACTTTTGGCCGTTGGACACCCTTGGTGAGCCCAAAGCCAAAATTCGCGATTGTGCCACCCTGCACTGACGAGACGGGAATAAATGGCCATGAATCTTTGCAAGGGTTAGAGAAGAACACTTATCCTGTCCTCTTCAAAGTTTCATGGCCATTGCAAACTGTCTCGACGGTCAAGGGCGGTACAATCATCAACTTTTGATCAGTAGGCCCTTGGCAAGTCCAAAGCCAAAAAATTGGTGATTGTGCCACCTTGGACCGACGAGATGAGAACATATGACCATGAAAATTTGCATGGGTAGGAAAAGCACATTTATCCTGGCCCGTGAACAGTTTCATGGGCATAGAAATCCGTCTCGATAGTCCAAGGTGGCACAATCGCCAACTTCTCACCGTTGGGCCCTTAGCGAGCTTAAAGTAAAAAAATTGGCGATTGTGCCATCGTGGACCGGTCAGATGGGAATGGATGGCCATGAAACTTTGCAAGAGTACGTGAAGCACATTAATCCCTATCCTTGCAAAGTTTCATGTCCATCGCTATCCATCTTGACGGTCTAGGACGACACAATCGCCAACATGTGGCCGTTGGGCCCTTGCTGAGCCTAAAGTCAAAAAATTGGCGATTGCCCCATGTTGGAACGAAGAGACGGGAACAAATGGACATAAAACTTTGCAATGGAAAGAGAAGCACACTAATACCTACCCATGCAACTTTGATATAACAGGTGCTAGCATCAGTCCCAGAGACTCATATTCTCCACATGTAGTGTCATGCCGTGGTTCAAGGACCAGGCTGCTAGTGGGAAGGGAATTATAGGAAAAAATGGTTATAAATAAGGAGGTAGGGAGGAGGATTCATTCACACAATTCCCAGGGCATCACACTGTAGTATTGCATGGGTCCAAATTAGTGTGCTTTCATTACCCTTGCAAAGTTTCATAGCCATCCATTCTCGTCTCGCGGTCCAAGGTGGCACAATCTTAAATTTTTTTGCTTTGAGCTCACACCAACGGCCCAACGAAAAATAGTTGGCATGATGCCATCCTGGACCGTCGAGAAAACTTTTGATGGCCAAAAAACTTTGCAGGGAGGGGGAGACTAGTTTACTTCATTGGAGAAATGTATCATATAACCCCATTCTTTGAGTAGCAGACAAGAAATTAGTAGTGCACCTGTAGATGCAGGTATTTTTGATTGACATAAATGTCTCCAATTGTGTTGTAACTTGTTTTTGGCCTCCATAAGTCCTTAGTAAATCATGGAACTCTTGGGAGCAATTGTGGACTGTTGGATACAACTCGTTGCAAAGTTTCATGGTCATTCGTTCCCGTTTTGTCGGTCCAAGGCGACACGATCATTATTTTTTTGGCTTTGGGCTCGCCAAGGGCCCAACGGCCAACGGTTGGCGATTGTGCCACCCTAGACCATCAAGACGAATTGAGATGGCCATGAAAGGCAATTAGTGTGCTTCCTCAACCGTTGCAAATTTTCATGGCTATCCGTTACTGTCTCGTCTGTGCATGGCGGCCAAGAGTTGGCGATTGTGCCACCCTCCGCCCTGGACTATCGAGATGGAATGCGATGGCCATGAAAATTTACAGAGGTAGGGATTAGTATGGTTCCCATACCCTTGCAAACTTTTTTTTCCTAACATTCTCGTCTCATTGGTCGAGGGCGACACAATCTCCAATTTTTTGGCTTTAAGCTCGCCAAGGACCCAACGGCCAAAAGTTGGTGATTATGCCATCATGGACCGTAGAGATGGATTGGCATGTCTATGAAACTTTGTAGGGGAAAGGATTAGTGTGCTTCCCACACCCCCACAAAGTTTCATGGCCATTTGTACCCGTCTTGTCTGTCCAAGATGGCACAATCACCATTTTTTTGGCTTTGGGCTCGCCAAGGGCCCAACAACCAAAGTTGGCGCTTGTCCCGTCCTAGACCGTCGAGAAGGATTGCGATGGTCATGAAACTTTACAAGGGCAAGGATTAATCTGCTTCCCCCACCCTTGCAAAGTTTCATGGCCATCCATTATCGCCTACTCGGTGGAGGGCGGCATAATCACCATTTTTTTGGGTTTTGGCCGCAAAGGACTCAATGACCAAAAGTTGGTGATTCTATCTTCTTGGATCGTCGAGACTTATTTTCATGGCCATGAAACTTTGCGGAGGCGAGGATTAGTGGGCTTTCATTGCCATCTGCTCTCGTCTCGTTGGTCGAGGATGGCACAATCGTCAATTTTTTGGCTTTGGGCTCGGGTCGGCCAAAAGTTGGTGGTTGTGCCGCCCTCAAGCATCAACACGGATGCCATGAAACGTTACAGGAACAGGGACTAGTGTGCTTTCCCTACCGCTGCAAAATTTCATGGCCATCTGTTCGCGTTGACGTACCCACTTTTAGCAGTTGCCCTCACCAAGACAACCAAAAAATAACCTCTCTTTTTCCATTCCTACGTACATTTGACTTACTTGCACTTACTTTGAAGACGCAAGATTTGGTAGCCACACAAAGCACATAGTTGCAAACGCAATGGAAAGCTCTGATCTTCATTTTTTCACATTTAAATGGCAATTATTGTTCAAGGACTAATCTGGTTCAGCCTGTCACACCTTGTCACAACATTGTGACCTTGATAAAGAAATAATTATAACTTTTTATAGGCTTTTATTCTTTACTTATCTGTTTTCACATCAAATGTTCACTTGGCATGCAGCTTGGCACGCAACTTAACTTGATTTAGTGATTTTTTTTTTATCTTTGCATAATTAATATTCATTTTTCTTTGTTAGAATATCTATTTACAAAAACCTAATTTTTTTCCACAAAAATGATGTAGAAATTATTTTGCAAGATCCAATGGTCATTTGATAGATTATGACCCAAAGAATGTGACCATGCAAAAAAAAAAAATTAAACTTCAATAATTCATTTTTTAAAGATCTATCTTAGAAAATATGACTGCTTAGAGGACCTTGATATAGTTTTTTTTTAAATCTAATAAATAATGTACATTGCCACTCATTTTAATTTTCATATATGTCATAATTCTTAGTGTAAGGTCCTCATAGAAATAAATTTGAGTAACGGAAAGACACTTTTCCATTGTTTTGATTTTTTCCACTTGCACCATTCACTTGAGGTGTGCATCCTTAGCTTTGGTAAAATACCAAACCTGAAAATTCTGACACTTGTCAACCAACCATGGCTTGGTTCTACTCTCCCGATCCTAGTTGACTAGTCCACCTCATACAAGGAGGCTGCCACATCACCAAAGGTCCATGTTATCACCCTATCTTACCTTCCACATCACCACAGTCAACACTTTGACGGTAACACTTGGTTTGCCATGTCACTCTAATTGCCAACTCGTCCACTATCCTCCAATGTCACCTTTCATGTCACTTCACCTTAAGTGCCATGTCACCAACTCATCGCCTTCTTTTTGCCACCTAATCATTACATGTCACCATTTTGACACATCATCATATAACATGGCAAATGAGGGGATCCCATCCACCACCTCATCTTTCCACCTATGCATTCCATGTTATCAATCATCCACATCAACTTGCCACATGGATGACCATGTCATTCATGCATGGCCACCTCAATAACCATGGTATTTTTTTAAAATTTAAAATAAAGTAAATAAATTAAAAATCAAGACATCTCAATCTAACTATTAACGTGGTAATTTAAGCAACAAAATTATTTTTATGTAATTTTTTAATTTTTTAAAAGTGTAAATAAATAATAAAGCTGTATTTATTTGAAATATCATTATATCACTGAAAAAATTAAAATAGCTTTTGGTTTACTTATGCACATGGGTCCGGGACCTTTTGTATCGATACAAGCCGCATGTAGCTCGCGGTGGGGCAGGGAAAATGTCCACTACATTCCTTGATCACACCGCGGCCCAGGCGAGAGCTCACCGTAGTCAGTGCCCCGACCCTGGACACGCTCCGTCGTCACTCATTGCCTATGGATCCCGTCGTCCACTTCACGCGTGCCGAGTCTTGCAAGACCCAAAAGCGGCCTGAAAATAACCAAGCCCGTCTGTAGAAGGAAGCCTTGGCACTCGCCCACGGGGGGGGGGATTGCATCCCAACGTCACAAGAGCGGTGTGGGGAACTCTTCGCCTCACCTGACATGGCCGACTACGTCGACGGAGGATAACCAAGGACATGGACGCGTTGACGAGACGGCACGGACCGACGGTTGGGCCAATGCTCCGAGTATGTTGACGAGGGCTGATAGGTACGTGAAGCACGAAGCAGACGACATCATCATCGATCACAACATGACGGGTCGATCGACGGGTGCACCGACGGGGCCGAATACGTCAAGGGAGGACAACCGAGGGGTCGTCCGTGCAAGTCTTCGATGACGGGGATGGAGCAGGCCGACAAGGGTGGACAGACAGACGGGTGCTTGAAGCACGGAGCAGACGACGCCACCGCCGACTACACCGTGATGGGGCTGATCAAGGATGGTAGCGCCGACGGAGCCAACAAGTCATGCCCGATGAGGGTGATGGGGCGGCGTGGGTCGACGGGTGAGCCACGCAAGGGTCGACGAGTCTGAGGACGAAGCAAACGATGCCACCGCCGACTCCACCGTGACGGGGCCAGTGCGCCAGCGAGACCGAAGGGTCGTGCACGGGTGTGAAAATGGGGTGCCATGGATGGATGGATGAGCCGACACAACGTGTGTGTCGACGAGGGTCGACGGGTGCATGAAGAACAAAGCGGACAACGCCATGGCCAATGACACCATGACGATGTCGGTAGCGTCAATGGGGCCACCTATGTTATCACTAGAAGGATGGACACAAGACTTTGTAGGGGTGGGAAAATGAAGCTCAAATCCACCTATGCAAAGTCACATGGCCACCCGATATGGTTTGGGTGGTCCCAAAACCATACTATACGCTAAAATGGGCCATACAAGCCATACGATTCATTTTATTGCATAGTATGGGTTTTAACCACCCATAATAGTTTGGATGGCTATGCAAGTTTTCACGGGTGGGTAAATAGCACTCACCTCCACCCATGAAAATTTTTGTGGCCATCCGATATTGTTTGGGAGGTCCCAATACAAAATACACGCTAAAATTGTCCATATGAGCCGTACGAACCATTTTAGCACATAGTATAGGCCTTAATCGCCCAAACCATATTTGATTCCTCTGAAAATTTGCAAGGATGTAAAAATGATTCTCATCCCCACCTGTGCAATGTCTCACGGCCATCCGATATGGTTTGAGTGGTCCCAACTCATACTATGTCCTAAGATGGATCGTATGAGCCATACAACCCATTTTAACGTATAGTTTGGACCTTCACGGCCCGTACCATTCCAGATGGATGTGCAAATTTTCACGGTGGGGGATTTGTGTTCAATCCCACCCATGAAAATTTTTAGAGCCATCCAATATGGTTTGGGCAGTCCCGACCCATACTATGCGCTAAAATGGACCCTATGTCTCCTACGACCCATTTTAGCGCATAGTATGGGCCTTGATTGCCCATATCAGATGGTTGTGAAACTTTGCATAGTGGAGTAATGACGCTCATCCCCACCCGTACAAAGTCTTTTGTTCATCCGACATGGTTTGTGCTTTTCATTACCATACTATGCGATAAAATGGGCCAGATGGCTCATACGGCCCATTTAGCACATAGTATGAGCCTTGAATGCTCATTCCATATTGGATGGCTATGCAACCTTGCAGGGGTTGGAGAATGGGGCTCACTTCCACCCATGAAAATTCTTGTGTCCATTCGATATGGTTTGGGCTCTCTCAAACCGTAACATGTGCTAAAACAGGCCGTATGGCTCATACATAGTATGGAACTTGAAGGTCCATACCAATTTGGATAACTTTGCAGGGATAGGGTAATGGTGCTCACCCCCACCCATGCAAACTCTCATGGCCATCCAATATAGTTTGGGCTGTCAAGGCCCATACTATGCGCTAAAATGGGCCCTATGAGCCATATGGTCCATTTTAACCTAAACCCTTTACTCTAAGCCTTAAACCCTAAACCCTAAACCATAAACCTTAAACCTTAAACCTTAAACCTTAAACCATAAAACCTAAATCCTAAACCCTGCACCCTAAGCCCTAAACCTTGTACCCTAAACCCCAAAACCCTAACCTATAAATTTCAAACTTGGATGGTTGTGAAACTCTGGACAGGTGGGAGAATGGTGCTTCACAACCAACTAATATGGTTTGGGCGGTCCCCACCCATACTATGCTCTTTTGGGTCCCATTGTACTTATCATAATTTGCAATTCTCGTGAGCTGTGAGGCCACATTAGGGCCAAAAGGGCCTCAAAAAGGGATGTGTAAGGAATTGGTTAGCTTGCTAGACGGTCAAAATGGCTCCAAATTTGGCCGTTTTGGGTATTGAAAGCATATCTAGAGCATTTAAAGAGTATCCGAGTACATATCTTTCAATACGAAAAAAGATATCATTTTCAGACTATTTTCTCCCCTACTCGACCTATTTTATTGGCGGCAAATACAAATTTTTCACTTTTGAATGATGGTCTTCCTCACTACACTTTTTCTCAAGCCATTTCATTAGGCTCTCTTCACCCTCACAGGCTTTCCAAGCTCTCTCTACCTTCCCAAGAGGACCGCCATTTCTGGTCTGGCTAGAAGGACCATTGTCATTTTTCTCTCATCACCATTGCAAGAGAACCACCATTTTGTTCTCTTCACCCTCACAAGATTTCCAGTCTTTCTCACTAGTTTTGCTCTAGTTAAAAGCTCACTTTAGCCTCACAAGTTTTCCCATCATTTCTACTCTGCATGGAAACCATTTTTCTCTCCTCATCCTCACAAGATTTCCAAACTTTCTCACTAGTTTTTCTCTTCCTAGAAACTCACTTCAGCCTCACAAGCTTTCCAAACTTTCTCACTAGTTTTGCTCTGGCTAGAAGCCCCCTTTAGCCTCACAAGCTTTCCCACCATTTCCACTCTCCCTAGAAACTAGTTAAGTTTTTCCATATGGAAATCAAGATGAACCAAGTGTAAGAAACCACGAGGGTTGTGTATCAAAGGCTGCAGGCGTCTGAGCTCAAGCATTACAAAGCCAAGGGAGCAAGCAAATATATATGTATAGAAGTTAGCTTGCATCCTGTTGATCCACAAACTCGAAGGTAAGTAGAAAAGTTTGAAGCCTTACTCTCAAAAATAGATTTCCATGGTGGCCATCTGCATTTGGAGAAGGATCCAATATTTCTAAAAGGATAGGAAATGTTTTGAAGGATGCTTCAACAGGAGGTTTAAAAGCCAAAAGATTCACTTAGTTTTTCTTAGTTGGAAATTGAATCTCATGATATCTTGCAGCATATGCTCTATCTACATGGACCGTATCTTGCAAAACAAGGGCCCATTGCAACACATAGAAGTCACATTATTAAGCACAAACTTCATTTTTCATATCGACAAGAAAGGGAGGATGGCAAACAAGAAGCAATGCACTAAAATAACTACTCATTCAGTACCAAAGGAGGCAAATATAGAGGATGAGATCAAAGAACCAACAACAACCACCTTGTTGAACATCACAATCATTCCAAGGAGAAGACTATTTAGATGCAAACTTACAATATCATTTCTTGCAAAGAACCAACTTGCAAGACATTATCAATTTAACAATATAATTCCTTGTAAATTTACTTTAAATCTCCTTGCAAATCATTCATTTTCACAATGTGATACCTTGTAAAGTTACAACATATGTTCCTCTAAACATTGCAACATCAAGATTAACACTTTATTTCCCCTTTGCCACACAATCATTTTACTCATCTATAACTCCTAAGACAAGTTTCCTTTTAACTATTCTAATATTTGTGTGGGATCAAACTTGAGCTTGAAATTTTTCCATTCTTCTATGTAGACTCCCATGTGACCATGATCCTATAACATGACATCTAGAAACCATTGGCATGGACCGGCATTATTAGAAGCTTCATCACCCTTGAGCCCCTTTGCCTTTAAGCCATGTTAATAAAACTTTGTTGCTTCAGCTCTTTTGACTCAACTTAAAATTATAACTTTCAAATAGAGAAAAATGACAAAATTTTAATATCACTAATGAGTTTGAAATGCCCAAAACCCCCGGAAATGAATGGCTATATGCCTTGTTTTGACACCCAAAGAGGTCGGTATGGCCAAAAAAGGCCTCTGGAGGTACTATTCCGTACGGTGCGAGGAGAGGGGTAGGGAGAATCCACTATTCTGTACAAAGCGAGAAGAGGGGTAGGGAGATTCTACCACTATCCCGTACGGAATAGTGGATTCTTCCTACCCCTCTCTTCGTACCATACGGGATAGTGCCTCCGGAGACCTTTTTTTGTCATATCGACCTCTCCGGGTGTCAGAACGAGGCATATAGCCAGTCTTTTCCGCGGGTTTTGGACATTTTGGACTCATCTATGATATCAAAAGCTTCAAACAATATAGCTTTTAAAAATTACAAGTACTATATATTGTAAAATAGAATTGAGTAATTTTGTGACTATGCTTGTGTCCAATATGCTTAATAAATCTGTCTATAAAAAGAGATCTATAGTGGGCCAAAAAAGGTACTCTGTGAATGCAAATAACCCACACGACACGATTGGGGTAATGAGATTCTAAAACTATCTCCTATCTTGTTGTGCAAGCAAGGCATAGTGTGGCACCAAATTGGTGTTCCGAAAATGACCCACACAACATGAGGGTTGGGATAGTGAGATTCTAAAACTACCCCCTATTCCGTTGTGCAAGGAAGGCATAGTGTGGCATCAAATAAGTTTTTTGCTAATATCTTCTACGCATGAGAAAAACCATAGGAATCCAAATAATAAGGTCACTCAAGGTTTTTTTGCATGGTGTGTGCATAGAGCCAGAGTGACGCAATGAGGGGGGGAGTGACAAGCTCTATGATGCCCTTTTCGCGCGGTGTGGGCAAGAGCTAGAATGATGCAACAGGGGGAGTGTCAAAGTTTATGAGCGCTTTTGCACGTGATTTAGAAAAACCTTAGGAATCCAATTAACAAGGTGATTCAAGGTTCTTCTGTGGTGTGGCCACAGAGCTAGAACAACGCGATAGGAGGGTGACAAGCTCACACATGACAAGCGCAATGTGGGCAAAAGCTGGAACGGTGCAATAGGGGGAGGAGTGAACAATTCATTGAGTCCTTTTGTGCACGATGTGGGTACACTACCAAAATGGAGCGAGTGAGGGTAGAGTGACTCGATCAATCAAGCCACAATCGCACGGTGTGGGAATCGATCCAAAACAATGTGAGAAAGGATGTCTTGAGGTGTGGTCCCATGTTGATGTAGAAATTATGTACACACGTGATGAGTGCAAGCCCTTGATGCGATGCTTATAAGTAGAGGATGAGTTAAAAGTAGACATTAAAAAAAAATTTGATTAGTCATTAATAGTTGTTGTATCACTGTTTGAAAAGAAAGATTTCGTATCTTCTATGTACAATATTAAATAGAAAAGAGCACTTATACATCGGGCCCGTTATCCATCAAAAACAACAAGAACACCATCAAGTAAGGAAATTTAGCCAAATGAAAGACATTTAGACGTTTTCTTCTAAAATAGGAGCTCAAAAGCTCAAGCTAGAGGAGACAAAAAATGCCATACTTTTGTATATGTGTCAAGTGAGTATTGGCCTATTTCTTAATCCATGGATTACAAGACAACCCTTTTTAAGACGTTTTTGGCCCTAATGAAGCATGTCCAACACACTACTTGTTGCATTCTGATATTTTTCTTTGGTTTGGTCGAGATGCTATATGATCCATAGCTAGGTCCCGCTTTTGGTTTATGTGGTCCTTAATGTCCACAACACTGCTATCTATTTTAGTGGCCCCCAAAGTAAAATGATAGCTTTTTTTGGTAATTGAGAGCATGACCTTTGCAAAACGCCACAAGGGTGCTTGTTAAAAACCTACCCTGCTCGGCTCACCACCTCGCTCCTCGCATTTTCTATTCGCCACCATGTGGCCAGTCTGAATTCCCTTCTCCATAGCTAGCTAAAATTATTATTTCATTAGATGGAATCTATAAAGATTCCATCCATCCAAACTTTCTTCTTCTTCTTATATATACATGCTCTCAGTTGCTCGTATTTTAGGTCCTCTCAAAGTTGAACTAGCAGTGAGAATAGGTTTGCTTTGCACATAAGTTTTGTGTGCCAGGAAAGAATTGAATAATTTATATGAGCTTCTCTCTCTCTCTCTCTCACACTCACACACACACGCACACACACACGGTGTGCTCTTTTGGTAGTGGTGTCACCGTGCATGCATGCGTGTGTGTGTGTGTGAGAGAGAGAGAGAGAGAGAGGCTGCTCTTCTGTGCGCATGTCAGAAAGAAGATAAGGCGATAGAGAATGTGAGAGAAGCACACCTCCGCGAGAGAGTATAGATGTGGTGCATCACTGCATCTCTGATGCCTGCTCTGGCAGGGGCCCCTCTGCAGGCTCTGGCGATGGTGACCTTGACCTCCTCGATGGCATAAACTCGAACTTGATGCTTTAAGATTGAGTTTTGCCCTAAACGATTAAAAACGTCTATTTTTTTTTCTCAAACTCGACGAGCTACGTGGCATGACACGCAACTTGTCGAGTGCTTGGCCACGTAACTCGCCGACTTACGTGGCATTACACATGACTCGGTGAGTTACGTGGCATGGACCCGGTGGGTAACGTGTCCACTTTACTCGGCAAGTTACTTGGTAGCCACATAACTCGTCGAGTTACATGGGCAGCTTACATGTCTACCATGCAGACAACCACGATTGCAAACACGTAACTCATTGAGTTACGTGGCCTGCATCTGTGGCAGATACGGTAGCCTTGCCACGTAACTTACGTGGCATGTCCACGTGGGCAAGTACGTGGAATGGCGTTCACGCCTTCATGGATTGACCACGTTACTCGGTGAGTTACATGGAGCCTCTTTCCAGTAACTTGCCGAGTTCTAGTACTTTGCCACGCATCACAAGCTCGTGCTTCGGCAGGGGTTTAGCTCAACGAGTTAGCCTCATTGCGGGTGTCAGACTTGGGTGGGGACTACGGGAAGTGGGTACGCTCGATCTTGCATACACCCAACTGCTTGTTACGAGGTTAGGTGAAAAAGAGATGCTTGACAGATAACCCCTTTCCCTAGCATCTAATCATAGTCCATCACCCCTCTCCCTAGCATCTACGCATAGTCCATCACCCCTTCCAATTCGTCCAGATATTTGTTCAATCCAAATACCTTGCAGAAGTCCCAGGGACTGCTTATTAAGAGGTCAGGTGAAAAAGAGATGCTTGAGAGATTACACCTCTCCCTAGCATCTACGCATAGTCCATCACCCCTTCCAATTCGTCTAGATCCCTGTTCACTCCAAAGCAGGTAGTTGTGCTTAGCAGACTTTGGAAGAGCCCAAATAGCCTTGAACCTTTATGTCCATTGATAGGAACTCCATTCAACTAATTACTTGGTATCTTCAATTGTTGTGAAGACACATTCTGCATCCTAGAGAAATGCTTTTAGCTGTCAAAACACAATTGAGTAAGAGTGCAATATGAGGTCGTATAAACTTGAGAAAAATGCTGATGTGTAGACATACTAGTTATCCTTCATACAACAATGTCAAGACAAGAAAATGAGATCTGCAAAGAGGCACAAAATTCTTCTCTTGACATCCACCGATGATGCCCTTCCAGTATCTAATACCCACTTTGAACCACATGTGTGCTCTTCTGTCTATCCTTATACCTATATGCATTGCTTGGTGTCCATACCAAATAGAGTCCATTAAGAATTGCTTTGAGTGCATAATCTTCTTGTTGATTTTCCAGCATTCTTTAACCTATTACCAAGAGTCACAAAACCTTTTGACTAATTCAAAGCCAACTGGCTTGTAGACGATGGGACATGTGAGGTGTCTCCAAGATGTCAGTTTAGTTTTAGTTGTAGGGCGGACAAATTTGCCATCCTCATCCTCCTTGGATGCACCATAGCTCACATTTACAAGTTTAAAGATCAATAAAATTAATAGACAGAATCTCATGCAAAGTCATACAAATATGACATGGGTGATTCCTCCTTGGGAGTTGGGAAAAATAGCTTTCTACAAAGAGAATTTTCTTCAGAATGCTAGGATGGATTTGTTTTACAACCAAGATACAAATGGATCCAAAACCTCTCGCACCAGCTTCGATGTGGAACCAAAACGGTTTCATGACTCCTCCCACCTGCTTCAGATAGAGACTAGTAGATACACTTTCATACCTCAGAGCAACGGATTTCTAGCCATGCAGCTTAGAGCCTTGAGTGCTACACATGTTGATGATCAGTATATTATGAGATATGGAGAAAATGTCATGTCTTTAAAAGAGGGCTTCCAACCTCTGTCCAAGGTGATAGATGATACCAATTTGAGATGCCTTGGGCTTTTCTTGCTGGAGTTTCGCAAGCACAACAATGTTTATTGCAGAGTTCGACGCTCTCTACGACAAGACTCGTTCGAAAGCAGGTGAGATTTCTTCCAAAGCAACAGCACTCAACACACGCCAAAAGAAGTCACTCTTCAACACATGGGACTCTAATAGACAGAGCTACAAAGATTAGTCGATCTGGAAACCCTCATCTCTCTCACAAGCATATCATCAATGTATTTATTGTCATCGTGTCAAGATCATTATTAAGAGGCATAGAGAAGCTCCTATGAGATTCCTTGCAGAGGAGGAGATTGATGCCATGATGCAATGGCCCACGGGAGACTTTATTGTATAGGTGCTTTTCGTGGAGCCCAATCAGGAGATCAAGCTTTGGGAGACATGCCACAAACTGGCTTTGTTGGTGGCTAATTCATTTACAACTTAGTATTTTGCCTTAATCTTTCATTTTCCTATTTTTTCATTTAAAACATACGACAATCGTGTAATTCTTCAGTCTAATGGTCTTTTAGGCCTTTGGTAGACATAATAATTGTGTGACAAATGCTTACAATAGCCCAAGAGACCTTGCTCACCTCTAGCCACGTATTGTATTATATGAATATGAAAGATTTACAGATCTCTCTCTCTCTCTCTCTCTCTCTCTCTCTCTCTCTCACATAAATAAGACCAAACTTCACATTTACCCATTTGAATGTCTGGGGAAAAACACTACAACCATTACATTAAGAAGAAAATACCCAAACATAAACCAAGGGATAATTCCTCAAGGTACAGCTGTACAAAAGATGGGATTGCAACACTCAATGTGTCTCAAAGAGAAGAAAAAATGTCGATCGAAGCTCAGTCCCAAGTAATTTTGCATTTTTGAGTGCTCTCTCTCTCTCTCTCTCTCTCTCTCTCTCTCTCTCTCTCTCTCTCTATAAGAGTATGTGTGCATGCACATGCGCACATGCGCGCCTTAAGACATTGTAGATGATCAACTAGTATAAGGAGCAACCCCAAAAACACTATATACACAGCTCTCCTGTACACACAGTCTCCTTAACAGGATAGCATGAGTGGATAACAATAGTCTGTGGCTGCCCTTATCAAACACTAAGACCAGGCAAGCCGATTCGATAACAGTGGGCAAGCACTCACCATTTGTAGTGAACAGGCTCTTGTCAAGCAAGTAATCCATCTGAATTTCCCAGCAATCGCTCCCCTCGTATGAGCATCAACCCTTTTCAGACCCAAAAACTGTCTGGCCCTCCCAGAGTACTCTCCCCATGGGTGGACCGAAGAACGTGTATCATTCCTCAGTTTGAGAGTAAGCCCCTCAATGAGCATTGTCCCTCTCGGATGTAGCGACCCTGCTCTGGCAGTGCAATTGTTCAGACAATTCTCGGGCCTGGTGGTTTCCGCATTCTGTAAGAAAACATCATGTACATAACATCGAGCAAATCGGCCAAACAAGGCTTCACACACGTTGACAAATGCATGCCCAAATGATCACACACAACATGCACATATACTTGCAAATAGGCAAAAGGAGAGTAGAATGGAGAGCAAAGAGCGTGTATTGGAAATCCCATCACCAGTCTCATCAACATTATGCATATGCCTGAAGCCCACAAGCCATGGAGACCTTGAGCTTGAGAGCGTGGAGAGTTTTTTTTTTTCCGAGAAAAAGATCCTTCTATTAGTTAATGAAAACTGCCCATAGGGCTACAACCTCCTCTGCAAGAAAGGGCTACAACAAGCATGATGGGGAGACTCTCCCAATGAAAAAACAGCATATATACAATGAGGCTAAATCAAGAGATGGGAGGAGGGAAGAGCCACACAAGTGGACAGTAGTGCCATATGAGCACCCCCTGGACTATGGTGTAGAAAGGCCCAGGGCGCCAGAGTCGAAGGAAAGCCTCGCGGCACTCCCGCATGCGGTCGGAGCTGCCCTGTAGTCCCTCAAGCTGTCCTCTGAGAGTATGGATCAGCTCGAGCCAAAAGTCACGAACAGTCTCTGCTGGTGGCATAGGGCGAGCCTCAAAGATGCGGAAACAGCAGGCCCGCCAGATGAACCAAAGTGTCAGGCCACTGATGAGCTCCCAACACTCCTCTCTCTCACTGAACCACTCCTGTGGAGTAAGCTATGTAGCAGGCTGGAGTGTAGGACATCCCCCCTGCATCACTATCATCCTGCTGGTGGAAGATAGCTCAAACTGAAGTGCCGGGCCCGTGAGGGTGGACCAAGCCGCTGCCCCCCAAGTGTACTGTCGAGCCGTGGAGAGAGCAGGCATCAGCCGAAGAACTCGTAGCCAAACCTGCTGGGCCGAGGGACAGTCCCAAAGACAGTGACGCTGACTCTCCACCAAATGGTCACAAGCTGCACATGTGGCCGAGAGACCACTATGCACTAGCCAGCTCCCTACTGCTGTGGCTCTATGTGCGACCAGCCACTGAAACACGTTGACTCGCTTCGGCTATCTGGAGTCCCACAACCTCTCCCAAAAGTCTGCCAAGAACTCGACGGTGAGACACTCCTCCTGCCAATGACGTGCTGCAGCGGGGAGGGCCTCTCTCTGTGCTGCTAGTATATGCCGTCCAAGCCGAACTGTGTACTGAAAGAAGAGGACTCCAGGGTGGTCTGTAGAAGAGAAGGGGTCCCTCCATAGCCACTCACCAGGATCCCACTGTACTCGTGCCAGTGGACAGCACTCCCAAGCCCAAAGCCTTCAGTGTCCAGTCTCAAGAGTTGTTGGGTCAGGGTCTATGACGCAAGTCCTCCCACACATGCCCACAACTCGGATCCTCTGGAAACAGCACTCTGCTACCTGCGGGGCCTCTACTGCAACTCGCTGAAGTCGTCCCCCACCTTGAAGCTCGAAGAACAGGGCTGGGACAGTCTCTGAGCAGGCCCTGACTGAAATGAGAACCTCCAGTCGTGTGAAGGCTCCCATCCACTGGGGTGCTACTGGCTCGAGAGGCGTGAGCCACTCAGCTGGAACTGACTCTGAGATGTCCTGACACATGCTCTGCACCCCTCTCATGCCCTGCAGCTGGAAACCCTGTACCTCCTCTGACAAACCTGTGAACTCTAGCCAGTCACCTAGAGAGCGCGCTGGACCTGCTGCCACGAGACCCCAGGAAACATGAGATCGACTACCAACCAAGTGGCCTCTCTGAGTGCTAACCATGGGGTTCCATACGAGGGGCTGCCGTAGGCGCTCCTCCGTACACATCGGCTGTCGCTGCTCCAGGCCACGCCGTAGGAGCTCCCAAGAACGAAGCAAACTCACAGCAAAACGGTCCTCTATTCTCCTGCTCAAACCAACTCGGCGCATCTCAGTAAAGATCCATCTGGTCGAAGGTTGCCAAGGGCCTCCTGACTGAGGCACCCTGGCACGAAGCCTCTGCAACAAGAACTTCTTCCAGGGCTCCTCACTTGGAAGAAGTCCTCTGACTATGAACTTCCCTAGAAGGGCTCTGCTCTGCTGTGCTGGATCAATGATCCCAAGCCCTCCCTAAGAACAAGGAAGCGTGATGACCGACCAAGCCACCTTGGCTCGGGCCATCTGAGTGTCACGTCCTGACCAAAGGAAGTTCCTGATCAGCCTCTCTACCTGGCTGATACAAGAACTCGAGAAGATCCAGCAAGAGGTGATGTACCACATAGTCGCCAACAGCACCTGGTTGGCAACTACTACTCTACCAGCCAGCGACAGACGTGCTGAGCTCCAATGTAACAGCTTTCTCCTGATGGACAAGAGAAGAGGAGCAATCTGCTGCTCGGGAGACAAGTCCAAACCAACCTGACAACCCAAGTATCGAACTGCAGTCCCTGAGGGAATCCACTTGAAACCCTCTCCTGGCATCCAATCTGGCATAGGAGCACTACCAACCGAGAAAGCCACTGTCTTTCTCCAGTTGATCAGTGCGCCCGATGCACAACAGAAGGTCTCTAGAGCCTGCTCACATCTGTGAAGATTGGCCTCCTGGCCATCTAAGTACAAGGCTGAGTCATCGGCAAACTCAGCGTCCAGTAGCTCCTCTCCCCGAATAGGGAGTGCTAAGCCCCGAAGACCAACCTGCTGTGACACCAAAAATCTGCTCATCGCCTCCGCATAGAACAGAAAGAGAAAGGGGGCAAGAGGGCAGCCCTGTCTGACCGAGCGTGTGAGCATGAAGCGCACACCTCTTCCCCCTGCCAAAAGCACCCGACTGTGAGCCTGCCTGTACAAAGCTGACACCCCTCTGATCCAAGCATTTAAGAAGCCCATCCTGCGAAGAGTGCCCTCTAGAAAGTCCCAGTCAACTCGGTCGTAGGCCTTCTCAAAATCGAGAAGAAGAATCACAAGGTCCTCACCACGGAGCCGTGCCAGGGCAAAAGTCTCCAAGAAAGTAAATGCCCAAATTCTTGACACTCGAAGCAACGCACATTGGCAAATTCCATAGCTGTCGTGGTGGCTACCATCGGTCGATTTTGGTAAGCAAAATTGACCGGTTTGTTGTCCCAATTATTTGACCTTGCCCTCTTTGCTATATAATCTCTGAAGTTAAAGGCTTAGCTCTCAATAAGGCATCTTGTAAGGTTGTTGGTCTGAGAGCTTCAAGTCTACTATTTAGAGGTTCTATGAGACCTTGGCATAATTTGGCAAAACCTGTTTGAGTCCCATGTATAAGGCTCTCTAAAAGTGGCTGAATCCTCAAACTCAGAGCCTTGGCAAGAATTTTGTAGGCTGAGTTGAGGATGGTGATGGGGCGCCACTGTCGAATCTCATCCAAATAGCCACCCTCCTTGGGAATGAGGTAGATCAGGCCCTCACTCATGCTGTCAGGCATCACTCCTGTGTGCAAAATGTACTGAAAAGCACTACAAAGATCTGGGACAAGCAGGTCCCAGTACTCCAAGAAAAAGCTGGGGGTCAACCCATCCTCACCTGGACAGCTACCACGAGGAAGGGCCCTCAGAGCTGTGTGCAACTCCTCAAGCTCAAGTGGCATCTCTAGCCTCTGGCGCATCTCCTTTGTCACAAGACATGGCATCTCTGCCCAAACCTGCTCCCTGCATGCATCCTGCCGCTCTAACTGAGGCTCAGCCGACAGTAACTCATGATAGAAGTCAGTAGCGACTGCACGCATATCCTCGGGCTCACAAGCAACTGACCCATCGGGCCTCCTCAACTGACTGACCTTGGCATGCGAATGCCTAGGCTCCACTGTCTCAAAAAAAGCACCAGTCACTCTGTCACCCACCTGAGTCCACTGAGATGCCTGTCGATGGAAGGCAAACTCATGACGCCTCTCCTTTGTGCTAGCAAGCTCCTGTCGAGCCTGCTGTAACTGCTCCTCCAACCATGGACTGTCTGGATGCTGCTCCTACATCCTCTGGAGTGAAGCAATGCCCCGTTTGAGACGCTGCTCCGCCTCTCTCGCTGCAGCTCAGCGAGCCAAAGACTCCTGAAGAAAAAAGTGGCTAAGTTGAGCTAGGCCTGAGGCCACTCTGTCTGCAGGTGAATCCTGTCTGTCTATACCCTCTGTCCAGTGAGCCTCTACCCTCTCTTTGAGTGTTGAGTCCAACAAGACCCTCTCTGGGATGCGGAGCATCGTGCTCCCACTCCTCTGCCTGTCTGCCACTGTGAGGATCACTGGTGCATGGTTCGAGAAGAAAGTCCCTGCCAAGATGCCCACTGAACCCCCCAAGTCACTGAAGTGGTCACTAGTGTAGAAGCGATCTATCCGCGATAGATTCACTCCTCCCACTCTGCGGTCCGATCTAGAGAAGGCAAGACTATCTGGGGGCCTCACAAAACCTGAGTGCTGCCATGTATCCGAGACCCTCAAAGTCATACAAAACCTCTCCCAAGCAGCCAACTCAACTCCATGCACAGTAGCATGGCTGCCACCAATCCTGTCAGAAGGGTCCTCCAACATGTTGAAGTCCCCTCCTATACACCAATGATCGGCCTACGGCAAAGACTCAACAATTTGTGACCAAAACTCTGCACGAGCACTCGCCACATTGGGCGCATAGATGTTCAGGAAGCCCACAAGGCCACCCTGAACCTGCATAGTAATCCACTGAGCCCTGCCTGGCACAATAATCCCTCTGCCTACAATGGCCTGCTGCAATGAGTCCGCAATAGTCATACATACCCCTCCCTGGATACCTCCAGGTCCAAAAGCAGCTGACCAAAAGGTATCATACCGTCCACGCAAAATCTGACCACAACGCCGAATGCGGCTCTCACACAGATGGTGCTCCTGAAGCATAAGAAGATCAATCTCTGCTCCCACAAGGCAACGCTAAAGCTCCTGACGCAATCGGCCCCGCTGTCGTTGAAACTGGGGCCCACCTAGTTCCTGCACGTTCCATGAGACGATCCTCATGGGGAGCGAGAGAGAACAGATGCTGCCGCAGCAGCAAGACGGGCTATCTTTGAGGCAGGCTTGGATGGGGAGTAATCCGCATCCGAGCGTCCTCTAGATAGGCGTGACTGCAGTGAGTGCCTAGCCAAAGCCCAAGCAGAGCGAGCCGTACGTAGCGCAACCTCCTCTGTCCAGGAGTCCTCATGCATGTATACATAGCAAGGCAAACACTGTGTATCAGCAAAGAAGTACACCACAATGTGCCTACATCCTGCTAAGTCTGGGGGTGTCACCGCAAACTTGGCCAATGGCCACAAAGTCTGTAGCATATCTATAACTCCAAGTTCTCCCATGTGGTGAGAGAACTCTAAAACCTGTGTATGCAACCATCCCACCACTGAGTCAAGGGACCACTCTGTCTCGGTCCTACCACAGAGGGGGAAGGAGAAACCAACTGCTGAGTCCAAGGCCTCTGTCCCCCTAGCGGCGAGGAACAGAACATGGACCTTGAAACAGGCTGCCTCATGGTCTGCTGCGGAGTCGCCGAGAAAACGAGTGAACCCGTAGTCGAAGAAGTCCCAACGACGTCTGATGTCAATGCTCGTCAGCCCACGAGGGATGGCTGTAAGGGAGGATGTCTGAATCTGCAGAGGGGGCCGCAAGAAGGGCTGACCCTCTCGCGCTAGGCGACTCGTGGCAAAGGCGCTGCCAAGAGATCTCCTAGCCGCCGGAGAGGGACCAGTCGCCTGAGCCGACTGAGGAACTGGAGCAGGGGGAGGAGAGGGAGCTGGGGAGAGTGGAGGAGAAGAGGGGCGGGATGGGGCGACAGAGGGAGAGGAACGGGATGGAGAGGCGACGGGAGCAGAAGGCGGGGAGGATGAGGCAAAGGGAGGAAACTCTAGGGGGGGTGCGGCTGTCGAGGGAGAAGCGGAGGTGGAGGCTGGCGTAGGGATCTCCTCCTGCTCAAGAGGACCAAAACGGTTCCCCGTAGGAACCCACTGCTGCTGAGTCAGCACCTGAGGGCCACTCTGAGTGCCAGGCTGACGCTGTGGCCCCTGGCGTCGGCGGCCACGGGCTTGCTGCCACCCCTCCTCCGCTAGAGCCCCAGGCTCGGAGGGTGGCTCTGCATCTATACGCTGTGTCGCTGGTTGTGGCTGCGGGCCAACCCTGGCAGGCTGGGACTAAGGCTGTGGTGCAGGTCGCGGCCTCCTCCGTGGACAAGCCTTCGCTAGATGGCCCATCTGGCAACAAATGAAGCACTAGTTCGGGAGGCCCGAGTACTCCACACTCTGTCGAAACCAACCCCCACTCACCCGAGGTAGAAGGATAGCCTTTGGAAGCGTGTGAGTATCTCTAACCAAAACTCGAACTGAGGGAATGCCAGCCGCCTTGGCAGCTACTGATGCTGCCGTGCGAGGTGTCTCCAGGACAGTCCCAATGGCGGAACCGATCCTGGAAAGAAGTGGTAGGTACTCCCTTCGTAAACCCGGAAAGCAAACTGAGATGGGGATGTCTGCCTCCTCTACTAGAACATCCGAAGCTGGGTCAAAACCATGTCGCCATTGTCGAAAGTGGGCACGTGAGGCTCGGATGGCCAGTGGACTCATAGCTATGACCTTGGACGCCATCTTGGAGGACTCAAACTCGATCTGATAGTAGCCCCGTCCGAGAATCTGGACATCCAAAATCTTTCCCACCTCTGCGAGAAGGCGGGCCTGGAGAAGGTCTCGCAGCCCTCCTCTGCTAGGTCGAGTGCCGAGAAGCTTGCAGATGACCGAGGTCGCCTGCAATCGCTCTACCTCGGCGACAAGGTTCGCTTGCTCTGTAGGCGAGAGAGCAAGTCCAATGGTGGGCTCAGCGGGGTCGGGCGAGGGGGCTTCTCGCGAGTCCCTCTGTGGCGAAGCTGGAGCCTCCATCTGTGTCTACTGCTGTGGCATAAGAAGAGGACCACGGGAGGATGCTGCAAAAGGGCGCGCCAACACTGTTCCAAGGAGTTAGAACAGATGCCGACAGTGCCGAATCTGCAGGGAGCAACCGAGGCGGGGGGGTGGGGGGGTGGGGGGGGGGGGGGGGGGGGGGGGTCTGGGGTGGGGGGGTTGGTAAAAGCGGGTTGGGGCTGAGGGCTGAGGGTGTGCGGCGGCAGCAGGGGGCTGCGGGCGGGCGGACGGAATGGCTGGAACAGGGCAGCGCGAGGGGGGGGGCAGCGGGGGCAGAGGGCAGGTGGGAGGGGACAGGCAAGCGGGGGGCAGCGGGGGCAGAGGGCAGGCGGGAGGGGACAGGCAAGCGGGGGGCAGCGGGGGCTGAGGGCAGCGGGCAGCACGCGAGGGGGGGGGGGGGGGGCAATCACCTGATACCGAGAGCGTGGAGAGTTGAGAGCTCTTAGTGGAGATTGGGCAAAAGCCCTGTCACATCTTCAACTAAAGGTTATATATGAAGGGTCTGCATATGTTTTGCCCGGTCGGACACTAACTCTAGTTGTTTTCATGCTCCTAAATTTCAGCTACACAAAATGAAGAGCACCTTCAGGATTCCCAAACAATTTCTTCCAAAAATACCCATTTGCTGCATAATGATGCTCTTGTAAACTCGCTTGATTCACAAAATAATTAAAAAGTAGTAATAGCAGCCATCCATCTCATTTTTTCTTTCTGTAGCAACTACAAAACCAATAGTCTTGGATCCACTTTTCTGATACAAAAACACTACTTCACTCCCCTTTTTCTTTTCTGGCCCTGTTCTTTCTTTGAAGGCTCTCCCTTCTCCGCTTTAACTTCTTCCTCTTCCTTGCTTACCTCAACTTTTTTAGTTCTTTTAAGGTTGGCTTTGTTGCTCACCTTCTCATTGTGAGCACTGCCCACTCTGCTTGTTCTTGCCACCTCTGTTGGTTCCTCTTTACCAGACCGCTTCCTTGCTGGAGCCTTCACCTGTTGCTTGCCCAATTCAAGCCGACTTTCAGGACTCTCCTCTTTCTGATCCCTAGGCTTCAATGCTTTTCCGGTCTTCTTTCCTCTTGAGACAGCCAATTTGCTCTCTTTTTCTGCTTCCACAATCTGTTTAGAGGCAGCTCTAATGCTTCCACGGCCCTTCTTAGGTTCCGCCTTACTGACGGGCAAACTCTCTTTTGTTGAGCTTTTCTTGTTTTTGACAACAAGATCTTCACCATCTGGTGGAGGAGCTGCCTTACTGGTCTGTTCTTTCCTTCCACTTTTCCTCTTGGTTTTGGTTGTAACATTCTCTGTTCCATTCTCATCAACTAGCCCATCTATTGAATTGCCTTTCTTCCGTGAGGATTGCAGCGTACATTTCTGAAGAGCAGGTACAATGGCAGATGTCTGGATTGGAAAACTATATTAATAAGCCTTGCTGAGGACAAACAGCTATCTAGAAAAACAGCTACGTCGAAGACATTACCCGACCACCCACTGTAATAAATGAAATCTTCTCCCCTGCAAACAAAGCAATTCTTTATTGATTTGACATAATAAACAAAAACAGCATAAGAGGGTAAGAGTAAGGATTCCCCAATGCAAAGCTACTCAATATCATTATCCCATTCTCACTAAGAATCTCACCTCCCACTTCTCCAGGTTTCTTATTCCAGCGGTAATGAAAGATCCAGTCCTTGGGAAACATTTCACTATCTGCATTGACATCTACTGAAAGCTTTAAAACCTGGAGGTCACACACAACGCAAGAGAGTAAAATGTAAGAGCCCGCCAATGTTCAGGCTGTGCGTAAAAACAACAATACAGAAAGCTATTGGTGAGCATTTCTACGTGCAAGATATCTGCAATACCTCTTGAATGGTTTTGTGAAGCCTCATGCACTCCGTTTCAGAAAGGCTAGAGGCCACTTGCTCAGGGTGAATTCTCGCCTGTCACATCAGTGTGTTGTGTTATCGTGATCGAGCTGACACAGTCTCTTTCTTCTTAGGATTAATGCATTGCATGGCTTTCAAACACGAAGGGCCAAGCTCATAACATAATATAAAGCCTTTACCTGATAAAGAACTTCATCAGCCACCCAGTTGCCAATGCCAGCCAGAAAGTTCTGCCAACAGAATTGTGTCAGGACAAGAAAACTGTGAAACTTTGTCTCTATAATTTAAAACCAGAATTTTGCCATATATAACCTCTTGCGAGTCTACTCGAAACGCTCAACAGATAACCTCTTGCGAGTCTACTCAAAACGCTAAACAGATCTTTTGTAGCAACACATCACACTTGCCTTGGTAAGGTTCTTGATACTACCTTACTAAGTGATGGGAACCTTATGAATCTACATTCAGTTTGCTCTCCGTTGAGTCTAGACTCTATGCTCTCTTTCTCTTGTTTCAAGTGCATATGCATGTGCATGTGTGTGTGTGTGTGATCCTATGTGCATGTGCTTGCTTGTATCGAGAGTGGTAATCTCTCCATTGTGTGTATGCACTCTCTTGAGTGAGTGGATGTGCATATCTGTCATCAGCCTTTGTATAGGAAACCCATGTATCAAAGCAGTTTATGAAAGATTATATATGTTGTCTTTCCAATTGAAAGATTACCTAATTGGACATGCATTCATGTGTCTACAGGACCATGATTGATTAGACATATGTCTATTCCTAAGTGAGGAAATATGAATGGCAATTGACATGCTTGTAAAGACTATACCCTCTTACCTTAATAGAAGAGAGAGAGAGAAATGAAATGAAATGAAATGAAATGAAATGTTATATTAACGTCTTCAAAAGGCCAGAGAGAGGCAGTCCCAGAGACACATTACAGATTTCTTTTCACTAGATATGGGACAGCCAGAGGAGCAGCCACGACTGCAGAGCTCGTCCCACACTCATTCGACCACTACTGGCACTCTCATCGACTGAGCATTGGAGCTACAGAGATACAGACGACCGCGACTGAGGAGAGGAGCTACACAGCATCGACGGAGACTACAACAGAAGATTCGAGCCATACTCTCTCGACATCCAGAGTGCAGATGAGGATGGATCCTCACCATTTCTTCCATCTTTGTTTCACACACTGTTACATCCAGTTTACCGGGTACCTATTGTATCAGCTGCTACACCCACGTAGTTTTAGATTGTAGTAGTAGTAGTAGTATTTTGTTCCACTTCTAGTTCTTTTGTACCCAGACATGGTATTAGATTCACTATTTTGTAACTGATTGGTCTCATAGGTCTGATCACGCGACTTGTCTTGTATTCGTTACGTTTTGAGCACTAACTTGTCATTTATTGAGACTTCCGTAGTACAACTCATTTATCACCTTTCCACTCCAGACACCGCATTTGGAATCAAAATGGTCGAAAAACGGGTGGGGTCAATATAATAAAAAATAAAAATAAACAAAATTCCAAGTCGACTAATGGCGTGGAGACGGATCTACTCACCCTAAACAGCTTAGCAAGTTTTACTTCTAGTGAAACTTGAGATTCTTATTTAAACTCAAGCTACAAACACCTTCTTACTATTTCCAAAGAGGAAGCCTCCGTGAAGGCCATCTCTTTTCCTTTCTGGACTAGGACACACACACACACCCTTCCATTTTCAGCTATGAAGAGCCCACCCCTATATAAAGAGGCTCTCCCCTCTCATTCTAGTCTTTTTGGCGAAGAGAGAGAGAGAGAGAGAGAGAGAGAGAGAGAGAGAGAGAGAGAGAGCACGTATGCTCCCGTGAAGGATTGAAGGGTGTAGAAGCTCTCCACAGACACACAATGAAGAATGCTGCTGATTTGATCGCAAGAAGGCGAGTGTTTGAAGACTAATTGCTGAATTTTTAACATCAAGGGACTCTACTCCCACGCGTTCGAAGTGCTGGAGAAGACAACCGGTCGTGTGCCCATTGGAAGGCATTTGGGTAGCACACAGATAGGAGAAGTACTCCAACACTTGTATGTGTGTGTGGATGAGACCACAGATGCAAGCGAGGAAAAACCAAGCATTTGTTTGCTCTTGTTTGTTGGTGATTCCATGATGAATTTTCAGCGTTATGTCATTCACAATCTTCTCTCCCTATCTCTTTAATCTGTCTTTCTCACATTCTCTTAAGCTATTCGTATCTCTACGCATCAATTACGCTATATCTCTACACATCTCTTCTCTCTCTCTCTCTCTCTCTCTCTCTCTCTCTCTCTCTCTCTCTCTCTCTCTCTCTCTCTCTCTCTCTCTCTCTCTCTCTCTCTCGGAGATGTCTGGGTTTGTTCTTGCTCGAGCAGCGCAGAAACAGAGATAGCCTGATGAATGGAGAGGCTAGCCAGTCTCAAAGACGGATCACAGACTTTTTCAGAGCAGACACGAGACAGCCGCAAGAGCCACTCCCACAGCAGAGCTCCCCCTCGTCTCACAACAGAGGCACACTGATTGACCGAGCGATTGAATTGGGGAAATCCAGGCGCCCGCGACTACGAAGAACTACACAACATCGACGGAGGCTACGACAGAAAATTCGGAGCACGCTGGCCAGGCATGCACGACGCCCGGTCAGACTACTAACCATGGAGGAAATTGATGAGATTCGCCAACGACCGATGATAGATCTCTTCTGATTCAGCTATCCCAACAAGCCGCCCATTTTTTGCTTAGTTTTTTGCTTGGCTCACATCGACCAACTTAGGACCCCATAGTATATATCTTTGTTTTGTAATGTTGTTAGGTTATTTTGTTACTCTGACTTGGTATCAGATCCACCACTTTGTAACTTTCGGGTCTCATAGGTCATTATGGCCTTTTGAAGACGTTAATATAACATTTCATTTCATTTTCATTTCTCTCTCTCTCTCTCTCTCTCTCTCTCTCTCTCTCTCTCTCTCTCTCTCTCTCTCTCTCTCTCTCTCTCTCTCTCTCTGGTCGAGGAGAAAGTGGTCATCCAAGATTCCATCATCCGAAATCTACAAGGTGAGCTTCTTGAAGTCGAAAGTGGGCACCTTGAAGAAGGGAAATTTCAGCCTTCCATGATGGAGGAGCTGAACACGATCAAAGAACAAGTGCAGGTCATCAAGAAGGAAGAGGAAAAAAATTCATCTTGGGTCGAGGTCATCACCAAGACACACAAGAAATTTGTGGTGACCAAGAAATGGATCGAGGTCGCCAAGAAAGGGAAAGGTAAAGAGGCTTCTTGTACACCTACCATCATTAACATGACCATCGAAGAAAAGCAAAGAAGGTGGCTATGTGCCTTACATGTGAGGGTCACCGGCCTCAAGGATGTCAATAATGTTGAAAAAGAGGTCACAAGCCTCATGTCCATGATGGGAATGGAGAAGCCTTTACACACAAAGGCATGGAGCGTGGGCAAGAGGAGTGAAGGCCCAGGAGAGTCCTCAAAGCAAAGAGCACTCATACTACGGTTCCCCTCCTTGGAGGAGTTCTTGAAGAAGAGGCCAACCCTCAAGAAGACAGGTATTTTTCTCGGTGATGATCTCAACCTCTCGCAACTAGCTCACATGAGAGAGGTGATGCCAAAGATTACAACAGCAAGGGAGAAGGGAAAGACTGCCTTCTACAGAGATGGTCGGGTGGTGATTGTAGAGCGACGCTCTACATGACGGTGTGAGACCTATGGGACCATACTGAATGGCAGCGTCGAATTGTAATGGATCTTATAGGTTGGATGTGGGTACCTTTGAGAATAGCTTTCGGGACAGGGACATTCTATTCTTCTCAGAGACTCATTAGGCCCCTGGACAGATGATGCCACATGTGACAGGATATAGATGGGAGACAGCTTGCCGGATTAACACATGATCTGAGCGTGGGCAAGTAGCAGGATTATTCAGAGAGGAACTACAGCCACTTATACACATTGTACGAAGAGACGATCGTGCTAGATACATGTGGGTGAGGCTGAAGGCTGACACAGGTTGATTTTTATACATTGCCATATGCTACTTTCCCCCCAATACATCAGTCTATGCTGGGCCTAGACGTTAGTCACCTTTCCGAATCCTAGACAATGACATATGGGAGTTTTCCAAGGATGGTGACATCATCATCCTAGGGGACTTCAATGCACGGACGGACAATGCTCAGACAATCTTCTATGACACTTCAAAGGAGATGCTTAGAGAACTGGATGTAGGAGATTTGGGGCTTGATAGACATTCACAAGATAGAGAGCAGACAGAGTATGGGAGATATCTCACAAAGATGGCAACTACACATGGTCTGGCGATACTTAATGGCCCGCAATGTTTTCCTAGAGCGGCTAGTTTCACATGCTTTCCACACAAGCATGGGGCCAGCACAGTGAATTATGTCATGGCACATCCGAGCTTCATTCGCTGCATTCACGATTTCACAGTAGGACCAAGACCAGCAGGTGTAGTAGTGGATCATGCTCTATTGACACTATCCATCTCCTTTCAGTTTAGTACAGCCCAGGTGTCAGGAGGGAAGACACATACCCGCTATACATTTACACTAGAGACTGATTGTGTTTATACAGAGGAGATCTATAGTCGTCTATGTACAGCAACCATGCCAAGACTCTCAGTGGAGGAGATCGCCACTTTACTGACTGAGACATTGCATGATGCAACAGTAGAGGGCATACCCACACACTCAGCCTAATCAACGACGTTGTTCTGGGACCATGCCTCAGAACGGTTGGTATGACAAGGAGTGTAGAGAGACGAGAGCACCACTTCAGAGAGATCTTTTCCTAGGGGTCATCAATCACAGACAATCTCAGATAGCCTTCAGGCAGCGAGCATTCCTAGCTCAAATGGAACAAGACTTAGACCAGTTGTTCTTGAGTAGAGACTCAGAAGAGGCATGGCGTTTCTTTCATGAGCACTCCCCTCCCCCAGTGATTACTTCTCCTGATGTGTGGGGTCAGTTTGCATCCTTATATACAGTCCCTGGACAGACACCCCTTCCAGATCCTCTTGAGCCATGCCCATCTACGAGTACCTTCTTTACCACTGAGATGGTAAAGACGGCCATTGACAGGACAATCTCAGATAGCCTTCAGGCAGCGAGCATTCCTAGCTCAAATGGAACAAGACTTAGACCAGTTGTTCTTGAGTAGAGACTCAGCAGAGGCATGGCGTTTCTTTCATGAGCACTCCCCTCCCCCAGTGATTACTTCTCCTGATGTGTGGGGTCAGTTTGCATCCTTATATACAGTCCCTAGACAGACACCCCTTCCAGATCCTCTTGAGCCATGCCCATCTACGAGTACCTTCTTTACCACTGAGATGGTAAAGACGGCCATTGACAGGATGAGGACTAGGGGGGCATATGATCATGATGGTCTAGTGGCAGAGCACTCTATACATGCTAGAGATATGCTAGCAGAGGTTCTTACAGTTCTCTCCAATCGTGTCATGTGAGAGGGTCTACCTGAGACTTGGAGATTGTCTACTATTGTGCCTATCTTCAAGGCAGGTGATCCTACAAATCCTAGAAACTACCGTACTATTATGATTGGACACACATTGGCACGGTTGTATACATCTACCCTTGAGCAGCAATTGAGCAGATGGGCAGAGAGTGAGGACATACGAGCAGCGGGACAAGCCGGTTTTAGGAGAGGCTTCTCCACTCTTGGCCATATTCTGCCACTCAGAGCCATCATTGAGGAGGGTAGGGCACATGGGAGACGGATTTATTGTAGCTTTGTGGAATTTCGCAAAGCATTTGACATGGTGCCCAGAGCCAGATTGATGCGCAGACTACAGGAGATGGGAGTGCCCACTGAGTTGATTTGGGCGATCATGGCTCTATACAGATCAGTGGTGGGCCATGTACGCACTCTAGAGGGCATATCTAATATAGTTCACTTCACCATTGGAGTGAAACAAGGCTGTCCATTGTCTCCTACTCTATTTGGTATGAATATATATGAGGTTTTTGATTACATTGACAGAGGTGCCCAGCTGGCAGGGACATGGAATCCATTATTGTTATATGCTGATGATATTGTGTTGATCTCTGACTCACCGGAAGATATGCAACAACACTTGGATGCATTACATAGCTTTGTGGAGGATAGTGGATTGTGTGTAAACCTTGGTAAAACCAAGGTTATGGTGTTTAACACCACAAAGCAGTGGATCAAGATATCAGCACCTACATTCACTTATGGTCAGGAGACTGTACACAAATGCATACAGTTATCTTGGGGTAGTCTTCACTGGGCCAAAGTTTTTTTTGAAGAGAGCAACAGATGAAGAGAGCAACAGAGACTAGACTGACAAGGGCGTATGCGGCCTTGGGAGGATTGGGGAGGATGTGTTTGCAGGTTCAATTCCACGAACCCCAAAAAAAGCTATGGCTCTTTGATACCTTGGTAGCTTCAGCTATGTTCTAAGGGGTTCAGGTTTGGGGACCCTCTATGGGTCAGGATGAGTGGAGAAGTATGGAGAGGCCCTTGGTATCTATGATCTCGGTGCCATCCAGCTTGGCCACTCACGATGCCCGAGGATGCCAGGATCTTCACATCGTAGATGAGGTTTACATCGGACGCTACAGAGCATCGTTGACGGGCATAAAGCACCCCCCCCCCCCCCCCCCCCCCCCCCCCATAGAGAGTTGAATATGGAGGACATTGAGGCCATACTGTAGAGACCCATGAGAGAGTTCATGGGATGATCAGCATTGTATACTTTCTCCATTGTACACCTCATTAGCCCTCATGCGATTGTACCCTCCCCGTATGTTTTCAGATGATGTAGAGACCCATGAGAGAGTTCATGGGATGATTAGCATTGTATACTTTCTCCATTGTACACCTCATTAGCCCTCATGTGATTGTACCCCTTCCCGTATGTTTTCAGATGTGTATTATGCGATGCTGTTGATGATGATGACGATGAGGATGTTAGGTAGGCTAACATACCTACCCACTCTAGGTACCCTCATTTATTTTTATGTTCCACAGACATTGCACTAGAGTCACACATGGGTGTAACCTTTTGGTCTCCTAGGTCATTTTGGCGTTTTGAAGATGTTAATATAACAGTTCATTTTTCTCTCTTAAGCGTTTTGAAGATGTTTTGTGCAAAGTATTATTCGGCAGTAGTACGCCTGTGGTGCATCAAAGGCAAGTTTCACTATCTGTGCATTCTATGTTTGCTTGAAGAGTGTGTGTGCATGCTATGTCATAGGAAATGTGTGATTGTAGCTCAAGATTGAGCATCGGCATAGGTAGATCTCTCCCTTTATTTGGTAGCTTAGATTTAATTCGGTTGTGAGCACCATTTGTGTGTGTGTTCATTGGCGCAATGCCTTTCCCCAATCTCACTATTCGATAGCCAATTTTCCATCAATAGACTAATGTATGCTTCACCTTTATCATTAGTCTGGATTTTTGCCATCCTGTATTATTTTCCAAAACTCGTTCATCCAGTAAACTATTTCTGGAGTCACACCAGATCTATCAACCTCAGACCAACTGCAAAAATTTACTAACATAAAATTTTTTTACTGTCTTTTGCTCTAAAATCTTTTAAGAATGAGCGGGCAGGATTTCCAACTGTGAGCTAGACGATTTCACCAAAGTTTTATGATAAAGCACACTGCCATTCCAATGTCCCTAAAAAATTTAAGGGAAAATCACCAAAGTACCCCTGAAAGCTGTGGAAAATACAACTCGAACTTCGAAAACTCACAAAATACCTCTCATATTTTTTCCAAAATTCCCAAACTACCCTTGTCACAAATCTGGCTTTTTTTTCTTGCAACTATTTATAGGAGAATTGGGTCCCCCTCAATATAAGATGATGACACTTGGATTTAGATGGTATTGTAGACTCTCAAGAGGAATTAGTTCATAATCTATGCAAAGATTGGAGTGATCCATCCAAAATTGGCAGAAGAGTATTTGGGGAATTTTTGTAATATGAGGGGTATTTTGGGATTTCCACAAATTTCGAGGGTATTTTGGCAATTTTCCCAAATCTAAACTGTGTATTTCCTACATGATTCGGCCTTCTCCAAGTAACCAATTGAACCACCACCCTTGAAGCACATGCCAAACCAAGACCATAACCAAACTAAGATTACAACCCATGCCACCTACCATGGGACACTATGGCATCTGCTTTAAGGCTTTTGCAGCTGGCACCATGCCAAACTTCATCATGAAATATGCTTACAAACAACTTTAATGATAAAAGAGGGACCATACCTGGTCCATTATAAGAGCCTTAATTGGGCATCTTTTCTTTAGAATGCTTCTCATGAAAGTAGTCTCTAATGGAAGCTCAAGAAACGCATCAGGTCCAAGCTCAGAAATTGGCGGTGCTGCAATTGGCTGCATACAAATGTTTGACATGAATCTAAAATTTTGCAAAAGTTCAAACAGAATATTCGACATAAACAAAGAAAATCTCTCAAAGCAGAAATGTACATGACGAAGAAACAATATAGCAGCTGCAAATATCGTAGAAGTACAGAAATGTTTCAAAGTTTAAAAAAAGGTGATATCCAGAAGAAGAATATATATTTATACCTGGATGAATCCAGGATAAGCAGTTATTCACATGTAAAGGAAAGTGCAAGGTATAGACTCATGGTAGTCATTCACAAGGCAATATAGCAATCAGCTCCATCATGCATAGTACTACGACATCCCTATTAGCGTCGTCAATGCCCAAATAGTGGGTGTAGAACTAGGTCCCACACACAAACAAGTACATTAGTGCAGGACTTGGCTATTGCACTCCACAATTGTATTTCAAATCATCTCCATGCACAACAAAAAGATTTCTTGCTGCTTTAGCATTTAGCCACAAAACACACCCTACCAAAAAAAGGTTACTTACATCGTCTAATAGCCTGACTCGAGCAAGGCGCCTCTTGTCTGTAAAAGAAACCTCTAACCCATCATCCAGCTGCAAAAACAATGGTCCATGTATTAAATTGAAGAGGCAGATCAGGGCAACCTTCAGACTCATAACAGTATATTAAAAGATTTGCAAACAGGCGGCCGGTTGCCGGACAAACTTTTTACATGAGTTGGTCCTAAACCAGAGAATTTTTTGTCCATCAGAGATGATGACAAAGCTGAACAGTTCCCGGCCTTGATACAAACCCCTACTCTTACCATAATTATATGCTCACATTGCTTGATCCGCTTTGACCTAGACATTTTTCTTGCTTTTTCAGTACTATTATTACACAAGCAGGATCTGCCTGCAAGTATCTTTTTAATTTTCAGAAATTGAATGAAAAGCTTGTGCACTTACACACCAAGCTGTCAATACTTTGACAGTGACGCTGCCAAGCACATTACTTCTCAATGACACTTGTTGCTCCAACTAGTCACTTATACATTTTACGTAGATATTTACACATTTAGTCCTTTCAATAGACTACAGCAAACCATAATAAACAATACCGTTTTCTGTCTTGGTTATCCCTGCAACCCTTGAACATGATGTGTTCTGGTGTTTTGTTAAAACTGACAACTCACAACTTACAAGCTACAGTTTTGCCCTCTCAATGAGCTTCCCCTCTTTTCTATGAATTCAATCTAGGCAAACCTGTTTGCGTGGGCCAACTAAGTATGTCTACACTATGTGACACTAGTCTTTTAAGATACAACGTTGGTTTTGATAGCCTCTAATTGAGATTAAGTAACCCCTTGGAATTTATGAACTGTATGGTACTCACCCAAAAGAAAAGTCCTCTTTGGGCCACAGTTCGGACTGTGACCCACCAAATGCCTATTCGTGTGTGATAGCATTCAACACTATGTTGGAATCAGGGTTGTAGGAAGACACAGCTTGGAGAAGAAGAAGGAAGCTCAAGGCACACAACAGAGAGTGTTTTACTTAGTGTGCAATGGAAAAATAGATAGCCCTAGAATGATGGACGTATATACAATGCACGGGGGGAAAAACCTCCTACTGAGGGAAAAAATGCCCCAACGGTCCTAAGTGTGTTCACACACATCACTACCACATGTATATGGTAACAAATCCCCCCTGGAATGATGCGGTGAACAAGAGTTGGCACATAGAGTAAAGGGAAGTGCCATGCCCTGAGGGCATGATCAATCCACAAAATCAATAATAGGCTGATCTGTAACATTTTCAAAAACCGCCATAGGCTGTATATTTGCCTCATTGGAATTTGTATTTGAACTTCCACCACTGAAAAGAGGCAACAAAGACTAAAGTGTCATAAATGTCATGTGAGCTTCCAGTATATGACAACAGGGCTCAACAGAATCTTCCACAAACACCGTGAGACCAAGATACGCTTTGTTAGCGGAAGATACAACCTGTAACCTTTGCTTTCAGCACTATAACCAACAAAAATACATTTGACAGCCGTATCATCCAATTTTCTGCGCTGTGTTTGTGATACCAAAGCATATGCCAAACAACCAAAAACACGCATGTGCTCAATAGAAGGCTTTCTATCATGCCATGCTTCATATGGAGTAATAGACTGCAAAACTTCGTAGGACACCTATTAAGTACATAAGTGGCACACATGAACGAATGTGGCAAAGCTTGACTTTTGTCCGTACATCGGGTGCCATTTCCGTAAGTGACCTGTTTTTCCTCTCAACAACACCATTTTGCCGAGGCGTATAAGGCACTGTACATTGGTGTTTTATCCCACGACTAGCCAGAAATGCATTAAATTTATGAGACATATACTCCCCCCCTCAATCGGAACGGGGGCTGCCCATAGTACAGTTCGAGACATTTTCAGCCATAGCCAGAACTTGTTTGAAGCACATAAATACTTCGGACTTTTGCCTTAAGCGGATACACCCATGCATGCCTGGAGTAATCATCAATAAAAGTCACGAAGTAGGTAATTACCCAAAGACGAAGTTTGCATGGGCCCACAAACATCACTATGCACAAGTTGCAACCTGCATGTGGCCCTAACTGAACCATCCTTTAGGAACTTAGAACGTTGCATCTTACCCAAATACAGCCTTCACAAACATGTTTGACAAGTGCTTCAAGAGGCGGCAAAGAAGCAACCATATCAGATTTCTGCAAATGCATGCAAATGGAGCAAATTGGCAAAATTCAGATGTCCAAAACGTGCATGCCAAAGTTTTGCATCTGAAATAGCCTTAGAATCTACAAGTGCATTTGCAAAATTCTGGCCACACTTGTCGTACAAAGTGAGCTTATACAGCCCACGACATAAAATGCCAGATGCAACAATTTCATCACCGAACCTGAGAACATGTATTGTACATCTATCATCCACAAACTTAACTACAAGACCAAATTTAGCAAGTGCAAATACAGACAAAAGATTCTTCTTGATCCCAGGTACATAAAGTGCATCAATAAGTGTGAAAGAACTACCATTTGCAGAAGTATGCACAATCTTTCCAACTCCCTGAACCAGATAAGAGACATTGTTGACACAAGTAACTGAATTCCCATGAGGGACAGATTCAAGAGAGGTTGTCACAAAGTGATGACGTGTCTGCCCGAGAGCATGCGGGAAAACCTAACCTTGATTGCTGCTGAAAACTCTAATAATGCAAACCTAACCCTAAAACTTGCAAACACTAAAATCTGCCAAAAACCAAAACCCTAACCCTAACCCTAAAACCTGTCCTAACCCTAGCAGCAGAAAAGCAGATTTCCGGAAAATGCATTGGCATGCTAACTTGTCACTGTATGGAAAAAGCAAGCTTTTCAACCCTCCAAGCGACGCAATTGGTGCTTTTTCTCTACGCTTTGGCAAGGAGAGAGAGAGAGAGAGAGAGAGAGAGAGAGAGAGAGAGAGAGAGAGAGATTACTTGCTTTATTTTTATGAAACTCTCTTGTGAGAGAGAGAGAGAGAGAGAGAGAGAGAGAGAGAGAGAGAGAGAGAGAGAGAGAATTTTTAGCTTTTGATTTGGAAGCTTTTGGGGCTCTGCTTTTCGGCATCCCTTGTAAAACTTTAAATAAGTGGTTTAGGGCTCACCCTACAGAGCATCTGGACGTAGAGTCTGAGAGTGAAACCCTAACCGCTCTCTTGTACTTTGACATTGATTAATACATAAAGAAATACCGAATGGGGCGCCGGTCTTTGGGGCCAATATCTCTAGGCACGGAACTCCGCCGGGCCAGTGCAAATCTATTGTGATGTGTGAATTGTTTTGAAGTGGTTATTTGGTATTGTTGTGATTGATTCTTGACTTGGAGTATCCAAGTCTGTTACAGTGGTATCAGAGCACGGCCGATTTCTCTTCTACGGGAAATCCGATCCCCAAAAAATTTTTCCGCGGCACCTATGGCTTCACGCAAGAATCAGTCAACTCCCTCTGCATCTGGAGATGCAGGCAAGGATCACAACGAAGATTCCGACAGAGAGTATGGCCCGCCTCGACCTACTCAGGCAGAGCGACGAGAGATATAGCGTCGTCAATTGATCGGCGATGCAACAAAGATGATGCTCAATTTTGCGAAGGACCCAAAATTTGCAAAATATATGAGCGAGACTTCTTTTTAGGAAGTGCACGAGCAGTGGCAGAAACCACACCACCACCCCCGAAACCCGCTCTCAAGAAACCTTCTATTCACAAGAAATATTAAGAGAAGGAATTAGAAGAGGTGGTTGATGCACGGATTGCTCAGCTTTTTGACGCGCAAAAGAAAGCCAAAAAGCACGGCAAAACGCAAAAGAAAGGCACTCACTTCCCGGGTTATTTGGGCCGTCAGTCGACATTTGACAAAGCAAAGAAACAGAAGACGCGTGTTCACTTTGAAGGAGTACCCAGTTCTTCTTCATCTTCTGCTTCTGACAGTTCTTCTAGTTCTTCAGATTCGAGCGAAGAAGACAGAAAAAGCAAAAAGCGAAGCAAGAAACAACGCTTCAGAAAGGGCAAAGAAAAGGCAAAGACGCCTAAATCTCACCCAGTGACTGACAATTCTACTGAGGACTCGTCTACAGACAGTTCAGACTCCGATGACGGAAACTTTTATGCGAACAAGAAGAATTTTTATAAAGCCAACCAGTATGACTTTCTGGAAGATAAAAAAGCAAGAAAGTCCGAGAGATTAGGGAAGGTGGACACTTGATCAAATTTGACACTTTTTCAGAATACTCAATGCTTCGAAGGCTTTGTCTTTTTATACAGCAGTTTGACATCGCTTTCGCGGGAGGACGCTACTCAGAGCACTCCAAGATTCGGAGAGTTGCCTCTTACTTTAAAGGGCATGCTCACACTTGGTGGTCCACGCTTCTTTTAAACAAGACTACGCCAGTTAAATGGCTGAAATTTAAGAAGCTTTTTATTTCTTCTTGGTTGACGCAAGAGTATGAACGCGATATACGAGCTACTTGGAACCATCTTCGGATGACCAAGAAAGATACAATAAATGCTTACTGTGAGAGATTCTCGAGCTCTTTTCTACCCGCTTCTTCATTCAAGAAGATCTCGTTCAGAGAACAGATTGAGCGGTTCACCTTGGGTCTACCTACAGAAATCCGAGATCGCTGCTTGGAACAGAAGTCAGCTTCTATTCAAGCGTTGATCAGTCATGTCTAGCGGGGCTTTGCCATTCACTCTGGCAATCTCACCTACCCCACAGATGAGGCCATGACACAACGAGCCGAACAGAGTTCCGAGAATGAAAGTAGGAAAAAAACAACCCAGAGAAAAAGGATGCATGACCCAAGATTACTCCTTCGGAGCGAGCTTGATTCATCAAGGAGGGGAAGTGCTTTGGATGCGGGGAACATGGACATATCTCCGCGAAGTGCCCTAAAAGGGCACAGAAAGAACAGAATGATAAGGACGACGACAGGCCTGAGAGTTCGAAAGCAGATGAGGAACGTGGACGAAAAGGCAAGATGAAAAAAGGACTGGTTCCAGATTGTGTGGGTACCGATCCCAACACCGTGGACGAGAGTACAAAACTTTGCCGAGCTTGGGGCAAAGTGAAACATAAAGAGGCCCTGATCTTCTTTGATGGAGCAGCCAAGGCCAACTTCATTTCACCGGAATTGGCAACGCGGCTCGAGATCACTCCTGATCGGATGGTACCACTTGCGGAGGCAGTTCTAGCGGCACCCGGCAGGGACGTAGCCATTACACCTGTCATTGCAAACTTAGGTTGCATTGTCAGGGGTATTTGGGGCATGAGGACTTCTTCATAATGCCTTTGACGGGTTGTCATGTTCTCTTAGGGATTCCTTGGTACCCCAAGAACAACGCCGTGGTCGATTATCGAGCTAGGAAAGCGACTTTGACTATAGAGAAGGACAGAACCATTGTACTTGATATTAAACTAAAGGGCGAGTCTGTCCCTATTGTATCGGCTTCGGCCATTTCAAATTTAATGAAATCCAGTCTGTTTGTTTACTCCATCTTTATGAAAGAATTGAACGATAAGGATAGGACAAATATGTCTAAACTTGATAAAGAACGCCAAGATTTTCTCCACTCTCACGCCGATTGCTTCTCAGAAAGCCTACCAGGCGAGTTACCACCTGCTCGTCCTGAAGATCATACCATTGATCTGATACCTGGAAGCACACCACCGAACCGGCCACTTTACCGTGTGAGCCGAGCACAGAATGAAGAGATTATGAACCAAGTGAAAGACCGCTTGGAAAAGCGTCTTGTCCAACCTAGTACTTCACCATATTGCTCTCTAGTGTTGTTGGAAAGATGGATCTTGGAGAATGTGCATCGATTATAGAGCTCTCAACAAAATCACCATCAAGAACAGATTTCCAATTCCTAGGATCGATGATATACTCGACAGGTTACAGAGATCCTCGTGCTTTAGCAGGATTGACCTGAAGAGTGGATATCATTAGATCACGAACGCGGCGGGAGACGTCTATAAGACAGCTTTTCGAATGACTTTTGGGTTATTTGAGTTTTTAGTGATGCCTTTTGGCTTAACCAATGCTCCTGCGACATTTAACCGGATGATGGAAAAGATTTTTCAAGAGTACAGGCTATTTGTTGGCACTTTCTTTGACGACATCATTGTTTTCTCCAAGAATGAGGCAAAACAAAGAGATCATCTGCTTCAGGTCTTTCAGGCATTACGAGATCACAAGTTAGTGATTAATGCAAAGAAAAGTAAATTTTTCCTACCAGAGATACACTTTTTGGGACATATTGTCTTAGCAGCAGGAGTGACTCCCTTTCAGACATTGAAAGAGAAATTGACTACAGGACCAGTTTTGACTTTGCCGGACTTGCAGAAGTCATTTGAAGTATATTGCGATGCTTGTGGTCGTAGTCTGGGTGCGGTCTTAATGCAAGAAGGCCATGTAATTGCTTATGAGAGCCGATTGTTCTCAAGGCTGGAGATGACAGCACAGATTTATGAGAAAGAGCTTTTGGCGGTTATCCAAGCTCTTACTCAGTGGCGGCATTAGCTACTCGGAGCGGATTTTACTATCTTTACAGACCATCAGACTTTGCGTTACTTCTTGTCACAGAAGCAGCTATGGGAAAAGCAGATGCGGTGGGCGAACATCTTGTCACAGTTTCACTTCCAGATTGTCCACGTTCAGGGACAGAAGAATATGGTGGCAGATGCTTTGTCTAAAAAACCGTTGGTTCTGGCTATTTCGTGATACATCATAGCAGCTTCGAGGATATGGTCGACCAGTTTGCCACAGATACAGATTTTGCAGATATTTTCACACGAATATGGGATGGGGAGACAGTAGCAGGATAATCCATTCGGAAAGGCTACTTGATGAGAAGAACCATGTTATGCGTTACACGGCCGTTGAGGGAAAAGGTTATGACGGAATGCCAGTGTCCACCTTTACGGGTCACCGCGGCATTGCTACCACCATGAAAGGGGCAGAGAGATACTTCTTTTGGCCGAGACTCAAAAAGGATGTGGAAGAGTTTGTGCGCAGTTGCTTAGTATGCCAGAAGGTCAAGTTTGACAAGCATAAGGCACAGGGATTGTTACAGCCTTTACCCATACCCACCCACCCCTGGGAAAGTATTGCAATGGATTTCATTTTTGATCTCCCAAGAACACAGAGTGGTCACGATGGTATCTGGACTGTTATTAACAGATTTAGCAAACACGCTCATTTCATTCCAGTGAAGAAAACAGTCAAGCCGGATAACTTAGCGAGACTGTTTGTGGCCCAGATCTTCAGATTACATGGCATGCCTAAGACGATTGTCTCCGACAGAGACCCCAGATTTACGAGTTTGTTTTGGAAGGCAATTTGGGAGAACATTGGCACGCGGTTGCAATTCTCTTCATCGTTCCACCCGCAGACTGATGGGCGATCCGAGATTGCAAATTCAGTGATTCTAGATTTATTGAACTCTTATATCTCATATCAGAAGACTCAATGGGAAAAGTATCTACCTTAGGTGGAATTTGCCTACAATAACACGATACACCACGGGAAGGCGCCATTTGAGATTGTTGAAGGTGCTGCGAAGGTTCCTCCCTTCCTAAGCACGAAAGATAAGATTTTTGAAGCGGATGAATATACGCGAGACTTGGATACGGCTTTTACCAAGGTTCGCGAGACTTTGCAGAAGTCTCAAGAACGACAGAAAAAGGAAACAGATCGCCATCGTCGCACTTGAAATTGAAGGAGGGTGATTAGGTGCTCTTACGTTTTGAGAAGGCACGCCTAAGAAAGAAAAAGGGAAAGGAGAGGCTTTTTCCAAAGCTTAGTATGCAATACTACGGACCTTTCCAGATCACTGAAAAGATAAATGATGTCTCCTTCCGGAGGAAACTGCCAGATACTTGGAGGATTCACAATGCATTTCATGTGAGTCTCTTGAAACCTTTTAAGGGTAATGTGCTTGATGATAGGGAGCCTGATGAGCAACCCGAAGTGGATCTGAACAGATTTTGGCACATAAGGATACGAAGAATGAAGGTAAAGTCCGAAGACGGTTCTTGATTAAGTTCAAGAACTATCCTCCATTGGATGCGAAGTGGATGGAGGAGGAGGACCTAGCAGATACTCCTCAGATTGTGAAACTTTACATTGATGCTTTTGGTTTAGCATAGTCTACTCCAAGTGGACCCCAGAATTCAGCTTGGCCGGAGATCTGGTGCAGTGGGATGCACAAGAGGGGAGTCACTCCGCTCCTTTGTCAATAGATGCCTTGATTTAGATACTAGAATCACTGATGTCTCTTTGAGCTTCAGGGATACTGAAAGCTGACAATATTCTATTGTATGACTTTATGAAATGGAATTCTTGATTATGATACTGATTTGTTCTCGACTTCTTTTAAGTGCAAGAACTGATAGACCAAATGACTGCAACATTTTAGTCTGATTGATCTCGAATAGACATGGTTGCAATAGGGGTTAGTCAATCGGACATCGATGAGGTCCCGATTGGACCTAGATGCAATTGCTAGCTACATTGCCGATAAATCATGGTCTAAGATCCGAATGGATGTTGAATGTCATGTGATGTCCTGTGATGTCTAGTGATGTCCTGTGATGTCGTGTGATGTGACTGTCGATTGGTACATGTGCTAGATGTGTGTTCCTAGTACGTAGGTACTAACAGTCAGTGTCTGCTAAGACGGTTTATGGCTTCTGTCTATTTTGCAGGCGTAATCGAGGGCGATTACAATGGTTTCAAGAGGGGGGTATGTCACAACGCGATGACGTGTCTGCCTAAGAGCATGCAGGAAACCCTAACCCTGATTGCTACTGAAAACCCTAATTCTGCAAACCCTAACCCTAAAATTTGCCAAGAACCCTAACCCTAACCCTAACACTAAAACCTGTCCTAAACCTAACCCTAACCCTAGCAACAAAAAAGCAGATTTCTGAAAAATGCGTTGGCAAGCTGACCTGTCACCGTACGGAAAAAGCAAGCTTTTCAGCCCTCCAAGGGACGCAATTGGTGCTTTTTCTCTGCGCTTTGGCAAGGGGAGAGAGAGAGAGAGAGAGAGAGAGAGAGAGAGATTACTTGCTTTATTTTTATGAAACTCTCTTGTGAGAGAGAGAGAGAGAATTTTTAGCTTTTGATTTGGAAGCTTTTGGGGCTCTGCTTTTCGGCATCCCTTGTAAAACTTTAAATAAGTGGTTTAGGGCTCACTCTGTAGAGCATCTGGACACAGAGTCTGAGAGTGAAACCCTAACCGCTCTCTTGTACTTTGACATTGATTCATACATAAAGAAATACCGAAAGCGGCGCCAGTCTTTGGGGCCAATATCTCTCGACACGGAAATCCACCGGGCCAATGCAAATCTATTGTGATCTGTGAATTGTTTTGAAGTGGTTATTTGGTGCTGTTGTGATTGATTCTTGACTTGGAGTGTCCAAGTCTGTTACACGATCTATCCAAGATAGATTCACTCCTCCCACTCTGCGGTCCAAGCGAGAAAAGGCCAGGGTGGAAACGGAGGCCAAAATGAGCCCGAATCAGAAGTCTGAGAAAGCGAAATCGGAGAAAGTGAAATCAGAGAAATGTTGCACTTGATGTGAAAATTGCCCGAAAAGAGGAGAAGGAAAGCGAGAACAACACGTGCTATATAGCACAAACCGTAGAAGACCGTAAGGACCTATTATGCAGATAACGGCATGGACATAATTTTTGCACAAAATGACGAAAGAGCCTACGTAGTATTGCCTGTAGTGGAAACGGAGGCCAAAATGAGCCCGAATCAAAAATCTGCGAAAGTGAAATCGGAAAAACTGAAATCCGAGAAAGCGAGCACACGTGTGATGGAGCTGCTGGCGACTAAGCCTGGGAGGACGCAAGCTGCTCTCATACCAAGTGTTGGAATTAGGGTTGCAGGAAAACACACACAACTTGGAGAAGATGTCACATAGTGATGACGTGGCTGCCCTAAACCCCTAAACCTAAATGCAGGGAAACAGAAACCCTAATTTCTGCCAAAAACCCTAATTTTGTCCTAACCCTAACCCTAAAAATCTGGAACCCTAATTCTGCCAAAAAAAAACGTAACCCTAATTGCTGACGTGGCACTGCCGTACTACTGACGTGGCACTCCCGTAAAAAAGCGGCGCAGTTTCCGGCAACAAAAAGCAAGGCAGATTTGCGTGGAGTTTGCTTTTTACTGGCTACGCAAGTTGAGAGAGAGAAAGAGAGGGAAGCTCTTTTTGCTTTTGCTTTATTGAGGCTCAAGAGAGCTTGAGAGAGAGAAAACCCCTTTATGCTTTACTTTACAAGCAAGAGAGAAAGAGCCTTTACTTTATTTTTAGGCTTTTGATTTTTTCAGCTTTTGGGGCTCTGCTTTTGGCATCCCTTGTATCGTTAAATACGTGGGTAAGCCACTCACAACTCAAAGCATCTGAATGTAGAGTCTGAGTGTGAGCGCCTGCCCGCACTCTTGTACTCTGAACACAAATTAATACAAAAAGAAATACCGAAAGGGGCGCCAGTCTTTGGGGCCAATATCTCAAGGCACGGAACTCCGACGGGCTAGTGTTGAATCAATTGTGAACTGTGAACTGTTTTGAAGTGGTTATTTGGTGTTGTCGTGGTAGATTCTTGACTTGGAGTGTCCAAGAGTGTTACAGTGGTATCAGAGCACAGCCAATTTCTCTTCTACGGGAAATTTGATCCCAAATTTTTTTTTCCGCGGCACCTATTGCTTCACGCAAGGATCAATCAACTCCCTCTGCATCCGGAGATGCGGCAAGGGATCACAATGAAGATTCCGGCAAGGAGTATGGCCCGCCTCGGCCTACTCAGGCGGAGCGTCGAGAGATGGAGCGTCGTCGATTGATCGGCGATGCAACAAAGATGATGCTCAATTTTGCGAAGGACCCAAAATTTGCAAAATATATGAGCGAGACTTCTTTTCAGGAAGTGCATGCGTAGTGGCAAAAAACCACAACACCACCCCCAAAACCCACTCTCACTATTTTGTAACTGATTGGTCTCATAGGTCATTTTGGCCTTTTGAAGACGTTAATATAACATTTCATTTCATTTCATTTCTCAAGAAACCTTCTCCTCACAAGAAATGTTCAGAGAAGGAATTAGAAGAGGTGGTTGATGCACGGATTGCTCAGCTTTTTGACGCGCAAAACAAAGCTAAAAAGCACGGCAAAAAGCAGAAGAAAGGCACTGACTTCCCGGGCTATTTGGGTCATCAGTCGACATTTGAAAAGGCAAAGAAACAGAAGAAGCGTGTTCGATTTGAAGGAGTACCCAGTTCTTCTTCTTCTTCTTCTTCTTCTGACAATTCTTCTAGCTCATCTGACTCGAGCGAAGAAGACCGCAAAGGCAAAAAGAGAAGCAAGAAACAACGCTTCGGAAAGGGCAAGAAAAAGGCAAAGAAGTCTAAAACTCGCCCAGTGAGTGACAGTTCTACAGAGGACTCGTCTACAGACAGTTCAGACTCTGACGACAGCAACTTTTATGCAAAGAAGAAGAATTTTTATAAAGCCAACCAATATAACTTTCTGGAAGATAAAAGCAAGAAGGTCCGAGAGTTTAAGGAAGGTGGACACTCAATTAAATTTGACACCTTTTCGGAATATAGAGACGCTTCAAAGGCTTTGTCTTTTGTACAGAAGTTTGACATCGCTTTCGCGGGAGGACGCTACTCAGAGCACTCTAAGATTCGGAGAGCTGCCTCTTACTTTAAGGGGAATGCTCGAACTTGGTGGTCCACGCTTCTTCTAAACAAGACTCCGCCAGTTAAATGGCTGAAATTCAAGAGGCTTTTTATTCTTCTTGGTTGACTCGAGAGTAGGAACGGGATATCGGAACTGCTTGGAACCATCTGCGGATGACCAAGAAAGATACAGTGGACGCTAGAGATTCTGGAGCTCTTTTCTACCCGCCTCTTCATTTAAGAAGATCTCGTTCAAGGAACAGATTGAGCGGTTTACCGTGGGTCTACCTACAAAGATCCGAGATCACTGCTTGGAACAGAAGTCAGCTTCTATTCAGGAGTTGATGAGTCATGCGAAACGGCCCTAGAATGATGGGCGTATATACAATGCACGGGAGAAAAAACCTCCTAGTGAGGGAAAAAATGCCCCGGCCGTCCTAAGTGTGTTCACACACATCACTACCACATGTATATGGTAACACACTAGACATCAGAGGGGGGAAAATGCAGTGTGACTAGGACCAAGCTCTCCTTGAAAACAATTCACAAGGTGTTCATCAAATGTCTTTAGATAGATCTCAGATACTACAGCCATATACACGAGCCATACACATCAAGAGATCATGGGCTGAAACGCAGTTCCTTGCAAACTCAAAGCATTTCACTTTGGAACACATTCCCTCAATTTTTATTAGTGAAAAAACCTTCCTTAAATCTATGGGATTCCTATCAAATTCATAAAATTAAACAATTTTCGTTTTTTAAACACACCCCCAAGATTCCACTGACATACTTACAGAGAATATTATTGAATGCATTGAAAATTGATTTCATAAAAGAAATATGGTGTGAAGGAGAACGCTCCACATTCTCATTGAAAGGACAAAAAAACTCATGCTTTGAATGCTGAAAACAAGAAAGCCCTGGTATCTATGTTGCCAAAGCTTGTCGTTGTTTTGCTGGGCTACATGTATTGAAACTTCGTAAAGAGTAATATTCCCAGAACTTTTGAGGCACATCCAAAACCAGGCCATTGACAAAGGCGACCAAACTAAGAAGCGCAACAATACAACAAATGCAAGTTGTAAATGGCAAACCTTCAAGAAGCAATATCCTAGATACAGATTATTTGCAGAAAATAAGAGAACGTTACCTTTAGAAAAACTTTGGAAAACTTAGAGGGCCACTCCTCTTTATCACTTACTGCAGACCTGAACAAATGCCTTACATTAGACATTTGGATGGACCACCAACATTAGGCTAATGCCTATCCTCTGTGAAAACAATGATGACACAGTTCCCCCTGACACACAATGTTTTGCATTCAAATCCAATTTGCATATCTTCCTTTGCTCTTTTAAAAGCTCATGGTCTCTTTCCAGTAGTGCAGTTTTTTTTTTTAACGAAACTCATAAACAATATCTGTTTAGTAAATCTTTACGACTTAATGACTACAAAAGCGAGACTAACATTAAACACCGCCTTAACTTACAGTGGCCTATTATGTTACTCAATCCGCACATCTCAAAAACTGATTACCGTTTGTATTTGGTAATCTCTTTGCCCTTGATACTGAAAGCCCCTGTCATGCCTGCATTAATAGAAATGTAACTTCAGTGTCTGAGGTTGATCAAGGCGTTCCTTAGACTCATTGCACACCATAGATGGATTGAACTCTTAAACACCAACAAAACCTTAACTACAAGGCCAAAGCCTAAAGTTTAGAACCAACAACTGATAATTCGTACTTCAACAACACTAGCAGCAGGTTGTTTTGTAGCAGGCCCTCTATATGATCCTCTTCATGCTTTTCTGAGCTGTCAGTTACAAAACAACCTGCTGCTAGTGTCGTGGAAGTACGAATTATCTTTTGTTCGTACAGCTCAGAAAAGCATGAAGAGGATCATATAGAGAGCCTCTGTTTGAGAGTGTGCCTCTGTTTTGTGCCAGCACCCACCCACTTCTTGAAAGGACTTGCATTGTTTTATTTTTGAAAGAGATTGCAAAACTTTGATTAGCATTGCGAGCACATAATCAATGCTAGTAATATCAAGAAGACTAAGAACACCGCAATCGAGAACAACTCTCCTTCATTCCTTACCCAAAACCCATAATTGAAGGTCCTCTCAAGGACTTGAGGTTACAAGAACCGAAATTGACCTTCAAAGTTTTGTTTTTTTGATAGTTATAGGGAAATTTACCATATTGTCATACTCTTCTAGGAAGTACTGATTTATCTCCCATAATAAGAGAAGCTGACTTTGTCTTTAGATCTGTCTTCTCTGTACACAGCAAAGCTATTAATCTCTCTTGCTCTCTAAATTCATTCCTCTTTTCAGTTAGAAACAAATGGGTGGTGGCTCAGGGTGTCACAAACTGATGACGTGGCAATCAATGACCAGCTAGATGAGAAAGAGAGAGAACTGCTGAACTGATGATGTGGCAAGACTGAACGGTGGCCAAGATTTTCCGCCGCAAATCACGGGGATGTTGGCATGGCAACCGAGCTGCTTTTTGGGCGGGGTTTATGCTTCACATTATGAGCTTTGGAGGCGCCAGTTCTGTTTTTAGGCACGTATTCTTAACAGAGCTTGCTTTTGAGGGTGCCAGTTTTTGTAGCTTTTGCTTTTAGCCACATTGCCTATAGGAGAGTGCCTTGGAGTCCTCTCGGGCAAATTAGCACATGGTTGCACAGTTGCAAAGAGCAACTCCCCGACACTTCTCCTATGTAACTTCCTGATATAGAAAAGAAGTATTGAAAGGGGCGCCGGATTAGGGGCCAGTGTATCTAGGTAGAGAACTATGCTCTACTGTGTCTCGACTCAAGTTATTTTAAAGTTCAAGTGTTGACCACCTCGCCAATGGCTTGCCGGTTATAGTAGTATTAGTGTGTTGACCGCCTTGCCACTGACTTGCTAGTTACAATGGTATTAGAGCTTCTCTATTACGAAGGAACCGATCCGACTTTTTGCAACACACGCCGTGGATTCAGACAAAGAAATTGACAAGGAACACAACAACAAGGAAAACCTCCAAGCTCATAAGAGTCCAAGACCGCCATCATGGTAGCTTTCCAAACCGCATAGTTGTCTCCATTCAATTGTTGATCCGAGGGAAAGGTAGGGAGTGTAGGTATCTTGATTGGTTGATCACCTACGCCAGAATAGAACTAGGACCAATCTCCCCATTCCTCATTGACAGTGGTCTCACCGCTGCCAATCCCATCCTCATGATGTATGGTGTACTTTGTCACCACGGGCTGAATTGGTTTCAGAATTATCACTCCTCTCCATGGTGTTGAAGAATTTAGGCATGTGATAAGGCTAGATCGAGGTAGAGGTTAAAATCTGAAAATCTGCCCACTACAGCCAAAATCAACCCCAAAAGAGTGAAAAACACAGAAAAAACAGCAAACTGTCACGTGACACATCCAACCCTATGTGTCCGTGGACAAGCTACAGCATGATCAAGGTTAAGTCAGTCCAGTCAGTCTAGATTTAGAAGTGATCTAGCACTTGTGTGAGTCTATTCGTAGACCGTGCATGCCCAGTCACTTAGCATAAATGCATATCCTCTGGTTGCACACAGCATGATCATCAATATTCCCTTCAGAATCCATCAGATTCAATCAGGGGAATTTTCCAGAGCATTTAGCCTATTTTCCCTATTTTTGGTATTTTCACTTATTATTTTTAAGTGACTTCCCAACAAAAGTAGGTAGGGCAATTTTGTTAAGTTAATATATAAGCAAACCCAAGTTAGCACTTTCAGGCAGAAGAGGCAGCAGGAGCACATGCTCAACGGGCATTCTTCTCAGCAAGAACCCTCAAGCGCCAAGCTCCCCCATAGCCTAGCGTTTTTGGATTGGACAACCTCGGCAGTATCCCCCAAAGATCCGGCGTATCAGCATTGCATGTGTCGCCACCAACACAGAGCCCTAGCGTTTTTCCCTTGCAGTCATTGCCAGCAATCCAGGTCCCTGGCGTTTTCTCCCATGATCGCCATCTCCCCCAGATAGCTAGCAGTTTTCACTAACGCTAGAGGAAGGCATCAACGTTTTTGGTTTTCAACCAATCCTCAGCAGAAGCAGATCAGCGTTTTTGGTTTTCAGCCATTTCGCATCAGATGCAGCGGCGTTTTCAGCTTTGAAGACGGTAGCAGATTCAGCACTAGTTGGTTGCAGAAGACCCCCATTTTCAGCCCTCGAAAACGCAGCCAAAACAGTCATTTTCAGCCACCGAAACAGCCCCGAAATTCAGCAGATAAAAGATCACAGATTTCAGCCCTAAAGTCGTCGTCATCATCACCGTCGTCGTCATCGGCATAGTCCCAGATTGCATCAGTCCATTGCATCGTCATTGTACCACTTTGTGCAATCATAAGTAGACCACTCTCGCCGACGAGAGTGGGGCCTTCGGAGGAGGGTTTTACGTCGTCTCTGGTGTCGTATCTCTCCTCTCTCTATCTCTTTCACTTTGTTCGTGATCGTAGCACTTTCCATTACGAACGGAAGGCTCTCCCTTCCATAAGAACTAAAAGGAACCTTGAGCACAGTTTTGGAGCACTCATCTTGAGCAAAGCGCAAACAATCATTCCGCTGCACCTAACACAAACCATCTCTTTTCGTCGCGAAAAAACAGCACCACAAACTCGCACAAATCACCGATCTGATTCGAGAGCACGCCGTGGCTCTGATACCATGTCAAAGGTGCAACGGAAAAGGGTAAATCGGGTGATATACTTGTCTGCAACCGTGAGCAAACCACCTCTCTGTGAGACAGGCAGCCAATAGATCTCGGATCTATCGCCATGGATCTCCTCATCGTCAAGCTCCTACCACGCGCCGCCCACCGAACGAGCACCGAAACACACCACAGCTAGTGGCACACCGAAGAGGGTGTGCACGTTGAGGAAGGGGAGCGCTAGCAAGGGAAGATGAGATTGCAAGGTAAAAACGCTAGAGAAGTTCAGATCGATGTGGATAGAGAAAACGCTAGAGAGAGGAGAGTCGCCGGCACACCCAAAATGCTACTGAATAACATACCAAAAGATTCAAGGGGGGAAGGGGGGTGTAACAGACTTGGTCACTCCAAGTCAAGAATCAATCACGACAGCACCAAATAACCACTTCAAAACAATTCACAGATCACAATAGATTTGCACTGGCCCGGCGGAGTTCCGTGCCTAGAGATATTGGCCCCAAAGACTGGCGCCCCTTTCGGTATTTCTTTATGTATTAAATCAATGTTCAAAGTACAAGAGAGCGGTTAGGGTTTCACTCTCAGACTCTGCGTCCAGATGCTCTGCAGAGTGAGCCCTAAACCACCTATTTAAAGATTACAAGGGATGCCCAAAAGCAGAGCCCCAAAAGCTTCCAGTTCAAAAGCACAATACTCTCACAAGCCCTCTTGAGGCTTTACAGTAACATAAAGCAAAAATCTCTGTCTCTCATGCTCCCTCTCACACACTTGGCGTGGAAAAAGCATCAAAAATTACGTCGCCCAGAGGGTTGCTTTCAGCCCGCAAATTACGGAAATCCGTACTGCTTGCCACGTGGCATTTCAGCCACCTATTTTAGGGTTCCCAGCCACATTAGGGTTTCAGCCAGCAGTTAGGGTTTCCAGCCACATTAGGGTTTCAGCCAGCAGTTAGGGTTTCCAGAAATTAGGGTTTCTGGCAGAAATTAGGGTTTGCAAGAATTAGGGTTTCTGGCAGTTTCTGCTCTCGATAGCCCCGTCATCACTTTGCGACATACCCCCCTCTTGAAAGCATTGTAATCGCCCTCGATTACGCCTACAAAACAGAAAGAAGCCATAAACCGTCTTAGCAGACACTGATTGTTAGTACCTATATACTAGGAACACACATCTAGCACATGTACGAAATCGACAGTCACATCACACGACATCACATGACATTCAACATTCATTCGGATCTTAGACCATGATTTATCGGCAATGTAGCTAGCAATCTCATCTAGGTCCAATCGGGACCTCATCGATGTCCGATTGACTAACCCCTATTGCAACCATGTCTATTTGAGATCGATCAGACCAAAATGCTGCAATCATTTCGTCTATCAGTTTCTGCACTTAAAAGAAGTCAAGAACAAATCAGTATCATAATCAAGAATTCCATTTCATAAAGTCATACAGCACAATACTGTTAGCTTTCAGTATCCCTGAAGCTCATAGAGACATCAGTGACTCTAGTATCTAAATCAAGGCATCTGTTGACAAAGGAGCGGAGTAACTCCCCTCTTGTGCATCCCACTGTACCAGAACTCCGGCCAAGCTGAATTCTGGGTTCCATTTGGAGTAGACTATGCTAAACCAAAAGCATCCAGATAAAGTTTCACAATCTGAGGAGTATCTGCTACTTCCTCCTCCTCCTCCATTCACTTCGCACCCAATGCAGGATAGTTCTTGAACATAACCAAGAACCGCCTTCGGACTTTATCTTTATTCTTCGTATCCTTATGTGCCAAAATCTGTTGAGGAACAAGGATCTCCTCATTTTCTTCCACTTCGGGTTGCTCATCAGGCTCCCCATCGTCAGGCACATCACCCTTAAAAGGTTTCAAGAGACTCACATGAAATGCATTGTGAATCCTCCAAGTATCTGGCAGTTTCAATCGGAAGGAGACATCATTTATCTTTTCAATGATCTGGAAAGGTCCGTAGTGTCGCATACTAAGCTTTGGAAAAAGCCTCTCCTGTCCCTTTTTCTTTCTTAGGCGTGCCTTCTCAAAACGTAAGTAAGAGCACCCAATCATCCTCCTTCAATTTCGAGTCGCGACGATGGCGATCCGCTGCCTTTTTCTGTCGTTCTTGAGACTCATGCAAAGTCTCGCGAACCTTGGTAAAAGCCATATCCAAATCTCGCGTATATTCATCCGCTTCAAAAATCTTATCTTTCGTGCTTAGGAAGGGTGGAACCTTCGAAGCAGCTTCAACAATCTCAAATGGTGCCTTCCCCGTGGAAGAGTGTATCGTGTTATTGTAGGAAAATTCCACCAAAGGTAGGTACTTTTCCCGTAGAGTCTTCTGATCCGAGATATAAGACTTCAATAAATCTAGAACCACTGAATTTGCCCATCAATCTGCGCGTGGAACGATGACGAGAACTGCAACCGCGTGCCAATGTTCTCCCAAATTGCCTTCCAAAACAAACTCGTAAATCTGGGATCTCTGTCGGAGACAATCGTCTCAGGCATGCCATGTAATATGAAGAACTGGGCCACAAACAATCTCGCGTATATTCATCCGCTTCAAAAATCTTATCTTTCGTGCTTAGGAAGGGTGGAACCTTTGCAGCACCTTCAACAATCTCAAATGGTGCCTTCCCCGTGGAAGAGTGTATCGTGTTATTGTAGGCAAATTCCACCAAAGGTAGGTACTTTTCCCGTAGAGTCTTCTGATCCGAGATATAAGACTTCAATAAATCTAGAGCCACTGAATTTGCCCATCAATCTGCGCGTGGAACGATGACGAGAACTGCAACCGCGTGCCAATGTTCTCCCAAATTGCCTTCCAAAACAAACTCGTAAATCTGAGATCTCTGTCGGAGACAATCGTCTCAGGCATGCCATGTAATATGAAGATCTGGGCCACAAACAATCTCGCTAAGTGATACGGCTTGACTGTTTTCTTCACTGGAATGAAATGAGTCTGTTTGCTAAATCTGTCAATAACAGTCCAGATACCATCGTGACCACTCTGTGTTCTCGGGAGATCAAAAATGAAATCCATTGCAATACTTTCCCAGGGGCGGGTGGATATGGGTAAAGGCTGTAACAATCCCTGTGCCTTATGCCTGTCAAACTTGACCTTCTGGCATACTAAGCAACTGTGCACAAACTCTTCCGCATCTTTTTTGAGTCTCGGCCAAAAGAAGTCTCTCTCTACCCCTTTCATGGTGGTAGCAATGCCGCGGTGACCCGTAAAAGGTGGACAATGGCATTCGGTCAATAACCTTTTCCCTCAACGGCTGTGTAACGCACAACATGGTTTTTCACATCAAGTAGCCTTCCCGAATGGAGTATCCTGCTATTGTCTCCCCATCACGTATCCGTGTGAACATATCTGCAAAATCTGTATCTGTGGTATACTGATCGACCATATCCTCGAAGCTCCTATGATGCATCGCGGAAATAGCCAGAACCAACAGCTTCCGAGACAAAGCATCTGCCACCACATTCTTTTGTCCCTGCACATGGACAATCTGGAAGTGAAACTGTGACAAGATGTTCGTCCACCGCATTTGCTTTTCTGAAAGGTGCTTCTATGACAAGAAGTAGCACAAACTCTGATGGTCTCTAAAGACAATAAAATCCTCTCCGAGTAGGTAATGCCGCCACTGAGTAAGAGCATGGATAACCGCCAAAAGCTCTTTCTCATAAATCTGTGTTGTCATCTCCGGCTTAGAGAACAATCGGCTCTCGTAAGCAATGACATGGCCTTCCTGCATTAAGACCGCACCCAGACTACGACCACAAGCATCACAATATACTTCAAATGACTTCTGCAAGTCCGGCAAAGTCAAAACTGGTCACGTAGTCAATTTCTCTTTCAATGTCTGAAAGGCACTCACCTCTGTGGATCCCCACGAGAAAGAGACTCCTTTCTGTGTCAAGATATGCAAAGGGGAAGCTGAAACCAGCCCGTGGTGGGGCGGTAGGCGTTGGCTTTCACCCGAAATTCTTTACTTTAGACACACTGAAACCGGCCTGTTTAATCCAAAAAGGGCGGTAGACTGTACACTTAAACCTTATTTGCTTTCACCCATTTAATTTGTCGCCCACTTTACCTGTAATTTCAAGACACAACAAAGGGGAAAGGGATACAGCCTGCTAGATTGCACCTCTATGAGAAGACCGACACCAGACTGGCCCCTAAATTAGGCGCCCCTTTCGGTATTTCTTTACTCTTTAACAGAGGGAATAAAAGCTGTGGTTCCCTACAAGCTGCCCCGCACAATCTTGGCTGAATTTCAGCTGTTTTGGCCTGATTTCCGCAACATAACTGTACTAGGACCCTTCACAGTCAATATTCCCACGCATTGGATGACTTTCCCGACACATACGGACCTTAGCAAAACCTGGCGAGAATCTGCAGCACGATGAATTCTGTTTTCTGTCCCGAAAATGCGCCAGATCACTTGTACAGCGGTCCCCTTGCGTCCCCGAACCTCCTGGGCGTATCAGGGTCCGTTTAAGGCCAAAACCCTAAACCTGCAAAAATACACAGCAGGCTGTAATTCACTGTTTCAGGCTCCGTTTTGCGTGCCGGTTGCATCCGTAGCAAGTCCTCGAGCTCTTGCACCTGTAGGGCTACTTGCCCTTTGAATCGGACGAGATTTCGCACGTGAAATCTCTCCGAATCACCTGTACCTGCGGGGGATTAGCCGCTAGCTAATCCAGTACCTATGCAAGAAGCTCTGCCTCGGCAATCGCGCATGAACGCACACAACTGTACATTGGTCAAATGAAAAGCCCACTAGAGGGACATAACATACTGCCATAGGGGAGAGAGAGGGTAGTGCGTAACGTGCAGGGCATCACTCCTGGCACCGCACTGTACATAAGAGCGAAAGCAAGCACTCCATAGCTCTTAACCTGTGACAGCCTCAAAATGAGCCCCTCTCCTCTCTAAAATCAGCGCCTCCTCTTCCTGCATGAGGAAAGTGCACAGAAATGTGCCATTTGGCACATTTACAAGCCATTTGCCGTTTCGGGGTTGCCGCCTAAGAATCTCCCGACCGGTTGCCCAATTGACTTCATTGCAGAGTAATAAAATGTTCCCGAAATAGCAGTTCCCTAAATTTTAGGAGATGCTACCATTGTATCTTTCTAGGTTATCCGACCCTCTTTGTACACTGCAGCCACACCAAGAAATGAAATGTAGCCTCTTTAGCAAAGGATTCCACTTTGGCTATTCAATGACCCCACTTTGCCTAACCATAGTCATTGTCCAACCTTAGTGCTCTCTTGCCCTCAGGCCTGGACTCCCTCTGAATAATTCCACACTAGCTATGCAATGCAGGGCAGTTAGATTTCCCGAGGGGTGTTTCCAAAAAGTGAAACTAAATAAATAATAAGAAAGAAATCAACAAAAAGGATAGATAGTAGTCACACGCTGGTGACATACCCCCCTCTTGAAATCTCAAACGTCCTCGTTTGCATCTATGTCGTACATGCTTACAGTCAACACTGGTGTATTCAACACCTCTCGACACATGTACTACACATACATGCTCACAGTCAACACTAGTGTATTCAACACCTCGTCGACACAGGTATTGCCTGCGTGTGAACCCTGTCCCAATGACATAGTGGTAGCTTCGCACTCTGCCATTGCTTTGAGTCATTAACTTTCCAATGACAAAATGGTAGCTACGCATTTTGCCACCGTCTTTTAGTACACGTTGGATCCAGTAACACTTTCAAGCATACCCAAACCGACAATTTAAGAATGCAGTTACACATGTATCCTTTAATACAAGCAATTACTGTATCCTTGACAAAGTGACAAGAAATACTCACTTCTATAGCACTAACCACACTTTTGGACATTCCTTAAGAGCAATTGCCAAACTGACAATCTGTACAGCTCTAATACTCATGTAACATGTACTTGATTTGAGCTCACTTTAAATACCATGTACATCATTTGTTTCAGAAGCCATTGTCACACTGACAATCCCTGTAGCTTTGAAACTGAAGGGGTCAAGGTAGATTGCAAATCGAAGGCTTCAAGGTAAAGTGATAACACAGTTGGTGACTCTGCAAGTTCACCTTCTTCCATCCACTTAGCATCCATTGGAGGATAGTTTCTGAACTTCACCACGTAACACCTAGCAACCTTGCCTTTCACTTTTCTTTCTTAATGTGCCAAAATCTGTTCCGGGACAAAGATCTCGTCAAGTTCCTCGACTTCCGGCTGATCTTTAGCTGGCATATCTTCTGGCACATCACCCACATAGGGTCTGAGAAGACTCACATGAAACGCATTGTGAATCTTCCAACTCTCAGGCAATTTCAGCCTTTATGCAACATCATTGATTATGTCACATACTTGAAAAGGCCCATAGTAACGCATGCTGATCTTTGGAAATAGTTTTTACTTGCCCTTCATCTTCTTTAACCTTGCCTTTTCAAAGCGTAGAAGCACCAATCACCAAGTGAAAATACCACTTCACAACGGTGACGATGAGCTGCTTTCTTTTGCTTTGCCTGAGTCTTTTCTAAGGCCACTTTGACCTTCTTGTACATTTCATCCATGTCCTAAACATACTTATCTGCTTCAAATATCTTGTCCTTTGTAAGCAGTTTGGGAGGAACTTTCTTGCCACCTTCAACTATCTCAAAAGGTGCCTTGCCAGTTGATGAATGCACTGTATTATTGTATGCATACTCCACCAATGGCAAATATTGCTCCCACTTTCCTTTATGCTGTGACACATAGCACTTCAACAGATCTAGGACAGTAGAATTTGCCTCTTCTAACTGCCCATCTGTTTGAGGATGAAATGACGAAGAGAATTTGAGCGTGGTGCCCATATTCTCAAACAAGCCTCTCCAGAACAAACTTGTCATGCGTGGATCACGGTCGCTAACAATCGATTGTGGCATGCCATGATACTTGAAAATATTGCTCATAAACAAGCGTGCCATCTGATCTGGCTCGATCTTCTTCCTGACAGGAATAAAATGAGCCTATTTGCTGAATCTGCAAATGATGGTCCAAATACCATCGTTTCTTGTCTGCGCTCTCGGAAGATCAAAGATAAAATCCATAGCAATACTTTTCCATGGTTTATCTGGAATAGGTAGTGGTTGCAATAACCTTGGCGCCTTTTGCCTGTCAAACTTGACCTTCTGGCATATTAGGCATTCTCGCACAAAGGCATCCACATCTCTTCTCAATGTAGGTCAGTAGAAGAATGTCTCAACCGCTTTAACTGTAGCATCGATACCACAATGCCCTGCATACGGTGGGACATGACTCTCTTGCATAACTTTGCGTCACAATGGCTATGTGACACACAATCTGCCATGCATCATCATGAACCCATCTTTGAGAAGATAGTGTTCATGACGTTGTCCATCCATTAGCTGCTCGAAGATCCTTGCAAAATCTTCATCATTTGCATATTGTTCCCTCATATCAACAAGTTCATGATGATAAGGAATTGACACAGCTGAAATTTGTGGCTTCCTTAACAAGGCATCAGCCACAACGTTCTTCTTGCCTTCCACATGCACAATCTGAAAATGGAACATGGACAACATATTTGCCAATCCCATATGCTTCTCAGATAACTTTACCTGTGTTAAGAAGTACTGCAAGGTCTGATGATCCGTTTGGACAACGAAATCTGCACCTAGCAGGTAGTGTTTCCAACTTACGAGCGCATGAATGACGGCCTGCAATTCTTTTTCATAGACTTGCATAGTCTTTTCTGGCCCTTGCAAGATTCTACTCTCATAGGCTACTACCCTGCCATCTTGCATTAGCACTACACCAATGCTACTACCACAGGCGTCACACTGGACCACAAATGACTTCCTAAGATCTGGCAACACAATGACTGGATCTGAAGTCATCTTTTCCTTTAAGAGATTAAAAGCTGAAATCTCTTTCTGTGTCCATCTAAAGGTGACTGCCTTCTCTTGAAGAGCATGTAAAGGTGAAGCAATCTCAGCGAAATTTCGGATAAACCTTCTGTAATAGGAGCATAGTCCCAAGAAGCTTCGGACATCGTGCACCGTCTTCAAATCTGGCCATGACTTGATCGCTTCAACTTTTGCAGGATCCATTCTGACACAATCCTTTGAAATCTCTTTCTGTGTCCATCTAAAGGTGACTGCCTTCTTTTGAAGAGCATGTAAAGGTGAAGCAATCTCAACGATATTTCGGATAAACCTTCTGTAATAGGAGCATAGTCCCAAGAAGCTTCGGACATCGTGCACCGTCTTCACATCTGGCCATGACTTGATCGCTTCAACTTTTCCAGGATCCATTTTGACACCATCCTTTGAGACAATGTGTCCCAGAAAGTGAATCTCTTCCAGAAAAAATTCACTTTTCTTTGCATTGATGAGCAACCTATGATTGCGTAGCTCTTTGAATACAATGGCCAAGTGATGCCTGTGCTCCTCTTCATTCTGTGAGTAGACTATCATGTCATCAAAAAATGTACCAACAAACTGCTGGTGTGGACGAAAATTCTGTCCATCATCCTATTTAACGTAGCAGGAGCATTTGTGAGACCAAAGGGCATCACTAGAAATTCGTAAAGGCCAAACGTTGTTCTAAAAGCAGTCTTGTGCACATCCTCTGATCTAATGCAGATCTGATGGTACCGACTCTTTAGATCTATCCTGCTAAACATAGCTGCTCCTTCTAATTTGTCCAGACTATCATCAATTCTAGGTATAGGGAACCTATTCTTGATGGTATTCTTGTTCAATGCACGGTAGTCGATACACATACGCCATGAGCCATCCTTTTTCTGCACCAACAACACTGGAGAACAGAATGGAGATGAACTGGGCTGAATCAGCCCCTTTTCTAACAGCTCCTCTACTTGGCTCATTATCTCTTTCTGCTGAGCCGCACTAACCCTGTACGGAGGCTTATTTGGTGGGCTACTGCCTGGCACCAAATCTATCGCATGGTCCTCGGGTCTCTCTGGCAGTAATTGAGACGGTAATGAATCGGAAAAACAGTCACTATACTGTTGTAAAAACATTGACCTTTCTTTATCTAACACAGATAAATTTGATTCATCACAATCTGACACTTCACGTGCAAAAACCAAGTACGCAAAAAGATGCTTTTTCATTACAGAAGTAATAGCAGAAGCTGATACAGTGGGAATAGACTCCCCTTTAAGCTTTACATCCAGAAGGTGAGTCTTTCCCCTACTCTGTACAGTGATCTTTTTGTTGAAGGCATCCATGATTCCCTGTACACGAAACAACCAAGGAATACCTAGCAACACATAACATCCGTCCAGTGGCATGATGTAAAATTCTTCAATATCTACATAGGACTGGATATGTAGGCGCAACTTTCCGATGATAGGTGTCACAGCCTCTGTATGGCCAGGACATGCCAAACCTGCCTTTGCTGTATACCCCATCTCTTCGGGTATGATTGCCAACTTTGAAGCCAATTCTGGGAAAATGAAGTTGGCTTTGGCACCTGGATCAAAGAAGATAAGCACTGTTTGATCCCTGACCTTTCCCCATGCTCTACAAAGCTCATTTGCATCTGAATTTGGCTTGTCGCCCACCATATCTGGCACTAGACCAGCCATGGGCCTCTTTCCTTTCATGTCCTCCTTGTCTTCAGAATCAGCTGGCCTTTTCTTTTGAGGACAATTGTAAGCAATGTGGCCAGGCTGCTCACAGATAAAACATTTGTTCTCTAACCTCAGGACCTTCTTTTGCTCTTCCGACTTGCGAGGAAAACGTCTTTTCCATTTCTTTGCTGGTCCCTTTTCTAATTCAGCCGTAGCTTTGCCTTTCCCTGCGTTGGCTGGCTCCTGAGTCCCTTTAGGAACCTCCTTGGGAACGTACTTCTTCGCTGAATTTTTCTTGGTTGATCCTTCCTTGACGCCAGTATTAAATTCACAATATTCTCCCTTGAGCAAACCATTGCGAGTGTTTTCTACCTCGATGAGCTGCGTCAAAGTAGTGACTTTGGTCTTCGTGCAATACTTTCTCAATCCTTTGGGTAGGCCACAACAGTATTTTTCAATCTGTTCTGTCAATGGCACAAACCCATAGGAAGTTACTGGAAGTAGAGCTTTCCAAAACTTCCGATTGTAGTCATCCAGATTCTTGTAAGTGGCAGCATTAAGTTGGTGCCATTCTGTCATGACATCTGCTTCAAAGTCATCAGATAACCATGCTGCTGCAAAAATCTACTTGAAGTAAATCCATGTGGACGGAGCTTCCCCTTGAAGCAATAAAGTTATCCACCATTGTCCCACATTCCCTGTCAAGAAAGTGGCTGCCTTGCGGACCTTTGAAGCCTCTGTAAAGTTTCCCCCTTCATAGGCCTTGTCAAACTACTGGAGGAATGAGAGAGCCTTCTTCCTGTCATCAAACCCTGTAAAGGTCGTGAATGTCACACCTTTGCCACCTTTTTTGTACGGAGTTGGCCTCTCTAGCGGCGTTAAGTTGTCATATGGAAGTGACTGAAACATGGGAACACTATTAGGGTTCATTTGTGTTCCTTGACCGCTATTAAGTTGACCTGGAAATGCCATATTTGGCTGTTGATTTGTAATTCCAACCATACCAAAATTTGTCTGTGGCATCCCAAATTGGCCTTGAATGGTTTGAAACCCTGGTAGCATGCCCGTGACACCATACATGGGGTTAGGCATCATTGTTTGAGCACCCCCAAACACTGTTCCTGGCGTGTAAAACTGATTTCCAGGTGTATGACCGGCCATGCTCTGGAATACCGATCCACCTCCAAAATAGCCAGGGTGTACTGAAGGTGGTGGGAAGACTTGTTGCATAGCCTGTAGGTTGCTTCCCTACCCATTAGAACCAGCTATAGGCAGTTGAAAGGTGGCTGGCTGAACTGGTACAGCTTGAAAGACTCTGCTATAGCTGGAAGCGTAGAGCGCCCTGCAAAATACTCAAAATAGCGCATAGCAAGACATAAACGAATAAATCTACGTACCTGTCGACTCGCACAAATCCATAATCGAGCACAATACGAACAGAGAGAGACAGAGAGCGAGAGAGATTGAGAGAGCACGTGCAGGCGCACCTCCTAGAGTGGAGTGCTACGCCAGCACGTCGAGAGGGGAGAGAGGAGAGGAGAGAAGAGCAACGCAGACACTGGGTGCAATCTCCCCCCGTGCAAGAGTGACCATTTCCCTCTTGGCATTTCAGCCACCTGTTCTTGCACCTTAGGCACAGGTTGTGGAGACTGCATGTTCTCCGTCAAGTGTACAGGTGTTTCCATTGACTCTGCAGTATGAATCACCTGTGCTTGAGCCTTAACAGGCTTTTGAATATGATCCAGTGACCCAACTTGCTGAGACGGAAAAGGAGGTTGCAGAAAGGCTAAAAACCTCGGGTTCTGCATTACTTGTGTGAACATAGCCACAGCAGTAGCCAACTGGGTCCTAAATATATCATCATCCGTCTGTGGTGGTCTTGAAGACTTACCCACTTCATGTGTCTTTTGACCCTGTGAGGAGGAAACCTCTTCAGTCACATCATCTAGTCTACTTGCAATTCTCTATGTCTGGTCTATGATCCCCTGTGTCTTCAAGCCCAAACTCACCAAGGCTCACTTCTATAGGAAAAAGTGATTTAATCCCGACGATGGAACCATGAAACCAGCATGTTTAATCCAAAAAGGGCGGTAGACTGTACACTTAAACCTTATTTGCTTTCACCCATTTAATTTGTCGCCCACTTTACCTGTAATTTCAAGACACAACAAAGGGGAAAGGGATACAGCCTGCTAGATTGCACCTCTATGAGAAGACCGACACCAGACTGGCCCCTAAATTAGGCGCCCCTTTCGGTATTTCTTTACACTTTAACAGAGGGCATAAAAGCTGTGGTTCCCTACAAGCTGCCCCGCACAATCTTGGCTGAATTTCAACTGTTCTGGCCTGATTTCGGCAACATAACTGTACTAGGACCCTTCACAGTCAGTATTCCCACGCATTGGATGACTTTCCCGACGCATACGGACCTTAGCAAAACCTCGCGAGAATCTGCAGCATGCTGAATTCTCTGTTTTCTGCCCCAAAAATGCTCCAAATCACTTGTACAACGGTACCCTTGCATCCCCGAGCCTCCTAGGGGTATTAGGGTCCGTTTAGGGCCAAAACCCTAAACCTGCAAAAATACACAGTAGGCTGTAATTCACTGTTTCAGGCTCCGTTTTGCGTGCCGGTCGCATCCTTAGCAAGTCCTCGAGCTCCCGCACCTATAGGGCTACTTGCCCTTTGAATCGGACGAGATTTCGCACGTGAAACCTCTCCGAATCACCTGTACTTGCAGGGGATTAGCCGCTAGCTAATCTAGTACCTGTGCAAGAGGCTCTTGCCTTGACAATCGCGCATGAACCCACACAACTGTACATTGGTCAAAAAAAAAGCCCACTAGAGGGACATAACATACTGCCATAGGGGAGAGAGAGGGCAGTGTGTAGCGTGCAAGGCATCACTCCTGGCACCGCACTGTATATAAGAGGGAAAGCAAGCACTCCATAGCTCTTAACCTGTGACAGCCTAAAAATGAGCCCCTCTCCTCTCTAAAATCAGCGCCCCCTCTTCATGCATGAGGAAAATGCACAGAAATGTGCCACTTGGCACATTTACAGGCCATTTTCCGTTTCAGGGTTGCCGCCTAAAAATCTCCCGACAGGTTGCCCAGTTGACTTCACTGCAGAGTAATAAAATGTTCCCCTTGTCATTCCGGAGGTAATGACGCGAACACATTTTCAGGTCCCAAAATAGCAGTTCCCTAAATTTTAGGAGATGTTGCCATTGTATCTTTCTAGGTTATCCAACCCTCTTTGTACACTGCAGCCACACCAAGAACTGAAATGTAGCCTCTGTAGCAAAGGATTCCACTTTAGCTAGTCAATGACCCCACTTTAGCTAGTCAATGACCCCACTTTGGCTAACCATAGTCCTTGTCCAACCTTAGTGCTCTCTTGCCCTCAGGCCTGGACTCCCTCTAAACAGTTCCACACTAGCTATGCAATGCAGGGCAGTTAGATTTCCCGAGGGGTGTTTCCAAAAAGTGAAAGTAAATAAATAATAAGAAAGAAATCAACAAAAAGGATCGATAGTAGTCACACGCTGGTGACACACACACACAGAGCACTTTGCAAAGGTAAACTGCAACGGGGATTAACACTTGAATACACACACGGCTCGGAAGCTAGAATGCTCCGAGCAGACGCCGACAACCTGTAGGCCCCAAAATTGCCGCCCCTTTCGATATTTCTTTATTCTTTGAGAGGATAAATTTACAAAGTCGAGTCCTGGGAATCCTTTGTCTATATCCAACTAGATACCACTTGATTTGGCCAAATTTCGGCAACGTAAAAACCCCAAAACCAATTCCCTTGCTTGAACTCACTTCCACTAGCATAAACCCTCTGATTCCTCCCCAAAAACAATAAATAGAGCACGCTGTATTTACTGGTTTTTGCCCTGTTTTCAGCCCCAAACAGTCCCCTAACTATCCTCTGCCAGTGGGGCCCTTTTCCCAATGGTTCTGGCGTCCATACGGCTGAAAAACAGTCAATTTTCTGCGCATACACGGCGCTGAATACGCACCTGTACGGTGAGGTTATGACCCTCACCGGTGCCTGCTTTGGAGTAGCAATTAGCTACCCCTGTTCCTCCTCAAGGAGGCTCTTGCCTTAGCACAAAAGCATGAACCCACACAGCTCTACAACAGTCAAATGAAGAGCCCTCTTGTGGGGCATCACACAACTGCACGTAGGGGGGGGAGAGAGCAGTCTATAGCGTGCAAGGCATCACTCCTAGCACCACACTGTACATGAGAGGGAAAGAAAGCACTCCATAGCTCTTGACCTATGACAGGTTCTCAATGAAGCGCCCCCCCCAGCATAAATCGAGCGCCCCCTCCTCTGCCCTTGACCTGTAATGCATCTGTGAACAAATAGTTGCAAAAAGCCGAGGAATTTCCATGGCTGCCAAAACCTGCGTATCGCTGAAAACGCAGCAAAACAGCCCTGTAAGCACGCATCTGACGCCTTCCAATGCTGAAAATGACCTCCTTGGACCTAGGCAAAGTCATGGGAAGCTCAAAACTGGAGAGAAATGGCTGAAAATCAGAGTTAACAGCGTCCAAAACTGCTCCAAAAAGTCAGTTACGAGTTCTCTTCTCCCAAACTTGGTAAATTGGCCAACAAGTACCACTTGGCACTCATACATGCAATTTTTCTCCGCATTGGGCTTCCTGCTTCAAAATCTCTCAACTAGTGCATCAGTTGACTTTGCAACAGAGTTGTAAAAAGTTCCCCTTGTCATTCTGAAGTTAATGACGCGAATAGATTTCGTGGCCCAAAATAGCAGTTCCCTAAATTTTAGGAGATGCTTCCGTTAGGCTCTCACTAGTCTTCTGACCATCTATCCTCATTGGGACCGCATCCAAAAGTGCAATGTGGCCTAACTATCGGATACTTTCTGTTGGTGATCCCACCTTGACTTTATGCCTTTATTGAGTTCACTTCCTAGTATCCACAAACTTGCTAAGTGCAACGGGGGGACCTACATGATCTTGAACTGAGCCTAGACATCTTTTACTTTACGAGTTCCAGTGACGACCAACTTCTCGTCTGCGGGCGAAACTACCGTTCACATTGGCCATACAATGTCCGACCATTTGCAGCTTCAAAAAGAGGGTCTCAAAAATAAAACAAAAATCATTGGAAAAAAACCAACAACTAAGGTTAGCAGTTGCCACGTCCTCGTGACAGAAGCAACCTTTGCAAACTTTCGTATGAACCGCCTGTAGTACGAACACGGTCCCAAGAAGCTTCTAAGTTCATGGACATTCTTCAAATCGGGCCAATCACGTATGGTCTGTATCTTGGCCAAATCCATTTGAACTCCTACTGCTGAGACAATGTGTCCCAAAAAGTGTATCTCTGGTTGAAAAAATTCACTTTTCTTTGCATTAATCACTAACTTGTGATCTCGTAATATCACGTGACACATCCCAACCCTATGTGTCCGTGGACAAGCTACACCACATCAGGGTTCAGTCAGTTCAGTCAAGTCTAGATTAGCAGTGATCTGGCACTTTTGTGAGTCTATTCGTAGACCATGCATGCCCAGTCACTTAGCATAGATGCATATCCTCCGGTTGCACACAGCATGATCATCGGAATTCCCATCAGAATCCATTAGCATCAATTAGGGAAATTTTCCAGTGCATTTAGCCTATTTTCCTATTTTTGGTTATTTTCACTTATTATTTTTAAGTGACTTTCCAACAAAAGTAGGTAGGGCAATTTTGCTAAGTTTGTATATAAGCAAACCCAGGTTAGCACTAAATGGCAGAAGAGGCAACGGGAGCTCCCGCTCAACAGGCACCTTCTCAGCAAGAACCCATCAGAACCCTTGGTGTTTTGGTGTTCCCTCATCGCCGCAGATACCCTTAGCGTTTTTGGATTCCATCAGCACCTCCAGTTGCCTAGCGTTTTTGCTAGAACCACCCAGATCTGCCAGCGTGTTGGATTTTCAGCATTAGGTGAACAAGAGAAGCCAGCGTTTTTGGTTTCCAGCCCTTATCGCAGCAGATGCAACAGCGTTTTCAGCTTTGAAGACGGTAGCAGATTCAGCCCTAGTTGGTTGCAAAAGATAGCCATTTTCAGCCCATGAAAACGTAGCCAAAACAGTCATTTTCAGCCACCGAAACAGCCCCGAAATTCAGCAGTTAGAAGAACACAGATTTCAGCCCTACAGTCGTCGTCATCACCGTCGTTGTCACCGGCATAGTCCCAGGTTGCATCAGTCCATCGCATCGTCATTGTACCACTTTGTGCAATCATAAGTAGACGACTCTTGTCGACGAGAGTGGAGCCTTCGGAGGAGGGTTTTACAACGTCTCTGGTGTCGTATCTCTCTTCTCTCTCTATCTCTCAGTCTCATACACTTGCACGCACAGTGTCCATTCACTTTGTTTGTGACCATAGCACTTTCTCATTAAGAACGGAAGGCTCTCCCTTCCATAAGAACAAAAGGAACCTTGAGCACAATTCAGAGCACTCATCTTGAGCAAAGCGCAAACAATCATTCCGTTGCACCTAGCATTGGTATCAAAGCTTTGGCAGTGTTCTGTATCACTCAAGGAAAGAACCACAAGAATTTTTTTGCTTGTTGAGGTCACACGAACCCAAGTTCGCTTGGGCGTGTCGATTCCTAATCGTGTTTTTGAAGAGTGACAGGAATCCCAGGAAAGAAGGGCGTGTCCAACCTCCCCTTGTGTCTCTTTTCACTCATTGAGAGCGGACCGTGCACTTAGCGGCCGGCCAATTGACGTGAGGTGGGAAAAAGCAACCTTGGTGTGAGCGCAAGGGGTGCGCCCGCAAAAAGGAGTAGAACTCGGGTGAAGAGAAGATCCTTCTCAAACGCAGTTTGCGAGCGAAGAAAACCTCGAAAACCTCAAGAACCAAGAACCCAAGTTCCTCGTGAACTTAAGAACCCAAGATCCCAAGAACCCACAAGAACCCACGACTTCAGAAGGGTCGTCACTCAAAGCAGAATGGATACTTCGCTTGGAGGTGATGAGCATGAGAGAGGCGAAGAATTTTCCCCACCGGGAGGTTTTTCTGACCCTTCCCCATCTACGACAAGGACTGCACTAACTCCTATGGAGGCTTTCGACAAGAGGATGATGGACAGGAAGTTAGAAAGCAAAGAAAGAATCGCAGCCATAGAGCGTAAGTACCAAGAAAGAATGGCAGCCACAGCGCGTAAGAGCGAGCAAGCACGCTTGGCAGCCAAAGCAAGAGAAGAAAAATTTGATCGCGAGAACAAAGAAAGAGAAGCAAAATTTGTTCGCGAGAACAAAGCAATACAAGCAGAATTTGTTCGCGAGAACAAAGCAAGAATGCAAGAGATGTTGCGACTCTTTTCTCACGTGCCGGCACCGATGCAAGAAATTCGGGAAAAGGAGACTCTCTCAGTCTCTTCTTCTCCAAAGCATGATACACAGGATTTGCATGATTGTGTGAAGCATGATAATGATTTGATTGACAATGACTTGCATGATGTTTTGAACGACAATGATAAGCACAATGATGAGCATGATGACAACCATGATGAGTTGCATGAAGATAATGTGATTGTTCACAAGGATGATGTTTTAGTAGATGCTTTTTCTTGCGAAGCTAACCTCGTTGTAGATTCGATCAATCACGAAGAACCGATCTTGGCTTTCGAGTCGAGATCCACAGATCCCCCACAAGAAGAGTCGATAGATCTAGAAGAACCGATCTTGACTTTCGAGCCTAGGTCCAAAGAACCCTCACAGGAAGTATTATGTGTTCGCATGATTGACACCCACACATTGTTCGAATGTTTCATTCGTGATCGTTTCCTGTATTTTAGTCAGCGTCATTATGTGATCCCTTTTCCTATGCATGACATATTGTATGTTGAGCACGTTTCTCTCATGAATGAGCACGAATGTATGCGGATTGTTCATGAAAAGCGGAAAAGTATGTATGTAAGGAAGTCACATTCGATGTCTCTTCCTTGGCATGACACATTTGTAGAAAGAGCACATGAAAGTATGAGCATCACGCATGGGCATTTCCGTTGTGAATTGCCACAGTTGATTGCTCTAGATCAAAAGAGAAAGATTCGATCTCATTGTTTGCGTGTGTGTGGTGAACGGTTTAGCACTCTGTCTCTTTGTTCATCTACATTGCATGCACAGTCTTTGAGGAAGACAAGATTTTTTCCACTCACTTTACATGGAATGGGTATGTTCATGGTTTTGTGTTGGAAATGGTTTCAATAATTTTTAGCCATCGAGATTCTTGAAGAAGAAAGAAGCAAGTCTCTAGACGAAGTTGAAGCATTGAAGGAGCCACAGAAGACTTTGTGTCGCTTTCGGCGCAGCCCAAAGAAGCAAGCGTTGCAGACCTTTATGAAGTTCAAGTACCGCACAACCCACACATCAGAGTGGACCGGTGAAGAGTCCCTTCCAGCATTCCGGATGCTATTGGCGATCTCCCTCGACACCATACAGTTCGGTATCAGTACCTCACTTTGAAAAGGAAGCGATGTCACGTGACACATCCCAACCCTATGTGTCCATGGACAAGCTACACCACAGCAGGGTTCAGTAAGTTCAGTCAAGTCTAGATTAGCAGTGATCTGGCACTTTTGTGAGTCTATTCGTAGACCATGCATGCCCAGTCACTTAGCATAGATGCATATCCTCCGGTTGCACACAGCATGATCATCGGAATTCCCATCAGAATCCATTAGCATCAGTTAGGGGAATTTTCCAGTGCATTTAGCCTATTTTCCTATTTTTGGTTATTTTCATTTATTATTTTTAAGTGACTTTCCAACAAAAGTAGGTAGGGCAATTTTGCTAAGTTTGTATATAAGCAAACCCAAGTTAGCACTAAATGGCAGAAGAGGCAACGGGAGCTCCCGCTCAACAGGCACCTTCTCAGCAAGAACCCATCAGTTTTTGGATTCCATCAGCACCTCCAGTTGCCTAGCGTTTTTGCTAGAACCACCCAGATCTGCCAACGTTTTGGATTTTCAGCATTAGGTGAACAAGACAAGCCAGCGTTTTACAAACGCTACAGCAGCCCCAGCGTTTTTGGTTTTCAGCGCTTATCGCAACAGATGCAGCAGCGTTTTCAGCTTTGAAGACGGTAGCAGATTCAGCCCTAGTTGGTTGCAGAAGATAGCCATTTTCAGCCCATGAAAACGCAGCCAAAAAAGTCATTTTCAGCCACCGAAACAGACCCAAAATTCAACAGTTAGAAGACCACACATTTCAGCCCTAAGGTCGTCGTCATCACCGTCGTCGTCATACAGTTCGGTACCACTACCTCACTTTGAAAAGGAGGGGATGTCACGTGACACATCCCAACCCTATGTGTCCGTGGACAAGCTACACAACAGCAAGGTTCAATCAGTTCAGGTTGCATCAATCCATTGCATCGTCATTGTACCACTTTGTGCAATCATAAGTAGACTCTCGCCGACGAGTGGGGCCTTCGGAGGAGGGTTTTACAACGTCTCTGGTGTCGTATCTCTCTTCTTTCTCTATCTCTCAGTCTCATATACTTGCACGCACAGTGTCCATTCACTTTGTTTGTGACCATAGCACTTTCTCATTAAGAACGGAAGGCTCTCACTACCATAAGAACAAAAGGAACCTTGAGCACAGTTCGGAGCACTCATCTTGAGCAAAGCGCAAACAATCATTCTGCTGCACCTAACACGTAATGCCTAAAAGACCTGAAGTAGATGATCCTTGTGTTTTGCCTCATTCTTGGAGAAAACAATGATGTCGTCATAGAAACAAATAGCTTGTACTCTCGAAAAATCTTTTCCATCATCCGGTTAAATGTCGCGGGAGCATTGGTTAAGCCAAAAGACATCACCAAAAACTCAAATAACCCAAAAGTCATTCGAAAAGCTGTCTCGTAGACGTCTCCCGCCGCGATCCTGATCTGATGATATCCACTCTTTAGGTCAATCCTGCTAAAGCACGAGGATCCCTGCAACCTTTCCAGTATATCATCGATCCTAAGAATCGGAAATCAATTCTTGATGGTGATTTTGTTGAGAGCTCTATAATCGATGCACATTCTCCGAGATTCGTCTTTCTTGAAAACCAACAACACTCGAGAGCAATACATAGAAGTACTAGGCTGGACAAGACGCTTTTCCAAGAGGTCTTTCACTTGGTTCATAATCTCTTGATTTTGTGCGCGGCTCACACGGTAAGGTGGCTCGTTCGGTGGTGTGCTTATAGGTATTAGATCAATGGTATGATCTTCAGGACGAGCAGGTGGTAACTCGCCTGGTAGGCCTTCTATGAAGCAATAAGCATGATGATTTCAATGATATTGCTAAGCATGATGATTTGGATGCCAATGACAAGCATGATGATTTGCATGATCAAGATGTGATTTTTCATAAGCATGATGATTTGCATGATCAAGATGTGATTTCTCACAAGCATGATGAGTTGCATGAAGATAATGTCATTGTTCACAAGGATGACGTGTTACTGGATGCTTTTTCTAGCGAAGCTAACCTCGTTGTAGATTCGATCAATCACGAAGAACCGATCTTGGCTTTCGAGTCGAGGTCCAAAGAACCCCCACCGGACGATTCGATCATTTAGGAAGAACCGATCTTGGCTCTCGAGCCTAGGTCCAAAGAACCCTCACAGGAAGTATTATGTGTTCGCATGATTGATACGCACGCATTGTACGAGTGTTTCATTCGTGATCGTTTCCTGTATTTTAGTCAACGTCTTTATGTGATCCCTTTTCTTAGGCATGACATATTGTACGTTGAGCACGTTTCACTCATGAATGAGCACGAATGTATGCGGATTGTTCATGAAAAGCGGAAAAGTATGTATGTAAGGAAGTCACATTCGATGTCTCTTCCTTGACATGACACATTTGTAGAAAGAGCACATGAAAGTATGAGCATCACGCATGGGCATTTCCGTTGTGAATTGCCACAGTTGATTGTTTTAGATCAGAAGAGAAAGATTCGATCTCATTGTTTGCGTGTGTGTGGTGAACGGTTTGGCACTCCGTCTCTTTGTTCATCTACATTGCATGCACAATCTTTGAGGAAGACAAGATTTTTTCCACTCACTTTACATGGAATAGGTATATGTTCATGTTTTTGTGTTGGAAGTGGTTTCAGGAATTTTCAGCCATGGAGATTTTGAAGAAGAAAGAAGCATGACTCTCGACAAAGTTGAAGCATCGAAGGAGCCACAGAAGACTTTGTGTCGCTTTCGGCGCGGCCCAAAGAAGCAAGCGTTGCAGACCTTTATGAAGTTCAAGTACCGCACGACCCACACATCAGAGTGGGCCGGCGAAGAGTCCCTTCCAGGATTCCGGATGCTATTGGCCATCTCCCTCGACGCCATACAGTTTGGTACCAGTACCTCACTTTGAAAAGGAGGGGATGTCACGTGACACATCCAACCCTATGTGTCCGTGGACAAGCTACATCACGACAAGGGTTCCGTCAGTCCAGTTAGTCTAGATTAGAAATGATCTGTCACTTTTGTGAGTCTATTCGTAGATCGTGCATGCATAGTCACTTAGTGTAGATGCATATCCTCTGGTTGCACACAGCATGATCATCAGTATTCCCATCAGAATCCATCAAATTCCATTAGGGAAATTTTCCGGTGCATTTAGCCTATTTTACCTATTTTTGGCCTTTTTCACTTATTAATTTAAGTGACTTTCCAACAAAAGTAGGTAGGGCAATTTGGGTAAAAAAATATATAAGCAAAGCAAAGTTAGCACTAAATGGCAGAAGAGGCAACAGGAGCCAAGCTCAGCAGACAACTTCTCAACAAGACCACTTGGTGGATTTCCTCCAAGCAAGAAGCAAGAACCATCGCCATAGACCTCCCCTCTCCTAGCGTTTTGGGAAGCATCATCAGTTAGCGTTTTGCATCAGCATTATCGCCACCAAGGACCAGCACCTAGCGTTTTGACAAGGCATCACCTAGCGTTTTTAAAATGCTAAGACCCTAGCGTTTTGGACTTCCCCAGCGTTTGCATATTCCAGCCCTTACAGCCTTCAGCCCGGCGATTTTCAGCATTAGAAGAACATCAAGATCAGCCCTAAGAAGTAACCGATTCACCCTAGAAAGACCATCAGTTTTCAGCCCTTAAGAACCTCTGTTTTCAGCCCTAAACCTGCAGATTTTCAGCGTCAAAGACTGTCACCAGGAGGTGTATTTTTCCTGTTGCCTTCCGTAAATAAGTATTAGATATTTTTATTTTTACTTGTTTTCCCCGGAACCCTTGAAAAGGTGCAAGTGGACATTGCATGGCCAGTCTGAAACGGCTGCGGCCGAATAGGTTTCTCACAGCGGGAGTCTGGGTCGGTCAGTCTGGGACTGGTCGGGCCAGTTAGCACTGAATTCTGATGAGTATGGAAGCCTGTGTGCGCCAAATGAAATCTGGGCCACTCGGAAAGTCACTTACAATTTTGTAAGTCAGTGGGAACTAGAGAATTAACTCAAAAGGGGCAAACTCGACACATGGCGGCTCCTGGTGCAGTTTTCCACTTGCATCAGCAAGAGGGGGCGCCCAATTTGAGAGAGGAGGCTGATTTGACTCATAAGTGACCTACAGTGTGTGTGTGAGTAGTGGGTGCAGGTCTACAGCTTTAATGGAAAGCTTGCCTTCTCCTCTGTCTCATGTAGCGCGATGATTTGCTCTCGTGCATCTCTCTCTCCCCTTTGGCACATATGGTAATGCCCCACTAGTTGGGCTACTCAGTTGAACATGTACAGTTCTGGGGGTTTATGCGCGTTTGCCAAGGCAAGAGCCTTTTGAACAGGAACCGGATTAGTTAATTGCTAATCCCTCATAGGTACGCACAGTTCCATCGCGAGAAATTGCAAGTTCGGAGAGTTTTCTCGCGTGAAAACTCCTCCAATTCACAGGGGAACTGTCCCATTGTGTGCGGGAGCCTTTGGGACACGCGTAGGCGTGTTCACTCCGCTAAAAACGATCCGAAACAGCGAATTACAGCCTGCTGTGTTTTTCTGCAGGTTTAGGGTTTCGCACCTAAACTGCAAGGGAACACCGGGGGAGCCTCGTGAGAGCCTTGGGATGCGTGTACAGGCTTTTGGGCACCTGGCAGTGAAAAACAGGGAATTACAGCCCGCTGAATTTCTGTGATAGCTCACCAGAAAGCTTCCAAATAGCGAGGGAATCCGTCCTAGATAGGTGCTTTTAACCTACAGGGGTTTTTGCGCCGTTATGCTGCCAAAATCAGGTCGAAAACCTGCGTTTTCAGCCCTCGCCAGGTTTGGACAGCTTTGTGAAAGCTTGTGCGAAGTGGTCGGATCGTCTACCTTAATTTGAATAAAGAAATACCGAAAGGGGCGCCAGTCTTTGGGGCCTACAGGGTGTCGGTCTCGTGTGCGCAGTGACATTCTAGTCGCTGGACGCAACTGTGTTCTCTTCCCTTCTCAGTGCTATGTGTAAAGTTATCAGGTAATTGAAATAGTACCGCCCTCTACGTTGTAGAGGCCGGTTATATGGTTCCATCGACGGGATAGTCACTTTTTCTTCAAAAAGTGCAGCGTGGATTGTTGTGGGTGAAAGCAACACAGAGCTTGTCGATATGGCAGAGAAGAGAGACCAAGTACCTGAAGAGGGATCTTCCTCACATGGCACGGAGAAAGTTCCTTCAACTCTTCAAGAAGAGGACAGGTTGTTTAGAACTCAACTACGTTGTTGCATGGACATGTTTCAACAGTTGGCTAACAACCCAAGGATGCAAGAGTTCTTATAGGCTCCGACACAGGGTTTTCAGCCTCCTACACAAGGCATGACTGAGCCGTTGCAGGAAAAGGAAATTTCCAATGCGCAGAGGACTCATGATGCTCGAGGGAAAGCCCATGTGGTTGAGCAACTAGCGATGTCCAATGATCCAAAGCAACTTGCTTTAGCTGGACAAGAACCGTTTGTGAATGGTCAAGGGAGTAATGAACACGGTATGCGTCAGACCCTTCCATTACCTAATACTTATCCTGGTTATTTTGGAGGCGGTTCAGTGTTTCAAGCTATGGTTGGACCTTCCACAGGTTATATGCCAGGGAATGTGTTCGGGACAATGCAAACAGGCATGGGTAACCCTATGTACGCGAACATGGGTGTCCAACCGGGTTTTCAGGGTGCCTATGGCCAGTTTCGAGTGCCTGGAACACAATTTGGTATGGCTGGTTTTTCGCAGCCATACGTACAAAATGCAGATATGACAGGTAAAACAGTTGATGTGAGTGTTGGAATGAACAATCATGGAGCACCACTGTTACAGGGACCTGTTTATGATAATGTTGCTCCTTTGAGTCAGCTTAAGGATTACAAGGAAGGTGGGCAAGGAGTGAAGTTTGAAACTTTCAGAGGAACTGAGGATCAATTGAAGGCTTTAACCTTCATACAGCAATTCGATGCAGCTTATGCTGGAGGAAACTTCACGGAATCTTCAAAGATACGCAAGGCTGCCACTTTCTTGAAAGGGAATGCGCTTCAATGGTGGACCGCATTGTTGAACCAGGGTCAAGCCCCAACAACGTGGGTCCAATTCAAACAGCTTTTTGCGCCTGCATGGTTGACAAACACTTTTGAAGTGGATGTGATGACAGAATGGCACGAGTTGAATGCTAAACAATGTGCGAATCTGGAAGAGTACAATAAACAGTTTTGGGCCACACTGTTGCCAATCACCTCTTACAGGTTTGTGCCATTGTCAAAACAAATTGAGAAGTACTGTTGGGATTGCCCAAGAAAATCAGGGACTATTGCACAAAGACTACTATCATGAATATGTTTCAGTTGATAGAGAATGCAAGAGTGGCCAGCAATCTGTCAAAGGGAGATTCCGATGGATTTAATAGCCACAAGAAAGGGTCCCAGGGCAAAGAGTTTTCAGCCAAGGGCAATGTTGCAACAAAGCCTTCTGAGCCTCCCACAAAGAAGCCCTCCACTTAAGAAGGTGATACGTCCAAGAAGCAGTCCAAGTCTTCTTCGGGACGAGGACAAGGACAAAAGAGACATTTTTCTGGCAAAACTTTTGAAGAACGGAAAGCTCTTAGGGAGGCCAAGAAATGCTACATTTGTGAACAGGAAGGACATTTTGCAAATGAATGCCCACAGAAGAAGTCACACGATAAGGATGACAAGTCAGACCATAAAGGGAAGAAGCCAAAGCCAAGTGCAGGACTTTGTTCCAGATTTGGTTGGAGACCAGCCAAACACAAATGCCACGGAGCTATGCAGAGCTTGGGGCAAAGTTAGAGACCAGACAGTGCTGGTTTTCTTTGATCCAGGAGCCCGTGCAAATTTCATATCACCAGAATTGGCATCAAAGTTGGGCATTCGTGCAGAGGAGATGGGTATGACAGGGGAAGCAGGTTTGGCATGCCCAGGTCATTCAAAGCCCGTTACTCCCATTTTGGGGAAGCTTCGTCTGCACATTCAGAGCTATGTGGATGCGGAAGAATGTCATATTATGCCACTTGAGGGCTGTGATGTGTTACTGGGTATCCCATGGTGTTACAGGTTGCATGCTATGGTGGATACTTACAACAAAAAGATTACCCTTGTACATAGAGGAAAGACTCATGTCCTTGATGTAAAGCTTAAAGGCGAGTCTGTTCCAGTTGTTTCTGCTTCTGCTATTTCATCTGTAATAAAGAATCATCTTTCTGCGTACTTGATCTTTGCAAAAGAAGTACCACAAGTTGTATCTAATTTGTCTACCTTAGATAAAGACAGGTCAACTTTTTTGAGTGGTTTCAGTGATTATTTTTCGGACTCTTTGCCAGGGGAGTTACCTCCTGAGAGACGTGAAGATCATAGCATAGATCTTGTGCCAGGTTCTAGTCCACCGAATAGACCACCATACAGGGTTAGTGCAGCCCAGCAGAAAGAGATTATGAGTCAGGTCAACGAGCTTTTAGAGAAGGGGCTGATTCAGCCGAGTTCATCCCCTTTTTGTTCGCCCGTACTCTTAGTGCAGAAGAAGGATGGTTCATGGCGCATGTGCATTGACTATCGCGCCTTGAATAAGAATACCATCAAGAACAGGTTCCCCATACCGAGGATAGATGACATTCTTGATCGGCTTGAGGGAGCGTCATTGTTTACAAGGATAGACCTAAAGAGTGGCTACCATCAGATACGCATTAGGCCAGAAGATGTCCATAAGACTGCGTTCAGGACAACATTTGGTCTCTATGAGTTTCTTGTTATGCCATTTGGTCTCACAAATGCTCCGGCCACGTTTAATAGAATGATGGACAGAATTTTTAGACCACATAGAAACTTCGTGGGGGTACCTTCTTTGATGACATGATTGTCTATTCGAAGTCTGAAGAGGAGCATAGGGATCACTTGACTGCAGTTTTCAATGAGTTACGTAAGAACAGGCTACTCATTAATGCGAAGAAGAGTGAATTCTTTTTGCAAGAGATTCACTTCCTTGGGCACATTGTTTCACAGGATGGGGTACACATGGATCCCGCTAAAGTGGAAGCAATTAGGTCATGGCCAGACTTGAAGTCCGTACATGACATCCGAGGCTTTCTAGGCTTATGTTCCTACTACAGGTGGTTCATCCGAAATTTTGCTGAGATTGCTTCTCCACTCCACGCACTACAAGTAAAAGGAGTTACTTTCAAGTGGACAGCCAAGGAAATTTTAGCGTTCAAACACTTGAAAGAGAAACTGACTTCAGATCCGGTAATCATTTTGCCAGATCTTTCGAAACCTTTTGTGGTTCGGTGTGACGCGTGCGGCCATAGTCTTGGTGCAGTTCTAATGCAGAATGGCCGAGTAGTCGCATACGAGAGCACAATTCTTTTGAAGACTGAAAGAAACTTGCAAGTCTATGAGAAAGAATTGCTGGCAGTAATTCATGCTCTCACTAGTTGGAAACACTATCTGCTAGGGGCTGATTTTGTTGTCCAAACGGATCATCAAACCTTGCGATATTTTCTCACACAGACGAAGTTGTCTGAGAAGCACATGCGATGGGCAAACATCTTGTCAATGTTCCATTTTCAGATTGTGCATGTGCAAGGGAAAAAGAACGTCGTAGCTGTCACCAGCGTGTGACTACTATCTATCCTTTTTGTTGATTTCTTTCTTATTATCTATTTACTTTCACTTTTTGGAAACACCCCTCAGGAAATCTAACTGCCCTGCATTGCATAGCTAGTGTGGAACTGTCCAGAGGGAGTCCAGGCCTGAGGGCAAGAGAGCACTAGAGTTGGACAAGGACTATGGTTAGCCAAGTGGGGTCATTAACTAGCCAAACTGGAATCTTTTGTTACAGAGGCTACATTTCAGTTCTGGGTGTGGCTGCAGTGTACAGAGAGGGTCAGATGACCTAGAAATATACAATGGCAACATCTCCTAAAATTTAGGGAACTGCTATTTTGGGACTTGAAAATGTGTTTGCATCATTATCTCCGGAATCACAAGGAGAACATTTTCTTACTCTGCCGTGAAGTCAACTGGGCGACAGGTTGGGAGATTTTTAGGCGGCAACCCCGAAACGGGAAAATGCTTATAAATGTGCCAAGTGGCACCTTTTGGTGCACTTTCCTCATGCAAGAGAAGGGGGCGCTGATTTTAGAGACGAGAAGGGCTCATTTTCAGTCTGTCACAGGTTAAGAGCTATGGAGTGCTTGCTTTCCCTCCTATGTACAGTGCGGTGCCGGGAGTGATGCCCTGCACGCTACGCACTGCCCTCTCTCTCCCCTATGGCAGTATGTTATGCCCCTCTAGTGGGCTTTTCATTTGACCAATGTACAGTTGTGTGGGTTCATGTGCGATTGCCGAGGCAAGAGCCTCTTGCACAGGTACTGGATTAGCTAACGGCTAATCCCCCGCAGGTACAGGTGAATTCGGAGAGGTTTCACGCCAGAAATCTCGTCCGATTCAAAGGGCAAGTAGCCCTACAGGTGCGGGAGCTCGAGGACTTGCTACAGATGCGACCGGCACGCGAAACGGAGCCCGAAACAGTAAATTACAGCCTGCTGTGTATTTTTGCCGGTTTAGGGTTTTGGCCCTAAACGGTCCCTAATACCCCCAGGAGGTTCGGGGACGCGAGGGGACCGCTGTACAGGTGATCTGGCGCATTTTCGGGGCTGAAAACAGAGAATTCAGCATGCTGCAGATTCTCGCCAGGTTTTGCACAGTGCCCGTATGCGTCGGGAAAGTCAGTCAATGCGTGGGAATATTGATTGTGAAGGATCCTAGTACAGTTATGTTGCCGAAATCGGGCCGGAACAGTTGAAATTCAGCCCAGATTGTGCGGGGCAACTGAACCACGGCGTTTATTCCCTCTTTTAAGCAATAAAGAAATACCGAAAGGGGCGCCTAAGTTAGGGGCCAATCTGGTGTCGGTCTACTCATCCATGTGCAATCTAGCAGCCTGTATCCCTCTCCCCTTTGTTGTGTCTTGAAAGTACAGGTAAAGTGGACGACAAATTAAATGGGTGAAAGCAAATAAGGTTTAAGTTTAAAGTCTACCGCCCTTTTTGGATTGAACAGGCCGGTTTCATGGTTCCATCGACGGGATTAAATCACCTTTTCCCATAGAAGTGAGCCTTGGTCAGTTTGGGCTTGAATACACAGGGGATCATAGACCAGACACAGGGAATTGCAATTATGGCTGACAGACCACATGATGTGACTGAAGAGGTTTCCTCTTCACAGGGTCAACAGACACATGAAGTGGGTGAGTCCTCAAGACCACCACAGACGGATGATGATATATTCAAGACCCAGTTGGCTACTGCTATGGCTATGTTCACACAGGTTATGCAGAACCCGAGGTTCTTAGCCTTTCTGCAACCTCCTCTTCCGTCTCAGCAAGTTGGGTCATTGGATCATATTCAAAATCCTGTTAAGGCTCGAACACAGGTGATTCATACTGCAGAGTCAATGGAAACACCTGTACACTTGACGGAGAACATGCAGTCTCCACAACCTGTGCCTAAGGTGCAAGAACAGGTGGCTTAGATGCCAGTCTTTCAAGCTGTAACAGTTCAACCAACCACTTTTTAGCAGCCTATAGCTGGTTCTAATGGGCAGGGAAGTAACCTACAGGCTATGCAACAGGTCTTCCCACCACCTTCAATACACCCTGGCTATTTTGGAGGTGGATCGGTATTCCAGAGTATGGCTGGTCATGCACCTGGAAATCAGTTTTACACGCCAGGAACAGTGTTCGGGGGTGGTCAAACGAGGATGCCTGACCCCATGTATAGTGTCACAGGCATGCTACCAGGGTTTCAGAGCACTCAGGGCCAATTTGGGATGCCACAGGCAAATTTTGGTATGGCTGGAATTACAAATCAGCAGCCAAATATGGCATTTCTAGGTCAACTTAAGTGCGGTCAGGGAACACAAATGAACCCTAACAGTGTTCCCATGTTTCAGTCACTTCCATATGACAACTTAACGCCGCTGGAGAGGCCAACTCCGTACAAAGAAGGTGGCAAAGGTGTGACATTCACGACCTTTACAAGGTTTGATGACAGGAAGAAGGCTCTCTCATTCCTCCAGCAGTTTGACAAGGCCAATGCAGGGGGAAACTATACAGAGGCTTCAAAGGTCCGTAAGGCAGCCACTTTCTTGACAGGGAATGCGGGACACTGGTGGACAACTTTATTGCTGCAAGGGCAAGCTCCGTCCACATGGATTTACTTCAAGCAGATTTTTGCAGCAGCATGGTTATCTGATGACTTTGAAGCAGATGTCATGACAGAATGGCACCAGCTTAATGCTGCTACTTGCAACAATCTCGATGACTACAGTCGGAAGTTTTGGAAAGATCTACTTCCAGTAACTTCCTATAGGTTTGTGCCATTGACAGAACAGATTGAAAAATATTGTTGTGGCCTACCCAAAGAATTGAGAAAATATTGAACGAAGACCAAAGTCACTACTTTGACGCAGCTCATCGAGGTAGCAAACCCTGGCAATGGTTTGCTCAAGGGAGAAGACTGTGAATTCAATACTGGCGTCAAGGAAGGATCAACCAAGAAAAATTCAGCGAAGAAGTATGTTCCCAAGGAGGCTCCGAAAGGGACTCAGGAGCCAGCCAACACAGGGAAAGATAAAGCTACGGCTGAATCAAAAAAGAGACCAACGAAGAAATGGAAAAGACGTTTTCCTCGCAAGTCGGAAGAGCAAAAGAAGGTCCTGAGGTCAGAGAACAAATGCTTTATCTGTGAGCAGCCTGGCCACATTGCTTACAATTGTCCTACAAAGAAGAGGCCAGCTGATTCTGAAGACAAGGAGGACAGGAAAGGAAAGAAGCCCATGGCTGGTCTAGTGCCAGATATGGTGGGCGATAAGCCAAATTCAGATGCAAGTGAGCTTTGTAGAGCATGGGGAAAGGTCACGGATCAAACAGTGCTTATCTTCTTTGATCCAGGTGCCAAAGCCAACTTCATTTCCCCAGAATTGGCTTCAAAGTTGGGAATCAGACCTGAAGAGATGGGGTATACAACAGAGGCAGGTTCGGCATGTCCTGGCCATACAGAGGCTGTGACACCCATCATTGGAAAGTTGCGTCTACATATCCAGTCCTATGTAGATGCTGAAGAATTTTACATCATGCCACTGGACGGATGTGATGTGTTGTTAGGTATTCCTTGGTTGTTTCGTGTACAGGGAATCATGCATGCCTACAACAAAAAGATCACTGTACAGAGCAGGGGAAAGACTCACATTCTGGATGTAAAGCTTAAAGGGGAGTCTATTCCCACTGTATCAGCTTCTGCTATTACTTCTGTAATGAAAAAGCATCTTTCTGCGTACTTGGTTTTTGCACGTGAAGTGTCAGATTGTGATGAATCAAATTTATATGTGCTAGATAAAGAAAGGTCAATGGTTTTACAACAGTATAGTGACTGTTTTTCCGATTCATTACCGTCTCAATTACCGCCAGAGAGACCCGAGGAGCATGCGATAGATTTGGTGCCAGGCAGTAGCCCACCAAATAAGCCTCCGTACAGGGTTAGTGCGGCTCAGCAGAAAGAGATAATGCGCCAAGTACACGAGCTGTTAGAAAAGGGGCTGATTCAGCCCAGTTCATCTCCATTCTATTCTCCAGTGTTGTTGGTGCAGAAAAAGGATGGCTCATGGCGTATGTGCATAGACTACCGTGCACTGATCAAGAATACCATCAAGAATAGGTTCCCTATACCTAGAATTGATGATATTATGGACAAATTAGAAGGAGCAGCTATGTTTAGCAGGATAGATCTAAAGAGTGGGTACCATCAGATCCGCATTAGATTAGAGGATGTGCACAAGACCACTTTTAGAACAACGTTTGGCCTTTACGAATTTCTAGTGATGCCCTTTGGTCTCACAAATGCTCCTGCTACATTCAATAGGATGATGGACAGAATTTTCCGTCCACACCAACAGTTTGTTGGTACATTCTTTGATGACATGATAGTCTACTCAAAGAATGAAGAGGAGCATCGGCATCACTTGGCCATTGTGTTCAAAGAGCTACGCAATCATAGGTTGCTCATCAATGCAAAGAAAAGTGAATTTTTTCTGGAAGAGATTCACTTTCTGGGACACATTGTCTCAAAGGATGGTGTCAGAATGCATCCTGCAAAAGTTGAAGCGATCAAGTCATGGCCAGATTTGAAGACGGTGCAGACGTCCGAAGTTTCTTGGGACTATGCTCCTATTACAGAAGGTTTATCCGAAATTTCGCTAAGATTGCTTCATTTTTACATGCTCTTCAAAAGAAGAGCAGTCACCCTTAGATGGACACAAAAAGAGATTTCAGCTTTTAATCTCTTAAAGGAAAAGATGACTTCAGATCCAGTCATTGTGTTGCCGGATCTTAGGAAGTCATTTGTGGTCCAGTGTGACGCTTGTGGTAGTAGCATTGGTGCAGATGGCAGGGTAGTAGCCTATGAGAGCAGAATTTTGCAAGGGCCAGAGATGACCATACAGGTCTATGAGAAAGAGTTACTGGTTGTGATTCATGCGCTCTTAAGTTGGAAACACTACCTGCTAGGTGCAGATTTCGTTGTCCAAACGGACCATCAGACCTTGCGATACTTCTTGACACAGACAAAGTTATCTGAGAAGCATATGCGATGGGCAAATATTTAATCCATGTTCCATTTTCAGCTTGTGCATGTGGAAGGCAAGAAGAACGTTGTGGCTGATGCCTTGTCAAGGAAGCCACAAATTTCAGCTGTGTCAATTCCTTATCATCATGAACTTGATGATATGAGAGAACAGTATGCAAATGATGAAGATTTTGCAAGGGTTTTCGAGCAACTAATGGATGGACAACGTCATGAACACTATCTTCTTAAAGAAGGGTTCTTGATGATGCATGGCAGATTGTGTGTCACAAAGCCATTGTGACACAAAGTTATGGAAGAGAGTCATGTCCCACCATATGCAGGGCATCGTGGTATAGATGCTACAGTTAAAGCGGTTGAGACATTCTTCTATTGGCCTACATTGAGAAGACATGTGGATGCCTTTGTGCGAGAATGCCTAATTTGCCAGAAGGTCAAGTTTGACAGGCAAAAGGCACCAGGGTTATTGCAACCACTACCTATTCCAGATAAACCATGGGAAAGTATTGCTATGGATTTTATCTTTGATCTTTCGAGAACGCAGACAAGAAACGATGGTATTTGGACCATTATTTGCAGATTCAGCAAACAGGCTGATTTTATTCCTGTCAGGAAGAAGATAAAGCCAGATCAGATGGCACGCTTGTTTATGAGCAATATTTTCAAGTATCATGGCATGCCACAGTCGATTGTTAGCGACCGTGATCCACGCATGACAAGTTTGTTCTGGAGAGGCTTGTTTGAGAATATGGGCACAACACTCAAATTCTCTTCGTCATTTCATCCTCAAACAGATGGGCAGTCAGAAGAGGCAAATTCTACTGTCCTAGATCTGCTGAAGTGTTATGTGTCAGAGCATAAAGGAAAGTGGGAGCAGTATTTGCCATTGGTGGAGTATGCATACAATAATACAGTGCATTCATCAACTGGCAAGGCACCTTTTGAGATAGTTGAAGGTGGCAAGAAAGTTCCTCCCATACTGCATACAAAGGACAAGATATTTGAAGCAGATAAGTATGTTCAGGACATGGATGAAATGTACAAGAAGGTCAAAGTGGCCTTAGAAAAGACTCAGGCAAAGCAAAAGAAAGCAGCTGATCGTCACCGTCGTGAAGTGGTATATTCACTTGGTGATTGGGTGCTTTTGCGCTTTGAAAAGGCAAGGATAAAGAAGATGAAGGGCAAGGAAAGACTGTTTCCAAAGCTCAGCATGCGTTACTATGGGCCTTTTCAAGTGTGCGACATAATCAGTGATGTTGCATATAGGCTGAAATTGCCTGACAATTGGAAGATTCACAATGCGTTTCATGTGAGTCTTCTCAGACCCTATGTGGGTGATGTCCGAGAGGATATGCCAGCTGAAGATCAACCTGAAGTTGAGGAACTTGACGAGATCTTGGTCCCGGAACAGATTTTGGCACATAAGGAAAGAAAAGTCAAAGGCAAGGTTGCTAGGCGTTACTTGGTAAAGTTCAGAAACTATCCACCAATGGATGCTAAGTGGATGGAAGAAGGTGAACTTGCAGAGTCACCAACTGTGTTATCACTTTACCTGGAAGCCTTCGATTTGCAACCTACCTTGATCCCTTGAGTTTCAGAGCTACATGGATTGTCAGTGTGACAATGGCTTTTGAAACAAATGATGTACATGGTATTTAAAGTGAGCTCAAATGAAATACCTGTTACATGAATGTTAGAGCTGTACAGATTGTCAATTTGGCAATTGCTCTTATGGAATGTCCAAAAGTTTGGTTAGTGCTATAGAAGTGAGTATTTCTTGTCAGTTTGTCAAGGACACAGTAATTGCTTCTATTAAAGAGTACATGTGTAACTGCATTCTTAAACTATCGGTTTGGGTATGCTCGAAAGTGTTACGGAATCCAACGTGTACTATAAGACAGTGGCAAAATGTGCAGCTACCATTTTGTCATTGGAGAGTTAGTGACTCAAAGCAATGGCACAGTGCGAAGCTACCACTATGTGTCACAAAGTGATGACGTGGCGGACAGCAGAAACCCTAATTTCTGCCAGAAACCCTAAAATTCCTGCAAACCCTAATTTTTGCCAAAAACCCTAAATTCCGGGAATCGCGGAGGCGTATTACTAAAAAAAAAAAAAAAAAAATTTCTTTTTTGGAAAATGATGAGCGACGCGAATTTTGCTTTTGCTTTTTTTTTATAAAAAAAAAAGAGAAGACTCTCTAAGAGAGAGAGAGAACTGATGCTTTTGATTTTAAAAGCTTTTGGGGCTCTGCTTTTGGGCATCCCTTGTAACCTTTAAATTAGTGGTGAGGGCCTCACTTCTCAGAGCATCTGGACGCAGAGTCTGAGAGTGAGACCCTAACCGCTCTCTTGTACTTTGATGATTGATTAATACAAAAAGAAATACCGAAAGGGGCGCCAGTCTTTGGGGCCAATATCTCTAGGCACGGAACTCCGCCGGGCCAGTGCAAATCTATTGTGATCTGTGAATTGTTTTGAAGTGGTTATTTGGTGCTGTCGCGGTTGATTCTTGACTTGGAGTGTCCAAGTTTGTTACAGTGGTATCAGAGCACAGCCGATTTCTCTTCTACGGGAAATCCGATCCCCGAATTTTTTTTTCCGCGGCACCTATGGCTTCAGACAATGATCAGTCGACTCCCTCTGCATCTGGAGATGCGGGCTGGGATCACAACGAAGATTCAGACAGAGAGTATGGCCCGCCTCGGCCTACTCAGGCGGAGCAAACAGAGATGGAGCGTCGCCAATTGATTGGCGATGCAACAAAGATAATGCTCAATTTTGCCAAGGACCCGAAGATGGTAAAATATATGAACCAGACCTCTTTGAAAGAGGTACAGATGGAGTGGCAGAGAACCACAACACCACTCCCGAAACCCGCTCTCAAGAAACCTTCTGCCTCCAAGAAATATACGGAGAAGGAACTGGAGAACGTGGTTGATGCACGGATTGCTCAACTTTTCGACGTGCAAAAGAAAGGCAAAAAGCACGGCAAAAAGCAGAACAAAGGTACTGACTTCCCGGGATATTTGGGTCGTCAGTCGACATTCGACAAAGCAAAGAAACGGAAGAAGCGTGTTCGATTTGAAGGAGTACCCAGTTCTTCTTCTTCTTCTTCTGACAGTTCTTCTAGCTCCTCGGATTAGAGCGCAGAAGACAGAAAAAAAGCAAAAAGCGAAGCAAGACACAAAGCTTCGGAACGGGCAAGAAAAAGGCAAAGAAGCCTACATCTCGCCCAGAGACTGACAGTTCTACTGAGGACTCGTCTACAGACAGCTCAGATTCCGATGACGGAAAGTTTTATGCGAACAAGAAGAATTTTTACAAAGCCAACCAGTATGACTTTCTCGAAGATAACAGCAAGAAAGTCCGAGAGTTTAAGGAAGGTGGCCACTCGATCAAGTTTGATACTTTTCAGGATACTCAGATGCTTCGAAGGCTTTGTCTTTTATACAGCAGTTTGACATCGCTTTCGCGGGAGGACGCTATTCAGAGCACTCCAAGATTCGGAGAGCTGCCTCTTACTCTGAGGGGAATGCTCGTACTTGGTGGTCCACGCTTCTATTAAGCAAGACTGTGCCAGTTACATGGCTGAAATTCAAGAGGCTTTTTATTTCTTCTTGGTTGACTCAAGTGTTTGAGCGAGATATACGAGCTGCTTGGAACCATCTCCGGATGACCAAGAGCGATACAGTGAATTCTTATTGTGAAAGATTCTGGAGCTCTTTTCTACCCGCCTCTTCATTCAAGAAGATCTCGTTCAGAGAACAAATTGAGCCGTTTACCTTGGGTCTACCTACAGAGATCCGAGATCACTGCTTGGAACAGAAGTCAGCTTCTATTCAGGAGTTGATGAGTCATGCGAAGCGGGGCTTTGCCATTCACTCTGGCAGTCTGACCTACCCCACAGATGAGGCCATGACACAACGAGCCGAACAGACTTCTGGGAATGAAAGTAGAATGAAAAAGAGCAACCCAGAGAAAAAAAAAGGATGCACGACCCAAGCTTACTCCTGAGGAGAGAGCTCGCTTCATCAGAGAGGGGAAGTGCTTTGGATGCGGGAAACATGGACATATTTCCGCAAAGTGCCCTGATAAGGCACAGAAAGAACAGAATGATAAAGACGACGACAGGTCTGAGAGGTCGAGAGCAGCTGAGGAATGTGGCAGAAAAGGCAGATAGAAAAGCAGAACTGGTACCACATGGCGTGGGACTTGAACCGAATCAAATGAATGAAAGTACAAACTTTGCCGTTTTTTTTTGGGGCAAAGTGAAGGATCAGGAAGCTCTTTTGAAGGAGCCAAGGCCAACTTCTTTTCACTTGGAATTGGCGGCTCGATTTGGAACTGCGCCCGACAGACTGACGCCACTGGCGGAGGTAGTTCGACTGGCACCCGGATGGGATGTTGCCATTACACCGAGCATTGGCAAACTTCGTTTGCAATGACAGGGGTGTTCAGGGCACGTGAGTGACGTTCTACTCGGGATCCCTTGGTACCACAAGAACTACGCCGTGGTTGACTACCGGGCCGAGAAAGCGACTTTGATAAATGAAGGGCTTAGAGATTGTACTTGATGAACTTCAGTTTTCTTACTCATTCTTTTGGGAGAACTGAACGATGGATAAAAGTTGAATATGTTTTGACCTGAAGAAAAGAACGCAAAGATTTTTTTCTCCACACTCATGCCGATTGCTTTTGAGAGGGCCTGAAGATCATACCATTGATCTGATATCTGGAAGCACGCCACCGAATCGGCCACCTTATCGTGTGAGCCGAGTACAGAATGAAAAGATTATGAACTCAATGAAAGACCTCTTGGAAAAGGGTCTTGTCCAGCTTAGTACTTCACCGTATTGCTCTCCAGTGTTGTTGATTTTGAAGAAAGACAGATCTTGGAGAATGTGCATCGATTATAGCACTCTCAACGAAATCACCATCAAGAACAGATTTCCGATTCCTAGGATCGATGATATACTCGACAGGTTACAGGGATCCTCGTGCTTTAGCAGGATTGACTTGAAGAGTGGATATCATCAGATCAGGATAGCGCCAGGAGATGTCTACAAGACAGCTTTTCGGACGACTTTTGGGTTATTTGAGTTTTTGGTGATGCCTTTTGGCTTAACCAATGCTCCTGCGACATTTAACCGGATGATGGACAGGATTTTTTGAGAGTACAGGCTATTTGTTGGCACTTTCTTTGACGACATCATTGTTTTCTCGAAGAATGAGGCAGAACACAGAGATCGTCTGCTTCAAGTCTTTTAGGCATTACGAGATCACACGCTAGTGATTAATGCAAAGAAAAGTGAATTTTTTCCTACCATGGATACACTTTTTGGGACACATTGTGTAAGCAGCACAACAGGAGTGCAAATGGACCCGGCCAAGATAGAGACTATCCGTGATTGGCCCGATTTGAGGAATGTCCATGAAGTTAGAAGCTTCTTGGGACTGTGTTCATACTACAGGCGGTTCATACGAAAGTTTGCAGAGGTTGCTTCCCCTTTGCATATCTTGACACAGAAAGGAGTACCTTTTTCGTGGGGACCCACAGAGGTGACTGCCTTTCAGACATTGAAAGAGAAATTGACTACGGGACCTATTTTGACTTTGCCGGACTTGCAGAAGTCATTCGAAGTATATTGTGATGCTTGTGGTCGTAGTCTGGGTGCGGTCTTGATGCAAGAAGGCCATGTCATAGCTTACGAGAGCCGTTTGTTCTCTAGGCCGGAGATGACAGCACAGATTTATGAGAAAGAGCTTTTGGCGGTTATCCATGCTCTTACTCAGTGGCGGCATTACCTACTCGGAGCGGATTTTACTGTCTTTACAGACCATCAGAGTTTGCGCTACTTCTTGTCACAGAAGCAGCTTTCGGAAAAGCAGATGCGCTGGGCGAACATCTTCTCACAGTTTCACTTCCAGATTGTCCATGTGCAGGGACAGAAGAATGTGGTGGCAGATGCTTTGTCTCGGAAACCGTTGGTTCTGGCTATTTCCGCGATACATCATAGGAGCTTCGAGGATATGGTCGATCAGTGTGCCACAGATACAGATTTTGCAGATATTTTCACACGGATACGGGATGGGGAGACAGTAGCTGGATACTCCCTTCGGGAAGGCTACTTGATGAAAAAGACTATGTTGTGCGTTACATAGCCGTTGAGGGAAAAGGTTATGACTGATTGCCACTGTCCACCTTTTACGGGTCACCGCAGCATTGCTACCACCATGAAAGGGGTAGAGAGAGATTTCTTTTGGCGGAGACTGAAGAAGGATGTGGAAGAGTTTGTGCGCAGTTCCTTGGTATGCTAGAAGGTCAAGTTTGACAGGCATAAGGCACAGGGATTGTTACAGCCTTTACCCATACCCACCCGCCCCTGGGAAAACATTGAAATGGATTTCATTTTTTTTTATCTCCCGAGAATACAGAATGATCACGATGATTTTCCGATTACATGGCACGCCTGAGACGATTGTCTCCGACAGAGACCCCAGATTTATGAGTTTGTTTTGGAAGGCAATTTGGGAGAACATTGGGACGCGGTTGCAGTTCTCGTCATCGTTCCACTTGCAGACTGACGGGCAATTTGAGATTGCCAATTCAGTGATTTTAGATTTATTGAAGTCTTGTATCTCGCATCAGAAGACTCAATGGGAAAAGAACTTACCTTTGGTGGAATTTGCCTACAATAACACGATACACTCTTTGACGGGGAAGACGCCATGAGAGATTGTTGAAACTGCTGCGAAGGTTCCATCCTTCCTGAGCACGAAAGATTAGAAATTTGAAGCGGATGAATATTCGCGAGATTTGGATACGGCTTTTGCCAAGGTTCACGAGACTTTACAGAAGTCTCAAGAACGACAGAAAAAGGCAGCGGATCGCCATCGTCGCGACTGGAAACTAAAGGAGGATGATTGGGTGCTCTTACTTTTGAGAAGGCACGCCTAAGAAAAAAAAAAGGGAAAGGAGAGGCTTTTTTCAAAGCTTAGTATGTGATACTACGGACCTTTCCAGATTACTGACAAGATAAATGATGTCTCCTTCCGATTGGACCTGCCAGATACTTGGAGGATTCATAATGCATTGCATGTGAGTCTCTTGAACCCTGTTAAGGGTGATGTGCCTGATGATGGGGAGCCTGATGAGCAACCCGAAGTGGAAGAAAACGAGGAGATCCTTGTTCCTGAACAGATTTTGGCACATAATGATACGAAGAAAGGTAAAGTCGGAAGGCGGTTCTTGGTTAAGTTCAAGAACTTTCCTGCATTTGATGCGAAGTGGATGGAGGAGGAGGACCTAGCAGATACTCCTCGGATTGTGAAACTTTACCTCGATGTTTTGGTTTAGCATAGTCTACTCCATACGGAACCCAGAAACTCAGCTTGGCCGAAGATCTGGTGCAGTGGGATGCACAAGAGGGGAGTCGCTCCACTCCTTTGTCAACAGATGCCTCGATTTTGATACTAAAGTCACTGATGTCTCTTTGAGCTTCAGGGATACTGAGAGCTGACAGTATTCTGCTGGATGACTTTATGAAATGGAATTCCTGATTATGATACTGATTTGTTCTTGACTTCTTGTGAGTGCAGGAACTGATAGCCGAAATGACTGCAGCATTTTGGTCTGATTGATCTCGAATAGACATGGTTGCAATAGGGGTTAGTCAATCGGACATCGATGAGGTCCCGATTGGACCTAGATGTGATTGCTAGCTACATTGCCGATAAATCATGGTCTAAGATCCGAATGAATGTTGAATGTCATGTGATGTCCTGTGATGTCTGGTGATGTCCTGTGATGTCGTGTGATGTGACTGTCGATTTTGTACATGTGCTAGATGTGTGTTCCTAGTACGTAGGTACTAACAGTCAGTGTCTGCTAAGACGGTTTATGGCTTTTGTCGGTTTTGCAGGCGTAATCGCGGTCGATTACAATGCTTTCAAGAGGGGGGTATGTCACAAAGTGATGACGTGGCGGACAGCAAAAACCCTAATTTCTGCCAGAAACCCTAAAATTCCTGCAAACCCTAATTTTTGCCAAAAACCCTAAATTCCAGGAATCGCGGAGGCGGATTACTAAAAAAAAAAAAAATTTTTTTTTTTTTTGGAAAATGATGAGCGACGCGAATTTTGCTTTTGCTTTTTTTTTATTAAAAAAAAAGAGAAAAGACTCTCTAAGAGAGAGAGAGAACTGATGCTTTTGATTTTAAAAGCTTTTGGGGCTCTGCTTTTGGGCATCCCTTGTAACCTTTAAATTAGTGGTGAGGGCCTCACTTCTCAGAGCATCTGGACGCAGAGTCTGAGAGTGAAACCCTAACCGCTCTCTTGTACTTTGATGATTGATTAATACAAAAAGAAATACCGAAAGGGGCGCCAGTCTTTGGGGCCAATATCTCTAGGCACGGAACTCCGCCGGGCCAGTGCAAATCTATTGTGATCTGTGAATTGTTTTGAAGTGGTTATTTGGTGCTGTCGCGGTTGATTCTTGACTTGGAGTGTCCAAGTTTGTTACACTATGTCATTGGGACAGGGTTCACACGCAGGCAATACATGAGTCGACGAGGTGTTGAATAAACCAGGGTTGACAATGAGCATGTATGTGTCGTACATATGTCGACAGGTGTTGAATACATCAATGTTGACCGTGAGCATGTACGACATAGATGCAAACGAGGACGTTTAAGATTTCAAGAGGGGGGTATGTCACCAACGTGTGACTACTATCTATCCTTTTGGTTGATTTCTTTCTTATTATCTATTTACTTTCACTTTTTGAAAACACCCCTCAGGAAATCTAACTGCCCTGCATTGCATAGCTAGTGTGGAACTGTCCAGAGGGAGTCCAGGCCTGAGGGCAAGAGAGCACGAGAGTTGGACAAGGACTATGGTTAGCCAAGTGAGGTCATTCACTAGCTAAACTGGAATCCTTTGTTACAGAGGCTACATTTCAGTTGTGGGTGTGGCTGCAGTGTACAAAGAGGGTCAGATGACCTAGAAAGATACAATGGCAGCATCTCCTAAAATTTAGGGAATTGCTATTTTGGGACTTGAAAATGTGTTTGCGTCATTACCTCCGGAATGACAAGGAGAACATTTTCTTACTCTGCCGTGAAGTCAATTGGGCAACCTGTTGGGAGATTTTTAGGCGGCAACCCCGAAACGGGAAAATGCTTATAAATGTGCCAAGTGGCACCTTCTGGTGCACTTTCCTCATGCAAGAGAAGGGGGCGCTGATTTTAGAGAGGAGAAGGGCTCATTTTCAGTCTGTCACAGGTTAAGAGCTATGGAGTGCTTGCTTTCCCTCCTATGTACAGTGCGGTGCCAGGAGTGATGCCCTGCACCCTACGCACTGCCTTCTCTCTCCCCTATGGCAGTATGTTATGCCCCTCTAGTGGGCTTTTCATTTGACCAATGTACAGTTGTGTGGGTTCATGTGCGATTGCCGAGGCAAGAGCCTCTTGCACAAGTACTGGATTAGCTAGCGGCTAATCCCCCGCGGGTACAGGTGAATTTGGAGAGGTTTCATGCCACAAATCTCGTCCGATTCAAAGGGCAAGTAGCCCTACAGGTGCTGGAGCTCGAGAACTTGCTACGGATGCGACCGGCACGCGAAACGGAGCCCGAAACAGTAAATTACAGCCTGCTGTGTATTTTTGCCGGTTTAGGGTTTTGGCCCTAAACAGTCCCTAATACCCCCAGGAGGTTCGGGGACGCGAGGGGACCGCTGTACAAGTGATCTAGCACATTTTCGGGGCTGAAAACAGAGAATTCAGCGTGCTGCAGATTCTCGCCAGGTTTTGCAAAGTGCCCGTATGCGTCGGGAAAGTCAGTCAACGCGTGGGAATATTGACTGTGAAGGATCCTAGTACAGTTATGTTGCCGAAATCGGGCCAGAACAATTGAAATTCAGCCGAGCTTGTGCGGGGCAGCTTGTAGGGAACCACAGCGTTTATTCCCTCTTTTAAGCAATAAAGAAATACCGTAAGGGGCGCCTAAGTTAGGGGCCAATCTGGTGTCGGTCTACTCATACAGGTGCAATCTAGCAGCCTGTATCCCTCTCCCCTTTGTTGTGTCTTGAAAGTACAGGTAAAGTGGACGACAAATTAAATGGGTGAAAGCGAATAAGGTTTAAGTTTAAAGTCTACCCCCCTTTTTGGATTGAATAGGCCAGTTTCAGTGGTTGATGCGTTGTTACGAAAGCCCCAAATTTCAGCAGTGTCAATTCCGTACCATTGTGAACTAGACGAAATGAAGACACAATATGCTGAAGATTCAGATTTTGCAAGGATCTATGACCAGCTTGTTGATGGGCAACATCATGAGCACTATATGCTTAAGAATGACTTTCTCATGATGCATGGAAAGTTATGCGTTACTAAATAGTTACAGCCAAAGATTTTGATGGAAAGTCATGCTTCACCTTATGCTGGGCATTGTGGAATTGATGCGACAGTGAAAGGGGTTGAGGCATTCTTTTATTGGCCAGCTTTGCGTCAAGATGTTGACACATTTGTAAGATCATGCTTAGTATGCCAAAAAGTCAAATTTGACAGACAAAAGCAACCGGGATTGTTGCAGCCATTGCCGATCCCAGATAGGCCATGGGAAAGCATAGCAATGGACTTTATCTTTGATCTTCCAAGGACGCAAACAGGCAATGATGGGATTTGGACTATCATTTGTAGGTTCAGTAAGCAGACCCATTTCATTCCTGTGAGGAAGAAGATAAAGCCAGAACACATGGTCAAGATATTCATGAGCAATATCTTTAAATATCACAGGATGCCTCAGTCAATTGTCAGTGACAGGGATCCACGTATGACGAATCTTTTCTGGAAGGCATTGTTTGAGAACATGGGCACTACGCTAAAGTTCTCTTCTTCGTTTCATCCGCAAACTGATGGGCAGTCAAAAGAGGCAAATTCTACTGTCCTGGACCTGCTCAAATGTTATGTGTCAGAGCATAAGGCAACTTGGGAACACCACCTTCCATTGGTTGAATATGCTTACAATAACACTGTGCATACGTCAACAGGTAAGGCACCATTTGAGATAGTGGAAGGAGGAAAGAAGGTCCCGCCCATTTTGCAGACTAAGGACAAGATTTTTGAGGCAGACAAGTATGTGCAAGATATGGATGAAACATACAGGAAGATAAAGATTGCTCTTGAGAAGACTCGGGCTAAGCAAAAGAAAGCTGCTGATCGTCACCGTCGTGAACTTGTATTTTCACTTGGTGATTGGGTGCTTTTGCGCTTTGAAAAGGCCAGGTTAAGGAAAAGGAAAGGCAAGGAACGCCTGTTTCCTAAGCTCAGTATGCGATATTATGGTCCTTTTCAGATTTCAAAAAAGATCAACGATGTAGCTTACAGGTTAAAGCTACCAGAAGGCAAGAAAATACATAATGCTTTTCATGTCAGCCTTCTAAGACCCTTTGTTGGTAATGTGCCAGAGAATATGCTTGATGAGGAACAACCCGAAGTGGAAGAATTGGATGAAATCCTTGTTCCTAAACAGATATTGGCACATAAAGAAAGAAAGGTTAGAGGAAAGGTTGCAAGACGCTATTTGGTGAAGTTCAAGAACTATCCATCGTTGGATGCCAAATGGATGGAAGAGTCTGAATTGGTTGATTCACCTCAACTATTGCAATTGTATCTTGAAGCCTTTCAGATGGAACCCACAGTGACTTGATGTAGCCTTTTTGGAGCAAGGCAAGAGCATGGTTCATGATGCTCAAGAGAGTAGTTAAGCAATTGTATCTACTCTTTCCATACAGAATTTAGCTAGAGAAGTTTGTGCTTGAGAGTACACTAGAAGACTTCTATGCTTGATATATGTGTCGTAGCCAGGTTGGTGGGATTATTTAATCGTCCAACGCTACATTTCCGGAAGCATGTATATCTTGGATTCCCATCATACAATATATGTGATATCAGGAGATACTGCATGTATTATTGGCATGCAAGCGAGGTCGCTTGCAGTATTTCAAGGGTGGGGTGTGTCACCAGGAGGTGTATTTTTCTTGTTGCCTTCCATAAATAAGTATTAGATATTTTTATTTATTTTTATTTTTACTTGTTTTCCCCGGAACCCTTGAAAAGGTGCAAGTGGACATTGCATGGCCAGTGTGAAACGGCTGCGGCCGAATAGGTTTCTCACAACGGGATTCTGGGTCGGTCAGTCTGGGACTGGTCGAGCCAGTTAGCACTGAATTCTGATGAGTATGGAAGCCTGTGTGCGCCAAATGAAATCTGGGCCACTCGGAAAGTCACTTACAACTTTATAAGTCAATGGGAACTAGAGAATTAACTCAAAAGGGGCAAACTGGACACATGGCGGCTCCTGGTGCAATTTTCCACTTCCATCAGCAAGAGGGGCCGCCCAATTTGAGAGAGGAGGCTGATTTGACTCATAAGTGACCTACAGTGTGTGTGTGTGTGAGTAGTGGGTACAGGTCTACAGCTTTAATGGAAAGCTTGCCTTCTCCTCTATCTCATGTAGCGCGATGATTTGCTCTCGTGCATCTCTCTCTCCCCTTTGGCACATACGGGCTACTCAATTGAACATGTACAGTTCTGGGGGTTTATGCGCGTTTGCCAAGGCAAGAGCCTTCTGAACAGGAACCGGATTAGCTCATTGCTAATCCCCCACAGGTACGCACAGTTCCATCGCGAGAAATTGCGAGTTCAGAGAGTTTTCTCACGTGAAAACTCCTCCAATTCACAGGGGAACTGTCCCATTGTGTGCGGGAGCCCTTGGGACACGCGTAGGCGTGTTCGCTCCGCTAAAAACGATCCGAAACAGCGAATTACAGCCTGCTGTGTTTTTCTGCAGGTTTAGGGTTTCACACCTAAACTGCAAGGGAACACCGGGGGAGCCTCGTGAGAGCCTTGGGATGCGTGTACAGGCTTTTGGGCACCCGGCAGTGAAAAACAGGGAATTACAGCCCGCTGAATTTCTGTGACAGCTCACCAGAAAGCTTCCAGATAGCGAGGGAATCCGTCCTAGACAAGTGCTTTTGACCTACAGGGGTTTTTGCGCCGTTATGCTGCCAAAATCCGGTCGAAAACCTGCATTTTCAGCCCTCACCAGGTTTGGACAGCTTTGTGAAACCTTGTGCGAAGTGGTCGGATCGTCTACCTTAATTTGAATAAAGAAATACTGAAAGGGGCGCCAGTCTTTGGGGCCTACACGGTGTCGGTCTCGTGTGCGCAGTGACATTCTAGTCGCTGGACGCAACTGTGTTCTCTTCCCTTCTCAGTGCTATGTGTAAAGTTAACACGTAATTGAAATAGTACCGCCCTCTACGTTGTACAGGCCGGTTATAAAGACCCACAGAAAACAGCCCCAAAATCAGCGTTTTTGGCTCAGTCGCAAATTTCAGCCCATAGCGTTTTTGGACAACAGTAGGAAGATTGCAAATTTTGAGCGATTAGGTCGACTTCATCATCACCGTCGTCATCGTCAACATAGCTTAGACTTGCATCAGTCTCATGCATTCCATTTGTACCAGATTGTGCAATCAATAGTAGACCACTCTCGCCGACGAGACTGAGGCCTTCGGAGGAGGGTTTTACGTCGTCTCTGGTGTCGTATCTCTCTTCTCTCCATCTCTCAGTCTCATACACTTGCACGCACAGTGTCCATTCACTTTGTTATGATCATAGCATTCTCTCATTAAGAACGGAAGGCTCTCCCTTCATAAGAACAAAAGGAACCTTCAGCACAGTTCGGAGCACTCATCTTGAGCAAAACGCAAACATTCATTCCGCTGCACCTTACACATGATTTATCGGCAATGTAGCTAGCAATCACATCTAGATCCAGTCGGGACCTCATAGATGTCCGATTGATTAGCCCCTATTGCAACCATGTCTATTCGAGATCAATTAGACCAAAATGCTGCAGTCATTTCGTCTATCAATTCCTGAACCTACAAACAAGTCAAGAACAAATCAGTTTCATATTCCGGAATTCCATTTCCTAAAGTCATACAGCAGAATATGTCAGCTCTCAATATCCCTGAAACTCAAAGAGACATCAGTGACTCTAGTATACAAAAATAAAGGCATCTGTTAACAAAGGAGCAGAGATACTCTCCTCTTGTGCGTCCCATTGCACCAGATCTCCGGCCAAGCTGAATTCTGGGTTCCATTTGGAGTAGACTATTCTAAACCAAAAGCTTCGAGGTAAAGTTTCACAATCTGAGGAGTATCTGCTAGGTCCTCCTCCTCCATCCACTTCGCATCCAATGCAGGATAGTTCTTGAACTTAACCAAGAACCGCCTTTGGACTTTACCTTTATTCTTTGTGTCATTATGTGCCAAAATCTGTTCAAGAACAAGGATCTTCTCGTTTTCTTCCACTTCGGGTTGCCCATCAGGCTCCCTATCATTAGGCACATCACCTTTAAAAGGTTTCAAGAGACTCACATGGAATGCATTGTGAATCCTCCAAGTGTCAGGCAATTTCAGTCGGAAGGAGACATCATTGATCTTTTCAGAGATCTGAAAAGCTCCGTAGTATCGCATACTAAGCTTTGGAAAAAGCCTCTCCTTTCCCTTCTTCTTTCTCAGGCGTGCCTTCTTAGAACGTAAGAGCACCCAATCATCCTCCTTCAATTTCAAATCGCGCTGATGGCGATCCGCTGCCTTCTTTTGTCGTTCTTGCGATTTCTGCAAAGCCTCGCGGACCTTGGCAAAAGTCGTGTCTAAGTCGCGCGTGTACTCATCCGCTTCAAAAATCTTATCTTTCGTGCTTAGGAAGGGAGGAACCTTGGCAGCACCTTCAACAATCTCAAATGGCGCCTTCCCCGTCGAAGAGTATATCGAGTTATTGTAGGCAAATTCCACCAAAGGTAGATACTTTTCCCATTGAGTCTTCTAATCCGAGATATAAGACTTCAATAAATCTAAAACCACTTAATTGGCAATCTCGGATTGCCCGTCAGTCTGCGGGTGGAACGATGAAGAGAACTGCAACCGCGTGTCAATGTTCTCCCAATTTCCAAATTGCCTTCCAAAACAAACTCATAAATCTGGGGTCCCTGTCGGAGACAATCGTCTCAGGCATGCCATGTAATCTGAAAATCTGGGGCCACAAACAGTCTCGCTAAGTGATCCGGCTTGACTGTTTTCCTCACTGGAATGAAATGAGCCTGTTTGCTAAATCTATCAATAACAGTCCAGATACCATCGTGACCACTCTGTGTTCTCGGGAGATCAATAATGAAATCCATTGCAATACTTTCCCAGGGGTGGGTGGGTATGGGCAAAGGCTGTAACAATCCCTGTGCTTTATGCCTGTCAAACTTGACCTTCTGGCATACCAAGCAACTGAGCACAAACTCTTCCACATCCTTCTTGAGTCTCGGCCAAAAGAAGTCTCTCTCTACCCCTTTCATGGTGATAGCAATGCCGCGATGACCCGTAAAAGGTGGACAGTGGCATTTGGTCATAACCTTTTCCCTCAACGGTTGTGTAACGCACAACATGGTTTTCCTCATCAAGTAGCCATCCCGAATGGAATATCCTGCTACTGTCTCCCCATCCCGTATCCGTGTGAAAACGTCTGCAAAATCTGGATCTGTGGCATATTGGTCGACCATATTCTTGAAGCTCCTATGATGTATCGCGGAAATAGCCAGAACCAACTGCTTCCGAGACGAAGCATATGCCACCACATTCTTCTGTCCCTAAACATGGACAATGTGGAAGTGAAACTGTGACAAGATGTTCGCCCACTGCATCTGCTTTTCCAATAGCTGCTTCTGTGACAAGAAGTAGCGTAAACTTTGATGGTCTGTAAAGACAGTAAACTCCGCTCCGGGTAGGTAGTGCCGCCAATAAGTAAGAGCATGGATAACCGCCAAAAACTCTTTCTCATAAATCTGTGTCGTCATTTCCGGCCTTGAGAACCATTGGCTCTCGTAGGCAATGACATGGCCTTCTTGCATTAAGACCCCCAGACTACAACCACAAGCATCACAATATACTTCAAAAGACTTCTGCAATCCGGCAAAGTCAAAACTAGTCCAGTAGTCAATTTCTCTTTCAATGTCTGAAAGGCAGTCACCTCTGTGGGTCCCCACGAGAAAGGGACCTCTGTGGGTCCCCACGAGAAAGGGACTCCTTTCTGTGTCAAGATATGCAAAGGGGAAACAACCTCTGCAAACTTTCGAATGAACCGCCTATAGTACGAACACAATCTCAAGAAGCTTCTAACTTCATGGACATTCTTCAAATCGGGCTAATCATGTATACTCTCTATCTTGGCCGGATCCATCTCCACTCCTGCTGCTGAGACAATGTGTCCCAAAAAGTGTATCTCTGGTTGGAAAAATTCACTTTTCTTTGCATTAATCAACAACTTGTGATCTTGTAATGCTTGAAAGACCTGAAGTAGATGATCTCTATGTTCTGCCTCATTCTTGGAGAAAACAATGATATCGTCAAAGAAAGTGCCAACAAATAGCCTATACTTTCGAAAAATCCTGTCCATCATCCGATTAAATGTCGCAGGAACATTGGTTAAGCCAAAAGGCATCACCAAAAACTCAAATAACCTTGTCTTGTAGACGTCTCCCGCCGCGATCCTGATCTGATGATATCCACTATTCAAGTCAATCGTGCTAAAGCACGAGGATCCATGTAACCTGTCGAGTATATCATCGATCCTAGGAATCGGAAATCTGTTCTTGATGGTGATTATGTTGAGAGCTCTATAATCGATGCACAATCTCGAAGATCCGTCTTTCTCCAAAACCAACAACACTGGAGAGCAATACGGTGAAGTACTAGGCTGGACAAGATGCTTTTCCAAGCAGTCTTTCACTTGGTTCATAATCTCTTCATTCTCTGCTCGGCTCACACGGTAAAATGGCCGGTTCGGTGGTGTGCTTCCAAGTGTCAGATCAATGGTATGATCTTCAGGACGAGCAGGTCGTAACTCGCCTGGTAGGCCCTCTGAGAGCAATCGGCGTGAGAGTGGAGAAAATCTTGGCGTTCTTTATCAAGTTTAGACATATTTGTCCTATCCTTCGCTCAATTCTTTCATAAAGATCGAGTAAACAAACAGACTGGATTTCATTAATTTTGAAATGGCTGAAGCCGATACAATAGGGACAGACTCGCCCTTTAGTTTAATATCAAGTACAATGGTTCTGCCCTTCTCTGTAGTCAAAGTCACTTTCCTAGCCCGATAACCGACCACGGCGTTGTTCTTGTGGTACCAAGGAATCCCTAAGAGAACATGACAACCCTCCAAAGGCATTATGAAGAAGTCCTCATGCCCCAAACACCCCTGACAATGCAACCTAAGTTTGCCAATGACAGGTGTATTGGCTACGTCCCTGCCGGGTGCCGCTAGAACTGCCTCCGCGAGTGGTCCCATCCGATCGGGAGCGATCTCGAGCCGCGCCGCCAATTCCAGTGAAATGAAGTTGGCCTTGGCTCCTCCATCAAAGAAGATCAAGGCCTCTTGGTCTTTTACTTTGCCCCAAGCTCGGCAAAGTTTTGTACTCTCGTCCATTGGGTTGGGATCAGTACCCACACAATCTAGAACCACTCCTGTTTTCATCTTGCCTTTTCTTCCACGTTCCTCAGCTGCTCTCGAACCCTCAGGCCTTTCGTCGCCCTTGTCATTCTGTTCTTTCTGTGCCTTTTTAGGGCACTTCCCGGAGATATGTCCAGGTTCCCCGCATCCGAAGCACTTTCCCTCCCTGATGAAGCAAGCTCTCTCCTGAGGAGTAAGCTTGGGTCGTGCATCGGTGGGGTAGGTCAGACTGCCAGAGTGAATGGCAAAACCCCGTTTCGCATGACTCATCAACTCCTGAATCGAAGCTGACTTCTGTTCCAAGCAGTGATCTCGGATCCCTGTAGGTAGACCCAAGGTAAACCGCTCAATCTGTTCCTTGAACGAGATCTTCTTAAATGAAGAGGCCGGTAGAAAAGAGTTCCAAAATCTCTCGCAATAAGCGTCCACTGTATCTTTCTTGGTCATCCGAAGATGGTTCCAAGCAATTCGGATATCCCGTTCATACTCTCGAGTCAACCAAGAAGAAATAAAAAAGCCTCTTGAATTTCAACCATTTAACTAGCGCAGTCTTGCTTAACAGAAGTGTGGACCACTAAGTTCGAGCATTCCCCTTAAAGTAAGAGGCAACTCAACAAATCTTAGATTGCTCTGAGTAACGTCCTCCCGCGAAAGCGATGTCAAACTGCTATACAAAAGACAAAGCCTTCGAAGCATCTCTATATCCCGAAAACGTGTCAAATTTAATTGACTATCCACCTTCCTTAAACTCTCGGACCTTCTTGCTTTTATCTTCCAGAAATTCATATTGGTTGGCTTTATAAAAATTCTTCTTTGCATAAAAGAAGTTGTCGTCAGAGTCTGAACTATCTGTAGACGAGTCCTCTGTAGAACTGTCACTCACTGGGCGAGATGTAGACTTGTTTGCCTTTTCTTTGCCTTTCCGAAGCGTTGTTTCTTGCTTCGCTTTTTGCCTTTGCGGTCTTCTTCGCTCGAGTCAGATGAGCTCGAAGAACTGTCAGAAGAAGAAGTAGTAGAAGAAGAAGAAGAAGTAGAAGAAGAAGAAGAACTGGGTACTGCTTCAAATCGAACACGCTTCTTCTGTTTCTTTGCCTTTTCAAATGTCGACTGACGACCCAAATAACCCGGGAAGTCAATCCCTTTCTTTTGCTTTTTTCCGTGCTTTTTAGCTTTGTTTTGTGCGTCAACCGTGCATCAACCACCTCTTCTAATTCCTTCTTTGAATATTTCTTATGAGGAGAAGGTTTCTTGAGAGCGGGTTTTGGGGGTGGTGTTGTGGTTTTCTGCCACTACGCATGCACTTCCTGAAAAGAAGTCTCGCTCATATATTTTGCAAATTTTGGGTCCTTCGCAAAATTGAGCATCATCTTTGTTGCATCGCCGATCAATTGACGACGCTCCATCTCTCGACGCTCTGCCTGAGTATGCCGAGTCGGGCCATACTCCTTGCCGGAATCTTCGTCCTGATCCCTTGCCGCATCTCCGGATGCAGAGGGAGTCGACTGATCCTTGCGTGAAGCCATAGGTGCCACGGAAAAAAAAATGGGATTGGATTTCTCGTAGAAGAGAAATCGGCCGTGCTCTGATACCACTGTAACAGACTTGGACACTCCAAGTCAAGAATCTACCACGACAGCACCAAATAACCACTTCAAAACAGTTCACATTCACAATTGATTCAACACTGGCTCGGCGGAGTTCCGTGCCTAGAGATATTGGCCCTAAAGACTAGCGTCCCTTTCGGTATTTCTTTTTGTATTAATCTGAGTTCAGAGTACAAGAGTGCGGGCAGGCGCTCACACTCAGACTCTACGTCCAGATGCTCTGAGCTGTGAGTGGCCTACCCACTTATTTAAAGAGTACAAGGGACGTCAAAAGCAGAGCCCCAAAAGCTTTTTTTTAAAAGCTGAAAACTTAAAAGCTTTTATAAATAAAGTAGAAGGAATCTCACTCTCAAGCTCTTATGCTTTAATAAAGCAGCCTTCAAAAAGCAAGTCTCTCTCACTTTCTCATACTGTTCTGCGTAGCAAAAAGCAAGGCCAAAATCTGACGTAGGCTGCCGCAAAAAGCGCCGTAAATCACGGACGTCCGTATTGCTGCCACGTGGCCAGTCCTCCGCAGTTTACGGGACAGTCAGACACATCAGCATTTTCTGATGCTCTCCGGGATCCCACAGGGTAGAGAGTATCTCCGGGGGTCTGTAGGGTTGATGTGTGTTGCAATGGGCAGCCACGTCATCAGTTTGTGACAGTAACGCTAGAGGAGAAATGGAGTTAGTGGTGATTTTAGCGTGAGGAGAGAGATAAAGATCGCATTGTTATATACAGCCGAATAGGCTAGCGCTGGTCTTTTTTAGAGCCTTGGCTTTATTTTAAGTGGGCAACCGATCACCTTTTTTTTAGAGTCAGAACCTGGACAAAACTCAATAAAATCGAGTGAGCTGAAAATTGATGCTATGCAATCACATTCAAGGCGTCCCCGGATGCAGTTCTCAGGCACAGATGCAATGCAAAAACACAGACACAGATTCCTTGCGGAAAAACATCTACTTTTCCCGAAAAGCACTTAAAAATATTCCTCTTTTTAGAAAAAGCTTCTCACAACCCATCTTTATTCTTGTGCTTGCGTCTTTATGCATATTCCTTTTTCTGGTTAGAATTTCCTGCCATACCAATGGAACATTCCCTTTCCAATACTCCCGTCACCCATCACGTAACGCATCAAGAATATCCATTTCTCAGTCTCTCCTACCGAACTAACGGTACAATCCCTTCATGATGCTTAATGTCACCTATCATATGACACATCAAAGTTGTCCGTTCTTGATGGCTTTTAATAATTCAAGTAAATCTGCAATTCCTAACCTTTACGGTTGAAGTGCACACATTTAAATATCCTAATTTCAATAAGTAGAAATTACTCCAAAAAATAAGAAAATAGTCCATTTAGCAACAAGCATCGTTCTGATAATGCTAAGGCATTCCTAATAAATGCATCACAGTGGCCCAACTCAATATATGGAAGTCGACTTTTCCATGATATCCTTGAATCGTGCCAAGACGAGCACCAACAAGGGGAATAACCGTACTAGTAACACCGGTAACTAATTCTGCTTCAATGCCAGGCACATATTGATCATAATCAAAAATTCATGGTTTTGAGAAATCCTAAATGAATAAATTATCTAGTGTTAGCACTAAATCACAGCTAAACTCAAAGAAAGAATCACACTATAGACACGGAGTGGCAGAGTTCCGCTTCTAGAAAAATATTGGCCCCAAACCCTAACACCCTTTCGATACTTCTTATATATTGATCTTCACAAAGTACTAGGGTACAACAACCGAAGGAGCGCACTCTGCCATCTACTACCAAGCTAATTTGCAAACGTGGCCCTCTAGGCTCTCTTATAAAGGCCTTGGCCAAAAAGTATTAGATATAAAAAGTTGGCACCAAGTTCAAAAGCAACGCTGCTATGAAAAACTTCAACTCAAAAGCATCTCCAAAAATGGTTACGTCATCCACCGCATCTTTCGGGTTGCCACGACCAGATTTTTGGTCCACTTTCTAGGTGTTCACACTACTGGCCATTAGCTCCCCTAACCCTTCAGGATTTCCTAGGATCATGCCACATCATCCGTTTGTGACATCTCAAGACCCAAACCCACGGCTGAACTAACTGTTTACATGTAATCACTTCCGGTGAGGGATCGGACAGAAATACACAGATAATTGCAAACTTCAAAACACTTAAATAACTATGAGAGTTCCGAGCTAAGATGTATTGGCCCCAAAGACTGGCGCCCCTTTCGGTATTTCTTCATTATTTCGCAAAGTACAACTCCCGCGGGTCGGACTCTCTCCAAGACTTTTCGTCCAGATGCCCCACGAAGTGGTCCTCTAGGCACTTATAAAGAGTACAAAGGATGCCAAAAGCAGAGCCCCAAAAGCATCTTACCTAAAAGCAATTAAGTCCAAAAGCACCTGTACCAAAATCCGGACCCAAAAAACGGAAATCCGTACAGCTTTCCTCATGACGACACTTGAGAGCTATGCAAAGCCTAGGACATGTTCCTAGAGAAAAAGTATCATAAAGCTTCCTCACGCGAATGTTAATGTCTTAGTTTTACACAATATCACTTGCCTTGATCCCATGAAGAATTGATCGCACTTGCCTTGATCCCATAAAGAATTGATCGCAAGCATGCAAAGACAATCACTTTGGGTGGTGTGAAGATGAAAGAAGACTACGATAATTCTTGCTATGGAAATTCCTCTTAGAAAAGAGATTGAGCTTTATAGTGAAGGGACCAAGGCGAAGGCTCAAACAAGCATGGTTCAGTAGGATACATTCACTAACCATCGACGATGTTAACATTTAGCACAAAACAGAAATGGATTGATGTATCAAATCTACCCAGCACTATTTCAGTGCGAAGAAAAACTCAATTGATGTGTCAAGGGCAGAGGTACTTCCTAGCACAAGCCAACGCTGGATTGATGTGTCAAGCCTAGCATTGCAAACCCATCCTTTTATCATAGCTTCTTTAGTTAGGAACAAATGGTCTTGTAGAAGACTTGAAGGATGTTATAAAATACTCTAGCTCCTTGTGCCAAATTCTCTCGCCTATTTCTCTATATATCTAGTTCAAGTTGCAGTTGTGGTTTCGAGCCTTCCATGCACATAAATGCGCAATACGTTCATTACATGCTACCACACTAGAGCTCAATTTCGATCAAACTCTTTGATTAGTACTATAGGTGTGCAACACATCATTGTTAACAAGCTTGTAAAGCTTGGTTACAAATGCAAAAGAAAAGGGGCTAGAAGCTTAGTGAAGTGATTCTCACGATTTGTAGAGTATTTCTAAAATTTTAAACAACACTTGATGTAATGGCTACCATCTCCACAATGCCATAATGCTAATGCTTTGTTATTAAAGCGTGCACACATGCATATCCATACATACACAAATTCTACTTTGATTTATATGGATAACAAAAAGACAACCTCATCGAGGCAAGAAAATGCAACAACTAATTGAGTGAGGGTCTATCATTGACAAACATTGTAAAATCCCATTCACATTAGGTTTTAAAAACACAAGCTTTGTAATAATTTCGATCGTATTAATTTGAGGAAGAGCTCAGTATGTGGTAACATTTTAAAAAAAATCGTGATAACACGAATCTTGCAAGATCCCTTGAGGAGCCATGTGGCTGCGAGGCAATCAACCAGGGGCACAGGCCAGAGCGGGCGCAGGCAGCCTGGTGAGGGACAGGTCGGACCAGCACACCAGCTGGCCGAGCAGCATGTGCGACGGTAGGGGAGGCAGCAAAGTTTTTTTTTTTTTGGTAAATTGGTTGCAAGCAATCACCGGAGCTCTCTTGATGAGTTCGCTTAGCGCAAAGAGCTCATTTCCACCCTGCAGCTTGTGAGCTCGTTAAAAGTAAGTAGTAGCCATACGCAAAGTATGTCGAGCATTATTAATTACATAGAGATTAGCTAGGTTAATTTTACATTCTCTCTTTCCACTTCAAGACTTAACTGTGGTCTGGTCAGAGATTATGACAAGCGTTATTAAATTACATGGAGATTAGCTAGGTTAACTTTACATTCTCTCTTTCCACTTCAAAACTTCTCTGCGGTCTGGGTTTTATAGGCACAATTTAATCCAAGTGTTTCAAATCCTCGTGTATGTGAGTGTGTACGTGTGCACTGGCATTCCTCCATGCACGCGTGCGCACACACACACACACACGTGTGTGTGTGTGTGTGTGTGTGTGTGTGTGAGAGAGAGAGAGAGAGAGAGAGAGAGAGAGCAGAGGACGTGATTTCATTTACCGAATTGAAAGGAGGGCCACGGGCGCGCGTCCAGTTCCAACCAGAGATTCTTGCCTTTGCGGTGAGCACCCAAAATGGTACGACCCACCAGAGCATTCTCCAAAACGGAGGGCGTGACACTGTCGATGACGATGGTGTCATTTGCAACAGTAGCTTCAACGATGCGCCGGCTACAGCAGCTCTCATGCACTGCCTTGCGGGCCGCCTCTACCTCCGGAAGCTCGGGCATCTCCCTCTCTCTCTCTCGAGCTCCTTCCTCCCGAGTCCCGCCCTCACTTAAGTTTGTTGGTCATAACATGCTCGAGAAAAAGCATTTTCTTAGCCTTGAAAATCATTTTCTCAAAGAAAATGGTAAAATCATTTTCTCGAAGAAAAACCATTTTCTTTGAGAATCAAAAGATGACGCAAAACTCTCCGTCTAGGTGTTCTCCTCTTCATCATCATATTTTGCTCTTGATAACATATCCGCAACCGGATTATCTCTCCGTGCAATGTAGAGGGAGTATGGATTAAGAGATTTTATCAATGCGATCCATGTAAGCATAACAATGTTAGACGTGGAACAGCTTGCAATCATCCCTAGCAGTGGTAGACAATCTGTCTCCACAATGATTGCTACCCCAATAAGTACTCTTTGTCGCACTTTAATGTCGTAGCAACACCCCATAATTCTCTCTTAACCTATGGATAATCCCTTCTTTGTCCACTCAAAACTTTAGCTCCAAACATTGTTACATATATGTGCCCTTCTTCATCATCATGTCCAGTCGCCCAACCAATCCCTATAAGACTAATATTCACTATCACAATCATAGGCCTCCCACACTTGTAGTCAATTATTCTTAATGTAGGAGCATTAAGTATACGGCCTATACATTGGTGTTTTATCCCACGACTAACAAAAAATGCATTAAATTCATGAGACATATAGTCCTCCCCTCGATCGGAACCAAGGGTGTCCGTAGTACATTAATAGGCATTTTCAGCCATAGCTTGAAATTGCTTGACGCACATAAACACTTCGGACTTTGCTTTAAGCAGATATACCCATGTATGCCTAGAGTAATCATCAATAACAGTCATGAAGTACATGTAATTGCCCAAGGACGGAGTTTGCATGGGCCCACAAACATCACTATGCATAAGCTCTAACTGAAACATCCTTTGGAAGCTTTGAATGCTACATCTTACCCAAAATAGAGCCTTCACAAACATGCTTAACAGGTGCTTCAAGAGGCGGCAAAGAAGCAACCATATCAAATTTTTGCCAACGCAGCAAACTAGCAAAATTCAGATGCCCAAAACGTTCATGCCAAAGTTTTGCATCCGAAATCGCCTTGGAATCCACAACTCCATTTGCAAAATGTCCACACTTGTCATACAAAGTGAGCTTACATAGCGCACCGCATAAAATGCTTGATGCAACAATCTCATCACCAAAACTGAGATCATGAACTGTACATCTGTTATCTACAAATTTCACCAACAAGGCCAAGTCTTGCAAGGGCAGATTAAAAAAAAGGTTCTTCTCCATCCCAAGTACATAAAGTGCATCAACAAGTGTGAAAGAACTGCCATTTGCAGCAGTCAGCACAACCTTTCCGACTCCCTTGATCGGATAAGAGGCATTGCTGGCACAAGTGACCGAATTCCCATGAGGGACTTCCTCGAGAGAGTTAAACAAGTCACGATGAGAGGTAATGTACTTTGTAGCACCAATGTCAAAGTACCAACATGAGCATTTGCAACAACTAACATACATGCATCATGGATAGAAGGATCATAAGTGCACTCATCACTAAAATCCCATTCTCCATCAACATCAACATCACAATCTCCTTTCACAGAAGAACAATAACTGCACACTTGTAGTGGAACCAACCTCTTTCTTCTTAGCCTTCAATTCAGACACTACTTGATCAAGTGATCATCAGCTTTACAATAATGGCAACGCATCTTCTTTTTGTCCTTTTCACCATTATTCTCAGACGAGGTGTTGCCAACAGAAGCATTGGAAACAATTGATTTTCCACTCTCATCGAAGAACCATGAGAAGTGGCTAGATTGCTTTTACCACCTTTCCTTTGAGCAGCAATAAAGCCTCTTCAATTGCACGTTGTTTAGCCCTGTTTTTTTCTTGAAAATGCCTCTTGCAACAACAATGTGCATAATGCATCAAACTTGACAACTTCAGGATTTCCTTGGGTCATAAGTCTCCAAGTACTAGAAAAAGTCTAGTAAGAATCGAGCAATGCATCAAGAACTGTTTGCATAAGGGCACTGTCAGAAATGACTTCACTTGCAGAAATAATTTTCTCATTTATATCCTTGATACCACAAAAAAAGTGTCCATTTCATCTTCCTCATGCATAATCTTTGATTCCAGCTCTTTACGCAGCAATGCAGTTTTAGCCTGATTTGCGATTTGCATAAAGACCAGCTAGAATATCCCAAGCCTCTTTTTCAGATTTTGATGAAAAAATGTGAGGAGTAAGGGTGCGCTTCACAGACAATGCAATCAATGCATGAGCCTGCACATCTCTTACATCCCAACGAGCTTGCTTAGCTATAGGCAAAACAACTCTAGCAGCAGGTACCCTGTCTCCACCAAAACCTGCAACATCCTCAACATCACGTACATCCTCAAAACTAGAGGTACCACAACATTCGAAACGCCCTTCGACACAAGGACATGTTGCATCATGTAAGCCCACATAGGATAATTGTCCCAATCCAATTTATCCTCAGTAAGCAAACATCTCGAACACGTATGATGTCAGCCACGGTGAATGCCTACACCTGATGTGAAAGCTGCTCAAAAAGAGGAAAAATGAAGCAAGACCAACACATGCTATATAGCACAACATGTAGAAGATCGTAAGGATCTCTTATGCAAAAAAAACGGCATTGACAAAAAAATTGCACAAAATGATAAAAGTGCCAGCGCAATACTGGCTATAGTGGAAATGGAGGTCGAAATGAGCCCGAATTGAAAATTTGAGCAGATTGAGCTCTACAAACGTGCTCAAAGTATTTGTTGACCTGCTCATGGTCACCAAAGCTCACTGAAAGTTGAGAAGTGAGCAGGCGTGTGCTGGCGATGTTGACGGCTAAGCTCGCTAGGACGCAACCTCTGATACCAATTGTTGGAATATGGCTATAGGGAAACACACACGGCTTGGAGAAGACGAAGGAAGCTCAAGGCACACAACAGAGAGTAGTATTACTTAGTGTGCAATGGAAAGATGAGATAGCCCTAGAGTGATGGGCGTATATACATTGCATGGGGAAAAAAACCTCCTAATGAGGGAAAAAAGCCCCGACGGTCCGAAGTGTGTTCACACACATCACTACCACATGTATATGGTAACACTATGAGTAGGAAAAATGCTACACCAAACTAAGTGAAACCTCAACAAAAGGCAGCAAGAAGAAATTGTATTTGGTGTGATGATGATGATCATCATGGATGAAGGGATTGTAAAGATTATCATGAGGCCTACGAGAGGAATCTAATCTTTTGGAAGAATATGAAGATTCATTTGAGCCAAACAAGGTACCAATATTGACCAATTTTTGTAAAGGTGGTTGAAGAAAGATTATGGAGGAGATGCTAGCCAATTCTTTTGGTAAAAAAGTATCGGCATATGGCCGAATGGTTTATGTATTAACTCCAAAGAGGAATATAAATATGAAAAGGATCTTTGGCTCTTCATCACATGAAGATAACAGATAAGGGAAAGGTTGCACATGAGACTTTGTGTCAAGTAGTAAATTGTATCAGAAAACAATGGGGTGGAAGATCGAGAAGATAATCTCTCTATATATGCTTATATTGCAAAGACATAGACTCACGAAGCAGTTTTGGAAGAAAAGAGGAAAAGGGAAGTTGATACTCTTGGAACATCAAAGAGGGTAACAAGGACTAACAATAGGAAGATGACCCTGAAGGGCCTACATACAAGTTAAAATCAGATATTGAGATGACAATAGATTTGCAAAAGTCTTTTGAGGAGAGAAAGTTCACTAGTAGGGTCGAGCTTACTCTAGGGGAACTATTGGGTATAGAAAAACCTAAATTTCAAGCAAAATATATCGACTTTGTGAAGAAGAAACAACACACCAAATGAAGTAGAGATAGATCCAAAGAAAGCCCACACAATTTAACAAATTGAGGCAATAGTTTGAAGTCATACAGAGGATTTCAAGGGAGATGAGTCTGAAAGCGTAATGGATATCTACAACATGTCATGTGATGTTAAGCATGTTTACTTCAGTGAAAAAGAAACAAATTACATTCCAAGAAGTCATTATTCAAGGACATAGTAGGTGATACCCATTTTGAGAAAAAAAGTACGGATGGAATCTTATGTGGATACCAATTTTGATTGAGCAACCAAAGTAGAGGTCGACGCACGCACGTACGCACGTGGGGGGAGCAACCAAAGCAAAGGTCATCAACGCACGTGGCATAGACCTGAGCAGCGAGTCGGTGGCATCACCCTCAGCAGAGCAGGCGAGGTTTTGAAGTAAAAAGATCAATTAAGCAAGGCTACCCACTAGCTCCTCTCTTGTTTGCCATTGGATCTCATCCACTAGCAACAACGCAGATGGAGGAGGGGCTGGGAGGGGGTTGTGAATTCTTTTGTTTTGAGATTAAAGGTGTTGAATGTTAACACCAAAAGCACCTTGCTGAGGTGGTTAGCGTAGGGATTTCCTGGCGAATCTATCCGAGTTCAGACCTGCAAAATGATTCCGAGTGTTTGTAGCTCCGTGTGCGCTAGAGCGTGCTCACTTTCTCCGATTTTTGTGAGCTTTGGCAAGCATCAGTAGGTCGTTTTGGCTCATTTCGGCCTCCATTTCCACTACATGCAGTAATGCATAGACTATTTTTATCATTTTGTGAAAAAAACTTGTCAATGCCATTTTTTGCGTAACAAGTAACTTACAGTCTTCTATGATTTGTGCTATATAGGGTAGTTTTCACATCAGGTGCAACATTTACCATGGCTGACAACAACACACATGTGTTCAAGATGTTTGCTGCTAAGGATAGATTGGATGAGGACAGCTACCATATGTGGGCTTATATGATGCAACATGTTCTAGTGTCAAAGGGTGCTTGGAACATTGTGCAACGCATTGATGTATGTTTTGGTTCTTCTGAGGATGTAGGCAATGTTGAGGATGTTGTAGGTTTTGGTGGCAGGATTGCTGCTGCCAAAGCTGTTTTACCTTAAGCTGAGCAAGCTCGTTGGGTTATAAAAGATGTGCATGCTCATGCATTGACCGCATTTTTTGTGAAGCGCACTATTATTCCTCACATTCATTCAACAAAATCTATAAAACAAGCTTGGGATATTCTAGCTGGTCTTTATGCAAGTCGCATTGAGGCTAAAATTGCATTATTGTGTAAAGAGTTAGAGTCGAACATTATGCATGAGGAAGATGAGCATTGAGATGGACACTTTCCTTGCTGGTGTCAAGGATATCAATGAGAAACTTATTTCTGCAGGCAAAGTCATTTTTGATAGTTCCCTTGTGCTGCTTTGCCAGACTCTTACCAAATTTTTGCTAGTATTTGGAGACTGAGAACCCAAGGAAATCCAAAAGTTGTCAAGTTTGATGCATTATGCACATTATTGCTGCAAGAGTCACTTTCTAGAAAAAACAAGACTAGACAAAGTGCACTGGAGAGGCCTTTATTGGTGCTCGATGAAAAGGTGGTAATAGCAATGTAGCCACTTCTCATGGTTCTTCTGCGAGTGGGAAATCACCTGTTTCTAATGCTTCTGCTGGCAGCAATTCATCTGGGAATCTGGTAATAAGGGCAAAAAGAAGATGCGTTGCCATTATTGTAAATTTAATGATCACTTGATCAAGCAATGTCCGAAATTGAAGGCAAAAGAGGCTAAGAAGAAAGACATTGGATCAACTACATGGTCCAATACAAGTAGAGCTATTGTAAAGTCTTTTGTGAAAGGAGATTGTGATGTTGATGTAGATGCAGAGTGGGATTTTAGTGCAGAATGTACTTATGATCCTGCTTCCATGATGCATGCATGTTAGTTGCTACAAATTCACGTGTGGTATTTTGACAGTGGTGCTACAAAGCACATTACCTCACACCGTGACTTGTTTACCTCTCTCGAGGATGTCCCTCATGGAAATTCAGTCAATTGTGCCCACAATGCCTCTTATCCGATTAAGGGAGTTGAAAAGATTGTGCTTACTGCTACAAATGGCAGTTCTTTCACACTTGTTGATGGATTTGTATGTACCTGAGATCAAGAAGAGTCTTTTGTCTGTATTTGCACTTGTTAGACTTGGTCTTGTAGTCAAATTGTGGATGACAGATGTACAATACATGATCTCAATTTTGGTGATGAAATTGTTGCATCTGGCATTTTATACAACGAACAAGTATGGGAAATTTTTGCAAATGAAGTTGTGGATTCTAAGGCTATTTCATATGCAAAACTTTGGCATGCATGTTTTGGGCATCTGAATTTTTCCACTTTGCTCTGTTTGCAAAAATCTGATATGGTTGCTTCTTTGCCGCCTCTTGAAGCACCTATCAAACATGTTTGTGAAGGTTGTATTCTGGGTAAGATGCAATGTTCGAAGTTTCCAAAGGATGGTTCAATTAGGGCCGCATGTAGGTTGCAACTTGTGCATAGTGATGTTTGTGGGCCCATGCAAACTCTATCCTTGGGAAATTACCTTTACTTCGAGACTTTCATTGATGATTACTCTAGGCATTCATAGGTGTATCCACTTAAGGCGAAGTCCGAAGTGTTTATGTGCTTCAAACAATTTTTGGCTATGGCTGAAAACGTCTCGAAATGTTCTATGGGCACCCTCCCTTCACATCGAGGGGGGGAGTAAATGTCTCATGAATTTAGTGCATTTATGGCTAGTCCTAGGATAAAACACCAATGTACAGTGCCTTATACACCTCAACAAAATGGTGTTGCTAAGAGGGAAAACAGGTCACTTACAAAAATGGCACGATGTATGGTCAAAAGTCAAGCTTTGCCGCATTTGTTTTGGCTTGAGGCCATCATGTGTGCCACTTATGTACTTAACAAGTGTCCTATGAAAGCTTTGCAGTCTATGACTCCATATGAAGAATGGCATGATAGAAAGCCTTCTATTGAGCACATGCATGTTTTTGGTTGTTTGGCTTATGGTTTGGTGCCACAAACGTAGCATAGAAAATTGGATGATAAGCCTGTCAAATGCATTTTTGTTGGTTATAGTGTTGAAAGCAAAGGTTACAGGTTGTATCATCCACAAACAAAGCATATATTGGTTTCACGGGATATTGTGTTTGTGGAAGATTCTGTTCAACCCTTGCTATTATGTACTAGAGATAGTAATGTAAGCTCACATGACATTTATAACAATTTGTTGCCTCTTTTCAGTGGTGGAAGTTTGAGTGTAAATTCCAATGAGGCAAATGTACAGTGTATGGGGGTTTTTCAAAATGTTATAGATCAACCTATTACTAATGAAGATGTACATGATGTACTTGTTGAGGAAAGGGATGAGAAAGAATGAGCAGGCTAGAGGTATGCCAAAATGAGTGATGCATACTTTGTGTCACAGTAAATTGGATGCAGCTTTGTCTAGTCATACTCATTCAGGTTTTTTCCATGCATCTTATGCATCAGATTGTTATGCTTTGGCTGTGTCTCGCTTATGTGATGTTGAGGAACCTCTGTCTTTTGATGAAGCACAAAATTCAAAAAATTGGATCACTGCCATGCAATCATAATATGATGCACTTATAGAAAATGACCTATGGACTTTATATGTGATTTTCCTCTTGGAAAAAAGGCCATTGGTACAAAGTGGGTTTAATCTTCAAGAGGAAAAATTTGTCTCTAGTGATAAGATAGGTCTCTACAGAACGAAGCCCTGGAGCAACCCAAAAAGGAGCCTAAAGAGCTCAAATCATAACAAGACTCTAAGGAGCTAGTAAGGTGTAGCTCCTACCGTTATCCAAGCTATCCTCCCTAGAATGCCCCCTTAGCACTAGGTTGGTAACCTAAGAGGACATAAAAGTGTCCTTTTAGGGTTTTGAAAAAAACTTTTAATCTCATAAGAGACTAATCTTTTTGGAAAAAATATTCTTGAGATTAGAGTCTAAATACCAGTACTTATAGGGAAAATGAGTAACCTTGAAAATGTCTCACCCTTTGGTCATGGTAAGCTTGCAAAGATGATATAGCGCTCTATACAACCATTCCTTGCTCTCAACTGCATACTGAGAAGGCAAGGGATTTTTCTAGAGCATGATATAGTTTTTCCCACAAACTGTAGTGGGGTTGTGATCACACCATATGGTTCTTTTATCCTCATAACTTTATATTTTTGACATAGAGAAGGTACAAAAAAGGCAATTTTTCCATTTTGTTGAACTATTGTCGAAGTTCATATAGCCATGCTCATTTTACTACCACTAAGTACGTGTTTCTTAGGCCCCTTTGGACCTGTATATTCGTAAGTATCCATGGAACATGTCAAAATAATAAAAAAGCTCCCATCTAGGATAATTTTGGGCACAACAATGAAGTATCGAAACAACATACATAAAAAAGGTGGGCTCCATATCACGGCATTTAGAATTCCTTAGAGAAGGCTTGATATATAGGAAAATCTAGAGGTTATAATTAGATATTCATTCAAGCTACAAAGTTTACATACTTGGCCCTTGAAATTAGCAATCATGAGAAGACTATACATGTTAACTTAGAACGGCTTTGATTCTTATTAAATCACAAAAACTCAACCATCATTCTATAGTTAGCTAGATGGGGTATTAGGTGCCCCAAAACTCAAGGAAGAATAGTCCCATGTTATGGAATCTACCTAAGTGATCAAAATTTCCTTTGGATTTTACTAATGCCACCAAAAAAATAAAAACGTGCAAAATTTGGCGGAAAGACAGGACTAGGAAATTATTGTAACTGGGTGAGAACTACTAAGGCTAATCCTCTGGCCATCTAGACCCCACTAAGATGGGTTTTAGAGTGTGTAGTTGAAAAAACTTGCAAAAATAGCCAAACATGTTTTTTTTGGCTCAGTTTACGTTGAGAAATAATTTGCAAGAATAGCGATAAAGGTCAAATTGATAACCCAAAAAATATTAAATTTTTTTTAGCTCAAAAGAAAAATTTGTGAATATTTATTACTAGAGATTTCATTTTGAAACTTCTCAAACAATTCAAGGAATTTGTTCACTTAAAAGGACATAAAAATGTATCAAGACATACAAGTGTCCCATTATTAACCTAGTGCTAATTAGAACTAGTGGAGCATTTTGAGTGGCTCTCCCCTATGGTGATTGATAGCAAAAAGAAATCCTAGAAATTACATGTTTGTGTTGATTTTAAAGCTCTAAATAAGGCCACTTTCCAAGATGTCCACTCCATTCACCAAAAGAGCCTTAGGGCATGTGGCTGAGCATACACCATACGATTTTATGGATGGGCTCATTGGCTACAACAACCAAGTGGCTATCCACCCAGACGACCAAATCAAGACAACATCTCTGACTCCATGGGGTATGTTCATTTACACTAAGGGCTGATTGCAACTATAGTACCACTAAAAGGGAAGGTCTAGCCATTCCAAAAGTTTTTTGATCACGTTTTTAGTGTTTATTTCATAGTGATCATTGGTCATAATGCTCTTGTATAATTCTCAAGTAGCTGACAGAGTTTGGTGATAGTTATTGTTGTTTAGGAATTTTAGTTTGAGGTGGATCTACAAGCTGGGAAACAACATGTTAGGGAGGATCACCTATCTAGAGTAGAAGCTGGTGAAGACACACTAGGTATTGAGGATGATTTTCTTGATAGCTATCGTTTCAAGGTAAACACTACCCCCATGGTGATGCCTTGGACTTGCTATCCACTGATATGTACCCTAAAAATGGCTCTCCAAAGAGAAGGCTATCATTTCAAGGTAAACACTACCCCCGAATGATATGATGATGCCTTGGACTTGCTATCCACTGGTATGTACCCTAAAGATGGCTCTCCACTACAAAAGAGAAGGTTTCTCTTGAATCAAATCCCTTTACTCTTATTGGTTTTCAATTGTACAAGTCTCGTGTAGATGGTGTATTCTGTTTACCCTCAGGTAGAGAGTATTTTGGAGGGTGTCCACAATTGTCCAACATGAGGTCACAACCTTGGTCATATTACTGCATAGAGAATTATATGGAGTCAGTCTTTTTCTGCCTCTTTCATTTCGGACTGCAAAAGGACTTTATGCATAGACTCAGAGGTTATGGCATCTTGCATCATACCTTGGCCGGCTCCAACCTCAAAGGGAGGGAACTCTTTCTGCTTTGTGCTCTGACCATCTTTGTCTTCTTCTTCTTCTTTGGGCTCAGAGGGTGTGGCATCCAGAAGAAGATTTGAAAGTTTCTGATGTAAGAAAACGAAGCCTTTTTCAGTGTTTTTCATACAATGCATAACATCATGAGCTTTTGCTCTAGAGGCACTACATACCCAGCTAGGTACGATTGGGGGGGCAGGGGACCATCGACCCCCAATCAGTCTTCAGAGACCTTTAGTTGTTTCAACAGGCGCGGGGAGGCAGTGTACAAAATGGCAAAAGGACGGGGGATGGCCGTCCATAGGCCTGAATTTGGTTATATTTTGGACTGCTTGGCCTCGTGGCAAGCAATCCCGAGCCGGGAATAGCCGGCTGTCCAAGAAGGAGGTTGATGCGGCACTCACGCGGGTCAAAAAGTGGGTGGCTGACCAAGTCAGTCAACACAAGGACAAGCACCCCGATACTTAACCATTGCCGGCTTGGCCCTTGGATACCATGTAGAGAACTTATTAATTAAACATGCTTCATTGCCTCCCTCATAGAGAACGCCGTCGCTCATACACCCAGGGACGTGCATACACAGAGAGACAACTACTCATCTAGTAGTATTGGATTGCATTATAATGTACTTGATTGTGCCCGTTCCTATGGCGGTGGCAGACACTTACATCAAATGGTATTGACTTTCAATAGCTAGCACTAGCTTTGGTTCCATTCTCTCACACAGTTTTTCCTCTTAAAAGAAAGAATTTCATAAAAAATGACTTTTTAAGTAAGTGGGCACTCACACACAGAGCCTTGGTTATTTTAAAGAAGAATCTTTTTTTTTTAATGCCATTCGCTTCGCTTCGACTAGTCTTACGAGATTGTGCCCACTCACCCACACCCTTATGTCTCAAGGGTTAAACCATAATGGGTGTGCTTAAAGCCCTCACCACTAGGAAAACTTCCTCTCAACTATTCAAAAGAAGAAACTTAAATCTTCAAGAGCCATTCATGTACTATAATCACAAAAATTTCATGTTGGTTTTATGAAGTTATTCATAGGATAAATCAAGCTATTATAATATAAACATGATGCACCATGCTACGAGTTTGTGAAAAAAAGTGTGAAGAGAGTAGACAATGGTTCACGAGCTAAGACCCTCTCTATATTGGCATCACATCTTATATATGCCAAGATTTACACATCTTAAAACGATAAAAAATGAAAAGCAATTGGCAACCAGCAACAACAAAGAATGCAAACCACATGGCAACAATTTTCATAATAGTAAAAAATGGCAAAATCTGAAGACCTGTGTGAAGGAAAAAATCCTTCAGTCTACAATCAAAGTTAACACCTATGTATATATAGAGCATTGGTGTGTACCTCCAACCCTCTTCTGGGTGGGGAATCTTATGCTTGTGTGTCTACCCTTGTGTTTATGAGACTTGTGTGCTTATCCTTATCTTTGTGCTGGGGGGAGATCGTGAATCCCTCCATCTACTTGTATGTGTTTAAGGGGATTGTGCATTGTGTGCCATACCCTAGTGTGTTTGGAGAAGAGATTGCACCCATCTTGATCCATTAGGGACTTTTGCAATGCAATGGGCACAATAACTCCCTCGTTCCTACCTTTCTCCTATTCTAAATAACTGGTGGAATCACTTCAAGGTGTAGAACTTCATCTAGCATTTGCTCTCAAGGAGGTGCACTAAATTGAATAACCCCTGGCTTTCCAGAGTCAACACTATCCCAAGCAATAGGAGGGTTGTCTGTGCATAATAGATTCTCGCAATTTGTAGCTTGAAAAGCTAAACATGACCGCCTTGCAAGTTATTTCTAGTCTCTCATTGCTGGGGCACACTCATCATAGTCAAGATCTCAGTGTTTTAGTCATTTGGCATTCAAGGGCTCTTTAGAAGCAAGTATGGAGAGATAATTTCCTCTAACATTGACTTGATCATATCCAAAGGAGTAGATGGAGCTGCCACTTTGTGAACACTATCAATTGAATCACTTTGACTCTAGTGATTGAATCTCGTTAAGGCTTGATTCTAGGGATATTGGGAAGGTGTATTTGCTTAGTGGCCTTCCTCACAACTTGGAATATGAATCCTTATTCATCCTGTTATGATAATTCCATGGTGGATTGCTAGACATCAATTTAAGTGCTAGTATTTGTTTGTTGTCATCTAGAATCTTGTTGTTCTTTAGGTTGTCAACACTATCATCCCCTTGCAAGAGGTATACAGGAACATTTTCTGGTGAAATTGCTATGTTTAGCTCATGGCTCCCTTTTACAGAGTCACATTGAGCTTTAAGGTGTAGGGAATGGTCGTGCACAGACCATTCCCGTTGATCATGGGCGACCGACTAGGCCGAAAGCCTTGATTATAGGAATGGTCTATGCACGACCATTCTCGATTGTCAATGGTTGTGGGAGAGGGTGGTCAACACACTCCCTGCAAATGGCTGACATTCACGAAGCGGACAGGATTCTAGGTGTTGATGTGGTAGCTGCATAGCGATTGTCACGTAGCACATTACGGGGGCTGTCAACGACAGATGCAATTCCGCGTGCTGATTTGGGATGTGCCTATTGGTCTGCAGACCTCATATTCCGAGTGCTAAGTAGGCTGGCATCCATAGCTCGTTGATGAGATTTTGCAGTAGAATGGACACCAGATAGATGGTGCATATCAACTCCCCCCCTCCCCACGGCCTTGACGGTTGGTGCAGTTTCTAGCTTTTTTGTAATAGATTCAAACTAAGGCTCATCACATGGACTCTTGGCTATGTTGTTTAGCATGACACCCCTATCCATTTCAGGTTAAGGTCATTTTTAGGAGCACAAGGCATCATTCAGAAGTAATTTCCAATTTCAGGGATCTGCAAGAGGGTTGTCGGCCAAATTTTCATAGTTCTACGTTCATGGGTCATATGGTCCATGATTTGCATGTCTTGATTCTTCTAGGGTCATATGCACTCTAAATTGTGGTCACTACGATCTGCAAAGTCTTATCCCACTCGTTTTCTCTTCAACGCTGGAGAAACTCATTGAGTGCTAAGTTGGTCAATATCTCATTTCAGCTCTGAAAGGTAGCTCATCATTGGTATTAAGCTCAATTTCGCTTTTCAATATTACAAGGTCCTCATGTTGGGTTTTCCTTTCTATTTATCTTTTTAGAAAAAAAATCCTCCTTTCCATTCTTAAAATTTTATTTTGATTTTTAACGAAGAATTCTGATGTATGATGCGATGGTGATTCAACCAGGAGAGGCAAGGGAGAGTTGGGAGGTGGTCGGTGAGCAGTGGCAACAGGGGGTGGTGGTGATTGGGAGCTGCCAGCGGCATAGGGGGAGAGGCGGACAACTTAGTTGAGACTGCAAATGAAAGCTACTTCAGTGAGTCAACGACCTAGGTTGCAAGGGGCAGGTGAGGCAATGTTGGGCAACTGGCAAAGGTAAGAGTGTACGTGGGAAAATGACATGGGCACGAACAGGTGGAGATTATGGGGATTAGGATGGTTAGGTTGAAGGAAGCACTGGATGTTGCAAAGGTGCAGTGATGCAAAGTAGAGTGGAGATTGAGGGACGTGCGTTTGAGGTTGGTGATGACAGAGAGGATGCACACATACATGTAGAGGGAGAGCGAGTAACACGAGAGAGAGAGAGAGAGAGAGAGAGAGAGAGAGAGAGAGAGGGCTACAGTCACTGGACATGACAAACAACTAATTATAGTTGGGCTAGAGTTCACATTGGACGGACGGACTCTCACCTAGGCAGTGACATGTGGCAGTGATATAGGTGGTGGTCTAGTGGACATCGTGGCCAAATCACCACAACTGTAGTTTGGAGATAGGCTTAGCTGGAGTAGGATATTTTGCTAGCCGTTGGTGGCTCTTTATGATACATATGTGTGGTTGGTTCCGGTCGTCAAAGACACCATGATGATCTACTTTGTGTGGTCAAGCATCAAGTCTTGAGTTCATGTAGATCATGTCTACACCGTTCCTACATATTGGAGCCTCGACACCTCATTGTACCCTTGAGTCTAGGCTTAGAGGTGAGTGTGCTACCAAGCGAGAGTCTATATGGTTCTTTGAGTTTGTCGAGTTCCACTGAGTTCTAGGTCTGTCGGGCTTTGAGAAGTCGTTCCATTTTAGTGTGATGTTTTCTTTCTGTTGGAGTGAGGCACTGAGGAGCACCCATTGTAGAGAGAGCACGACACACTTTTCCCACTACAGAGAGAGCTCTAATTTGATAGTAGAAAGAGAGGCCCTACTAGAATAGAGTAGAACACATGCATTCTCGCACCATTTCTCCTAGTCACACCTCTCTAAACAAGCATGCATTCACACAAAGGGAGCAAACTCGAAAGCAAGTAAAGTCACGGTCTTAAAATGGACACACTTATAATTGCTCACATAAACACGAATGGAAAGAGTGACCATGGAATGTATAGCAACAGAAAGAATTCGAAAGCATAGAATGCAAGAAACACTCACATGAGCATGGCTAGCATGTACAAAAGAAATTAGTGGTAAAGAAAGACACACCGCAACCAAACTTCAAGTTTACTTTTTGTCCAAAAGGTGAGTTTAAATGCTTCAAAGTATCTTTTAGAACCTACCTATCCTTTATATTCATTGTATGTAGTTTTGCACGAGCACTCTTTATGGACCCCATTATCTATCATGGTAAGCTCAAAAGTATAAAAAGACAATTTAAAAAAAACTCCATGATTACTGTATATAAGGTATTCCTAACGGCTCCAAAAAAAAGAAACACTACCGACATAAGAAAAAGTTGAAAGAAAAACAAGAGAGAAGAGAACCACAAACATACCAATGTACACTCGACTACCTCTCTTTATATGGACACAAAAAGTCTTTTGACTTTCCACCTTCATGTGTCCTTTCATTTCCTAAACTCACCCTTCACTTATGGACTTTAAGATGTTTTGAAAGGAATTTTATTTTTCCGAGATTGGGGGGCCCTAAGGGCCTCAAAATAAATTAAATTGAGATTCTTTTATGGATAGACATAGCATTTTAGTCTTGTTTTGGTACCAAGCTAGTACTGAAGAGGCCTTCTCATTGGGCATGGCTATAATTACAAGCAACAAATCCTTCAACTTATTTACAAAAGACCAATTGACCACCATTTCAAGGTCCCTTGGCTACCTGCTGTACAGGTCCAATTGCAAAGAATCAGATTTCACCAATCAATGTAACAATTACCTAGCTATCCTCACCAAAGCAATGTATTGATTGATGAGCGCTTAAGACTACCAGCTAATTTGTTCGATCCTCAAATCCGCTCTGAAAAACCGATACTTGTACTTCGGGAAACATATTCCGGATTCTCATCTTGACTGACATTAAGATCAATGTATTCCTCACTCTCATCAAAATCAATGTAGTCCAGAGCTTCTTCTTGATTACCATTGAACTCATTGGATTCTGGATTCTCTTCTAATCTGACATTAGAATCATCTGTTTCGGTAACCGACGCTTGCTCAATTTCCTCAAACACTACATTAACTGGTGAGAATGATACGGTCTTCCTGGTGGAGAATGCAGCTGGAATTGGGCTTTCATTATACAAAGGATTATTGTATTCTTCAGTAGAATTTTCATAAACTGAAATGCCGGAAAAATCTCTGCTGACGGGATTAGAAGAAGCCAGCAATTTCTCTGCTGATTGCTGCAGACCAGAAGCACCTATTATTGTCTGAGGTCTTGATTGCTTAGGCAGCAGCAGGGGAATAAGCGAAGCAGCGGGAGTCGGGCAATTATCATACTCGGAAAGAATTTGCAGTTCCTCTCCAAAATCCTCTTCTTCCAGTGCTCCAAACAAAATGTGGAAAACTGACTTCATCAACCCACTCCAAAACCCACCTCTTGAGTCAGTTGATGCGACAGCCGAGGCGGCCATTGCATCCTCTACCAGAATCCGTTCTTGATGAAAATGATCGCCTAGCAATGTGTCTGATGGAAACATTGCCAAGTATCTATCAAGGAAATGAAGCCCTTCAAGAGCAATCCTCAATTGGTCAAGAATCTTAGCAGACTTCGGCTGAACATCAAGTTCCGCTTGCAAATACTCAATATTCCGTAGATACATTCTTCGCCTATTCAAAAGCAACCCCTGTAGTTTGAACAAGAAAATGTTTTAAGCGGGATGCTGGCATACAATCCAACTTTTCATTGTAGTGTCTGCTATGAAAAACAATCATACTTGAGAGTTGAAAGCTTTGTACCTGGGGATGCCGAAACCTCTCTTGCTTCAGCAATAGACAAAGTCTTTGCCTATGTATTGTTTGCTTTTTCCTCCAGCAGCAATACATGAGAGCGCTTAAGAGCGACAGCAGTAAAAATATGATAAGAATAGAAATAGAGAATGCTATGAGGGGCCCATTGCTGCCTGGCAAATGGAAAGAACAACAGTTTGAGACTCTCTCTCTCTCTCTCTCTCCATTGCTGCCAGGCAAACGGAAAGAACAACAGTTTGAGACTCACTCACTCCCTCTCTCTCTCTCTCTCTCTCTCTCTCTCTCTCTCTCTCTCTCTCTCTCTCTCTCTCTCTCTCTCATCTTCCTCCTCATGCGGCCTCTCCCTGACTTGCCAGTAGCATTCGTTGGATGCCCTCCTCTCATGGCTGCAACCTGCAGTATACGACCCCTCCTTCCCTACTCGTCCTCCTACTCTTCTCCAGCTCTCGGTTGCTGCAGACCGCTCCCTTTTTGGCACGGTTGTACACATCTATTCTTGAGCAGCAACTGAGTAAATGGGCAGAGAGGAAGGGGAACGCGTAGCCGGGCAGGCCGGGTTCAGGAGGGGTTTTTCTACTCTTGACCATATCTTGACACTCAGAGCCATCATTGAGAAGGGCAGATCACATGGGAGACGGATCTATTGTAGCTTTGTGGATTTCCGCAAAGATTTTGACACAGTGCCCATAGCTAGATTGATACGCAGATTACAGCAGATGGGAGTACCCACAGAGCTCATTTGGGGGGTCGTGGCATTATACAGGTCAGTAGTGGGGCATGTACGCACCTCATAGGGTCTATCCACACCGGTTCACTCCACTATTGGGGTGAAGCAGGGCTGCCCGCTCTCTCCTACTCTATTTGGTATGTACGTGGATGAGGTTTCTGACTACATTGAAAGAGATGGTGATAGAGGTGCACAGCTGGCAGGGACATGGATTCCACTATTGTTATATGCTGATGATATTGTGTTGATCTCCGACTCTCCGGAGGGGATGCAACGTCACTAGGTTTGCCCAGGAAAGTGGTTTGTCCGTCAACCTTGGTAAAACCAAGGCCATGGTATTTAATACCACCCCACACTGGATTAGGAGGTCAGCGCCCGCATTCACATACGGCCAGGAAACAGTGGAGTATACAAATGCTTACACTTACCTTGGAGTGGTTTTTAGTGGGCCAGCATTTTCATTGAGGAGGGCAGCAGAGACTAAATTGACCAGAGCCCATGCAGCATTGGGTAGATTGGAAAGGATGTGTTCATAGGTTCAATTTCAGGAGCCTCAAACGAAGCTCTAGCTCTTTGACACTTTGGTGGGTTCTGCATTGCTTTATGGAGCTGAGATTTGGGGGCCTTCATTGGATCATCATGGGAGGACAGGCCGCAGTGATGGATGGGGGGACATGGAGAAGCCCCTGGTCTCGATGATCTCGCGGCTCAATAGAGCCAATGCTTCAGTACCACGTGCTATTGTCCGAGCAGAGCTAGCTGCCCCCCCACTAGTGGTTGAGGCGCTCACTAGATCTGTCTCCTTCATACACCGCATGTGGGAACTTCCCAGAGACAGATATGCCCGCCTTACACTTGAGTCCTCTCGACAGTTAGCAATGCAAGGAGATACAGCATGCTGGTATGGGGAGATGACATCATGGTTTCAGGCGCATGGGTTCAACATAGAATGATTGCCTCCCTTCCAGTACTCACTGGATGCACCCTCTCTGACTCTTACATAGTCCGAGATCACCAGGCTCATCCGCCATGACTTGACTCAGCTAGACACCAGGAGGACATGGATAAAGCTAGCACAAGAGCTGGGCACGAAGATGGCTTTCTACAGAGAGCATCTTCTCCAGCTTACGGAGGATGGTCTTGTGACGAGGCCCAGATACATGGACACCCACTTGTCTCATGGGATACGACGTGCTATTGGCCAGATACGCACATCTTCACACCAGCTACGGATTGAGACTGGGAGATACAGCGGAGTACCAGCAGAGGCCAGGACATGCCCCTTGTGTGACATCGAGCCTAAGACAGAGTTGCACTACACATGCCACTGCCCCGTCTACTACGAGATACGAAGCCGCTTCCATTGCTTGTTCAGAGAGGGCTTTCGACCACTCTCCAGAGTCATGCGGTATGAGGATCAAAGATGCCTGGGTTTGTTTTTGCTCGAGCTGCGCAGACACAGAGAGCCTGATGAGAGGAGAGGCTAGCCAGTCTCAGAGACAGATCACAGACTTCTTTAGAGCTGCCACTGGACACCCGGAGGAGTTACTACCACAGCAGAGCTCGTCGCCTCACACCAGAGGCACACTGATCGACCGAGCGACTGAGCTCGGGAGATCCAGACGCCCACGACTGCGGAGGACTACACAGCATGGACAGAGGCCGCATCAGAGGATTCGGATCACTTTGGCCCGACATGCACGACGCCCGGTTAGACTATTGACCATGGAGGAGATTGATGAGATCCGCCAACGACCGATGTTGGATCTCTTGTGATCTAGCTATCCCAGCTAGCTGCTTAGTTCACACTAGCAGTTTAGGATTCCATAGTATTTTATTTTGTCATTCTCTCATTTTGTCATCTTGTTACTCTGACTTTGTATCAGATCCACCACATTGTAACTTTCTGGTCTCATAGGTCACTTTGGCCTTTTGAAGACATTAATATAACATTTCATTTCATTTCTCTTTCACAATGGAATTCATACACAGCTTATGGGGGCTCCCATGAGATCGTTATGCTCGGCTAGATCTGGACTCCTCATGACACTTGACAGCACAGGGAGATACATCATGTTGGTATGCACAAATGCTAGCATGGTTTGAGCTACATGTTTTCTCTATGGACAAGCTCCCCCTCTTTCAGTATTCTCTAGATGCACCCCTCTCTCTCTCTCTCTCTCTCTCTCTCACACAGAGGGAGGTCACTAGACTTATACAACAGGATCTCTTTCACTTGGATACCCAGAGGACATGGATACAGCCTATACAAGAGTTGGGCACGAAGATGACTTCATATAGAGAGCATTTTCTCTAGCTCACAGAGAATGGGTTCTTATCCAGGCCTGCCTACATGGACACTCGCTTGTCCCATGGCTTAGGATGTGCTATTGGATAGATTCGAACGTCATCACACCAGTTGGAGATTGAGACTGGCTGATTTCGAGGCATCTAAGCTGAGGCCAGCAGACTGTGCCAGTTGTGTCAGAGAGAGCCAGAGATAGAGCTCCACTATGTACAACATACTATGAGATACGTCGCCGCTTTCACTATCTCTTTAGAGAGGGTTTTGGGTTTCTATCTAGAATTATGAGATACCAGGATTAGAGATGTCTTGGACTCTATCTATTGGAGATTCAATGACATTGAGCAAGATTACTGAGAGAGAGAGGCTCACAGATCGGGAGACACACCCAAAGACAGATCACAGTGTTCTTCCATCCACAGATTGAGGAGAGACGAGAGCAGCTAGAGAGGAGGGATATAGGGCATATCGCTAGCAGAGGTATACTGAGGATCAAGCAGCAGAGCTTGGGAGATCCAGAAGTGACCTTGTATCACATTCACCACGATGTAACTCTTTGGTCTCATAGTCATTTTGGCCTTTAGAAGATGTTAATAAAATATTTCATTTCATTTTTCATCTCTCTCTCTCTTGTTTTCCAAGAAAAGGGGGACTTGGTTCCCTTTGCATTACGTAATCAAAATTGCAAGCCTGAAGGCATTACATCAGCCTGTAGACATAACAAAATAAATGGAACTAGTAGTGTCACGTGACACATCCAACCCTATGTGTCCGTGGACAAGCTACAGCACGACAAGGGTTCAGCCAATCCAGTCAGTCTAGATTAGAAGTGATCTGGCACTTTTGTGAGTCTATTCGTAGACCGTGCATGCCCAGTCACTTAGTGTAGATGTATATCCTCTGGTTGCACACAGCATGATCATAAGCATTCCCATCAGAAGCCATCGGAATCCTTTATGGGAATTTTCCCGTGCATTTAGCCTATTTTACCAATTTTTGACATTTTTCACTTATTATTTTTAAGTGACTTTTGTTGGAAAGTAGGTAGGGCAAATTGAGTAAGTTTGTATATAAGCAAACCTAGACTAGCACTAATTGGAGAAGAGGCAGCAGAAGCCCAAGCTCAACAAACAACTTCTCAACAAAACCCTTGGTGGACTTTCCTCCAAGCAAAGACCCGCTCTCCCCTAGGGTTTTCCATCAAGCATCATCGCCAGCAGATTTGCAGTCCCTAGCGTTTTCAGCAACAAGGTCCTCATCGCGAGGAGTTCCCACAGCCTAGCGTTTTTCAGCCATATCACCCTCCCTTCTAGCTGGAGTTTTTCAGCAATGAAGCCTCAACAGATTCAGCCCTAAAAGACCTGCAGTTTCAGCCCAAAGAACATCAGTTTTCAGCCCCACAGTAGATGCAGATTTTCAGCCATAAAGACAAACAAAATCAGCGTTTTCCATAGCGTTTTCAGCAACAGCAGATTTCAGCATCTGCGTTTTCAGCGCATCGTCGTTGCATCGTTGTCATCGACATCGTCACCGACATAGAGTCAAAATTCAGCAGATAGAAGATTTGTAGATTTCAGCCCTTAGCATTTTCAGATTTCAGCCGTCTCGTTGTCGACATCGTCGGCAAGTCCAAGCATTGTAGAGATTTGTGCAATCATAAGTAGACCGCTCTAGCCATAGAGAGTGGGGCCTTCGGAGGAGGGTTTTACAACGTCTCTGGTGTCGTACTTCTCTTCTCTCTCTCTCTCTCTCTCAAGTCTCATACACTTGCACGCACAGTGTCCATTCACTTTGTTTATGATCATTGCACTCTCTCGTTAAGAACGGAAGGCTCTACCTTCCATAAGAACGAAAAGGAACCTTGAGCACAGTTCGGAGCACTCATCTTGAGCAAAGTTCAAACATTCATTCTGCTGCACCTTACAAGTAGTGACAAAACCCTAAGGATATACAATAACAACAAACTATAGGGGAAAGCATACTAGTGATACAAAGTTACAAAACATGGGTGATACTTCAAAAGAGGAAGTAATGGAAGACAGTAATAGAGATCTGAATCAAAAACAGGCAAACTAAACTTCGACGAGGAGGCCGAAAACTCTCTGATATTAAACTTCGGGTCTCCAAAGCCGCATGCACATCCAACAGAATAGGCACCACCACCGCACATGGACTCTACACCAAAATTTGGGAGAGAGATAGCCTCAAGCCATCCTTGGCAGCTATCAACAGGGCTATGACGGTCTTTAACATGCAAAACATCAGCATAAAGAGCAAGCCAGAGCGAGGCTTAGCCCACCGTATCACCAAACCAAATGAAACCACCATCAAACCGATCCAGCCACCATAGGCCCAACACATAGGGGAAAAACAACAATAACAGGCAACAAGCAAACACACATACACAAACACCCCTCATACAGGCAAAGCAGCCATTCAACACATAGACACATGCAGAATACACAACGGATGCAGCACAGACAAAACAACTAAAGCACAAGCATATAGGCAGACAACAAGAAACCAAAAAGAAAAGCCTACGTGAAAAGAGAACCTGAGAAAGACAGAAGAAACGTCGCAGGCACACATGCCAAAGGCAAAAATGCAGGAAGGAAGAGTTGGAGTGTCGGCTGCAGTCGAAGCTTTCGGGAAATCCTTCCCCAGCAGCCACATACACAGAAGGTGACGGCAGCAAACTGATAGTGGCGATTCATTAAATGGCACACGTACAGAGGCTCTCTCTGTGTGTGTGTGTGTGTGTGTGTGTGTGTGTGTGTGTGTGTGTGTGCAGGAAAAGAATCTTCCATTAAATAAAGATCTGGAGGGCACAATTCCAAGTACTGAGCGCCATAGAGAAGCAACTCTCAAAGTCATCAAATAATATACACTCAAAAGCACATAGACTATTGCTTGGTTCTGTGTGTGTGTGTGTGTGTGTGTGTGTGTGTGTGTGTGCAGGAAAAGAATCTTCCATTGAATAAAGATCTGGAGGGCACAATTCCAAGTACTGAGCGCCATAGAGAAGCAACTCTCAAGGTCATCATATAATAAACACTAAAAAGCACAAAGACTATTGCTTAGTTTTCACTCTCTCTCTCTCTCTCTCTCTCTCTCTCTCTCTCTCTCTCTCTCATTTATGGGAGAGAGACCTTGGCACCTTTCATAGCTCATCTCTTTAACCACGCACTTGTGGAGGGATTTCCAGACTCGTGGACACAGCACATCATTGTACCTATACACAAGTCTGGAGACACCATGGATCCCAACACATACAGGACTATTATGATTGGCCACATGTTGGCCAAGCTCTATGGCGCGGTTTTAGAGGAGGAGCTTAGCACCAGAGCAGAGGCAGCAGGCATCCGAGCTGCAAGACAGGCTGGGTTCCGCCGCACATACTCTACCATCGATCATATCTTCACGCTACGCTGCGTGATCGACCAGGCACGAGTGAGGAAGAGGAGGCTTTACTGTTGCTTTGTGGACTTTCGCAAAGCATTTGATACGGTGCCACGTGAGCAACTCTTCAGGCGACTACTCTCACTTGGGCTTGAGGAGGACATGATATGGGGCATATATACACTTTATGAGCAGGTATGTGGGCGAGTACGATGTCCAGGAGGCACTACAGAGACCTTGTTTAGCACCATTGGTGTGAAACAAGGATGTCCACTCTCCCCTACACTCTTTGAGCTCTACATTAATGAGATAGTGGATTTTATTCAGCATAGAGGAGGTGATGGGGTGGAGACGGGTGGCACCACAGTCCATATACTATTATATGCCGATGATATTGTACTCATATCAGAGTCAGCAGAGGGGCTGCGTCAGCATCTACTTGGGCTTGATGACTTTTGTGCGCAGCGAGGGCTCTCAGTGAACCTTGGGAAAACCAAGGTTCTCATCTTTCATACATTAGCACGGATCAGACGAGAGAGCTCTTTCACAGCAGCAGGGGGCAGTATCGAGGTTGTAGGCTCATATGTCTACTTGGGGGTGACTTTTACCGCGGCATCAGGGGCCTTTTCCATGAAACAGGCAGCCAGAGACAGACTGACCAGGGGGTACTCCGCACTCACACAGATGGAGAGACAGTGCCACCAGGCACACTTTCAAGAGCCCCGTACGAAGGGGTGGTTTTTTGACACTTTGGTTACACCGGCTCTTATGTATGGGGCAGCCATATGGGGACCTGGCTTGGCAGACTCGATCTGGCCTTTGATAGAGCGCCCACAGGTACTGATGATCTCCAGGATGATCTGCAGCAAGCCGTCCGTTCCACATGATATAGTCAGAGCAGAGCTAGCAGTCCCACCTATGCTAGTAGAGGCACTGTTTCAGACAGTTTGCTTGTAACATAGATTACAGAGTATGGATAGGGACCGCATTGCCTATCGAGCACTACAAGCATCACAATCTATGGCACTGGCGGGAGATGCCTCTTCTTGGTATGCACAGACCAGCGAGTGGTTCACTAGACATGGGCTTGATATAGATCGACTACCACCCCTCCAGTATGACATCCATACACCTACTTATACTCTCACTCATCAGGAGAGGAATAGGATCATCAGGCAGGAGATTTCGCATATTTACATTGAGAGGACATGGATCAGCCCCAGGCAGCCACTACCGACGAAAATGCTCCACTACCATGAGCATTTTCTCCAGATATCAGATCAAGGCTTCATAGACACCCCTCAGTATATGCAGCAGTACATGCCACATCACCTACGGGTAGCCATCGGCCAGCTCCGAGTCTCATCACACCAGCTTGAGATTGAACGGGGCAGAGCCAGAGGCATACCACGAGAGAACCAGACTTGCCCAGTGTGTCAGACAGAGGTGGAGACGGAGGAGCACTTCATGCTACGATGCCCAGCTTACTTAGAGCTTAGACAGCGATTTGGGATTGAGGGCACTCTCCAGACATGCATGAGGAGGAGAGACCAGACTCATGTGGGCCATTTCATCACAGGAGCACTCCACATACGTGAGGAGTCTACACGACCACGACCACATGACACTAGAGGTGTTCAGCAGACGATCACTCAGTTTTTCCAGAGAATGACTTCAGGGGATCCCACACCGCCGGCGACGACTGGGCTGACACTTGAGCAGGCAGAGGCACAGCGAGCACGACGCCGACCCCGGGAGTCAGGATACCGATGACCCGTCTATACCAGCAGGATATACTGAGGATCCGTACACTTCATGAGCAGCAGGTGGAGAGCGCCCGCTCCACCACACATTGGAGCACCCACTTACATCGGGTTTTTCAGCCCCTCCCCCCCATGTACCACTTTTTATACCCATCACACATTACACACTACTAGCCAGCTCTAATACGGGTATGCCCTCACACTTTTACTTTCACTCAGCACGAGGTAGTCATTTTCTGTTGTGACAGAGCTACATCCACAGCCATATATTCATATGGTCAGTAGCTGCGGTGCCAGAGCCATATATACCCATACCACCACACATTACCATCATACCACCACACTGCACATCCCGGTTCTAGATTAGCTTTCATTTCAGCATTTTATTTTCAGTATTTTCTTTTCCGGACACCCGGACTACCACTAGATGTATATTGATTTGTCTCATAGGCCGACTTCGGCCTTTAGAAGACGTAAATAAAGCTTTCTTTCTTTCTCTCTCTCTCTCTCTTTTTGGAAAAGTCAGGGCTGTATATTACTGAGTACAAAATAGTCCCCAGCGGATGCCAAAATAGCCTATCACGTGGGGTGTACAAGCTGAATGTAAGAATGATAGCCACTATAGTGACAACTCGACTAGAACAATCTCATGGTGGTCGGTGTGATGAGTGGAGGAGAAACAACCGAGGAGGGGCATAATGCCATGTAATCTGGCCACCTGTAAGTGTGAAGAAGAGTGGGAATCGGGCCCAACGCCGAAGGAAGTCAAATCAACGAGCCTCGGCTGCTCGAGATGTACCTGAGGAAGAATCCCACTGCCAAATCAGTGTGTGAATGATGTCCAGCCAAATGGCAGTGAGGGTATCCTGGAGGAGCTGTGGAGCCACACTGAGAATGTGAAGACAACAAGCTCTCCAAACATTCCATAGTGTAATGCTAGTGATGACTGAGAAAACTTCATCACGTGTCTGAGGATCCCCCTGCCAAGCAATCTGTGGTAGCATAGCCAAAGTCCCTCGCCGGTAACCAGTCGAGGTAAGCATAAGGGCTGGATCTGTGTCTGAGCCCTCGTAGAAAAGATGCGGTCCGGGCATCGGCATCAACCATGAGACAGATCCCCAAGTGAGAAATCCATGCCGAACACCCGCTCTGCTAAGTAAAAAGCAAACTGCAAGCCACACTACATGAGAAGTTGAGCATGACCAAAGACAGTGTGCAGGTGACTCAAGTAGTCGCAAAGGACAGCGAGTACATAGCGGATCATGACCCATAGTAGCTAGCCAAGTCCCAACTGGAAGTTCTGCATGTGCAATCATCCACATGAAAAAAGAAATACGACGAGCCGCATGTAAATCCCAGATGGCTGACCAAAACTGATGTACATAAGCATGGGAGAGACCTGAATGTAACGAGAAACGCATACGAGTGGGCTGCTCTGGTTGCTGTCTCATCAATGCTAACCTTCCAATCCTGACAGTGTACTTAAAGAATGATACAGGTGCACCGGTGGGGTCAGAGTGAGGCCAATGCCACTCTCCTGGGTCCCAATAAAGCTGAGATAGGGCACGACCCTCCCACACCCAGAGCCTCCAAAGTGCAGCATCAGCGGAAGCGAAACGAGGGTCAACACAACGACGCTTCCCGCGGAAGCCGACTACTCGTATGGCCTCCCATCGAGCGCCGGGGGAGACAGGGTGTGGAGAGGTGGCATCATATGTCAATCTAGCATGAATCCCCTGAGAGTAGTCAGTAGCAACTGTGAACAGCATGGTGTCTAAACGAACTAATAAGAGAGTGTTCTGAGCAAAGAGGCCTTCCCAGCCACAATGTGGAGGCATCTGAACCGTGCCTCGCAGGACTGCATCCCACTGTGAAGGAACGGCAGAGTCAATCTCAAGCAGTCTGTCTGTCACCCCGCGACCAATGTCATAATGTTCTGCCACAAAATCTACATCCAGCATACGTGTCTCATGAAACAACCGCATAGAGGCAGCAGGGCCAGTGTCCCAAGCAGCCCAATCAATGTGAGTCCTCTCTCCAAGCTGACGAGGTGGATTAACCAAAGAATCAAGAACTGCATCATTCCAAATGAGAGGCTGGCGCTCAATCTCCTCACGACATGAGGGAGGTGAGCATATGAAAGCCCGTCGCATGGAAACCCAAATCTGAAGGAGCGATCGGATGAAGGGTGAGAGGGTGATGGTGGACAAGGGGGCATCCGTAAAGAGGAAACGATACCCTGTATGCCAAGTATGACCATCTCTAGTGCCGAGGCGTGGAGTCGTTGTGCAAAGAGCGGCCTGAAGAAGCATCTTCCAAGGTTCTTGGCCGGGAAAAAGACCCCGAACAATAAGCTTGGTAAGAAGGGCGCGGCTCTGTAATTCTGGATCAATAATGCCAAGGCCTCCCTCTGACCTAGGACGAATAATCGTGCTCCAGCGAACTCGAGCACGAGTATCAGTAGTCCCATCTGTGCCACTCCATAAAAAGTTCCGCACTAGTCGGCAGAACTGCGCTCACACCAGAATGCAGCATCCAACAAGAGGCCGTATACCATACTGTAGCCAGAATGACCTGGTTGGCGACCAATGCACGGCCAGCCAACGACAGATGACGTGAAGACCAATGACATAGCTTCCTGCGAAGAGACTGTAGTACGGGTGCAAACTGCTGCTGTGAGGAAACATCAAATCCAACCTGAAAGCCCAGATATCTGCATGTCTGACCCGGCTGCAGCCATGTGAAACCATCAGCTACCCCCCAAGGTATGTCATCACTGCCAACCAGTAACCCATGGGATTTGTGCCAGTTAATGCGTGCACCACTGGCAATGCAATAAACCTCTAGGGCCTCCCGCATGGCATCAAGAGCAGCTAGCAAATAGCGCAACATCAGCATAGTGTCATCAGCAAACTCCTGATCAATAAGGTCCGGAGCTGTAGGTACTGGCATGGTCAAGCCACGAAATGCATGACTCTGAGCACGAAGAAAGTCGGACATAGTCTCTCCTACAAATAGATACAGATATGCTGCTAAAGGACATCCCTGACGGACAGATCGAGAAAGCTAAAAACTGCGACTGACACGGCCACCAATAGTAATAGCACTGCTGGCACTCCTAAAGAGAGCGGAAATGCCTTAGATCCATCTCGAAGGGAAACCCATCCTGGCTAATGATCCTTCGAGAAAGTCCCACTCAACACGATCGTATGCGTTCTTGAAGTCAAGGATGAAGAAAGCGAGAGGTTCAGAAGATGATCTGGCCCACTCTACTGCCTCATAAAAAGTGAAGATGTTATCTAGTATGCATCGATCCATGACAAATCCTGTCTAAGAAGTAGGAATAATATCTGGTAAGAACGGTCTCAAGCGATGGCTGATCAGTAACGCTAATATCTTATAGACCGAAGGGAGTAGTGTAATAGATCTCCACTGTCGGAGCTGAGTGGTGTCACCCCCTTTCGGAATAAGAGATATGAGACTTGAACAAAGATCCGGATGCATATATCCTGATGCAAAGATGTCCTGACAACCGCGAAGCAGTGGTATATGCAATACATCCCAATAAGTAAAAAAGAAAGCTCTAGTGAGGCCATCCTCTCCTGGACAAGAGGATGGATCAAGACTCTCGATAGCAGCATGGAGCTCTGTAAGTGAGAAGGGTGCCAACAAGATCTCTGCCATAGTGTCTGTACAACGGTGTCGAGTGTGATGCCAGATCTTCTCACGGGCAAGTAAAACCTCAATAGTGCATACATCAGCAGTGAACAATGTCTCAAAATAATCTGCAGACATATCAAGAATAACATCAGGATGCATATGTAGAGTCCCCTGAGCATCGAAGGGTGGTGCCAGGAGGGCGCTCTTTATGCGCAACGAAGAAATCTTTATTCATTTGATCAGCTTTAGCTATCCAGTGAGAAACAGAAGCATGATGAGTGAACTCAGACCTAGCCTCCTGTACGCGACGAATCTCCTCTGTGAGCTCTGTCTGTCTAGCAGCGAGATAAGCATCCTGAGGCCACTCCTCAAGCAAGCGCTGAGTGGAACCAAGAGGAATGTGAAGATCAGACTCACGTACGATCAGACTCACGTACTCTCAACTGACTACCGATGAATAATAGCAGTCTGATCACGACAGTAAATACTAGACTGAGTAATGCAATGAGCAAGAAACTCTCCAGGGGGACCACAGTAAGAAGCACCCGTGGACCATAAGTCACGAATCTGTTGCTGCAAAACTTCAGTGGTGAGAACACTGTCAGGGATGCGGCAGCCTGGTCTCTAAGCAGAGGATGAGATGGGTAAATGATCTGAGAGGCTGGTCCCTCTCCAAATAGTAGTAAATCCACCTAGAGCTGCTGCCCAAGGGCCAATGTAAAAACGATCAAGTCGCTCTAATAATCTCCCCTGCTGTCTCTGAAAGCCCCACGAGTAATGTAGTGTAGCAGGGTGGTGACCAAAAGAGGGTATGTGCCAGGCGTCAACACCTTGAATAGCTAGAAGAAATCGATCCCAAGCTGGCTGCTCATCGGGAGCAATGGATGATAGAACTGGAGGTGTGATGGATCGCCAGTCAGAGTCGCTCTCGACATTGTTGAAGTCGCCTCCAACAACCCAAGAGTCTACAGCAGGTAAAACAGCAGCCAAGGAGGACCAAAACGTAACCCTCTCCCGAGGAGTAGTGGGTGCATAGACTGACATAAAACCAATGATAGATTCCTGAATCCGAATAGAAACATAGACTGCTCTGTCAGCGACAAGGGTACCATGCTGCTGAACTGCGGCCAAGTAACGTGGCCTCACTGAGATGCATACACCGCAACTCTGTCCATGAAGGCCTAGAGCAGGCTCCCAAAAAGTGTGGGCGCCCGAGGACATGAGATTACCAAAGGGAGTGGCAATCTTATGCCTCTGTACTAGTAATATATCCACAGTGCCCACTACATGAGCGTGTAAATCTCTGCGAAGTAAAAGCTTACGGGAACCTCTTACACGAGAAGTCTGTAAACCATTAGCATTCCAAGAAACTACATGTAAATCCATAGACTGCATGAAAGAGTTTGTAGAGCATCTGACTAACTGCGCATCTTCTTGGAGGTAGCTGGGCCATCAAAGGGGTGAGCTTCGGGCGGTAGGAAAGCAACCTGCAAGCCCTCTCTAAAATATGGTGTCTCATTGCACCAACTGTGGACCTCAGCTTGTTTACATTGCATTACCGATGCTGCAGCTTTGACACCCCAAATGCGCATAGACATAGGAAGCACCACATCTGAGGATACATGAATGACCATAGGCAATGAATAGCAAGCATAAACATCACTCCACTCCACTCCATAAACATCAGGAGGAGCGGAAGCAGACAACCATAAATGAAGCTGAGCCATAGATTGTGCATGCACAAAATGTAGAACCTGATCCTTTGACCATTCCTGAGCAGCGTGGAATGGAAGGAAGAAGGAATGGGTAGGCTGAGAGCGACTGCCTATTAAAGAGGGAACACAACCTGTCTTGTGATGCATAAGGTAGAGCTGCACCCGCAATGGCCCTTCTGAGTCACCGCACATCTCAGCCCGATGTGTGCCCCAAGTAAGAGGGCAAGAGCTGAGAAAACTGCGTGGGACGTAAGTATGAGCTGCTGAGGGAGGGGGAGGACCAGAAGGTGGAGGGGGGAGAGTAATGGCGAGAGGAAGAGGAGGAGAAGGGAGAGGTAATAGCGGTGAATGATCCATCTGCATGGGAACAGGGACCTCAGGAAGAGGGGGAGGAGCGGGTGGGGGAACGGCAGGTGAAGGAGGAGCTGGAAGCAGAGGTAAGTGATCTTGTGCCGAAGAAGAAGAATGGCGAGGAGAAGCAGGGGGTAAGGGGGTGGTGGAAACTTGGGAGGGAGCAGGAGACATAACACTAGGGGCTGCATGCATTGTTGGTTGTTGACGAGGACGGAAGGAATGGTTACGACCCACTGTCTGCCATGCTGCCTCAGTGGGAGTTGAAGCGGAGGGAGGAACATGAAGGGTCGAAGCTCGAGGAGCACCTGTAGGCTATTGAGGTGCTCGAGTGGTAGTAGGAGAAACCGGTTGTTGACGCTGACCACATGGCTGAGCATGTGTGCCACGAGCCGGCTTTTGTTGCTGCCGATGGCGTGGCAAGAAGGGGCAATCTCGCGCCAAGTGTCCCATCTTGTAGTGACTACCATTCGGCAAGAGTAGTCTCTATCGCGCACAGCCACAGTAACTGTATCTGGTAATGAAGTATCCCCAAACACCAAGACCTGAATGCGAGGTGGACCAGATGAGAAGATGCAGGATCCTGGAACTACCATGCCAAAATGAGCAGCAATCATTTGGAGGAGATGCTCATCAATAAAATGGAGAGGCATATCCGGGAAGGAGAGTGTCAAAGGGAATCTGGGAATAAGATGTCGACTGTCAAACTCCTCAGTAGTAAACTCGGGATACCACCTCGTCAAGTATATCATCCTGCCATCAGAGAGTATTGGAGAGCGGGCCAGGAGAGCTGAGGCAGTGGCGGGATCTGAAAGACGTACCATGAATATGCCCCTGCCAAGGAATGTAAGCTTCGAGAACCGTCCCTGAGTAGTGCCCAAGGCAGTCTGACACCTATCACGTATAGAAGATCGAGGTGGAGACTGTCCAATCATCCGGCCAACCAAGGCATGCTGTGCCAAGTGTTGTACTTTGGAGTCAATGCGTGTCACAACAGGTCGCCAGTGCAGTCCACGCAACGGGCAAGTGGTGATGGAGCGTCGTGTGTAGCACTCGAGACCGGCAAAGCCGCCATGAAGAATGGGCGAGACTGACAAACGGTAAAAGCAAGACCCGAATTGAAGCTTGGACTCTCTCTCTCTCTCTCTCTCTCTCTCTCTCTCTCTCTCTCTCTTGCAGGCGGTAGAGAGATGCGCGCAAAGCACAGGTAGGGATTCGGACAGTTAGGGTTTTCAGGCTGCTAGGGTTTCCCAAAATTAGGGTTTCACAATTTTTGGCTTTTAGGGTTTCGTGCGGCAGCAGTAGGTACGCGCAGGCTGCAGAAGTAACGCGCACGCTGCTGGCGACTGTTTAGGGTTCGCACAGGCAACGCAGACACGCAACAGCAAGCAGATACGCGCAGGCAGCAGGCATGACGTGCAGGCAGCAGGGCGTAATCAGGCACACTTTCAGGAACCCCGCACAAAGGGGTGGCTTTTTGATACTTTGGTCACACCAGCATTGATGTATACAGCGGCAGTTTGGGCACCTGGGCTCTCTACTTCCTCTCTCTGTCTCTCTCTCTCTCTCTCTCTCTCTCTCTCTCTCTCTCATGGGTACCCACAGAGTTAATTTGAGGGATCATGGCTCTATACAGGTCAGTAGTGGGGCATGTAGGCACTCCAGAGGGGAGTTCTGATCTGGTTCATTCCACTATCAAGGTGAAACAGGGCTGCTCGCTATCTCCTACACTATTTGCCATGTATGTAGATGAGGTTTCTAACTACATTGAGAGGGATTGTGATACAGGAGCACAGTTGGCACGGACATGGATCCCACTATTGTTATATGCTGATGATATTGTGTTGATTTCTGACTCCCCGGAGGGCATGCAACGTCACTTAGATGCTTTTTGTACACATTTGCTAATGATAGTGGATTGCCTGTTAACCTGGGGACAACCAAGGTTATGGTGTTTAACACCACACCACAGTGGGTCAAGAGGTCAGCACCCACATTTACATATGGCCAGGAGACGGTGGAGTATACAGATGCATACATCTATCTTAGGGTAGTTTTCAGTGGACCGGTGTTTTCATTGAGGAGAGCCAGAGCTTATGTAGCCTTGGGATGATTGGAGAGGATGTGTTCGCAGGTTTAGTTTCAGAGAACCTCAAACAAAGATCTGGCTTTTTGACACTCTAGTGGCTTCAGCTATGCTTTACAGAGTTCAGATTTGGGGGCCCTCAGTTGACCACCATGGCAAATTTGGTAGCATTGATGGATGGAGGTGTATGGAGAGGCTTTTAGTCTCTATGATCTCTTGGATGATTCGGGCAAGGCCTTAGTGCCACATGAGATTATTCGAGCCGAGCTAGGTGCCCCCTACCCCCCCTCTTGTGGCAGAGGCACTTACTAGATCGGTATCCTTCATGCATAGTTAATGGGACCTCCCCAGAGACAGATATGCTCGACTAGCCCTTAGAGTCATCCTGACAGCTAGCGCTACAGGGGGAAAACATGCTAGTATGGGCAGATGACATCATGGTTTCAGTCACACATGAATAGACTGCTTCCATTCCGATACTCCTTGGATGCACCCTCCCTATCTCTCACACAAATAGAGATCATACATCAAGATTTGATTCACCTTGATATCGGGAGCACATGGATACAGCCGACACAGGAGTTGGACATGAAGAAGGCTTTGTATAGAGAGCATCTTCTCCAACTAACAGAGGATGGATATGTGATCAGATCGGCCTATATGGACACTCATTTACAACATAGGATACGATGTGCTATTGGTCAGATGTGCACATCATCGCATCACTTAGAGATTGAGACTGGCAGATTTAGAAGAGTTCTAGAAGAGGCCAGGAATTGCCAATTGAATCATATAGAACCAGAGACACAACTACATCACATTTGTCATTGTCCTGTATACTATGAGATACGAGGCCGCTTTCATTGTCTATTCAGAGAGGGCTTTGGACCATTGGCTAGAGTCATGAGATATCAGGATCAGAGATGCCTCCGGTTGTTTTTGCTAGAGCTGCGTAGACACAGGGAGGGTCTCTTGAGGAGATCAGGCAGTGGGAGACATTCACAGAGGCACTGACTTCTTTAGAGTAGGGGCTCGGTAGTAAGATGAGCAAGCTTCACAACAGCCTTCAAAGCCCACCTATACCAGAGGTATATTAGCTGACAGAGCCATTGAGCTCAAGAGAGCTAAAACACCCACGTCTACGAGGGCGACCACGACATCGACGGAGGCTCCATCATAGGATCAAGACTATTCTAGCATGACATGGGAGACGTCCAGTACGGCTATTTAGGCATACATTGACGATGCTCCTCAACAACCAATACAGTACTTTCTTGGACAACTCTAGAGTCATGAGCTATCAGGACCCAGAGATGCCTTCGATTGTATCTACTTGAGTTACACAGACACAGAGAGAGCCTACTGAGGACATCTAGAGAGAGACAATCCCAGAGACAGATTACCAATTTCTTCACACGAGACACTCTAGGGACACACGACAGCCACCGCTGCAGAGCTCAGCTCATACTCGCACCCGCGGTACTCTTATTGATCGGCATTGGAGCTAGGGAGATCGAGACGCCCACGACTAAGGAGAGGAGCTTCACAGCAACAATGGAGACTGCAACTGAGGATTCGAGCCATACTATCTTGACATCTAGAGTATAGATGAGGATAGACTCATGACCCATTATATCACCCTCTTGTACTAGGCACCCATTGTATCAGTGATCTCACACATCCCACACAGTACCAGCTAGTAGCACTCCTAGTTTCATCTTTAGCATCTCGTTTTTGTACCCAGACATGGTATCAGATTCACCAATTTGTATCGGTTTGATCTCATAGGTCAATTTGGCCTTTTGAAGACGCTATATATCATTTCATCTCTCTCTCTCTCTCTCTCTCTCTCTCTCTCTCTCTCTCTCCCCCCCCGCCGTCCCAGTCATCACTTCTACGGAGGTATGGGTCAGTATGCATCATTTCTCTACACAGTCTCGAGGCAGCCACCTCTTCTAGATCTGCCAGAGCCATGGCCGCACACATGTGCTTTCTTTACTGCCGAGATGGTAAAGAAAGCCATTCACAGGATGAGGACCAGGAGAGCATGTGATCACGATGGCCTAGTAGCAGAACATTTTATACATGCCAGAGATCTGCTTGCAGAGCTTCTAGCAGTGATGTCAACCGTGCCATGTGCGAGGGCTTGGAGTTTGTCTACTATCGTACCTATCTTCAAGTCAAGGGACCCTATGGAGCCTGGGAACTACCGCACTATCATGATTGGACACACATTGGCACGGTTGTATGCATCCATCCTCGAGTAGCAGTTGAGAAGATGGGCAAAGACAAGTCAGTAGTGGGGCATGTACGCACTCCGGGGGGGATTTCTGATTTGGTTCACTCCAATATCGAGGTGAAACAAGGATGCCTGCTATCTCCTACACTATTTGGCATGTATGTGGATGAGGTTGCTAACTACATTGAGAGGGATGGTGATAGAGGAGCACAGTTGGCAGGGACATGGATCCCACTATTGTTATATGTTGATGATATTGTGTCAATTTCTGACTCCCCAGAGGAGATGCCACGTCATTTAGATGCTTTGTACACATTTGCCCACGATAGTAGATTGTCTGTTAACCTGGGGAAAACCAAGGTTATGGTGTTTAACACCACACCACAATGGGTCACGAGGTTAGCACCCACTCTTACATATGGCCAGGAGACGGTAAAGTATACAAATGCATACACCTATCTTGGGGTTGTCTTCATTGGACCGGTGTTTACATTGAGGAGAGCAGCAGAGACTAGATTGACGAGAGCTTATGCAGCCTTGGGAGGATTGGAGAAGATGTGTTCGCAGGTTCAGTTTCAGGAACCTCGAACAAAGTTGTAGCGTTTTGACACTCTAGTGGCTTCAGCTATGCTTTATCAGGTTCAGATTTGGGGACCCTCAGTGGACCACCATGGCAAATCTTGTAGCACTGATGGATGGAGATGTATGGAGAGGCCTCTAGTCTCTATAATCTCTCGGCTGATTCGGGCTAAGGCCTCAGTGGCACATGAGATGATTCAAGCCCAGCTAGCTGCCCCCCCTCTCGTAGTCGAGGCCCTTACCAGATCAGTTTCCTTCGTGCATAATGTATGGGACCTCCCTAGAGACAGATATGCTCGGCTAGCCCTTAGAGTCATCCCGACAACTAGCACTACAGGCGAACACAGCATGCTGGTATGGGCAAATGACATCATGGTTTCAGTCACATGGCTACAGCATGGATAGACTGCCTCCATTCCAATACTCCTTGGATGCATTCTCCCTATCTCTCACACGGACAGAGATCACTAGAGTTATACGTCAGGATTTAGATACCAAAAGCACTTGGATACAGCCGATATAGAAGTTGGACACGAAGATGGATTTTTATAGAGAGCATCTTCTCCAACTAACAGAGGATGGATATGTGATCAGACCGGCCTATATGGACATTCATTTATCATATGGGATACGATGTGCTATTGGTCAGATGCGCACATCATCGCATCAGACAGTAATTGAGATTGGCAAATTTAGGAGAGTACCAGCAGAGGCCAGGATATGCCAGCTGTGTCATATAGAGCCAGAGACAAAGTTGCATCACATTTGTCATTTTCGGTATACTATGAGATACGAGGCCGCTTTCATTGTCTATTCAGAGAGGGCTTTGGACCGTTGGCTAGAGTCATGAGACATCAGGATCAGAGATGCCTCGGGTTGTTTTTTCTAGAGTTGCGCAGACACATGGAGAGTCTCTTGAAAAGACCAGGCAATGGGAGACATTCACAGAGGGAGATCACTGACTTCTCTAGAGCAAGGACTCACAGCCACATGAGCATGCTTCACAGCAGACTTCAGAGCCCACTTATACTAGAGGTATATTAGTGGACAGAGACATTGAGCTCGGGAGAGCTAGACCCCCATGTCTACAAGGGCCACCACGACATCGACGGAGGCTCCATCAGAGAATCAGGACTATTCTAGCACAATATGGGAGACACCCAATACGACTATTTACAGAGGCGGACATTGACGAAGCTCTTCAGCGACTGGTGCAATACTTTCTCGGCCAACGCCCGATGCCGGGCATCCTCGGGCATTAATGATGATGATGATGATTTTAGTTTTTCACTTTAATTTATTTTTATTTTTGTACCCAGAGATTGGATTAGATCCACAAGGATTGTATCAGTTTGATCTCATAGGTCATTTTGGCTTTTGAAGACGTTTCATATAACATTTCATTTCATTTCATTCTCTTTCAATGGACCGGCGTTTTCATTGAGGAGAGCAGCAGAGACTAGATGGACGAGAGCTTATGCAGCCTTGGGAGGATTGGAGAAGATGTGTTCGTAGGTTCAGTTTTAGGAACCTCGAACAAAGCTGTGGTTTTTTTACTCTCTCGTGGCTTCAACTATGCTTTATGGGGTTCAGATTTGGGGACCCTCAGTGGACCACCATGGCAAATCTCGTAGCACTGATGGATGGAGATGTATGGAGAGGCCTCTAGTCTCTATGATCTCTTGGATGATTCGGGCTAAGGCCTTAGTGCCACGTGAGATTATTTGAGCCGAGCTAGCTGCCCCCCCTCGTAGTCGCGGTCCTTACTAGATCAGTTTCCTTCATGCATAATTTATGGGACCTCCCTAGAGACAGATATGCTCTGCTAGCCCTTAGAATCATCCCGACAACTAGCACTACAGGGAAACACAGCATGCTAGTATGGGCAAATGACATCATGGTTTCAATCACACGGCTTCAGCATGGATAGACTACCTCCATTCCAATACTCCCTATCTCTCACACGGATAGAGATCACTAGACTTATACGTCAGGATTTGATTCAGCTAAATACCAGAAGCACTTGGATACAGCCAATACAGAAGTTGGGCACAAAGATGGCTTTCTATAGAGAGCATCTTCTCCAACTAAGAAAGGATGGATATGTGATCAGACCGGCCTTTATGGACACTCATTTATCCTATAGGATACGATGTGCTATTGGTCAGATGTGCACATCATCGCATCAGCTAGAGATTGAGACTGGCAGATTTAGGAGAGTACCAATAGAAGCCACGATATGCCAGTTGTGTCATATAGAGCGAGAGACAAGAGTTACATCGCATTTGTCATTTTCCGATATACTAAGAGATATGAGGCCGCTTTCACTGTCTATTCAAAGACTGCTTTGGACCGTTGGCCGTTGGCTAGAGTTTCAAAGATGCCTCGAGTTGTTTTTGCTAGAGCTGCACAGACATAGGGAGTCTCTTGAGGAGACCACGGAGTGGGAGACATTCACAGAGGGAGATCACTGACTTCTTTAGAGTAGGGACTCAGCAGCCAGATGAGCATGCTTCACAGCAGACTTCAGCAGAGCCCAGTTCTACCAAAGGTATATTAGTGGACAGAGCCACTGCGCTTGGGAGAGCTAGACGCCCACTTCTACGGGGGCGACCACGACATTGACGGAGGCTCCACCAAAGAATCAAGACTATTCTAGCACGACATGGGAGACGCCCAATACGACTATTTACAGAGGCAGACATTGACGAAGCTCTTCAGCAACCGATGCAATACTTTCTCGGACAACGCCCGATGCCGGTCATCCTGGGGCATGGATGATGACGATGATGATTTCAGTCTAACGATTTGAGTCTTTTAGTTTAGTCTTTCATTGTACTTCATTTTATTTTTGTACCCAGACATTGGATTAGACCCACAAGGATTGTATCAGTACGGTCTCACAGGTCATTTTGGCCTTTTGAAGACGTTTAATATAACATTTCATTTCATCTCTCTCTCTCTCTCTCTCTCTCTCTCTCTCTCTCTCTCTCTCTCTCTCTCTCTCCCCCCAAGGAGCTCACCAAAGCCATGGAGGTCAAGATGGAGGCCACCCAGGAAGGATGGGTAGATGTCGTGCGTAAAAAAATCTCAAAGGAAGTAAAGGAAGAGAAGCGGCATGAAGAGACACTATGGATGCATGCCACCTCGAGGAGAAGAAGATGAGAGAAGCCTGTATGCTCAATGTAAGGGTAAGTGGTATCAAAGAGAAGCATGGATCATCACCGGAAAGTGACGGGAGAACATTGTGTGCCAAACTTGGGTACACCAACACCCCTTTCACCAAAGCATGGAGGGTAGGGAAAGACCCTCAAAAGAGGGTGCTCATGCTACAATTCAGAGACCTCATGGACAAAATCACCTTCCTAAAGAAGAGGATTGCATTGAGAGGATTAGGAGCCCCCATTTACATTGATGAGGATCTCACCAAGACACAAGTGGAGCATCGAAAGCTTTGTATGCCCAAAATCACGCAAGCAAGGAAAGAGGGCAAGAAGGCTTTCTATAGAGATGGACGAATCTTCATAGATGGAAAACCCATCGCATAGGGATTCGTGGCCTATGAGACTATGGAGGCGACACGACATGGGATCACACTCGGAGTATGGAATTGTGACGGATGCTATGGACTCAGCCAGGGAGACTCGAGGAGGTGATGGAGGGGAGAGAAATTGTGATGCTGACAGAGACACACGAGAACCAAGAGAGAGGTCTACCATATGTCCGGGGCTACCACTGGGAGTCCACATACAGACAATCCACAGGGAGACGGGGGACGTCACGAGGATCAAGGGGGATTGCTCTTTTAGTGAGGAGAGAGCTACAAACCAGGGTCACAGTAGCGAGCAGAGATGTAGAGGCCCGCTTCATGTGGGTCAGGATACAGCTAGCCCCGGACAGAGCCATACATGTTGCACTGTGCTACTTCCCCCCACGCGGGTCACATTTCGCAGACCATACAGAGCTACGACGGGCATCTACGACAGAGGAGGAGCCACCAGAGGAGGATGCCGATGAGAGTATGCTAGAGGAGGAGGAGAAGGGACCACAGTCACAGTCACCCTTTTCGGTTCTCTCGGAGGACCTCCTTCACTACGCGGCATTGGGAGAGATCCTACTTGTAGGTGATTTCAATGCCCGCACACAGAGCGGACAGTGCAGGATATATGACTTTGATGATTCCACCCTTCTCCATACCATAGCGGCGGAGGATGTGGGACTAGGGAGGACATCAGAAGACAGAGGGAGTGACCCTACCAGATATGGATCACACTTACTGGCACTAGGATCAGCACACCACCTCCTGATCTACAACGGGATGTCCCGTTGGCCTATGTCAGGTGGATACACTTGCTTCCAGAAGGGACGCAAGACAAGACAGGGAGGCAGGAAAGGCCAAAGCACAGTGGACTACATCTTAGGCTCCACAAGGGGCCATGGATATTGTACGCTCCTTTACCATACCACCACGGCTCATCGGCGCGGATCATACATATCTCATCCTCTCTCTCAGGACCAGTTTACCGACACCACCTCCCCAGTCCCCCATGTAGCATACCACTATACACTTCAGTGAGGAGCTTTTCCGAGATTTACAAATACCATGTGTACGTAGGGATCAGCCAGCTAGACCCTGACGCCCCACTCTCCACACTCACCATTGAGCTCTCCTCCATACTCCACTCAGCGGCGCTCGAGAGCTTTCCCTCGACCATGCACTCCTGCGACACACCACGATCTGGGACGATGCCCCAAAATAGATGATATGATGATGAGTGCAGACACCTATACCAGAGGCTTAGGGCACAGCATATTACTGGGCAGATATCCGAGAGACAGATGCACCGACAGATGGGTACTCTTACTAGACGTAGGAGGAGAGCCTTTGAGGAGACATAGTGGTGGGATGTGTACCGTACACTTCAGAGTCGAGAGGCAGCAATCTCTTGGAGAGATATGAGACAGCGGACCCCACTCACGCCTATAGAGGACCCAGCGGTATGGCATGCATATGCAGAGACACTCTATCAGGTGCCGGCTCAGCCCCCCCTTCCACACCCGGTGGCCCCCCAACCTCCAGCTCCCACTCTCTTTACCATAGATATGGTGAGACTAGGCATTCAGAGTCTACAGCACCGCCGACGAGCCACGGACCACACCGAGCTTCAGGGTGAGCATTTTATATATGCTACACACACTTTGGCTCCATTGATTGCACACCTTTTCAACAGGGCATTGGCAGAGGGATTCCCAGAAAGCTGGACTATGCATACTACTGCATACTATCGTGTCTATACATAAGGCTGGAGACAACATGGATCCAACCAACTACAGGACTATCATGATTGGTCATATGATGGCCAAGATTTATGGAGCAGTTTTAGAGTCAGAGTTGAGCAGATATGCAGAGACCGAGGGGCTACGCGCCTCCGAACAGGCAGGCTTCAGGCGTACATTCTCTACTGTGGACCACATTTTCACTCTGAGATGCCTGATAGAGCAGTCACGGAGCCGAGGGAGACGCCTTTATTGTTGCTTTGTGGACTTCCGCAAAGCCTTTGACACAGTCCCCAAAGAGAGGCTACTACAGCGACTCATATCTCTTGGGATACCCCCGGATATGATATGGGCCATATATGCTTTGTATGAGAGAGTGTCAGGCAGGGTCAGATGCCCAGGAGGACTATCAGATAGCATCACTAGCACCATCGGGGTAACATAGGGGTGTCCACTCTCCCCTACTCTATTTGGTATGTACATAGATGAGATGGAGACCTACATCCGACAGAGAGGAGGAGCAGGCGCCGACCTATCAGGCACTCAGGTACATATTATGCTATATGCTGATGACATTATTTTACTCGCAGAGTCACAGGAGGATCTCCAGCTCCACATACAGGCTCTAGACTTATTTTGTACACAGAGAGGAGTGACAGTGAACCTTGGCAAGACCAAGGTTTTGATATTCCACACATCAGGCACTGTTCGGAGGAGATCAATTTTTCCTTGTGAGGGCAGCCAGATTGAGGTAGTAGAGTCATATGTATACTTGGGCATCACCTTTACAGCCAGGACTGGCCGCTTCTCTATGGCACAGGCAGCCCGAGATCGTACCACACGAGCGTATGCAGCTCTAGCCATGCTTGAGAGGGGATGCCATCAGACACATTTCCAGAAGCCCCGCACGAAGAGCTGGCTATTTGACACTTTTAGTGACACCAGCTCTTCTATGCGTTGCCTCCGTGTGGACCCCAGGATTATCAGAGCACGCTTGGAGCAGACTTGAGAGGCCACAGATATTGCTACTTCCGGATGATCCGGAGCAAGCCATCAATCCCACATGATATTGTGAGAGCAGAGTTTGGTGCCCCACCCATGGTAGTGGAGGCGCTATTTCAGACAGTGGGATACCTCCACAAGTTGCGAGGCATGAGGGTAGATAGACTACCTCGCCTTGCTCTTGAGGCCTCTCGTAGGCTAGCAGACTCTGGGGATGAGAGATCATGGTACGCGAGTGTGACTAGATGGCTTTAGACATACGGCTACTCTATGGACAGATTGCCTCCCTCACAGTATGATCCAGATGCACCACGCCAGGCCCTCTCACACACTGAGAGGAACACAGTTATCAGCTATGAGCTCATACAGAGGCATGTAGAGCAGACTTGGCTCACACCTTCGCGGCCATTGGCCATGAAGATGTCATACTACAGAGATCATTTCCTTAGGCTCACAGAGGACAGGTTCATACAGAGGCCCCACTACATGGATGTATATCTACCACATGGCATGAGGGTAGCCATCGGACAGCTCAGAGTATCATCCCACCAGCTTGAGATTGAGAGCAGCAGAGCAGCACGGGTCCCACGCGAGGCCAGGATATGCAGATTATGTAGGCAGGAGGTAGAGTGTGAGAGCAACTGCTTATGCAGATGCCCTCACTATGAGGAGATCAAATCACGGTACCCCAATCTATTTGACACGCCAGAGGTCTCATTACAGACAATGATGACATCATTAGATCAGAGACTACTTGGGAGACTCTTGGTGGAGATGCACCAGCATAGAGAGAGAGCCCTCCAAACAGGGGAAGGTGGAGGATCGGACAGGCAGACACAACTCATAGACTACTTCCAGGCTAGAGTACCCATGCAGCCACGGCCATCCACACATCAAGGGATGACTTTGATACGAGCTGAGGAGGCCAGAGCTAGGCGGAGACCACGACTACCAGGATACCGCTCCAGGGCCTCTCAGAGACACACACGAGAGGTCCAAGCCATCAGGGATCGACATACAGTATATATTCAGAGGAGGGCAGAGCAGACACTAGACATGGCGGGCATAGCCAAAGTCCTCACATCAGGCTCACAAATGTACCAGATACTACACCATGCCATCACTACTGGATGGAGCTGATGTACCACACCACCCCCCTCCCTCACTCTCACTACACACATACATGCCTCTCTATGTACATCGGATGTTTTGTTATTACCCGGTCACCCCCACATCTGCACACTGGATGCTTTGTTATTACCCGGTCACTTACCACACTACACTTTGTACACCGGATTCCATTATTACCCGGTCATTTGGCACATACCAGATATCCAGAGGATATTCACATTTTTGTACATGGATTTGTCTCATAGGCCAGTTTTCTTTGGCCTTTTGAAGACGTAAATAAAATCAATCAATCTCTCTCTCTCTCTCTCTCTCTCTCTCTCTCATAGGATATTCAGACATTGTACTAGTTTCACCACTTTGTATCAGCTGGTCTCATAGGTCATTTTGGCCTTTTGAAGACGTTAATATATCATATCATATCATCTCTCTCTCTCTCTCTCTCTCTCTCTCTCTCTCTCTCTCTCTCTCTCTCTCTCTCTCTCTCTCTCTCTCTCTCTCTCTCTCTCTCTCTCTCTGCGCGCGCAAAATACAGGTCTCGACTCTTCACCCTTCGATATTACAAAAACGTAGACTCTAACATTGTGATTGCTAACTCAATTTCTATGCATTGGACACTAGGTCGTATACCAATAATCTCTCTCTTTTCAGTTACCTAGTGATGGGATATGTACTATCAAAGTACCACTATCCATACTAGTGTGATTCAATCTTGTGCATCAATGAGTATGCTTATGGTGAATTAATGCTCAATTAGGGTGATTAAGGTCATCCCTCTCTTACCAAGGGCCTCTTCCCACTGCACTGGTGCTAGTTTGCAAGAGGACTGGCACACATGCAATCCATTTTCTTTCTAGTTCGCCAGCTGACACGCCCCCGCCTTTTGAGGGGTGCCCCACCCACCCCCTTGCCATGTGGGACAACCTTGCGGTACAAATAAAAAGTAAAAGATTTCCATTTGGGTGGGCAAGTGTATGAAAAAAGAGGGAAGAAACAGAAATATCAGATAAACCTGGATTCTTTGTCTTTGAAACGGTAAACAAAAACTCTGAGCAGCTGGCTTTATAAAGATTTTCTGAAAAGAAGCAGAAATTTCTATATCAATCTCATGCATAGTGCAAAAAATACAAATGGAGAATTACTACCAGAATAAGCAGAGGGAGCACCCAAATTTTGTGTAAAACTATCCCAGCTACTATTTAACAATTGAAAGACGGACAAGCGGTTAGCTTACCCTCAGATTCACATAAACTGCTGCTCGAAAGATCTGTTACAACAAAGAAAACTGAAGTCAATAAAGGCCAGATATCATACAACAGGCATTGATGTGCTTACATTCTTCCTACTAGTTTCACACAAGGCAAAAGTAAGAGTAGGAGTTACGAAGGAGGAGACAAGCAGAAGGTGATTAATTCACTTCCATGCATGCTATCAGCAAAGTATGGCTACTATCAAACACACAATTGTTACAGGAGGCCACAGGCTCGAAATCTAGCTGCTGGAGTTTGTATACAGTGAACACTAGAGAGGTGCAGCCAACCCAGCAGAGGGGTGAGAGGTTCCAGCATGCTGGTAAAATGAACTTTGATCTTCTCTTCCCTTCCCCATCATTTTCAACCAGACACTTAATGTCCATACCTGTGCCAAAGTGACATGGCAAAGCCTTTCTAACATCTCAGGTCAATTCCCGAGAAAAGCCAAATGCCATTAGTTTTTTGGTGATAAATCCCACCGATCACTCACTATAATTAGATATTCGACAAGTTAATCCTGTGGCTCTACAATTAGAAGCTATACTTTGAAATTGAACATTATGGAAATCACAACTGTACATAGACAAACTGAGGCTCGATGTTATAGCTTATGGGTTGCAGATTCAGAGAATACTTGCAATTGCTGTAATCGCAATTAGCCAATCAGGATCAATGGTGTACAAGCTCAGGTCTCTTGTCAGCAATGCTGCAGGGAAAAGGCCTGTCCAAAAGATCTGTTTCACTAGTTAGCAAAGAATGCTCGAAATTAAAAAGTCCATAAAAATCAAGTAGTTCAAAAGCATCTAGAAAGAAAAGAGAGGGATAAACAATAATGGCCAGTACGTATACATTTGGCCAATTCCAGAAACACGTAAATGTATTTTGTGAAGCAAGGGTGGAATGCAACCATATACATAATATTTTGAGGACTGTGTACGGCAGAACACAAGCATGGATCATTAAATGTACATCATCATTATTTATTAACAAAAGCTGGAAGCAAGTTGAATTGTCATCACTAATCAGGAGAAGGTCTTAAAGGTGGCTAGCAACATGAGTAATCACAGCAAATACATGACGATGTATTGAGTGCATAGTACATACCTGGGTACAATGTGCTCCATAAGACCTGACCACTTGATGGAGCAAGCATATAGAGGTTTATGCCCAAGTATTGTGTGATTCCCAAGCCTTTAGTGCCATCCACTTTCTGCATTATTGTTTTAGACAAGACTCTGGTTTGGGCCACAAATAAAGCTTTCCTTGAGCAATCTAGAACAGGAGCTACTAGTATGCTTACTAGAGACAGATTGTTTGCTGCCAAATACTTTCTCACAAACGCTCCATCTGGAGATATCACATAAAGAAAACCATCCAGAGAGCCAACTGATACAAAACCTGGGACCACAAGTTCCAACAATTATTTGATATGGTTAAACACCCTACTTAATTACCATCTCCTTGAAGCACCCATGGAAAAAGATTGCGCACCTAACAAGTCAACCCTTGGTGTGCAACTTGCTTCACTGAGAGGTCCAACTTTCACTTGCCAAACCAGAGTCCCCAGCTCGGTTGATATAGCATATATCATATCGTACTTGGCAATGGCTGCATAAACACGCCCATTATTGCCAGTGATTACTTTCGCTGATAATGGTATATCAGCACTAAGGGCATAACTCCATCTCAAGAATGGTTGCCAAGTTGCATAGGAAAACAGCCAACCGTCTGTCCTTGCTACCTGACATGCCAAAGCATAAATTATAGAGCTCCAGACCTCACCGCTTTGTCAAAACAGCGACCACATAAAAAGTAAAACTTTTACCATGCTCAAAAAAGATATAAAAGAAAGTTGGGAATCAAAGTGTTATCAATTTGTAACACTCACATAAATGCTTCCATCACATTCGTCCACTGCCAGGTATGGAAGAAGAGTGCAATTTGTCATATTATATGCACAAGACCCCATTGATTTCGGAGAGACCATTGCACTATTGTTGAATTGAACAATAGTGCTCCACAACGGTGTTCCATCAAACATGAATGCATGAAGCCCTGTGCCTGTGTTGATATAGAGGACAGAACTCCAAGATGTTACTGCCAGGCCAGTTATAGAAGAGAAATTGCCAATAGCCTTCAAGGTCATGGTCGGAACCATACTGAAAAAATCAGCTGCAGAGGGCTTTTCGGCTGCAGAAGATGGGGGAGTAACAACAACAACTGTCTGATCCGCAGCCACATAAACCTGAAGAAAAACTGAGCCCCTCTCTCTCTCTCTCTCTCTCTCTCTCTCTCTCTCACTCTCAAGTAATAGAAGAGCTCAACACGATCAAAGAACAAGTGCGAGCCATCAAAGAGGGAGAAGAGCAACACAAAGAAATGACGACCTCTTGGGTGGACGTTATCACAAAGACTCAACAGAGGGCAGATAAGGCGGAGAAATGGATTGAGGTTGCCAAGAAGTGTTGGCTTAAAGGCCCAAATGGCCCCCTTTGTGTATAGTTATAAAGGTTATTAACCTTTGGCCAAGTTCACATTGAACTTGGCCACTAACATTAAAATGGTCCTATACTTCTAATAAAGGTAGTTATAAAGGTTATTAACCTTTGGCCAAGTTCACATTGAACTTGGCCACTAACATTAAAAATGGTCCTATACTTTTAATAAAGGGAACAAGTGAGTCAATTTTACTCACTTTATCGCAAATTACAGGTTATGACAACAAAATACAGGTTTTGCAAATGATGTATTAAAGTGTGGGAACACTTTCGCGAAGTCCCCGCTACCCGAAAACACTGAAATTGCCGAAAAACGGGTCCTAAAACAGGTGTTTTCAACAAATTTCAGATTTACGCAGGTTTTTGCACGTGTTTTTATGATGCGACTATATTGGGGAAAGTGCAAATTGATGCAATCTATGCACGTTTGACAAATTTTGGCTATGTATGACCATTTGTGGTTCAATTTCCTACCAATTGGGGTTTTTGCTCTTACATGCTTCTATAGGCTGTGTATTAGCCTTATGTATGTTCTGTGAGGCTAACAACAACTAAATTTGTTGTTTTCAAGCACAAATTCGCTCGCTGAAATTTCTTGCACAAAAATTTCAGAAATTGTTTTTTGTGCCCAAATCGACCTATTTTGGCCCAAATTGCTCCTGTGACCATTTGGAGCTGTAGTGCACACCTCTGCGAGGCTATATTCCGGTTTTTGTGCATTTTGCCCAAAACTTCAGCGTATTAGCCCTCTTATTCATGCAACCATGGCCTCATCTTCTTCAGATGTGAAGATTCTCTTTGAGATTAGGAGGTTCGATGGAACAAGTTTCGACCTTTGGAAAGACAGAATCCAGAGAATCCTATTTCTTAAGGATTGTGAAGGGGCACTTGAATAGGTAAAGCCACAGAATATGACGGATGAAGCATGGGTTAGCCTGAACAGGAAGGCTATTACATACATTAAAATGGCCATGACCAATGAGACAGTCATTGATGTGAAAGGTTTCACAACTGCTTTTGATGTGTGGGTGAAGTTAAAGGGAATGTATGAAAATACAACGCCTGTCAACCAAGTGCATTTGATGCGAAAACTTGTTGGCATGCAACTACATGAGTCCAAGAGCGCTGCAGAGCACTTGTCGTTGTTCGTAGGTACTTTGTCGCAGTTACAGGATTCAGGCTTGCCCCCTTTTGATGATAAGCTGAAAGCTATCTTCTTGCTTATGACCTTACCTGAGTCATGGGAAACATTGGTGGTTTCATTATCCAATAACCCGAGTTTGACCTTTGATGGTGTTAAGGGTTCTGTCTTGAATGAGGAAATCAGGAGGAAAGTAAGTGGAGAGGGAGGCAGCTCTGCCGACATGGTTAGAGGCAGGACAGAAAAGAAGAATGCTTATGCACAAAGGAGTAAGAGTAAGAGTAAGGAAAGGGGAAATGCCAGCAAAGGCAAAAGTGATGTGACTTGCTATCAGTGTGGCAGGAAAGGTCACAAGAAACCCGATTGCAGGTACTACAAAGCCGAGTTAGAACGGAAAAAGAATGGCGGAGACAAAAAGAAAGGGAAGAAGGAAGTCAAGGCAGATGCACAGGATAGCTCAAAGGACAAAGAGAAGGCCAATGTGGCTTCTAGTGTTGTGATTGAGGAGCTGTCAGATGTAGAGGACATCTTGTGTGCCACTTTGTCAGATGATGATGCTTATGACTATGATGCCTCTCTTAACGTTCATTCACAGGACATGCAGATCACCAAGAGTGATCTTATTGATGCTTTGTTGACTGTCAATGATGCATTATCCCAGACTTGGATTGTTGATTCTGGTGCTTCATTTCATGTGACTCCTATCAAGGAGGTTTCTCTACTTTTGATGCAGGCAAGCGTTGCCATGTATACCTTGGAAACAATCATGCATGTTCCATTGAGGGTATTGGCACTCTGCATCTCTCCATAGATGGCACAAATGAGCTTGTCTTGCATGATGTTAGATATGTGTTGGGAATCAAGAAGAGTCTGCTTTCTGTTGGTCAGATGGATATGCATGGTTACAGCATCTTGTTTAAGAGAGGATCGTGGAAAATGACTAAAGGCTCGTAAAGGGCACAAAGAAAGGGACACTTTACTGCATGCATGGAAAGGCTGTGTTGGGCAAGTTTATTGCATTGGCTGAAATTAACTCTCACATAGAGTTGTGGCACAAGAGGCTTCGCCATATGAGCCAAAAGGGCCTTTCTAAGCTTTGTACTTTGAACAAGCTTGATGCTAAAGGCACAAAACTTGACTTTTGTAATGAACGTCAATATGGCAAGCAAGTAAAGCGTTCTTATTACTCTGGTGTCTCTCGTAAATCTTGTGTGCTTGATCTTGTACATTCTGATGTATGTAGCATGCCTACTAAGTCTATGGGAGGTGCATGTTATTTTGTCTCCTTTGTTGATGATCATTCTAGGAAATATTGGTTTATTTGCTTAAATCCAAGGATGAAGCCTTTGCTGCGTTTAAGAGATTTCATGCATTTGTGACCACCCAAACAGGTAGAAAGCTAAAATGCTTGCGTACGGACAATGGGGGGAAGTTCATAAGTGCTGAATTTAACAAATTTTGTGAAAATTTGGGCATTAAGAGGGAGCTTACTGTGCCATACAGCCCCTCTTCTAATGGTGCGGCTGAAAGATTCAATAGGACACTTTGTGAGAGGTGAGATGCATGCTGTCCACAGCTAATCTCTCTCATGGATTTTGGGGAGAAGCTTTGAAAACTGCAGTGCATATATGAAATCGATCCCCTCACATGTCTTTGAAAGGTGACATCCCTGAAGCGGTTTGGTTTTTGGTTGCGAGGCTTTTGTGCATGTTAGACCTGAGTTGAGGAGTAAACTAGATGCCAAGTCCATTAAAGGCCTCTTCATGGGATATGGTGAAGAAGGTGAAATGGGTTACAGAATTTGGTTACATCGGCTCAAAAGGGTTGTACGCAGCCGAGATGTTTTAATGAGACAAGGCTCCTTCAAAACAATTGTGCCTCAAAGCACGACCATAAAAGGGTCAAATTTCAGCATGACCAGCCACCTGTTAGGCCTATTTTTGACCCTTAAGATGCACCACATATGGCTGAAAATATAGATGATCCAATGGTGTTTGAGCCAGATGATGTTGGACAGCAGATTGAGGCTCCTGAAGGGCATTTTCAGCCAAGAAACAATGCTGAAAATGATGTACAGCGGCCCATTGTTGATGATTTTATCATGCCACCTGATTGCCGGATAATGTGGATCATTGGGTGAGGCGGTCTACTCGTCAAAGACGACCTGTGAACAGATATGACCCCTCTTTGCATTACATTATGTTGACAGATGAGGGAGAGCCTCTTACGTATAAAGAGGCAAAGATATGTGAGCACAGCGACAAGTGGGAGCTTGCTATGCAGGAAGAGATTAAAGCTTTGCATGCTAATCATACTTGGGATTTGGTTTGGTTGAATTGCCCAAAGGAAGGAAGGCTATTCCTAACAAATGGGTGTATAAAATCAAGACAGTTGATGCAAAACCCAAGTATAAGGCAAGGCTAGTTGCAAAGGGATATGTTCAAACCAAGGTCATAGACTTTCAAGAAGTGTTCTCTCCTGTTGTGAAGATGGCCACTTTGCATGTATTGTTTGCCATAGTGGCTGCTCTTGATTTGGAGATGGACCAAATGGATGTACATACCGCTTTCTTGCATGCTGATGTGGAAGAAGAGCTTTACATGAAGCAACCCGAGGGTTTTGTTATTCCTTGCAAGGAACATATGGACCTATGGTATGTATGCTCAATAGAAGCTTGTATGGGCTGAAACAATCATGTAGACAATGGTACAAGAAGTTTGATCGCTTCATGCTTAAACATGGTTACAAAAGAAGCCATTGTTTGTATACCAAACGTGATGAGGATGGCAGCCCTATCATTCTTGTGCTCTATGTTGATGATATGTTGATAGCTGCAAAGAAAAGAAGCACTGTTGATGCTCTTAAAGGGCAATTCAATATAACAAAAGCAAATGACAGAAAGATACACAATCTTGGGACGTACATTGGAAATCCAGAATCAATTGAAGACTGCTCGCTACTGTTGCACGCTCCCCCCCCCCGCTGCGCCATCGCTGCCCCTCCCTCCCCCCCCCCCCCCCGTCCTCGTCGTTCCCGAAGGTCTTCTGCACCTGGCTCTGTAGCACTTCTTCTTCGGACAAGTGCTCGACGTACTCGATTGCAGATTTTCTTCACCATCCGCTTCTTCGCCTCAGCAGTAGACACAGATGGAGGCTCCAGCTCCGCCACAGAGGGACTCACCCGAAGCCCCCTTGCCCAACCCCGCTGAGCCCACCATTCAACTTGCTCTTTCGCTGACAGAGCAAGCGAGCCTTGCCGGAGAGGTAGAGCGCTTGCAGGCGACTTCTGTCATTTGCAAGATCCTCGGCACCCGACCTAGCAGAGGAGAGCTGTGTGACCTTCTCCAGGCCCGCCTTCTCGCAGAGGTGGGCAGGATCTTGGACATACAAATACTCGGACGCGGTTACTACCAGACCGAGTTTGAGACCTCCGAGATGGCGTCCAAGGTCATCGCCATGAAACCACTGACCATCCGAGCAGCACGTGCCCACTTTCGACAGTGAAGACATGGTTTCAACCCTGCTTCGGATGTTCTAGTAGAGGAGGCAGACATACCCATCTCTGTCTGCTTTCTGGGTTTGCGGAGGGAGTACTTACCACTTATGTCCAGGATAGGCTCAGCTATTGGGACTGTCCTGGAGACACTTCGCACGGCAGCCTCAGTAGCTACCAAAGCGGCTGGCATTCCCTCAGTTCGCGTTTTGGTCAGAGACACTCACACGCTCTCGAAGGTTATCCTTCTGCCTCGGGTGAGTGGGGGTTGGTTCAGACAGAGTGTGGAGTATTCGGGCCTCCCGAACCAATGCTTCATTTGTCGACAGATGGGCCATCTAGCGAAGGCCTATCCACGGAGGAGGCTCGACCTACACCACAGCCTCAGCCTCAGCCCCAGCCTGCAAGGGCTTGCCAACAAACACAGCCAAAGACAGCGCACACAAGCAAAGCCACCCTCTGAGCCTGGGACTCCAGTGGAGGAGGGATGGCAGCAGGTCCGTGGTAGACGTCGACAGGGGCCACAGCGTTAGACTGGCACTCAGAGTGGTCCTCAGGCACCTACTCAGCAGCACTGGGTTCCCACGGGGAACCGTTTTGTTCCTCTAGAGCAGGACGAGGTCCCTGCCCCAGCCCCTTCCCCAGCTTCACCCTCGACAACCCCTCCCCCCCGCCTCCTGCTCCCGCCGTCTCTTCCCCCCGCCCTTCTACCTCTGTCGCTCCTTCCCGCCCCTCTTCTCCACCGCTCCCCCCATCTCCTTCTCCCCCCCCTCCTACTACAGTTCCACATTCGACCCCGGGGGCAGGGCCTTCTCCTGCGGGGCTAGGAGATCTCTTGGCAGCGCCTTTGCCACGAGTCGCTTAGCGAGAGAGGGACAGCCTTTCCTGCGGCCCCCTCTTCAGATACAGACATCTTCCCTTGCAGCTATCCCCCGTAGTCTGACGAGCATTGACATCCAGCGCCGATGGGACTTCTCCGACTACGGCTTTACTCGTTTTCTTGGCGACCCCTCAGCAGACCATGAGGCAACCTGCTTCATGATCCATGTTCTGTTCCTTGCCGCTAGGGGGACAGAGGCCTTGGACTCAGTAGTTGGCTTCTCCTTCCCCCTCTGCGGCAGAGATCAGGCAGAGTGGACTCTCGACTCAGTGTTGGGATGGTTGCACACAAAGGTACTAGAGTTCTCTCACCACATGGGAGAACTAGGAGTTACAGATTTGCTCCAGACTTTGTGGCCATTGGCCAAGTTTGCGGTGACACCTCCAGACTCAGCAGGATGTAGACACATTGTGGTTTACTTATTTGCCGATACACAGTGCTTGCCATGCTATGTATACATTCATGAGGACTCCTGGACAGAGGAGGTTGCTTTACGTACGACTCGCTTTGCTTGGGCTTGGGCCAGGCACTCGTTGCAATCACGCCTATCTAGAGGACGCTCGGATGCGGATTACTCCCCATCCAAGCCAGCCTCGACGATAGCCCGTCTAGCTGCTGCGGCAGCATCTGTTCTCTCTCGTTCTCCATAAGGATCGTCTCTTGGAACGTACAGGGACTAGGTGGGCCCCAGTTTCAGCGTCAGCGGGGCCGACTGCGTCACGAGCTTCAGCGTTGTCTTGTGGGAGGAGAGATTGATCTCCTTATGCTTCAGGAGCACCATCTGCGTGAGAGCCGCATCAGACGTTGTGGTCAGCAGCTCTTGCGTTGATGATATGATACTTTTTGGTCAGCTGCTTTTGGACCTGGAGGCTTCCAGGGTGGGATATGTATGACTATTGCGGACTCTTTGCAACAGGCCATAGTGGGCAAAGGGATCATTGTGCCAGGCAGGGCTCAGTGGATTACTATGCAGGTTCAGGGTGGCCTAGTGGCTTTCCTGAACATCTATGCCCCCAATGTGGCGAGTGTTCGTGCAACGTTTTGCTCACAGATAGTTGAGTCTCTGCCGCAGGCAGAGCATTGGTGCATAGGGGGGGACTTCCACATGCTGGAGGACCCTTCTGACAGGATTGGTGGTAGCCATGCTACTGTGCATGGAGTTGAGTTGGCAGCTTGGGAGAGGCTTTGTATGACTTGGAGGGTCTCGGATACATGGCAGCACTCTGGTTTTGTGAGGCCCCCAGACAGCCTTGCCTTCTCTCGATCGGACCGCAAAGTGGGAGGAGTGAATCTATCACGGATAGATCGCTTCTACACTAGTGACCACTTCAGTGACTTGGGAGGGACAGTGGGCATCCTCGCAGGGACCTCCTTCTCAGACCATGCACCAGTGATCCTCACAGTAGCAGACAGGCAGAGAAGTAGGAGCATGATGCTTCGCATCCCAAAGAGGGTCTTGTTGGACTCAACACTCAGAGAGAGGATAGAGGCTCTCTGGACAGAGGGCTTGGACAGGCAGGACTCTCCTGCTGACAGAGCGGCCGCAGGCCTAGCACAGATTAGTCGTTTTTTTCTCCAGGAGTCTTTGGCTCGCCGGGCTGCAGCGAGAGAGGAGGAGCAACGTCTCAGACGGGGCATTGCTTCATTACAGAGAATGCAGGAGCAGCATCCAGACAACCCCTGGTTGGAGGAGCAGCTACAGCAGGCTCGACAGGAGCTTGCTAGCACAGAGGAGAGGCGACATGAGTTTGCTTTCCACCGACAGGCATCTTAGTGGACCCAGGTGGGTGACAGAGTGACTAGTGCTTTCTTTGAGGCAGTGGGACCTCGGCACTCGCATGCCAAGGTCAGTCGGTTGAGGAGGCCCGATGGGTCAGTTGCTTCTGAGCCCGAGGATATGCGTGCAGTTGCTACTGACTTTTACCGTGAGTTACTGTCTGCAGAGTCCCAGTCAGCGCGTCAGGATGCATGCAGGGAGCAGGTTTGGGCAGAGATGCCATGTCTTGCGACAAAGGAGATGCGCCAGAGGCTAGAGATGCCACTTCAGCTTGAGGAGCTGCACACAGCTCTGAGGGCCCTTCCTCGTGGTAGCTGTCCAGGTGAGGATGGGTTGACCCCCAGCTTTTTCTTGGAGTACTGGGACCTGCTTGGCCCAGATCTTTGTAGTGCTTTTCAGTACATTTTGCACACAAGAGTGATGCCTGACAGCATGAGTGAGGGCCTGATCTACCTCATTCCCAAGGAGGGTGGCTCCTTGGATGAGATTCGACAGTGGCGCCCCATCACCATCCTCAACTCAGGCTACAAAATTCTTGCCAAGGCTCTGAGTTTGAGGATTCAGCCACTTTTAGAGAGCCTTATACATGGGACTCAGACAGGTTTTGTCAAGGAACGCAGTATCCTTGAAAACATCTTTACCTTTTGGGAGGCCTCTGCCCTGGCACAGCTCCGTGGTGAGGACCTCGTGATCCTTCTTCTCGATTTTGAGAAGGCATACGACAGAGTTGACTGGGACTTTCTAGAGGGCACTCTACGCAAGATGGGCTTCTCAGATGCTTGGATCAGAGGGGTGTCAGCTTTGTACAAACAGGCTCATAGTCAGGTACTCTTGGCAGGAGGGAGAGGTGATCGCTTCATGCTTACACGCTCGGTCAGACAGGGCTGTCCTCTTGCCCCTTTCCTCTTTCTGTTCTATGCGGAGGCGATGAGCAGGTTTTTGGTGTCGCAACAGGTTGGTCTACGGGGCTTAGCACTCCCTATTCGGGGAGATGAGCTACTAGACGCTGAGTTTGCCGACGACTCAACCTTGTACTTAGATGGCCAAGAGGCCAACCTCCACAGGTGTGAGTAGGCTTTGGAGACCTTCTGTTGTGCATCGGGCGCACTAATCAACTGGAGAAAGACAGTGGCTTTCTTGGTTGGTAGTGCTCCTATGCTAGATTGGATGCCAGGAGAGGGTTTCAGGTGGATCCCCCCAGGGACTGCAATTCGGTACTTGGGCTGTCAGGTTGGTCTAGACTTGTCTCCCGAGTAGCAGATTGCTCCCCTTCTCCTGTCTATCAGGAGAAAGTTGTTACACTGGAGCTTAGCACGACTTTCTTTGGCTGACAGAGTAGTAGTTTCCAACCAAGTGTTGTTGGCGACTATGTGGTACAACACTTCCTGCTGGATCTTCTCAAGTTCTTGTATCAACCAGGTAGAGAGGCTTATCAGGAACTTCCTTTGGTCAGGACGTGACACTCAGATAGCCCGAGCCAACGTGGCTTGGCAGGTCATCACTCTTCCTTGTTCACAGGGAGGGCTTGGGATCATTGATCCAGCATAGCAGAGCAGAGCCCTTCTTGGGAAGTTCATCGTCAGAGGACTTCTTCGAGGTGAGGAGCCCTGGAAGGAGTTCTTGCTACAGCGGCTACGTGCTAGGGTGCCTCAGGCAGGAGGCCCTTGGCAGCCTTCGACCAGATGGATCTTTCCAGAGATGCGCAGAGTTGGTCTAAGCAGGAGACTGGAGGACCGCTTCGCTGTGAGTCTGCTTCAATCTTCGGAGCACTTGCGGCGTGGCCTGGAGCAGAGACAGCCTACGTGCACGGAGGAGCGCCTACGGCAGCCCCTCGTCTGGAACCCCATGGTTAGCACTCAGAGAGGCCACTTGGTTGATAGTCGGCCTCATGTTTCCTGGGGTCCCATGGCAGCAGGTCCAACGCGCTCTTTAGGTGACTGGCTAGAGTTCACAGGTTTGTCAGAGGAGGTCCAGAGCCTTCAGTTACAGGGCATGAGAGGGGTGCAGAGCATGTGCTAGGACATCTCAAAGTCAGTTCCAGCTGAGTGGTCCACACCCATCGAGCCAGTAGCACCCCGGTGGATGGGAGCCTTCACACGACTGGAGGTTCTCATCTCAGTCAGGGCCTGCTCAGAGACTATCCCAGCTCTTTTCTTCGAGCTTCAGGGTGGGGGATGCCTTCAGCGAGTCGCAGTAGAGGCTCCGCAGGTAGCAGAGCGCTGTTTTCAGAGGATCCAAGTAGTGGGCATCTGTGGGAGGACCGTTGTCATAGACCCTGACCCAGCAACTCTTGAGACTGGACACTGGAGGTTGTGGGCTTGGGAGTGTTGTCCACTGGCACGAGTACAGTGGGATCCTGATGAGTGGCTATGGAGGGATCCCTTCTCTTCTGCAAACCACCCAGGAGTCCCGTTCTTTCAGTACACTGTTCGACTGGGACGTCATATACTAGCAGCACAGAGAGAGGCCCGCCCCGCTGCAGCACCTCATTGGCAGGAGGAGGGGCTCATAGCTGAGTTCTTGACAGTTTTTTGGGAGAGGCTGTGGGACTCCAGACAGCCGAGGCGAGTCACCTTGTTTCAGTGGCTGGTCGCACACAAAGCTGCAGCAGTCGGGAGCTGGCTAGTGCGTAGTGGTCTCTCGGCCACATGTGGAGCTTGTGACCACCTTGTGGAGAGTCAGCGTCACTGTCTTTGGGATTGTCCCTCGGCCCAGCAGGTGTGGCTACGAGTTCTTCGGCTCATGCCTGCTCTCTCCACGGCTCGACAGTACACTTGGGGAGCAGCAGCTTGGTCCACCCTCTCAGGCCCAGCACTTCAGTTTGAGCTATCTTCCACCAGCAGGATGATAGTGATGCAGGAGGGGCAACCTCCACTCCAGCCTGCTACAGAGCTTACTCCACAGGAGTGGTGCAGTGAGAGAGAGGAGTGTTGGGAGCTCATCGGTGGCCTGGCACTCTGGTTCATCTGGCGGGCCCACTGCTTCCGCATCTTTGAGGCTCGCCCCGTGCCACCAGCAGAGACTGTTCGTGACTTCTGGCTAGAGCTGATCCACACTCTCAGAGGACAGTTCGAGGGACTACAGGGCAGCTCCGACCGCATGCGGGAGCGCAGAGAGGCTTTCCTTCGACTCTGGCGTCCTGGGCCTTTCTACACCATGGTCCAGGGTGTACTCCGATGGCATTACCGACCACCTGTGTGGCTTTTCCCTCCCCCCATTTCTTGATTTAGCCCCATTGTACATATGCTTGTTTTTTCATTGGGAGAGTCTCCCACCATGGTTGTTGTAGCCCTCTCTTGAGGTGGTTGTAGCCTTATGGGCAGTTTCAGTAACTAATAGAAGAATCTTGTTCTCGAAAAAAAAAAAAAGGGCAACTGAAATCTGCGTTTTCAATGAAAGACCTTGGGGCAACTGAACATATACTTGGAGTGCGTGTTACAAGGCAAAGAGACAAGCGCCTATTATATTTGTCGCAAAAGAAGTCCATTGAAAAGGTACTGGACAGATTTAACATGGCTGAAGCAAAGCCTCTTGGTGTGCCATTACACCCATATGTCAAGATCTCCAAGGATGATTGTCCCAAGTCAAAGGAAGAAGCCAATGACATGCGAAGTGTGCCTTATGCTTCAGCTTGTGGTTCACTTATGTATGCTATGGTTGGTACTAGGCCTGACATAGCCCATGCAGTGGGAGTTGTGAGCCGGTTTATGGCTAATCCACGCAGGTTGCATTGGGATGTAATGAAGTCCATTATGAGGTACTTGAAAGGGACTAAAAACAAATGCCTCTGCTATGGTAAAGGACAATTGGAGCTGAAGGGATTTTGTGACTCTGACATGGCAGGTGATGTGGATACACGGAAATCCACAAGTGGCTATGTGTTTACCCTTGCGGGAGGTGCTGTTTCATGGTGTTCTAGACTGCAAAAGATTGTTGCATTGTCTACGACAGAGGCTGAATATATTTTAGCCACCACTGAGGCTTCCAAAGAAGCTATTTGGTTAGCACGCCTATGCAGTGAGTTTGGTTTGCCTGCCAAGGCACCTATGCTTGGTTGTGATAGCCAAAGTGTCATATGTCTGGCAAAGAACGAAATGTTTCATGCATGCACAAAGCATATTGATGTGCGGTATCACTTCATACGTGAAGTGTTTGAGGATGGCCTTATTACATTGGTTAAGGTCCATACATCACAAAATCCAGCAGATGCTCTCACTAAGTGCTTATCTAAAGCACAACATCATCTATGTATAGAGATGGTGGGAGTCAAGTAGCTTAAAGGCGCCATTTATGCCTTTAAGTGGGAGGTTGTTGGGTTAAAGGCCCAAATGGCCCCCTTTGTGTATAGTTATAAAGGTTATTAACCTTTGGCCAAGTTCACATTGAACTTGGCCACTAACATTAAAACGGTCCTATACTTTTAATAAAGGTAGCTATAAAGGTTATTAACCTTTGGCCAAGTTCACATTGAACTTGGAATGTGAACTTGGCCACTAACATTGAAATGGTCCTATACTTTTAATAAAAGGAACAAGTGAGTTAATTTTACTCACTTTATCATTCCCCTCAAAACGTGTAGCGAGCTCTCTCTCTCTCCTATCGTTCTACTAACGCCCTCCTTGCCTTCTGCACTCGCCCCTCTCCAAGGTGCACTCCTTGCACATTCTCACGTTCTCTATCACTTGCATATACCGCCGCGCGCTCATCAAGAAGGGGAAAAGCAAGGAAACAACAACGTCCACACCCACCATAATTAACCTGACACTAGAAGAGGAGCAAAGAAGGCGTGTGCGCTCTCTACATGTGAGAATTTGCGGCCTTAAAGACAAAGATAATGTGGACGAAGAGGTAAAACAACTCATGACTTTGATGGGGGTTCATGAGCCGATGCACTCAAGAGCATGGAGAGTGGGCAATAAGAAAAATGGGAGCAAGGGGGAAACCTCGGAAGAAAGGGCACTCATCCTTCGTTTCTCCTCCATGGAAGCGAAGGACTTTTTGAAGAAGAGACCAACTCTTAACAAAACGGGCATCTTTCTCGGGGATGATCTTACCCTCGCACAGATCGCTCATATACAGGAGGTAATGCCAAAGATTAGAGCGGCAAGGGCAAAAGGTAAGATCGCTTTTTACCAAGATGGAAGAGTGGTGATATTGGAGCCACGCTCCACATGACGGTGTGAGACCTATGGGACCTGCTACCTGGAACTGTAATGGATCTATGCGTCTTGGTGTGGGTGCTTTTGAGGAGAGTTTTTGTCACGAGATGTCACAGAGATGTGGCAACTGCTAACCTTGGTTGTTGTTTTCTTTCCAATGGGGTTTATTTTATTTGTTTAAGACCCTCTTTTTGAAGTAGCAAACGGTCGGACATTGTATGGCCAATGTGAACGGTAGATTCACCCGCAGACGGGAAGTGGTCGGCACTGGAATTCGTATGGTAAGAGGATGTCTAGGCTCAGAGCAAGATCATATAGGTCCCCCCGTCGCACTTAGCAAGTTGGTGGATACTAGGAAGTGAACTCAATTAAGGCGTAAAGTCAAGGTGGGACTACCAACAAAAAGTATCCGACAGTTGGGCCACATTGCATTTTTGGATGCGGTCCCAATGAGGATAGATGGTCAGAAGACCAGTGGGAGCCCAACAAAAGCATCTCCTAAAATTTAGGGAACTGCTATTTTGGGCCGTGAAATGTGTTCGCGTCATTACCTCCGGTATGACTAGGGGAACACTTTATAACTCTGCCGCGAAGTCAACAGACGCGTCGGTTGGGATATTTTTAAGCGGCGAACCCGAAATGGGAAAATGCTTGAAAATACGCCAAGTGTCACATCTTCGTGAACTTTCCTCTTGCAGAAAAATGGGCGCTGATTTTTATGCTGGGAGAGGCCTCATTTCAGCTTTTGTCACAGGTTAAGAGCTATGGAGTGCTTCCTTTCCCTCTCATGTACAGTGTGGTGCTAGGAGTGATGCCCTGCACACTACACACTGCTCTCTCTCTCCCCTACGTGCAGTTATGTGATGCCCCACAAGAGGGCTACTCATTTGACTGATGTACAGTTGTGTGGGTTCATGCTTTTGTGCTAAGGCAAGAGCCTCCTTGAGCAGGAACACGGGTAGCTAACTGCTGCTCCAAAGCAGGCACTGGTGAGGGTCATAACCTCACCGTACAGGTGCAAAATCAGCGCTGTGTATGCGCTGAAAATTCACTGTTTTTCAGCCATACGGACGCCAGGACCATTGGGAATCGTGCCCCACTGGCAAAGGACAGTTAGGGGACTGTTTGGGGCTGAAAACAGGGCAAAAACCAGTAAATACAGCGTGCTGAATTTACTGTTTTTGGACAAGAATCAGAGGGTATACGACAGTGCAAGCGAGTTCCAGCAGGGGAATTGGTTTCGCGCAAGTTTTGGGGCTGTTATGCTGCCGAAATTTGGCCAAATCAAATGGTATCTAGGTGGATACACGTGTGAAGGATTCCCAAGACCTTACCTTGTAATTTACCCTCCTAAAGAATAAAGAAATACCGAAAGGAGCGCCAATTTTGGGGCCTACAAGTTGTCGGCGTCTGCTCGGAGCATTCTAGCTTCCGAGCCGTGTGTGTATTCAAGTGTTAACTCCCGTCGCAGGTTCTCTTTGCAAAGTGCTCTATGTGTGTGTATAAAGTAAAGAATTTCGGGTGAAAGCCAACGCCTACCGCCCTACTGGCCGGTTTCATGGTTCCGTTGCCGGGACATCAATCACTTTTTCCTCAAAGAGTGAGCCTGGATTGTTCAAGGTAAAGACACACAGTGCAAGAACGCGGGGATTACACTATGGCCGACAAGGGGAAGGGAATTATGGAAGAGGGTTCCTCTCCAAAGGATAGGCAGGAGATTCCTATGGTTTTTGAGATTGGCAAGAGCTCACGGCCATGTCAGTCTGTACCTCCTGTCAACGTGAATGTCCCTCCAGTAGTACAGGGCTTTATGACAGGGCAACTTGAGGATGATGCGTTTAAGACTCAGTTAGTTGCCGCGGTGAATGTCTTTTCGCAGCTGGTGCAGAATCCGAGGTTTATGGAATTCTTGCAAGCGCCACCAGTGCAACAGCAAAATAGGCAACCTACGCCGCGTACAGAGCTTGTTGAAGCTCAAGCCCAGGTACTTCATGAGGCGCAGGAGGAAAGGGAACACTCGCATGTTGCGGAGTCGGGGGCTCCAAAGCAAGTTTCTCCCGTGCTTGAACAGGTGGCTAGAACGCCTATTCCACAGGTTATGCCAGTTCAGCCCGCCACCTTTCAGAGCCAGCATGCTGTCTTGAATGGACAGGGAGCTGGATACCAGGCTATGCACTCAGTTTTTCCACCACCCACGGTACATCCTGGGTATTTCGGGGGTGGATCAGTGTTCCAAAGTATGGCTGGTTATGCGTCTGGAAGTCAGCCGTACATGCCAGGAACAGTGTTCGGGGGTATGCAAGGCATCATGCCAAACCCCATGTATGGTACTATCGGCATGCAGCAAGGTTTCCACGGCAACCAGGGCCAGTTTGGGGTGCCACAGGGTCATTTTGGCATGGCTGGTTTTTCTGGACAGCAGCCAGATATCGCACCTCTTACGCAAAATGTGAATGGCCAAGGCGTGCCGATCATGCCTAGTACAGTGCCCATGTTGCAGACCATTCCGTATGACAACTTGGGGGTACTAGAGAAGCCGAAGGCTTACAAAGAAGGTGGTGCAGCCGTAAAGTTCAGTACCTTCAGTGGTTTCGAGGATAAGACAAAGGCACTCACTTTCCTCCAGCAATTTAATACAGCTTATGCGGGAGGGAATTTTACAGAGGCCTCGAAGGTCAGGAAAGCTGCCACTTTCTTAAAGGACAATGCGCTTACATGGTGGACGACATTGTTAATGCAAGGACAGGCACCCGCCACTTGGGTTTACTTCAAGCAAATGTTTGCATCTGCTTGGCTATCAAATGAATTTGAAGCCGATGTCCTGACAGATTGGCACCAGCTTACGGCAGCTTCGTGCAAGAGCTTGCTGGAGTACAATAGGAGGTTTTGTAAAGCGTTACTCTCAGTGACCTCCTACAGATTTGTGCCACTGACAGAGCAGATAGAGAAGTATTGTTGTGGGCTGCCTAAAGGGCTTCGTGATTACTGTACAAAGAACATAGTGGCTACCCTTACTCAGCTTATGGAAGTTGCGAACACTGGTCTTGCCCTATTGAAAGGAGAGGACAGTGGATTTCCGAGCAGTGATAAAGGAGGGCAGCAAAAGAAAAATTCAGCGAAGAAGCCCTTTGTGAAAACGGCTCCTGATGCGTCACAGGGGTCAGAACAGGCCAACAAAGACAAGGATTCAGCTGGGACTTCTGGAGCGCAGGCAAAGAAACAGAACAGGAAGCCTTTTGTGCGCAAGTCGCTCGAGGAAAAGAAGGTCCTAATGGCTAAGAATAAATGCTTTATGTGCGAGCAGCCTGGTCATATTTCTATCAATTGTCCACAAAGGAAAAGGCCAGCTGACTCAGAGGATAAAGAAGACCAGAAAGGCAAGAAGCCTAAACCCACGGCAGGTTTAGTGCCAGACATGGTGGGTGACAGGCCCAGCACAGATGCCAGTGAGTTATGCAGGGCATGGGGTAAAGTTAGGGATCAGACGACACTCATCTTCTTTGATCCAGGTGCCAAAGCCAACTTTATCTCACCAGAGTTAGCTATGAAGCTGGGCATCAGAGCTGAAGAGATGGGGTACACAGCAGAGGCAGGGTTGGCATGTCCTGGCCACTCAGAGTGTGTTACTCCCATCATTGGGAAACTGCGTCTGCATATTCAGTCGTATGTGGACACTGAAGAGTTTTACATCATGCCGCTGGAAGGTTGTGACGCCTTGTTGGGGATCCCGTGGATGTTCCGAGTGCATGGAGTCTTGGATGCCTACAACAAAAAGATCATTGTACAGCATAGGGGCAAAACTCACATCTTGGATATAAAGCTTAAAGGAGAGTCAGTCCCTATTGTATCTGCTTCTGCTATCACTTCTGTAATAAAGAATCATCTTTCTGTGTACTTGATTTTTGCACGTGATGTCTCAGATAGGGATCGGTCAAATTTATCTGTGTTAGATAAAGAAAGGTCAGCATTTTTGCAAAAGTTTAGTGACTGTTTTTCTGATTCATTACCGTCGCAATTGCCGCCAGAGAGACCTGAGGACCATCGGATAGATTTGGTGTCAGGGTGTAGCCCACCAAATAGACCTCCCTACAGGGTTAGTGCGGCGCAGCAGAAAGAGATTATGGGCCAGGTTCAGGAGTTATTAGAGAAGGGGCTGATTCAGCCTAGTTCTTCACCCTTTTGCTCCCCTGTGCTCCTAGTGCAGAAGAAGGATGGCTCATGGCGCATGTGTATTGATTACCGTGCGTTGAATAAGAATACCATCAAGAATAGGTTTCCTATTCCTCGCATTGATGATATTCTCGATCGTTTAGAGGGTGCTGCAATTTTCAGCAAGATAGACCTTAAGAGTGGGTACCATCAGATTCGTATAAGCCCAGAGGATGTGCACAAGATTGCGTTTAGAACGACATTTGGTCTTTATGAGTTTCTAGTGATGCCGTTTGGGCTAACAAATGCTCCTACCACGTTCAACAGAATGATGGACCGGATTTTCCGCTCGCATCAACAGTTTGTTGGAACATTCTTCGATGACATGATTGTGTATTCGAAGAATGAAGAGGAGCATAGGCGTCACTTGACCATTGTGTTCGAAGAGCTGCGCAGTCACAGGTTACTTGTCAATCCTAAGAAAAGTGAATTCTTCCTCGAAGAGATCCACTTTCTGGGCCACATAGTCTCAAAGGATGGTGTTAGAATGGATCCCGCAAAGGTCGAAGCTATCAAGACATGGCCAGACTTGAAGACTGTGCACGATGTCAGAAGCTTCTTGGGATTGTGTTCCTACTATAGAAGGTTTATCAGAAATTTTGCAGAGATAGCATCGCCTCTTCACGCATTGCAAAGAAAGAGGTCACTTTCAGATGGACCCAAAAAGAGATTTCAGCTTTTAGTCTCTTAAAGGAAAAGTTGACTTCGGATCCAGTTATTGTTTTGCCAGATCTTAGGAAGACATTTGTAGTCCAGTGTGACGTGTGTGGCAGTAGCATCGGAGCAGTGCTAATGCAAGATGGACGGGTTGTAGCCTATGAAAGCCGAATTTTGCAAGGGCCAGAGAGGACTATGCAAGTCCATGAGAAAGAACTCTTGGCCGTTATTCATGCGCTTTCTAGCTGGAAGCACTACCTCTTAGGTGCTGATTTTGTTGTCCAAACAGATCATCAGACCTTGCGATACTTCTTGACACAGTCAAAGTTATCCGAAAAGCATATGCGATGGGCAAACATTCTTTCCATGTTCCACTTCCAGATTATGCATGTGGAAGGCAAGAAGAATGTTGTGGCTGATGCGTTATCAAGAAAGCCACAGATTTCAGCTGTGTCAATTCCTTATCATCATGAGTTAGATGACATGAAGGAACAGTATACTGCTGATGAAGATTTTGCAAGGATCTTTGAACAGTTACAAGAGGGGCAACATCATGAGCACTACCTCCTCAGAGATGGTTTTATGATGATGCATGGCAGACTTTGTGTCACTAGGCCACTGCGACATAAGGTCATGGAAGAGAGTGATGTCCCACCATATGCAGGGCATCGTGGCATAGATGCAACAGTTAAAGCGATAGAGACGTTCTTCTATTGGCCTACCTTGAGGAGAGATGTGGATGCCTTTGTGCGAGCATGCATAGTTTGCCAAAAGGTCAAGTTTGACAGGCAAAAGGCACCAGGGTCGTTACAACCACTGCCGATTCCGGATAAGCCATGGGAAAGCATTGCTATGGACTTTATCTTTGATCTTCCAAGGACGCCAACAGGGAATGATGGTATATGGACCATTATCTGCAGATTCAGCAAGCAGGCCCATTTTATCCCTGTCAGGAAGAAGATAAAATCTGATCAGATGGCACGCTTGTTCATGTACAATGTGTTTAAGTACCATGGTATGCCACAATCGATTATCAGTGATCGTGATCCTCGCATGACCAGTTTGTTCTGGAGAGGATTGTTTGAGAACATGGGTACTACGCTCAAGTTCTCGTCTTCGTTTCATCCACAAACTGATGGACAGTCAGAAGAGGCCAATTCTACTGTCTAAGATCTGCTGAAATGCTATGTGTCAGATAATAAGGGCAAGTGGGAACAGTATTTGTCTATGCTTGAGTATGCGTACAATAATACGGTGCATTCGTCTACTGGCAAAGCACCTTTTGAAATTGTTGAAGGCGGCAAAAAGGTTCCTCCCATTTTGCACACAAAGGACAAGATCTTTGAGGCAGATCGATATGTTGAGAACATGGATGAGATGTATAAGAAGATTAAAGTTGCCTTGGAGAAGACTCAGGCAAAACAGAAAAAGGCTGCTGATCGTCACCGTCGTGAATTGCTACTATCACCTGGTGATTGGGTTCTCCTAAGGTTCGAAAAGGCAAGGTTAAAGAAGATGAAGGGCAAGGAACGGTTGTTTCCTAAGCTCAGCATGCGTTACTATGGGCCTTTTCAAGTGCTTGACAAGATAAGCGATGTGGCTTACAGGCTGAAATTGCCTGATGCGTGGAAGATTCATAATGCGTTTCACGTGAGTCTTCTAAGACCCTTCGTGGGTGATGTGCCAGAAGATATGCCAGTTGAGGATCAGCCAGAAGTTGAGGAACTTGATGAGATCCTGGTACCTGAGCAAGTTTTGGCACATAAGGACAGAAAAGTTAAAGGACAAGTTGCAAGACGTTATTTGCTGAAGTTCAAGAACTATCCACCTATGGATGCAAAGTGGATGGAAGAGCATGAACTGTCAGAGTCACCAAATGTATTGCAGCTCTACCTTGAAGCCTTTGGGTTACAGCCTACTTATGCCCCAACCCAACGTGTGCAAAGGAGGGGTAATGATAGAGCTAGTACATCAAATGTACATATGAATTCAGTGCCATAGATAGAAATGGCAAAAGTATGAAGGCCTCATTAAGTCATTTGTATCTATGTATGTTACGACCTTTCTTGCGGATACATGCGATGATAAAAGAGTGTTGATAGCAAAGATCATCAGTGGCGTGTATTTATGGAATGCAATCGAGGACGTTTGCGATTTCAAGAGGGGGGTATATCACGAGGACGTGGCAGTTATTAACCATGTCACAGAGATGTGGCAACTGCTAACCTTGGTTGTTGGTTTCTTTTCAATGGGGTTTATTTTATTTGTTTAAGACCCTCTTTTTGAAGTAGCAAACGGTCGGACATTGTATGGCCAATGTGAACGGTAGATTCACCCGCAGACGGGAAGTGGTCGGCACTGGAATTCGTATGGTAAGAGGATGTCTAGGCTCAGAGCAAGATCATATAGGTCCCCCCGTCGCACTTAGCAAGTTGGTGGATACTAGGAAGTGAACTCAATTAAGGCGTAAAGTCAAGGTGGGACTACCAACAAAAAGTATCCAACAGTTGGGCCACATTGCATTTTTGGATGCGGTCCCAATGAGGATAGATGGTCAGAAGACCAGTGGGAGCCCAATAGAAGCATCTCCTAAAATTTAGGAAACTGCTATTTTGGGCCGTGAAATGTGTTCGCGTCATTACCTCCGGTATGACTAGGCGAACACTTTATAACTCTGCCGCGAAGTCAACTGACGCGTCGGTTGGGATATTTTTAAGCGGCGAACCCGAAATGGGAAAATGCTTGAAAATACGCCAAGTGTCACATCTTCGTGAACTTTCCTCTTGCAGAAAAATGGGCGCTGATTTTTATGCTGGGAGAGGCCTCATTTCAGCTTTTGTCACAGGTTAAGAGCTATGGAGTGCTTCCTTTCCCTCTCATGTACAGTGTGGTGCTAGGAGTGATGCCCTGCACACTACACACTGCTCTCTCTCTCCCCTACGTACAGTTATGTGATGCCCCACAAGAGGGCTACTCATTTGACTGATGTACAGTTGTGTGGGTTCATGCTTTTGTGCTAAGGCAAGAGCCTCCTTGAGCAGGAACAGGGGTAGCTAACTACTGCTCCAAAGCAGGCACTGGTGAGGGTCATAACCTCACCATACAGGTGCAAAATCAGCGCTGTGTATGCGCTGAAAATTCAATGTTTTTCAGCCATACGGACGCCAAGACCATTGGGAATCGTGCCCCACTGGCAAAGGACGGTTAGGGGACTGTTTGGGGCTGAAAACAGGGCAAAAACCAGTAAATACAGCATGCTGAATTTACTGTTTTTGGACAGGAATCAGAGGGTATACGACAGTGCAAGCGAGTTCCAGCAGGGGAATTGGTTTCGCGCAAGTTTTGGGGCTGTTATGCTGCCGAAATTTGGCCAAATCAAATGGTATCTAGGTGGATACACGTGAAGGATTCCCAGGACCTTACCTTGTAATTTACCCTCCTAAAGAATAAAGAAATACCGAAAGGGGCGCCAATTTTGGGGCCTACAGGTTGTCGGCGTCTGCTCGGAGCATTCTAGCTTCCGAGCCGTGTGTGTATTCAAGTGTTAACTCCCGTCGTAGGTTCTCTTTGCAAAGTGCTCTATGTGTGTGTATAAAGTAAAGAATTTCGGGTGAAAGCCAACGCCTACCGCCCTACGGGCCAGTTTCACTTTTACTGGGAGAGATCATCTCCTACTCTGAGACACATCAGGCCCCTGGGCAGTCTATGCCTCACATTGGTGGATACAGATGGAAAACAGTTCGTAGACAGGAGACACGATCAGAGCAGAGAGGGCAGGGCTCAGGAGGAGTGGCAGTGTTATTCAGGGAAGAATTGCAGCCATTGATACATATAGCTCGTAGAGATGTGCAAGCTAGGTATATGTGGGTGAGATTGAGAGAAGAGACTGGTAGATATCTTTACATTGCCATTTGCTACTTTCCCCGAGTACGTCAGTATATGCACCACAATCCCCCTTCTCTATTTTGGATGATGACATATGGGAATTCTCCAGAGATGGCGACATTATCATTCTAGAGGATTTCAATGCTAGGACTGCCCATCATCAGACGGTATTTTATGATACTTCAGAGGAGGTTCTGAGAGAGCTGGATATTGTTGAGACGGGCCTATCCAAAATATCACAGGATGGGGAGCATACTGAGTATGGACGGCACTTGATAGACATGGGGACTGCACATGGATTGGCCATCTTGAATGGCCTACAAAGATTTCCCGATTCGGGAAGCTTCACATGCTTTCCACACAGACATGGAGCCAGCACGGTAGATTATGTCATGGCACAGCCGAGCCTCATATCTAGAGTATACATGATCTCACAGTTGGGCCTAGACCTGTTGGGGTGGCAGTGGATCATGCTATTGTGTCGCTGACCATCTCTTTCCAATTCAATGTAGCACACACTCCACGGGTAGCAGCCCCTACTCACTACACCTTCACACGGGAGACGGATTCTGTATACATAGACGGGATTTACAAGCGCCTATCCATTGAGGAGCCGGGGCAACCTCTGGAGGAGCTTACTACCATACTGACACAGACATTACATGATGCAGCAACAGAGGCATACCCACACACACAGCCCGAGCAGAGACGTCGTTCTGGGAGCATGCCTCAGAACAGGTGGTATGATGAGGAATGCCGTCAGACTAGAGCTAGACTTCAGAGGGAAGTGCTTTTGGGGGACATCACACACAAACAGTCACAGATTGACTTCCGATGCCTGGTGCGGCGGAAGAAGAGGGCATTTTTGGCTCGACTAGAGCAGGATCTATAGCAGCTATTCTTGAGTCAGGACTCGCGTGAGGCATGGAGGCTCTTTCATGAGCAGTCTCCCCCCCCTGCCATTACCTCTACAGAGATCTGGGGTCAGTACGCATCATCTTTGTACACAGTTTCTGGACAACAGCCCCTTCCCGACCCCCCTGATCCATGCCCACACACATGTGCCTTTTTCACCGCTGAGATGGTGAAGAAGGCCATTGACAAGATGAGGACTCGGAGAGCATATGATCACAATGGCTTAGTGGCTGAGCACTTCATGCATGTCAAAGATCTGCTAGTAGAGCTTCTAACAGTTATGTTTAACCGTGCCATGTGTGAGGGCTTGCCTGATACTTGGAGCCTGTCTACGATCGTACCTATCTTCAAGTCAGGAGACCCTATGGAGCCTGGAAATTATCGCACTATCATGATTGGACACACATCGCATCCATTGTTGAGCAACAGCTGAGTAGATGGGTAGAGAAGGAGGGAATGCGTGTTGTTGGGCAGGCAGGGTTTAGGAGAGGTTTTTCTACTCTTGACCATATTTTGACACCAAGGGCCATCATCGAGGAAGGCAGATCCCGTGGGAGACGGATTTATTGTAGCTTTGTGGACTTCCGCAAAGCATTTGACACAGTACCCAGAGCTAGATTGATGCGCAGATTACAGGAGATGGGAGTACCCACAAAGCTCATTTGGGGGATCATGGCACTGTATAGATCAGTTGTAGGGCATGTACGCACCTCAAAGGGTCTATCTACACCGGTTCACTCCACTATTGGGGTGAAGCAGGGATGCCCGCTCTCTCCTACTCTATTTGGTATGTATGTGGATGAGGTTTCTGACTACATTGAGAGAGACCGCTGGCAGTGACATGGATTCGGCTATTGTTATATGCTAATGGTATTGTGTTGATCTTCGACTCTCCGGAGGGGATGCAACGTCACTTGGATGCTTTGCATAGGTTTGCCCATGAGAGTGGCTTGTTTGTCAACCTTGGTAAAACCAAGGTCATGGTATTTAATACCACCCCACAGTGGATCAAGAGGTCAGTGCCCGCATTCACATATGGCCAGGAGACAGTGGAATATACAGATGCTTACACTTACCTCGGAGTGGTGTTCAGTGGACCAGCATTTTCTTTGAGGAGAGCAGCAAAGACTAGATTGACTAGAGCCCATTCGGCATTGGGGAAACTGGAGAGGATGTGTTCACAGGTTCAGTTTCAGGAGCCTCAGACGAAGCCCTGGCTCTTTGACACTTTGGTGGCTTCTGTATTGCTCTACGGAGCCGAGATATGGGGACCTTCATTGGATCATCACGGGAGAACAGGTCGCACTGATGGATGGGGGGACATGGAGAAACCTCTGGTTTCTATGATCTCGCAGCTCATTAGAGCCGAGGCTTCAGTACCACGTGCCATTATCCGAGCAGAGCTAGCTGCCCCCCCACTAGTAGTTGAGGCGCTCACCAGATCTGTTTCCTTCCTACACCACTTGTGGGAACTTCCCAGAAACAGATACGCCCACCTTGCACTTGAGTCCTCTCGACAGTTAGCCAGGCAGGGAGACACAGCATGTTGGTATGGGGAGATGACGTCATGGTTCCAGGCAGATGGATTCAGTATAGACAGATTGCCCCCCTTCCAGTACTCACTGGATGCACCCTCTCTGACTCTTACACAGTTCGAGACCACCAGGCTCATCCGCCAGGACCTGACTCAGCTAGACACCAAGAGGACATGGGTACAGCCAGCACAGGAGCTGGGCACGAAGATGGCTTTCTACAGAGAGCATCTTCTCCAGCTTACAGCGGACGGTTTTGTGACGAGGCCCAGATACATGGATACCCACCTGTCTCATGGGATACGCTGTGCCATTGGCCAAATACGCACATCCTTACACCAGCTGCGGATCGAGACTGGGAGTTACAGCGGAGTGCCAACAGAGGCCAAGACATGCACCCTGTGTGAAATGGAGCCTGAGACAGAGTTACATTACACATGCCACTGCCCCGTCTACTACGAGATACGAGGCCGCTTCCATTGCTTGTTCAGAGAGGGCTTTGGACCACTCTCCAGAGTTGTGAGGTACGAGGATCCGAGATGCCTGGGTTTGTTCCTGCTCGAGTTTCGCAGACACAAAGAGAGCCTGATGAGAGGAGAGGCTAGCCAATCTCAGAGACACATCACAGACTTCTTTAGAGCAGACACTAGACACCCAGAGGAGCTACTACCACAGCAGACCTTGTCGCCTCACACCAGAGGCACATTGATTGATCGAGCGACTGAGTTGGAGAGATCTAGACGCCCACGACTGCGGAGGACTACACAGCATCGACGGAGGCTACATTAGAGGATTCGGATCACTTTGGCCCGACATGCACGACGCCCGGTTAGACTACTGTCCATGGAGAAGATTGATGAGCTCCGCCAGCCGCTAATGTTGGATTTCTTGTGACTTATGACAATCCCAGCTAGCTGCTTAGTTCACACCTACCAGTTTAGGATCCCATAGTACTTTTATTTTATCATTTTGTCATTTCATTTTGTTACTCTAACTTTGTATCAGATTCACCACATTGTAACTCTTTGGTCTCATAGGTCATTTTGGCCTTTTGAAGACGTTAATATAACATTTCATTTCCCCTCTCTCTCTCTCTCTCTCTCTCTCTCTCTCTCTCTCTCTCTCTCTCTCTCTCTCTCTCTGTGTGTGTGTGTGTGTGTGTGTGTGTGTGTGTGTGTGTGTGTGTGTGTGTGTAAAGCCAAGGTTATGGTGTTTAACACCACCCCACAATGGACCAGGAGATCAGCACCCACATTCACATACGGCCATGAGACAGTGGAATATCCAGATGCTTACACCTACCTTGGGGTGGTCTTTAGAGGACCAGCATTTTCATTGAGGAGAGCAGCAGACACTAGACTGACTAGAGCACATGCAGCATTGGGTGGATTGGAGAGGATGTGTTCACAAGAGTCAGTTTCAGGAGCCTCGGACGAAGCTCTGGCGTTTTGACACTTTGGCGGCTTCCACATTGCTCCATGGAGTTCAGATATGGGGGCCTTCATTGAACCATCACGGGAGGTCGGGTGGCACTGATGAATGGGGAGACATGGAGAAGCCTCTAGTCTCTATGATATTGCGGCTTATTAGAGCCAAGGCTTCAGTACCACATGACATTATTCGAGCAGAGCTAGCTACCCCCCCCCCACTAGTGGTTGAGGGGCGCTTACCACATCAGTCTCCTTTTTACACCACTTGTGGGACCTCCCCAGAGACAGATATGCTCGCCTAGCACTTGAGTCCTCTCAACAGTTAGCTTTGTAGGGAGACACAACATGCTAGTATGGGGAGATGACGTCATGGTTTCAAGTACATGGGTTCGGCATGGACAGATTTCCCCCCTTCCAGTACTCATTGGATGCACCCTCTCTGACTCTTACACAGTCCGAGATCACAAGGCTCATCCGCCAAGACCTGATTCAGCTAGATACTAAAAGGACTTGGATACAGCCGGCTCCGGAGTTGGGCACGAAGATGGCTTTCTATAGAGAGCATCTTCTCCAGCTTACTGAGGATGGTTTTGTGACGAGGCCCAGATACATGGACACTCACTTATCTCATGGGATACGATGTGCTGTTGGTCAGATACGCACATCTTCACACCAGCTTCAGATCGAGAGTGGTAGATACAGCGGAGTACCAGCAGAGGCCAGGACATGTCCCGTATGTCACATGGAGCCTCAGACAGAGTTGCACTACACATGCAACTGCCCAGTTTACTATGAGATACGAGGCTGCTTTCACTGCCTATTCAGAGAGAGCTTTGGACCACTCTCTAGAGTCATGGGGTATGAGGACCAGAGATGTCTGGGTCCGTTTTTGCTTAAGTTGCGCAGACACAAAGAGAGCATGATGAGAGGAGAGGCTCGCCAGTCTCAGAAACGGATCACAAACTTCTTTAGATTGGACACTGTGCGACCAGAGGTGCAACTACCACAAAAGAGCTCACATTCTCCTCCCACCAGGGCATGTTGATTGATCGCGCGACCGAGCTAGGGAGATCTAGAAGCCCACGACTACGGAGGACTACACAGCATCAACGGAGGCTGCATCAGAGGATTCAGATCACTTTGGCCCGACATGCACGACGCCCGGTCAAACTATTTACCATGAAGGAGATTGATGAGATCCGCCAAAGACCGATGATAGAGCTCCTATGATTTAGCTCTTTTGAGAATTGTACATCCTCCTCATCTTGTATCAGCCTTTGTATCAGCTCTCACCCATTATTTTCCCACATGCATATCCACAATGTGTTGTATTAGCCCACCGTCACATCTTTCACCCCCCCTACTCATATCCTACACAGTTCCAGCTAGTTGCTTAGTTCACATCTAGCAGTTAAGATTTTTAGTTTTTCACTTTACTTCATCTTATTTTTGTACCCCGACATTGTAATAATCCACCAAGATTGTATCAGTTTGGTCTCATAGGTCAATTTGGCCTTTTGAAGACGTTTAATATAACATTTCATTTCCTTTCATCTCTCTCTCTCTTCTCTCTCTCTCTCTCTCTCTCTCTCTCTCTCTCTTTTTAAGTCAGGGCTGTATATTACTGAGTACAATATAGTCCCCAATGGATGCCAAAATAGCCTATCACGTGGGGTGTACAAGCTGAATGTAAGTAGGAGAGCCACTATAGTGACAACTCGACTAAAACAATCTCATGGTGATCGGTGTGACGAGTGGAGAAGAAACCACCGAGGAGGGGCATAATGCCACGTAATCTGTCCACCTGTAAGTGTGAAGAAGAGTGGGGATCGTGCCCAACTCCGAAGGAAGGCAAATCGGCGAGCCTCGGCTGCTAGAGATGCACCTGAGGAAGAATCCCACTGCCAAATCAGGGTGTGAATGATGTCCAGCCAAATGGCAGTGAGGGTATCCTGAAGAAGCTGTGGAGCGGCACTGAGAATGTGGAGACAACGAGCTCTCCAAACATTCCATAGTCTAATACTAGTGATGACTGAAAAAACCTCATCACGTGTCTGAGAACCCCCCTGCCAAGCAATCTGTGGTAGCATAGCCAAAGTCCCTCGCCGATAACCAGTCGAGGTAAGCATAAAGGCTGGATCAACCATGAGACAGATCCCCAAGTAAGAAATCCATGCTGAACACCTGCTCTGCTAAGTAGAAAGCAAACTGCAAGCCACACTACATGGGAAGCGGAGCATGACCAAAGACAGTGTGCAGGTGACTCAGGGAGTCGCAAAGGACAACAAGTACATAACGGATCATGACTCATAGTAGCTAGCCAAGTTCCAACTGGAAGTCCCGCATGCGCAATCATCCACATGAAAAAAGAAATACGACAAGCCGCATGTAAATCCCAGATGGCGGACCAAAACTGCTGCAGATAGGCATGAGAGAGACCTGAATGTAACCACAAACGCATACGAGTGGGCTGCTCTGGCTGCTCTCTCATCAATGCTACCCGTCCAATCCTGACAGTGTACTCAAAGAAGGATACAGGTGCACAGGTGGGGTCAGAGTGAGGCCAATGCCACTCTCCTGGGTCCCAATAAAGCTGAGATAGGGCACGACCCTCCCACACCCAAAGCCTCCAGAGTGCAGCATCAGCGGAAGTGAAACGAGGGTCAACACAACGACGCTTCCCGCGGGAGCCAACTACTCTGATGGCCTCCCATTGAGCTCCGGGAAGGACAGGGTGTGGAAAGGTGGCATCATATGTCAATCTAGCATGAATCCCCTCAGACTTGTCAGTATCAACTGTGAACAGCATGGTGTCTAAACGAGCTAATAAGAGTGCTCTGAGCAAAGAGGCCTTCCCAGCCACAATGGGGAGGCATCTGAACCGTGCCTCTCATGACTACATCCCACTATGAAGGAACGGCGGAATCAATCTCAAGCAGTCTGTCTGTCACCCCACGACCGATGTCATAATGTTCTGCCACAAAATCAGCATCTAGCATCCGTGTCTCATGAAACAACCGCATAGAGGCAGCAAGGCCAGCGTCCCAGGCATCCCAATCAATGTGAGTCCTCTCTCCAAGCTGACGGGGTGGATCAACCGAAGAATCAAGAACTGCAGCATTCCAAATGAGAGGCTGGCGCTCAATCTCCTCATGACATGAGGGAGGTGAGCGTATGATAGCCCGTCACATGGAAACCCAAATCTGACGTAGTGATCGGATATAGGGGGAGAGGGAGGTGGTGGACAAGGGGGATCAGTAAAGAGAAAACAATACCCTCTCTGCCAAGTATGACCATCTCTAGTGCCGAGTCGTGGAGTCAATGCGCAAAGAGCGGCCTGAAGAAGCATCTTCCAAGGTTCTTGTCCGGGAAAAAGACCCCGAACAATAAGCTTGGTAAGAAGGGCGCGGCTCTGTAACTCTGGATCAATAATGCCAAGGCCTCCCTCTAACCTAGGACGAATGATCATGGACCAACGAACTCGAGCACGGGTATCAATAGTCCCGTCTGTACCACTCCATAAAAAGTTCCGCACTAGGCGGCGGAGCGGAGCCATCACACCAGAATGTAACATCCAACAAGAAGCCGTATACCATACTGTAGCCAGAATGACCTGGTTGGCGACCAATGCACGGCTAGCCAACGACAGATGACATGAAGACCAATGGCATAGCTTCCTGCGAATAGACTGTAGTACGGGTGCAAACTGCTGCTGTGCGGTAACATGTAATCCAGCCTGAAAGCCCAGATATCTGCATGTCTGACCCGGTTGCAACCAAGTGAAACCATCAACTACCCCCCAAGTAGGTATGTCATCATTGCCAACAAGTAACCCATAGGATTTATGCCAGTTAATGTGTGCACCACTGGCCATGCAAAAAACCTCTAGGGCCTCCCGCATGGCATCAAGAGAAGCTAGCAGATAGCGTAACATGAGCATAGTATCATCAGCAAAACTCCTGATCGATAAGGTCTGGAGCTGTAGGTACTGGCATGGTCAAGCCACAAAATCATGACTCTGAGCACGAAGAAAGTCGGACATAGTCTCTCTCTCTCTCTCTCTCTCTCTCTCTCTCTCTCTCTCTCTCTCTCTCTCTCTCTCTCTCTCTCTCTCTCTCTCTCTCTCTCTCTCTCTCTCGCGTCAGATAGATCTTTAAGGTAAGAAGGGCAAAAGAAAGCTTATGCATTGGTCATCGGCTTCAATCATTAACACACTTTAGAGGAGGAGCTTCTAAGAACAAGATCCTTACATGTGAGAGTAATTGGGCTAAAGGAAAGGGAGAACATAGAAGAAGACATGCGAGAACTTTGCAAGCTTATGGGAATTCAAAAACCTATGTACACAACTGCTTGGAGAGCGGGTAGGAGAAATGGCAATGGCAATAAAGTGGGGGAAAGTTGAACGTTAGAGCTCTTACTCTACACTTTTCAACAATAGAAGCTAGCAAAGAGTTATTGCTCTTAGGAAAACACTTAAAGGCACAGGGATATTTTTAGGAGATGATCTCTCACCAAGTTAGCTTCCCTACGATATTGACAACTAAGAAGGAAGGTAAGGTGGAATTTTATAGAGGTAGGAAGGTTGTTATCCTAGAGCGGCACACCAAATGACGCCAGGTGTCACAAAAGTCATGATGTGGCATTAGTCAATGACAATGAAAGAGAGATTGCATAGATGACATGGCCCTGCCATACAAATCTGTTGACATGGCTTTCGTAAATCGTAGCGGGCTGTGCCTTGAGACTTTGGTCTTTGTGCCCACTCCCTAGGTCATTTTTCATTAGTTTTTAGACCTTTTAACCTTAGACCTAGTTATAGCCCTAACTCATTAGGCAATTTGCAAACGTTTTTATGGTTCTTAACAGGTGTTTTAGAAAACACGCCGTACTTATCCAAACCATACAATATAGAGTGTATTTCTCCGTAAGAAACTATATTGTACGACTATAAGTGACAACCTGGGTTACATAGTGCAAAGCAACTCCCTAGAAATTGTACTTTGTGCTTATCAATATAGAAAGAAGTACCAAAGGGGGGCCAAACTTGGGGCCATTGCATCTAGAAGCGGAACTCTGCCATTTCATGTCTTGGCCACTTCGAGTTGAAGTTTCTGTTCTAACTTATGTTCGTGTATTGCTGTGAGATTACCATCTTGCTCTTTAGACTGCCTTGTATGTGTCATGCATGAGCCGCCTAAGATTCGTCCAGCTTATAGCGAATAGAACCTCCAACCCTATTAGACCTATGGAGTCTGGCCCGCTCGACTATATACTTGCCAACTAGACTTGCTAGACCCATAGTTACCCAAAACAGGGAACGGGGAACAGCAATTGGCATGAAATGCCATTATACTCGCGTATGAAACACAGAACGGGGATTTGGAACGGGAAGCTAGAATGAGAACAGGGAATGGAGACCTGAAAATGGTCATTCCTTGTATTTATAGCTAGACCAAGTCCACCTACTCGACCAACTAGACCAGGTCCAACCAGCTTGACCCAATCAACATGTTGGACTTGCTCGACCAGCTAGACCAAGTCAACTGCTAGATCTCTCGCCCAGTTAGCCCAAGTCAACCAGCTAGACCAAGTCAACCAGTTGGACCACGTCCACCTACTAGCCTAGCCTGAACTAGTCAAGCTATCCGACCCCAACTTTCCCACCTTGGCTAGCAATTCCACTAGCTACAATGAGCAATGGAGTGAGACTTCAGATGAGGTCCCACTGCACATGTCAAAAAATGAGAGCACCTACAACAGGAAAACAATGTCGTGCGGTGCTCCTCGGTTCAGTATGCAAGAAACCTCACTCCATGGCATAAACGAGACAACTATAATGAAACATAGAACAAAAATGTACTCAAAATAACAAGGCAAGATAGACTCCAAGCCCAATGTAAACTTGACTACTCTCAATATATCAACTACAAACTCTCGCTGGCAGCACACACAGCTCCATACCAAGTGCTCATAGGGTACAATGGGCTGTCAAGGCTCAAACTATGAGGGGAGAGTGTTGTGTACAAGACTAGACTCTAGACCTAAGACTCGTCATATATACAATGGCTATCCCTCACCCATAACTCTAGCAAAAATATCTCTATAAAAGAAGTTGTACATGCGGATTGTAGTGGTGATGGTAGGCTGGCCATGGTGTCCACTCGACTACCACTTCTCGGTGTCTCGCCGAGCACCTCTGGTCCACTAGACCACTAACACAATCCTGGTTCTTCACTTGAGAGTGCCTGTCAAGGAATGTATGATCCTCGTGACTCGTCTAGGCCCAAGGATACATGGGACCTCAACTGGAAAGAAGTTGGTGCATGGTTAGACAGCACTGTAGCAAGCCAGATCTTGACAGTCCCTCCATGAGAGGCTGCCCAAGGAGCCAAGGCCAGCATAGAATCTGTCTTAGCTCTCAAGTAACCGTCCTGATTGCATACACAAAAAGCAAATATGATTGATGTGGCTAGTAGCTACCGGTCTTGGAGACAAGTTTGGAAAAAAGCCTATAGGTTGTAGCAGTAAGCAATGCACTCACAAGCGTACCACTTTTCTGTTTAAGTTTATAACCTGTTTGCTCAAATATAAACAATTGAAATGATTGAAGCACTTGATGTGTGAGCAAGAACATACCCTTCCATCAAATGCTTGTCCTGACAAGGACTTTCTTAAGAGTATACAATCGCTTTACCTTCTAAAGTTTATGACCTTTTTGCTCAGACATCAAAAACTTAAATGATTTAGCATATGATGTGTGAAATGAGGACATACCCTTCCATCATAGTCAATCACAGGAGCAATTGTTGTTTGACAAGTTTGATTCATCCCAACCCTCCAATATATCGTCCCATTTCCCTGAAACGCCACTACTTCTTTATTTGCACAAGCATAAATCAATTGATCACTTCCAATTGTGGGCTTTGAGAGCTGTGGAATACCTAAAAAAATTTAAGTAGTAAGATTCTCAATGGATTACAATTCTGCACCTACCTGCATGGAAAAACTTGTGTGTGTATGAGAAAGAGGGGGGTGGGGGGTTAAAAAGAGAGAGCAACCTTCTCAGAAAAGAAAGAACTCAAAAAGAGAAACAGGCTTACCAAAACAGAATCTCACGACAGTTAGCAGAATAGCTACTACCCAAAAGCCATTTTTAGGACATTGCTCGTTGAGGGTCCTTCCCCTGATCTGCATCTATGCAGCATTTTCCGCAAGGATTTGTCTTACACATCCCATATAAGCTACATATAAGAATCACATTGTATATTTCACACTGACCATCGTCGTAAACTCCAAACTCGAGTGAAAGATTACTGCAAATTTTGCACGAATACTGTGAAATTGCTGCAATGATTTCCAATAAATGTACATGTAAAGCCACTCTAGCAATAACTGAAGAAATGGAGCCACAAGGCTCGAAAACTCTGCAGTTCAAATGAAAAAATTTCATAAGATGGTTTGACCGTAATAGCTAGACTGAAAGAACCATCAGCAGGCTCTCTCTCTCTCTCTCTCTCTCTCTCTCTCTCTCTCTCTCTCTCTCTCTCTCTCTCTCGCACCCCCCTGCCCCTCGCGCTCCCTGCCCGCCCTCACACCCTCTCTCTCTCGCGCTCTCTCCCGCACCCCCTTGCCCTGCGCTCCCGTCCCTCGCTCCCTCTCTCTCTCGCGCTGCCCGCCCCCCCCCCCCCCCCCCCCCCCCCCCCCCCCCCCCCCCTCTCCTCAATCTATCTATCGCACACCAACCCCCCCCTCCTCTATCATTTCATTTCTCTCGCACGATGCCCACCCCGCTCCCTCTCTCTATCGCGCTGCCCCTCCCTCCTCTGCCTATCGCGCCCCCCCCTCCCTCCCCCCCCCCCCCCTTTTTTAGTTTAATTTAACTTTAAAATTTTTCAACCCCCTCTTTGTCTATCGCGCCCCCCCCTCCTCAGTCTGCCTCTCTCTCTCTCTCTCTCTCTCTCTCTCTCTCTCTCTCTCTCTCTCTCTCTCTGATTCTTTGGGCCTCACCGTAATGGATCAACGTCAAGGCCATGAATGCTTGATGGGTGTTGCACAAATTGTCACACTTGAAGAAGACCCTGCACAGGACACGGAAGCCGCCAATGTCTCACCTGTTTGCAAGCCGCGAGCAGAGGCAACCTTCATGCTCACGAATAAGCGGATGGCGCAGATGGAGAGGGAAATGAAGGAGTGGAAAACAGAGATGGAAGGACGGTGGAAGGAGAAGGCCAACCTCCTTCAAATGGTCTTCAATGAAGGCGCACAGTGGAAGAAGGAGAAAGAGAGCCTTAACGCAGAAATACAGACACTCAAAGAAGAAGTCTCAGTCCTCAAACAGGAGAACCCAAACACCGAGATACGGGTACTCAAAAAGAAGTCTCAGCCCTTAAACAGGAGCTTGCTGATAGAGTAAGCAATGGACTAGAGGAAGGCGAATTTCAACCCTCGGTAATAGATGAAATCAAGGAAATTAAGGAGCAGGTAAGGATGATCACAGAGGAAGAGAAATTGAGTGTGGCAAAGACATCTTCATGGGCGGAGATGATAACAAGGACACAGAAAAAGGCGGACGAGGCTGAAAAATGGATTGAGGTCGCCAAGAAAGGGAAAGGTCAAGAAACTCCTTGTACACCGACGCTTATCAACATGACTCTCGAAGAGGAACAAAGAAGGCGGATGCGAGCACTGCATGTGAGAGTGACCGGTCTCAAGGATATAAACAACGTGGAGAAAGAGGTCACAAGCCTTACATCCATGATGGGGATGGAGAAGCCTTTGCACACAAAGGCATGGAGGGTAGGTAAGAAAAGTGATGGCACGGGAGAGTCTTCAAAGGGGAGAGCTCTCATACTACGCTTCCCCTCGTTGGAAGAGAAGAAGGAATTCTTGAGGAAGAGGCCTACTCTCAAAAAGACAGGTATTTTCCTCGGTGATAACCTGACTCTCTCACAGCTCGCACATATGAAAGAGGTAATGCCAGAAATTACAGTGGCAAGGGAGAAGGGAAAGATAGCCTTCTACAGAGATGGACGGGCGGTGATTTTAGAGCGGCGTACTGCATGACGGTGCAAGACCTATGGGACCACACTGAAGATGGCTACCTGGAATTGTAATGGGTCTATGAGGTTGGACGTGGGTGCATTTGAGGAGAGTTTCAAAGACAAGGATATTGTGTTCTTCTCAGAGACTCATCAGGCCCCTGGACAGGTAGTGCCACATGTGGTGGGATACAGATGGGAAACAGCTCACAAGACAAATGCGAGATCTGAGCACGGGAGTAGAGGTTCAGGAGGAGTAGCAGTGCTATTCAAAGAGGAACTACAACCATTACTGCATATTGTATGAAGAGATGATCATGCTAGATATATGTGGGTGAGACTGAGACCTAACACAGGTCGATTCCTATATATTGCCATATGTTACTTTCCTCCAAGTACATCAATGTATGCCGCATCCAGCGGGCAAGTGCCTTTCTGCATATTGTATGAAGAGATGATCATGCTAGATATATGTGGGTGAGACTGAGACCTAACACAGGTCGATTCCTATATATTGCCATATGTTACTTTCCTCCCAGTACATCAATGTATGCCGCATCCAGAGGGCAAGTGCCTTTCTCTATCCTAGATGATGACATTTGGGAGTTTTCTAGGGATGGTGATATCATTCTCCTAGGGGACTTCAATGCCCGAACGGGCAACTCGCAGACAATCTTCTACGACACTTCAGATGAGGTGCTTAGAGAGCTGGATGGGAATGAGTTGGGACTTGACAGATGCTCAGATGATAGAGAGCAGACGGAGTATGGGAGATAACTCATGGAATTGACGACTACACATGGATTAGCTATACTTAATGGCTTACAGCGATTTCCTGGAGCAGCCGGTTTCACATGCTTTCCACACAGACATGGGGCCAGTACAGTGGATTATGTTATGACACAACCGAGCTTTATCCCCTACATTCAGGATTTCATAGTGGGAGCCAGGCCAGTGGGCATAGCAGTAGATCATGCTCTCTTGACACTGTCCGTCAAATTTCAATATAGTACAACCCATACATCAGGAGGCAAGTCACACACCCGCTATACATTCACTCCAGAGTCCAGTGACTGATTTCGTTTATACAGAGGAGATCTGGGACCGTCTATTGGAAGGCACAGCTGGTACAAATGGTACAGGCCTCTCAGTGGAGGAGTGCACCACTCTACTGACTGAGACACTGCATGGGGCTGCATCAGTGGCATACCCACACACGCAGCCGGGCAAGAGACGACATTCTGGGAGCATGCCCCATAATAGTTGGTATGATGAGGAATGCAGAGAGATGAGAACTCAACTTCAGAGGGATCTTCTTTTAGGAGTCATCACTTACAGACAGTCTCGGATTGCTTTCCGACTCCTTGTGCGACGGAAGAAGCGAGCTTACCTAGCTCAGACAGAACGAGACCTATATCAGATGTTCTTGAGTAGGGACTCAGGAGAGGCATGGCGACTCTTCCATGAGCACTCCCCTCCCCCAGTGATTACTTCACCTGATGTGTGGGCCCAATATGCGACATCATTATATACGGTTCCTGGACAGGAACCCCTTCCAGACCCTACCAAGCCTTGCCCAGCTGCGAGCACTTTCTTTACACCTGAGATGGTACAAAGAGCCATCAACAAGATAAGGACCGGGACGGCATATGATCATGACGTGTTGGGGTATAAAGCCCAATGTGGTCGCCCAGGTGAGTGGACGGGCCGCCAGGTACGTACACATATTCTTTTGTAAAAACCTAATAAGAACTCACTATGCTCTACACATTACAGTAGAGCGAGTTCACCATATCGTCGTGCTCTTCTTCTCGCACTCTCTCTCTCGCGTCGCACTTCCGCTCGTACTCCTTCAACTGGTATCAGAGCTCAGATCGAGGCTCGGGGCAGCACTGCAGGAGGCTAGAGTCACCAACTCAGATTGGAGTGAAATTCGACAGGCGAAGACACGGCCCAAAATCTCGTGGGGGAGCACGAAGGACCTGGTGTTGTCAGAATTTCATTCTGAGGTCATCTCGGCCACCGTTCAGCTTCGACAAAGGTCTGCGCAGGCCATTTTCGACTACGTGGTCTCGACGGGTGCAGATCCGACTCTGCAAATTTGGGGTTTTCGGCCTACGACTGCAGGTGCTGAGGATATCGACACTCCCAGAGTGTTGATTTTTGGTTGTCTACACATCGAAGGACGGCTCACAGTTCTTGGAGGCGTGTCACATACGACACGGGCGCATCTATACACAGTCTGTAGGCGACATCCACTAGTTCATCAGGTAGCTTGTGTTTGCTGATTGATATTCCAGATTTCATCCTGACATTGCAGGTACTTCCACATGGGATGTATTGTCAGAGATGATGTATGTCTATTGAGGGTTTGTTGGCTGTGAGTCACGCAGCAAACAACCGCCGCAGCATACAGTGGGAAATTTGTGGATGTATGACTTTGTGGGAAGTCTATGTACTGTCAGATTTACTGCAGCCTTTGTTGAGGGTCGAGTGAGGTTTTATTGAGCTGGGGGATTCTCGAATGTTGAGATCCTTTCGGTGATACAGGTCTTGGAGCGATCCCTCGAGCACCCTTAGATAGGCAGCTAGGATGTATTGACTGTGAGTTAGACAGTTGGGATTGCATCTTTGCTTTACTGCCGTTGAGGCATTGTCGCGGTCTATGCTTACAGGACATTGACAAGACAATGCGGGACAGTGAGAGACAGTACAGGTGCAGGACAGATTTACCCACAGCTTACAATGTGAGAGAGATAGTGGTTTTTTGAGCTGTTTTTGGTCTGTTTTTTGAGTACACCAGAGCCATTTTACAAAGGAGACTCTGCCGAAATTTCTGCAGAATCTAAAGCTTTCTTGGTTCATTTGACAGGTTGATATTGGTTTAGAGGTCAATTTACAGGGGAAACTCTGCCGAATTTTTCCCAGGAAAGTAAACTATTGTGAAGCGTAGCTATGGCTGGATCACAGGACACTGCTCTTTACAATATCAAGAAGCTGGATGGAACCAATTTCCCATTGTGGAAGAAGCAGATTTGGCACGTGTTGGTACAAAAGAAGCAGATAAAACCTATAAAGCTCAAGGGGATAAAACCAGAAGATATGGACGAAGATGAATGGAGCGAAATGGATGAATTGGCACTTTCTACCATTATGTTGACTTTGGCAGAAAGTGTTTACTTCAATGTAGCAGACGAGATGTCGGCTTACAAGCATGGTTAAAGCTGAGTGATCTTTATGAGAAGCAGAGTGCAGCTTCACAGGTATACTGGCTTAAGAAGCTTGTTGACTTGAAGATGAAAGAAGGGACACCTATGTCCAATCATCTGAATGAATTCAACACAACCTACAGTCAGTTGTCAGCTCAACGTGTCAAGTTTGATGAACCTGTTAGAGCTATGTTTCTGTTGATCACATTGCCGGAAAGTTGGGACACTTTTTGCACAGCTTTGAGTAATTGCACCTCCAGATGGTTTGAACATAGCAGGTGTAGAAGGAAGTCTGCTTACTGAAGAAACAATTAGAAAGACAATGGACAAAGGCAAAGGAACAGCCTTAGTTGTCATGGGAAGGACCAAAGAAAAGTACAAAGGTGGAAAGAGGAATCAGTCTCGTAGCAAGTCTCGCAGTGCTAAAGGCAAGAGTGACATAGAATGCTACCATTGTGGCAAGAAGGGTCACATGAAAAGAGACTGAAGAGAATGGAAAGCAGAAAAAGGCAAAGAGAAAGTTGAAGACCATGGTGAGAAGAACAAGTCCTCAGTGAAGATTCAAGAAATAAATGTGACAAACACTGTTGCAGAGGATGACAGTCTAGTGTCAAGAGACATCTGCTTCTTGAAAAATACAATGGACTTAGCTCTTCTTACAGCATCTGATGGAAATGCACTGAGTGACTGGATTATAGACTCAGGGGCATCACTTCATGTGTCTCCAAACAAGGAGTGGTTTACCTCTTATGTGACCACTAAAGATCATGTTCGGCTAGGCAATGGGCAGACATGTGAAATCTTAGGTGTTGGAGATGTTCAATTGAAGTTTCAGAATGGCTCTTCTTTCACGCTGAAGAATGTGAGACATGTTCCCGCAATTACAAAGAGCTTGATCAGCACAGGTTTACTTGATGATGCTGGCTACGTCACCACTTTTGGACAGAACATGTGGAAGATATCCAAGGGTTCTATGACAGTAGCACATGGAGTAAAGTCTGGAGGACTTTACATGATTTATGTATCAAATGTCTCTAAAAATGTAATCAATGTAACCGAGCAGCCGAACGTTTCTTTGTGGCATAGCCGGTTAGGACATATGTCCAAGAAGGGAATGGAAATCTTGTCTCGTTCTGCTTATTTGCCTGGCTTGTCATTTAATGATTTTGAATTCTGTGAACATTGTCTATATGGTAAGCAAACACAGCAGCCACATAAGCATAGAAGCAGTAGAAGAGATAGACAGTTGGTGTAACAAACTTGGACACTCCAAGTCAAGAATCAACCGCGACAGCACCAAATAACCACTTCAAAACAATTCACAGATCACAATAGATTTGCACTGGCCCGGCGGAGTTCCGTGCCTAGAGATATTGACCCCAAAGACTGGCGCCCCTTTCGGTATTTCTTTTTATATTAATCAATCATCAAAGTACAAGAGAGCGGTTAGGGTCTCACTCTCAGACTCTGCGTCCAGATGCTCTGAGAAGTGAGGCCCTCACCACTAATTTAAAGGTTACAAGGGATGCCCAAAAGCAGAGCCCCAAAAGCTTTTAAAATCAAAAGCATCAGTTCTCTCTCTCTCTTAGAGAGTCTTTTCTCTTTTTTTATAAAAAAAAGCAAAAGCAAAATTCGCGTCGCTCATCATTTTCCATAAAAAAAAATAATCCGCCTCCGCGGTTTCCGGAATTTAGGGTTTTTGGCAAAAATTAGGGTTTGCAGGAATTTTAGGGTTTCTGGCAGAAATTAGGGTTTCTGCTGTCGGCCACGTCATCACTTTGTGACATACCCCCCTCTTGAAAGCATTGTAATCGACCGCAATTACGCCTGCAAAACCGACAAAAGCCATAAACCGTCTTAGCAGACACTGACTGTTAGTACCTACGTACTAGGAACGCACATCTAGTACATGTACAAAATCGACAGTCACATCACACGACATCACAGGACATCACCAGACATCACAGGACATCATATGACATTCAACATTCATTCGGATCTTAGACCATGATTTATCGGCAATGTAGCTAGCAATCACATCTAGGTCCAATCGGGACCTCATCGATGTCCGATTGACTAACCCCTATTGCAACCATGTCTATTCGAGATCAATCAAACCAAAATGCTGCAATCATTTCGGCATCAGTTTCTGCACTCACAAGAAGTCAAGAACAAATCAGTATCATAATCAGGAATTCCATTTCATAAAGTCATCCAGCAGAATACTGTCAGCTCTCAGTATCCCTGAAGCTCAAAGAGACATCAGTGACTTTAGTATCAAAATCGAGGCATCTGTTGACAAAGGAGTGGAGTAACTCCCCTCTTGTGCATCCCACTGCACCAGATCTCCGGCCAAGCTGAATTCTGCGTTCCGTTTGGAGTAGACTATGCTAAACCAAAACATCGAGGTAAAGTTTCACAATCCGAGGAGTATCTGCTAGGTCCTCCTCCTCCATCCACTTCGCATCAAATGCAGGAAAGTTCTTGAACTTAACCAAGAACCGCCTTCCGACTTTACCTTTCTTCGTATCATTATGTGCCAAAATCTGTTCAGGAACAAGGATCTCCTCGTTTTCTTCCACTTTGGGTTGCTCATCAGGCTCCCCATCATCAGGCACATCACCCTTAACAGGTTTCAAGAGACTCACATGCAATGCATTATGAAGCCTCCAAGTATCTGGCAGTTCCGATCGGAAGGAGACATCATTTATCTTGTCAGTGATCTGGAAAGGTCCGTAGTATCACATACTAAGCTTTGGAAAAAAGCCTCTCCTTTCCCTTTTTCTGTCTTAGGCGTGCCTTCTCAAAAGTAAGAGCACCCAATCATCCTCCTTCAGTTTCCACTCGCGACGATGGCGTTCCGCTGCCTTTTTCTGTCGTTCTTGAGACTCCTGCAAAGTCTCGCGAACCTTGGCAAAAGCCGTATCCAAATCTCGCGAATATTCATCCGCTTCAAATTTCTAATCTTTCGTGCTCAGGAAGGATGGAACCTTCGCAGCAGTTTCAACAATCTCACATGGCATCTTTCCCGTCGAAGAGTGTATCGTGTTATTGTAGGCAAATTCCACCAAAGGTAAGTTCTTTTCCCATTGAGTCTTCTGATGCGAGATACAAGACTTCAATAAATCTAAAATCACTGAATTGGCAATCTCAGATTGCCCGTCAGTCTGCACATGGAACGATGACGAGAACTGCAACCGCGTGCCAATGTTCTCCCAAATTGCCTTCCAAAACAAACTCATAAATCTGGGGTCTCTATCGGAGACAATCGTCTCAGGCGTGCCATGTAATCGGAAAATCATCGTGATCATTCTGTATTCTCGGGAGATAAAAAAAAATGAAATCCATTTCAATATTTTCCCAGGGACGGGTGGGTATGGGTAAAGGCTGTAACAATCCCTGTGCCTTATGCCTGTCAAACTTGACCTTCTGGCATACCAAGCAACTGCGCACAAACTCTTCCACATCCTTCTTCAGTCTCCGCCAAAAGAAATCTCTCTCTACCCCTTTCATGGTGGTAGCAATGCCGCGGTGACCCATAAAAGGTGGACAGTGGCAATCAGTCATAACCTTTTCCCTCAACGGCTGTGTAACTCACAACATAGTCTTTTTCATCAAGTAGCCTTCCCGAAGGGTGTATCCAGCTACTGTCTCCCCATCCCGTATCCGTGTGAAAATATCTGCAAAATCTGTATCTGTGGCATACTGATCGACCATATCCTCGAAGCTCGTATGATGTATCGCGGAAATAGCCAGAACCAACGGTTTCGGAGACAAAGCATCTGCCACCACATTCTTCTGACCCTGCACATGGACAATCTGGAAGTGGAACTGTGACAAGATGTTCACCCACCGCATCTGCTTTTCCGAAAGCTGCTTCTGTGACAAGAAGTAGCGCAAACTCTGATGGTCTGTAAAAACAGTAAAATCCGCTCCGAGTAGGTAATGCCGCCACTGAGTAAGAGCATGGATAACCGCCAAAAGCTCTTTCCCATAGATCTGTGCTGTCATCTCCGGCCTAGAGAACAAACGGCTCTCGTAAGCTATGACATGGCCTTCTTGCAGCAAGACCGCACCCAGACTACGACCACAAGCATCACAATATACTTCAAACGACTTCTGCAATTCCGGCAAAGTCAAAATAGGTCTCGTAGTCAATTTCTCTTTCAATGTCCGAAAGGCAGTCACCTCTGTGGGTCCCCACGAAAAAGGTACTCCTTTCTGTGTCAAGGTATGCAAAGGGGAAGCAACCTCTGCAAACTTTCGTATGAACCGCCTGTAGTACGAACACAGTCCCAAGAAGCTTTTAACTTCATGGACATTCTTCAAGTCGGGCCAATTACAGATAATCTCTATCTTGGCCGGATCCATTTGCACTCTTGCGGCTGACACAATGTGTCCCAAAAAGTGTATCTCTGGTAGAAAAAATTCACTTTTCTTAGCATTAATCACTAGTGTGTGATCTCGTAATGCCTGAAAGACTTGAAGCAGATGATCTCTGTGTTCTGCCTCATTCTTGGAGAAAACAATGATGTCGTCAAAGAAAGTGCCAACAAATAGCCTGTACTCTCGAAAAATCCTATCCATCATCCGGTTAAATGTCGCAGGAGCAATGGTTAAGCCAAAAGGCATCACCAAAAACTCAAATAACCCAAAAGTCGTCCGAAAAGCTGTCTTGTAGACATCTCCTGGCGCGATCCTGATCTGATGATATCCACTCTTCAAGTCAATCCTGCTAAAGCACGAGGATCCCTGTAACTTGTCGAGTATATCATCAATCCTACGAATCGGAAATCTGTTCTTGATGGTGATTTCGTTGAGAGTGCTATAATTGATGCACATTCTCCAAGATCCGTCTTTCTTCAAAACCAACAACACTGGAGAGCAATACGGTGAAGTACTAGGCTGGACAAGACCCTTTTCCAAGAGGTCTTTCACTGAGTTCATAATCTTTTCATTCTGTAATCGGCTCACACGATAAGGTGGCCGATTCGGTGGCGTGCTTCCAGATATCAGAGCAATGGTATGATCTTCAGGCCCTCTCAAAAGCAATCGGCATGAGGGCTCGGAGAAAAAAATCTTGGCGTTCTTTTCTTCAGGTCAAAACATATTCAACTTTTATCCATCGTTCAGTTCTCCCAAAAGAATGAGTAAGAAAACTGAAGTTCTTCAAGTACAATCTCTAAGCCCTTCATTTATCAAAGTCGCTTTCTCGGCCCGGTAGTCAACCACGGCGTAGTTCTTGTGGTACCAAGGGATCCCGAGTAGAACGTCACTCACGTGCCCTGAACACCCCTGTCATTGCAAACGAAGTTTGCCAATGCTCAGTGTAATGGCAACATCCCATCCGGGTACCAGTCGAACTACCTCCGCCTGTGGCGTCAGTCTGTCGGGCGTAGTTCCAAATCGAGCCGCCAATTCCAAGTGAAAAGAAGTTGGCCTTGGCTCCTTCAAAAGAGCTTCCTGATCCTTCACTTTGCCCCAAAAAAAGCGGCAAAGTTTGTACTTTCATTCATTTGATTCGGTGCAAGTCCCACGCCATGTGGTACGAGTTCTACTTTTCTATCTGCCTTTTCTGCCACATTCCTCAGCTGCTCTCGAACTCTCAGACCTGTCGTCGTCTTTATCATTCTGTTCTTTCTGTGCCTTATCAAGGCACTTCGCGGAAATATGTCCATGTTCCCCGCATCCAAAGCACTTCCCCTCTCTGATGAAGCGAGCTCTCTCCTCAGGAGTAAGCTTGGGTCGTGCATCCTTTTTTTTTTTCTCTGGGTTGCTCTTTTTCATTCTACTTTCATTCCCAGAAGTCTGTTCGGCTCGTTGTGTCATGGCCTCATCTGTGGGGTAGGTCAGACTGCCAGAGTGAATGGCAAAGCCCCGCTTCGCATGACTCATCAACTCCTGAACAGAAGCTGACTTCTGTTCCAAGCAGTGATTTCGGATCTCTGTAGGTAAACCCAAGGTAAACCGCTCAATCTGTTCTCTGAACGAGATCTTCTTGAATGAAGAGGCGGGTAGAAAAGAGCTCCAGAATCTTTCACAATAAGAATTCACTGTATCGCTCTTGGTCATCCGGAGATGGTTCCAAGCAGCTCGTATATCTCGCTCAAACTCTTGAGTCAACCAAGAAGAAATAAAAAGCCTCTTGAATTTCAGCCATGTAACTGGCACAGTCTTGCTTAATAGAAGCGTGGACCACCAAGTACGAGCATTCCCCTTAAAGTAAGAGGCAGCTCTCCGAATCTTGGAGTGCTCTGAATAGCGTCCTCCCGCGAAAGCGATGTCAAACTGCTGTATAAAAGACAAAGCCTTCGAAGCATCTGAGTATCCTGAAAAGTATCAAACTTGATCGAGTGGCCACCTTCCTTAAACTCTCGGACTTTCTTGCTTTTATCTTCGAGAAAGTCATACTGGTTGGCTTTGTAAAAATTCTTCTTGTTCGCATAAAACTTTCCGTCATCGGAATCTGAGCTGTCTGTAGACGAGTCCTCAGTAGAACTGTCAGTCTCTGGGCGAGATGTAGCCTTCTTTGCCTTTTTCTTGCCCGTTCCGAAGCTTTGTGTCTTGCTTCGCTTTTTGCTTTTTTCTGTCTTCTTCGCTCGAGTCTGAAGAGCTAGAAGAACTGTCAAAAGAAGAAGAAGAACTGGGTAGGCCTTCAAACTTGAAGCGCTTCTTCAGTTTCTTTGCCTTGTCAAATGTCAACTGACGACCCAAATATCCCGGGAAGTCTGTGCCTTTCTTCTGCTTTTTGCCGTGCTTTTTGGCTTTCTTTTGCGTGTCAAAAAGCTGAGCAATCCGTGCATCAACCACGTTCTCCAGTTCCTTCTCCGTATATTTCTTGGAGGCAGAAGGTTTCTTGAGAGCGGGTTTCGGGAGTGGTGTTGTGGTTCTCTGCCACTCCATCTGTACCTCTTTCAAAGAGGTCTGGTTCATATATTTTGCCATCTTCGGGTCCTTGGCAAAATTGAGCATCATCTTTGTTGCATCGCCAATCAATTGACGACGCTCCATCTTTCTTTGCTCCGCCTGAGTAGGCCGAGGCGGGCCATACTCTCTGCCTGAATCTTCGTTGTGATCCCAGCCCGCATCTCCAGATGCAGAGGGAGTCGACTGATCATTGCCTGAAGCCATAGGTGCCGCGGAAAAAAAATTCGGGGATCGGATTTCCCGTAGAAGAGAAATCGGTCGGGCTCTGATACCACTGTAACAAACTTGGACACTCCAAGTCAAGAATCAACCGCGACAGCACCAAATAACCACTTCAAAACAATTCACAGATCACAATAGATTTGCACTGGCCCGGCGGAGTTCCGTGCCTAGAGATATTGGCCCCAAAGACTGGCGCCCCTTTCGGTATTTCTTTTTATATTAATCAATCATCAAAGTACAAGAGAGCGGTTAGGGTTTCACTCTCAGACTCTGCGTCCAGATGCTCTGAGAAGTGAGGCCCTCACCACTAATTTAAAGGTTACAAGGGATGCCCAAAAGCAGAGCCCCAAAAGCTTTTAAAATCAAAAGCATCAGTTCTCTCTCTCTCTTAGAGAGTCTTTTCTCTTTTTTTATAAAAAAAAGCAAAAGCAAAATTCGTGTCGCTCATCATTTTCCAAAAATAAAAAAAATAAAAAAATAAAAAAAATAAAAATAATAATCTGCCTCCGCGATTTCCGGAATTTAGGGTTTTTGGCAAAAATTAGGGTTTGCAGGAATTTTAGGGTTTCTGGCAAAAATTAGGGTTTCTGCTGTCGGCCACATCATCACTTTGTGACAGTTGGCACTTGTTCATAGTGATTTGTGTGGACCTATGCCTAACCTATCTCTAGGGGGAGCTTCTTACTTTATGACATTTATAGATGATTACTCGAGGAAAGTATGGGTTTACTTTCTCAAGCACAAGGATGAAGCGTTTAGTGTTTTCAAAACGTTTGTGACACTTGTGGAGAATCAGAGTGGCAAGAAGCTTAAATGCTTACGTACTGACAATGGTGGAGAGTATGTTTCAAAGGCCTTTCAGGACTTTTGTGAGTCAAAAGGTATAAAACGTGAACTTATTGCTCCTTACAATCCTCCTCAAAATGGTGTTGCTGAGAGGATGAATAGGACCATACAAGAGAAGGTCAGAAGTATGTTGTCTAATGCACAGCTGCCAGATGGGTTTTGGGCTGAAGCTGTATCAACAGCTGTTCATCTTATAAATAGATCTCCTAGCAAGGTTTTGCAGAAGGATTTAGTGGCAGAGATGGTATGGTCAGGCAAGGCGCCCTCATACAAGCATCTCAGAGTCTTTGGCTATGAGGCATATACTCACGATGCAAAGGAATTTAGGAACAAACTTGAGCCAAAGAGTAGAAAGTGCATCTTTCTAGGCTATGGTAATTCTGGTGAGATGGGGTACAGACTTTGGGATCCCGAATCCAGAAACGTTATCCGCAGCAATGATGTTCACTTTAATGAAGCCAAATATCATTCTAAACCAGAGAGGGTTGAGAAGATTAGAAGAGCTGTCTTCCAAGAAGATGGACCTGCACGTGCAAGACAAAATGTCAGGGCTCAAGAGGAGCAAGGACAGGATAGATTGGAACCACATGTTGTGGCTCAGCCTGAGCCACCTATTGTGCGTAGATCTCGACGTATCACGCGACCTCCTGATTGGTTTGTTCCATCTATGAACTATGTCATGTTGATTGATTGCAATGAGCCTTCATGTTACAAGAAAGCAGTGCAAATGAAGGACTCCGGGAATTGGCAATTGGCCATGCAGTCAGAGATGACAGCTCTGCATAAAAACCAGACATAGGAGCTAGTTAAATTACCACAGGGCAAAAAGGCTCTACCTTGTAAATGGGTTTACAGGTATAAGATCACCGCTCATGATAGTCAGCCAAAGTACAAAGCAAGGCTTGTTGCCAAGGGCTTTAAGCAAGAACAAGGCATTGACTTTGATGAAGTCTTCTCTCCGGTGGTCAAGATGACTACATTGAGATGCTTTCTTGCATTGGTTGCCATATTAGATTTGGTGTTGCACCAAATGGATGTCAAGACAGTGTTCTTGCATGGTGATTTAGATGTGGAAATTTACATGCAACAGCCAGAAGGGTTTGTTGAGAAAGGCAAGGAAGATTTGGTATGCCAGTTGTTAAAGAGTCTTTATGGCTTAAAACAATCACCGAGGGCATGGTACCATAAATTCCACAAGTTTATGCTTTCTCAAGGCTACAAACGTAGTGAGTTCGATCACTGTCTATATACAAAGAAGGCTAAGGATGGCAGTTGGCTGATCCTTATTTTGTATGTGGATGACATGTTGATTGCTGGCAAGCACTTGGAAGAAATTTCAGCTTTGAAGTCAAAGATGGCAAAATCGTTTGACATGAAAGACATGGGTGAGGCAAGTCATATACTTGGTATGCGCATTGAGAGAGACAGATCAAAGAAGTTGATTTGGTTATCTCAAACAGAGTATATTGACAAGGTTTTGCAACGTTTCAATATGGAGAAGGGAAAGGCATTGAGTGTTCCATTGCCACCATATGTGAAACTTAGCAAACAAGATTGTCCTGTGTCTGAGGAAGAACAGGCTGAAATGGATAAGATTCCATATGCGTCTGCAGTGGGTAGTTTAATGTATGCAATGATTGCTACTCTCCCAGACATTGCATTTGCAGTGGGAGTAGTAAGTCGATACATGTCAAACCCAGGCAAGAAACATTGGGAGGCAGTGAAAGGAATATTGAGATACCTGAAAGCTACAAAGAGTATGCATATATGCTATGGGAGTCAAGAGCTAAGTGTAAAGGGTTTTACAGACTCAGATTATGCAAGTGACTTAGACAACCGAAGGTCTACGTCAGGGTATGTCTTTACATTGGCTGGTGGAGCAGTATCATGGTGTTCTAGATTACAAGATTGTGTTACTCAATCTACTACAGAGGCTGAATATGTTGCAGCATCAGAGGCATGCAAAGAATCAATTTGGCTTAATCGACTAGTAACAGATTTGGGAATCAAAGAAGAGATGCCTGTGTTATATTGTGATAGTCAAAGTGTTATACAATTGGCTCGCAATCCAGTTTATCACTCAAAGACAAAGCATGTGGATATGAAGTATCATTTCATCAGGGAAATGCTCGAGGATAAGCAACTTCAGCTTGTCAAAGTTCACACCACAGAAAATCCTGCTGATCTACTTACAAACGGACTTCCCTCAGAGAGCTTTGCGCATTTTTGCAAGCAGTTAGGTGTAGGGTAGTACATCACTTCTCTACATCTCTTGTATATTAGCTTGTATAGTAGCTTCTCTCACACTTAAAGTACCACATTGGACTTTAAGTGGGAGGTTGTTGAGGTATAAAGCCCAACGTGGTCGCCCAGGTGAGTGGGCGGGCCGCCAGGTATGTACACATATTCTTTTGTAAAAACCTAATAAGAACTCACTATGCTCTACACATTACAGTAGAGCGAGTTCACCATATCGTCGTGCTCTTCTTCTCGCACTCTCTCTCTCGCGTCGCACTTCCGCTCGTACTCCTTCATGACGGTCTAGTAGCGGGGCACTTTATACATGCCAGGGATATGCTGATGGAGGTTCTCGCAGTGTTGTTCAATCGTGCCATGTGTGAGGGATTACCTGAGACTTGGAGGCTGTCTAATATTGTGCCCATCTTCAAAGCCGGGGACCCCACAGAGCCTGGGAACTACCGCACTATTATGGTTGGACACACATTGGCACGGTTGTATGCATCTATTCTGGAGCAACACTTGAGTAATTGGGCAGAGGGTGAGGGTGTACGAGCAAAGAGTCAAGCCGGCTTCAGGAGGGGTTTCTCCACTCTTGATCATATTCGGACACTCAGGGCCATCATTGAGGAGGGTAGAGCACATGGGAGACGGATCTATTGTAGCTTTGTGGATTTTCGCAAAGCATTTGACATGGTACTAAGAGCCCGATTGATGCGTAGATTGCAGGAGATGGGGTGCCCATAGAGGTGATTTGGGGGATTATGGCTTTGTACAGATCAGTGGTAGGACATGTACGCACTCTGGAAGGGGTATCTGATTTAGTTCACTCTACTATTGGAGTGAAACAGGGCTGCCCATTGTCTCCTACTCTATTAGGTATGTATGTTGATGAGGTGTCTGAGTACATTGACAGAGAGGGTGACAGGGGTGCCCAGCTGGCAAGGACGTGGATCCCATTGCTACTATATGCTGATGATATTGTGCTGATATCTGACTCACCAGAAGGTATGCGACAACATTTGGATGCACTACGCAGTTTTGCAGAGGATAGTGGACTGTGTGTAAACCTAGGTAAAACCAAGGTTATGGTGTTTAACACCACACCGCAATGGATTAGGAGATCAGTACCTACCTTCAAATATGGTCAGGAGATTGTGGAGTATACAGATGCATACACTTACCTGGAGGTAGTCTTTACTGGGCCGAGATTTTCTTTGAGAAGAGCTGCTGAGACTAGACTAACTAGAGCTGGTGTGGCTCTGGGAGGAATGCAGAGGATGTGTTCGCAGGTTCAGTTCCAGGAACCTAGGACAAAGTTATGGCTCTTTGATACTTTGGTTGCTTCTACTATGTTATATGGGGTGCAGGTTTGGGGACCTTCTATAGGCCAAGATGGCTGGAGGCGTATGGAGAAGCCCCTGGTATCTATGATCTCTCGGCTGATTAGAGCCAAGGCTTCCGTACCGCATGATATCATTCGAGCGGAATAAGTTGCCCCCCCTATGGAGATTGAGGCGCTTACCATATCATTCTCCTTTGTACACAGTCTGTGGAATACTACTAGAGACAGATATGCCAGGGTGGCTCTAGAGTCCTCCAAACAATTAGCTCTTAATGGGAATACATCATGCTGGTTTGCACAAATGGCATCATGGTTTCAGACACATGGTTTCACCATGGACAGGTTGCCTCCTTTTCAATACTCTCTACAGGCACCCTTGAGGTCTCTGACACGAGTAGAGATTAATAGACTTATTCGTCAGGATCTGATCCAGTTCGACACGAGGAGGACATGGATAGAGCCGTTACAGGAGTTGGGCACAAAGATGGCTTTCTATAGAGAGCATCTTCTCCACCTCACAGGGATGGGTTTGTGATTCGACCTAGCTATATGGACACGCATCTTTCTCATGGTCTGCGTTGTGCCATTGGCCAGATACGCACGTCCTCACATCAACTCGAGATTGAGACTGGCAAATTCAGAGGGACACCAACAGATAGCAGGATATGCCGCGTATGCCATCTAGAGCCAGAGACAGAAGTACATTACATATGTCATTGCACAGTGTACTATGAGATACGAGGCCGTTTTCATTGTCTATTCAGAGAAGGTTTTGGGCCTCTATCTAGGGTCATGAGTTATGAGGATCAGAGATGTCTTGGGCTATATCTACTTGAGTTACACAGGCATAGAGAAACTTTACTGAGGAGAGCTGAAGAGCGACAACCCCAGAGACAGATCACAGATTTCTTTACACTAGATATTGTACACCCAAAAGTTCAGACAGAGGAGCAGCCAACAGTTGAGAGGTCTACCCGCACTACTGGCATTCTCATAGACCGAGCATTGGAGCTAGGGAGATCTAGACGACCCCGATGGGGAAGAGGAGCTACACAGTTTCGAAGGAGGCTACAGCAAAGGATTCAAGCCATACTCTTTCTCGTCCACAGTGCAGATGAAGATGGATCCCTATGAAGATGGATCTCTACTCCCCTCCCATATTGCCTTCACATTGTACTGCTTAGTTTAGGATCCCGCAGTATTTATATTTTGTTATCCTAGTTTAATTTATTTTGTTAATCTGACTTTGTATCAGATACACTGCATTGTAACTTTCTGGTCTCATAGGTCACTTTGGCCTTTTGAAGACGTTAATATAACATTTCATTTCTCTCTCTCTCTCCCTCCCTCCCCCCTGCCATCACTTCTACAGAGGGGGGAACACTCCCCCGCCCTTGCCATCACTTCTACAGAGACCTAGGGCCAGTATGCATCATCTTTGTACACAGTTCCAAAGCAGCCCCCCCTTCCCGACCCCCCGATCCATGCCCGCACACATGTGTTTTTTTCACCACTGAGATGGTGAGGAAGGCCATTGACAGGATGAAGACTGGGAGAGCATATGATCATGATGGCTTAGTGGCTGAGCATTTCATGCATGCCAGAGATTTACTAGCAGAGCTTCTAGTAGTTATGTTTAACCGTGCCATGTGTGAGGGCTTGCCTGATACCCGGAGCCTATCTACTATTGTACCTATCTTCAAGTCGGGAGACCCTATGGAGCCTGGGAACTATCGCACCATCATGATTGGACACACATTGGCACGGTTGTACACATCTATTCTTGAGCAGCAGCTGAGTAGATGGGCAAAGAGGGAGGGGATACGCGCAACCGGGCAGGCAGGTTTCAGGAGGGGTTTTTCTACTCCTAACCATATCTTGACACTCAGAGCCATCATTGAGGAGGGTAGATCGCGTGGGAGACGGATCTATTGCAGCTTTGTGGATTTTCGTAAAGCATTTGACACAGTGCCTAGAGCGAGATTGATGCGCAGATTACAGCAGATGGGAGTACCCACAGAGCTCATTTGGGGGGTCATGGCATTATACAGGTCAGTAGTGGGGCATGTACGCACCCCAGAGGGTCTATCCACACCGGTTTACTCCACTGTTGGGGTGAAGCAGGGCTGCCCGCTCTCTCCTACTCTATTTGGTATGTATGTAGATGAGGTTTCTGACTACATTGAGAGAGATGGTGATAGAGGTGCACAGCTGGCGGGGACATGGATTCCACTATTGTTATATGCTGATGATATTGTTTTGATCTCTGACTCTCCGGAGAGGATGCAACGTCACCTGGATGCTTTGCATAGGTTTGCCCAAGAAAGTGGTTTGTCCGTCAACCTTGGTAAAACCAAGGTCATGGTATTTAATACCACCCCACAATGGATAAGGAGGTCAACGCCTGCTTTCACATACAGACAGGAGAAGGTGGAGTATACAGATGCTTACACTTACCTTGGAGTGGTTTTCAGTGGGCCAGCATTTTCATTGAGGATGGCAGCAGAGACTCGATTGACCAGAGCGCCCATGCAGCATTGGGTAAATTAGAAAGGATGTGTTCACAAGTCCACTTTCAGGAGCCTCGGACGAAGCTCTGGCTCTTTGACACTTTGGTGGCTTCTGTATTGCTCTATGGAGCTGAGATTTGGGGACCTTCACTGGACCATCACGGGAGGACAGGCCGAAGTGATAGATGGGGGGACATGGAGAAGCCTCTGGTCTCTATGATCTCGCGGCTCATTAGGGCCAAGACTTCAGTACCACGTGCTATTATACGAGCAGAGCTAGCTGCCTTCCCACTGGTGGTTGAGACACTCACAAGATCGGTCTCCTTCATACACCGCATGTGGGAACTTCCCAGAGACGGATATGCACGCCTTTCACTTGAGTCCTCTCGACAGTTAACCGTGCAAGGAGATACAACATGCTGGTATGGGGAGATGACGTCATGGTTTCAGGCGCATGGGTTCAGCATAGACAAATTGCCTCCTTTCCAATACTCACTGGATGCGCCCTCTCTGACTCTTACACAGTCCGAGATCACTAGGCTCATTCGCCAGGACTTGACCCAACTAGACACCAAGAGGACATGGATACAGCCAGTACAGGAGCTAGGCACGAAGATGGCTTTCTACAGAGAGCATCTCCTCCAGCTTACGGAGGATGGTTTTGTGACGAGGCCCAAATACATGGACACTCACCTGTCTCATGGGGTGCGATGTGCTATTGGCCAGATACACACATCTTCACACCAGCTGCGGATCGAGACTGGGAGATACAGCGGAGTACCAGCAGAGGCCAAGACATGCCCCCTGTGTGAAATCAAGCCTGAGACAAAGTTGCACTACACATGCCACTGTCCCGTCTACTACGAAATACGAGGCCGCTTTCGTTGCTTGTTCAGAGAGGACTTTGGACCATTCTCTAGAGTCATGCGGTACGAGGAACAGAGATGCCTGGGTTTGTTTTTGCTCGAGCTACGCAGACACAAAGAGAGCCTGATGAGAGGAAAGATTAGCCAGTCTCAGAGACAGATCACAGACTTCTTTAGAGCTGCCACTGGACACCCGGAGGAGTTACTACCACAGCAGACCTCGTCGCTTTACACCAGAGACATACTGATCGAATGAGCAACTGAGCTCGAGAGATCCAGACGCCCACGATTGCGGAGGACTACACAACATCGACAGAGGCTGCATCAGAGGATCCAAGTCACTTTGGCTCGACATGCACAACGCCCGGTCAGACTACTGACCATGGAGAAGATTGATGAGATCCGCCAGCGACTGATGTTGGATCTCCTATGATCTACCTATCCCAGCTAGCTGTTTTAGCTGCTTAGTCCACACCCAGCATTTTAGGATTCCATAATATTTTATTTTGTCATTTTGTCATCTTGTTACTCTGACTTTGTATCAGATCCACCACATTGTAACTTTCTGGTCTCATAGGTCACTTTGGTCTTTTGAAGACGTTAATATAACATTTCATTTCATTTCATTCTCTCTCTCTCTCTCTCTCTCTCTCTCTCTCTCTCTCTCTCTCTCATAGAGACATGCAATTTCCCCCGTCTGCAGATGTAACTATGCGTTCATTTATAAGCATACCTCTCTCACTCTCTCTCTCTCTCACACACACAATGTGGAGGACATACCTTTCAATCCCCAAGCAGTTTGCACGGGAGAAAAGAAGAAGAAAGGTGGCGGAAGCTAGGCGTTGTCCTGCGGGCGTTCAAATTTTCTCCGTTCGAAGGTGACACCAAAGTTCAAAACCCGTGGCCTCCAAAGCAAAGACTATGTGCAGGGGGTAAATCTTTTTACCTAAGTAAAACCATCAACGTCGATCTATCTTGCGGCTTAGCAATCCGTCGAGGCAAATCTCCATGGCCAATTACACACACTTTTTTATTTTTTTTGTATATTACACACACACACACGCAGATGGAACAGAGAGAGGAAAGTTTCGTTAACGAGACCTCCCTCTCTCTCTCTCTCTCTTCTCAGCATTCCATCTCCCTGCTATCTTGTTTGTCTATCCGTAGGGGTAGCTTGGTATCTCGCTCTCTGCCCTGCTGTCTCTTTAAAAAATCTCTCGTCCTACCCCTTGGCACTCGGTGCAGACCCCCTCCCTCTCTTGCAACTGCCCCTAGACGTCCGCTTGTCCCATCCAGGCGTCCCGTCCAGCCAGGCCCATACATACAGTTCGCCTAACCAAATGCAAATAAGGGAAACTTTGAAATTCTCCCATTTGCTTTTGCCGATTAAAACAACTCTCTCTCTCTCTCTCTCCCTCCTGCCTGCACGTGTCATATGTGCCCCCTCTCTGATCGCACAAGCCACCACGTGGCACATTCCCACTGGCAGTTTTCCACGCTAGCAAAAGCTCAAAACCCCCGCTAATAATGATCGATTAAAATAAAAAACACCGCCGTGAAACGAGTACAAGCAGTTCACAGACAGAGCTCAAAAGCACTTCGAACTTCTCCACACAAGCAGTTCGCAAGTTCCCCAAAAGCAACAAGTTTGCGAGAGATATGCAGCAGATCTCGATGCTTAATTCTCAAGATTCACACCAATTCTTTTCCGCGCAATTTGCTTGTGCAGCAGTAAGCTGGGTAGAACAGGAAAGGAGTACCAAAGACCGGTTATATTTCGTAGATCATCAAGCTAGAGTGATGAGCATTCTCAAAGATCAGATATTTCATGCGATCAACCAATGGAAGAGGTCTGTTCTAGTGCTACTGAAACAGAAGATAATCAATTGGCCTAATCTGGAGTCGAACCACCAAAACTCATTGCCTTTGCAGGCCCGTTCAGGGTGTTGGCGATGCAGACGGAAGAGGCAAAAGAAATGGAAAGAATAAACATCGAACTGGACATGAGGGCAGAAAAGCTTAGCAAATTCGATCATACCGAAGCTTATGATGGTCATCCTCAAGTAATTAAGCCAGCAGCCTCAGTGCTAGCTACTTGCGTTTTTAGCAAAGAGTGCCGCTTTTAGTAGAGAGTGTGAGGGGATTAGTGGCAGACAACTCAATGTCAAGGGAAAGGCATTGGGGAATATTGCCACTAGTGCAATTCATGGTCTACTGAGCTGTTGACTTCAGTCGCACTTCTCGTCCAACTCTATTGATAGGCTATCTAAAAATTTGATGAGGCAAGCAATTCAGAACGATCTGCAAACAAACAGAAACATCTCTCATGACCAATTCAACGCAGAATATGGTGTCCGTGGGAGTGGTTAATGTGTAGCTCCAAGGAGATGCAACAGATCGCAGCGAAAGTCAAGTAGTCAATCATGTAGGTGCCTACGCTGCCGGCCAAGATCAAAAGAATAGTCAAAGAGCAAAAGCGGAAGCTAATTCTTTTCTCCACACAAAGAGCTTTGATGTTGCGCAAGCTCGAGAACAAGGACTGCGGAGCAATAGCATTTTTGGAGACAGGCATACCAATATGTCAGCACCTATAAGCCTCCAGTAGTGAACTATTGTTGGCCATTCAATGGGATAGCAAAAAATTTAACAAACAATATGGCCAATATTGTGTCATGTAAAGAGATTCTCTTTCTAAACCGCGTGCAGGTGGCAGCCAATGTGGTCGCAGTTGGGATTAGCAACAATAGTATACTGCAGTGTTGCTCTTCAGCATATGCAAATGAAGCAGGGAATGATGGTGGCAGATTCTATGAGCAAAGGTCCATGTACGCAGCAGCTATCGGATCAAGTTCAGATGGTTGCAAATGCAGACATCAATTTGGCATCGATACATAACACAGGTTAGTTAGCAAGGAGGCAAGAAGACATAATTGTTGACCGAATCAGCTTACAAGTGAGAGAGAGAGAGAGAGAGATAAGGTAATATTGATCATAGGACATAGAGCATAAAGTTACATCTGCATGTTTTTTGTATGGCAGGGAGGACATATATTCACAACATTGCACGTTCCAATTACACAAAGAGTGACTCCAGCTCGACAACATCGCAAGGTCCGTTATCTGCATCTAATTTTCCATGCGCATTCGTTTGCTTGGCGCAACACATAAACGCTACGGGGCAGGGCACGGCTTCCGTTTCTTATAATTTTTTGGAGAGACCACAGTGCCAGCTCTCCACCATGCTTTTGTATGGCACCTCTGTATGACGTGCACAATATACTTTGCACTTTCAGTGTGTCGTTTCATTGCAAGACGATATGTTTAACTATTCACATTGCTTTTTTGTAGCTTGACTCACATATCGGCTTGTAGATTGGACAATCAAAAAGCAGGAGTACAACATTGCAGGTCAGTAAAGCACCTCATTTTTGCAGTTCATTCATGCTTTATCTACTTACTTGTTTTAGAATTCTCCGCATTACTTCCTTTGCTTTGGTTTATTTGGGTCTCGTTTTCAGAAGTATATACTCAATCTCAATCAACATCTACACGTGAGTTACACATGTAACTTTTAGCATATGGTTGCTTGCCAAATATATGTGATGTATTATAGTAGTGAATGCATGTGGTGTATCACAGTAGTGAATTCACCTTGTGCATCTTTACTTGTAGCTCTAAATAATTTATACCATACTAGCTTACCGTCCATATGCTAGGTCATGGTTTGAAATCACTGCATTGTATAAAGATTGGAGCATGCATTGTCGATGCCATAACACAGAACACAGAAGGTGAATTTACATGTATCAATGTCCTCATTCATTGTATTGGGAATAACTACAAAAGAAGAAAGGCAAAATGCACTCGAAATCCACCTTCAAAAATGCGAGCCGACGTGTTGCGCTACCAACCATTCGATGAAAAATATTGAAATTTAAAATACTTTTCGTTTGCAAGAATTTACATGTAGCACCTATACTAGAAAAAACATTCATCAGTAGACAACCTTGCTTGGATATAATCTCAACTGTAACCATCCCTATAATCTCAAATAGGCGTTCAAAAAAATTAATTTCATAAACATACAAAATTCCTTCTTGGGTAGATTCAAAAAGAGGATTTTTTCCAAAATAGTTGGTACTTTTTGCACTTCAATTTCATTTTTTTTAAAAATTCCAAGTTGATTTTTTCCTTCTCCCCTTCCCTTCAATCATAAAAAAATACATTTTCCCAAACCGAAGATAAAAAGGGCAAACTTGAAATTCTCAAAATTTGAAGCTCTTATAGGTATTTACACTAAAACTTGTGAAGATTTCTTGATTTTGTTCAAGGCAAGTTCAAAATCTATCTGGGATTTTACGATTTCAAACGATTAAAGAGAGAGAGAGAGAGAGAGAGAGAGAGAGAGAGAGAGAGAGAGAGAAGAAGAAGAAGAAGAAGTGAATTTTTAACATCGTGGAAAACTATCCCAAGAGACCTCAAAGATCTGTCCGTTACCTGCAGCTGCTTCTCGCCATGTCCTGCAAGAGAGACAAATATGAGCCTCACATACTAGAATGCAACAAAGCTACACTAATAATAGTATTCACACTGTTGCTTGTGAAACTGCCTTCAATCAAACTCCCAAGACCATCATGAAAATGTGCAAGCAAAGGAAGGACACTATTCCAAAAGGTGCAAGGATCCCGAGGCTGCTCATAAGACGGCCCAGATGGGTGCCGCTAGATCTACTAATACAAGGTTTGTGGAATGTTTGCAAGAATTCAATAAGTGAACTCAGCTGTGAAATCATTCTCTAAGACATTTGAGGTTATCAAAGAGACACTCTTTGGGAAGGTTTATAAGGACAACACGTGATGTTGGTTGGTGATCTTTTCATGTACATAGTGTGCCTCAATAGTTGTACATATTTGTCTTTGGTTTTTAGGAACGGATTAAAATCCATTTTTTGTACTTGCCCAGTGAGGTATGTTACATAGCCCCTTTTTGGGCATGTTGATCGTATGCAACTTCAATGTTGTGTAAACATGTCTAAGGCCCGTCTTTGGGTTTTCTCAAAGAGTTATTGAAACTTCCAAAAGAAGGATTTTTGTTTTGTGTGTGTGTGTGTGTGTGTGTGTGTGTGTGTGTGTGTGTGTGTGTGAGAGAGAGAGAGAGAGAGAGGGAGAGAGAGAGAGAGACAGAGAGGGGAAGACGGCCATTTGCAGCAAAGCGTAACCATCACCTGTTGTCTTTGCTTCTGACGATGGCTTAGTAAACTATTGCTATTTACATCTTATTGTTCCTAGACTCTTGGAGTGGTGACAATGTGCTTCTTAAAAATTGTGGACTGAAGCGTACAAGGATTTTATGTAAAGCACTAATAACTAATATATGGAGGCCATGAGCTTTGTTGCCAAGATGCTTTAGTTGTTGGAATTAGGGTTGCAAAGAAAAACACACAGCTTGGAGAAGACGAAGGAAAGATAGATAGCCCTAGAGTGATGGGCGTATATACAATGCACGGGGGGAAAAACCTCCTAAAGAGGGAAAAAATGCCCCGGCGGTCCTAGTGTGTTCACACACATCACTACCACATGTATATGGTAACAAATCCCCCCTGGAGTGATGCAGTGAACGAGAGCTAGCACATGAGTAAAGGGAAGTGCCATGCCCTGAGGACAGGATCAGTCCACAAAGGGGAGTAAGCCCAAAGCTTTGCGGAAAGCTTCAAGCTTCTCACGAGACAATGCCTTTGTGAAAAGATCTGCAAGGTTGTCCTGTGTTGGCACATCAGCCAAGCTGATCTCTCCTGCTGAGAGCCTCTCCCTGATATAGTGGTAATGCACCTCAATGTGCTTTGTGCGAGCATGAAAAACTGGGTTCCTCGCAACTGCCAATGCGCTCTGACTGTCAGTGTAGATAGTGTTGGCAGTGTCCTGTCCAACACCCAAATCATCCATAAGGCGTCTGAGCCATACACACTCAACCGTAGCTGTGAAGACTGCCCTGTACTCAGCCTCACAACTCGAAGTGGCCACAGTAGGTTGCTTCTTGCTCAACAATGATATACATGAACTGCCAAGCATGAAACAAAAACCACTTGTGGACACTCGCGTGTCAAAACAACCAGCCCAATCTGAGTCCGAAAAAGCATGTAAGTCTGGCGGAAATGATCCCCCCTTAGGATAAAACAAGCCAAGATGTAAAGAGCCACTAAGGTAGCGAAAAATCCTCTTGACAGCCTGCCAATGCTTAGACCTTGGGCTATGCATAAATCTGCTGACCTGTGATACTGCAAACTGAATATCCGGCCTCGTGTTGCATACATAAATGAGGCAGCCAACAGCAGTTTGGTAAAGAGTGACATCAGCAGGATCACCAGCATCATGTAGACTCAACTTCAAACCTGTTTCCATGGGAGTGGCAATAGGTTTGCAATCCTCAAGTCCAAACTTACATAGCAATGTCTCTATGTAACTTTTCTGACACAAGGCAATACCACCATCACACTGCTTAAACTGTATACCCAAATAATGATGCAACAGCCCCAAATCTTTCATCTTGAAAGTAGCATTCAAATCAGCCTTAAATTCAGCAATATGTCTCTCATTTGGTCCAGTGATCAGCAAATCGTCAACATAAAGAACCACAATGAGAAGTACATCACCCTCACGCTTTACATACAATCTACTTTCTGTTGGACTATTACGAAAGCCTTGTTTGACCAAATGAGTGTCAACTTTCTCATACCAAGCACGAGGAGATTGCTTCAACCCATACAAAGCCTTGTTGCATTTGCACACTTTGTCCTCTTGTCCTTTTATGACAAAACCGCGAGGCTGCGTTACATAAACTTCCTCAAATATGTCACCATTCAAGAAAGCAGTAACAATGTCTGATTGATGTACATCCCAACCAAAATGAGCTGCCAATGCACATAGAAAACGCACAGTAGTCATACGACAAGTGGGAGCAAAAGTCTCTTCATAATCTATGCCTTTTTGGTGTGCATAACCCTTTGCAACAAGTCGAGCCTTATGGCAATCGATCTCACCATCCGGCTTGCGTTTCAACTTGTAAACCCACTTCGTACCAATGGCCTTTTTGCAAGGAGGCAAATCACATAAAGTCCATGTGTCATTTTCTATAAGTGCATCATATTCTCATTGCATGGCAGCCATCCAATTTTTTGAATTTTGTGCTTCATCAAAAGTCAGAGGCTCCTCAACATCATGCAAGCTAGACACAGCCAAAGCATAACAATCTGATGCATAAGATGCATGGCGAGAGCCTGAACAAGTACGACTAGACAAAGGTGCATCCAATTTACTGTCACCCAAAGTGTGCACCAGCCATTTTGGCATACCTCTAGCCTACTCATTTTCAGCCCTTTCCTCATCAAGTACATCATGTACATCTACATCAGTAATAGGCTGATCTAGAACATTTTCAGAAACCCCCATAGGCTGTACATTTGCCTCATTGGAACTTACATTCATATTTCCACCACTGAAAAGAGCCAACAAAGTGTCATAAATGTCCTGTGAGCTTACATTATTGTCTCTAGTACATGACAGCAAGGGCTGAACAGAATCTTCCACAAACACTACATCCCGAGAAACCAGAATACGTTTTGTTTGCGGATGATACAACCTGTAACCTTTGCTTTCAGCACTATAACCAACAAAAATACATTTGACAGCCTTATCATCCAATTTTCTGCGCTGCACTTGTGGCACCAAAGCATATGCCAAACAGCCAAAAACACACATGTGCTCAATAGAAGGCTTTCTATCATGCCATGCTTCATATGGAGTAATAGACTGCAAAGCTTTCGTAGGACACCTGTTAAGTACATAAGTGGCACACATAATGGCCTCAAGCCAAAAAGAATGCGGCAAAGCTTGACTTTTGACCATACATCGTGCCATTTTCGTTAGTGACCTATTTTTCCTCTCAGCAACACCATTTTGCTGAGGTGTATAAGGCACTGTACATTGGTGTTTTATCCCACGACTAGCCAGAAATGCATTAAATTCATGAGACATATACTCCCCCCCTCGATCAGAACGGAGGCTGCCCATAGTACATTTCGAGACATTTTCAGCCATAGCCAAAAATTGTTTGAAGCACATAAAAACTTTGGACTTCTCTTTAAAAGGAAATACCCATGCATGCCTGGAGTAATCATCAATGAAAGTCAAGAAGTAAAGGTAATTGCCCAATGACGGAGTTTGCATGGGCCCACAAACATCACTATGCACAAGCTGCAACCTGCATGTGGCCCGAACTGAACCATCCTTTGGAAATTTAGAACGCTGCATCTTACCCAAAATACAACCTTCACAAACATGTTTGACAGGTGCTTCAAGAGGCGGCAAAGAAGCAACCATATCATATTTCTGCAAACGCAGCAAACTAGCAAAATTCAGATGACCAAAACGTGCATGCCAAAGTTTTCATCTGAAATAGCCCTTGAATCTGCAACAGCATTTGCAAAGTTTTGTCCACACTTGTCATACAAAGTGAGCTTATACAGCCCACGGCACAAAAGTTCAGATGCAACAATTTCATCACCAAAACTGATATCATGAACTGTACATCTGTCATCCACAAATTTGACTACAAGTCCAAGTCTAGCAAGTGCGGATACATACAAGAGATTCTTCTTGATCCCAGGTACATAAAGTGCATCAACAAGTGTGAAAGAACTGCCATTAGCAGCAGTAAGCACAATCTTTCCAACTCCCTGAACTGGATAAGAGGCGTTGTTGGCACAAGTGACTGAATTCCCATGAGGGACAGACTCGAGAGAGGTAAACAATTCACGATGTGAGGTAATGTGCTTTGTAGCACCACTGTCGAAATACCACATGTGTGAATCTACAGCAAAACTGACAAGCATGCATCATGGACATCAGGATTGTAAGTGCACTCTGCGCTAAAAGCCCATTCTGCATCAACATCAGCAACACAGTCTCCTTTCACAGAAGACTCAACAATGGCTGCATTTGTAGTGGAACCAGCATTTGCAGTGGAACCACCCTCTTTCTTCTTAGCCTCTTTGGCCTTCAACTTAGGACACTGCTTGATCAAGTGATCATTGGCTTTACAATAATGGCAACGCATTTTCTTTTTGCCCTTATCACCAGAATTTCCAAACGAATTGCTACCAGCAAAAGCATTAGGAACATAATTTTTGCCACTCGCAACAAAACCATAAGAAGTGGCTGCATTGCTGTTACCACCCTTTCTTTGAGAAGCAATAAAAGCCTGTTCAACTGCACGCTGTCTAGTCCTGTTTTTTCTGGAAAGTGACTCTTGCAACAGCAATGTGCATAATGCATCGAACTTGACAAGTTCTGGATTTCCTTGGGTCATAAGTCTCCAAGTACTAGCAAAAGTCTGGTAAGAATCTAGTAAGGCATCAAGAACAGTATGCACAAGGGAACTGTCTGAAATAACTTCACCTGCAGAAATAAGTTGCTCATTGATATCCTTGACACTAGCAAGGAAGTGTCCATATCATCTTTCTCATGCATAATCTTCCACTCCAGCTCTTTACGCAGCAAAGCAATTTTAGCCTCATTGCGGCTTGCATAAAGACCTGCTAGAATATCCCAAGCCTGTTTTGCAGATTTTGTTGAACGGATGTGAGGAACAATGGTGCACTTCACAGACAACCCAATCAATGCATGAGCCTGCGCATCCTTAACATCCCAACGAGCTTGTTCTGCCGTAGGCAAAACAACTCTGACAGCTGCAATCCTTGCAGCAAGACTTGCAACATCCTCAACATCGCCTACATCCTCAGAACCAGGACGTACATCAATGCCCTGCACAATGTTCCGGACACCCTTTGACACAAGAACATGTTGCATCATATAAGCCCACATAGGGTAGTTGTCCCCATCCAACCTGTCCTCAGCAGCAAACATCTTGAACACATCTGTGTTGTTGTTGTCAGCCATGGTAAATGCTGCACCTGATGTGAAAACTGCCCAAAAATAGGAGAAACGGACCGGGAACAACTTGTGCTATATAGCACAGACCGTAGAAGACTATAAGGCACTTGTTATGCAGAAAACGGCACTGACAGAAATTCCGCACAAAATGACGAAATAGCCTATGCAGTACTGCCTGTAGTGGAAACGGAGGCCGAAATGAGCCCAAATCAAAATTCTGAGCAGACCAAGCTCTTTTTATACCTCAATAGCATGACTTATTACTTTTACAGTGTTTCTTAAAAATAAGTGTACTAAAGTATAGCATCATCCCCCATTGAAAATTACTCAATTAGCATGTCATCCTTTGAGATTCTAACCTTTTAACACCAATTGTTGTTTATCAGCTACAAATCTAGCTTCTTTCATTAATAGTCTTATTTCAAGTCTTGAATTCTCTTCATTCTATCAAATATGAAAGTATGCTCCTTCCCACTAATTGTTCTGATTGTCACTACCTACTATTCTGAAACTTTCATAACCAAATGCACACATTTGTGAGACCATAATGCTTCACTAATGTTACCATATACATGTGGTAGTGATGTGTGTGAACACACTAGGACCGCCGGGGCATTTTTTCCGAGGTTTCTCAAAAAGCGAGGGGTAAACAAATTAATGTTGCATGGCAAAGTGAGGACTCTTTCCATGAAGCAAAGTAGAAGCAAAATTTGACAATCTTTTCCCAACAAAAAAGTGGTGATATTGTTGAAAGATTTTCAAAATGTAGCATATCGTCAATGGTATACATCTCATGGAGCGTGTTAAAATTGTTCTAAAAGAGGAATATGCACGTGTAGCCATGATATGCAAAAACTGCCCAAGTTAGTCGCTACCCACATAGTTATGTTTTCCCAGCACTATTTGAGCTCACTTTGATGGCTCGATACAATTAGGAGAAGTGGTTAGCCTATTCATTCAATGGAGAGTGCTAGCCATATATATATATATATATATATATATATATATATATATAGAGAGAGAGAGAGAGAGAGAGAGAGAGAGGAGAGGAGGAGACTATGAGCCTTCTAGGTCTTGCTCACCTTCCACCACACCTCACACTCTCCACCTTTCTTCCATTTGCACCTGAATATAGCCTTGGTAGATGACAACTCTACAAAGGATACAAGAGCTTCCATCACCCCCTCCATCCTCAATCCTCAAGTGGATTAACAAGCATCAGCTAATTGCTTTGGCTCTATCTAGATATTTGGATTGGTGCCTTCCTTGACTTATAAATGATTGAATCATGTTCCCACTATACTTCATGCCAGGGTGCATGCACAATCAAAAACTCTAGGAGCTTTGGCAGATGCATCTGCTGCGAAATATCATGAACACTGATCTGGCAAGAAAACTAGCTAGATGAAAAAGGGTGAAAACACTAGAAACCAAATTCCCAGGGTGGTAGCAATTCGCTTTCTATAGGCTCATATGTTGCACACATGGAACTCTACGACAAGGCGTTCGGCTAGGTAGATATGCCACACCATTGCACACATGACATTAGGTGAGTTACTGATCTTATCATCATGGAGGCTCCCTCCTTCATCACGTTCACATGCACATAGTGACATTTACATGGAGGGAAGAGAGGAGAAAGGTTCCAAGCTGGTTTAGGGTACCAACACTTGATGTGGAGCATTCTGCTTCTTCTTGGAGCTTGAACCAATGCCTTCATCAAGACGTTACCTCCAAATATTCCCCACTAATTGGCTTCATGTGCACAGACAGACAATCGATGTGAGATGGTTTGTGGTGTCACCAAATGCAAGCCAAATGTTCCATGTGTGCACTACATCGATGCCAATTGTATTTCAAAGGCTATGGAGGTGACATACAATTTTGTTTACCTATGTCAAGTTCCTAAGTTGTTTTTGTGCACATCACTAGAAGGGCTAATTCAGTCCTTTGTTGTAAATATGTTATGCTAACTTTTTCTACAAAAAATTGTAGTAACATATTGTATATTGCAAGGCTAAGTTGTTTGATCAAAACTTAAGTTAAAAATCTAAAACGTGTGATTGAGAGAGAGAGAGAGAGAGAGAGAGAGATTTACAAGACCCTTCAACTAAGGTCCTTTATACACTAAAACCATCACCAATACATCTACTATCAAGGTGTGTGTGTGTGTGTGTGTGTGTGAGAGAGAGAGAGAGAGAGAGAGAGAGAGAGAGAGAGATTTTAACTTCATTGGAGCAATCCCAAGGGGGGTCAAGAGACCTTTTGACACTATCTACCTGACGAGTCTTGAATTAAAGTCCCATTGCAATTGGCCTAAGAGATCTAGAAGATGAGTCTTGAACAAAAGTGCTCTTACTCTAGAGAGAGAGAGAGAGAGAGAGAGAGAGAGAGAGAGAGATTTTAACTTCATTGGAGCAATCCCAAGGGGGACCAAAATACCTTTTGAAACTATTGATCTACCAGATAGTTCTTGAATTAAAGTCCCATTTAATTGGCTTGAAAGATCTAGAAGACGAATCTTGAATAAAAGTCCTCCTACGAGAGAGAGAGAGAGAGAGAGAGAGAGAGAGAGAGAGTACTTTTTATAAAGAGGTAGAGAAAATGTTGAGCATTGGAAACATCCATGTGTCAAGCATTGGGAATTTTCCTAAAAATCTCCCAGCAGCTCGATGCATCCACGTGTCAACTTTCCCACCCACCTCTACTGCATCATGCATGCATATTCCAAGCCCAAAAATCGGTGTGGGTTTAGCCGTGGCTTCCAGACATTGCCTATAGCTTTAGCCGGTGGTATTTCAGAGGGAGAGGATAATGTGTAGCCATAAAGGGCTTTTACGATGATAAAAGTATATAGAAAGGGTGACATGTCTATGGGCATGGGGTGGGGACTTCTTTGGTGGCCGTAGACAAAATGCTATAGGGTGAGGCTCAACACCACTAGCCATCTAAGATATCACACCCACGACCAACTCACAAACTCTGCTATAAATCCAAAATACATGGATTATCTATGTTTGCTTTCATTGCTATCAAATTTTAAGGTGCCAATAGTGTTTAAATACAATGACAAACGATATGTGTCTTATATCTAGAACAAAAGTATTGAAATTTTTCACCTCAAAGATGGTATTTTGTGACTAGAGGCCATTTTTTTTTTTAGCCGCATCAACATGCTGGTCACATACTAGTTTTCCCTCAAAGCCACAAGAAGCATCTCTATGGATTTCCCTTAATCTAACACCTCAAAAAAATTGGCAAGGCCTACTGATGAGAGTTTAATGTTCTGGTTTGATTCTTTAGGAGATGCCCACACAGAGGGCGGGTAATCAATATGGTTTACCTCTTCCTACCTCCACTAACTGCACCTCAAAAGGGTGCACTTAGAAATGGCCAAGTCATCCCTCTCTTGTTTGCGTGTGTGTGTGTGTGTGAGTGTGTGAGTTTAGCTTGTCACATCATACCTTGTCAATCATATCCTACAAATCACCCCCTTCCATGGAGGCCCCCTCTTTACATCGGCTATCACCCTCCTTGTAATTTTTTGGGCTATTCAATATAATTTACTCACAATTGTGAGTTTTGCTATTAAAAAAAAAAAAAAGATCATGGGATTTCTTTTAAGCGTTCACGATTGAAACATTTTGGCCTTCCAAAACATTTCACTATGTGGAAGTATCAAATCTTTTCGCCTAAATCCAACCTGATGATGAGTTTTTGAAGAGGGATGAGAATTTAATGATGAGTAGGATATGAGTTAAAAGCGATGATTGGTTTGCTTCTTCTTCAAAGGGGCGTGATGATATTTGATGTAAGATTCTTTCAAGCCTTCAAAATAAATGGCTTGAAAGATTCGTTTGGCACAGCTTGGTCTATACTACTTTTATTAACCCGAATCTTCGAAGATGCCTTCGATCGCACCTTTGCCTATGCCAATCATCTTCCTCTGCGTTCAATGCCCTACATGAATCCTTTCCTGCTCTGTTGCGTAGCAATCATTGCCGCTCTATAGCAGGATGGGCTGACACACACCTCCGCATATTCTCTCACGTGTCCACGCACTACATCCTTGCCTTCCCTTCCTTCCCTTGCTGCATGCGCAGCCTCGGCACTCAATCCTCTTATGGCCATCGCCACACAAGGATAATAAAACAAACGGTTTGTTGTTCCTCATCTTCTCTCTTCCGACCACCTGGCTACCCAGTTATCTCTCCGTCTTCTATTGCCCTCCTCAACACCTTCCGCAACACCGCCGACACAAAGAAAACCCTATCTGCCTCTCTGCATTCCCCCAGACACAATGTCATCTATCTCTCTCTCTCTCTCTCTCTCTCTCTCTCTCTCTCTCTCTCTCTCTCCAGCATTCCATCTCCCTACTATCTTGTTTGTCTATCCGTACGGGTAGCTTGGTATCTCGCTCTCTGCCCTGCTGTCTCTTATGGCATCCGCCATAAGAGCCAAGAGAAAAAAATCTCTCGTCCTACCCCTTGGCAACTGCCCCTAGACGTCCGCTTGTCCCATCCAGGCGTCCCGTCCAACCAGGCCCATAAATATACAGTTCACCTAACCAAATGCAAATAAGGGAAACCTTGAAATTCTCCCATTTTCTTTTGCCAATAAAAACAACTCTCTCTCTCTCTCTCTCTCTCTCTCTCTCTCCTGTATGCACGTGTCATCTGTGCCATTTTTACTCTCAAATACCCTCTGGCCATTCTCTCTCCCTTTCTTTCTCTCTCTTCCACATGCCAGTACCTTCACTTTTTTCCTCAAAGCCACAAGAAGCATCTCTATGGATTCCCTTTAATCCAACACCTCAAAAAAATTGGCAGGGCCTACTGGGAATATTTTCTCCTCTAAGGATAGTGAAGATATTATGCGTTTGGCTCGTCTAATATCATGCACAATTTTATTGTATAATTGTTTGTTTGATATATTGTATATTAAAATTAAGTCAATTCTAAAGTTGACACTAATATTGTTCTTGGAAGCTCTTTGTTTTCAAAGGGGGTGGGGTCGTCCATCCTTGGGAGCGTCCCCATCCTTGGGAGCATCCCCATGCGGCTTTTTTTAGAAAATCATTTGGTCACATATGGACTTACACCCGTACTTTGTAAGCATTATTTTGCACATGCAAACCGATACTTGTTCGTGAGTTGTTTAGTGTCACATGGACGTACACTTTGGATGCTTCCTAAAACACTTATTCCTAAATATTAAGCTTCATATAAAAGACATTTTTTATGTGACGTCCTTTGATTGGTGGAAAAAATCCTTGCAAGGCTTCGAGTAGAGGATCCGAGAGAGATTTTGGAGGGAGTTTTTCATGGAAAATGGACCGGTTAGCAAATCCATTGAAAAAACTCTCTCTATGAACTTTGTGTTGAATTCCCTAATGTTATGCAAAAATCTCCCTCTGCCAAATGTTGGTTGATGACACGACCGCCGTCAAACAAATTTGTGCCACCACATTAAAAGACAATGCTATAGAGTGATGGTTGGGTGGTTGGAGGTCTTATGTGCACTTCTAACAATGTGTTTGCACACAAGCTACAATAAAAGCGAGGGGACAAGTGTATAAGTTTCACACGTGAGTGATGGTTGGGTGGTTGGAGGTCTTATGTGCACTTCTAACAATGTGCTTGCACACAAGCTACAGTAAAAGCGAGGGGACAAGTGTATAAGTTTCACACGCGAGAGAATTATATGACTCCTAGTTCCACAAAATAACCAATAGATTCTTCACCTTGGAATACAACATAATCAAAATACAAGGATCAAAGCAAATGGTGCTGCAAAGAACTTCTCTTATGCAACATTTGGTGAATTTTCCATAATGCCAAAGACAATGCATGCTTGCATGTTTCAATTAGTACAGGATGCAATACACGTGGAGGGGGAGGAAGGAGAGACGTACTTAACAGTTCAAGAGAGAAAATCTGTAGCACTGATAGAGTGTCGTGCTCTCTACAGTGGGTGTCCTTAGTGCAATGTGCATGACATCTCACTCAAAACAGAATGAAAACAAAGGAAACAATAGATAACAGCTGATCAACACAAAAACACAGCAACAAACCTGAACATATGGACTTGACTATCTCAAAGAACCAATACAGACTTTGGTGTGGCGACACACTCAGAACTCATGGGTACAATGGGGGTGTCGAGGCTCAGATGTGCAGGGATGGTGCAGACGTGCTATGTGTATAGACTCGCTACTCTAGACGACGACGTTGGACCATATATGAAGAAGATGATAATCATGACCCAACAGCTACTACTCACATGTACAATCATAAAGAGGCACCAACGGCTACTACTCACATGTACAATCATAAAGAGCCACCAACGGCTACTACTCACATGTACAATCATAAAGAGCCACCAAGGGCTCATAAATGTTAGCCATCTAAGTATATCCCCAAACTGAGTGGTGGTGGTGACATGGCCACGATGTCCACTAGAAAACCATCTGTATCCATGCCACGTCTCATTGCCCAGCCCAGAGAGTTCGTCCAGTGTGAACCAGACTAGACCAACTGTACTAACTGTGTGTCCTGTGAAAGTGACATTGTCGCCTGCTATAGGTTTCCCGCCACAAGACCACTGAAACCGTCTCGGTGAGAGAAACAACTGGAACTGCTAAAAGATTGTAAGACTGCAAAATAAACCACTACTACACTGCACTGCCATGGTCAAAAAACTGCCATGGAGTCACCCAAGAGAAAGATTAGTTGCCACACCACCCGAAGCATCAGTCTCTGGAGGTGGAGCCAACAAATCGATGGTGGAACCCTATTTTATGTGGGCTCTCATGTCCGTAACTGGGCCACCTGGGAAGGGGCCAGCCACCTGCTATTGAGAAGATGGTAGCACATGTCATGTAGTGTACTGAGAACGTCGAGTAACACAACCATGGAGGTGTGCACTAGCAATGCTGTTGCAGCAAGTAACGTTCTGTGTCTGAGGCAATGGTGACGACTGAAACCCTGAGGATAGTGTTTTTTGTAGTACTAAAATGGAGGCTGTGGGTAGAGTCCCATAAATTGCTGAGAAGGACCTGTTTGTTGGATTCTGCACTGGTGTACCTGATCCAGTCCATCCATACACCACCCCCATCATCATAGGCTGGGTAGCCCTATTTTCATGTAGAAGCAGTTCTCTAAATCCTTGTACCTGAGCTTGAAGGTCATTAATCATAGCATGCCGATCGACGATGGCGCTCTCAACGAGTCGCAAAAATCCCTCCATAGCTGCGTAAGTAGCTGCATGATGCTAGTGTGTAGCTGTCAACCGCTCTGCTCCAAGCTCAATGGTAGCAATGGCCTGCCTGGACTCCTACAATATATCCTCAAATGGGTGAAAAAGTGACGTATTGTTCGAAACTGTGGAAGATCTCGTAAGAGTATCAGGTGGGAGCGGGCTGGGAAGTGGCACTGCTTGTGGCTTCAAGCTTCTCACGAGACAATGCCTTTGTGAAAAGATCTGCAAGGTTGTCCTGTGTTGGCACATAAGCCAAGCTGATCTCTCCTGCTGAGAGCCTCTCCCGGATATAGTGGTAATGCACCTCAATGTGCTTTGTGCGAGCATAAAAAAATGGGTTCCTCGCAACTGCCAATGCGCTCTGACTGTCAGTGTAGATAGTGTTGGCAGTGTCCTGTCCAACACCCAAATCATCCATAAGGCGTCTGGGCCATACACACTCAACCGTAGCTGTGAAGACTGCCCTGTACTCAGCCTCACAACTCGAAGTGGCCACAGTAGGTTGCTTCTTGCTCAACCATGATATACATGAACTGCCAAGCATGAAACAAAAACCACTTGTGGACACTCGCGTGTCAAAACAACCAGCCCAATCTGAGTCCGAGAAAAAGCATCTAAATCTGGCTGCAATGATCCCCCCTTGGGAGAAAACAAGCCAAGATGTAAAGTGCCACTAAGGTAGCAGAATATCCTCTTGACAGCTTGCCAATGCTTAGAACCTGGGCTATGCATAAATCTGCTGACCTGTGAGACTACAAACTGAATATCTGGCATCGTGTTGCATACCTAAATGAGGCAGCCCACATCAGTTCAGTAAAGAGTGACATCAGCAGGATCACTTGCATCATGTCGACTCAACTTCAAACCTATTTCCATGGGAGTGGCAATAGGTTTGCAATCCTCAAGTCCAAACTTACATAGTAATGTCTCTATGTAGCTTTTATGACACAAGGCAATACCACCATCACACTGCTTAAACTGTTTGCCCAAATAATGATGCAACAACCCCAAATCTTTCATCTTGAAAGTAGCATTCAAATCAGCCTTAAATTCAGCAATATGTCTCTCATTTGGTCCAGTGATCAGCAAATCGTCTACATAAAGAACCACAATAAGAAGTACACCACCCTCACACTTTACATACAATGTACTTTCTGTTGGACTGTTATGAAAGCCTTGTTTGATTAAATGAGTGTCAGCTTTTTCATACCAAGCACGAAGAGATTGCTTCAACCCATACAAAGCCTTGTTACATTTGGACACTTTGTCCTCTTGTCCTTTCTTGACAAAACCGCAAGACTGCGTTACATAAACTTCCTCAAATATGTCACCATTCAAGAAAGCAGTAACAATGTCTGATTGATGTACATCCCAACCAAAATGAGTTGTCAATGCACATAGAAAACACACAGTAGTCATACGACAAGTGGGAGCAAAGGTTTCTTCATAATCTATGCCTTTTTGCTGTGCAGAACCCTTTGCAACAAGTCGAGCCTTATGGCGATCGATCTCACCATCTGACTTGCGTTTCAACTTGTAAACCCACTTCGTACCAATGCCCTTTTTTCCAAGAGGCAAGTCACATAATGTCCATGTGTCATTTTCTATAAGTTCATCATATTCTGATTGCATGGCAGCCATCCAATTTTTTGAATTCTGTGCTTCATCAAAAGAAAGAGGTTCCTCAACATCATGTAAGCTAGACACAACCAAAGCATAACAATCTGATGCATAAGATGCATGGCGAGAGCCTGGGCGAGTACGACTAGACAAAGGTGCATCCAATTTACTGTCACGCAAAGTGTGCACCAGCCATTTTGGCATACCTCTAGCCTACTCATTTTCAGCCCTTTCCTCATCAAGTACATCTGCATCAGTAATAGGCTGATTTGTAACATTTTCAGAAACCCCCATAGGCTGTACATTTGCCTCATTGGAACTTACATTCCTATTTCCACCACTGAAAAGAGGCAACAAAGTGTCATAAATGTCTTGTGATCTTACATTATTGTCTCTAGTACATGACAGCAAGGGCTGAACAGAATCTTCCACAAACACTACATCCCGTGAAACCAAAATACGCTTTGTTTGCGAATGATACAACCTGTAACCTTTGTTTTTAGCACTATAACCAACAAAAATATAGTTGACAGCCTTATCATCCAATTTCCTGCGCTGTGTTTGTGGCACCAAAGCATATGCCAAACAGCCAAAAACAGGCATGTGCTCAATAGAAGGCTTTCTATCATGCCATGCTTCATATGGAGTAATAGACTACAAAGCTTTTGTAGGACACCTGTTTAGTACATAAGTGGCACACATGATGGCCTCAAGACAAAAAGAATGTGGCAAAGCTTCACTTTTGACCATACATCATGCCATTTCCATAAATGACCTGTTTTTCCTCTCAGCAACACCATTTTGATGAGGTGTATAAGGCATTGTACATTGGTGTTTTATCCCACGACTAGCGAGAAACGCATTGAATTCATGAGACATACACCCCCCCTCGATCGGAACAGAGGGTGCCCATAGTACATATCGAGATATTTTCAGCGATAGCCAGAAATTGTTTGAAGCACATAAAAACTTCGGACTTTGCTTTAAGCCAAAATACCCATGTATGCGTGGAGTAATCATTAATGAAAGCCACAAAGTGAAGGTAATTGCCCAAGGACGGAGTTTGCATGGGCCCACAAACGTCACTATGCACAAGCTGCAATCTGCATGTGACCCGAACTGAACCATCCTTTGGAAACTTAGCACGCTGCATCTTACCCAAAATACAATCTCCACAAACATGTTTGGCAAGTGCTTCAAGAGGTGCCAAAGAAGCAACCATATCAAATTTCTGCAAACGCAGCAAACTAGCAAAATTTAGATGACCAAAACGTGCATGCCAAAGTTTTGCATCTGAAAAAGCCCTTGAATCTGCAACTGCATTTGCAAAATTTTGCCCACACTTGTCATACAAAGTGAGCTTATACAGCCCACGACAGAAAAGCTCAGATGCAATGATTTCATCACCAAAACTGAGATCATGAACTGTACATCAGTCATCCACAAAGTTCACTACAAGTCCAAGTCTAGCAAGTGGAGACACAGACAAAAGATTCTTCTTGATCCCAGGTACATAAAGTGCATCAACAAGTTTGAAAGAACTACCGTTAGCAGCAGTAAGCACAATCTTTCCAACTCCGTGAACTGGATAAGAGGCATTGTTGGCACAAGTGACAGAATTCCCATGAGGGACAGACTCGAGAGAGGTGAACAATTCACGATGTGAGGTAATGTGCTTTGTAGCACCACTATCGAAATACCACACATGTGAATCTGCAACTGACAAGCATGCATCATGGACAATAGGATTGTAAGTGCACTCTGTGCTAAAAGCCTATTCTGATCGACATCAGCATCACAGTCTCCTTTCACAGAAGACTCAACAATGGCTGCATTTGTAGTGGAACCAGCATTTGCAATGGAACCACCCTCTTTCTTCTTAGCCTCTTTGGCCTTCAACTTAGGACACTGCTTGATCAAGTGATCATTAGCTTTACAATAATGGCAACGCATCTTCTTTTTGCCCTTATCACCAGAATTGCCAGACGAAGTGCTACCAGCAAAAGCATTAGGAACAGAAGTTTTGCCACTCATAGCAGAACCATAAGAAGTGGCTGCATTGATGTTACCACCCTTTCTTTGAGAAGCAATAAAAGACTGTTCAACTGCACGCTGCCTAGTCCTGTTTTTTTTGGAAAGTGACTCTTGCAACAACAATGTGCATAATGCATCAAACTTGACAACTTCAGGATTTCCTTGGGTCATAAGTCTCCAAGTACTAGCAAAAGTCTGGTAAGAATCTGGTAAGGCATCAAGAACAGTCTTCACAAGGAAACTGTCTGAAATGACTTCACCTGCTGAAATAAGTCGCTCATTGATATCCTTGACACTAGCAAGGAAAGTGTCCATATCATCTTCATCATGCATAATCTTCGATTCCAGCTCTTTATGCAGCAAATCAAATTTTGCCTCATTGCAGCTTGCATAAAGACCAGCCAAAATATCCCAAGCCTGTTTTGCAGATTTTGAACGGATGTGGGGAACAATGGTGCGCTTCATAGACAATGCAATCAATGCATGAGCCTGCGCATCCTTTACATCTCAACGAGATTGTTCTGCCGTAGGCAAAACAAATCTAATAGGAGCAATCCTTGCAGCAAGACCTGCAACATCCTCAACATCGCCTGCATCCTCAGAACCGAGACGTACATCAATGCCCTGCACAATATTCCAGACGCCCTTTGACACAAGAACGTGTTGCATCATATAAGCCCACATAGGGTAATTGTCCCCATCCAACGTGTCCTCAACAGCAAACATCTTGAAGACATCTGTGTTGTTTTCAGCCATGGTAAATGTTGCACCTGATGTGAAAACTGCCCGAAAATAGGAGAAATGGAGCGGGAACAACACGTGCTATATAGCACAAACCGTAGAAGACTGTAAGGCACCTGTTATGCAGGAAACGGCACTGATAAAATTCTGCACAAAATGACAAAATTGCCTATGCAGACCGTCCTTTAGTGGAAACGGAGGCCGAAATAAGCCCGAATCAGAAATATGAGCGAACAGAGTTCTATGAGTCCTCCCAAAATATTTGTCAACCTACGAACGCTCGCCAAACCTCACTGTAATCGGAGAAAGTGAGCAGGCATGTGTTGGATAAGCCCGGGAGGATGTAACCTGCTCTTATACCAATTGTTGGAAATAGGGTTGCAGAGAAACACATACAGCTTGAAGAAGACGAAGGAAGCTCAAGGCACACAATAGAGAGTGTGTTACTCGGTGTGCAATGGAAAGATAGATAGCCCTAGAGTGATGGGTGTATATACAATGCACGGGGGAAAAAACCTCCTAAAGAGGGAAAAAATGCCCCGGCTGTCCTAATGTGTTCACACCCATCACTACCACATGTATATGGTAACACACACATTGCACCTGAGCTCTGGTTCTTTTTGCCCGCGACTGTAAGAAGGTAAATAGAATTTGATGAAAGACACATGGGATGACGTTGATGAGGTAGTATAGGCCATCGTAGTGAGAGAACATAGTAGGCACGTCTCATCTGGCCTTGCTTACTTTAGCAGATCTGATCAGAAAGCAGTACTTGAAAATGGCCCAGAGCTTTTTATTTTTGGCATAATCAACGTGACCAGCACTAAGTAGCTCTTTGCATGCTTGAATGGTTGCATCCTTTGAAAGTTGTGAGTAGGTTCTTGTAGCCGGTTTTACTAAAGGAAAGTTCTTCATTCCCAAAGCATGACCAATGCGTGTAGCCGTCAGTGGGTGTCCTCTTACTTTGGGAAAAATCTTGAGAACCTCATGCACCATATCCATGGGAATATCAATAGGAAGATCGGCCTCTGTTAATGCTGACACACCTAGAGTTTGTAGTTGATCTTTTGATAAAACTTCTTGAAGAGACGGATGAGGCTGCTGCAGATGGAGGTTCAAGGTAAATTTGGTTTGTGTTTTGGAAGAAGGAGGCCTAGGCATTTGATGGCTGAGCACCTGAGTGTTGGCCTTTTTCTTTTTGTCTTTCACTGCATCTTCCTGTTGGACATCATCTTCCTGTTGGCTAGAAGACTCTGAGTCAAAGTCAGAGGCAGAGCCGGAGTCAGTCGCTTTGTAACTCTCATCACTATGATCAGTGGAGGATAGATCGGTGGGACCATGGCTGGAGGTTTCTACGTCTTCTTCCTTTGCAGAACTTAGAGATGTTTCAGTGGGTCTCTATCGAGGCTTTCTTGCTAGCTTGCTTGCTTGTACCAGCCATCGTAAATTGTTATTGTTATGAACGCAATGTGTGCCGTATCCTCAGAAACTTGCAAACCCACAAAAGCGTACATGAACGCAACACAGTTAGTTGAGCAAAGCCTGAAAAGTGTGAGATTGTCGAAATAGGCCCTGCCTGAAAAGCGTGAGATTGTTGAAAGAGGTCTGCCCGAGGAGAATGTAGAAGGAGATGAACACTGCAACGTTGCAACTTGATGGGGATGTTAAGTGAAGGTATGATGAAAGGAAGGAAGAGGGTGGGGCGATAGACTGTAGGGAGGGGCAAGGGGGTGGGGTTAGGGTAGGGACGAGATGCAGGGTAGGGGGGAGGGTAGTTTTGGGTAGGGGCGTGAGTAGAGAGGGGACGAGGGAGATGAGGGTAGGGGCGAGGGTAGAGAGGGGGCGAGGGGAGGGGAGATAGGGCGAGGGAGGGGTGGTGAGGGGCAAGGGGATTGAGGGTAGGGGCGAGGGGGCTTAGGGTAGGGGCGAGTGTAGAGAGGGGATGAGGGGAGGGGAGATAGGGCGAGAGAGATTAGGGTAGGGGCGAGAGTAGAGGGGACAAGGGGAGGGGAGATAAAGCGAGGGAGGGGCGAGGGGATTGAGGGTAGGGGCGAGGGGGATTAGTCGAGGGAGCGGTGGTGAGGGACGAGGGTCCGTGCGAGGGGGATTAGGGTAGGGGCGAGAGTAGGGAGGGGATGAGGGGAGGGGAGATAGGGAGAGGGAGATTATGGTAGGGGCGAGAGTAGAGGGGACGCGAAGAGGGGAGATGGGGCGAGGGAGGGGGGGCGAGGGGCGAGGGGATTGAGGGTAGGGGAGAGGGGGATTAGGCGAGGGAGGGGTGGTGAGGGGCGAGGGGATTGAGGGTAGGGGTGAGGGGGATTAGGGTAGGGGCAAGAGTAGAGAGGGGATGAGGGTTGGCGTAAGGGGGAGATAGAGAAGGGCGAGGGGCACTAGGTAGGAGGGCCAGGGGCAGTAGAGATGGGCGAGGGTAGTTAGGCCTAGGTGGAAGTACGGGGGGTTAGGGGCAATGGAGGTGTAAGTGGGAACTGCAAGGCAAATTAGGAGACTAGAGACAGACAGTTCGTGCTACTGTAAGAAGAGTGGGAACTTAGAAAAGTCTCCCAATGCCCCACGTGTGTTACACTTAGAAGAAGAGAGTTTTACTTCATAGGAAATTATCACAGGAGACAATACAGATCGAGCAGACGAGTTCAACTAGAAAGACCCCAATAAAAGCGTCAAACAATACAGATGATAGAAAGCATTATAGAAAGAATGATTGGATTTCAAGAAGTTCAAGATGAAACAATTACCCCAATTCTATAGTGTAGAGAAAGTATACCTTAGGAGGAAATGTGGAGACTCCTACAGACATAGTAGAGACTTAGAGTGTGTAGAGACATTAACATAACATCGGCTCTGGTGGAAAGGGAATGGAAAGAAAAGAGATGGGAGATTCAGGAACCTATCCTTAGAGGCATAACAATTATTGGCGAAACGGTTGCAGATTGTTTACTCAGAGGGATAATAGCACTTGATTCTAGAGCCATTTACCAGCGGCAAGGGAACTTTGTCCAAAGTTACAAGCTCGATCGCTCCTTGTGGCAAAATTTCATGTACCATGAATGGACCTTGCCAAGCTGGAACCAACTTCTTTGCTTTTTTCTAATATCTAGATTGATACAGTAGCACCAATGATCCTTGCATAATTTTTGGCTTTCTGAGATGGCGATCATGCAACGCCTTGCAACGAAGCTACTCTACTTCAAGAGCCTCGGAAGCCAAACGGCGGCTTTCTTCCAATAGGGCGAGACGAGATACAGAGGCAAACCCCCATTGACATGGAGACTGCCTACTCGTGGAGATCCTGAGTTTAATTCAAAGGGTGCTATTGCTTCCAAAACGAAGGCTAACTAAAATGGGGTGTGGTTGGTCGTGGCTTTGAAAGAAGTGCGGTAAGCCCAAAGAGTGTCGTGGATAGCTTGAGCCCAAGACGTCGGATGTAGATGACATGCTTTTCGCAAAAGAGCTATCATAACCTTATTTGTACTTTTGGCCTGGCCGTTTGCTCTAGGGTAATAGGAACAAGACTTACGATGAAAAATCTTGTAGTTGGCGAGCAAGGTTGAAATCATTTCATTAACAAAGTGACTGCCCCTATCACTAGTGATCTCCAGGGGACATCCAAACCTGCACAAAATATTTTCATATAAAAACTTGGCTACAGTATTTCCAGTGCAATCAGTTGTTGCCAGTACCTCTGCCCACTTGGTTGCATAATCTGTATTCACCAACAAATACTTCCGGTTACCTGGTTGGGGCCGGGGGAGCAATTGGACCCACAAAATCTATGCCCCATCTCTCAAAAGGCAGGCATGCCATAGAGACCTGCAAAGTACGGTTGGATTGCTTGCTTGGTTTAGGTCCACAACAGTGACACACATTGCATACTTTCACATAGGCAATTGCATCCCAAAAAATGTAGGGCCACCATAGACCACTGTGCAGAATCTTGTGGGCGATGATGTGACCAGGGTAATGGACACCAGTGGGACCACTATGGGCATCCTCTAGAATATTCTCAACTTCATGAGGGGAGACACACCGTCTCAGAACACCATCTGGTCCGGATTTGTAGAGTTGGCCCCCCTAATTAGAGTGAATGGCCTCGACTTTAAAAGCAATCTTCTCTTTTGCAGTGGAGACAAATTATCAGGGTGCAGGCCAGTGGATAGCACATGCAAGACATTGTCGTACCATTCCGGAGTGGTATCCACCTTAAAGAGACTGCTATTTGGAAAGTCATATGCAACCCATGTTGCTTCTTCACCTGTGTGAATGTGAGAGAGGTGGTCAGCAAGGACATGATGTTTGTCGGGCCTGAGTACCACTTCAAAATCAACCTGCAACTTGTGGTTTATTAAGCAGATAGCACAGGGCATGGTGATCAGTAATAAAACTGTGGAGTGGACTCCTAATAAATAATGGCACAATTTTTGTAAAGCATACACAATAGCCAAACCTTCCCTTTCTGTGGTGCTATAGTTGCACTCTGCCTTGGTGAGCAGGCGACTTGCATAGTGAACATGGCGATCCAATTTGTACTCCATACTCGGTTGAGTCAACACAACATCCACAGCCAATTGACTGGCATCAGTATGCACATGAAAAGGAAGAGACCAATCAGGAGCCACTAGAATAGGTGCTTCAATTAGGCATTTTTTGAGGTATGCAAATGCTTCAGCCTGAGGTTTGGCCCATTCAAAGGGAACAATAGCACTGGTGAGTCGGGTCAGTGATTGAGCCACCTATGCATGAGATTATAGCCTATGTGGCCTACAAAGATATGCACACCTTTTGGGTTGATGGGAGGTGGTAACTTCAAGATTGCTACTATCTTCTCTGGGTCAGGCGCTAAACCTTTAATAGACACTACATGGCCTAGAAGTGTACCTTCAGTGACCAAAAAATGACATTTGTTCGGATTGAGCTTCAGGCGTGCCTCCCTGCACCTCAGAAAGACAACAGAGAGCTAAGCGAGGTGCTCCTCTATATTTTCCACTAGGGTTGAACACTGAGCACTCGAGAAAGTTGAAAAATCATCCATGAGGATGTGAAGATGATCCGTAAGCAAAGGATAGAATATGAGATATACTGCTCGATCGAAGGAAGGTGGAGCGTTTTTCAACCCAAACGACATTCTAGTGTAGATAAAAATACCCCAGGGAGTCACAAAAGCCGTTTTGATTCAATCACTTGGATGGATGCCCAACTGATTGTATCCACTGAACCCATCCATGAAAGTGTACAATGCATGCCCTGCTACATCTTCTAGCACACGCTCAGTGAAAGATGTGGGAAAACCATATGGGATAGTTACCTTGTTCAGAGCGCGGTAATCTATGCACACATGGATTTTCTTGGACTGCTTCTTAGGGGCTATCACCATGGGTGATAACCACTCAGAGTGCTCCACAGGTACAATGATCCCTGCCTCTTGCATTTTTTCTAGCTCACTTGACAGCCTCTACATACTTTGGGTTGAGCTTGTAAGCTCGGCCTCTGACAGGCTTAGCCCCTTCAACTAGAGGGATAGTATGGACACCCAATTCTGGTGGAATCCCTTCCAAATCCTTGTAGGACCAAGCAAAAACATTTTCAAAAGAGTGTATAAAAGAGACTACCTCATCGAGTAACACGGATGCTCCCATAACCAAGCTGCTAAGAGGACGTGCTGACGGTTGTCAGGGTCACCCATGTTGACTTCTTTGACCAAGTCAGGAGGTGTAGGTGGAGAGGGTGCCTTAGAAGATGAAGAGTGAGCTGCCTCTTGGCTTCAAGATGGGTTGAGCTTGTAAGCTCGGCCTCTGACAGGCTTAGCCCCTTCAACCAGAGGGATAGTATGGACACCCAATTCTGGTGGAATCCCTTCCAAATCCTTGTAGGACCAAGCAAAAACATTTTCAAAAGAATGTATAAAAGAGACTACCTGATCGAGTAACACGGATGCTCCCATAACCAAGCTGCTAAGAGGACCTGCTGAGGGTTGTTAGGGTCACCCATGTTGACTTCTTTGACCAAGTCAGGAGGTGTAGCTGGAGAGGGTGCCTTAGAAGATGAAGAATGAGCTGCCTCTTAGCTTCAAGAGATCATGGGCTAGTGTTTGATCGATTGGAAACTCCACATATTCCTCTTGTAACCATCCTCGTGGAAGCTCTTCAAAGGGTAAGTCTCCAGACACAGCAAGAGTGGGTGGGGCGTCAGACCCGGGAGATGTTAGAGGAAGAGGTGAAGAGTTGGTAAGACTCTTATGCTCATCATCTTGCATGAGCAACTATATTGGCACCTAGTCATCCAGCCATGTCTAATTAACACTCCAAATTTAGAAAAAGTAGTAGTACAACAACATAGACATTTTAACTAGATGAGTAGTAGCTATAGAGATACTAGTGGGATTATTAGGTTGGCTCTGGTTTTGGATCAAGTAATCTGACTCTTGAATCTTATGATGCCTCCTGTTTTGGAGAGAAACTTGAGACTTATTACTATTGATCGTAATACCTAACAGTAGAGCATATATAGCTCTAGCTCTTTCAAAAATAGTTTGTCGTTTGTTCACACTAAGAAAATTTGGATTGGTTGTCCCTATTGGGGCATGTAGGTTGGGTTGCTTATCCAAACTTGGGCTTGTTATTCATAGTAACGTTGAGTGTGTAGAGTTTTTTAATTTTAGGCAGCCACCATTGAGGTGCTCTTGGTTTCTAGGTTTTCTTTAGGCTAAGGGAGGTGATTGGTTGGGCATGGTATGGCCAAGCGGGTACATCAATGTGTGGTGAATGGGGTCTGGGTTGTGGCTATTGCAATCGAGCTTTTGATGAGGATGCTTCAACATTTTTTTGGCACTAAGAAAGGATAGTTCTTGATGAATTGTAAGTGGAGGTGTGGTGGAGGTTGAAGGTGTTGGGTATGAGATGGATACATCAACCATCTGTAAGTGGTAGTGTGGTGGAGGTGAAAGGTGTTGAGTATGAGATGGATACATCCACCATCTATAACGGGACCTTGATTACTCCATAGGTTGTTTGGAATGTGGTGTGATTGGTGTCCCATTCAATGTTCCATTTGGTGGTGTGCATCCAAGATTGGTCTAATATAGTAATGTGAGTGAATTGGTGGGTGGTACCACATGGAAAAGGCCTAAGATGGATAAGTATCACCTTGGAAAACCTACAAATAGAATTTTCTTGGGACATATAGCCACGTGTTAGCGTCAAGGCCAATTCTATAAAGTTGATACCCCACTTTCTGATATCGCTATGATGCAAGTATTGTATTGTTTTTTTTGGCTTTGAGATAGTAGTAGATATACATGCCATAATTTGGCAAGCCCATAGGATGATATAATGATGAGTATTTTAAAAAAGTGACAACTTGGCAATTGGTACGTACGCACACAAATTTTGCCACGTCTATTTCTAATGTAGGTCAGCACAATCCTTAGAATTTGGGGAGTGTCACCAGTTGGTGTGATGCCAATTTTTGACCACAAGGGAGCACATGAGCATTGTGTCGGAGATACTCATTAAGACATGGCACTCTTTTCAAGACCAAGTCATTGTACTTGTAATGAAGATGACCCACTATCAACACAAAATAATGGGTGGCCCTCACAAATGTATAGGCTTGCTCCTCAAAAGATTGACGCATTGGAGCAATGGTGGTAAGCAAAGTCATGACATTTTTGCCCCATTTTGGGACCCATTCTATAGGGAAAAAAAAGGGCATTGGGGTGATCATCATTTACAACTATAGAATTTATGAGGTTTTCTTTGGAAGTAAGTCAAGATAGGTGATCTACTCGTTGATGATTAGCCCCTTTCTTTATAGCATCCTCAAAATCAAGTTCTAGTAGTATAATGAACCACCTGACTATTCTACCCATGTTGCAAGATTTATTGGCCAAGTAGACAAGAGATTGATGGTATATGAAGAAGATGAGCTTATTTGCTAGCACATAGTGTCTAAATTTCCTAACCGAGTTTATTGCGGATAATTGTTCTTGTTCCATAGTACTAGTTGTTTCCACCAAGTTCAAATGCCGGCTCACATACATAAATGGGGAAGTCCATATTGCCTTCTCCTAGATGATCCAAAATGCATCATGTGGTATATGCGCATGAACATGAAATCTTTTGGCTCATTATGGTGCTTTTAGGGTTGAGAAAAGGCCCCTCTAAGGGGAGTAGGCCAAACATGGATCTTATTGAGTCCTCTAAAATCATCTTTTATATACAGCTCATGGAAGTGTAGCTTCAACTATAGTAGGAGATGCAGGATATTGGTAACTAAATAATTCTTTTTTACTCTATGTTCCATATGCTAGAATGGGCACTATTGATTATGATATGGTTTCAATTGAAAACCTCACTTAGGTTGTTGGATTGACAATCAAACTATTGATGAAGAGAGACTTGTATAAATGAGATGATCTGATGTGATACTCTCACCTATTTCATTGTAATTGCAAATTTGGTAAGTAGTAGTACAAGATAATTTACAGGGATAATGGAAAGATAAAAAATGGAACCAACAAGTGTAGGAGGGTATATGAGCCTACCACTACTTAATTGGTTACCTGATTAAGTTGTTTAAACCTCATTGGATAAAACAGCTTGAGGTGATATGGTAATTATGAAAAACCTCTTTGGTTTTGCTGAAATACCTGAGTACAAATTGCTGATGGTTTAGAAGATGGTACCTCTAAAAAGGAGTTTTTAAAAGTATAAAATGGTTAAATAAACCTATGATATTGGTTGCTTAGCTGGAACCTTATGTTTATATATATATTTTTGAAAAAATTCTCCTATTTTGGGAGCTGCTCTTTGGAGAGGAACCTCTTCTATCTCTTACAACAATCTCCTCTTTTAGTACAAGTTAGGGAGACATGGATGACAACTAGAGTAACCCCATTTACCTGTAATGCTCTTTGAAAACTAATCTATTGATTGTTTGCTTACTCTGGATGCAAGTAAGGGTGCTCTCTCTCTGGCTTTGCTGAAGGATGGTTGTGTTGTTCTACTTTTTCTCTTTATACTAGCAGGACCCTGGAGACTATCATCTGGCTTGTACACTTAAAAGATGCATCTCTTTGTTGTTAATGACTAAAAAGATATGTATATTGGAAATTGATAGTTGTGGTCTATGGTTCTAGAATTTCAGTTGAAGTCTCATGTGCCATTTTAGCCTATGTATGTAAATCTATCTCTCATATGTACATGGGTGAATAAAGGCACATTGTGCACTTGAACACCAGAACCTGGACTACAATACTTTGTCCAATTGATATATGGCTTGACTGGATATCCTTGGATGGAGGGATGCCACACAGCCGTTATGACTTTGTCTTGGTTGGTTTTAAGTTGGTCTCCCTACCAGTTTTAGTTACCTTATCTCTATTTTTTTTTCAGATGGCCATTGTGCCTGCTAATCTCTTCCCCTCTACTCAACCTCTCTCCCTAGCCTCTCTCTTAGCGATGAAAATGATCAGTAACCCATAAGTGAATACTCTGTTGAATGAAAGCTCAAAATATGTGGAGACTTCCATGCATGACTCTAACATGCATTTGCTCTCCTTCAACGATTGGGTGCTTCTACCAATTTAGATGCCAATGAGAAAGATGGAATCAAATACCTACAGGGAAGAATTGCAAACTTGGTTGCGCGACAGAACAAGGTCACAACAAAGATCTGATGAAATTTTCCTCTCAAGGCAGTGAGCTATCCAACCATCTCAAGAAACTATTGGGCTGTCAAATACTTTAGTAGCATCTCAAGCCCCCGTTGCAGATAAAACCCTCAAAGGTTTATTCTTTTGCAAACTAGGAGCTTTGGAAGCTGTAAAAGGATTTCAAGCAAGACTCTATGCAACTAGTCAAATCTCCCTGATGGAGCTAGTTCCAAAGGTCTCCAAGAGCTTTCCCTTCTTACCATCCAAACAAATTGAGATAGAAGGAAGGGAAAAGCAGCACATGATTTGTGAACTTCAAAACAAGGCCTTTGTGGCTCCAATCTCCATTTAGACATGGATCTTCCTAGCAGGACTCCCCGCCTCCACGAATGAAGATTGCAAACTGAACATCCTCAAAGGAATCCAATTCCTGGGCAAAGGAGAATTGATCAAGGCCCCTTTCATTATGAGTTTTTTAGACTCCGAGAGGTGTAGGATTATGGCAGGGCTCTATGCCCGTACAAAAGGAACAATGGCCTTTGATCACCAAAACAGTGAATTCTACTCAGGATGTAATGGAATGGCCTATGAACTTTGAGAATAGCGAAATTAGGAGAATTAAAGAGAGCATTTTTGTGAGACTACTTTGAGAACATAGAGAGTGAACTTAATTAGCGGTAGCAACATAACCATAATACTTATTTAAATTGGCATGAACAATACTTTTGCAAGAGAGAGTGTTTAGAGAACTTAACAATAGTGGAGGACCGGATTTATGTGGAGGCGGTCCCCCCTCCAATAGGCTTTTGTATTATAGATTCTCCCATCAAGAGACACTTGGTACAATAGAATCTTTGTGTTCCTTGTGACCTAGGTGATGCAATCAAGATGGAAAGCTTCACGTATCACGAGCATAACATAGACTTTGTAAAAAGCATTAACCATCCCCAGCCTCAGTCCAAAGGCCTCAAACACCTTCAAAGGTGGAGAGAGATAGCGGGGAATGAGGGTAGGGAAGAGGAAGAAGAAACATTCATAAAAGAAATAAATAGTTCCTCACTTATCATCACTCTTCTTGCATAGCAAACATAATAGCATAGTAATGAAGATAGAGAAGATGGAAAGCTTATGAAGTATCATGGCTCTTGGTTGGATTGCATTCATAGCCAAGAGTGTTGGTGTAGGCTCTCAACTTCTCAACAAGCTTGTAGAAGGAGATGGAGTTCTTGCACTTTCACCAAGTGAGAACGTTTGAAAATGAGTGTGTGAGAGGGTGTATACCCCCAAGCACACCCCTTGCTTTCTTTTGTCGACCCCTCCTTGTAGCTCAAGCATGAAGCTCATTGGACCCTCGAAGCCTAGCCAATCACATGCACAATGCATTTCAAGAAACATGGGTAGTGTTTGGACAAGTGTCCTCCTTACCCCTTTGAGAGAGAGCTTGAAAATATCTAGATATTTGTTCAATCGAACTAGAAGCTCATTGGACCCCTCTTTAGCCCAGCCAATAGGATTCCAACACACCATGGGGCTAAGCATAGGGAGAGTCTGACATGTGTCCATGTGCCCCTTAAGAAACGGGGTTCCCTTTGGGTGAGTGGGAGGTTAAGTCAAAGATTCCCCTGACTTTGGGGTTTTCCCCCTCCTTTGTAGGGCCTCTTTTTGACTCAAGCCCCTCAAGCACCTTACCTCCATGCATGGGAAACTTCTCAAGAACCTTACTCATCAAGCATGACAAGCAGCTCAAGCACCTTAGTTAGCAAGCACCTCAAGCACCTTACTCATCAAGCATGAAAAGCACCTCAAGCACCTTAGTCACCAAGCATGACAAGCACCTCAAGCTTGGGTCGGGTTCCCAACTTAAGCTCAACCCTAGATTTTCAAAGGTCAAAGGAATTTTAATACTAACCTTTGGATGTCTTTAATGAAGCCAACCCTAAGGTATTTAAGCTCCATTAGCTAGCCTTGCTCTTTGACAAACCATCTCTCATTTGGACCCCCTTAACATTAGCCCCGTGTTGAAATAGATCTATAAGCACATGTCTATATGCTAACCTTTGTTCCCGTTTATTCTCCCACATTAAATGATCAGTTTAATATGAGAAAATGATTTGGGTTGGTTAGATATTAGATTTTATGACACAAGAGCTATCTGGAACATCGACATACCTTACATCAAATGCGGATGCAAGATTCTGGATTTAAAAGACAATAGTGAAAGCAACATACTCTGGTTTGATCATGCAGTCTGGTTTATCCTAAACCACCTTTTTGATCTCTTTCCTACCTAAGCAAGAGAACACTACCTTCCCCTGATATGCTCCTGGCTTGGTGGACAAGCTCGGGAAGTTGTCCAAGCTCCGATTGCATACTTACAGTTTAGGACTTGTATGCACGATTCTCTGATTGAACTTAAGAATGATGAGCCTAGAGTCCTTCTCTCAAATATTAGATCTAGTAAAGAGATTAAACACATCTTGTTTCTTATCAAGCCTCCCCTAGAACTTGAAGATACTCCCTCTCTAAAAAGGCCACTTCTGACCAGCTCAGGATCTCAATCCATTACTTCCTTTTTGACCCCCTCATCCCTTCCTGATACCTCTGATGGGAAAGGGAAATCTAGAAGTTTTGTTAGAGGGAGAGGAAAAAACTTTTCGGTTTGCCAAATGTTTAACTACTAAATTCTTTGTGATTCCAGATGAGCTCTACACGTGCTGGAAAGCGCATTTTTCTCAAAGAGGAAACGAAGAAGACCTGGCTAGTCCACACCCTTTTTGTGAACAAAATTTTGGAGTTTTTTTCCCCCAAATCTATTTTCAAACATGTATTTAAAACAATTTTGGAAGATGATTGTTTATCATAGGACATCACTATAGGATGGAGGTTTGATCCACCTTTGAAGGATTTTGTCTACTCTACTGAGTTCCTCACTTCTGAATCCAACCCTAAGTGTAAGTTCTCTGAATTCACACATTATTGTAAAGATTTTGAACAACTTGGTTTACATGTGTGTTTTGCTCAACTATGGGTTGAATCATATCCCCTTACAACCAGTGAATCAACACTTGGCTTTTGTCGCACTTCTCAAATGCTAGACTGACATAGCCAATGTCCTAACTTTGGACAGTCTAACTTTTTTTGAATTATCTGATGGTCTAGCTTCACACTTTCAGACTTGCATTGGAACATTGCCACCGGTTTGCTTGAGCAATGAGACCTCATGGGTCTCACCTTCTATTTCAAAAAAGCTTTTTTAACCTTAAATAGGATTGGTTCATTGTTGGGTTGGACAAAGCACCACGTATCCCTACTATCATCTGCAAAAATCTTACAAAGGATGCAGCTCTGGGATGACTAGGAGGACCAAAATTTGTCATAGCTAACATGACTGCTGAGGATGTAAAGGACCTTCTCTCAGCGGTAGTACAACACTTTGGACTTGAAGCAAGTCGTAAAAAAATCCCCATTCTCTTTCCAACTTATGAAAGTCACAAACACAAGTCTAGATGGATTTTTGATGCATCTAACTACATCATGCTACAAGCAACGACTATCATCACTTCTTGCCTGAATCTTTTTTTGGAAGATCTTTGCACCATTTGTGAGGAAAAATTCCTAATAGTCATAACTTTTACTAACCAAGAGGTTGATACCTTTTGGTTAGTGAAAAATACGATTGAGGTATTTCTAAACTTGCCTCAACACATATTCTCCATTTGCTCCTTAATTTTATGGACTTTTTAAAATCATTAAAAGATTAGTGCTAATACTTATATGATAGAATTACCTCTTCATTGGTGTATACATGATTCTTTTACATGCCTACTACAACCATTTAGAGGAGAGTTTTCTATTGCACTTGCGATTGAAAATCCTCCTCTCTAGAAGATGATGTAGAAATTTTGACCCTTGAAAGAATTTTGGATCATGACGTGACTACTACCCCTGTTAGACAACAATATCATATCTATATTTGGTAAAGTTCCATTTAATTGATAGAATTTCAATGGATTCAAGCATCGCGTCTTGCTTCTCAACGTCTATCACTCATAGCTACCTATCTCAATAACACAAACAAGATAGCACACATACCACTGAGTGAAACAATGATGATTATTTTGATGTAGAGCACTGATTTAGACAATAGAATTGTGTCAAACAATGATTGAGACAACACTCATTCATGTGGACATTGCCAATTTAGGCAACATAATTGTGTCAAACAATGATTGAGACAACACTCATTCTTGTGGACATTGCCAATTTAGGCAACATAATTGTGTCAAACAATGATTGAGACAACACTCATTCTCGTGGACATTGCTACTTTAGGTTGGACATCATTACATACAAATTTCCAATTGAGGTGGTATGGTGCATATCACCGACTGAGGCAACATTGTTAGCTTGTACAGAGTGCAGATTGAGGCACTACATCTAAGGACATTAAACTTGTGGGTATGTTATTTAAGTATAAGTTAAATAATGATTTTAATTTCTAGTCCACCTCGGATATTCGGTTGGTGAGAAATATGTTCTAATGGTGATTGACATATGTTGGTAGATGAGTAGATACGGATTGTGCGTTCACTTTGGGCAGCTTCTATTTCTACAATAAAGAGCAAAGTATATTTAGTTGTTAGTTTGGAGGGAAACCCTCTTAAACCATGCAAAATCTATTTAAATGAAGTAATTTACTTTCTACCCAAAATGGAATGTACCTCTCTTTTTGAGCTTGCTTTTCAAGTTGACTGATAAAATCAAATACATGCACAAGGGAGGAGCTCACTCATGCATGTGGGCAGATTAAAACCAAATCTGTATGCATCGCTTCTACATCTCCATCTCTATTTCTAGGTGCATTCTCTACTACATGTAGTTGTTATGTGTTTGTATATCAATATCGTAGGTAGAATATATTGGTGAATGTGGAGATATTCACAATAGAACCCTACTCTATAAACCTACTTGACCACACTTTGTCAATGTATATGTGCATTCAATCTGAGCGTTAGCACTCACTGACTTTACTCACAAGAAAGGGAGATAGCGAGAGAAAGAAGGAGATGGAGAGGGAACGAGATGGAGAGGGTGAGAGAGTGTACCTTCAAAGGCTCAATGATCGCCGCTCTCCCCTAATCTCTCTTAAGTGCTATTGCTTGGCATTTCTTAAAGGGAAATTTACCAAAATACCCCTCTAAATTGTGGAAATTCTTAAAATACCCTTCAAATTAAAAAAAAATTTGTCACAGATTACCTTGCAAAAAAGGCGATTATGTCTAAAAATAAGGAAGCGATTCATCTCCAAAGCCTACATAACCAACTCAAATTCTAGTTTTAGCATCTTGTATTGATAGACAATCATTCTTCTTATGAAAAGCTACAATTTTTTTTATCTTTAGAGAAATTTAATCTCACAACTAGGGGTATTTTAGGAATTTAGGAAAATTTGAAGGGCATTTTGGGAATTCATGACAACATATTGCGGCTATTTTGGGATTTTCCATAAATAAGAGGGGTATTTTGGTTCCTTTCTAAAAAAAGTTTCTCTAGACCTGTCTCTGCCAACGAGCGCTAGAGCTTGCCTTTTTAGAAGCAATCACTATCTCTCCCTCCCTCCATATCACTCTCTCTCTCTCGCTTTTGTGGCAAGCGAGCGTTTGCACTTAGATTGAGAGAGACGGAGATGGAGGGAGGGTGAGAGAGTGAAAGCTAATAATAAGCTTGAAAAATACGCCAATTTATGCCGCCAGACAATACGTGCTCATCTCCTAAATGAACTCGAGATGCGCCTTGCAGAAAGGCATCACCAAGTATATCAAGCACAGAGTAAAGCACCATGTATATGCCCGTCTATAACATTCACTACATGAACGGAGTAAATTTGCGGTCATGGGAACAGATAGAAGCCATATGTACTACCAACTTCTTATCAAAGAAGACTACATGGGAAAATCACGGCCATAGATTGCAAAATTCTCAATTTCAAAAAGATAGAAGCCTTGTTTACAACCCAGATATCAAAAGCCCAAATTCGACATGTTCGTCGGTGGCATCCTACAACTCGTCTCAATGCTGCCTACAAATTGTGGAACCCTCATCAACTCTATGTGTGTTTCATTCATCTATTCATGCCACTCTTTGCTTGGTCCCTCTTCTGCAAAATTCGTCGCAAGCCTTCCGATTGTGTGTACCCTTCCCCCCCCTAAGTTGCTGGACTATCTCCCGTTTATTTTACAATGTGGCTTTATTTTTAGCTGCATCACCTTTTATTTCTTTAAATAAAAAAATAGCCCCGTCGTTTATATTTTTAGGGAAAATTACCAAAATACCCCTCTAATTTGTGGAAATTTCCCAAAACCCTTGTATCTATTTTGGTTAGATTGGTCAATTTTTTTTAATATTTAGCCCTTTTTGACAATTCAACTCCGTTTTTGAGCGCTTAGCATGTAATTTGTCACAAATTACCTCTAAAAAAAGGCAATTAGGTCTAAAAATAAGAAAGCAATTCATCTTCAAATCATACATAATCAAATTCTAGTTTTAGCATCTTGTATTGATAGAGGATGCAATTTTTGGGCGAGCATTTTCTGGCGAGCGTTTTTAAGAATCGGGCGAGCGGATTCCCAAAAGATTCTTTATCTACCTCTCGCTCTCTTCTCTCTCTCTCGGCTATTCCAGAGTCTAGAACCATTGCTACGTGCCTCTCACTCCCTTTTCAACTAAAATGTAACATTCAAGATTGCACGTTCAGGGCCAACTTGCATTCAAACAAAAGCATGATTTACCACCATGGATGCATTCAATACAGTATTGATAAGACAAAGAGAAGTGCCTTACACACAATTATGGTATATTTGATATAGCAAACCCCAAATCTATTTTTTCCATTGCATCAAAAGTAAATACATATGGGGGGAGGAGGGGGGAATACATCATGGGTGAGGTGATGAAAGAAGGGCGGTGGAGGGCCATATGCTCCTGGAGGAAACAAAGGTCGTGCCAACGCGGACAGTGCACCAAATGATGGGGGAACTCCTCCAAATGGCAAAGGGTACAAACCATATATGGGGAGGCCTGCAGGTAGTGTGCAGGGCAATGGATCCACTCTAAAGGGGGGCTCAAATGTGGAGGCACTGAATGCACTGGGGGATGGTCCAGTTAAGACTCGGGCCATGAAAAGTTGTATGTGGAGCTTCTATTGCCCCCCTGACTGTTGACTGGTGTCCGCAAAGGTGGCTCCTTTGGATGAATCTGCTATGTCACTTGCTCTAGATGCTCAGTTACATGAGCTCTATATACCCTACGAAACATCAATGTCAAGCCTAAATCGGAAGGTAGGCATTGAGCCGGCCCTAGACAAGCACTGAAAACTGACCAATCCTTCTCACAACTGATGCAATGTCTGCATAGCAGTAAACATTGTGCTTCCTATGTCCCCACTCCTGCAAAATAGGCGAACACAACATCTCCCATGTTTATGAAGGTACCTAGTAGCCACCTACAAAGCAACAAAACTCCTTAGATTTTTTATACCTCCAATTTTTTAGGAACATGAAGTCAAAACATCCGATAAGTTTCTAGCACCTGGCAAACGCTGGACTCCTCTCAATACCTCTACGATAAGGCCTACTCATATGATCAAGCATCCACTGTGTGGGATCCGTACCTGGTAGCTTCTCCCACAACATGTCGTCATCTGCAGAGAAGCCACGTACATTTTGCTACAATCTCTCCATCCACTCGATCATACCTCGGAAGCCGACACCCGCCCTCTCTAGGGGATGAAAAAATGACTAGCAACAAAGTACCAACCTATGGATAACATTAACAATAAGATATTTTGAAATAAGAACACCACAGATACTCATCAACATTAAAACAAAAAAAAACAACATACCCCCTCTACATAGTCCTAAAGAGTCGTGCAGGCTGGGGTATGTACAATATCCTCAACAACTGGAAATGGAGTTCCCTCTGCCCTCGAAGTGATAATGGACAGATGTCTCCACGACATGTCGCCACAACCATGCCATCAACCCAAAGAAACTCGATTGCGAGAAGGAATGGAGCATCCGCAAGCTCGTTATCCCACTTGTTCCATAAAGAAACTCCACCCGTGCTAGCTGCATGTGGCCTAGTGTGTATGGGATAGGCCTTGTACATCAAACGTACTCCACCCAATCTCAAATTGGGGTTCATTGGCCCTGTTTTTGCTAAAGAGTCCAAGAATGTACGTAGTGACTACATAGACCTGCACAAAATATTTAATAGCACTAAAATTATGGACATTACTAGGAAGGAAAAATAGTGTGGCTTACCTGTCATTGCACAAAACATCAGTAATAGCTTCTGCCAAGCACTTGACACTAGCATGCATTGCAAGGTGGCGTGGCTCTACAAGCATATATATATGCTCAACATAAGATTAAATATATCTTGTTGAATGCTCTCAGGATTAACCATTTTCACATACCTGGAGGGTTTTCTCTGACCACTCTGGCTATGTCCGAGTCCTTTGCAACCCTACCTTGTGATGGTGAAGATGGAGGTGACTCTTGTGTGCCACCTACTAGTCTCGGAGTGAAGGAAAGTTTTGGTACACTGTGGCTCATAGCACCAAGGCTCTGAGCACTATCGCTGACCTGTACAGAATGCTCCTCAACTACATGCTCACTCTCACTATCATTATCACTGGAGGCCATTTCTCTCTTCCTTCTCTTCCCACGTTACCGATTAGCCAAGGGGGCTTGCGAGACCAATGTGGAGCCAATCTTTGGGTCTTCTTTGAGGCCGGTTTCTTTGTTTTGTTCGGAGAGAGTGCATCCTCTATCATGAAGCATTATGCTCCGCTATTAATTAAAAAATGAAGATTACTGTGCCCATGTCGTATTGCATGGCAAAGGCAAAATCTACATAGTACGATACCTATGTAAAGCACTTCCTCTTTGGGTTAGTACTCTTTATCTGGGTAATCCAACCACCAAGGACACTTTCCCCATGCTCCCTTTGACCGCAAGTCATCTATCCACGAGTTTGGATATAAGCCCATCTCCTCTCTCTCTCCGACATGCACCATGCATCACTGAGGTGCTCGGGAATGGGGAAGACTAGAGCATCTCTGCACCATCTATAAGACAACAAATAATGTTTTGTGTCACCATGACAAGATTGGTGTAACCTACAAAACATACGTAATGTGTCTAGCAAAGATATCCAACCTGTAGAACATGCGTCGTGCCATGCAAGCGAAGTGGGGTTGCTCTTCGGGATCTTGTGTGGACTTGATCCGTGCACTCCACTTCTTGAAGGATTTGCCAAAGTAGTTTCGTCTGTATTTCTGCAATGTGTGTACAAGTGTGACCCTGCCTCTCTTCAACCTTCTTGTGTAGGTCTGCAACATGTTGATTCTCGCCCTCCATTTTCTCGGCCATCTCAAGCACTCTTTTGCAGCAAATAAAAGGACACAAGTTAGATCATCAACATATTGATTCGAGGACATAATCACTTGATCCACATTTCCAATTGCCACCAATACACGTGGTAGCGAAGCCATTGGATCCATGCCTTCTCCGTCAACCCTATGCCATTCTCTTTCAAGGTTGCATCACCACCTTGGAGCAAGTCGATCAATTTTTGACAGTTCCCGTTAGACATCAAGGTACATGGACATCCTTGATCCATTCTATTTAAAGCAAGTTTACTATGTAGGTAAGGATATACTACAAGATTAAAGTGGATATTATTGATGTCGTTCCGCACTTGAGAGGTGGTATGCCTACTTTATTCTATTTTGACCACCAGAAGTAGAGGTTCAAGGGCTACCAAATGCTAAAACTAGTGAAGTTATATGTTATACAGATAGTGTGTGTGTGTGTGTGTGCACATGCCGTGTGTGACACACGCGCGGATGTGTGTGTGTGGGTGGCAAGCATACACACACACATACGCTCGCGTGGGTGTGTGTCTATGGCAAGCGCACCCGCACACACACCCGCGAAGGTATGTGTGTGTGTGTGTGTGTGTGTGTGTGGGGGGGGGGGGGGGGGGGGGGGGGGACATGCGTGGGCCACACAGTGGCGTCTCATGGCCCCTTGCTCCCATCTACCAAGGATCGTTGGGTGGCGCGTGGCCCAAGGGTCACGCGTCGCCCAACGGCCCAGTGATAGAAACGTGTATCGTCGATAACCAACGTTACACATGGCATGCCACGTGGCCATGAGGCAGCCTCCGTGGTCTCCCCGTGGCCACGTGGTCTGCCACTGGGCCATTGGGCGACGCGTGACCCTTGGCCCTTGGCGCCAAGCGGCCACGCGAGGCCATACACCACTGCGTGGTAGCGTGTGGCCCACGCATGCCCCCCCCCCCCCCCCCCTCCTCCCCCCCCAACACACACGCATGGGTGTGTCTGTTTGTGTGTGCATGTGCTTGCCATAGGGCCACACACTGCCACGCAATGGGTGTGGCCCCGGGTGGCCCCTTGGTGCTTGGGGACATGGTCCCCATGCGTCAAGGGTCGTTGGGTGGCGCGTGGCCCAAGGGCTACGCGTCGCCCTACGACCCAGTGGCAGACCACATGGCCACAAGACAGCCATGCAGGCTACCTCGTGGCCATCTGGACAACCACTTTCCCCTTGGCGCATAAGGAAGGGGCCATGCGGGGCCACACGCCACCGCGTGGCAACATGTGGCCCACGTATGCCGCCCCCCCCCCCCCCCCCCCCCCCCCCCCCCCCCCCCCCCCCCCCCCCCCCCCCCCCCCCCCCCCCCCCCAACACACACACACACACACCAATGCGTGCAGGCCACACATGCGTATGTGTGTGCGTACACGCTTGCCACACACACACAGTTCCCTTCTTCAAACACACACATACATATTTGCGCGCACAAAAAAAAAAAAATTTATTAAAAGAGTTTTATATATTTTTAATGAATATTTTTTAAAATATTGTTATTAATATTTTGTTTTAAAATAAATTTGTTAAAATATTAAGATTTTATTAAATTTAAATTTATAACGATCCTATTATTAGCAGTGAGTATATAAACAATTTGTTAGTTGTTATGAGATTTTATGCTTGACTACTTGTTTACCTTATTATTATGGCATGTTCTTTATTGTTTCTTGATAAAGAACTTTCTTATCCTTTTTACAAAGGTAAATTTATAATATCTGAATCATTTCTTTTAGAAATAATTTATCCAATGCAATTTACAACTTTAAATGCAGTGATCAAAGTTGGTGATATTGAGATGACTGTCTCTTGAAAGGACGCTCAACAATTTGGATGAAATCATCTATGTAATGAATAAATAGCTTTTACGTAAATACAAAGTCAACGTGTCCCATCAAGCATACTATGTAGGCTCACCTAGCACGACTCCCATTGCCATTGTGGATAGTCTGCCAGAGGTGCACTTCGCTTAAAAGGAGATAGTAGATCTTTGCACCGCACCTCAAGTTTTGCTTCCAAATAGCTTCAAAAGGACTCCAAGACAAAAACTTCTACAGGTCGAAAAGACGGGTACATTGACAAAGCTTTTAATGCAAATACAACAAGTGGAACAAGTTACAGAGATTCCAAGGGCTTACAATGGTGATCTTGTTTTAGAATTTCCACCTACCATGGGGAGGTTGCACCATATGGATGCAATGGAGGATAAGTATGATCCTCATTTGTGGTTGAAGCCACAAACGTCCAATATAGTTTTCTTGAGTGTAGTGCATCTTAGTCATTGCTTAAGATCTCTGAAGTGCATGAATGAACAATGTGCCCGCTTGGTTAAGTATCATATTCCTAATACAAGTCATTTCAACGGGTACATACAAAAGGCACATGCACCCGGACATATTGTAAGATTGGAGATAAGATCCTTACCTGTCACTTTTGTAAGGCAATTGCTTTCTGTACTACAACATGTGATTGTGTAGTATACTATGTCATGCCATCAGATGAGACGGCCACTAGAGTCATGATTCATCGTGGCACATATAGACATGATGTGTGCAACGGCACATCCAAAACACGAACGGACAACACCAAGGTGATGGTGCAAAGGATTTTGATCGTTGATCCACATGCAGGAGCCAGGAAGGTTCAAATGTGTTTGACAAAAGAAATTATAAGTACAACACTTCTTCGCAGCAACATCAATGAGGGAATTTTAGGTGAGCAACAGCTACTTGCAATCACTGAGGAGTTGGGACCATTGGTGCAAGATAATTGGTATGTGCATTTCTCAGATTCTTATTTCAATGCAAAACTCTATGCTGAATTATTTTTGCTCTGAACACCATGAACGTTGCTAGGTTTTGAAGGTCGGTATCTAGTTTACAGAGAGATGGTGACAAAGAATCTCTTGGCATTGATGTGATTCTAAAGCTGAAGCGGGACTGCACATATGACTTTTCCATGGAAGCAGGTTTCCTGGTCAAGTACGGTGGGAGAGAAATGTTATGTCTTCAAAATGTCCACAATTGGTCTAGCATCCGGTGTGGACCTGGTGAGCCGAATGAGACAAGACGGTGATGGCGATCTTCGACGTGAGTGGATCCAGTTTGATCACACTAGACGCTTGAATGATTGGGTGACTATGGCATGTCATGTCTATGATCCAAGGTACATGGTGCACCTTGACAGCAATGTGGGTTGCCTTTGAATCCCTCTCTAACAATTTATTTACAGCCTGTAGGACCTTTTGACTATTGCAACTTGTGAAATGAAAGAGGAAGACATGGAAATGAAATGTCTTTTTTGGGAGTGCCTCAATGATGTAATGCTATTATGTGGGTGTGAAAGAGCTAATCTTTTTGGCTTCATGGAGGACGAAGCTCAAGCAAATTGGAGTGCAATTCGAATTGTTTTCAATGGTGCCAACAAGACTAATACAATGAGCGATCGAGAGCATTCTTGTATTTTCCATTGGAAGCAAAGCTTGAATCAACACATAACGAAGTATGTGGGACAAGCTTCTTAACACATACACAAAGAAATATGTGAGAAGTGGAGGCAGGCACCAACAAAAGAGGCTGCAGCAGCATCAGAGGCTCATCTGATACACCAATGGTTGCGTAATAGTCATTGCATAGATCGTAACATTCCATTTATGTATTGATGGCTTAGTTGGTGGGAAAATCGTATTGCACACTGGGGTGGAATTATGACGTGCGTAGAAAGAAGCTCTGATGGACCAAACACTCCACGCACAAACCTCGCCGAGAGTAAGCATGGCAGCTGGGTAACAAGGAGGGTTTTTGTAAACTCATTTCATTAGATGATGCATGTACAACCGACCTAGCAAATTTCATCTTACAGAGCACAAAGGCCATTTCATACAGCCATGGAAAACACATTGGGAAGGGTCCATCGATATAGAAGCTTGCGGAACAGCATCATGAAAAAAGTCCCAGTCAAGTAATAAGTAGTGAACGAGGCTACTGAGGGCACTCCAATGTATAAATAACCGACTCCATTGACAAGAGATAAGGAGAAATCAAGGCAAAAATGCAAGCCAAATGAGGTAATCAATGTGGAAGATGATGCATTGCATAGGCCTGAGTACAACTCGGTCACCAAAGATCGCAAGAAGTGTACAAGACCCCGTAAGATCAACTTTGTACAAGAAGGGATGTCACAAACCCCAAAACAAAGTATAGGTTCGGGTGGGCAGTATGTAGTGGAACGCAAGGTCAATGAGGCAATGTGGGCCATACGACGAACTCCACAAGGTAGTAGAGTTACATGTAGCGGCACTCCACGAGGAGGACGAAGGCGTGGAAGCAGTATTGCAGGTTCAAGCCTTGGTATACCAGCCCCATCTTTTGAAGGATATCAAAAGCATCTGAATGGTGTAGTGCGTCAGTGGTTTTGGTTTTGTCCAGATCATGTCTTGCATTGCCACATAGTCGACCATAACATTTAGTCGCAGCCTCAGCATCCACCACACTCAAGGATATCAATGAGCAACTTATTTCTGCAGGTGAAGTCATTTCAGACAGTTCCCTTGTGCAGACTATTCTTGATGCCTTGCCAGACTCTTACCAAACTTTTGCTAGTACTTGGAGACTTATGAGCCAAAGAAATCCTGAAATTGTCAAGTTTGATGCATTGTGCACATTGTTGTTGCAAGAGTCACTTTCCAGAAAAAACAGGATTAGATAGCGTGCATTTGAACAAGCTTTTGCTGCTCAAAGAAAGGGTGGTAACAACAATGCAGCCACTTCTTATGGTTCTTCTGCGAGTGGAAAATCACATGTTCCTAATGCTTCTGTTGACAGCAATTCGTCTGGAAATTCTGGTGATAAGGGCAAAAAGAAGATGCACTGCCATTATTGTAAAGCTAATGATCACTTGATCAAGCAGTGTCCTAAGTTGAACGCGAGGGAGGCTAAGAAGAAAGAGGGTGGTTCCACTGCAAATGTTGGTTCCACTACAAATGTAGCTATTGTTGAGTCTTCTGTGAAAGGAGATTGTGATGCTGATGTTGATGTAGAATGGGCTTTTAGTGCAGAATGTACCTATAATCCTGTTGTCCATGATGCATGCATGTCAGTTGTTGCAGATTCACATGTGTGGTATTTTGACAGTGGTGCTACAAAGCACATTACCTCACATCATGATTTGTTCACCTCTCTGGAGTCTGTCTGTCACGAGAATTCAGTTACTTGTGCCAACAATGCTTCTTATCCGGTTCAGGATTTGGAAAGATTGTGCTTACTGTTGCAAATGGCAGTTCTTGTTGATGCATTTTATGTACATGGATCAAGAAGAATCTTTTGTTTGTATTTGCACTTGCTAGACTTGGTCTTGTATTAAAATTTGTGGATGATAGATGTACAGTACATGATCTCGGTTTTGATGATGAAATTATTTCATCTTGCATTTTATGTCGTGGGCTGTATAAGCTTACTTTGTATGACAAGTGTGGGCAAAATTTTGCAAATGCACTTCTAGATTCTAAGGCTATTTCAAATGCAAAGAATTTTGCCAGTTTGTTGCATTTGCAAAAATCTGATACGGTTGCTTCTTTGCCGCCTCTTGAAGCACCTATCAAACATGTTTGTGAAAGCTATATTTTGGGTTAGATGCAACGTTTGAAGTTTCCAAAGGATGGTTCAGTTAGGGCCACATGCAGGTTGCAGCTTGTGCATAGTGATGTATGTGGGCCCATGCAAACTACGTCCTTGGGCAATTACCTTTACTTCATGACTTTCATTGATGAGCTTCAAACAATTTTTGGCTATGGCTGAAAATGTACTATGGGCACCCTGCGTTACGATCAAGGGGGGGAGTATATGTCTCATGAATTTAATGCATTTTTGGCTAGTCGTGGGATAAAACACCAATGTACATTGCCTTACACGCCTCAACAAAATGGTGTTGCTGAGAGGAGAAACAAGTCACTTATGGAAATGGCACGATGTATTTTGACCGATCAAAACTCACACTTTGCCGCATTCTTTTTGGCTTGAGGCCATCCTGTGTGCCACTTACGTACTAAACAAGTGTCCTACAAAAGCTTTGCAGTCTATTACTCCAAATGAAGCATGGCATGATAGAAAGCCTTCTATTGAGCACATACGTGTTTTTGGCTATTTGGCATATGCTTTGGTGCCACAAACACAACACTGGAAATTGGATGATAAGGCTGTCAAATGTATTTTTAAAGGTTACAGGTTGTATCATCCGCAAACAAAGTGTATCTTGGTCTCACGGGATGTTGTGTTTGTGGAAGATTCTGTTCAGCCCTTGCTGTCATGTACTAAAGACAATAATGTCAGCTCATAGGACATGTATGACACTTTTTTGCCTCTTTTCAATGGTGGAAGTTCGAATGTAAATTCCAATGAGGCAAATGTATAGCCTATGGGGGATTTGAAAATGTTACAGATCATCCTATTATTAATGTAGATGTACATGATGTACTCAGGGTTGAAAATGAGCAGGCTAGAGGTATGCCTAAATGGTCGGTGCATACTTTGCGTGATAGTAAATTGAATGCACCTTTGTCTAGTCGTACTTGTTCAGGTTCAGGCCATGCATCTTATGCATTAGATTGTTATGTTTTGGTTGTGTCTAGCTTACATGATGTTGAGGAGCCTCTGTCTTTTGATGAAGCATAGAATTCAAAAAATTGGATGGCTATAATGCAATCAAAATATGATGCAGTTATAGAAAATGACACATGGACTTTATGTGATTTGCCTCCTTGCAAAAAGGCCATTGGACAACAAAAAGGCATAGATTATGAAGAGACTTTTTCTCCCACTTGTCGTATGACTACTCTGCATTTTCTATGTGCATTGGCATCTCATTTTGGTTGGGATGTACATCAGTCAGACATTGTAAGTGCTTTCTTGAATGGTGACAAATTTGAGGAAGTTTATGTAATGCAACCTCGCGGTTTTGTCAAGAAAGAACAAGAGGATAAGGTGTGCAAATGTAACAAAGCTTTGTATGGGTTGAAGCAATCTCCTCGTGCTTGGTATGAGAAGGCTGACACTAATTTGGTCAAACAAGGCTTTTGTAACAATCCAACAAAAAGCACATTGTATGTAAAGCGTGAGGGTGATGTACTTCTCATTGTGGTTCTTTATGTAGATGATTTGCTAATCACTAGACCAAATGAGAGACATATTGCTGAATTTAAGGCTGATTTGAATGCTACTTTCAAGATAAAAGATTAGGGGTTGTTGCATCATTACTTGAATATACAATTTAAGCAGTGTGATGGTGGTATTGCCTTGTGTCAGAAAAGTTACATAGAGACATTGCTTTGTAAGTTTGGACTTGAGGATTGCAAACCTATTGCCACTCCCATGGAAACAGGTTTGAAATTGAGCCTTCATGATGTTGGTGATCCTGCTGATGTCACTCTTTACCAAACTGCTGTTGGTTGCCTCATTTATGTATGTAACACAAGGCCGGATATTTTGTTTGCAGTCTCACAGGTCAGTAGATTCATGCATAGCCCACGGTCTAAGCATTGGAAGGCTGTCAATAGCTACTTAAGTGGCACTTTACATCCTGGCTTGTTTTATCCAAAGGGGGATCATTACCGCCAGACTTACATGCTTTTTCGGACTCGAATTGGGCTAGTTGTTTTGACACGCGAGTGTCCACAAGTGGTTTTTATTTCATTCTTTGCAGTTCATGTATATCATGGTTGAGAAAGAAGCAACCTATTGTGGTCAGTTCTAGTTGTGAGGCTAAGTACAGGGCAGTCTTCACAGCTACGGTTGAGCGTGTATGGCTCAGACGCCTTATGGTTGGCTGACTTGGGTGTTGGACAAGACACTGCCAACACTATCTACACTGACAATTAGAGCGCATTGGCAGTTGCGAGGAACCCAATTTTTCATGCTCGCACAAAGCACATTGAGGTGCATTACCACTACGTCAGGGAGAGGCTCTCTGCAGGAGAGATCAGCTTGTCTTATGTGCCCACACAGGACAACCTTGCAAATCTTTCACAAAGGCCTTGTCTCATGAGAAGTTCAAAGCTTTGCGCAAAGCTTTGGGCTTACTCCCCTTTGTGGACTAATCATGTCCTCAGGGCATGTCACTTCCCTTTATGTGCCAGCTCTTGTTCAACGCATCACTCCAAGGGGCATTTGTTACCATATACATGTGGTAGTGATGTGTGTGAACACACTTAGGACCGTCGAGGCATTTTTTCCCTCACTAGGGCTATCTATCTTTCCATTGTACGCTAAGTAATATACTCTCTGTTGTGTGCCTTGAGCTTCCTTCGTCTAATCCAAGTTGTGTGTGTTTTCCCGCAACCCTAATTCTAACATTCTTCATAGGAGGTTTGACACAACAAATGGGAGTGATATGTCCACAACGCTTATAGTTAAAACAAATAGTATGAGTGTCATGTAGATGTGATCGTGCATTGTTGTGTCTAGATTATAGATTTGAAATTACATTGAAAAAAGTAGATATTAGTTGCAGGAGAGACATTATTATAAAGATAAGTGAGTACAACTAGTGGGTTGGATTGCAGGTTTCCATACTAGTTAATAAAAAAATTTGAATCGTTGGGGGTTGTAGTTTGAACATGCGGATCAGGTAGAATAAATTGGAGTTATGGAGGTTTGCATTTTTAAAAAAATTGAAGGAATCTTACTTTTGGCAAGCACCATGAGCCAAAGAAATTGCCTCTTATAAAGATGAAGGTTTTAGCAAATTCACTTAGTGTGGATACCTTTTTAAAGTCCATCTTTGTATCTTTGTTGAAGGGTGTCTTTTCATCAAGGATTTGTATACCTAACAGAGTTTGTCAAACCTCCTCGTGTATTGGGAAACAATGTCTTGTTGAATCCAAAGCAAAAGTACTCCAATCATGATGAGCCTCAAAATGAGAATGTGAAAGTAAAAATAAGTTTATGACTAGAGCGTAAAATTTGTTCCAAGTGTGTGGGGCTTTGATGCTTGCCACAAAGTATCTCCCCATAAATAAGCTTTTATAGTCATGTGATCAGTTGCACATTCAAAATTTTCACGCTCAAAAAATATTTTACTAGAGAAACAATCGTCAAATTGACTACGCCACGAAACAATGTTTTCACCCTTTTTCTTACCATCTTATTGTGATTTTGGGTAGGCTTTCTTACTCCTAGAGATATGATGACAAGACATTAGAGATATAACCCTCTATTGACTCCATTAAAGCTCTTTCTGTTTTATACATAGAGCATTCAAAGCTTGTTATATTAAAGTTGATTTAACGTCTATTGAACTCTTTTGAAACACCTCTAGTAGACAAGATTGGCAATTCCATGGTAGCTTATCACTGATGGCTACATCATAGCTACCAAAAAAAAACCTTATATATTTTGTTAGTGGGAACCACTCACTACGTCCTCCTCTTCTCATCTCAGGAGTTGGCAGCCTTGTTGCTTCATAAACTTGGCAAGACCTAGAGCCTTAACATGAATCTCAATTGGCAAAAGCTTGTAGCTTATTGCAGTAGTGACCCCAATTAAAATTCATACTCCTAGCGATTTAGAGTTATTTGTCCTTAAAATTCCTTCTAAGTGGTGATTCACATGGCTCATGTTCTCCTAAAGTGAAAACCTCTGAAGTAGCAATTCACACCAACTCAAAGTTATGGGCAAGCACATATACCATAAGTTGCAATCAATGATGCAATGCTTCTTGTTTTATGTTTGCAATCCCCCAAATAAAAGAATTAGCACTCAAATGTTTGAATACCTTTTACCCTGTGAATCTTCACTCAACTTCAAGGCTCATTGTATTAGCCAACAAAAGACTTCAACTATGTTACTGCAAAGTTCATCGAAGTTTTCTTCATGCATTGTGCACTTTGTTCTATATGTTGAATTTAGTGCTTGTGGAGTAGTACCAATCCACACTCAAAGCCTCATCACCATGAAAGACTCAACCAAGCGGGGGAAAGTTCATATGTACTCAACTGTTGCACCATGAACACTTGCCTCTAGCCATGCATGATTGTTTCATGTGATCCATGTACGGTGCTCCTTTGGTCCATGTTGAAAGTCATCACTAAATCGATCACAATTTTGGTCACCATTTATCCACCAAGTTTAACCTCTTTTTGGGTACTTTATCGATCATCTCATCTCAAAGGATTAAATTAAACAAGGGCTGAAGGGGAGTTTGTTAGGTCTAAAAGGAATGATTTTTCTAGATAAAACCATTGTAATCCTATTGGTCATCTGGATTGATCATACCCTCTGTCACATATATAAATAGCTCCACCTCCACTCTATTTTGTAGGCTTATGAGTCTAGAGTCTTGTATTTGTGCATCTATGCATAATGTACTAGCCTAGTGTTAGCATCCATGAGTTGTATCCACTAATATAGTTATTTTGCTTTCCATCGACATTTAATCTTTGGTGCTCTCTTAAGTTTAACAGAGTTGTTTTTTTGAAGCATCCAAAAACCCTTTTCCACCACCTTCAACACTAAAAATTGCAATTCAAAACTATGTATAAAAGGAAAGGCTTTGTATGAGGAGTGGAAGCTTTTAATCTCAACTTATGAGCACTTCTTTTGGCAATAGTCAACAAAGAAGGTGAATAATCAAGTGGCAAAGAACTTGGCTCTTTACCTTGATGTGGTGAGTTCAAGGCTCCCGTTGTTGCAAGGCTTTAGGGAAGACTCCTACATGCACGTTGCCAATGGTGCCTTTGCATGCCAAGGTCTATGGCTTTGTCACCACCTTGGTTGTAAGGCTTAGGTGATCTTGCAAGGTTGCCCCAATAGGATCTTGGGTTGGATGTGGGGGTTCTTAAAGGGAAGTTTCGGCCTTTGCACTTGAACTCTGATACCACTATTGCATGCAACGATATGTAGACACATACTAGCTATATGTAGATTAAAAAAAGACAATCAAGATAATGCACAAAGACTTAGTCCGATCTGTCCCCATGTACGAGTGAGCTCCTCTTTTGTGCATGTATTTGATTCATTAGGTTAACAATGATACGAAGACACAGAATATCTCTATGGAGAGAATGCACACAAAAACATAGATGGAGACGAAGAAGAGGATGTGCACAAATTTGGGATAATCACCCCCATGCGCGAGTGGCGGCATCTCAAGAGCTTCCTCATCCTCTTTGCGGAAAATGTGGTTGCTTGAGCATCTGTTGAATGAATGTCATTGAGTATTGGGCAATGGGTACTCTTCAACCATCCACAATTTCGTATTTCTTTGCAATGTGAATGGGAGAGGATGGAACTAATGTGAGGATCCTCTCTGCCTCTTGAGTAGCCTGAATCGAGGGTAGAAGTGCCAATAAGTAGATAGGTACCAATAGAGAGATGCATTCTACCCTAATAGAGAGACAATCTTCTACCCTCATTTCAACGAGTTATACGAGGCTGACGGATAGATTTCTCATAATAGAGTCCTACAATTGGAAGAGAAGGGAGTTCGAGCACCTGTGGTACCATTTGTTCGCTTTTGGCCCCTGATGTATCTTCATTTTGGAGCCCATTTTCCTTACACACAACAATGAAGATCTTGCCATAGTTTTGTGTGCTGAGGTCTAGGAGATCAACTACCAGTATTAGTAGAATTTTATGGACAAAGCAATTCATATGAGCACTTCATTGCTAGACTTCTTGTTGTCTCTAAAGTGACTCCTCTACCCTAAAGAAAGGCCTCTTAGGGAACTTCAACTTGAAATTAGTAGGGCAATCCAAAAAAAAAAGGTGAAAGTTCACTATGGCCTTCATAAAGGCTATTGAAAAGAATTTTGTAATAACTAGTGCAGCAGGCGGCCTTCGGCCGCCTCTCTCTCTCTCTCTCTTTTTCCAATGTCAACCGAGGAAAGGAGCTTTCGCCACGTGTCATTGGGGGGGGGGGGGATTCCCTCCCCCATTTGTAATAGATATAGAATATAGAGAGGTTGCTTTGTGAGAGAGAAAAAAATAAAGTGACACTACATTTTAAAGCACTCTTTTTCACAACAGAATATTAGATTTTCTGAAAATAAATGTATTAATGAATTGTTAAGATTACAAATAAAAAATCAAATAAATGAGTTTGCAAATAATCAAATAAATAAATCTTTAGAAGGCCAAAAAGGAGGCTTTGAGTTTCTTTGATCTCCTCCACGTTCCAACTCATAATATGCTGATTGTGAAGTGTCAAATGGATACTTCAAAATTCTAAAGATATTATTACATGTAGCCATGAGCTTGGTGAAGATGGTCGTTGGACAGTGCCAGCACCAGCGGACGAGTGAGAGCGTAGCCGAAGGCGGCAGGCTTGCATTATCTTCCGGATGCCCCTCTCGCGAAAATGGTTTCTCCTCCTCACGGCTCTACATGTGTGCTGCTACCAGGCCGTTCTCCTCTTTACGAGCTTCCTCAGCTTCCCCTTGTCCGAAGCAGCTTGCCGATCCTTCAGACTCCTTAAACACAGCCAAGCTTTCTTCTCGCAGAACCTTCTCGGAGCCCGCTGTGGACGAAGATGGATACCTTTGTAGCCCCCGTGCAGCCCGCGAGCTCGCCTTGTAACTAAGCTAGCTCTCTCTCTCTCTCTCTCACACACACACACACACACACACACACACACACACACACACACACGCGCCCGCGCTCTCCCGCGCCCGCGCCCGCGCCCGCCCTCTCTCTCTACTCTTGCGTGCACAATTTTGTTAGCTTTAGCATTTCATGTTGCCTTGATTCTACTTCTGTCTGCCACTGCCTGGATGTGGTATTCCTATCATGTAATCCTGTTGTTTTCTTGCATGTGCTTGCATCCCGTGCTCATATTTTCATGTAACGAGCTGCTGCTTTTTTCCAATCCCTCAAGAGTGATTGGCTTTCAGTGTTCTCATCTTAGCGTTGTCCCGTGGCAGCTCCATCCTGTATGCGGCACTCCGCTTAGGTGAAAGGCCTATGCGGGTATTTAAAGATCGCCTTAAACAGCAGTCAGGTATAAATTTGCTTTTCTCTCAAGTACACCTAGGTGTTCTTTTCTGTTGTCTCTATTAAGATACTGGAGCAGGATCTCGTTTGAGAATGGAGACTTGTGTTATGTGAACATCATGGGTGATTTCACTTCCATTAGTGGTTTTGCTTGCGAGTGTTTAGCAACAATGGAAAAATGTAATCATCACATTCAGCAGTAGAGCTCATAACATGATTCATTCAAGTTTTAGTAACAACATAAATTTAAGAGTCTATCAATATTTCAGTAGCAAGGTAAAAATGCAATCATCACATAGAGCAGTAGAGCATATAACATGATTCATTCAAGTTATTGTAACAATTATAAATTTATGAGTGTCGATAGTTAACAGAGATGAACATCACTTAGGACTGGGATTCTTGAGACTGAACCCCCTCAAAGGAGTTCAACCAGCAGAAAACTCTAAAATTGCTTGGAGAATGTAGTAGAGAGCATGTTAGAGGGATCAAATATATCATTCTTTGCATTCTGACCATACGATGGAATAATAACATTGACCAAAGTATGATAGAACTAATATGGGAAAAAATTTCGACCTCTTGAGATGGCTGACTTGTAGGTGGTGTATAGACCATAAGAGAGAACATGCTAGGGTAAGCTATCAAGGATGAGTGTGCTCTCCAAGAGAACCATAATTCTTCAGATACTAGACTATAAAAGTAAAGGAGCATAGAGCATGAGAGTAATGGTGCCCTCTACAGCTCCAGAACTAGTTGAACTTTGAAGCCCTCTGTTTTTTTACGGATTTTGATAAAAAATGCTTGCTTTTCTACTCTTTTCACCATTAAGTGGGTCGAACTCCCTTTTTTGAACTATTTTAGAGTTCAGAGTCAACCTTAGCCCCTTTCTCACCTTTTTGTCAAATTGTGGTGGAAGGAATGGTGACAGGAGAGCACAGGAAAGATAGAGGAGAAGAGGAGAGAGAAGAACGCAAGAGGGATGAGAAAGTGAGATTGTGCAAGCCGTGTGCGCAACTTCTATAACAAGAGATATGAACAAGGGGAAAGGCTCATAAGGCGGGGCACAGCCACAAAGTGCCCTCTCTCCCTCGATCTAGGTTGAAAATCCAAGAGATGACCCTCAAAACTGTTGCACCCCCTCTGAAGGGATTTGGGAGGCCACATAGAGTAATGAAGGAATTTGACAAGTCCAGTTGTTAACAACAAAGACCATTGCTACATCATAGTCAAATACACCACCTCTAAAGAGAAACTTGCAAGGCACCATAATATTTTTCCTGACCACTAATGGAAAATCTCCAGTTATGGAATCTTGAAACCACCATGAGTGTCCACTAGGCTTTGGAAGCCTGTATTTTCCATATAGACTAGAGCTCTAATGCCTGACTATGCCAGGAGGCAGGATGACATGTGCATTGTGATCGGTAGATATGGTTTGTAGAAAGGCAACAGGAGCTCGGCCACGCCCCTTTTGTGAACCTGTTGAGCCAGCCTGTTGAGTAAAGTGGTTCTCAACGCTAGAAGCAAGCCATTATTAAAGTTTTTCATTAACAAAGATCACAAAAATGAACAACCTTTGTCTGTCACAGCATCCTCCAAAGATTGGATAGATAGGTCCACTAAACTCTAACAAGGAAGTAGGAGCAACAACTTGAACCTGATGCTGTAACGAAGTCAGGCAAGAGTGCTATTCTTCGACAAGTCCTCAAGCGTATCCAATGAAGATGCAGGTTGACACGTGAAAGCCGTAGCAAGAGTGACGGTAGTCGCCTTGTCGGATGCAAATTTGATGCAACACTAGCTAGCTTTGACTTCATTGAACAATCCCTCCGAATATGTCTGGGCCATTGCACATGCGACAAATCACCTCCTTCTTGGAAGCTCCTTTAGATTCAAAATTATCATTCTATTGTTTTTCATTTGCTTTGATGTCCTGGATGATTGTCTAGTCAAGGTCTCAGAGCTCCCTCCAAGTCTAGAGCTTTGTAACGGTGTAGAAAGCATTGTACTCGGTGTTAGTGGTCTCATGAGAATAATCCTGATATCCTCCGAAAAGTGCATCTCCTATATGTTGTGAATGTGATTGTTTATGTTCTTGGACTTCGGAGAATCCAAAGTCACAACATCCATGCCCTACGACTCCATATGTAAGGTGCAGCGGAATGAATGTTGTATTTTCTCAAGATTAGTGATCTTTATTTGCTCAAGGTTCCTTTTAGTTCTTAGGGAAAGAGAGAGCTTTCCGTCTTGTGGAGAGTGCTATGATCACGAACAAAGTGAGTGGATATTGTGCGTGCAAGTGAATGAGACTGAGAGAAGGAGAGAGAAGAGATACGACACCGAGAGGTTGTAAAACCCTCCTCCGAAGGCCCCACTCTCGTCAGTGAGAGTGGTCTACTTTGATTGCACGAATGGCGTACAAGGCGTATGCAATGGGACTGTGCCGATGACGACGACGGCGACTTGGGCTGAATTATGTGATCTTCTTGGTGGCTGAAAATGACTGTTTCTTGATGGTTTTATGGCTGAAAATGACTGCTTTTGTCGGGGCTGATTTGGTGAGAACAAAACGCTACTGTACCTGCTGATAACCTCCGGAAAATGGGCTGAGTTTTCCTTGCTTAAATCCCTGCTGTAAAACGCTGACCACCTCCTGTAAAATGCTGACAGTAGAGTCCAAAAACGCTGCAGACCTGCTGCGTTTTTAATGGCTGAAAGCTGAAGGTAAAACGCTGGTCCTATACAGATTGAAGGGCTGAATGGGGCTGCGTTTCTGATGGCTGAAAACGATGGGAATCTGCAACTGCTGCCTAGCGTTAGTAGATCTCTGGAGCTGCTGCCTGTGAAGGTAAAAACGCCAGGGAAAGAGGGAACTTGGGATGGCAAGAGGGAACTTGGGATGGCGCTAGCAAATGCTGAAAACGCTGATGGAAGGGGAGTGGCCTCGCCAAGGTTTGGAGAGGGTCTTGCTGAGAGAGGGTGGGACACCTATTGCTTGGGGAAGCCTGCTGTGCCTTTGCTCATCTGCCAATTTGTGCTAACTTGGGTTTGCTTATATATTAACTTACCCAATTTGCCCTACTGAGTACCCAACAAAAGTCACTTAATAAATAAGTGAAAAATGTTAAAAATAGGGAAAAATGGGATAAAGTCATCTTAAAAATCCCCAAACCGTCTCTGATGGAATCTGATGGAAATGCTTATGCTTATGCAGTGTGCAACCAGAGGATATGCATCTATACTGAGTGACTGGGCATGCACGGTCTACGAATAGCCGTCTACGAATAGACTCACAAAAGTGCCAGATCACCTTTAATCTAACTTGACTGGACTTGATGGAAACCTTGCTATGGTGTAGCTTGTCCACGGACACATAGGGTTGGGATGTGTCACGTGACACCATATCATGAGCAGTTGTCACAAAAATACGAAAGCATAAACTGACTTTTAATTGTACTTCAAATACTCAAGAGAGATGGAGAGAGAGAGAGGAAAAGCTTGACACTTCATTGGGGACCAGAAGATGGGCTGGTCCCCCCCTATAAAGAGAATATCTTTATTACTAAGGGAGAATCTTTACAAGCACAAGAACGGGGCAATAGCCCGTCCTCTATTCTTTCTTTCTGCTTCCGACTAAGAGAGTGCGAACGCTACTCTCTGAATACTGAGAGGATCTTCCCTCTGCTATGAGATTTTTGGAAGCTCTCAAAAACGAGAGTCTATCTTCCACAAAACTCAACGGAAGCTCTCGAAAATGAGAGTCTACCTTCCGCTAACTGAGTCCCTTTATGCATAATTATTCCTGCAACAAAAACAAGGGAGAAACACGCAAAATGCACGCACACATGCTTGCTGTAATTTTCTGCACATAACCTGAAAATGTTACCTGAGCACCTTCCAGAGCCGAAAAAGAGACCTTTTCCGCGATGGAATTGCATGAAACTTGGTGTACGCGTAGTGTAGGTAGAGAAGAACTAGATTCTATATGTATTTTGCTGAAATTCAACCTAAAGGAGGTGAGTAAGGGCTGAAAACAGAGAATTTACAGCCACCACACTCTACGAAGAGAGTGCTTGCTACAACTTCTCGCGATGAAACCTCACCCAAAGCTGGCTATGGCTATGAGAGCCCTTGTTCTAGACAATGGGAGCAGTGCCAACACTGAAAATGGGGGAGGAGGGCCTCCTAAATAGCCATCAGGGAGAGGGGGCGCTAGGAAGAGAGAGAGGGTGAGAGTGAGAGTGAGAGTGAGAGATAGTTAGTTTGCATTGGTAAGTGTGCCACTTGGTACACTTACTTAATAAACTTTAAAAACCCTTCAACTTTCACTTTTAAAAATCCCTAGGCTATTAATGAAATGTGCAAATTAACACACAACTGCACACACAGATGCTACTAATGAAATTGTTAGATGCTCCCCAACGCAATGCCGTATCGACACTGCTCTGGCATTACCTGTTCGCACTTGTCCGGTCATTTGGTCCGGCATAGACAATTAAAAAATACCTTAACTGACTTATCCTAAGGCCGTAAAATGATTTAGGCCTTAGGGTTATTATTCTAAGGACCCCATCTCATTCCTGTGCTTGCACTAGCGCGCGTAATTTTCTGAGCCTGAAATCTGAGGCTATTGACGACCCGATTTCCCAATCGCTAGGGCTTCAGGGTATTTTCTGCTAGGGTCTCCCTGAGGTGCACAGGCCCAAACTTGGGCGCACCTGAGGCCCCAGAACTGCTAAATCTATTCTAATGTGCACACAACTAATTAGATAATTATTTTTTCGTAAATAAATTAATTATTTACAAAGTCTGACTTAGTTACATTCCTCTTGGTTCTAAACAATTGACCTCAACTGTAGAGCGTCAACATAATTGTGCAAGATGTCTGGGTAGTCCTTAAGATCGGACTCAGTAATCCACTTTGCATCTAAAGGAGTGTAATTCTTGAACTTGATTAAATACTTTCGATGTAGACTCCCCGACTTGAGTTGTCTCTCCGAGTGGTGTATTATCTGTTCAGGTTGAAGGATTTCCTCAGTCTCTTCGACTTCTGGAAGATCTTCTTGTACTGGTGCCACTGGAGGAGGTCCAACATATGGTCGGAGGAGACTGACATGAAAAGCATTATGGATGCGCCAGTGAGAAGGGCACCTTTTCGACGACATCATCGCCTTCTTCAAGAGTGAAGCAGATCATCGACACTATCTCTTACACGTATGAGGCATTTAGGCGGCACAGATTAGTGGTCATCAAGAAAAAAAGAGTTTTTCCTACCACAGATGCAATTTTTGGGACACGTTCTCCCAAGAGAGGGTGTACAGATGGACCTGGCCATGATAGAAACCATTTGAAATTGGCCAGAAATAAAGACTGTGTTTGGGAGAAATGTTTCTCAATTTAATATCGTGCCGTTTTCAATTTCATAAATACTGGTTGAGAGCAAGGGGAAAAGGAGAAATTCTACCCCAAATTAGAGAAAAATAGTGTAAAAACCTGAAGATAATATCTAATTCTCTAAAATTTCCTCTTGAAAAATTCAAGAAAAATAATTTTTGATTATAGTAAGGCTTGAAATGACTTGAAATGTCAACAATCGAAGTTAATGTGGTTGTGACCATTGGATGGCGAGAGGTAAAAAGAGGGACTTCCACCTTTTCTCTACCACTCCCCTATGGACTTCTTGGCAAATAATATTCACTACCTATGTAGTGCAAGACACACTAAAGAGAAAGAGAAGAAAGCACTAAAGAAAAAATAAGCAAAAGAAAAACACACATGCATCAATGTGCACTCGGCCATCTCTTTATAACACGAAGGTCAAAGCTTTCTGGGTTTATGCTATTACTATAGGCGGTTCATTCAAAAGTTTGCGGAGATTGCTTCTCTATTGCATACCTCGGCTTAGAAAGGGGTTCCGTTCGCTTGAAGACCCTCAGAAATAGCAACGTTCAAGACACTCAAGGAAAAGTTGACGGTTGGTCCTGTTTTGATTTTATCAAATTGCAAAACCATTTCGAGGTTTACTGTGATACTTGTGGTAGCAGTTTGGAAGCGGTCTTAATGCATGAGGGCCATGTCATAGCCTATGAGAATAGAATGTTCTCTAGACCAGAGAGGTGGTTCAGCTCCGACTATTCCGAAAAGTCACCGATAACTCAGCACGTTGAAAGGAGGAGCCACTCCACTCCTTTGTCACAAGTTACCTTGATGAGAATAAAGTCACTGATTTCTCTCTAAGATTATCAGAGATACTGACAGGCTAACAATGTTCTACTGAATGACTTTTTGAAAAGATGCACATTTGAAATGGGAATTCCTAAAATAAATTTGTTACATGTGCTCTCTCATGTGTGAATTGTTTGAGTGTGTGTCGGTACTTATTTTTAGTAATAATGGAGCAAAGTACAAATTGCGAGGGTCCTCAATGCTCCTAGGTAAATCTGAGAGAAGAGGCCTTGGTTACATATTTATAGGCCCATGGCCTTCCAAAAGCAGTACATGAAAAGCTTCAAGTTCTAAAAACATCCACGCCCAAAAGCTAGCGCTCACACCAACCAGCGTAAATCATGGAAATCTGTACGGTGCCACGTCAGTAGTCAGTGCCATTCACGGGCCGTCCGTACAGCTCTGCCACGTCAGCATCCTTACGCAATTTATTATCCTTTTGTCCCTTTGAGCCCCTTCGAATGGGGTACCATATGTTGGTACAACTTATAAACTTTTAGATTCTTTAATTTAGGCCCCTTGGAAGGTTTTGCAAGTCGGTAAAATTCATCTGCATCTTTCTCTAGGGGCTGGACCTCCTACTGTCCCGAGTCCGTCCAGATGGTCATGCCACGTGTCACAGAAACTGAAGCGTGTACTTAAGACTTAAAAACTAATTTCACTTTTTCACAAGAGATTCAGCACAAGATATTTATGAGAAAATGATATAGAAAAGGACACAGCACTAGGGACCAGAAGATAGGCTGGTCCCCCCCCTTGAAGGAGATTTCTTATTATTTAATATTTCTGAGCAGTTACAAACGCATAAATCCAAAACAACATACGATGCTCGTATCCCTGATACTATTCTGATGCATAAGTGTGCATAAGTTGATAAGCCTACTGGCTTATGACCTTATGCTTCATATTGGATCTTTCTGCACGAGAGAAGTTTCTGTTGTTCTAGGTGGTACCTTCACGAGTGTTTCATGGCTGAAAATTACCTTTGCACGTCGTCGGAGTGCTGAAATTCAGTGCGGACAACCAATACTGTGCTGGTTTGAGTGCGTGTACTCCCCGCAAGAACGCGCACAAGCTTTGTTGTTTGCCTTGCACCCTCGCGGCAAGCTGTATAGGTTCTCCACAGAGGTCACAGAGTCTCTGGGCAAGTCGTCAAGAGTTGAGCGCTGAGAGACACAGAGGGCTGAATTGAGCACTGAGAGAGAGAGAGAGAGAGAGAGAGAGAGAGAGAGAGAGAGAGAGAGAGAGAGAGAGAGAGAGAGAGAGAGAGAGAGAGAGAGAGAGAGAGCTTACTGTACCTAGAAACTAGTGTAGGGCACCCCCCTTGAGGTAGTGCTAGCCTTCTTTTATAGTCGTGCAGGGAAATTCACTATTTGGTGTTGCATGAGAGTGGAGAGAGAGAGAGATCAAAAAACTTCCCACGCTGGTCTTCCAGTTTTTCCATGCTACCTATTGACTTTTTTAATGTTTATTGACTTTGGCCGCGTTCAAATTGGCCAGCCATTGGGTTTACAGGTTTTTAACCTTTAAACTTGAAAATGGGCATTGAATCCCAGTTTTCTGTCCAATCTGGGGCCTTATTGACCCGGCCGGTTTCGTATCTTTTTCAAATCGGTCTACCAGCTCCCATTGGGTCATATTTCCATTGTGTCCGGCCGCCCACGGCAAAAACTATTAAATTGTAGCTTTTCTGAGCGAATTGGGGACACCATCTTATTCATGTGCTTGTTCTGAACTGTTCTGCATTGCGTCCAGCTATTGTTCTACTTATCATACTATCTGGACATGGATAAATTTCAGATGGTGCATTGCATCGAAAAATCCACCCTTTCATGATTGGTACCAATAAATTCATATATTCATTCTGTGCACAAAAATCATTTTCATTTAGCTAAAGCCGTAGCTAAAAATATTACATCCCTCTAGCTTCTAAACACGTGTCCTCAATTGTAAGGCTTCATGATATCGATGCAGGATGTGTGAAATTTCGCAATTCTGATTTCAATGAGTTCTTCCAGACTTTAGTTGGCTCCTGATGGTGGATAACTTGTTCTAGAAGAAGTATTTCTTCAGTTTCATCTACCTCAACGGGATATTGTGTAATTGGGTCTACAGGAGGCTCGCCAAAGAAAGGTCGTAGAAGGCTCATGTGAAAAGCATTATGAATTTTCCAATTCTCTAGAAGATCCAATCTAAGCGCTACGTCATTTATCTGTTTTGTAATCATAAATGGGCCATAATATCTCTTGGAAAGTTTTTTAACTTTCCCTTTCTGATTGGCTCGTTTCTTAAGACGCGCCGACGTGCTTTATCAAACTTGAGAAGAACAAATTGCCCTTCAATTAGTTTGAAATCACGACGATGTTTGTCTACTGCTTTCTTATGCTTTTCTTGAGATCTAAGGATAGCACGCTTCACTTGAGTGGAGAGAGGTATCTAGATCTTGAACACATTCATTAGGTGTGAATATCTTATCCTTGGTAAGAAGGATTGGGGGAAGATGCGATTTGCCATAAATAACCTCGAAAGGAGCTTTTCTTGTAGAGGAATGTACAGTGTTAATGTAGGAAAATTCTGCGAGAGGTAGATATTTCTCCCATTTTCGCTGGTTATTTGATACATAGCACTTTGAAATATCTAGGACTTTGGATTTAACAATCTCGCTTTGTCCATTTGTCTGGTGATGATAAGCCGAAGAAAAATTCAGCTTAGTTCCTAAATTCGTAAAAAGTGCTCGCCAAAATTACTCGTCATTCATGGGTCGCGATCACTTATAATCGTTTTGGGCATGCCATGGTGCTTAAAAATCTCAACCAGAAAGATCTTGGCCATGTGATCAGCTTTAATGTTCTTACTGGAATGAAATGAGCTTGCTTACTCATTCCGTCTATGATAGTCTAGATTGCATCGTTTCTATTCGGAGTTCGTGGCAAATCCATCATAAAATCCATGGCTAGACTTTCCCATGGTACTTGGGGTACCGGTAGAAGTTGAAGTAAGCCCGGAGTTTTATGGCAATCATACTTAGCTTTTTGGCACGGTACACATTCTCTGACATATTTGTCTAGTGAGCTCGTAGTGTTGGCGAATAAAAATATCTTTCGAAGGCCTGTGTCGTTGACATTATGCCTCTGTGTCTTGCGTAAGGAGAAGCACGTGCTTGATCCATTACCTTTGTTCTAAGTGGACGTGCCTCACAAAGAGCCTGATGAAAATAAAGGTACATCTATACTAGAATAGGGAAAGAATTGAATGCCACTTTGTAGCTGTTGCCAGATTTCACCGATATCGGGGTCATCAAGGTACATCTCAGGTAAAGATTCCAATTGGTGATGCTTGTTATGGCATTGACTTTGGGCAACCACATTTTTACTTCTCGAAGTGTGCAGAATTTGGAAGTGAAACATTGAAAGAAAATTGGCCCACCGCATCTGTTTCCAAACAACTTACTTTGAGAGAGAGTATCGAAGGCTTTGATGATCCGTCTTGATTGTAAAATCTGCTCCCAGAAGGTAGTGTTTCCAAAGTGAGAGAGCATGAATGACTGCCATGAGTTCCTTCTCATAGATGAAAGCATGAAGCTCCGCCTCACGAAGTCATCTACTTTCATAAGCTATTGCATGGCCACGTTCAAACTGACCGACCATTGGGTTTACAAGGTTTTTAACCTTTAAACTTTAAAATGGGCATTAAATCCCAGTTTTCAGGCCAACCTAGGGCCTTATTGACCCGACCAATTTCGAATCTTTTTCGACTCAGTCTACCGGCTTCCGCCAAGTCGTATTTCCATTGTGTCCGGCAGGCCACTTCGTGGGCGGCCACCGCAAAAACTATTTAATTATAGCTTTTCTGAACGAACTGGGGACACCATCTTTTTTTTCCGAGAAAGAGATCCTTCCGTTAGTTAGTAAAGCTGCCCATAGGGCTACAACCACCTCTGCTAGAGAAGGCTACAACAATAGAAAGGGGAGACTCTCCCAATGAAAAAACACAATATGTACAATGGGCTAAATCAAGAAATGGGAGGAGGAAAAAAGACACTTAGGTGGATGGTAATGCCATCTAGGTGTCCCCTGGACCATGGTGAAAAAAGGCGCTGGGCGCCAGAGTCCCAAGAAAGCCTCTCTGCGCTCCCGCATGCGATCAGAGCTACCCTGGAGTCTCTCGAATTGGCCCCTGAGAGTGTGAACCAGCTCCAACCAAAAATCCCGAACAGTCTCTGTAGAGAGGACAGGACGAGTCTCGAAGATGCAAAAGCAACGGGCCCGCCAAGCAACGAACCCTCGCCCTAGATCTCGAAGAACATGGAGGGTACGGACTCTGAGCAAGCGTGAACTACAATGAGAACCTCCGGTTGCGTGAAGGTCCCCCATCCATTTGGGAGTTGTTGTCTCTAGAGGAATTGTCTTCTCCAGTGATCAGTGCACCTTACGCCCAACAGAACACCTCAAAAGCTTGCTGACACCTGTGCAAATTGGCCTCTTGGCCCTCCAAGTACAAGGTTGAGTCATTGGCAAACTCAGCATCAAGAAGCTCATCTGCCTTAATAGGGAGCTCAAGGCCACGCAAGCCAACTTGCTGAGAAGTCAAGAATCTGCTCATCGCCTCAGCATAGAACAGGAAGAGGAAGGGGGCAAGAGGGCAACCCTGCCTGACCGAACGTGTGAGTAAGAAGCTCCCCTCGGCCCCCTACCAAGAGCACCCGACTGTGCGCACGCCTGTAGAGAGCTGGCACACCTCTAATCTAAGCATCTGTGAAACCCATCCTACGTAGAGTGCCCTCTAGGAAGTCCCTGTAACAAGCTTGGACACCCCAAGTCTAGATTTTGTCGCGACACAATAGAGATTCACTTCAAAAAACTTCACAATTCAAGAGTCGACACGGCTCGGCGTAGTTCCGTGCCAAGAGAGATTGGCCCCAAAGACAGCGCTCCTTTCGGTATTTCTTTTTATATTAATCTTTGATCAAAGTACAACTCCCGCAACTTCTTTCCTCAGAAGAAGAGTGGACCACCATGTTCGTGCATTTCCCTTTAAAAAAGATGCTGCCCTCCTCATCTTAGAGTGCTCTGAGTAATGCCCTCCAAAGAAGGCTATATCAAACTGCTGAATGAGAGCCAAAGCCCTCGGAGCATCTCAAAATCCAAAAAAAAATTCAAATTTCGTTGCCTGTCCACCCTCTTTAAATTCCTTTGTCTTCTTGTTCTTATCTTCGAGGAAATCATACTAGCTAGCTCTGTAAAAGTGTTTCTTCTTTGCATAAAACATATGAGCGTCGGAGTCCGAACTGTCAGAGGATGACTCCTCCGTAGAACTATCAGAAACTGGTCGGAATCTCATCTTCTTTGCCTTTTTCTTGTTCTTTCCAAAGCTTTGCTTCTTGCTTCGCTTCTTGCCCTTTCTGTCCTCTTCACTCGAGTCGGAAGAGGAAGAGCTAGAAAAACTGTCGGAAGAAGAGGAAAAACTGGGTAGTCCTTCAAAATGCACATGCTTCTTCTGTTTTCGTACAGATGCAAAAGAAGATTGACGGCCCAAGTAACTTGGGTAGTCAGTCCCCTTATTGCGCTCCTTCAATTGCTTCTTCGATTGTTTCTTCGTGTCCAGAAGTTGATTGATTTGGGTTTGGACCACATCATGGAGTTCTTCAGTGAACATCCTCAGAGTACGAGGTTTCTTGATTGCCGGTTTGATTAGTGGCTCGATGGCTTTCTGCCATTGAGTATGCACTTCAGCCATCGATTGTAGGGTCAACAATTTTGCATACTAGGGATCCTTGGCAAACTGAAGCATCTGCTTTGCGCACTCGTCAACCTGTTGTCGACGTTGCATCTCCATAAATTCATACTGTGTGGGCCGGGGTGGCCCGTACTCATTCTCTGCTAAGTCGCTTGAATTTTAAGTATTGCCTCCCGCCTCAGGGGTGGTAGATGGAGTTGTTTGATTCTTCTCGAAATCCATAAGTGCCGTGAGAAAAAGGATCGGATTTCCCGATAGTAGAGAAACTGGTGGCGCTCTGATACCACTGTAACAAACTTGGACACCCCAAGTCTAGATTTTGTCGCGACACAATAGAGATTCACTTCAAAATACTTCACAATTCAAGAGTCAGACACGGCCCGGCATAGTTCCGTGCCAAGAGAGATTTTCCCCAAAGACTGGCACCCCTTTCAATATTTCTTTTTATATTAATCTTTGAGCAAAGTACAACTCCCACGGGTGCTCGCTCTCGGACTTTGCGTCCAGATGCTCTGAGAAGTGAGACCCCCTTTGGGCTTATTTATTCTTACAAGGGATGCTAAAAGCAGAGCCCCAAAAGCGGTAAACTCAAAAGCAGAGGGCCCAAAAAACAGCTAGCACTATCTGCGAAAATCCATAAAGCAATGTTGTCAACACAAATCACGAAAATCCTTACGCTTTGCCACATCAACAGCCAGCATGATTTACGATGTCCGTACAACTGGGGAGCGCGATGTTTTGACTTGCTTTATGTCCCAAAGGCCCCACTTGGGCCAATGTCCATAAGTTGGAACAACTTATAAGATGAAAACTCTTTACTTTAATGTCCTGGGTCATGCCATGTCATCAAGTTGTGATAGTCCCAGTCAACTCTGTCTCGTAGGCCTTCTCAAAGTCGAGGAGTATGACAAATCCTCTCCATGGAGACGCGCAAGGGCAGACGCCTCCCAAAAAGCGAAGATGATGTCAAGGATACTGCCCTCCTTGACAAAACCTGTCTGAGTCCCATGTATAATGCTCTCTAGTAGAGGCTGAATCCTCAAACTCAGAGCCTTTGCTAGAATTTTGTAGGATGAGTTGAGGATGGTAATGGGTCGCCACTCATCCAAGGAGCCTCCCTCCTTGGGAATCAGGTCTGTCAAACCCTCACTCATGCTGTTAGGCATTTCGCCAGTGTGCAAAACGTACTGAAATGCGCTGCAAAGATCTGAACCAAGCAAGTCCCTGTACTCCAAGAAAAAGTTGGGGATCAAACCATCCTCCCTTGGGTAACTACCACGAGGGAGTGCTCTGAGGGCTTCATGGAGCTCCTCTAGCTGAAGAGGAAGCTCGAGTCTCTGTCGCATATCCTCGGTAACAAGGCAAGGCATCTGTGCCAAAATGTGCTCCCTGCATGCATCCTGGCGCTCTGACTGAGGCTCAGCTAAGAGCAGATCACGGTAGAAGTGAGTAGAAACTGCATGCATATCCTCAAGCTCTGAGGCCACTGATCCGTCAGGTCTCCTCAACTGACTAACACTGATGTGCGCATGACGTGGCCCCACTGTCTCAAAAAACTCCCCAGGAACTTGGCCACCCACCTTGGTCCACTAAGATGCATGTCGATGGAAGGCAAACTCATGTCTATATGGCCATGCAATGAGCCAAAAGCCCGAGTTACACATAGCTAGAAAATCCAGACATGAGTAAACTACATTACTCTAGCCGGGCACAGCCACAAAACAGCCCCACTCCCTACTACATGTTCCTGGGAGATACAGGGACCAACTAGACGAATCCAAAGAGATGCCATAACTCTAGTCCCTTAACATGTTTAAGATATGGAAGCGAGAATTGGATTATGAGCCGTCTATGGTGATGCTGAAGAAGTTTTCAGCCAGCCCTCGTGAGGTTCTTGAGTCACATAGGGGGACTGATTTTGTCCCTATTTCAGTCCTCGTCTATTTTTCCTTTGCTAAGGAGGTTGGAGATCTTTTCACAAGAGGTTGCTTAGAGCCTTGAGCCTGGATTGTACCTGTCTACAAAGGATTCTCTTGTGACTTTTGACCGACTTCACGATGGCACCGAAGAAAGACATTGCAAAGAGTTCTCATGCAGACGACACTTTTTCTTTGATCCATCAAATGACTCCTTGGAGCAAATGAGGAAGGACTGCTGTAACGAAGTCAGACTTTGTAAATAATTAATTTATTTATGAGAAAAGAATTATCTAATTAGTTGTGTGCACATCAGAATAGATTTAGCAGTTCTGGGGCCTCAGGTGCGCCCAAGTTTGGGCCAGTGCACCTCAGAGAGACCCTAGCAGAAAATACCCTGAAGCCCTAGTGATTGGGAAATCGGGTCGTCAATAAAGGGGTAGATAGTAGCCTTAGATTTCAGGCTCAGAAAATTACGCGCGCTAGTGCAAGCACAGGAATGAGATGGGGTCCTTAGAATAATAATCCTAAGGCCTGAATCATTTTACGGCCTTAGGATAAGTCAGTTAAGGTATTTTTTAATTGTCTATGCCGGACCAAATGACCGGACAAGTGCGAACAGGTAATGCCAGAGCAGTGTCGGTACGGCATTGCGCTGGGGAGCATCTAACAATTTCATTAGTAGCATCTGTGTGTGCAATTGTGAGTTAATTTGCACATTTCATTAAAAGTGAAAGTTGAAGGGTTTTTAAAGTTATAAAGTAAGTGTGCCAAGTGACACACTTACCAATGCAAACTAACTCTCTCTCACTCTCACTCTCACCCTCTCTCTCTCTTCCTAGCGCCCCCTCTCCCTGATGGCTATTTAGGAGGCCCTCCTCCCCATTTTCAGTGTTGGCAGTGCTCCTACCTCCCCTATTGTGAGTATGCCTACGCATTGGAGCCCTCCATGGAAGCTTGAGAGCAGCCCCTTGTGACATATGTGGTGGCCTCGTGCTCCCATTGTTTAGAACAAGGGCTCTCATAGCCATTGCCAGCTTTTGGTGAGGTTTCATCACGAGAAGTTGCAGCAGGCACTCTCTTCGTAGAGTGTGGTGGCTGTAAATTCTCTGTTTTCAGCCCTTAATCACCTCCTTTAGGTTGAATTTCAGCAAAATACATATAGAATCTAGTTCTTCTCTACCTACACTACGCGTACACCAAGTTTCGTGCAATTCCATCGCAGAAAAGGTCTCTTTTTCGGCTCTGGAAGGTGCTCAGGTAACATTTTCAGGTTATGTGCAGAAAATTACAGCAAGCATGTGTGCGTGCATTTTGCGTGTTTCTCCCTTGTTTTTGTTGCAGGAATAATTATGCATAAAGGGACTCAGTTAGCGGAAGGTAGACTCTCATTTTCGAGAGCTTCCGTTGAGTTTTGTGGAAGATAGACTCTCGTTTTTGAGAGCTTCCAAAAATCTCATAGCAGAGGGAAGATCCTCTCAGTATTCAGAGAGTAGCGTTCGCACTCTCTTAGTCGGAAGCAGAAAGAAAGAATAGAGGACGGGCTATTGCCCCGTTCTTGTGCTTGTAAAGATTCTCCCTTAGTAATAAAGATATTCTCTTTATGGGGGGGGACCAGCCCATCTTCTGGTCCCCAATGAAGTGTCAAGCTTTTCCTCTCTCTCTCCAACTCTCTTGAGTATTTGAAGTACAATTAAAAGTCAGTTTACGCTTCCGTATTTTTGTGACAGTGGTATCAGAGCAAGGTCATCTCTCTCTTCCTTAAGGGATGGACGACTCTTGGCAGACTGCAGAAATGGAAGGACGCGAGATAGAGTTCTCTCTCCTTCAACAGCAGGTGGAAGAGTTGCAAAAAGCTCTCTCCCATCCAGAAGTCCAAAAGATTCTCCATACTCTTGAGAAAGGGAAGGAGAAAATGCCGATGGGGCCGAGAGAAATCCCGCAGAACCCAAAGGCGCCAGAACCAAGGAAAGATCCTTTGATTGGAACCTCCCGCATGCACGAGAGGCACAGGAAACCTCCAGAACGTCATGTGCGGTTTAACCCAAAGGTTCAAGAGCAAGATCCCCCTGATTCCCCTCAGTTCTCTTTCATGAAGGATTTGGATGACATCGTTGCTCCGGAAGACATGTTTCTTGACGATCCGTCGCAGCAAGAAGTGCATTCAAGGGAAAAGACTCCTGTCCACAAGGAGTCTAAGCATAGAAAGAAGGAGCACCATAAGAAGAAGCACCACAGGCAGAAAACATTCAAGTCGGGAGACAAAGATGTGAAATTCGACACCTACAATGGACGGCGTGATAATGACAAAGCATTGGCTTTCATCGGCCAATTCGAAGTTGCATTTGCTAAAGGGAATTTTAAAGAAAGATCCAAGCTTCGCCTGGGACGTTCTCTTGAAAGTCACTCCATTCAAGAAGATTGACGATTCGGAAAAGATGCGCAAGTTTGAAGTAGGATTGCATGAAGCCTTGCAAAAGGCTATGAAGCTTTACCCTCGAGGTAACTTGCAGATACTTATGGAATCAGCCCGCATAGCTGATGGAATACATGACAAGGGTACTCCCAGGAAGATGGAGCAAAGCACTTACCATGCCAAGCAGAAGGCTCTCCATGAGCAGCCTACCTCTACTTCTTCTTCTCAAAAGAAGAAAAGAACCGCCTCCGAAGCAGAAGCAAAGCCAAATCAGCCCAAGAAAGGGAGATATCTCTCTCCTGCTGAGTTGCGAACCTACATTAGTGAAGGAAGATGCTTCAAGTGCGGACAAGTTGGTCATATGAAGGGTGATTGTCCTACCAAACCTCCACAACCACCCTCTTCCAATGCAGTCCCAGATGTACAGGGAAATACAACCAAGGATGGAAAAGAAAGAGCTCTTCTCAAAGCTTGGGGTAGTATCAACAACCAACGGGCTCTTATTTTGTTTGACCTTGGCAGTACAAACAACTTCATCTCTACCAAGCTAGCTGATGACCTGAACTTACAGCCCAATCATTTTGGAGTTTCTATTCATGCACAATCTGCTTTCAAAGGGCAGAACTCAAACTCTACTCCAATCATAGGGAAGTTGAATCTAAAGGTCGACGACTACAAGGATCAAGAGTCTTTCTTACTAGCTTTACTTGAAGGATGCGACGTTATCTTGGGAATGCCTTGGCACTACAAGATGCATCCCATTCCGGACTATGTTCAGAAAACCTTATCCTTTGCTCATAAAGGAAAGGAGTATCTTGTACTTGCAGATGCAAGTGATTGGCGTATCCCTATCGCCAATCACATTGCCATCAAGAAAGAAATGAAAAAGTGTGTTTCAGCGTACTTGATTTTTGCAAGAGAGAGATGTGTCTGCTTCACAACTTTCTTCCTCTTTAGAGCAAAAAAGACTTAAGTTATTAGAAAGTTATAAAGATTGTTTTGCAGATGAACTTCCAAATGAACTCCCACCTTCGCGACCTGAGGATCATACAGTTGATTTGATCCCAGGAAGTTCTCCTCCAAATCAGTCCCCTTATCGAGTTAGTCTAATGCAGCAAGAGGAAATTCTTAAGCAGGTTAACGAACTTTTGGAGAAGGGCTTAATAAGACCTAGTACTTCTCCATATTGTTCACCTGTCTTGCTAGTACAGAAAAAGGATGGCACATTCCGCATGTGCATAGACTATAGATCTCTAAACAAGATCACAATCAAGAATCGATTTCCAATCCATCGGATTGACGACACTCTTGACAAGTTACAAGGAGCAAGTGTCTTTAGTCGTATAGACTTGAAGAGCGGATATCATCAAATCCGCATAGCTCCTCAGGATGTGCATAAGACTTCATTTAGAACAACCTTCGGGTTGTATGAATTCTTAGTGATGCCTTTTGGACTCACTAATGCACCAGCCACATTCAACAGAATGATGGATAGAATCTTCCACTCATATAGAAGCTTCACAGGCGTTTTCTTTGATGACGTCTTAATCTTCTCAGAGACGGAAGACGAACACTATAAGCATCTCACCTTAGTGTTTGAAGAATTACGTAAACACAAATTATTTGTGAATGCTAAGAAGAGTGAGTTCTTTCTAAAAGAAATCCACTATTTGGGCCATATAGTATCTCACAATCAGGTGAGAATGGACCCTGATAAGATTCAAGCAGTTGTAGAATGGCCTACGCCAACTACAGTACATGATGTACGAAGTTTCCTTGGCCTCTGTTCCTATTATCGGCGTTTCATTCGAGCTTTTGCCGCGATAGCAGGTCCCCTCCATGACCTGACAAAGAAGCGGATTCCATTTCATTGGGGGTCTGGACAAAAACAAGCTTTCGAAAAGCTTAAGTATCTACTCAGTCACGGACCTGTTCTCACCGTCCCTGATCTTCGCAAACCTTTCGAGGTATACTGCGATGCATATGGAGATTGTGTAGGAGTAGTTTTGAACCAAGAGGCTCACGCAATAGCCTATGAAAGTCGGCGCCTTAAAGATGCAGAGTTACATGTATCCATATACGAGAAAGAGCTAATGGCAGTAATTCATGCTCTTTCCATTTGGAAACACTATCTATTAGGAGCTGATTTTATTATCAAGACAGATCATCAAAGTCTTCGCTACTTTCTCACACAGAGAAAGTTATCAGAAAAGCAGATGAGATGGGCCAACTTTCTTTCAATGTTCCATTTTCAGATTTTACATACTTTTGGAACGAAGAATGCAGTTGCAGATGCTCTTTCCAGGCGTCTAAAGATCAATGCACTAACAACAATTTATCATGAGGAACTAGAATCTCTCAGCGAGATGTATCCTCAAGATCCAGACTTCGCCACAATTTGGGCAGATCTTCAAGCTGGTCACTCAAAGCCACCTTATTCCATTAGGGATAATACACTCTATCGTCAACAAGCAATATGCATAGCTCAGCCCTTACGACAGAAGGTGATGGATGAAGCACATAATTCTCCTTATGCCGGGCATCGGGGAATTGCTTCCACCACTAGTGCCCTCGAAAGGTATTTCTTTTGGCCAACACTCCGTGCGGACATTGAAAAACATGTACGTGAGTGTTTACTCTGCCAAAAAGTAAAATATGACAGACATAAGGTTTATGGCAAGCTTCGGCTGCTCCTTGTGCCTAACGCGCCATGGGAAAGTATTGCCATGGATTTTATTATGGATCTACCTAGATCCAAGAATGGAAATGATGCAATTTGGACTATAGTAGACAGATTCAGTAAGCAAGCACATTTCCTTCCAGTAAAGAAGACGATCAAAGTTGATCACATGGCTAGAATATTTCTAGCTCAGATTTTTAAACACCATGGATTGCCAAAGACTATTCAACGATAGAGATCCCCACATGACTAGTCTATTTTGGCAGGCATTGTTCGAAAACTTGGGAACTAAGCTTGATTTTTCATCCGCTTATCATCCTCAAACAGATGGTCAAAGAGAAATCGCTAATGCCACTGTTTTAGATCTCCTCAAGTGCTATGTTTCGGAACGACAATCCGAATCGGAACAGTACTTACCAATAGTTGAGTTTGCGTATAATAATACCATACATTCCTCAACTGGTAAAGCTCCCTTCGAAATTATTTATGGGAAGCCACTCTTACTTTCTATTATGGTTACCAAAGAAAACATCTTCGCCACAGATGAATTTGTGCGCAATATTGATATTGCCCATCAACAAGTAAAGCAAGCGATTCTTCGTACTCAAGAGCAACAGAAGAGAAAAGCAGACAAGCACAGAAGGAATCTCAATCTAGAAAAAGGACAATATATCCTGCTTCGGTTTGAGAAAGCTAGATTGAAAAAGTGGGTCGGCAAAGGGAAAGTTGTCAAACTTTTCCATAGATTTTACGGCCCTTTCAAAATTACAGATAAAGTCAATGACGTGACTTTCAGATCATCCTGTTGAACGTCGCAAGAGCTTTTGAAAGACCAAAAGGCATCACCAAATACTTGCACAATGTGAAGGATATCCTGAATGCGGTTTTGTATACATCTTGAGGAGCGATCTTGATTTGATGATAGCGACTTTTTAGGTCTATTGTGCTGAAATACGTAGAACCTTGTAGCCTATCAAGTATATCATCGATCTTGGGTATTGGAAACCCGTTCTTGATGGTGATTTTATTGAGAGCTCTTTAGTCAATGCACATTCTCCATGATCCATCTTTCTTTAACACTAGAAGCACTGGTGAACAGTAAGGTGATGTACTCGGCTGGATCAGAGCCTTTTAAGAAGTTTTGTCACTTCGTTCATGATTGCCTCATTCTAGGATCTGCTTACTTTGTAAGGTGACCGGTTTGGTGGCAAACTGCTGAGTATCAGATCAATTGTGTGGTCTTTAGATCTCTCAAGAGGTAGCTCTCTAGGCAAACCTTGAGAGAAACAATCAGCTTGAGCTTGTAAAAATTCTTTTCGTTCTTTTTCTAAGTGTGAGAAATTGGACTTCTTACTCTCATTGAGTTCATTCACATAGATCGAGTAAACAAAAAGACCGGATTTCATTAATTTGGAAATAGCCGAAGTTGATACAAGTGGGACGGAGTCGCCCTTTAATTTTACATTAATAGTATTTTCTTTACCTTTTCCATTCTTTAATGGGGCCTTTCTTGCCCAATAGTCGACCACAGTTCACGATGCGGTCCTTGTGATACCAAGGGATCCCTAAAAGGATGCCACAACCTCTATTGCGTCATGCTGTGAAAGTCCTTGTGCCGTAGATACCCTTAACAATGCAACCGAAGTTGGCGGCTGGCCTATGATAGGTGTGATGGTGACATCTCTCCTTGGTGCCACTAAAATCGCCTCCATTGGTGGCCCCATTTTGTTCACACGTTATTGCAAGTCAAGTCGCCAATAACCTCAAGCACCTGGGTACAAAGCCACAAGAGTACATTGAAGGGAGATTAGAGAGATCCAGGCATGACATTAGCAAGCCAAATAAGAGAGGGTGAAATAGGCTTTTAAGATCCCGTTGCTGTCATTCGTGGACTTTCCTCATAGTCACCCATGCATGATACTCCAAGTTTGGCGCCAGATGGAGCTAGCTAGATACATGCATATTAGGATTGTACTTGCTAGAGATCATAGACATAACAAAAGATAGACAATAAGTCAACTAGATAATGGTCAATGTGAACACATAGGAGAATGAAAGTAGTGTGTATGAGAGTGTGTAAGTATGTACAAAGTAGAGATGGATGAAAGCTTATGACATCACTGCTCGTGCCAGTGAGTGGCATGCTAGTATGGAATGTGTTGTAACTTGTCACCTAGGATGAAGGCATATGTTGACAATTCCTCCCTTAATCACATAGGTGAAACTAACCTATGGGACCACTCTTAAGGTGAGAAAGGTAAGGTGCTAAAAAGTAGTTGGAAACATAGCACGGAAATCCTTAAAGGTGACTACCTGAACATTGCTCTAAGGAATCATCATGTAAGGGCTTAGAGGCATGTGTACATGGCTTAGAGGTTGAGTGTCCATGACCACCAAGAAAAGTTAATAGGGATTTCCCCTCAACAAAAAGAGGAATTTTACCGACCACCCCTAAAGGCATAGTAGGTAAATTGCCAAAGCGAATCCAATGGTGGTCTTACCATGGATAAGGTTTATGGGCAGTGTCTGTAAACCCTCTACAAAAAGACTAGATGTTTTTTGTATAAATTCTAAGGTAAAAACAATGATAGAAAAAAGCCTTTTGAGACTCGTTCAATGCAGTACAAAAAACTTCATACAGAAGTTTAGAAGGCTTGACTTTCTCACATGGATTAGAGCCAATGGTAACAATTATTGCTTTGTGTGTCGATTTTCATTATTGGACCAATTGATAAGATTAGCATGCTGCTTCTCTTGTTTTTTTTTTTCCAAGAAAGAGATCCTTCTATTAGTTAATAAAATTGCCCATAGGGCTACAACTTTTATGCTAGAGAGCGCTACATCGACCCTGGGGGGAGACTCTCCCAATGAAAAAACAGCATATGTACAATGAAGGCTAAATCAAGAGATGGGAGGAGGGAAAAGCCACACACGTGGGCGGTAGTGCCATCTGGGCTCGCCCCGGACCATGGTGAAGAAAGGCCTAGGGCACCAGAGTCGAAGGAACTCCTCTCTGGGCTCCCGCATGCGGTTGGAGCTGCCTTGAAGTCTCTCGAACTGTTCCCTGAGAGTATGGATCACCTCCAGCCAAAAATCTCGAACAGTCTATGCTGGTGGCGCTAGGCGAGCCTCGAAGATGCGGAAGCAGTGGGCCCGCCAAATGAACCAGAGCGTCAGGCCATAGACGAGCTTCCAACACACCTCTCTCTCACTGCACCACTTCTGTGCGGTAAGCTCTGTAGCAGGCTGGAGTGTAGGATGACCCCGCTGTACCACTATCATTCTGCTGGTGGAGGATAGCTCAAACTGTAGTGCAAGGCGCGTGAGAGTGGACCAAGTAGCTACCCCAAGTGTACTGTCGTGCTGTGGAAAGAGCTGGCATCAGTAGAAGGACCCGAAGCCAAACTTGCTGTGCCATAGGACAATCCCACAGACAGTGACATTGACTCTCCAAAGGATGGTCACAAGCTGCGCATGCTGTCGGAAGACCACTGTGTACTAGCCAACTCCCCACTGCTGTAGCTCTGTGGACTACTAGCCACTAGAACAAAGTGACCCGCCGCGGCTGTCTGGCGCCGCGGCTGTCTGGCGTCCCACAGCCTCCCCCAAAAGGCTGACAAGAACTCAATTGTGAGACCCTCCCCCTGCCAATGAGGTGCTGCAGCAAGACGAGCCTATCTCCGTGGTGCCGAACAGTGTACTGAAAGAAAGGGACCCCTGGATGGTCGGCTGAGGAGAAAGAGTCCCTCCAAAACCACTCTCCAGGATCCCACTGCACTCGTGCAAGTGGATAGCTCTCCCAAGCCCAAAGCCTCCAATGGCATGTCTCAAGAGCTGCTAGGTCAGGATCGATGCGTAGATGCCCACTACTCGGATCCTCTGAAAGCAGCACCCTGCAACCTGTGGAGCCTCTACTGAAACTCCGTGAAGTCGACCCTCGCCTTATATCTCAAAGAACATGGAGGGTACAATCTCTGAGCAAGCACGAATTGCGATGAGGCCTCCAGTCGCGTGAAGGCCCCCACCATCTGGGAGCTGCAGACTTTAGAGGTGTGAGCCACTCAGCTGGTACTGCCTTTGTGATGGCCTCACACATGCTCTGCACCCACTCATGCCCTGCTGCTAGATGCTCTGTAACTCCTCTGGCAAACCTAAGAACTGAAGCCAGTCACCTAGAGTGCGTGCTGGACCCTCTACCATGGGACCCCAAGAAACATGAGGCCTACTACCAACCAAATGGCCTCTCTGAGTGCTGACCAAGAGGTTTTAAACAAGGGGCTGTCTCAAGCGCTCCTCCGTGTAGGTGGGCTGGAGCTTCTTAAGGCCTCTCCACAGCAGCTCCCAAGAGCGAAGCAGGCTCACAACAAAACGATCCTCCAGTCTCCTGCTCATACCAACTCTGCGCATCTCTGTGAAGATCCATCTACGACTCACGAGAAGGTCTCCAAGGGCCTCCTGCCTGAGGTACTCGAGCTCTAAGCCGCTGAAGCCAGAGTTACCGGGGAACGCCCCCCTAGCCCCCGTTCCGATGTTCCGAGGGGCAGTTCCCTTCCCAAACAATCCGGAACGTCCCGGAATGTCTGATGTTCCGCGTGGCCAGTGCAAATCGGAACGACCCCGGAACGTTTCGGAATGCCCCTGGAACGGCCAACGGCTACAAACAAATTTGGCAAAAATTGAAAAAATTGAAGTAAATGTTTGGGCTTCTTTTTGAAGTGTGCAAGGCCTCAAGGACTCATAAAATGCACCCCCCTCCCCCTTTCTCTTCACAAGCTAATCCTCAAGGCTCAAGCTCTCTCCCAACACTCTCAAGATCTCTCCCTCTCAAGACTCACTCTCTCAAGGCTCAAGGCTTCAAGCCTTCAAGCTCTCTTCCTCTCCCTCCCACTCTCTCAAATCTCTCCCTCTCCCTCTCACTCTCTCTCGTCTCTCCCTCTCTCTCTCTCTCTCTCTCTCTCTCTCTCTCTCATCATCTAGTCATATCAAGGTTTAATGGTCTTCAAAACGAGTTTTTTGTGAGTATTAGAGTCAAAGCACTCTAATACTCCTTGTAGTTAAACACAAGGAGCTAAAAATTGCACTATTTGGGTGTTTTTTATACCTCCTGTTCCGCGCCGTTCCCGTTCCAGACCCCTAGCCATTCCCACGTTCCGCGGGGATCCCGTTGCCGTTCCCGTTTCGCGTTCCGGGTAACTATGGCTGAAGCAAAAACTCCTTCCAAGGCTCCTCCCTTGGAAGTAGTCCTCTGACAACAAACCTCCCAAGAAGGGCTCTGCTCTGCTGTGCTGGGTCTATGATCCCTAACCCCCCCCTGATAACAAGGTAGAGTGATGACTTGCCAGGCTACTTTGGCCCGGTTATCTGAGTGTTACGCCCTGACGAAAGAAAGTTCCTGATCAGCCTCTCTACCTGGCTGATGTAGGAGCTCGAAAAGATCCAACAAGATGTAATGTACCACATAGTAGCCAACAACTCTTGGTTGGCCACTACAACTCTACCTGCCAAAGAAAGCCGTGCGGAACTCCAATGTAACAACTTCCTCCTGATGGGCAGGAGGAGGGGATCAATCTGCTGCTTAGGAGACAAGTCCAGGCCAACCTGACAGCCCAAGTATCAAACTGCACTCCCTGGGGGGGTCCATCTAAAACCCTCACTTGGCAGCTGATCTGGTGTAGGAGCATTGCCAAACCGAGAAAGCCACTCTCTTCCTCCAGTTGATCATTGCACCTGATGCACAACAAAACGTCTCTAGAGCCTGCTCACACTTGTGCAGGTTGGCCTCCTGGCCCTCCAAGTACAAAGTTGAGTCGTCTGCAAACTCAATATCCAGTAGCTCATCGCCCCGAATAGGGAGCACTAAGCCACGTAGACCAACCTACTGTGAAACCAAGAATCTGCTCATCCCCTCAGCATAGAATAGAAAGAGGAAGGGGGCAAGAGGGCAACTCTGCCTGATCGAACGTGTGAGCATGAAACGGTCTCCTCTACCCCCTACCAAAAGCACATGACTGTGTGCACTTCTATAGAGAGCTAACACACCTCTGATCCAAGCATCTGAGAAGCCCATTGTGGGTAAAGGTGCCCTCCAAAAAGTCCCAGTCAACTCTATCGTAGGCCTTCTCAAAATCGAGAAGAAGTATCAACAGATCCTCACCATGGAGGCGCACGAGGGCATATGCCTCCCAAAAAGTGAAGATGTTGTCAAGGATACTGCGCTCTTGACAAAACTTGTCTGGGTCCCATGTATAATGCTCTCTAGAAGTAGCTGAATCCTCAAGCTCAGAGCCTTGGCTAGATCTGAGTTGAGGATGGTGATGGGCCGCCATTGTCGAATCTCATCCAAGGAGCCACCCTCTTTGGGAATGAGGTAGATCAAGCCTTCACTCATGTTGTCAGGCATCTCTCCTGTGTGAGATGTCTGAGCCAAGCAAGTCCTAGTACTCTAAGAAAAAACTGGGAGTCAAACCATCCTCACCTGGACAGCTACCTCGGGGAAGTGCCCTGAGGGCCACATGTAAAAGTCAGTAGCAACTGCACACATGTCCTTGAGCTTTGAAGCAACTGACCCGTGAAGCCTCCTCAACTAGTTGACACTGGTGAGTGCATGGCAGGTCCCATTGTCTCAAAGAACGCCTCAGTCACTCTGTCAGCCACTTGGGTCCACTGAGATGCCTGCCGATGGAAATCAAACTTATGACGCCTCTCCTTTATGCAGGCAAGCTCCTGGCGAGCGTGCTGCAACTGCTTCTCCAATTAAGGAATGTTTGCGTGCTACTCCTCTGCAAGGAAGCAACGCCCTGTCGGAGACGTTGCTCCTCCTCCCTCGCTGCAGCCAGGCAGGCCGTAGACTCCTGAAGAAAGGAGCGACTAAGCTGAGCAAGTCCAGAGGCCACTTTGTCAGCAGGAGAGTCCTTCGTGTGCAAGCCCACTGTCCAAAGATCCACCACTCGCCCTCTGAGCTCAGAGTCCAACAAGATCCTCTTAGGGATGTGTAGCATCGTGCTCCCCCTCCTCTATCGATCTGTCACACTGAGGATCACTAGTGCATGGTCCGAAAAAGATGTCCCAGCCAAAATGCAAACTGACCCACCGAAGTCACGGATGTGGTCACTAGCGTAGAAGCGATCTATCCGAGATAGATTCACTCCTCCCACTCTGCGGTCCAAACGCGAGAAGGCTAGGCTATCTCGGGGCCTCACAAAGCCAGAAAACTGATCCTGAAGCAGCAGCTAACCGTGCTATCTTCGAGGCTAGCTTGGATTGGGAATAATATGCATCCGAGCGTCCCTGAGATAGGCGTGACTGGAAAGATTGTCTAGCCCAGGCCCGAGGAGAGCGAGCCATGTGCAGGGAAACCTCCTCTGTCCAGGAGTCCTCATGTATGTGTACATAGCATGGTGGGCTGTGTGTGTTAGCAAAGAAGTGTACCACAATGTGTCTACATCCTACCGAGTTTGGAGGTGTCACTGAGAACTTGACCAACGGCCACAGAGTCTGTACCAGGTTTGTAACCCCCAGGTCTCCCATGTGGTGAGAGAACTCGAGGGCATGTGCCTGCAGCCACACCATCACTGAGTCCAGAGTCCACTCAGATTGGTCCCTGCCACATAGGGGAAACGAGAAGGCAACCGTTGAGTCCAGGGCCTCTATCCCTCTAGCTGCAGGGAACATTACATGAACTCTGAAACAAGCTGCCTCAACGTTTGGTGAAGGGTCGTCGAGAAAACGTGTGAAGTCGTAGGCAAAGAAGTCCCACCTACGACGAATGTCGAAGCTCGTTAGTCCACGAGGAACTGTTGCAAAGGGAGACGTCTGCATCAGAAGGGGGGTTTGCAAGAAAGGCTGTCCCTCTCTGGCCAAGCGACTCGTGGCAAAAGCGCTGCCAAGAGATCTCCTAGCAGCTGAGGAAGGTCTGCCCCAAGGGTCTGCTGTGGGTAGGAGCGGGAGGAGAAGTGGAAGCAGGGGGGCTGGTGGGAGATGGAGGAGTGGGGGGACGGGGAGCAGCAAAGAGACAAGGGCAAGGTCAGTAGGAGGCCCGAGGCGGAGGGAAACTCGGGGGGGGGGGGGGGGGGGGGGGGGGTTGTTGAAAGTGAGGCTGAGGTGGAGGGTGGATTTTGGGACCTCGTCCTGCTAAAGAGGGTCGAAACGGTTCCCTGTGGGAACCCACTGCTGTTGGCCTGAAGCCTGGCAACCACCGTGAGGGCCAAGTTGACGTGGTGGCCATTGTTGATGTCGACCACGAACCTGCTGCCAGCCCTCCTCTGCCTGAGCCCCAAGCTCGGAGGGTGAATCTTCTTGAGTAGCTTGTGACTCTGTCTGCTGCTACTGGCTAGCCCGAGGTGAAGGTCGGGGCCTCCTCCGTGGACAGGCCTTCGCAAGAGGGCCCATATGACGACAAATGAAACACTGATTCGGGAGGCCCGAATACTCCACACTCTGGCGGAACCAACCACCACTCACCCGAGGTAGTAGGATGACCTTCGAAAGGGTGTGGGTGTCCCGAACTAGAACACGTACTATGGGAATGCCAGCCGCCTTGGCAGCTACAGAGGCTGCCGTGCGAGGTGTCTCCAAGACAGTCTCAATCTCTGAGCCTATCTTGGAAAGGAGCAAAAAGTATTGCCTCCTCAGGCCGGGGAAGCAGACTGAGATGGGAAGGTCTACCTCCTCAACAAGAACGTCGGTAGCTAGATCGAAACCATGGTGCCACCGTCGAAAGTGTTCCCAAACTGCTCGGATGGCCAGGGGGCCTCATCGCAATGACCTTGGACACCATCTCGGTTTGGTAGTAGCCACGCCCAAGAAGCTGAACATCGAGGATCTTGCCCACCTCTGCTAAAAGGCGGGCCTGGAGGAGATCACGCATCTCTCCTCTGCTAAGTCGGGTGCCGATGATCTTGGAGATGACGGAGGTCGTTTGGGGGCGCTCGACCTCTGCGGCTAGGCTCGTTTGCTCTGTCGGCGAGAGAGCAAGTCGGATGGTGGGCTCTGCAGGGTCCGGCGAGGGGGACTTTTGGAGAGTCCCTTTGGGGTGGAGCATGAGCCTCCATCTGGGTTTACTGCTGTGAGTGCTGCAGATGAAGAGAACCAGACGACTTCCAAGAGAACTCTGACAGTGAAGGACAAGTCCTTAAGGTCGAGGCGCCATCAGAAACCGAAGGCACCGGGGGGGGGGGGGGTTCGGGGCTGGAGCGAGCGGGTGAGGCACGCGCGAGGGGGGGGCGGCAGCGAAGAGCAGCGGGAGGGAGGCTGGGGCGATGGGGAGGCAGCGTGAGCTACGCAGGGGTGGAGGCGAGACAGCAGCAGCGAGCGCAGTTCCCGCTTTTATCGATTGCTCAGCTGCTGCTTCTCTTGTTGCTTTGCCAACCTTCTGAAACATTGATCAACACTAACCATGTCCGTTGTGATTTTAGTCTCTGGTCCCAATCGTTTTGAATGGCTTCTGTAATACAAAATTTTAGTTTCGTCAAGCTTGAGCTGATTAAATGCCATATTCAATGTTATGAACTCATTGTATTATTTTCTGTTTTACTATGATTCATAAGGCTCTTTAATAATTTTCATGGATATTTTTAGAAAGAAATGATATATTGTGGAGAGCTAAGTAGTTTCAGATTTACATCTCTTCTAGCTGTGTGAGGTAAATGACTGCCTTACTCTTGCTTGATGTGTTCTGCTATTGGTTTTCCAGGATATCTGGCTAAAGACCTAATTGCCAGATATAAACATGCACCTGATGTTGGGGGTTCCATCGTTGTTGAAGATGCTTTGAGTGCAAGAAAACTGGAAGATGAACAACTTGGGGAGTCTCTGCTAGGTATGTTTTGAGCCCCTTGCCTCTAATTATAACGTATTTGAAATTTTTTAGCACTTGCTTTGCTTGATTACATCAGCATTTCAACATTCACAATGTTCCTTTGCTGGCAAGCCATCTGTGGTAGACAGGGAGTCTTGTGAAACCAGGCATGCACAAGCATGAACATGTTGATCATAACAGTCAAAACTTTGGTTAGGAAAATATGGCCTTTACCAGGCTTACGGTATGATCATTGCATAATGTGCATTTTCCGATCATGAGACTCAAAAAGGGGTCAATTGGTTGAGGAGAAGCTTGAGAACAAAAGAATTGTGAGGAACTGTTCTAATTGGGAAGCTTCAAATGCATCAGGAAAAGTATGTTCATTTTGCAACACCACAAAACTGTAAGTGGACTGTACCAAATTAGCTTGAGTGGTCTCGTGCATTTGCAAATTGGTGCATTTAGTTTGAAGTTTTGCAACTCAGGTTTTCAACTCTTTATCATCCATCTGTCTTTGCCTTTAATCTCTGTCAAAGATTTCGATCATTTTGTCGAAGCAATAGAAGGACTTCTACTGGTCTTTTCTCCAAAAAAAGCAGCCAAGAGTTGATACTTTTCACCAGCTCTCTCCAAGGATGATTAAATTCTTGAGTAAGGGGAGCAAGAAATTGACGGTGCAAAGTTTTTTGGAAGGAGGGATAGTTATTATTATCTCTATATCGCAAAAGCTAGACATTTGCAATTTGATTCTCAACATGCAACTCACTATCTTTCTTTGTGTGTTGTGACAGAGGCAGCAGTGCTCTCTGCCCCTCCTAGTAAAGTCTACAAAAGATCTATCTTAATGTACGTGTCTCGTACTTGTGTTTGAAGTTCTTCTCTTAAACCAATGTTTGTATCACCATGCTTGGTGTTTTGATGTGTATAGGATGGCGCAGGAGATTATTAAGGTTACTGCGGATACCTGGACTGAACATGATCTTATACTGTCAGACCTCCTCCCAGAGTTGTGGCAGGCAAGGTTTTTTGTTGCTTTTATTGTTTGCAATGTATGAACTTAACTGTGTTTGATAAAGACATTTTGCAAGATGTTGTGATAAATAAGATAATGTGCATGTGCATTTGTGTGTGTGCGCGTGCGCGTGCGCTCAGTTTATTGTCTTTTTTGGTTGGGTCAAATTTTGGGTTTTGTGGGTCATTTGGCACCATCACAACTTCTTAGTGTTTCAAGGCACTGACGTTGACCTATTTCCTTTTTTCAAACTGTCACTTGGTCAAGCACTGTATTTTGCTTATGATGCTGTGGACATTACTCTTGATGCCTATAGGATTTACTTTGGCTGTTTCTAGCCCTTGGAGCCTCATGGTGCTCCACTTTTTGTATCTCTTCTTTTTCGTGGGTTTTCCTTGCTTTGAGGTTTCCCACTTGTAAATTATGTCAGCAAGATTTACGAAAAAAACTGTGTGCATGCAACACATACGTGCATGGGTACGTGTGTGTCTACATATGTAGCGTGCGTGCGCCGTGTGTGCATGTGCACACATGTTGACATATGTATTTGATCTCTCTTGCGCACTCGCGGAGAGTGTGAGAATTCCTTTAAAAGATAACATGCAATGGCTGCAAGTAGATTGTAGCCGAATGAAGCAATTACAGCCAAGGAAAGTGACCAAGTGTGTGTGCGGGCGCGTGGGCGTGAGTCCACCCTTACCGAGGCACCATACTCTATGTTAAGGCAGTAGGCCCATTGAATATGGGCCTATTGCCTCATCAAGTCGATGAGAGTAAAAAGGCCAAGTCTGAAGCCAAAAGAGTTGGGAACACTTCAAAAATCCATGAAGAAAGTGAAGTGGGTCTCATCAAAACAATATCCGATAATTTCTTCAGAAAAGATTGTACTCCACTAGGAGTTTTAAGGCTTTGTCAGCCAATAGAAAATATCGTGGATGTCTTTCATAGTCTTTATCAGAAAAAGACTTTAGTATTAGATACAAAATCTAATGAGAGAAAGTAAAATCGGTAGCTCCTATTATCTGCAACCAGCCAAGTCAAAGGACCATAAAGGTTGCGAACAGGAACCCCCGTTTGAGGCCAATGTGCAGACCATCTAACACCTGTTAAACAAAAAGGATTTATTGACAGTGGGCCTGTCAAAGACCACATAAACATCATTAGTCCAAAGTGAGCACATCCTGACAAACCTAGCTGCCTAGGAAGGCCTTGTGTTTAGGATGTGTGTGTTGCTCTATTAAGATATTACTTATACACAGAAGAACATTTTGTTCAAAGACGATTGGCTTTAGACATTAGGAAGGTGGTCTGCACAAAAATGATTCTGCATTCGACTTTTTTTTGTACAATATAATTAGAATGAAATAACATTCCACTTATCCTATACTTCAGTACTAAATCAGTAAATGAGGATGAAATACGCCTTCATCTCCAAGGTCGGAGAGCAGTAACACTAAACCTTTTTAAGCAAAGATAGAATTCTTACCTTCATCCATATAGACAAGACAACAGATTTTGGTAGACTTGGCTACGTATGGTAGGTGTCAACGAACCTATCGGTTGTTATCCATGTCCTACTTAAAAATTATTAGCCTAGCTACTAAAAGTAAATTAAGTATAAGTGAATGGAGGGCTTTTACTAGCTTTTTCAAATAATTATTCCAAGAATTTTGTTTTGCTTTTAAAAGCTTGTTTTTGTTTTTGAATCTTTTTCTAATAGCTTGACCCAATAAAAATCCAATGGGTTCCATGTCTGAACACTGACTCGAATGGGGAATGTCGCCGCGGCAACTCTTCAAGATGAAGCACCTTTGGGAATCGGGGCTGATTTGATGCACCTTTGGATCTATCTCGATGTGGGATTGTCGATGGCCACCAAGGGGTAGATCTGGGGCTGATTTGCGTTCCCACCGTGAGAGGAATGAAAAGATGAAAACACAGCTCTCATGATGCCGATGATGGGGAGCAATGGGAGCACTCGATGCAGCGAGGGAATGGCCGAGAAGGGGTTCAATGGGCTACTGAAGTACCGGACTGCATCAAGGAAGACAGCGCGATGCAGATCCTCACAATGTCCGGCAATGGAGAGGGCTGAAAACTTAAAACGTTGGCTGATATGCTGAAAGCTGGAATCGCTGGCTGATCTGCTACAAATGCAAAAGGCTAGGCTGATATGCAGGAAAAACGCTAGGGCTGGCTTTTGCAAAACGCTAAGGCTGATGATGCCGCTAACTGCAACTGTTGGAAATGCTAGGCTAATGTCTCCCTTTATAGGGGATTTTATTGGTTAAGAACTGCTCAAGGATTAAGTAGGGCAAAAGTTCAAAATAAATCATTAAAATGATTTATTAATAAACTTGACTTTAACTAAGTTCTTGGGTGAAACTGTCCCATATTTGCCCGCCCGGGAATCCGATTGACCCAGGGAATGGCTCGTTAGATTCCTCTAACCTAAAACTACATGCATGTCATGCCAGTGTCCATGGTAGTGTAACAACATCTGTCAAAACGCTTGTGGGTTCCAATGTTGGAAAACATAATTTAATGGACATGTCCGGACATGCAGGTTTTGTGAATAGGCTCACAAACTTGCCGGTACTAATACTCCTAGGATTCTAGACACTCCTATCTAGGGATAGGTGAAAACTGGCTTTGGAAGTCAATGAAGGATGTCCATGTGGCACATCACGATCTTGGCTAATTTAGGCCCAAACCCAAGACAGCCCCAACACACACACTCATGCTTTTTTTTTGTAAATCGATTTGATTAATTTACTAGTGGGAAACATCAAAGCGAGGAAAACCCACCGAAAGGGTAATGGACAAGGGGAAGAACATAGAACTACTGAGGTGTACAGAGTAGCTAAAAACATTCATAGGAAAGCCGATGTATCTCTACGGTGATATCACCAACTTCCAAAGCAAACCGTAACTATTGCCTAAGGGAAAGCTTGAAGTGTGGCAACGGGTCTGCATGAGTACGATGAAACACGTAAGCATTACGTTGACGCCACAGGGTCCAATAAGGCCAGTATCTGACCCACATAAAGAAGATTGTAAAACCCTGTAGTGTCGGTGAGAAAATGCCAAATGCCTAGAACCTTTTGTGAAAAACAACTCAGGAAAGCGGAGCCGAATACAGGCCAATACACGGTGAAGGAAATCTAGTAATGCAGCAATCCCACAACAAGATCCTCTTTTGAAGTGGACGGACGCAAGAGGAGGGGCGAATATGACGCGCCCTAAGAAAAGTGCCAACAGGAAGCACTCCAAGCAAATAACGCCAAAGAAACAGTCGCTCCTTGAAAGGCAAATGGCTTCTCCACAAGGCAGAGAGAAGCTTCCTCCACCAGAGATCAGATTTGTGCATGTGCCAAAGGGCATTGCAATGATCAGCAAGCCATGATTGTGGTAGAAGAAGAGCATCGCATAAATATCTCAAAAAGGCGTTTCCCGAAGATCCCAATTAGACATGGGATCACCATCAAGTAAAGGTGAAACTGGCAAAAAATCAAGCAACATACTTTGAAGTTCTCTCCAAAACTGACGGTAATGCATGTCCAATCCAAAACGGCGAGCGGCGAAGGGAAACTCAAAAGTATATTCAACCTCATCGACTACATCCTCAACCACACGAATGCCACGACCAGAGAGAAAGTAAGCCTGGCGAGGGGAGTGGTCGACCAAAGTAAGAGAAAATGCTCGGCTCCAATGGAGACTCTCCAAGCGAATTGAATCACCTTCCTGTCGAGGATTCCATGAAAGATGAATCGTAACCTCTTTCAAGGCAGACACCAAAGTGGAAGCAAGAGGACATCTAGGAATGTGCCCTTCCATCTTGCCGAAAACCACCTCCTAGATATATGGTTTCCAATGGCCAAAAGAGGAAGTAACAACATGCTGACCAAGGTGTGCAAACATGAGAGTCCAAGGCTGAATTTGTTACGCAAGTGTAGGCAACAACATAGCTGTCCTAACAAGAACATGCCTGTGCAAATCCAAGATATTAAGGCCACCCAGGTGTTTAGGAGTGCAAAGCTTCTCCATTGACATCAAGCGCAAGCCTTTTTTTGAGCATTGGTCCGCCACAAATGGAACATAATGTCCGACATAAGAGAATCAAGACAACGACGAGGCCAATGCATCAGTGGCAATAAGAACTGAACATATGCCAACAGGATACTATGAACAATTCGCAGACGAACATGTAATGGCCAAGTGGATAGCTTCTAGTAGTGTAATTTGACATTCAAATGTTGCATAACCCAATCCGCTTTCTGAGAATGAGTGACATTCCATCCAATTGGATAACCCAAATGCCTAGTGATCACGTTTGGAGAAACAATCTCACTTGGCCACAATAGACTGTGCCAATCACAAGAACGAAGAGGCAGAAGCTTCGATTTACAAAAGTTGACTCTAAGTCCAGCCGCAATGCCAAAAAGTTCCAAGGCTTTCATAATCACTTCAACATCAGCCTTCTGATTACGAGGCATAAACAACGAATCATCGGCGTAAGCCTGGCCAACAAAGGTACGACCCGAAGGTAACCACAAACCATGAAGACGCTCAACAGAGGTCAAGTGATCAAGATAAATCAACAGTGGGTGAGTGGCAATAGCATACAACGACTAAGGGGGCAACCCTGCCTGACCGAACAACCAAGAGGCAAAGATTCTTTTAATTCACCTTCCAAGATCCCCGAAGACGTGCTACATGCATACAAGAAATAAACCACATTGGCAAATATAGGACCAAACCAACCCTAGGCACCTCATTGTGGCAGCAATGAAATCCCACTGTACAGTGTCAAAGGCCTTTTCAATATCAACTTGCATAACCAGCACATCCTGTTGAGTGTACTTAGCATACTCCATGCCAATCATAACATTAGCCCAACACACACACACACTTTTTTTTGTAAATCAATTTGATTTATCTATCTGTGGGAAACCTCAAAGAGAGGAAAACCCACCAAAAAGATGTACAAAGAAAGGAACACAACAGTGTTCGGCCGTACAAATTATCTAAAAGCATTCATAAGAAAGCTAATGTATCTCTGCTGTGATATCACCAACTTCCAAGGCGAACCGCAAAGATTGCCGAAGGGAAATCTTGAAGAAAGGTAGGGGATCTGTATGAATGCGATGGAACATATAGCCATTACGCTGTCGCCACAGGCTCCAGTACGCCCAAAACCTGACCCACATGAAGAAGGCTGCAAAGCACTGCAACGCTGGCGAGAAGATACCAAAAACCCAAAACCGCTTATGGAAGACCGTCGTGGGAAAACGTAGCCGGATACACGCAGATACCCGGCGAAGGAAGTCTCGAGTGACACAGCAATCCCACAAGAGGTGGCATACATCCTCCTCGGCAGATAAGCAACGGACACATGATGAAGGGCGGATACGGTGCATCCTAAGAAAGGTATCCACTGGGAGGACACCAAGTAAACACCGCCAAAGAAACAAACGCTCTTTCAACGGCAATTTGCTTTCCCATATTGCAGATATAATCCTGCGCCACCAAATATCTGATTTATGCATGTGCCAAATAGCGTTGCAATGATCAGCAATCCATGGACGAGGCAGAAGAAAAGCATATGCCCGGCCGGCAGAAATATCTCGAAAGGGCATTTCCCCAAGCTTCCAATCAGACATGCGATCACCATCAGCCAAAGGTGAAACGAGCAAAAGACCTGTCAACATTTGCTGTAATTCTCTCCAAAACTGGCGATAATGCATGCCCAATCCAAAGCGGCGAGCGGCAAATGGAAACTCACAAGTGAAACCAGCTGCATCCACCACATCCTCAACCACTCGAATGCCACGGCAGGAGAGGAAATACGCCTGGCGAGGCGAGCGGTCGACCAAAGTAAGAGAAAAAGCTCGACTCTAATGAAGGCTCTTTGCACGAAGTGAGTTTCCTTCCCTCCGAGCATTCCATGAGAGATGAATCGTAACCTGTTTCCATGCAGAAAGCAAGGTGGAATAAAGTGGGCATCTAGGAATATGACCATCCATCTTACCAAATACTGCCTCCCACATGGATGGATGCCAGTGACCAAATGAGGATGTAACCACATGCTGACTGAAGTGTGTAAACATAAGAGTCCAAGGCTGAGATTGTTCCACAAGTGTAGGCAAAAGCATAGCCTTCCTAGCAATAACATGCCTACGCAGGTCCAAAATATTCAAACCACCAAAGCGCTTTGGTGTACAAAGTTTTGCCATCGATATCAGGCGCAAACCTTTTTTGTGAGCACGCGTTCGCCACAAATGAGACAAAATGGCCGACATGAGAGAGTCAAGACAATGACGGGCCAATGTAACAATGGCAAAAAGAACTGAACATATGCCATGAGGATACTCTGAATAATTCGCAGGCGTACATGTAGCGGCCAGGTAGAAAGCTTCCAATAATGCAATTTAACATTCAAGCGATTCATAACCCAATCCACTTTCTGCGTGTGAGTAACATTCCATCCAATTGGATAACCCAAATGCCTAGTGATTACATTTGGAAGAACAATCTCTCCTCGCCACAACAGAGCATGCCAATCACAAGAACGAAGCGGCAGAAGCTTTGATTTACGAAAATTGACTTTAAGACCAACCGCAATCGCAAACAATTCCAAAGCGTTCATAATCTCTTGAACATCGTTTTGCTGATTGTGGGGTATAAACAGTGAGTCATCCGCATAAGCCTGCCCAATAAAAGTATGACCCGATGGTAGCTGCAAACCATGAAGACGCTGCGCAGAGGTCAAGTGATCCAGATACATCAACAAAGGATGAGAGGCAATTGCATACAACAAAGCACTAATAGGGCAACCTTGCCTAACCGAACAACCAAGCGGCCACGATTCTATCAATTCCCCGTCCAGGATTCCCGAAGACGTACTACAATCATAGAAGAAATAAACCACATTGGCTAGCTTAGACCAAATCCTGGACATCTCATTGTGGCAGCAATGAAGTCCCAATGCACAGTGTCAAAGGCCTTTTCAATATCAACTTGCATGACCAGCACATCTTGTTGCGTATACTTAGCATACTCCATGCCAATCATAAGATTGGCCAAATTGTCCATGATTTGACGACGAGGAATGAAACCATACTGAGCCTGATGAAGTCCTGTAAACAAATAGTCCTTGATGCGGTGGACCAACATTTTAGCCAAAATCTTGTATATCACCGGCATCAAAGTTATGGGCCGCCAATGAGAGGACTGCCCGCAAAGCGCTTGCTTGGGCAACAACTTAAGTAAGCCCTCTTTCCATGAAATTGGTAGATCCCGTTTTTCCCATGCCACATTTATCATGAAGATCAGGGGTTGTTTAAGAGCATCCCAAAATGAGAGGAAAAATTCCATAGTAAGTCCGTCCCAACCAAGAGATCTCCACCGGCCCAATGCAAGCAAGGCACCATGCCATTCGAAGATAGAGAAAGGAACCTCCAGGCATTATGCCTCCTGCGAAGACAGGATCAGACGAACATAAGAAAGCAACAATTCACGCGCTCGACAAGCTGCGCATCAAACACCTTACGATAATGTGAAACCATAACCTCAGCAAAGTTCCCGCTTCGAAGAAGTCCAAGCACCCGAGGGAATCATAACCCGTTTAATCGACTGTGAGACTCTTGAATGATGTAAATGCTTAAAAAATTTCTTTGAAGCACAACCTTTATCCATAAAAGCCTGTTGACGTGCACGCGTCTGCCACTTAGCAAGCTTCCTCTTATCATTTTGCTGAATACACACTTTAGCTTCACATAACTCCGTCATTTCAGAGTCAGACAGTGGGCGGAAATCAGCCAACTGTTGTAATCGTTGACTAACCTGCTTCACATCAACAACATTCTCTCGAATACGCTGCATATGCTACCTACCGTAGTCAGAAATCACACTTTGTCCTCTCATGACAAAACGATACCAAGCAGCATCCAAATCAATATGCATTTGAGCCAACAACGGAGGAATAATATCGGCAATCATGCGACGAAAAGCTTCGTGAGTAAGATAGGCATTATTAACATGCAACAAACGTTTCCTGTGAAGAGGCCGATCACAAAGAGACTGTCTAAAATACAGCGACAGCAAAGAGGATAATGATCCGATAGTTGCAGAGCATAATCTATCCTCATGTCACATACAAATTCTTCATACTGTTGCCCATTAAGCAAATACCAACGATCCAACCGTGCTCTATAAGAGGAATAAGCAGCATGCTGAAAGGGAAAGCCAGAGGCATCAGGATGCAAAGAACGCCATATATCAATCATTTGAGTAGAGGCAACAAGAAGATCCCATTTGTGTTTCTCCGCAAGCAGCATATGCGAATTTCCTGTGGTGCTGTCAAGCAAATCAAGAGTATTATTGAAATCTCCACACAGAAATGCATTCGAGGTCCATGAGCGAGACGAGATTTCTCGCCATAAAGCAGCTCTTTGCCCAGAGGCCGTATATGCATATATACCTCCAAATTCATGAACTCGACCATTCAACAAACACTGTACAACCGTCCACCGACCATGCGGATCATTGTATAATAGAAAACACACACACACACACACACACACACACACACACACACACACAGAGCACCGTCACTCCCCTCTCCAGATCTCGTGTGGGCCGCCGCCTTGTTGCATGGGGAAAAATCCCTTTTTTTGACTCATGGCCTCTTTAATCTTTATCCATGCCTTTAGAGGCGGTTCTCACTGTCTGGCTATGGTGCATATGCGCCTAGCTATAGGATACTTCACATTCGGTTTGTCCATCGGTTTCAAGATGATGCAACTCTCTTCCTTCTATCTATCCATCGATTGCTGGTATTAGATTTTGCCACTTGGTTGGCACTGCCCAACATTCGAGCTCTTACCACATTGTAGATGGTGCTTGTCCTTTTCACGGCTGGTGTCTTCTGATGGTTCCAGCCTTTGATTTGCATTACAGGAGGTTGCTCTTGGTGGAAGTGCCTATCTTTCAGAGGCTACTGTCATCCTTTCTCTACTCAGCTTGCCAAGGCACTTTTTCCTCTGTCCAGGGGAGGTTTTTACCCTTGCTTAGAGTTTTTACAGTTGACATGTGGCTAGTTCCAACTTACTGCCTTTGGGCTGCTAAGTAATCAGTGATGTACTTGCCCTTAGAATAGGCACCATGTGAGGTAATTTTTCAAGTAATAGAAGTCAGCCTCCTTTGTTGGAGAGAGAGAGAGAGAGAGAGAGAGAGAGAGAGAGAGAGAGAGAGAGAGAGAGAGTCAGTCTATTAACGTCCACTTGAGGCCGAAGTCGACCTATGGGACAAATCAGCTACATCTTTGGTTACAATCCACTTCAGGTAGGAGAAAAGAAAAAAATTGCACGTGCTCCTTAACCTCAAAACTCTCATGACTCATGAGAGATAAATTTTACAATGGTGTAGATCACCATGTGCTTAAAGTGGCTAGATGTTGCAAGTGTCAGGTCCATGTCTTTGAGGCAGTTGGTGGACTCTTGAAATCTCTAATGATAGCTTTCCCTCCTCTGTAAACTACCCACTTCCCTTGCTTCCTTGTTTCTCTGACTCTAGCCAACTCTTTGGCTCTATTCTTTAGTTGTAGGGGTGTCAGCTCATGTGAACTCCACATTGATGTACCTTGTAGTGACTTGGTCTGCTTCATTACCTTGTTCTTGTCATCTACGTCATAATAGCAAACTTTGTCCTGTTTCCCTTCGACTTAGATGTCAGTTGGGTCACCAAGGTCTACAAAAGGGACCACCTTGGTGAGTCTTTCCTTGAGTATATCTACATCTAGGATGTATCCTTCAAGCTGTTCATATGGGTTGGTACCTGTTGCCCAACCTTCTGGTAAACCTCCAACTCTGATGTAACTTTCCAAGCTCTTCACCCTTTCATTTTCCTTCAAAACCGATAACATTTCATTGACAAAGGTCTCAGATTTTACCTTTGGTGGGGTGCTTTCCTGTTGTGTTCTTGCTTAAGTTTCCTCTTGGGTGTGTTGTTTCATGGCTTCTTCTTCAGTCTCCGGTTTAGCTTAACTTCTTGTTTGAGCTTCGAGATTGACAGTCCTTGCTTCTTTGGTTGATAGCTCCGTCTTGAGGTGTGCTAGCTCCTGCTACAGTTTCTTCATTTCTCCCATGAACTTTGGGGTTTTTGGGGGGGGTGGGACAAGTTGGGGGCTCAAGACCAGGGTGGCTGCGAAGGTTTTCTGTTTAGGGGCCATGTTGTGGAAGCACAGGGGTGCTGAAAATCAGGCCTCGAAAAGGGAGCCCCCCCCCCCCCCCCCCCCCCCCCCCCCCAAAATCCCCCTTGGGGGGCTATTAAGGTTTAGTCCTCAACCCCTAGGCTAGGCGGACTGAGAAGTGGGTGCACAGGCTGCGCAAGCTGGATGGGACAGGTGCGGGCTAAGAGCAGGCGCCGTGCACGCGTCTCTCAGAGAGAGAGAGAGAGAGAGAGAGAGGACGATGAAATGAAATGTTATATTAACGTTTTCAAAAGGCCAAAATGACCTTTGAGACCAAAAAGGTTACATCCATGCCTGACCTCAGAACAATGTCTTGGGAACATAAAAATAAATATAAATGAGGCTACCTAGAGTGGGTAGGTATGTAAGCCTATCCTACATCATCATCATGAGCAACATTATTGACACGAGGTTGTGACAACCACCAACCTTAGTTGTTGGTTTCTTTCCCTTGATTTTTGTTTAATTTTTTGGGACCCTCTTGTTGGAGTCACAAATGGCTGGACATTGTATGGCTGGTGTGAAATGGAAGATGGCAGAGAGTTTCACCCACAACAGTGAAGGCCAGGTCACCACGAGATAAAATCCGAGTAGCAAAAGGTGGCTAGGCTCAATTCAAAGTCATTTAGGCCCCACGCGACACTTTATAAGTTTGTGGGTACTAGGAAATTAACTCAAAAGGGCAAACTAGACACATGGCAACTCGGCAAGACACATCAGCTGATGGGGGTGGCGACTCTGCAAGACACATTAGCTGATGGGGGCGTCGATTTGGGCTGTTTTGGGGCTGCCTTCTTCCTCATTGTGATCTTATAGTACGTGTGTGAGTAGTGGTTGCAGGTTTACAACTTTAATGGAAAGCTTGCCTTCTCCTCTGTTCTATGTAGCCTGATGATTCCGCTCTCGTGTACCTCTCTCCCCTTATGACTATAGAATTTTGTGATGCCCGGCGCAGGGGCTATTCATGTGTATGTATAGTTCTGCGGGTTTATGGGGGATTGCTGAGGCAAGAGCCTCATGTACAGGTACTTGATTAGCTAATTGCTAATCCCCTGCAGGTACAGGTTGATTCGGAGAGATTTCTCGCAAAAAATCTCATCCAAATCAAAGGGCAAGTATCCCTACACGTGCCAGAACTCGAGGGCCTGCTATGGATGCGACCGGCACGCAAAACGGAGCCCAAAACAGAGAATTACAGCTTGCTGTAATTTCCTGCAGGTTTAGGGTTTTGACCCTTTTTGATGCCAAAAAGTCCGAGGAGCTTCGGGGAAGCGAGGGAACTGAGAAACAGGTGTTCCGGTGCATTTTAGAGGCGAAAAACAGAGATTTCAGCATGCTGTTTTTTCTCGCCAGGTTTGTCAAAGTGCTCTAATGTGCACTGGAAGTCACCTAGTGCATGGGGATTTTGTCTATGAAGCCTTCTACTGTCGTTATGTTGCCGAAATTGGGCTAGAGTAGGCCAATTTCAGCCCAATAAAAGTGGGACAGCTCGTAGAAGTTTTAGGTTTTCTCCAAAGTTTAATTGCAATAAAGAAACACCGAAAGGGGCGCCAACTTTTGGGGCCAACGTAGTGTCACTGTCTACTTGCCAGCACTCTAGCTGCCAAGTCGTGGTTTGTTTTGAAGTGTTGAATTCCAGTCACAAGTTTGTTTGTGAAGTTAAACTGAGTAAAGGTCGGGTAAAAGCCAAAGTCTACCGCCCTTTAGTGAGGTTACTGGCCGGTTTTAATTTTATAATACATCATCTTAAAACGTATGGGGAGGGGTACAATCACGAGAGAGAGAGAGAGAGAGAGAGAGAGAGAGAGAGAGAGAGAGAGAGAGAGAGAGAGAGAGAGAGAGATGAAATGACATGATATATTAACTTCTTAAAAAGGTCAAAATGACCTATGAATCCGTTACAAACTTGTGAATCTGGTACCGTGTTTGAGTACAAAAAAAGAGATACTAAAATGAATCTAGAAGTGCTACTAGCTGGAACTGTGTGGGGTATGTGTGATCAATGATACAATGGGTGCCCAATACTAGAGAAAGATACAATGGGTGATGAATCCATCCTCATCTATACTTTGGATGTCGAGATAGTACGGTTGGAATCCTCTGTTGTAGTTTTCGTCGTTGCTGTGAAGCTCTCCTCAGTCATGGGCGTCTTGATCGCTCTAGCTCCAATGCTCGGTCAATGAGAGTACCATGGGTGTGAGTATGAGCTGAGCTTTGCAGTGGTGGCTGCTCCTCTATATGTCCAGTGCCTGGTGTGAAGAAATCAATAATCTGTCTTTGGGATTGTCTCTCCACAGATCTCCTCAGTAAACTATCTCTGCCTCTGTGTATCTCAAGTAGATACAAGCCAACACTTCTCTAGTCTTGATAGCTCATGACTCTCGTGAAGGGTCTGAAGCCTTCTCTGAATATACAGTGGAAGCGACCCCGTATCTCGTAATACACTGCACCGTGTCTCTGGCCTTGTATGGCATATGCGGCATATCCTGCTAGTTGATGGTGTCCCTTTGAATCTACTAGTCTCAATCTCAAGCTGGTGTGAAGATGTTTGTATGTGACCAATGGCACACCGTACCCCATGGGATAAATGTGTATCCATATAGCTGCGTCGAATCACAAACGCATTCCTTGTGAGTTGGAGAAGATGCTCTCTATAGAAAGCCATTTTCATGCCCGATTCTTGTGTCGGCTCTATCCATGTCCTCTTGGTGTCCAATTGGGTCATGTCTTGGCAAATGAGTCTAGTAATCTCCACCCTTGTAGGAGACAACGATGGTGCATCAAGGGAGTACTGAAGGCAGGCACCAAATCAGTCTTCTTTATGCACAACTTATGGGATAATACCAGAGACAGATATGCTAGATAGGCCCTTGAGTCCTCCAGACAATTAGCTTTATGGGGGGACACATCATGCTAATATGCACAGATGTCATCATGGTTCCAGATACATGGCTTCAACATATCTCCATAGGAGGGGCGGCTAACTCCGCTCTAATGATCTTGTTAACTCCATTCTAATGATCTCTTGTGGCACGGAGGCCTTGTCTCTAATCAATCGAGAGATCATAGATACCAAGGGCCTCTTCATACCTCTCCACCCATCCTGACCCACAGAGGGTCCCCAAACCTGAACCCCATAGAGCATAGCTGAAGCTACCAAGGTATCAAAGAGCAAGAGCTTCGTTCGGCGTTCTTGGAACTGAACCTACGTCGTGGGAACACATCCTTTCCACTCCTCCCAAGGCCGCATACGCTCTGGTCAGTCTAGTCTCTGCTGCTCTCTTCAAAGAAACCTTTGGCCCAATGAAGAATACCCCAAGATAAGAGTGCATCTGTGTACTCTACAATCTCCTGACCATAAGTGAATGTAGGTGCTGATCTCTTGATCCACTAAAGTGTGGTGTTAAACATCATAACGTTGGTTTTACCAAGGTTTACACACAATCCAATATCCTTCGCAAAGCTATGTAACACATCCAAGTGTCGCTGCATACCCTCTGGTGAGTCATTGATCAACACAATATCATCAGCATATAACAACAATGGATTCCACGTCCCTGCGAGCTGGGCACCTCTGTCACCCTCTCTGTCAATGTAATCAGAAAGCTCATCTATATACATACCAAATAGAGTAGGAGACAATGGACAGCCTTGTTTCACTCCAATAGTGGAGTGAACTAAATCAGATGTCCCCTTTGGAGTGCGTACATGTTCCACCATTGATTTATATAGAGCCCTAATCCCTTAAATCATTCCAATGGGCACTCCCATCTCTTGTAGTCTTCGCATCAATCTAGCTCTGGGCACCATGTCAAATGCTTTGCGGAAATCCACAAAGCTACAATAATTCCGTCTCCCTTGTGCCCTACCCTCCTCAATGATGGCTCTGAGTGTCAGAATATGGTCAAGAGTGGAGAAGCCTCTCCTAAAACCGACGTGTCCTGCTGCTCGTATGTCCTCACTCTCCGCCCATTTGCTTAACAGCTGCTCAAGAATAGATGCATACAACCGTGCCAATCAAAATGATAGGGAATGGGCATCCGGAACTGCAATTTTCAAAAAATCCTACTGGTGGGGTTTTTTTGGGGCGCTTTTGAGTGGTTTGGGGGGGGGGGGGGGGGGGGGGAGGAAAGAGAGGGGGTCTTCTCCTCTCCTATATAATCCAAGGATCTCAAGGCAATGAGGCATATCTATTATCTCCCTCAACCCTAAACCCTAAACTGACCATTCCGGCCCCCGTTCCCATTCCGCCCTTTTGGGGGGGTCCCGTTCCGTTAATGTTCCGGAGGCCCCCGTTCCCGTTCCGGGTAACTTTGGTGCCAATGTGTGTCCACCAATCATTATAGTACGATAGTTTTCGGCCATCGTAGGATCACCTGCCTTGAAGATAGGCACAATAGGACACAGTCTCCAAGTCTCAGGTAGACCCTCACACATGGAGATTGAAGAAAACTGCAAGAACCTCTACCAGCATAGCTCTAGCATGTATAAGGTGCTCTGCTACTAGACCATCATGATCATATGCCCTCTTGGCCGTGATCCTGTCAATGGCCTTCTTTACCATCTTAGTTGTAAAGAAGGTACTCGTGGATGGGCATGGCTCAGGAGGATCTGGAAGGGGTGTCTGTCCAAAGACCGTATATAAGGATGTTGCATACTGACTCCCCCCCCCCCCCCCCCTCCCCACACACACACACACACACACAAAAATGAAATGAAATGAAATGTTATATTAACGTCTTCAAAAGGCCATAATGACCTATGAGACCCGAAAGTTACAAAGTGGTGGATCTGATACAAAGTCAGAGTAACAAAAGAACCTAACAACAGTACAAAACAAAGATATATACTATGGGGTCCTAAGTTGATCGATGTGAACCAAGCAAAAGACTAAGCAAAAAATGGGCGGCTTGTTGGGATAGCTGAATCACAAGAGATCTAGCATCGGTCATTGGTGAATCTCATCAATTTCCTCCATGGTTAGTGTCACGAGGACGTGGCAGTTATTAACCATGTCACAGAGATGTGGCAACTGCTAACCTTGGTTGTTGGTTTCTTTCCAATGGGGTTTATTTTATTTGTTTAAGACCCTCTTTTTGAAGTAGCAAACGGTCGGACATTGTATGGCCAATGTGAACGGTAGATTCACCCGCAGACGGGAAGGGGTCGGCACTGGAATTCGTATGGTAAGAGGATGTCTAGGCTCAGAGCAAGATCATATAGGTCCCCCCATCGCACTTAGCAAGTTGGTGGATACTAGGAAGTGAACTCAATTAAGGCGTAAAGTCAAGGTGGGACTACCAACAAAAAGTATCCGACAGTTGGGCCACATTGCATTTTTGGATGCGGTCCCAATGAGGATAGATGGTCAGAAGACCAGTGGGAGCCCAACGGAAGCATCTCCTAAAATTTAGGGAACTGCTATTTTGGGCCACGAAATGTGTTCGCGTCATTACCTTCGGTATGACTAGGGGAACACTTTACAACTCTGCCGCGAAGTCAACTGACGCACCAGTTGAGATATTTTTAGCAGGGAAAGCCCAAACTCGGAAACTGGGCGACGTGTCAGCTTGTGAGCGATTCTGCCACTCTGGGAGGCAAAAACGAGCTGCATATCATCAAAGGGGGCGCCATTTTCAGACACAGGCGGATTGCAACAGGTACAGAAGCTATGGAATGCTTACCTTGCCCTCTATGCACAGTATGGTGACGGGAGTGATGCCCCGCACGCTACATACTGCTCTCTTTCTCCCCTACGTGCAGTTATGTGATGCCCCACAAGAGGGCTATTCATTTGACTGATGTACAGTTGTGTGGGTTCATGCTTTTGTGCTGAGGCAAGAGCCTCCTTGAGCAGGAACAGGGGTAGCTAACTGCTGCTCCAAAGCAGGCACTGGTGAGGGTCATAACCTCACCTTACAGGTGCAAAATCAGCGCTGTGTATGCGCTGTAAATTCACTGTTTTTCAGCCATACGGACGCCAACATCATTGGGAATCGTGCCCCACTGGCAAAGGACAGTTAGGGGACTGTTTGGGGCTGAAAACAGGGCAAAAACCAGTAAATACAGCGTGCTTAATTTACTGTTTTTGGACAGGAATTAGAGGGTATACGACAGTGCAAGCGAGTTCCAGCGGGGGAATTGGTTTCGCGCAAGTTTTGGGGCTGTTATGCTGCCGAAAATTTGGCCAAATCAAATGGTATCTAGGTGGATACACGTGAAAGATTCCCAGGACCTTACCTTGTAATTTACCCTCCTAAAGAATAAAGAAATACCGAAAGGGGCGCCAATTTTGGGGCCTACAGGTTGTCGGCGTCTGCTCGGAGCATTCTAGCTTTCGAGCCGTGTGTGCGATTCAGTGTTAATTCCCATTACAGGTTCTCTTTGCAAAGTGCTCTGTGTGTGTGTATTAAGTAAAGATTTTCGGGTGAAAGCCAACACCTACCGCCCCACGGGCCGGTTTCATGGTTCCGTTGCCGGGACATCAATCACTTTTTCCTCAAAGAGGGAGCCTGGATTGTTCAGGGTAAAGACACACATTGCAAGAACGCGGGGATTACACTATGACCGACAAGGGGAAGGGAATTATGGAAGAGGGTTCCTCTCCAAAGGACAGGCAGGAGATTCCTATGGTTTTTGAGATTGGCGAGAGCTCACGGCCACGTCAGTCTGTACCTCCTGTCAATGTGAATGTCCCTCCAGTAGTACAGGGCTTTATGACAAGGCAACTTGAGGATGATGCGTTTAAGACTCAGTTAGTTGCCGTGGTGAATGTCTTTTCGCAGCTGGTGTAGAATCCGAGGTTTATGGAATTCTTGCAAGCGCCACCAGTGCAACATCAAAATAGGCAACCTACGCCGCGTACAGAGCTTGTTGAAGCTCAAGCCCAGGTACTTCATGAGGCGCAGGAGGAAAGGGAACACTCGCATGTTGCGGAGTTGGGGGCTCCAAAGCAGGTTCCTCCCGTGCTTGAACAGGTGTCTAGAACGCCTATTCCACAGGTTATGCCAGTTCAGCCCGCCACCTTTCAGAGCCAGCATGCTGTCTTGAATGGACAGGGAGCTGGATACCAGGCTATGCACTCAGTTTTTCCACCACCCACGGTACATCTTGGGTATTTCGGGGGTGGATCAGTGTTCCAAAGTATGGCTGGTTATGCGTCTGGAAGTCAGTTGTACATGCCAGGAACAGTGTTCGGGGGTATGCAAGGCATCATGCCAAACCCCATGTATGGTACTATCGGCATGCAGCAAGGTTTCCACGGCAACCAAGGCCAGTTTGGGGTGCCACAGGGTCATTTTGGCATGGCTGGTTTTTCTGGACAGCAGCCAGATATCGCACCTCTGACGCAAAATGTGAATGGCCAACATGTGCCGATCATGCCTAGTACAGTGCCCATGTTGCAGACCATCCCGTATGACAACTTGGGGGCACTAGAGAAGCCGAAGGCTTATAAAGAAGATGGTGCAGCGGTAAAGTTCAGATGCTTCAGTGGTTTCGAGGACAAGACAAAGGCCCTCACTTTCCTCCAACAGTTTGATACAGCTTATGCGGGAGGGAATTTTACAGTGGCCTCGAAGGATAGGAAAGCTGCCACTTTCTTAAAGGACAATGCGCTTACATGGTGGACGACATTGTTAATGCAAGGACAGGCACCCGCCACTTGGGTTTACTTCAAGCAAATGTTTGCATCTGCTTGGCTATCAAATGAATTTGAAGCCGATGTCTTGACAGATTGGCACCAGCTTACGGCAGCTTCGTGCAAGAGGTTGCTGGAGTACAATAGGAGGTTTTGTAAAGCATTACTCTCAGTGACCTCCTACAGATTTGTGCCATTGACGGAGCAGATAGAGAAGTATTGTTGTGGGCTGCCTAAAGGGCTTCGCGATTACTGTACAAAGAACAGAGTGGCTACCCTTACTCAGCTTATGGAAGTTGCGAACACTGGTCTTGCCCTGTTGAAAGGAGAGGGCAGTGGATTTCCGAGCAGTGATAAAGGAGGGCAGCAAAAGAAAAATTCAGCAAAGAAGCCCTTTGTGAAGACGGCTCCTGATGCGCCACAGGGGTCAAAACAGGCCACCAAAGATAAGGATTCAGCTGGGACTTATGGAGCGCAGGCAAAGAAACAGAAAAGGAAGCCTTTTGTGCGCAAGTCGCTCGAGGAAAAGAAGGTCCTAATGGCTGAGAACAAATGCTTTATATGCGAGCAGCTTGGTCACTTTTCTATCAATTGTCCACAAAGGAAAAGGCCAGCTGACTCAGAGGATAAAGAAGACCAGAAAGGCAAGAAGCCAAAACCCACGGCAGGTTTAGTGCCAGACATGGTGGGTGATAGGCCCAACACAGATGCCAGTGAGTTATGCAGGGCATGGGGTAAAGTTAGGGATCAGACGGCACTCATCTTCTTTGATCCAGGTGCCAAAGCCAACTTTATCTCACCAGAGTTAGCTATGAAGCTCGGCATCAAAGCTGAAGAGATGGGGTACACCGTAGAGGCAGGGTTGGCATGTCCTGGCCACTTAGAGTGTGTTACTCCCATCATTGGAAAACTGCGTCTGCATATTCAGTCGTATGTGGACACTGAAGAGTTCTACATCATGCCGCTGGAAGGTTGTGACGCCTTGTTGGGGATCCCGTGGATGTTCCGAGTGCATGGAGTCTTGGATGCCTACAACAAAAAGATCACTGTACAGCATAGGGGCAAAACTCACATCTTGGATGTAAAGCTTAAAGGAGAGTCAGTCCCTATTGTATCTGCTTCTGCTATCACTTCTGTAATAAAGAATCATCTTTCTGTGTACTTGATTTTTGCACGTGATGTCTCAGATAGGGATCAGTCAAATTTATCTGTGTTAGATAAAGAAAGGTCTGCATTTTTGCAAAAGTTTAGTGACTGTTTTTCTGATTCATTACCGTCGCAATTACCGCCAGAGAGACCTGAGGACCATCGGATAGATTTGGTGCCAGGGTGTAGCCCACCAAATAGACCTCCCTACAGGGTTAGTGCGGCGCAGCAGAAAGAGATTATGGGCCAGGTTGAGGAGTTATTAGAGAAGGGGCTGATTCAGCCTAGTTCTTCACCCTGTTGCTCCCCAGTGCTCCTAGTGCAGAAGAAGGATGGCTCATGGCGCATGTGTATTGATTACCGTGCGTTGAATAAGAATACCATCAAGAATAGGTTTCCTATTCCTCGCATTGATGATATTCTCGATCGTTTAGAGGGTGCTGCAATTTTCAGCAGGATAGACCTGAAGAGTGGGTACCATCAGATTCGTATAAGCCCAGAGGATGTGCACAAGACTGCGTTTAGAACGACATTTGGTCTTTATGAGTTTCTAGTGATGCCGTTTGGGCTAACAAATGCTCCAGCCACGTTCAACAGAATGATGGACCGGATTTTCCGCTCGCATCAACAGTTTGTTGGAACATTCTTCGATGACATGATTGTGTATTCGAAGAATGAAGAGGAGCATAGGCGTCACTTGACCATTGTGTTCGAAGAGCTGCGCAGTCACTGGTTGCTTGTCAATCCTAAGAAAAGTGAATTCTTTCTTGAAGAGATCCACTTTCTGGGCCACATAGTCTCAAAGGATGGTGTAAGAATGGATCCCGCAAAGGTCGAAGCTATCAAGACATGGCCAGACTTGAAGAGTGTGCACGATGTCAGAAGCTTCTTGGGATTGTGTTCCTACTATAGAAGGTTTATCAGAAATTTTGCAGAGATAGCATCGCCTCTTCACGCATTGCAAAAGAAAGAGGTCACTTTCAAATGGACCCAAAAAGAGATTTCAGCTTTTAGTCTCTTAAAGGAAAAGTTGACTTCAGATCCAGTTATTGTTTTGCCAGATCTCAGGAAGTCATTTGTGGTCCAGTGTGATGCGTGTGGCAGTAGCATCGGAGCAGTGCTAATGCAAGATGGACGGGTAGTAGCCTATGAAAGCCGAATTTTGCAAGGGCCAGAGAGGACTATGCAAGTCTATGAGAAAGAACTCTTGGCCGTGATTCATGCGCTTTCTAGCTGGAAGCACTACCTCTTAGGTGCTGATTTTGTTGTCCAAACAGATCATCAGACCTTGCGATACTTCTTGACACAGTCAAAGTTATCCGAAAAGCATATGCGATGGGCAAACATTCTTTCCATGTTCCACTTCCAGATTATGCATGTGGAAGGCAAGAAGAATGTTGTGGCTGATGCGTTATCAAGAAAACCACAAATTTCAGCTGTGTCAATTCCTTATCATCATGAGTTAGATGACATGAAGGAACAGTATACTGCTGATGAAGATTTTGCAAGGATCTTTGAACAGTTACAAGAGGGGCAACATCACGAGCACTACCTCCTCAGAGATGGTTTTATGATGATGCATGGCAGACTTTGTGTCACTAGGCCACTGCGACATAAGGTCATGGAAGAGAGTCATGTCCCACCGTATGCAGGGCATCGTGGCATTGATGCAACAGTTAAAGCGGTAGAGACGTTCTTCTATTGGCCTACCTTGAGGAGAGATGTGGATGCCTTTGTGCGAGCATGCATAGTTTGCCAAAAGGTCAAGTTTGACAGGCAAAAGGCACCAGGGTTGTTACAACCACTGCCGATTCCGGATAAGCCATGGGAAAGCATTGCTATGGACTTTATCTTTGATCTTCCAAGGACGCCAACAGGGAATGATGGTATATGGACCATTATCTGCAGGTTTAGCAAGCAGGCCCATTTTATCCCTGTCAGGAAGAAGATAAAATCTCATCAGATGGCACGCTTGTTCATGTACAATGTGTTTAAGTACCATGGTATGCCACAATCGATTATCAGTGATCGTGATCCTCGCATGACCAGTTTGTTCTGGAGAGGATTGTTTGAGAACATGGGTACTACGCTCAAGTTCTCGTCTTCGTTTCATCCACAAACTGATGGACAGTCAGAAGAGGCTAATTCTACTATCTTAGATCTGTTGAAATGCTATGTGTCAGATAATAAAGGCAAGTGGGAACAGTATTTGCCTATGCTTGAGTATGCGTACAATAATACGGTGCATTCGTCTACTGGCAAAGCACCTTTTGAGATTGTTGAAGGTGGCAAAAATGTTCCTCCCATTTTGCATACAAAGGACAAGATCTTTGAGGCAGATCGATATGTTGAGAACATGGATGAGATGTATAAGAAGATTAAAGTTGCCTTGGAGAAGACTCAGGCAAAACAGAAAAAGGCTGCTGATCGTCACCGTCGTGAATTGCTACTATCACCTGGTGATTGGGTTCTCTTAAGGTTCGAAAAGGCAAGGTTAAAGAAGATGAAGGGCAAGGAACGGCTGTTTCCTAAGCTCAGCATGCGTTACTATGGGCCTTTTCAAGTGCTTGACAAGATCAGCGATGTGGCTTACAGGCTGAAATTGCCTGATGCATGGAAGATTCATAATGCGTTTCACGTGAGTCTTCTAAGACCCTTCGTGGGTGATGTGCCAGAAGATATGCCAGTTGAGGATCAGCCAGAAGTTGAGGAACTTGATGAGATCCTGGTACCTGAGCAAGTTTTGGCACATAAGGACAGAAAAGTTAAAGGACAAGTTGCAAGACGCTATTTGGTGAAGTTCAAGAACTATCCGCCTATGGATGCAAAGTGGATGGAAGAGCATGAACTGTCAGAGTCACCAAATGTATTGCAGCTTTACCTTGAAGCCTTTGGGTTACAGCCTACTTATGCCCCAACCCAACGTATGCAAAGGTGGGGTAATGATAGAGCTAGTACATCGAATGTACATATGAATTCAGTGCCATAGATGGAAATGGCAAAAGTATGAAGGCCTCATTAAGTCATTTGTATCTATGTATGTTACGACCTTTCTTGCGGATACATGCGATGATAAAAGAGTGTTAATAGCACAAGATCGTCAGTGGCGTGTATTTATGGTATGCAATCGAGGACGTTTGCGATTTCAAGAGGGGGGTATGTCACGAGGACGTGGCAGTTATTAACCATGTCACAGAGATGTGGCAACTGCTAACCTTGGTTGTTGGTTTCTTTCCAATGGGGTTTATTTTATTTGTTTAAGACCCTCTTTTTGAAGTAGCAAACGGTCGGACATTGTATGGCCAATGTGAACGGTAGATTCACCCGCAGACGGGAAGGGGTCGGCACTGGAATTCGTATGGTAAGAGGATGTCTAGGCTCAGAGCAAGATCATATAGGTCCCCCCATCGCACTTAGCAAGTTGGTGGATACTAGGAAGTGAACTCAATTAAGGCGTAAAGTCAAGGTGGGACTACCAACAAAAAGTATCCGACAGTTGGGCCACATTGCATTTTTGGATGCGGTCCCAATGAGGATAGATGGTCAGAAGACCAGTGGGAGCCCAACGGAAGCATCTCCTAAAATTTAGGGAACTGCTATTTTGGGCCACGAAATGTGTTCGCGTCATTACCTTCGGTATGACTAGGGGAACACTTTACAACTCTGCCGCGAAGTCAACTGACGCACCAGTTGAGATATTTTTAGCAGGGAAAGCCCAAACTCGGAAACTGGGCGACGTGTCAGCTTGTGAGCGATTCTGCCACTCTGGGAGGCAAAAACGAGCTGCATATCATCAAAGGGGGCGCCATTTTCAGACACAGGCGGATTGCAACAGGTACAGAAGCTATGGAATGCTTACCTTGCCCTCTATGCACAGTATGGTGACGGGAGTGATGCCCCGCACGCTACATACTGCTCTCTTTCTCCCCTACGTGCAGTTATGTGATGCCCCACAAGAGGGCTATTCATTTGACTGATGTACAGTTGTGTGGGTTCATGCTTTTGTGCTGAGGCAAGAGCCTCCTTGAGTAGGAACAGGGGTAGCTAGCTGCTGCTCCAAAGCAGGCACTGGTGAGGGTCATAACCTCACCTTACAGGTACAAAATCAGCGTTGTGTATGCGCTGTAAATTCACTGTTTTTCAGCCATACGGACGCCAGGATCATTGGGAATCGTGCCTCACTGGCAAAGGACAGTTAGGGGACTGTTTGGGGCTGAAAACAGGGCAAAAACCAGTAAATACAGCGTGCTTAATTTACTGTTTTTGGACAGGAATCAGAGGGTATACGACAGTGCAAGCGAGTTCCAGCGGGGGAATTGGTTTCGCGCAAGTTTTGGGGCTGTTATGTTGCCGAAAATTTGGCCAAATCAAATGGTATCTAGGTGGATACACGTGAAAGATTCCCAGGACCTTACCTTGTAATTTACCCTCCTAAAGAATAAAGAAATACCGAAAGGGGCGCCAATTTTGGGGCCTACAGGTTGTCGGCGTCTGCTCGGAGCATTCTAGCTTTCGAGCCGTGTGTGCGATTCAGTGTTAATTCCCATTACAGGTTCTCTTTACAAAGTGCTCTGTGTGTGTGTATAAAGTAAAGAATTTCGGGTGAAAGCCAACGCCTACCGCCCCACGGGCCGGTTTCAGTTAGTAGTCTGGCCGGGCGTCGTGCATGCCTTGCCAGCGTGCTCCGAATTTTCTGTCGTAGCCTCCGTCGATGCTGTGTAGTTCTTCGCAGTCGCGGGCGCCTGGATTTCCCTAGTTCAATCGCTCGGTCAATCAGTGTGCCTCTGGTGTGAGACGAGGGAGAGCTCTGCTGTGGGAGTGGCTCTTGCGGCTGTCTCGTGTCTGCTCTGAAGAACTCTGTGATCTGTCTTTGAGACTGGCTAGCCTCGCCATTCAGCAGGCTATCTCTATGTCTGCGCAGCTCGAGCAAGAACAAACCCAGACATCTCTGATCTTCGTATCCCATGACTCTTGAGAGTGGTCCAAAACCTTCTCTGAACAAGCAATGGAAGCGGCCTCGTATCTCGTAGTAGATGGGGCAGCGACATGTATAGTGTCGCTCTGTGTCAGGTTCCATGTTACACAAGGGGCATGTCCTGTCCTCTGTTGGTACTCCGCTGTATCTCCAAGTCTCAATCCGCAACTGGTGAGAAGATGTGCGTAACTGGCCAATAGCACATCGTATCCCATGAGACAAGTGGGTATCCATGTATCTGGGTCTCTCCACAAAACCATCTTCCATAAGCCGGAGAAGGTGGTCTTTGTAAAAAGCCATCTTCGTGCCCAATTCCTGTGCTGGTTGTATCCATGTCCTTCTGGTGTCTAGCTGGGTCAGGTCTTGGCGTATGAGCTTGGTGATCTCTGACTGTGTAAGGGTGAGAGATGGTGCATCAATGAGTAATGGAATGGTGGCAGCCGGTCTATGCTGAACCCATGTGCCTTAAACCATGATGTCATCTCCCCATACCAGCATGTTGTATCTCCTTGTATGGCTAATTGTCGAGAGGATTCAAGTGCTATGCGAGCATATCTTTCTCTAGGAAGTGCCCATGTGCGGTTTATGAAGGAGACCGATCTGGTGAGCGCCTCCACCACAAGTGGGGGGGCCGCTAGCTCTGCTCGGATAATGGCCCGTGGTACTGATGCCTTGGCTCTAATGAGCCGCGAGATCATAGAGACGAGAGGTTTCTCCATGTTCCCCCATCCATCTGAGCGACCCGTCCTCCCGTGGTGGTCCAGTGAAGGTCCCCATATCTCGGTTCCATAGAGCAATGCTGAAGCCACCAAGGTGTCAAAGAGCCAGAGCTTCGTCCGGGGCTCCTGAAACTGAACCTGCGAACACATCCTCTCCAGTCTACCCAATGCTGTGTGGGCTCTAGTAAGTCTGGTTTTTGCTGCTCTTCTGAGCGAGAATGTAGGTCCGCTAAAAACCACTCCAAGGTAAGTGTAAGCGTCTATGTACTCCACAGTCTCCTGGCCGTATGTGAGTGTAGGTGCTGACCTCGTGATCCACTGTGGGGTGGTATTAAACACCATAACCTTGGTTTTACCCAGGTTGACAGACAAACCACTTTCGTGGGCAAACGTATGCAGAGCATCCAATTGACGTTGCATTCCCTCTGGGGATTCGGAGATCAACACTATGACATCAGCATATAACAAAAGTGGAATCCATGTCCCTGCCAATTGAGCACCTTTATCCCCATCGCTGTCAATGTAGTCAGAAATCTCATCCACATACATACCGAAAAGAGTGGGAGAGAGCGGGCAGCATTGCTTCACCCCAATAGTGGAGTGAACCGGTGTAGAAAGTCCCTTCGGGGTGCGTGCATGCCCTACTACTGATCAGTACAATGCCATGATCCCTCAAATGAGTTCTGTGGGTACTCCCATTTCCTGTAATCTGCACATCAGTCTAGCTCTGGGTACCGTGTCGAAAGCTTTGCGGAAGTCCACAAAGCTACAATAGATCCGTCTCCCATGAGATCTGCCTTCCTCGATGATGGCCCTGAGTGTTAGGATATGGTCAAGAGTAGAGAAGCCTCTCCTGAATCCTGCCTGCCCAGTTGCACGTATTCCTTCCCTCTCGGCCCATCTACTCAGCTGTTGCTCAAGAATAGATGCATACAACCGTGCCAGTGTGTGCCCAATCATAATAGTGCGATAATTCCCAGGCTCCATGGGGTCTCTTGATTTGAAGATAGGTACGATTGTAGATAGGCTCCAAGTGTCCGGTAGGCCCTCACACATGGCACGGTTAAACATAACTGCTAGAAGCTTTGCTAGTAGGTCTTTGGCATGCATGAAATACTCAGCTACTAGGCCCTCTTGATCATATGCTCTCCCAGTCTTCATCCTGTCAATGGCTTTCTTCACCATCTCAGCAGTGAAAAAGACACATGTATGTGGACATGGGTCGGGGGGGGTGGGGAGGGGCGGCTGTCCAGGTACTGTGTACAAAGATGATGCGTACTGACCCCAGGTCTCTGTGGAGGAAATAGCAGGGGGGGGGGGGGGGGGGGGGGGGGGGGGGGGGGGGACTGCTCATGAAAGAGCCGCCACGCCTCACACGAGTCTTGACTCAAGAATAGCTGATATAGATCCTGCTCGAGTCTAGCCAAAAAAGCCCTCTTCTTTCGCTGCACCAGGCGTCGGAAGTCCATCTGTGACTGTCTGTGAGTGACGTCCCCCAACAGCACCTCCCTCTGAAGTCTGGCTCTAGTCTGGCGGCACTCCTCATCGTACTAGCTGTTCTGAGGTATGCTCCCAAATCGGCAGCACTGCTCAGGTTGGGTGTGTGGGTATGCTTCAACTGCTGCCTCATGTAATGTTTGTGTCAATATAGTAGTTAGCTCCTCCAGAGGTCGCCCCGGGTCCTCAGTGCATAGGCGTCTGTAGATTCCGTCCATGTATACAGAGTCCGTCTCCCTTGTGAATGTGTAGCGAGTAGGGGCTGCTACTCGTGGCCTGTGTGCTGCACTGAAATGGAAGGAGATGGTCATTGACACCAGAGCATGATCCACCGCCACCCCGACCGGTCTGGGCCCAACTGTGAGATCCTCGATACTAGAGATGAGATTCGGTTGTGCCATGACATAGTCCACCGTGCTGGCTCCATGTCTGTGTGGGAAGCATGTAAAGCCTCCCACAGCAGGAAATCTCTGTAGGCCGTTCAAGATGGCCAATCCATGTGCAGTGCCCATGTCTATCAGGTGTCGCCCATACTCAGTATATTCCATATCGTGTGATAGTCTGGAAAGGCCCGTCTCTGCCACATCTATCTCTCTTAGCATCTCCTCTGAAGTATCATAAAACACTGCCTGGTGATGGGCAATCCTAGCATTGAAGTCCCCGAGGATGATAATGTCACCGTCCCTAGAGAACTCCCATATGTCATCATCCAAAATAGAGAAAGGGGACTGTCCTCTGGGTGGTGCATAAACTGATGTACTCAGGGGAAAGTAACAAATAGCTAGATAGAGGTATCTGCCTGTCTCTGCTTTTAGTCTCACCCACATGTACCTAGCCTGCTCGTCCCTGCGGGCTATATGTATCAGTGGCTGCAGATCCTCTCTAAATAACACTGCCACTCCTCCCGAGCCCCACCCTCTGTGCTCTGAGCGTGTCTCCTGTCTGTAGGCTGTCTCCCACCTATATCCACTGATGTGAGGCATGGATTGCCCAGGGGCCTGGTGTGTCTCAGAGTAGAAGATGATGTCTCTTCCAGTAAAGCTATCCTCAAAAGCACCCACATCAAGACGCATAGATCCATTGCAGTTCCAGGCAGCTACTTTGAGCGTGGTCCCATAAGCCTCGCACCGTCATGTGGAGCGGCGCTCAAGTATTACCGCTTTTCCGTCTCGGTAAAAAGCGATCTTGCCTTTTCCCCTTGCCGCTCTAATCTCCGGCATTACTTCCTGCATATGAGCGATCTGCGAGAGGGTGAGATCGTCCCCAAGAAAGATGCCAGTCTCTTTAAGAGTTGGTCTTTTCTTCAAGAATGACTTCTTTGCTTCCATGGAGAGAGAGAGAGAGAGAGAGAGAGAGAGAGAGAGAGAGAGAGAGAGAGAGAGAGATTTTTGTGGTTTTTGTTCATGCAGGAACGAGGAGGCCATGCAGCCATACAACAATGCATTCTACACATGTCAATGGCAGAGATGACAAGATGTAGAACACCCCCCAAAGTGGTGATAAGTGAGGCAAGTTTTCAAAGTGGTCTTTTTATGTTTTGATAATTGTAGCAAACCTAAGCTCAAGCTGCAATGTGATCTATCTGTATTGTGTTGGCACTTGGAACAATGATGTTTGTCATAGATTGTACTATGCTTAATGCATTGGAAAAAAGGTGGTTTTTTTTGAAAGTGACTATGTTTGCTTTAACAAACATTGGTGAGTTCCATTGTACAAACCGTTGCCTTTGAGGTGTGTCGGGTGAGTAAACAGTTTCCATAATACATGACAATACATTGAACGTTACACTACATAGTCAATGATATATGCACAGGCACATAAAAGAGGGAAAAAATGAAAGAAGATTCTGCTCTTAGTAGTCTTGTTTATGGTGCAATGGCCTATTTGATGTCTCAAGGCACATCGGATTGGTGCAAGGTGGATCAAAGGTGACAAGGTGTGCATACAGCCATGCAAGGGATTCCTCATTGAGCAAGAGGTTATAACAGCCTTTGATTCAAGTGACTCTCTACCCTTTGATAGGTTCACCATGGCTGCAACCTTGCATTATCCGTGTCTTTCCCCCCCCTTGTTGAGGCCAATGCTTTACTCCAATTGATAGGAGTCTCTTATCATAGAAACACAATTCTCTTGGGTTTGTTCCTTTTGCGTAAGAGAGCCCTTATGTCTAGATAAGGAGAGATTGAGAGATGAAGGTATTTGTGGGGGTGAGTTTTGGTTTGCTTGTGTCATTGGGTGGTGGGGTGGATGGTTGTGTGGGTGCTTGCTTTTCCCTGTTTGTGGGATATTCTTAGGTTAAAGAATTGGGTGGTGTGAGCAGTCTGTCGTTGTGGTGGTTTCTCCCTCTGACAGTATTGTCCGCGGGGTTGAAGATGTGAACTAAAAATTGCCTCATCATTGACTTGTAAGGTTGTTTGCAGATCGGTGTTAACTCTTGTTCAGTTCATTGACTTGTGGTGTGCTCTGAAGATGCTTATCAAGGCTCGGTGTATCTGTTTCTGTGTTGTCTCTTCTACACAGAATTGACTTCTCATGGGCTTTGAAGATGCTTATGCAAAGCTCAGTGTATCTGTTTCTCTTTGGTGGTTTTTGTTGTTTCAAGATCTTCAGTATGGGCTGTGTTATTGTGGTGTGGACGGTACTCCAACTTTATCCTGTCCTTGTGGTGTGTGCCTTGGGTTAGTCTAGGGAGTTATCAAAGGATGTCTTCTCGACTGCTTGGGGCTGTATTGGAGTCATCAGCCTCTTTAGTTTCGGATTCTCCTTGCATACACGTATATTGATACCTGTACTAATCCATTGGGTTATCCCCTTAGCTCTGTGTTCCTTGGAGATTTTGATGGGTCAATTTTATAAATGGAAGTTTCTATTGAGAGAGAGAGAGAGAGAGAGAGAGAGAGAGAGAGAGAGAGAGAGAGAGAGAGAGAGAGAGAGAGAGCTCCCCACCTTGAGCTACCACCGTACTTTTAATTGTGGTAGTCGCTTAAGCTTTACAGAACTGCAGGTACTCTACTTGGCCGCCTTCACTAGATGTCTGTTCCCCTCTTATGTCACCTGTGCTCTTGCGACGATTCCCTCACTTTCGTTTTGTTCTTTCTTTTTGCGCAGGTATTTTTCTTTGTTTCTCATGGTTTCTGTTTGTTTAGCTTTCTTGCTTGTATGCGCCTTATTTCTTTTGTGTTTGATGCTTGTGCTTGTGAATCTTCATGTGCTTGGGGTGAGTGTGTTTTTCATGACTGCTTGTGGTTGAGGTGTGTGTGCGTGTATGTTTGCCTATTCTCCTTGTTTACTACTTGTTCTTTTTTGTTTTTTCTCTTGTTTGATGGGTGATTTAGGTTTGGAATTGGTTTGCTGGGTATGGGCTGGGCTGTTCCTACCTCGCCTTTTTGGTGCAGAGTCTTCTTGTTGCGGTGATGTCTCTTCTGTTTGGTTGCGCTGTTGTATACGGCCTTGGAGATGTGGAGTTGGCTATCGGAGATTCTTTGGTAGAGTTTCGGCCTACTCTCGACGTCAGGGTGGCCTGTTTTTGCTTCAGCTCTCTGCTACTTTCTTCCGTGACTCCCCTGCTCCTAGCTTTTGTTGTATCACCCATCTTTTGTAACTTTGCATCAGTTTTTCCCCTATGGTTTGTAATCATTGAACATCTCAAGGGTTTTTCACTATCAGATCCGTTATGTGTGTATGCCACGATGGTTGCTTAAGGTTTACAGAAACGCAGGTGCTCTACTTGGCTGCCTTCACTAGATATTTGTTCCCCTCTTATGTCACCCGTGCTGCCTGTGACGATATGTTTGTTTTCGTTATGTTTGATGTTCTTACGTAGGTGTTTTCCTTTGTTTCTCATGGGCTTTGTTTGTTTAGCTTGCTTGCTTGTATGTGGCTTATTTCATTTGTGTGTGATACTGGTGCTTGTGGGTTTGCATATGCTTTGGGTGAGTGCGTACTGCATGACTGCTTTTGGTTGAGGTGTGTGTGTGTGTGTGCGCGCGCCTGTTTTGCGTGTTTACTGCTTGTTCATTTTTGTTTCTTCTCCTGTTTGATGGGTGATTTAGGTTTGGAATTGGTTTGGTAGGTGTGGGTTGGTGGGTGTGTTGGGGGGTGCCTGACCTTCAGATTTGCACCATACACTGCTAGTGCTTGCAGGTTGAAGAATGTCATAGCCCTGTTGATCATTGCCAGGGATGGCTAGAGGCTCTCTCCCAGATTTCTTGTGCAGAGTCTTCTTGTGGCGTGATGCCTTTTCTGATGGGATGCGCCGTTGTATACAGCCTTGGAGATTTGGAGTTGGCTATCAGAGATTCTTTGGTGGAGTTTTTGGCCTCCTCTCGACGTCATGGTGGCCTATTTCTGCTTCAGCTCTCTGCTACTTTCTTCCCTCACTCCCTTGCTCCTAGCTTTTGTTGTATCACCCATCGTTTGTAACTTTGCATCACTAGTAGTTTTTCCCCTATGGTTTAAAACCATTGAATATCATAGGGGTTTTTTCACTATCAGATCCGTTATGTGTGTATGCCTTCGGGCTGATGAAATGCCTTTAGGCTTGTAATTTTGATTACGTAATACAAAAGGGTACAAGCCCCACTTTTTTTGGGGGGGGGGGGAGAGAGAGAGAGAGAGAGAGAGAGAGAGAGAGAGAGAGAGAGGACGGGATTGCCCTAACGCATGGAAGCTGAAACCCTAGCCGCATAGTTGTTGAACCTAAGCCCTCCAAACTCTAACCCTAATTACACTCCCGCTCCTCCTTTCAGGTGTTGCTATTGTTCTTGGGTGCAAAAGCATCGTCTTTCCTGCCGCCCATCGCTTCCGTTGAAGCCCGTCTTTGCAGTCGTGTAGAGATGCAGCCGTCTGCAATAGCCGCATCTCACTACATCCCTTCCGTTGCCTCTAGCAGCCTCACTTGCCACCTTACCTGCAAGCAACCATCACCCTTCATCGCCTATAACAGTGGTGCCCCAGTTACTCCCTATTTAGCCTGTTGCCGCCTTGCCCCCCCCCCCCCCCCCCCCCTCTAGTCCCTTGCACCTGCATTCACCACATCATCTGCCTTGCTTTGGTAGATTTGGTGGTTTTGTCACTCACGGTAGCAGGCCATTGTGGGTAGAGGTATTATTGTGCCAGGCAGGGCTCAATCGATTACTATGCAGGTTCAGGGTTGCCTCATGGGTTTTCTGAACGTATATGCGCCCAATGTGGCAAGTATTCGAGCAGAGTTTTGGTCTCATATTGTAGAGTCTTTGCCGCTTGCAAAGCAGTGGTTTGTTGGGGGAGACTTCAACATGCTGGAGGACTCCTCTGACAGGATTGGAGGTGGCCATGCTACTTTGCACGGGGTTGAGTTGGCAGCTTGGGAGTGTCTATGTATGACTTGGAAGGTTTCTGATGTTTGGTAGCACTTTGGCTTTGTGAGGCCCCAAGAAAACTTTTCTTTCTCTTGATCTGACTGCAGAGTAGGAGGAGTGAATCCATCTTGAATAGATAGCTTCTACGCCAACGACCACATTTGTGACATGGGGGGATCTGTTTGCATCCTACTTTTTCCGACCATGCGTCAATGATTCTTACTGTGATATGGAGAGGGGATGCGATGCTACGCATCCCTCAGAGGATCTTGCTGGATCCAAAGCTTAGAGAGCGAGTGGAGGCACTTCGGATAGAGAGCTTGGACACGTAGGATACCCTTGCTGGTAGAGTGGCCTCTGGACTGGCTGAGCTTAGTCACTTCTTCCTCGAGGAGTCTGCAGCTCGCTTGGTTGCCAGGGAGGAGAAGAAGCGTCTCCAACGGGGCATTGTTTACTTGCAGAGGATGCAGGAGCAACATCTAGACAGTCCTTGGTTGGAGGAGCAGATGCATCAAGATGAGAGGAGTTGGCTAGCATTGAGGAGCGGCGTCATGAGTTTGCCTTCCATCGGCAGGCATCTCAGTGGACCCAGGTGGGTGACAGAGTTACTGGGGAGTTTTTTGAGACGGTGGGGCCCCACCATGCGCACACCAGTGTCAGCTAGCTAAGGAGACCGGATAGGTCAGTTGCTTCAGAGCCTAAGGAGACCCGACAGGTCAGTTGCTTCAGAGCCTGAGGATATGGTTGCATTTGCTACTGATTTTTACCGTGATCTGTTGTCAGCTGAGCCTCAGTCAGAGCGTCAAGATGCATGCAGAGAGAAGGTTTGGGTACAGATATCTGCCTTGCCTTGTAACTGAAGAGATGTGACAGAGAGTTGAGCTTCCCCTCCACCTAGAGGAGCTCCATGAGGCCCTTAGAGCACTCCCTAGAGGTAGTTGTCCAGGAGAGGATGGTTTGACTTCCAACTTTTTCTTGCAGTAATGGGACTTGCTTGGTCCAGATCTTTGCAGCGCATTCCAGTACGTTGTGCACATTGGCGAGATGCCTGACAGCATGAGTGAGGCTCCTTGAATGAGATTCGACAGTGGCCACTCATCACCATCCTCAACTTAGCCTACAAAATTCTAGCAAAGGCTGTGAGCTTGAGGATTCATTCAGCCACTACTAGAGAGCATTATACATGGGACCCAGACAAGTTTTGTCAAGGAGCATAGTATCCTTAACAACATCTTCACTTTTTGGGAGGCGTCTGCCCTCGTGCGTCTTCGAGGAGAGGATTTGGTGATACTCCTTCTCAATTTTGAGAAGGCCTACATGACTGGGACTTCTTGGAGGGCACTCTACGTAGGATGGGTTTTTGAGATGCTTGGATCAGAGGTGTGTCAGCTCTCTACAAGCGTGGGCACAGTCAGGTGCTCTTGGTAGGGGGAAGAGGGGAACGCTTCATGCTCACGGGTTCAATCAGACAGGGTTGCCCTTGTCACGGGACGGGCACACGTGTCAATAGAAAAGAACAGACTGAACAGACTCTTAGCACTTCAATAACAACTAAACCGAAAGAGAGAGAGAGAGAGAGAGAGAGAGAGAGAGAGAGAGAGAGAGAGAGAGAGAGAGAGAGAGAGAGAGAGAGAGAGAGAGAGTCACGGAGTGGCGAAATTCCACCCTAGAGAGTATTGGCCCCAAACGTTTGTGTTCCTTTCGGTATTTCTTTATATTGCTTCAATCAAGTACAATGCTGGTACTCCAATCCCTGCATCTTCACACTTAAGTATGCCCGAGATTCTGATTCGAGAATTAGCCCTCTGCACTAATTTAAAGGCCCTTGGCCTTGAAAATCAGTTACATGAAAAGCTGTCAAACTCAAAAGCAGCTGGTTCGAAAAGCACTAGCGCCAAAAGGTGTCAGCGCGTTTTGCGGACATCCACAGCTTCCATATTAGCATGTTAGCGCAAATTGTGGACGTCCATGCAGTTGCCACGTCAGCATGTGAGCATGAAGTCCAGGATTCCGTACAAGCTGCCATGTCATCAGTTTGTGACATCCCCCTAGATCCCTTCCTCTTTTTGTTCTATGAGCCTTATACCTGGAGGGCCAGGAGGCCAATCTGCACAGGTGTGAGCAGGCTCTTGAGGTGTTTTGTTGTGCTTCAAAAGCACTCATCAACTGGAGGAAGACAATAGCTTTCTAGGTTGGCAATACTCCTACGCCTGATTGGTCGCCAGGGGAGGGTTTTATTCCCCTAGGGACTGCAATTCGTTTTTTGGGTTGTCGGGTTGGCCTTGACTTGTCCCTTGAGCAACAGACTGCTCCCCTCCTCCTGATCATTAGGAGGAAGTTGCTGCATTAGAGCTCGGCACGGCTCTCTTTTGCAGGCAGGTTCTGTTGGCTATTATGTGGTACATCATGTCTTGCTGGATCTTCTCGAGCTCCTGCATCAGCCAGCTAGAGAGGCTGATCAAGAACTTTCTTTTAGCAGGGCGCGACACCCAGTTAGCCCGGGCCAAAGTAGCGTGGCAAGTCATCACCTTACCATGTTCTCAGGGGGGTTGGGGATCATAGACCATCACAGCAGAACAGAGCTCTTCTCGGGAAGTTTGTTGTTAGAGGATTGCTTCTAGGGGAGGAGCCTTTGAAGGAGTTGTTGCTTCACTGGCTTTGAGCTCGAGTCCCTCATGCAGGAGGCCCTTGGAGCCCTTCCATTAGGTAGATCTTTACAGAGATGCGCAGAGGCAGGAGGTTGAAGGATCGGTTTGCTGCGAGCGTGCTTCGGTCTTGGGAGTAGCTGTGGCCTAGAGAAGCACCAGCCCACTTGCACGGAGGAGCGCTTGAGACAGCCCCTTGTTTGAAACCCCATGGTTAGCACTCAGAGAGGCCACCTCGTTGGTAGTAGGCCTAATGTTTCTTGGGGTCCCATGGCAGAGGACCCAGCCCGCACTCCCGACGCGACTGGCTTCAGTTTTCAGGTTTGCCTGAGGAGGTACATAGCATCCAACTACGAGGCATGAGAGGGGTGCAGAGCATGTGCCAGGACATTACAGAGGCTTTACCAGCTGATTGACTCACCCCTCTAAAGAGAGCAGCTCCCAGATGGATGGGGGCCTTCACGCGACTGGAGGTCCTCATCACGGTTCGTGCTTGCTCGAAGTCTCAGTAGAGGCTCTACAGGTTGCAAAGTGCTGTTTTCAGAGGATACGAGTAGTGGGCATCTATGGGAGGACTCACCTAGCAGATCTTGAGACAGGCCACTGGCGGCTAAAAGAAAGTTCTTGATCAGCCTCTCTAGCAGGCTGATCCATTAGCTAGAGAGGCTCACCTAGCAGATCTTGAGACAAGCCACTGGCGGCTTTGGGCTTGGGAGAGCTGCCCTTTGGCACGAGTGCAGTGGGATCCTATAGAGTAGTTTTGGAGAGACCCCTTCTCTTCAGTCGATCACCCTAGGATCGCCTTCTTTTAGTACACTGTTCGACTTGGGCGCCACATACTGGCAGCACGGAGAGAGGCTCATCCTGCTGCAGCACTTCATTGGCAGGAGGAGGCTCTCACAGCTGAGTTCTTGTCAGGTTTTGGGAGCGGTTGTGGGACTCGAGACAGCCGAGGTGAGTCACTTTGTTCTAGTGGCTAGTTAGTTGCACACTGAGCTACAACAATGGGGAGCTGGCTAGTACATAGTGGCTTTTTGGTAGCCTGTGCAGCTTGTGACCATCCTTTGGAGAGTCAGTGTCATTGTCTGTGGGAATGGCACAGCATGTTTGGCTTCGGGTTCTTCAACTGATGCAAGCTCTTGCCACAATGCGACAATACACTTGAGGTGGTGCAGCTTGGTCCACCCTCACGGACCCTACGCTCCATTTTGAGCTAGCCTCCACCAGCAGAATGATAGTGATCCAAGGGGGTCGACCTACACTTCAGCCTGCCATAGAGCTTACCCCCCAGGAGTGGTGTAGAGAGAGAGAGAGAGAGAGAGAGAGAGAGAGAGAGAGAGAGAGAGAGAGGTGTTGGGAGCTCGTGTGTGGCCTGACGCTCTGGTTCGTTTGGCGGGCCCATTGCTTCCACATCTACGAGGCTCGTCCTATTCCACCAGCAGAGACTGTTTGTGACTTTTGGTTGGAGTTGATTCTTATTCTCAAGGGTCAATTCGAGAGACTTCAGGGCAGCTCCGACCGCATGCGCGAGCGCAGAGAGGCTTTCCTGCGACTCTAGCGCCCAGGGCCTTTCTTCACCATGGTCCAGGGTGCTTGGCACTACCGGCCACCTGTGTGGCTCTTTCCTCCTCCCATTTTGTGATTTAGCCTCATTGAACATGTTTTGTTTACTCACTGGGTGAGTCTCCCCATGCTTTTGATGTAGCCCTCTTTAGTAGAGGTGGTTTGTAGCCCTATGGGCAGTTCTATTAACTAATGGAAGGATCTTTTTTTGGAAAAATATAAATAAAAGAGGGTACCTATAATGAGCATCACATAATACATCATCTCAAGACATATGGGGAGGGGTACAATCACATGAGTGCTAATGAGGTGTACAATGGAGAAAGTATTCAATGGTGATCATCCCATGAACCTCTCACATAGTTCTCTTGAGTATGGCCTCAATGTCCTCCATAGTCAGCTCTTTGGGGGCTGTGGTTGATGTGGCTCAACGATGCTCCATATATATATATATATAGAGAGAGAGAGAGAGAGAGAGAGAGAGAGAGAGAGAGAGAAGAGAGAGAGAGAGCTTTGAATCACAGGCAGTGGAGCTGGGAGAGCGCTTCATGGATGTGCGCTCTGCTCGAGTCATTCATGGGTGCCTTGGGAGTTTTACAGAAAGTGCATACTACAAGGACAGACAAAACGAAGTAAACAGGCAGTGAATGGAGGTTTAAAAAAATCATCCAAGCTCCAAAATTATGAAAAGGGTTATCACTCATCTTGAAAGAAAGATAGAGTCTACCAACTCTCAACTTGGTAGGGGTAGTTGGGCCCAATGGCAAGTTGTGGATGAGGTTCTGGTTATGGGTAAGGAATAGAGGCCTCGCCAGATAGCCATTTCTATATCTCCACTGATTACAAGAATGTCAAAGATATGGCAGGTTTCAAGTACTGCAGGTCGAGTACTTCCAAGGCAAGGTGAAGTCAGGAGCAGAGACCGACATCGGCAGATTTTTATTCTAAAAGGATTTTGATAACACTGCCTTCTGTAAATTGAAGCCTATGGCAACTCTTATGCCACGAGTGTTAAGACAAGGAAAGGTGCATTTTTTTGTCATGTTGTAACATGCTAATTCAGCTTCTTTGAATTCTTGTTAACACTTCTTACATCTTTGAAGGCACTTGTGATATTGGTTTAGCAAGTCGTTCTTTCATTTGCGGCGTCATAGAATCATTTCGACTGCACTTTTCCCTCTTGATCAAGGAGTTTCAAAATTGATGTATCCCCAAATCAGGAATAATAGTAGGCTTATTCAAACAGCAAAATGGCCTGATTAAGGTTTTTGCAGATGAGGGATGACACGAGTATTGCGTGAGTTTCAGATGACCTTTCTTTCCAGAAAATGTGCGCCAACGAGGTTCTTTGGTTGTTGTGAAAGCTTTGTTGGATGCCCTTGGGCATTGTATAGTCTAAGCATTTTGCATTGACGTGCACTTCAATGTGATGCTTGCGTCATAAGTAATGCTATGCTTTCACACCACTCTCATACAAAATGTATCGCCACCCTCAGCAAGAAATCTCTAACTTTGTCACAGATTGTGTAGCTTTGGAAAGAAATCCTCTCTCCTTATGTTTAAGAAGCACTTAAAGAGGATTTGAAGTTTAACCTTGAGCTGAAAAGATTGCAAGATTTTGAAGATAGCCAAAGATGGAGTGGAACTGGGGAGCGAAAAAGAGAGCTTGGACTTTTAGATAGAAGACCAGAGGTATCACATGGTTTTTTAAAAAATGGAGATGGTCAAGTTTGCAAATGTATATATTCAAAAGCCACAGTGGATTGATTAGATTTTAAGCCTCGATTAAAGCATGAAGATATGAATTCAAAATATCCTGTGTGGTCATTGTTTTTTGATTATTTACCAAGGATTCAAGATATCTACTTATTTTCTTTTGGGTGCCTGTTGTATATATCCAGATCATGTAATCGCACAACATTGTAAAACTCTTCTACCAAATGCAGAGTTTGGAAGGGTCCATTTCATAAATAGTCTAATAATATAATCATGCTCTGTATATTCATCCTTCTCCAATATTATTTTGCTCCCTTTATGAGTAATGTTCTATTCATGATCTAGGATCAATCAAGAGGTGCCCAAACGATTGATAAAGCGGATGGATCTTGTAATGTATCTCAAGGCTTACTAAGATTAGTATTGAAAACCTATGAATTGAATATTTTATATTTATTACTCACTCTGAAGGGTCACCCAAGATAATTTGAGTGATGTTGAGGCATGTCTTTCTGCAATTCATCATTGTTTCTACACTTGCCCTAGTTGATCCCGATGCTTGCATCCATAAAAAGTTTTGTATGTCCAGTGACTCGAAACACAATCACCATCACATGCTTTGCGGTGTACTGATGTAAGAAAGAGGGAGCTTGCCACGATTGTTATTCCAATCTATTTTATGTTATTTAGGTCTTTTAATTGTGTTTAAGGGCTTCTATGTATTTGGACATTATTAATATGTTTCAATTTTTTTTCTACTACTTGCCAATGTGCACTAGGAGTTTTAACATAGAATTTATAATGCAATGTCCATTTACTCTTAAAGTTCTCAATATTGCTTTAAGTGCAACTGTTGCATCTTGCTTATATTGTAGGTTCTCTTTGCTCTTAAAGGATTGAAAGTTTCATACTTGATGTTGACCTAAACAGCAAAGTCATCTATAAATGGACTTTTTGTAGGCTATTTTGTCTATGCAAAAATTTCTTAACACCAGTTTGTCCTCAGACACTTGTCTCTTGATACGTGAAATCCTTGCCATTTTTTGAAGCACTCTTTCCTTCGTAATTTGAGTGATGTTTTTTCTACAAATTTTTTCTAACCTAAACCATGAAAGAAACAAATGTATCGAAGGATCTAGCCTCCTAAAGAAACAAAGAAAGGTTATGCATTTTTAAAAACTGTATGAATAAGGAGCTATGCAACAAAATTTCTATGAAGGACTTGTTGGAGGTTAAATAAACATATTACTGTTCTTTTGAGTTGATATTCAAGATCTACTTCCCTGTAAATGTTGAATTCACATAAACAAAGAGGCTTGCAACTTTGGCTACCATAGTGCATGCTTCTAAATCTGTTTGGTTTCAAGTCAAAGATAAGTCCTTTACTTCAAATACACTTGACATTTTCTCGCATTTTGTAGTTTTAGGTAGCTTATAATTTGGAGACATAATTTCTATTGTGTGCATTTTTTAAACACTTTCGTAAAGAATTAGACCATATAATTATCATTGGATCATATAGATCCTCTTAGCTCCTTAATCAAAGTATAAATGGTGCTTTTAGCACTCCATTATGAAACAATATCACCAATACAATCTGAACCTTAGACTACTCTAAATGCTTATTTTCAAATGGGAAACCAAATTGTGTGCCTTGGATTGTTAATAAGGTTGAAATTTTTATACATAGTTTTGTATTGGTAGTATAACGTTTCTTATGCATTAATTTATTTATTTTTGGGTTTGATGTCGTACATAATAGATTATAAAATACTACAAGGAGAAAAATTGCGATTATCCCTTTCAAGAGTAAATTTCTTATCTCTAAAAACTTCAATAAATATAAGTATTAGTTTAATATAGCATATTGATGTGGCAAAAGTCATTAGTAAACATTTATATTATAAAGCAACCTTTCATATTTAAAATACTCATATTATTGCCTTCTAAATCAATACTTAATGGGATCAAAGTATAGAATAAGCATTCATACATTTTCTTTCCATGCTAAGATTGAGGTGATAAAGCTACTTAGTGATTACTTAAGTGTAAACATGGTAGGTTATATTGCTTGCTTCTTTCATAGTAGAAATATTTTTCTCATTAGTATTAGTATCATAGAACATGACATATAACAAAATTCTACATTGAATTTAACAAAAATATGTATTTAATTTTCTTATTAATACAAAAAGGACACTTATGATACAACACAAGTGGTAATACCAACTTACCGGCGCTTTTTTATGCTCTTAACAAATATCCATGGTTCATTACTAGCACAACTTCCACATTGAACATGTATATAGTTGCAAGGGCTATCCTTGATGTTTACATGAACACTCCTATGTTGATTTAGTTTATCGTGATATAATATAGTAGGCCTTTTTGCTAATTGGGACTCGCTCTAGTTTGGCATCTTTAAAATCCATGTTCTTAAAAGACATATGAGATTTTAAATTTTCTTGTTATTTAGTTGTGGTCCTAATGTAAGAATATTTTATATAGATTGTGTTAAGGTGTTATTTCACAAAAAGGGAAACAGAGAGTGTATAGCTTAATGGAAAATATGTACACTAAAGTATGCCTTCTAGATTTTATGTTGTTCAATGACATGACCTAAAACAACACCCTTGGAAGAGCCAACTCAGATAGTCCACAAAAGGTCACTCCCATACGGTCACCTTCCACCACCTTTAGAAGCAATTTGTGACAAGAAAGATCGTGCAAGCTAACCTCTCCTACTTATTAGGTGTACTATTTTGAGAAGAGTAGCACTTGTTTTTAGGTTTGGGTAAATAGTTTTTAGCCTTAAGACTTTTATTCTAGTTAGAGATTTTAAGAGTTGTAAAGAAGCTATCTAATTAGCCCACCCTTGGCATTTACTGTCAAGTTTGGAAAATAGATGAACTACTTTGGCTACCATTGAAGTCATCCTATGTCTTTATGTATGCATGGTTTTGCACTATAAACTTCTTACCACATATATACGATATCAATTAGTAGATACACTCAAAGGAATTATGGCGGAAAGCATGTTAACCTGTTATGCTTTTTCATGTCCCGAACAATGCTAACTAGCACAATTTTGACATATGCTAACTAGTACAATAACTTGAGCTACATTTCCAAGATCTATGACATATGATATATCAATAGAAAGCACTTGAAACAAGGAATCCAAATGTACAACCTCCGACAAATTTTGATATTATTTGTAAAAAATTTACCGCACACCCAACTTTTCGAAGATGTGCTAACTTGAAACTGCTAACTAGCACAAAAAGCACGGCAGGTTAACATGCTTTCACCCTTATACATATCTTCAAAACAATAAAAATTTTACCACTCTTTGACATGTCTTTTCATCGAATAAAGCTCAAGATCATTAGTAAAATTACTCGTATCGCATTTTATCTGCTCAAAAGTGAGAGTAAATACCTAGTTCAATCAATGTATAAGTTAGCTTCTATGGTTGTAGTGAGTACGTATAATGACAACTATGAAGCACTACATTTACTATTGTAGGCCTAATTTGATTTTGTAAAAAAAATGCCATGAAAATTTAACTAGTTTGAGAAAAACATGGGCAAAAGGTAAAAAATATATTGTAGCTAGCCACATCAAAGAAAAGGAAAATGGCATTTGCATTCTAGATTCATAGATGAATTTCTATCTCCAAAGGCAACTTGGTAGCAACTAGCATAGCTAGTTCTTGTTTTATCGTAGAAGTGGCTAGTCTTGTCAATGTTAATAATAGAGAATAAAATGTCATCTACACAATGTAGTTGATGTTTCTATGGCCATTGAGTCCTCAAAACAACTCAAGCTTTGAGAATGTGTCTTAGTGCTTGAAACTACAAACCAAATCATTCCATGCCCATGCACTAATCCACATGAAATGGGTATGCTTTGAATGAAGGCATGCATGAACATTTGGCTCTCTCTATAAGAAATCCATGCATGAGAAAAGTACATAAATTGATGTATCCCTTGTTGGAGCCTTGCTTGAAAACATTAACTACATGCATCTCATGTGACATGAGTATATCCTCTTTAATGACCTGCGTTATCTTAGCATTTGCTTTTTCAATCCTCTCACGCAAACCCTTTTATTGACCTCTAGCCCCACCTTGCAACCTTTCCACCCTACTGACTTGGCCTTGTGTTGCTTAAGGTATGCATGCATTGCATTGCTCGATAAAAGAAGCCATCAATATAATGTGGCAAAGGATACACGAGCGGATTGTGAAGTACTAACCTTAGGCTTCATAGGGCATGTGAGGACTCCATGCTAGGACCCACTCTCCCCTTCGTGATTGAATCGTACCATTAGAAATATTAGAAGCTATTATGTCATAACATTGTCTAGGTCTTCTTTGAGCATTTGGAGCACAATTGGAGGACCTTCAAAGATCATCAGGATTGGATCACAAGGAGAATAGTCACATTTTTTATTACATCAAAGTGTTGCCCTTCTCACCATAAGTTCAGTATAGGAGTTGAGAACGAATCAACAAGACTTAGACTACCTTATAGCTATGTCACACTTCCTTTGATGTTGGCTATGAGAAATAATTCTATGCTCGGTTTGGTTTCTTTCACTCACAGTTGAGGCTATCTTGGCTATGAGCAAGAATTCTATGCTTGATTTGGTTTCTTCACCTATGCTTTGTGTCTCTTCAGCTAGCTCTGAGCTTGATAATGCACACATTTGTGTAACATTTAATGGCCTAAAAACTTGTGTGTAGCGGAAATTAGCATGAACATAGTGGGCATTTCATTCGAATAGATTATTCCTAATGAGAATTACAAGAGTGCTTGGGTGGAGAGAGCAACAAAAAGCATAACACCTAGTTAGATAGCATGAACAATACTTTCAAAAGATAGAGAAATTAAGCTATTGACAACAGTTGAGGACCGGATTTGCATGGAGCCGGTCCCCCCTCCAAAAGGCTTTGTATTATGGTTTCTCCCATCAAGAGAGACATTGTACAATACAATTCTTTGTGTTCCTTCAAGACTAGCTAGTGCAATGAAGATGAAAGCTTCATGCACTAAGCAAAACACTTAGCAAAAACAACATCAATTATCCCCGGTCTCAGACCCAAGACCTCACACACCTTCAAAGATGGTGAGAGCTAGCAGGGTATGAGAGTAGGTTGAGAGGAAGGAGTATCTTACGAGAAAGATGTACATCTCCTCACATAATCACTCATATTAGCATAGCTTAGCTTAGTAATTAGCATGGTAGAGGAGATGAGCATGCATTGAAGCTTGGCTCTTGGTGGGATTTGCATCACAAAGCCAAGAGTTGTTGGTGTAGGCCTCCCTTCTCAAAAACTTGGAGTAGGTGGTAAGCTTTCCATTAAAGCTTGAGAAGGAGAGAGAGTCTTCTTTACTTCACACATGAGATTGTGTGAGTGTGTGTGTGATAATGCCTTCCAAAAATCAGTCCCCTCTCTCTCTTGGGCGACCCCTCTTGCTAATTGCTCTTGCTATCCTCTCATTGGACCTCCCTAGGGCTAGCCAATGACAATTAAGCAACATAAGTGATAGCCTTCTGACATGTGTCCCCCTTTACCCTTTTGTGAGAGCTTTAGGTAATTTAATAATTCAACTAAACTCTCATTGGACCCCTTTGCCTCCCGGCCAATAGGAATCAGGCAAGCCATTGGGCTACTGAATGCTCATTGGATCCCTTGGGAGACTGTCCAATAGTCTTCTAGAGGACTTAATTATCATTGGTTCTTTTATTAAGTGTTTTTAAATTAATTAAACTAGATTTACTCTAGCCTAATTCTCATTGGTCCACCTCCAAGGCCATCCAATAAGAATTGGGTACACCTTGTGGGCATCTGGTCTAGGGAGCTGACATGTGTCCCTCATTCCCTTTGTGTAAAGGGAGCTTGTGTGTGTGTGTGTGTGTGTGTGTGTGGCTTTCTCTCTCATCCCCTACAAGCTAGGCTCGCCCCCTCCTATGTAGGGATTTGAAAAGACTTTTTTGGACACACACAAAGCATCCAATTCCCTATGGTTGACCTTTGGACACAACCTTTGAATTTTGGAACCTTAGCATTTTGGAACCTTAGCATTTTGGAAGACTTAATGGGCTGAACCTTAGTGTCTTTTCAGCCCATTGTTGCACATGGCTCTTTTGCAGATGGCCCCCCCTTTGGATCCCTATTTTCCCTCCTTTTGATCCTTACTGTGGCCAATCTGCTAGCTTAACCAATATTCTAGCCTTTTCTCCCCTGGCACTTCCCCATATTAAATGATCAGTTTAACATGAGAAAATCATTTAAGAGAATTAGATATTGATTATTATGACATTACCTCTCTCTTGAAATCATAGTCGTCCTCGACTATGGTGTAGAGAAGATAAAGCATATTCATGAGTCCTTTTCTTAGCGGGTAGAGGATCCCTATGTTACCCTACGACATCATTCCACAATGGATGACTAATCCATTTGGTGCTTGAGAGCCTGAGGCTACCGTAAGCATGTCTGCACATTATTCCTATCAATCTTCCATAGTAGAGTGACAACCTCTAGTTGGTGTTTGGGAGACGTCGTCTCCGCAAACTTGATCTAAGCATGCATACTACTTCATTTTTGTGCACAATAAAGAAAAAGAGAGTCTTATAAGACAAAAACTTTGTTCATTTTTAACATTTTGTACATTTGCTTACTCTTGGGAAGCATTGTAAGCATTGACAAGGTTTAGGTTCCTTTAATTGTATGCCTTCCATCCATCTAGCATCTTCAAAAGGATAATTCTTAAACTTAATAAGATATCGTCGGATAGTCTTACCGCCTCTTAGTACCTTGTCTTCATGTCGGAGAATGGACTCAGGCTGCAGCACCTCCTCTTGGTCCTCGATCTCCGGTGGGTCTTCAATAGTTGGTTCTTGAGGTGGATCTCCTTTGTAAGGCTTTAATAGGCTCACATGGAAAGCATTGTGTATGAGCCAATGATTGGGCAACTTGAGTTGATAGGCCATCTCATTGATTGGCCTAAGAATCTGGAAGGGACCATAGTACCTTTTTGCTAGTTTAGCATAGTACTTTTGGTGTCTCGTAGGATTCTTGCCCGTCGTGTGCCTTAATCGAGCCTTGGGAAACTTTAATAAGACCCAATCATTTTCTTTAAAGGTTTGGGCTCTTCTGTGCTTGTCAACAACAGCCTTTTGCCTTTGCTGTGAGATAGAGATAGCATCCTTAATCTTTTGAAAAGATTCTTGTAGGTCCCGGCTATACTCATCTACAACGAAGATCTTCCCATGTACCTTAAGTAGCAAGGGACTTTTTGATCTTCCCTCAATTACCTCGAAAGGTGCTTTTCCCGTGGAAGTATGTACAGTGTTATTGTAAGCATACTCCACTAAGGGTAAGTACTTCTCCCATTGGGATCTTTGATCTACTTGCGTTACATAGGCTTTTAGTAGATCGAGAATGGTTAGGTTAGATATTTCACTTTGGCCATCCGTTTGTGGATGATAGGCCGAAGAGAAGTTTAGCCTTGTCCCTAAATTCTCAAAGAGACCCTTCCAAAAATTACTGGGCATTCTAGGATCTCTATTCGACACTATGGACATTGGCAAGCCATGGTACTTGAAAATTTGTGAAATGAAGAGGGTTGCCATTTGATGGGCTTTGATAGTCTTTTTGACAGGTATAAAATGAGCTTGTTTACTGAACCTGTCTTCTATCGTCCATATTCCCGTATTCCCATGGATAGACTTAGGCAATCCAAAGATAAAATCCATGGATATGCTCTCCCATGGTGAATTAGGGATTGGCAAAGGTTGAAGCAATCCAAGTTGCTTCCCTCTATAAATTTTTGTCTTTTGGCATACCACACATTTAGAAACATACTCTTGTATGTTCACTTTCATGGTAGGCCAATAGAAATATGTTTCAATTCCCTTTAAGGTAGACTGAATCCCTCTATGCCCCGCATAAAGTGGAGCATGAGATTCATACATTACTTTCTCACGTAGTGAGTTAGTAACACATAGTCTATTGCCATAGAGAAGATAACCATCTTGTAAAGTAAATGGTTCTTCTTTCTTCCCTAATGCAAGGGCTGAAATCACATCTCTAAAATCGGGATCAATAGCGTACTCATCTATCATTGAAGATAGATCATTGAGAGTTACTATGGAAACTGCATTCACTCTCGGCCGTCTTGAGAGTGCATCAGCTACTTGATTATGCTTGCCAGCAATGTGAGCAATATGAAAATGAAATTGCGAAAGGAAATTTTCCCACCTCTTTTGTTTGTCGGAGAGCTTGGTCTGCGTTGTGAGCGGGATGAAAACACACAGAACGCCTCTATAACTACCCAACACACACTCTTGGGAAGATACACACACACACACACACACTAGGGGGCACCACTCGGCTTACACAACACACCTGGCCGAGAGAGGACACACACCGATGGAGTGAGAGGAGAGAGACTATCCACTTGCCCACTCCGCACAGACACACACACACACACACACACACACACACACACACACACACACACACACACACACACACACACACACACACACACACACACACACACACACACACACACACACATGAAGGAGTACGAGCGGAAGTGCGACACGAGAGAGAGAGTGCGAGAAGAAGAGCACGACGATATGGTGAACTCGCTCTACTGTAATGTGTAGAGCATAGTGAGTTCTTATTAGGTTTTTACAAAAGAATATGTGTACATACCTGGCGGCTCGCCCACTTACCTGGGCGACCACATTGGGCTTTATACCCCAACAACCTCCCACTTAAAGTCCAATGTGGTACTTTAAGTGTGAGAGAAGCTACTATACAAGCTAATATACAAGAGATGTAGAGAAGTGATGTACTACCCTACACCTAACTGCTTGCGAAAATGCGCAAAGCTCTTTGAGGGAAGTCCTTTTGTAAGTAGATCAGCAGGATTTTCTGTGGTGTGAACTTTGACAAGCTGAAGTTGCTTATCCTCGAGCATTTCCCTGATGAAATGATACTTCACATCCACATGCTTTGTCTTTGAGTGATAAACTGGATTGCGAGCCAATTGTATAGCACTTTGACTATCACAATATAACACAGGCATCTCTTCTTTGATTCCCAAATCTGTTACTAGTCGATTAAGCCAAATTGATTCTTTGCACGCCTCTGATGCTGCAACATATTCAGCCTCTGTAGTAGACTGAGTAACACAATCTTGTAATCTAGAACGCCATGATACTGCTCCACCAGCCAATGTAAAGACATACCCTGACGTAGACCTTCGGTTGTCTAAGTCACCTGCATAATCTGAGTCTGTAAAACCCTTTACACTTAGCTCCTGACTCCCATAGCATATACGCATACTCTTTGTAGCTTTCAGGTATCTCAATATTCCTTTCACTGCCTCCCAATGTTTCTTGCCTGGGTTTGACATGTATCGACTTACTACTCCCACTGCAAATGCAATGTCTGGGCGAGTAGCAATCATTGCATACATCAAACTACCCATGCAGATGCATATGGAATCTTATCCATTTCAGCCTGTTCTTCCTCAGACACAGGACAATCTTGTTTGCTAAGTTTTACATATGGTGGCAATGGAACACTTAGTGCCTTTCCCTTCTCCATATTGAAACATTGCAAAACCTTGTCAATATACTCGATTTGAGATAACCAAATCAACTTCTTTGATCTGTCTCTCTCAATGCGCATACCAAGTATATGACTTGCCTCACCCATGTCTTTCATGTCAAACGATTTTGCCATCTTTGACTTCAAAGCTGAAATTTCTTCCAAGTGCTTGCCAGCAATCAACATGTCATCCACATACAAAATAAGGATCAGCCAACTACCATCCTTAGCCTTCTTTGTATATAGACAGTGATCGAACTCACTACGTTTGTAGCCTTGAGAAAGCATAAACTTGTGGAATTTATGGTACCATGCCCTCGGTGATTGTTTTAAGCCATAAAGACTCTTTAACAACTGGCATACCCAATCTTCCTTGCCTTTCTCAACAAACCCTTCTGGCTGCTACATGTAAATTTCCACATCTAAATCACCATGCAAGAACGCTGTCTTGACATCCATTTGGTGCAACACCAAATCTAATATGGCAACCAATGCAAGAAAGCATCTCAATGTAGTCATCTTGACCACCGGAGAGAAGACTTCATCAAAGTCAATGCCTTGTTCTTGCTTAAAGCCCTTGGCAACAAGCCTTGCTTTGTACTTTGGCTGACTATCATGAGCGGTGATCCTATACCTGTAAACCCATTTACAAGGTAGAGCCTTTTTGCCCTGCGGTAATTTAACTAGCTTCCATGTCTTGTTTTTATGCAGAGCTGTCATCTCTGACTGCATGGCCGATTGCCAATTCCCGGAGTCCTTCATTTGCACTGCTTCCTTGTAACATGAAGGCTCATTGCAATCAGTCAACATGACATAGTTCATAGATGGAACAAACCTATCAGGAGGTCGCGTGACACGTCCAGATCTACGCACAATAGGTGGCTCAGGCTCAGCCACAACCTGTGGTTCAACTCTATCCTGTCCTTGCTCCTCTTGAGCCCTGACATTTTGTCTTGCACGTGCAGGTCCATCTTCTTGGAAGACAACTCTTCTAATCTCCTCAACCCTCTCTGGTTTAGAATGATATTTGGATTCATTAAAGTGAACATCATTGCTGCGGACAACCTTTCTGGATTCGGGATCCCAAAGTCTGTACCCCATCTCACCAGAATTACCATAGCCTAGAAAGATGCACTTTCTACTCTTTGGCTCAAGTTTGTTCCTAAATTCCTTTGGAACGTGAGTATATGCCTCACAGCCAAAGACTCTGAGATGCTTGTATGAGGGCATTTTGCCTGACCATACCATCTCTGGCACTGAATCCTTCTGCAAAACCTTGCTAGGAGATCTTTTTACAAGATGAACAACTGTTGATACAGCTTCAGCCCAAAACCCATTTGGCAGCTGTGCATTAGACAACATACTTCTGACCTTCTCTTGTATGGTCCTATTCATCCTCTCAGCAACACCATTTTGAGGAGGATTGTAAGGAGCAATAAGTTCACGTTTTATACCTTTTGACTCACAAATGTCCTGAAAGGCCTTTGAAACATACTCTCCACCATTGTCAGTGCGTAAGCATTTAAGCTTCTTGCCACTCTGATTCTCCACAAGTGTCACAAACGTTTTGAAAACACTAAACGCTTCATCCTTGTGCTTGAGAAAGTAAACCCATACTTTCCTCGAGTAATCATCTATAAATGTCATAAAGTAAGACCCCCTAGAGATAGGTTAGGCATAGGTCCACACAAATCACTATGAACAAGTGCCAACTGTGTATCTCTTCTACTGCTTCTATGCTTATGTGGCTGTTGTGTTTGCTTACCATACAGACAATGTTCACAGAATTCAAAATCATTAAATGAAAATCCAGGCAAATAACCAGAACGAGACAAGATTTCCATTCCCTTCTTGGACATATGTCCTAACCGGCTATGCCACAAAGAAACGTTCGGCTGCTTGGTTACATTGATTACATTTTTAGAGACATTTGATACATAAATCATGTAAAGTCCTCCAGACTTTACTCCATGTGCTACTGTCATAGAACCCTTGGATATCTTCCACATGTTCTGTCCAAAAGTGGTGACGTAGCCAGCATCATCAAGTAAACCTGTGCTGATCAAGCTCTTTGTAATTGCGGGAACATGTCTCACATTCTTCAACGTGAAAGAAGAGCCATTCTGAAACTTCAATTGAACATCTCCAACACCTAAGATCTCACATGTCTGCCCATTGCCTAGCCGAACATGATCTTTAGTGGTCACATAAGAGGTAAACCACTCCTTGTTTGGAGACACATGAAGTGATGTCCCTGAGTCTATAATCCAGTCACTCAGTGCATTTCCATCAGATGCTGTAAGAAGAGCTGAGTCCATTGTATTCTTCAAGAAGTAGATGTCTCCTGACACTAGACTGTCATCCTCTGCAACAGTGTTTGTCACATTTATTTCTTGAATCTTCACTGAGGACTTGTTCTTCTCACCATGGTCTTCAGCTTTCTCTTTGCCTTTTTCTGCTTTCCATTCTCTGCAGTCTCTTTTCATGTGACCCTTCTTGCCACAATGGTAGCATTCTATGTCACTCTTGCCTTTAGCACTGCGGGACTTGCTACGAGACTGATTCCTCTTTCCACCTTTGTACTTTTCTTTGGTCCTTCCCCTGACAACTAAGGCTGTTCCTTTGCCTTTGTCCATTGTCTTTCTATTGGTTTCTTCAGTAAGCAGACTTCCTTCTACACCTGCTATGTTCAAACCATCTGGAGGTGCAGAATTACACAAAGCTGTGCGAAAAGTGTCCCAACTTTCCGGCAATGTGATCAACAGGAACATAGCTCTAACAGGTTCATCAAACTTGACACCTTGAGCTGACAACTGACTATAGATTGTGTTGAATTCATTCAGATGATTGGACATAGGTGTCCCTTCTTTCATCTTCAAGTCAACAAGATTCTTAAGCCAGTATACCTGTGAAGCTGCACTCTGCTTCTCATAAAGATCACTCAGCTTTAACCATGCTTGATAAGCCGACATCTCGTCTGCTACATTGAAGTAAACGCTTTCTGCCAAAGTCAGCATAATGGTAGAAAGTGCCAATTCATCCATTTCGCTCCATTCATCTTCGTCCATATCTTCTGGTTTTATCCCCTTGAGATTTATAGGTTTTATCTGCTTCTTTTGTACCAACACGTGCCAAATCTGCTTCTTCCACAATGGGAAATTGGTTCCATCCAGCTTCTTGATATTGTAAAGAGCAGTGTCCTGTGATCCAGCCATAGCTATGCTTCACAGTAGTTTACTTTCCTGGGAAAAATTCGGCAGAGTTTCCCCTATAAACTGACCTCTGAACCAATATCAACCTGTCAAATGAACCAAGAAAGCTTCAGATTCTGCAGAAATTTTGGCAGAGTCTCCTTTGTAAAATGGCTCTGGTGTACTAAAAAGAGACCAAAGAACAGCTCAAAAAACCACTGTCTCTCTAACACTGTAAGCTGTGGGTAAACCTGTCCTGCACCTGTACTGTCTCTGATTGTCCTGTCACTGTCCTGTAAGCATAGAATGCGACAATGCCTCAACGGCAGTAAAGAAAAGATGCAATCCCAACTGTCTAACTCACAGTCAATACATCCCAGCTGCCTATCTAAGGGTGCTCGAGGGATCGCTCCAAGACCTGTATCACCGAAAGGATCTCAACATTCGAGAATCCCCCAGCTCAATAAAACCTCACTCGACCCTCAACAAAGGCTGCAGTAAATCTGACAGTACATAGACTTCCCACAAAGTCATACATCCACAAATTTCCCACTGTATGCTGCGGCGGTTGTTGGCTGCGTGACTCACAGCCAGCAAACCCTCAACAGACATACATCATCTCTGACAATACATCCCATGTGGAAGTACCTGCAATGTCAGGATGAAATCTGAAATATCAATCAGCAAACACAAGCTACCTGATGAACTAGTGGATGTCGCCTACAGACGGTGTGTAGATGCGCCCGTGTCGTATGTGACACACCTCCAAGAACTGTGAGCCGTCCTTCGATGTGTAGACAACCAAAAATCAACACTCTGGGAGTGTCGATATCCTCAGCACCTGCAGTCGTAGGCCGAAAACCCCAAATTTGCAGAGTCGGATCTGCACCCGTCGAGACCACGTTGTCGAAAATGGCCTGCGCAGACCTTTGTCGAAGCTGAACGGTGGCCGAGATGACCTCAGAATGAAATTCTGACAACACCAAGTCCTTCGGGCTCCCCCACGAGATTTTGGGCCGTGTCTTCGCCTGTCGAATTTCACTCCAATCTGAGTTGGTGACTCTAGCCTCCTGGAGTGCTGCCCCGAGCCTCGATCTGAGCTCTGATACCAGTTGAAGGAGTACGAGCGGAAGTGCGACCCGAGAGAGAGTGCGAGAAGAAGAGCACGACGATATGGTGAACTTGCTCTACTGTAATGTGTAGAGCATAGTGAGTTCTTATTAGGTTTTTACAAAAGAATATGTGTACATACCTGGCGGCTCGCCCAGTTACCTGGGCGACCACATTGGGCTTTATACCCCAACAACACACACACACACACACACACACACACACACACACAAAACTCAACTTAAAAGAGGAGAATTTCTGATGTTTAGATACAATGGAGCTTGGGCCAACACCAATGGGGCAAATAGCTCACACAATATGGGTAAAAGATACTAGATACAATCACAAATTGGAGCAGAAGCTTCACTCATAGGAGAAACTTACACAGCCAAAACAACAGAAAAAGAGTGAGGAATTTGGCAAAATGGATAGCGCCATCGCGTCCGGAACGGCCCAAAACCCCAGTCTACAATGTCAAAGTGCTCAAATCCGACCTCGGATGAGCAGTTTACGGCCAAAACAGGCTCCAAAATGAGCAAAAACACAGTTGCGGCTGTTCCTCCTCTTCTCTCCACGTTTTTTCTGATCTTCTCTCTTGTTTTTCAGTTCCCACACTTATCTTTTAGTTGGGCACCCTTGGCTTTTTAGATGACCTCAAACGGACCCCGAATAGGCCAAAAACTGACCTCGCAGTGCATAGTTGTCACCTTTTTGCATCATTCGCACACCTGGCACTACTCAGCTTTTTTCCAATAATGCATCTCGCCACCACGTGAAGTGGCCCCAAAGTATGGTCCTCATGATGACCTTTCTGCATAATTATCACAAGAAAACATCCACGTTGTGTCCGTACTCATCCACGTGCAAGTATTGACCCTGTTTAGCCTCCTGACGCCACTAGATGCCATCTGACGCACCTGCTTACCTCATGTCGTCGGCCCGCGGATAGCTTCCTCGAGAATTTTTATGCGCTACCAACTCCTCCTTATTGTAGAAAAAACACACTGGTACTGGTAATATTGAAAATCGATGCATTATGTACACCCTGTCCTTCATGTACACATGTGGGCCCCACGTAACCACCTGGCTCTGGAAAATGGGCAATTCCTTATTTGATGCACCATGCATGTGTATGTACATATGCGCAATCCCTTGCTCCAAAAACTCCTGACATAATTTGCCCACCCCCTAGCTTGCTAGAGCATTCATGCTCAGCAGCAGCACTAGTAGATGCTCATTCCACCTGGATCAAAAGGCCAAAGGCATATCACCTGATTCACAAGAAGCATCATAACACCACACCTACATTTGTCAACAATCAACCAAAATGCACCATCGGCATATCCAACTAACACATCCGCCCTATCTGGAGTTCCAAAAGCATAAATATTGCATGCCACATTCAACCCAACCGATAGAGACAACTCAAGTGACTCATCACCTGGCATCTTGGCTTCACCAGCCATAGCAACAACCTGCAAATCATGCACCCAAGTAGCTAAAAGAATTGTGTGAAGGTAAAGTTGTTGATATCCAAAGCACAAAAGTATCCCCGCAGCACACATATCCCTAGCATAGGCATCCACATAGTTGAGATTGGACTCATATATGCCAAACCCCTTCTCATCATCATAAGCATACTCATCATCACACATAACTTTATCCACATCATAATCATGGCTAGCACCACTATCCATAGCTTCTAGCATGGGTTCATCAGTCTCCAAGAATACAGATCCCTGCTCTAAACCACAATCATGCTCATAAATCGGTTCAATCACTGCACATACATCAAAATATGGCTTCAAAACAGGCTCCACATCCAACAAATCCACAAAATGGCTCTCAACCTTGCCCTCTTCCCTAATTTCCAAGGAACTAGTCCCCAAAGATACGTGCTCATCATCAATAACCTCGACCTCACACTCACACCCAGAATCACAAGGTACACAAGTAGCCAGTGCATCCTCTTCAAGACTTTTCAATCCTGTATCCAAAGCATTACTCACCTCTTTAGGCTCTTCCATAACCCTATCAACCTGCAAGACCTCTTTACGCTTCACAATAGACCTTGGGAAGAAACGAGAAACATCATAGGATAGGTTAATTTTCACCTGCTTAGGCTTAACTTCATCTTCCATGTCAAATCCATCTTGCACATGCATACCTGTACTGATACCATGTGCCTCAAGACGCTTAAACTTCCATTCCTTGTGCTTTGCAATGCATACTGCATCTTCAAAAGACTCGGGCATCTTCAACTCAACCTCGAACCGCAACCAAGGTGACAAACCATCAACAAAAGAACTTTTCTTCAATGAACAAGGGGGGGTCTCATCCTTAAGAGCAACACACCAACGAGTCCATAATCTGTAAAAACTTGTATATAGGCATCAACACCTTGACAAGAACCTTGCTTAAGAGCATTGAGCTCATTCCATACTGCATTTGTATCTTCAAAAACCTGGAAACGCTCTAAAAAAGCTTCTATAAACTTGTCAAGACTCAAACCATAAGAAGAAGCCACTGCTTCTTTAGCTTCCAAATCCATGAACCAAACACGGGCCTCATCTTTCAAAAGCAATCCAAATAGCCTCAAAATCTTCTCCTCATCACACATATTGTTGCTTATGCATGCCACCTCGACTTGCTCCAGAAAGTCTTCCGCATCTTCATCACTTCTTCCATGAAACTCCGGATAAGAGAAAGCCATGGCTACCCAAGTTTCAATGCTTTGAGAACCCCTTTGAACACACGTGCAAGAACCCAAAACTTTTGACTACCCAATCCCAGAAACTTCAATGGAGCTCAACTTTAGATAAGGACAAACACATGCACATCAAATGAGTTTTCATAGTTGATCATCGGAATTACAACAGGCAAAGGACATTCCAAGATCTCTTGTAATCTTCTTGGCCCGAACATAAAGACTATGCGCTGCTGGAAAAAAATCTTCCTGGACACATGAACATTTATCTGGATTCTTTGAGTTAAATGAAATGGAGTGAATTGAGGGCCATTTTGATCATCCATTAAAGCCAACCATGAAGCTCCCAAGAAGGCACACCTGACTTAACCTCTGATTTTGCCAAAATTTTAGCAGCATAACAGCATAAATGGCTCACAAGACCAAAAAACCAGCCATCATAACTTGGAAAATTTTTGGCAGAGTTTCCCCAGAAGTAGAGCAGTGAGAACTCAAAATATAGACTGTATATGTATGCATAAACTGTCAACAATAGAACCCGAGCATCAAGTAGGACTCACTAGTACATAGCCTATGGCGAGGTCACAAAAAGGGTGCTCCAGCTACCTGTATCATCGAAAGAATCTCCACATTTGAGAATCCCCCAGCTCAATAAAAACCTCACGCTATCGACCCTCACACGAAGGCTAATGCAAATCGCGTATAGTAAAGTCTCAGAAATGACTATCTTCCAGACCAAGTCTCAGAAATGGCTGGGACTGCCAAATACAACCAAGTATGGCTCCACAAATGCGTACAATGGCAGTGTCCACAAGTAACGTACAATCCAGCAGACAATGCGCTCAAAGTGGCACCAAGTGATGCATACCCACAACAACTGCAAGTGACATCACTGCTAGTATATCACTGTACTCCAGCTACCTGTACTTGTGTGAATCACCTGTACCTATACCTGTCCCTGTAACCTGTAACCTGTAGTCTGCAACCTGTAACCTGTAACCTGTACTCCCGAATCTCGAAGCTTGAAGCTCGAAGCAGAAGGTACTCGAAGAAGATCCTCAGTGGGGGCACCAAAAGAATGTGAGTGGGATGAAAACACACAGAACGCCTCTATAACTACCCAACAGACACTCTTGGGAAGATACACACACACACACACTAGGGGGCACCACTCGGCTTACACAACACACCTGGCCGAGACAGGACACACACCGATGGAGTGAGAGGAGAGAGACTATCCGCTTGCCCACTCCGCACAGACACACACACACACACACACACACACAAAACTCAGCTCAAAAGAGGAGAATTTCTGATGTTTAAATCCAACAGAGCTTGGGCCAACACCAATGGGGCAAATAGCTCACACAATATGGGTAAAAGATACTAGATACAATCACAAATTGGAGTAGAAGCTTCACTCATAGGAGAAACTTACACAGCCAAAACAGCAGAAAAAGAGTGAGGAATTTGGCAAAATGGACAGCGCCATTGCGTCCGGAACGGCCCAAAACCCCAGTCTACAATGTCAAAGTGCTCAAATCCAACCTCGGATGAGCAGTTTACGGCCAAAACAGGCTCCAAAATGAGCAAAAACACAGTTGCGGCTGTTCCTCCTCTTCTCTCCACGTTTTTTCTGGTCTTCTCTCTTGTTTTTCAGTTCCCACACTTATCTTTTAGTTGGGCACCCTTGGCCTTTTAGATGACCTCAAACGGCGGACCCTGAACAGGCCAAAAACTGACCTCGCAGTGCATAGTTGTCACCTTTTTGCATCATTCGCACACCTGGCACTCAGCTTTTTTCCAATAATGCATCTCGCCACCACGTGAAGTGGCCCCAAAGTATGGTCCTCATGATGACCTTTCTGCATAATTATCACAAGAAAACATCCACGTTGTGTCCGTACTCATCCACGTGCAAGTATTGACCCTGTTTAGCCTCCTGACGCCACTAGATGCCATCTGACGCACCTGCTTACCTCATGTCGTCGGCCCGTGGATAGCTTCCTCGAGAATTTTTACGCGCTACCAACTCCTCCTTATTGTAGAAAAAGCACACTGGTACTGGTAATATTGAAAATCGATGCATTATGTACACCCTATCCTTCATGTACACATGTGGACCCCACGTAACCACCTGGCTCTGGAAAATGGGCAATTCCTTATTTGATGCACCATGCATGTGTATGTACATATGCGCAATCCCTTGCTCCAAAAAACTCCTGACAACGTCATGAAGTACTTAAGACTTTGGTGATCCGTTCGCAGAATGAAAGGAGTCCCCAATAAATAGTGCTTCCATGAGTCTAAAACATGTAGAACTGCAAGGAGTTCCTTTTCATATATGCCTAAAGCTTTCTCAACAGGGTCGAGCCTTCGACTTTCATAACCTATGGCGTGCCCTTCTTGGAGCAAAACAGCTCCAAGGCAATCACCACAAGCATCACATTGGACCTCAAATGGTTTTGAGAGATCCGATAGTGTAAGCACAGGTTGAGAGATAAGCTTCTCTTTAAGCTTTTCGAAAGCATTGTTCTCCTTAGCAGACCATGTATACCTAACGCTTTTCTTTGTTAGGTCATGTAATGGTCCCGCAATTTGTGAGAACTTTTCTATGAAGCATCTATAGTATACACACATACCTATAAAGCTTCTTAGTTCATGAAGATTCCTTGGTTTAGGCCATCCTTTTATTACCTCTAACTTTGATGGATCCATTTGGATGCCATCTTGAGAGATAATGTGACCTAAATACTGAATCTCTTGCAAGAAAAATTTACTTTTCTTTCGATTAACATAAAGTTTATTCTCTCTTAAAAGTTGAAATATTACGTGGAGGTGTTGCTTGTGTTCGTCTAATGAATTAGAGTAGATGATAATATCATCAAAGAACACTCCAGTGAAGGTTCGATGAGGCCTGAACAGCTTCTCCATCAAGCGGTTGAATGTGGTTGGTGTATTGGTCAAGCCAAAAGGCATGACAATGTATTCGTAAAGACCAAATGTAGTGCTAAATGCGGTCTTTACAATGTCTTGATCAACTATCCTTATTTGATGATAGCCACTTTTTAGGTCAATCCTACTAAAGTAGGTCGATCCTTGTAGCTTATCAAATAGGTCTTCTATCCGTGGAACGGGAAACCTATTCTTGATAGTGATCCTATTTAGTGCTCTATAGTCGACACACATACAATATGTGCCGTCTTTCTTTTGCACTAATAGCACATGTGAGCAAAATGGAGATGAGCTAGGCCTAACCATGCCCTTCTCAACTAGCTCATGCACTTGCCGCATAATCTCCTCTTGTTGAGCTTGAGAAACTCTATAAGGAGGTTTATTAGGCGGTGAAATTCCTGGAAGAAGTTCAATTGCATGGTCATCATTACCTCGTTTAGGAGGTAGCTCACAAGGGATGTCGTCAATAAAAACATCTTGAAACCCCTTGAGAAAATTGGATAACTCTAATTCCTTTTGGTTGCTTTTATTTTCTTTTGCTAAAGCATTAGGTTCATTTTGAGAATCTTTAACAAACATCATGTACACGGAAATAGAGCTCTTTATTGACTTGTTGAAAGTTGGTGTATGTACAATGGGGATAGTGTTACCCATTTCCTTAGCATCTATATACATGTCTTTTTCCCTGAACTTAAAGGAGATTCTCCTTTCAGGGAATTTAACATTGGCAGCCAGGCGGTCAAACCATGGTGCCCCTAGGATTACATCCTCATGCTTGAGAGGAGAGATAAAGAAGTCCTCTTTGTCCACATAGCTTTGGACATGAAGCCTCAATTTCCCGATGAAGGGAGTGACTGAAGCTTCTTGCCCCTTGAAAGCACCGTCTGCGGGTAGGATATCTCCCATCTCGTAGGCTTGTATGCCTAGCTTGGTGGCCAACTCTATAGATATAAAATTGTGAGTAGAACCATGGTCAAAAAGAATAAAAGCATCATGTTCTCTTACCTTTCCCCAAGCATGGCATAGAGGAGATCCTTTGTGATGAGTTTGGTGAGTCTCCTCCTCTTGGATTTTAACCAAGGTAGCTCTAGGAGGATCTTGGCGGTTGTTCTTTTGGGGACAAGCGCGGTACGCATGCCCTTGTTCGCCGCACTTGAAACACCGGTTATCCTTACGATAACGCTCTAGCTCTTCAGGAGAGAGTTTGATTTTACCTTTGTAAACTCCCTTCTCTTTAGCTTTGTTGGAGTTGCCCTTGGGAGACTTTTGGACATTGTCCTTCCCCTTAGGCTCGTTGGAACCCTTGTTTTCCGTGGGCTTATTATTTCTTTTAGCCCCCGTTTGGAAATTGATTCGAGAGGCCACCATAGTATGGTGTATTACCGCCGATATGGTACGTGGCCTTTGGGAGTTGACATACTCCGCCATTTCTTCGATTAAGCCCGCACAAAATTGTTGCTTTTGCTCTCCAAAATCCAACTTTTTGAAGACAGTGGCTTTCCCAAAACTTGTCTACATATTTGTGGATGGATTCATAGGGAGAGAGATTTTAGCTTCGTCATTCAGTGAGTACTTTGTCTTTGGCATCGGTGGCCAAAAACTGCTTCATAATGGAAGCTCTTAAAGCTTTCCATGTTCGTGGAGCTTCACCGTTGGCTCGTAGGCTAGACCACCATTGCCTGGCGGACTTTTGAAAGTGCATAGCTACATGGCGTAGCTTAGAGGACTCCGTGAAGCCCTTATCTCCAAACGCCGCATCAAACTGTTGGATAAAGGCCAAGACTTTGTCCGTAGCACCAAAGGTGCCATCATAGGTAAGGAAAGAGATGCTCTTCCCTCCCTCTTTGAACTTCTTGAGCTTGGACGACCTCTTCCACGCGGCATAGGATTTCCTATGGCCTCTTCTTTTTTATGGTTCAAAGGTTGCACCATCACTTTCTTCAGAAGGTGAAGAATTTGAGGAAGGTGGAGAAGAGGGTGACCTCTTTCTCGCCTTTTTCTTGTCTTGATCTTCGTCGTCTTCAACATCACTTTCATAAGAGGAAGAGGATGAAGAAGATGGAGAAGAGGGTGTCCTCTTTCTCGCCTTTTTCTTCTCTTGCTTTTTATCATCCCTCTTTGAATTATGGTGTGGAGAAGGGTGCGATGGTCTTCTCCGCTTTGGTGGTGATGGAGAGCGTTTAGCCCGCCGTCTTCGTGGAGCCATCTCTGCCGAGGTGGCGGGAGACTCACTTCTTTCTCGTTCCTTCGGTGGAGGATCTTGAGTTCTCCTTTGGGAAGGAGATGCATCATCAAGAAGTAAATTCTTGAGCCCTACATATGGATTCTCTTCTTCTTCCCGAATCGGAGAGAGACCTCTTTTGGAAGTCTCACAAGGAGGCTTCCTAGGTGTTCTCTCGTAATGGTGATGAGCTTGGAGAATCCCATGAGCACGGAGCTGCTGTTGCACTTCACTTTGGAGAGATGGATTGCCCATGGCTTGTTGAAGCCTAGAAACAAGATAGTTAACAAGCATCGGAGCATCATTAGTAGCTTGCTCATTAGCAAAATCAAAGTTATCAACATTAATTTCACTCTCTTTACTATTGTCAGCCATTCTAACAACTTTAAGGTGTAAAATTTTTAGGTTTACTTCGGCACTTCAAGCCCTACTTGCTACTCCTCTTTACCCCTTTAGAAAAAGCACTCAAGTTACTGTACCTGTGGCTTGAATACCATTAATTGCAAGGAATAGAAGAGAGGGTTGTTCAACACCAAAACAACACCGGCTCCTATCAAGCTTCTAATAGCTCAAGCCATAAGCAAGCCCCGTAGGACTCCACTATTAAGACCATAGCTCTCGACGGTGATGCCCCGTTAACTGCACGAAGGCAGGCGCACTGAAAGGCTGAAAAATCCCTATTCTACTTACTCACAGGCATTTAATTATACCAACCATTTATAGCTAGCTTGAGGACCTCCCTTCTTGAGCAAGAAAAGAGAAACCTTGTGCTCTGATACCAATGTAACATTTAATGGCCTAAAAACTTGTGTGTAGCGTAAATTAGCATGAACATAGTGGGCATTTCATTAGAATAGATTCCTAATGAGAATTACAAGAGTGCTTGGGTGGAGAGAGCAACAAAAAGCATAACACCTAGTTAGATAGCATGAACAATACTTTCAAAAGAGAGAGAAATTAAGCTATTGACAACAGTTGAGGATCGGATTTGCATGGAGCCGGTCCTCCCTCCAAAAGGCTTTGTATTATGGTTTCTCCCATCAAGAGAGACATTGTACAATACAATTCTTTGTGTTCCTTCAAGACTAGCTAGTGCAATGAAGATGAAAGCTTCATGCACTAAGAAAAACACTTAGCAAACACAACATCAATTATCCCCGGTCTCAAACCCAAGACCTCACACACCTTCAAAGATGGTGAGAGCTAGCAGGGTATGAGAGTAGATTGAGAGGAAGAAGGAGTATCTTACGAGAAAGATGTACATCTCCTCACATAATCACTCATATTAGCATAGCTTAGCTTAGTAATTAGCATGGTAGAGGAGATGAGCGTGCATTGAAGCTTGGCTCTTGGTTGGATTTGCATCACAAAGCCAAGAGTTGTTGGTGTAGGCCTCCCTTCTCACAAGCTTGGAGTAGGTGGTAAGCTTTCCATTAAAGCTTGAGAAGGAGAGAGAGTCTTCTTTACTTCACACATGAGATTGTGTGAGTGTGTGTGTGATAATGCCTTCCAAAAATCAGTCCCCTCTCTCTCTTGGGCGACCCCTCTTGCTAATTGCTCTTGCTATCCTGTCATTGAACCTCCCTAGGGCTAGCCAATGACAATTAAGCAGCATAAGTGGTAGCCTTCTGACATGTGTCCCCCTTTCCCCTTTTGTGAGAGCTTTAGGTAATTTAATAATTCAACTAAACTCTCATTGGACCCGTTTGCCTCTCGGCCAATAGGAATCAGGCAAGTCATTGGGCTGTTGAATGCTCATTGGACCCCTTGGGAGACTGTCCAATAGTCTTCTAGAAGACTTAATTCTCATTGGTTCTTTTATTAAGTGTTTTTAAATTAATTAAACTAGATTTACTCTAGCCTAATTCTCATTGGTCCACCTCCAAGGCCATCCAATAGGAATTGGGTACACCTTGTGGGCATCTGGCCTAGGGAGCTGACATGTGTCCCTCATTCCCTTTGTGTAAAGGGAGCTTTGTGTGTGTGTGTGTGTGGCTTTCTCTCTCATCCCCTATAAGCTAGGCTCGCCCCCTCCTATGTAGGGATTTGAAAAGACTTTTTTGGACACACACAAAGCATCCAATTCCCTATGGTTGACCTTTGGACACAACCTTTGAATTTTGGAACCTTAGCATTTTGGAAGTCTTAATGGGCTGAACCTTAGGGTCTTTTTAGCCCATCGTTGCACATGGCTCTTTTGCAGATGGCCCCCCCTTTGGATCCCTATTTTCCCTCCTTTGGATCCCTATTGTGGCCGGTCTGCTAGCTTAACCAATATTCTAGCTTTTTCTCCCCTGGCACTTCCCCATATTAAATGATCAGTTTAACATGAGAAAATCATTTAGGAGAATTAGATATTGATTATTATGACATTTGAGCCAAATAGCACCTCACTAAACAGGACCATTCCAATCCCATTTCCTTGCATTGGTTTTCCATCTTGCACGTTATGTGTACCTACAAGAGGTTGTTTGAAAGGACTTGAAGGAGAAACTCATCGTCAAATATTTAGCTGCCTCGTTTGATCCTTTATATGTCAAGTGAAATGGATGTCCCAAGATCTTTCCTAGAGTTTGTCCTTTGACATGCAATATTGGATCCTCAAGATCTTGGGAGTACTCACAACTAAACTCAGCATAGAATGCATTGTGAACTCTTATTTGGTCCAAGAATAGGACATGTGGTGGGTTTAGCAAATGCAGGCACTCACTAAGTTCTATTTGTGTGATGTCACTTGTAGTACCTTGCCTACACCGCTGCCCATAGATTTCATTCATCTTAATCTTGTAAAATTTGGAAGATTGTTGTGAGGTTGCACTTCAACTAACTACAAGATGGGAAGATGGGCAATGGGTCCTTAGCAAGTAAGTGTAGCACAAAGCTTTTGACGTGTCGTCTAAGGCTTGATTTTGTGTTTAGGATTCTCCATTGCTCAAAGACTGGTAATCACTAAACTATCAGGCCTAAGGTAACACCAGGCAGGCCAAGGGCCAAGACAAACATGGACATGGTTGGATGGTTATTTCATGTGCTAATTCCCTATGTCTTAAATTGGTATCAAGGCTCGAAGGAGAAGGGAATCTATGGAGGAGGGGAAGGACGTAGGGCACGAACTCTTGTTCTCTCTCTCTCTCTCTCTCTCTCTCTCTCTCTCTCTCTCTCTCTCTCTCTCTCTCTCTCTCTCTCTGAGTCCTTGCTAGGGTTTTAAAATATCTTCCACTTCACTAATATACCCTTGATATTCCATGACTCTCTCTCTCTCTCTCTCTCTCTCTCTCTCTCTCTCTCTCTCTCTCTCTCTCTCTCTCTCTCTCTCTCTCTCTCTCTCTCTCTGAGTCCTTGCCAGGGTCTAAGAAGTCTGCTTTTATTCTCTCTCATTCTTCTAATACATCATGGCTCATTAGCTGGCTAGTCTCTGTTTGGTCCTTCAAAAGTCAATTCTTTAATATATTAAAACTCACTAACCTATAATTATGCTTAACAAATTGGTTTCGGTTCCCTGCTGTGGTTGTATGAAGTTTTATTCCATGAAAACACTCTTCTAAACCTCCTCATACCTTGTGGGTATTGGTAATATTGGTAGTCTTTACCTAACCTTGTGGAGCTATGTGTGAACAATACCCTATAGGCACATGCATAAGGCACTTCGCTAAGTAAATGCACCGCGACCCTGTTTGCTGCACTGGTTTTTTGGACCGACTCTTGCAAGGGCGTATTCCCTACCACCGTGCCGTTTAGATTCTAATCTGGGGCTGATTCTTCCTCTACCCGCGGACCTACTCTATTGCCAATTGCTACTACCTACAGGTGCTACAGAAGCGGAATGAAGCAACCGGGAATGCTATAAAAGGTGAGCATTCGTGCTCACTTAGCCTGAAGTCATTTAGCAAGTCATTCACTGTGTGTAGATTTTTTTTCTCCTTATCTGTGAGTGAGTGATATACACACCATCCAAATGGCATGCAGCAAGAACGATGGTGCTAGAAACTCAAAGGTATTCCCTAATGATTTCTTTCATGATTCAAAGGAGTAAAAACTAGGATGTAACTGATGAATTACTGGAGTTGTTTTGAGGCTCATTTTTGTGGTTGGTGATGCTCCTATATGGGTACTATAGTTCCTTATGGCACTACTGAGTATTAGGTGTTTTCCCGGGAGTACCCATTCAAACTTTATAGCTTTGGGTAGTTGTTCCTATTGGTGATGTTGGCTTTGAAAGCCGAACTGATTTGTTTATTTCAATACACAATAGGATAAAGTGAACATCCGTTTAAACTATCTTTTGCTGATGACCTGGTGCTTGTTATACTGGCATGATACCTTATGATTCATGATGGAGAAGCTAACATAGTATACCCCAAATTCATTCGGTTTGGATTGATGGGCTGCATAATTCGGTTGTTTTTGGCACTCTTTAATGATTCATAAAATTGTACTTGTGTGGCAGGGAGTTATCTCTTTGAATTGGTTATGTATTATGGTGATACTACCTAATTTACTATGGTGCTCTGGGTAGTGGATGAAGCCTACATGAGGTATCAGGACTTCATTCCTAGTGTTGTACACATGCTATGTTGTTTTGAGTTGGGTATGGAGGATCGGAAATATAATAGAACACTTGCATACTGAAAGCTACACACTCTACACTTAGGACTTTTTTCAAACTGGTTTGGGATACTTGTCTCCTCAGATGGCTGGTTGTATAGAACTGGTACTTATTATTCTTAATTACTAATCTTACTGGTCCAAAATGTAGAAAGGAGGACTAGTTCAGTTGGTTGACCATACTGGATTTGATTGCTTGACTGACCAGTAGGTTTTTACTTTGCTGGTCATACTGGTTTTTACTGTGATTATAATATTGGTATAAGACTTGCTGGTCCGGCTGAATTATATTCCAAGTAGCTAGCCTGCATTTTTGGATTGGCAAGTGATATAACTCCTATACTTGGAATATATACTAGGGCATTACTCATTGAGCCAAGGTTGTGGCTTGTTTTGACACCGTGTAGCTTCACTTTATGGCTTCATAACCATGTTCTTGGTTTTCAATACTAACTTTCCAGTAATATGAAGCTTTGGCATAATGAATGGAACGGGGGTGTTTTTTTGGGCTTAAAAACAATGCTGATATGGATGGTGTGCACTATATCAATGCTAACTAACATTGGTTGGCTGTGCCTTCTCTGGTACACAAATGGTTTAAACAGTGTGAAAGGTTTGTTGTACATTTTGAATAGCTGTACTTTGCTATCTTAAGGTGAAAACTGGATGGGTTTTGTTACACCTATGAAATGAGAACTTGACTATTTTGTAGCAACATAAAATGGGCTTGAATATAGAACCTTGCTGAAAGTTATTGGTAATGGATTTAATGGTACCTAAAAGGAATGACTTTAAATGAACTCATCTTTTTTATAACAACAAGAAGGGAACTGGACAGAAGAGATAACCTCCAGTAATTACTGGAATCTGACTCAATCATTTGTTTTTTTCACATACAGCATTAAGTTTTTTCATTTAAAAACTTAGGTGACATGGATGACAACTAGGGTCACCCAAGTTACCTGTAATGCTATTTGAAGGCTAAACCGATTGATTGTTTTCTTATTGTGGATGCACTTAAGGGTGCTCTTTCCTTCGTCTTTAGATGGAAAAATTGGACATATGGATGACAACTAGGGTCACCCAAGTTACCTGTAATGCTATTTGAAGGCTAAACCGATTGATTGTTTTCTTATTGTGGATGCACGTAAGGGTGCTCTTTCCTTCGTCTTTAGATGGGAAAATTGGACATGATGTGCACTTTACTTACTAATATTATACAGGACCTATTTACTCACTATGGCCTGTAACTTTTTGATGTATCACTTGGATAGACTGTCTAATTGATATATCACTGTTACTATAAATGTAGTCTATGGTCTTTGTATCTTTTAAAAGGTCTCATGTGCTATGGTATGTAATTTTAAATAAAACTCTCTCTCTCTCTCTCTCTCTCTCTCTCTCTCTCTCTCTCTCTCTCTCCCCCCCCCCCCCCCCCCCCCCCCCCCCCCCCCCCCCGCACATGAAGACCAAGCCGAGGAAATTCAGAAGGAGCGTGGGACGAGTGGCTACACGCTTTGGAAGCTCCTCCTGACAATGCAAGAAACGCCCTTTGTGGGTCGAGCTCAACCAAATGGTGCAGCACAAAATCGAACAAAGACAGCACCAAAAGGGTGTGTCCTGCCCTTGGAAGGTGTTTTTGCTTTAGTTTCAGACCTGGTTGAGATGGCATTGAGGCACAACAAGCTCCACTTGTTTTTCTATCTTTAACTTTTCATTTGAAAAAGATTTCTTTGTTGTGCAAACCAAAGTGCTTTGACAAACTTAATGCAAAGCAAGGCTTCTATTCTCTGCAAAATTATTATCTATTGACTTAGGATCAAGGATAATGGCACACATGTTTGGAAAAAATAGGATATCAGCTCACACTTATTTTTGGTAACGACAAACTGTGATGTATCCATGCTAGTACAAATCATGCAAAGCACGTCTGGCATCGGCTCACACTATTCAAACCATCGTTAAAGCCAAGGGCTTATCACACTATTTTTCTTATAGCATGCATGGTGTGCTAGTACCGTGGGATTCAGTCCATTGAATCATTGTTTACGCTTTTGCTAGAACACCAACTACTTTGTTCAAGAAGAATTGAGGCTGGTAAATTGACTTGTGATCATTGTATATATCTATAGAGACAGACACTTTACATAATGGCTCTATGCACAAGATGTGGCCAATATAAGTACACTTTTTTTGATAGCAAGTAGGCATGGCCTAGCTATCCAATGACTAATTCATGAGACGACGTGAATAAACTAAGTTAGCCTTAGAGTAGGTCATCTCTTAGCTGAATACCCAAGAAAATTTTGTATGACTATCTTCTTTGGAGTGTTGAGAATCTTTCTATTTTGTTCATAGAGGGATAAGATTCTTTTAGGATCCAATTGTGAATAAGATTCCAACTTAAGAACATAAATTGTTTAGTTACAACATTGATTGTCTCTAGGAGTGGTATTTCCAGGGGGTATGACCCAGCATTTATACACTCATTCCATGGGTGTTGAGGGTCACAATTTGATCTCATCACAGTTGAGATTTCAAGGAAAGAAGTCTGTAATCTACCAAGGGGTAGTGAACGGGTTCCACTTTTCAAGTTGATTCCAATCACTATTAGACACGATAGAATATGTTGGTCACTGTTGACTGCTAATTTGAGAAGTTTCCATGCAAAGTCTAACCAAGAGATTTGGTTTGCAAAGGCAATATCCAACCCATTCAATACTCCTTGATTTTCACTAATCTTTCATTTAGTATTTGACATGTCAACGACATACTAGCTCTTGTAGGCTCGCGTTTTTGTAAGGCACCTTTTAGGTTGTACCTTTCATGTTTGCAAAGTGCATGACTATGTGTAAGTGAACGAGATGTCCAGTCTCTAATTACGCATATGATTAGGTTTGTTTCATTTTTTTAAATGATTTTATTAATTTTTCCAAGTCAAATGTATGTGGGGTCCCTTCCAGTGGCAGAGGTTCGGGCTCCTGTGACACATGATTAGGGTTTCAAAACATGTTGGAAATTTTAAGGTACATAAGAGAATTTGAGTACAAAGAAGCAATAACCGTTGCAAAATTTGGGCTTTAACATGTTTTGGACACTGCAAGTAGAGCACAAAACTCCATGGCCTTGGGTTCCTCTTTGCCATTTGATAAAGCTAGAGAAAGCAAGACAAGTTAGTTGGGACCCCAAGCGGCTACAACCATTGGCCAATAATTCTTGTTGGAGGGATATTATGAGCCCAAAGGATGCTTTATATGCTCACTTGATGCACCATACCATCCTTTCGTCAATGTAGACGACGATATCTTGCAGACATGGGATACCTTGTGGCGAGTGGCTAACGAGGAGTTTGAGGCTGAAATCAAAGATGCTTGTTGGGGCGACCTATGCGGCAAAATGTTGTATATTTAGGACGGTAGCCACAGGCTAGCGGCTTGGATGAGACTTCTTAAAGAGAGTAAGTTTTGTTGTTAATGGTTTTAAGTTTCTCGTGTGTTCTTAAATGCAATGATTGTGTGTCCTTATCTTTGGTTTTAGGTGTTGCCTACGAGAAAGACATTAATCTGCACCCAAGAGTTTGAGTTGAACTAGTGGCAGTTAATTTTGCAAACGAGACTGATATGTTGAGCATTGTTATGCGTATGAACAAGTAAGATCCTTTGATTCTATTTGCATGAGCAGCAAGCATTAGTATTAAATTGTCTTGATGTTTTTTTTTTCTATCCCATGTAGATTGAACCGAGACACCATATGTAGCTACCTCTTACACGAACATGCTTTGGATGGTCCAGGCAATGGGCCTTGCTTCAAAAGAGGCTATCATGGAGAAACTACTGTGTGTAGTCTATAGCTGGATGAATGCAGACAGGAAAGAAATCATGGTACAATGTGCCCGTCGCTCTGATGTCACAACTTCTTCCTCCTGTAAGTGGCATCAAAGTGTTCAATTAGTAATTAGCATAAATTGTTACTATCAAAGAATCACTGGCACCATGTGTAGAGGAAAAGTATACTCTTGCCTTGAAAAAGATTATAGCAAAGAAGGATAGAATGCTTCCCTCGGAGTTTCAAGTCCAATACAAAAAAACATTCTTTGAAACCGATGGGCCATCAAGAAATATGACAAAGCATGCATTGACCATTGTTGATCCAGCCATGGGAGATGATTGGTGGAGTTTGGTTGTTTTTAACTCTCTACTGGTATAAGAAAATATGCTTAGAGTACAATTTGGAATTGATCCATATGGACGTCCGTGCAATGCAACATGCACAATTGAGTGGACCAACCATCCAAAGTGGGTGACAGAGGAAAGATTGTACGGGCTAGCTTGTGCAGACCTTCACACTATTAAAAGAAACCTACATTCTCCATGCAATGGCTTTTAGTGATCCAACAGATGTAAAGAGTTTGGACATCCCTTAGATTCGTAAGTACATTAGCTCTCAACATTGTTGTTCTCTACTTAGGCGGAGAAAATATTTGAAGTATATAATGTTTAATTGATGGAGGAGAATCTGTTGTCTTTCAAGAGTGGTTGCGGATAGAGGTTTTTTTTGTCATCAATTGTAAAAGAGGCCGAGAATGTCCACAACACTATCTAGAGTATACATTTGAAATTGTTGCTCGGTCTTGGCCTTGACTAGTTCCTCGTTCCTCAAGGATGCTAAACAGTTGCATAGGGACACGACTTTTGCTTATGAACTAGATGTTATGAAAAAAGGATCACAATCTAAGGTGTGCAAAGCATTGACGGACATAGGGAAAAGATGTCTTTGCAGGTATGCACACTATATACTTACATTAGGAATGAACAAATTAATTCCGCTGCTTACATTGCTATTGCTTATGCTGGATGGTTACAAAAGCACAACTTCAATATTAGAAGTGTCAAAAGCTTGCAGACAATGCTTGAAATATAGAAAGCAGAGCATATTTTCAACCCAATGTAGATAGCATGTAACTTCAAGAAAAAAAATTACCAGGATTTACCATGGTTCTTGGAGTATGATGAGGGGTACTTACCTCAAACAAGGAAAAGGCACACAATGATGTTGTAAAGGATAGGAAAGAAAGAGCGCACAGAGGTGCACAAATGTCCATAGCGACAGAATCCAGTGTGAAAATGCCTCGGGGAGAGGGGTTTGCTACAACATCTCAAGTAGCAAAGTTGTTAGTTTCAGCTTGACCTTTTTCATGTACCTTCATGCGAGTTAATTTTCAATAACCATTTTGATATTGCTGTGCAAATGAAGCATTTTGGGGAAGCTTCAAGATCGCAAGTAGCAGCTCGTATCAAGAAAAAATATGCTTTTTGTTGTCGTTCGTAGGATTAAAAATCATGATTCACTTCTTTATTGCTATCTTTGTGGTGTTCAAGAAAAAGGAGTGGAATGTCTGAAAAGGAAGTAATTGACTTCGCAATGAGTCTGGAAATAGAAATATTGCATGTCTCGAACTTGCCATTAGTTACATACCCATCAACCGGTAAATAGCCTTCTTGAATGGAAGTTGTCGTGTGGCTCACGATCTTGCTTGATCTGATTGAGGGTTTTTGCAAATAGTGATGGCGACCATATTCAGATTGTGTATTTCAGCTCGGACAAGATAGAGGATGACTTGAAGAATGCTTTGTTGAGCACTATGAAGCATAACATTGTGGAGAAATTCCTTTGTCAGTTGCGTGATGGTTCGGACCGTTGAGTTTGCAGTGAACACTTCTATTCTATTTTTATCGTCCAATACTTCTGTGTATGGGCTATCTGATTCTGATGTGCCAAATTGGAACAAAATGGAAGTATGCCATTTTGGAAAACTCTCTCAACTCGCGCTTACAGCCGATGACAAAGGCGCGTTTGTAGTTGTATATCAGTCAGATAATTATGGCATGGTTTGTGATGTCGCTGTTGCTACTACTAGATGGCATGAAGACCACCTAAATGTAGTTGTCTGTAAGACACTAATCTGCAAGAAATAAAGTAGGAATGTGCACACAATGTTGGTGTCCGCAATGAGCAAAGAGCACACTTGGACATCAGATGCCATTGACATACCATCGGACGATGCCTGGTTCAATTCGTTGGAGGAGGATGATTGGACTAAAGAGGAGGATGGGACATGTATGTGAGGTACAATTTGGCACCTTCTATCTAAAATAATGTTTTTTTGCTTACTTTGACTTTCGTTTGTTATACAAGAGGTATGGAACGCGGGCATTGGTTTGTTTGGCAATTTCTAGCGCAGTATACAAACAAGAACGACGTTGTCGTTTTGTACGGAGGAGACTGTGGGGCGTTGGATTTGTTGGGGAGCGATATGGGCCATATGATGACAATATTTGAGAGCAACAAAGAGTTCTCCACCAAACCATGCACAGATTTGGAAATGGAAGCCCGTCAACTTAGAGAGATACCGGAGCGAGACAAGAGGCATGCAGATGAGGTGGGTCGTTCCTTGAAGGCAGCATCTCTGTTGGGGTCGCTTCCAAACATTGGGGAGTTAGATCCACCAGCCCCCATGACTTAAGAGTTGATATTTCAATTTGCACCTTGCATTGTGTGGACAATGATCTTTTTTGTAAACCGTTATGAACAGTCGATTTAAACATGCCTTTGAATAGAGATTCCAACGCTATATGTACAAGGTATAAGATAATGTGCTTCAGTGGTGGGCACCATAAAATGGGTGATAGGCTGTCATGGTTTTAAGGGGTCACTTGTGATAATATCTCCCATGCATAGTAGGAGTGAGAGATTGGAAAGAGGGAAGAGGGGTTTCCCATATGGTACATACCAAGAAGAGAAGAGCTATACAATAAAGAGTATAAGGGGTATTTTCCACATTGATAGGGAAAAGAGGGTGTATAATAGAGAGATATTTATAGGTGGTTTTCTTGATGGATGGATGAGAAGAAGGGCATGTGTCATTGAGGGGAATTCTCACATGGTAAAAGAGAATCTAGTCCTAGAGGTGGTTCACATGATGCATGTACACTTGCTGTAATGGGCACATCTCATTGATGAGCTTTGTCATTATTCTTGGCCTAAAAATACCTAAGTTTTTTAATCTTACTAGTGAAGAAGCATGCTTCATGCAGGATACTCACTTGTAGATAGATTCAAACTCTTATCATGCATTCTTAAAATTGCATGACCTTGGAATGTTCTAGCACTTGCTATATAGGAGGGTTTCCCATGATGAAGGATAATATGCAAGCACTGACATGTTCCCAAAAGCCCTCTCTTCCACCAAACTAGACTTATTCATCTCATATATGAGAAAATTCCTAGATTAGATGCGGCAAAAACCAACATTATCCTCGATTGTCATGTACCATAATTAGTACAATACGTGGGGAACAATGCTATGTTGTATAGTTTACACCCATGGAGGTGTCCAAACAAAATCCTAAAATGTCAAATCCAAGGTTAGAGACCCAAAATCTAGCTAGGGCGAGTCTCATTCCCTAAACTTGAGAAGAGGTAATAAAGTGTCTCCCCTTCAATGTCCTCTACATGCCCACCTTACTCAATTCTACACATCTCTCTCAACAATCCCTTAATAATGCTAATGCACGCAATGTAAGCTTCAACCCTAACTTGAGAGAGGTAATGTAGCACCTTCCCAAGCTTAAGAAGGCTTCTTCCCCATCCCGTATTCGGACCCCTCTTGCTTCACTCAAACCTACACTCAAGATTAAGCATACACAAAAATCTTCAATCAAGCCTGAGCATTAACAAGAAAGCACAAAGAGAAAACTTGAAGATTTGACATTGAGCATGCACACGCAAAGCATAAACTCTACATTCAAATCTTAGAATGGAATACATGGAGTAGCAATAGAGATGAAGGATACTCTTTGCATTAATATCGTGTACAAACATGGAAAGCTTGATAAGGACAATTGTACAAGTATCAAAGCTTCTTGGGAAATGGAGAAGAAGGATGGAGCTCCACCTCTTGTGCTCTCTTCTTGCCTCAAAGTTTGCACTATTGAACTGATAAGAAGGGATTGCAAAAGTGATGTTAATATTCCTTCTATACATGCATGGAGTTCTTTCCTAGGGCTCATACTAGGGTGAACATCACTCACAAAAGCAGAAATTTTAGAAGGAATAGCATCAGTGAAAGATTCAAGAGAGGATAAAGTGGTGCAACCGTTCCATATTAAGCACATCTTTGGGCTTTGTATACAACACTACAAGCATTTCTCACTACTTGCAAGGCATTTTCTCAAGCCCTTTATGCTTACCTATGGAACAAAAGTAGTGGCACCCATGGAATACGTAGTCCCAAGCTTGTGGATTTCCATACATATGTGGCTACCGAAAATAGAGTCAAAGGAGTTGAGCCTCCAAGCCCTACTTGATCTCAAAGAAGCTCACCTACTCACAGTCGCACATGCAAAGGCAATAAAATGGATGGATGCAGTAGCTAGAGCAACCTTGAGTGTATCAAAACTTCACTATTGAGCTTCTCCTAGCTGCAAGTTTCTTCCCTTAGATTTCGGTTGGTCCATTATAAGCACAACAATTCGAGCATAGTTTTTAACGAACCTTCGATAAAAACTTATGAATCCTAAGAAAATCCGGAGCTCTTATAGATTTTTTGGAGAAGGCCACTTACAAATGGCATCCACTTTGGATTTACCTATATGAAGGCTGATAGCCAAAATTACATGCCCCAAATAATGAATCTCGTCTTTTAGAAAGTCACACTTGGATTCTTTGGCGTATAATTTGTGTTGCCATAGTAAATCAAACACCTAATTTACATGTTGTAAGTGCTCTTCTTCTTACTTTGGGAGCCACTTTTGAGGGTGTTAAGATCGGATTTTGGAAAAGTTTTCTATGTAAGAAACGTAGCCCTAAGTACAAGAAAAGATATTAGTTCTTTTAGCATTTTCAAATTCCATCATTTTGATGCTAGTTTCGGACCATAGGTTAAATAAAAAGTAAGAAAATGTTGTTTTACACCATTTTTGTAGAAATTTCCAAATTGCACATTGATTTTCAAAGAATCCGAATGAAATATGACTTTTTTGTGTCACGTGATTGTCAAAGAGCATGAAGAGGCAAACAAACTCATGTGAGACAAGCTCACACAGATTCAAAGCCAATTGAGAGCTACATGCAATTGTAAATGGCCAAAATTTTAAGACTTAAAAAAAAAGGGTTTTCTAATATTTATAGATTCACATGTGTGGAATATTTTTAGTGCCATATTTGTGGTCATGTGCACGATGCCTCTTTTTAACCCTATTTTTGTCATGCTCTACTAAAGATTGGACATGGCTACAAAAATAGCCACTTTTCGACTAGCTATACTGGGAAGGGAATGAATCATTGTCAGTTTTCATGTGCCATAATTACTTACGAAGCTCTTGGTGGTCTAGTAATCCTACCAATGGTAGCTTGTCTTTCTTGCTTTAAAGAGGGGTGGGTTTTTTTTTAATAGGCCCACAATGTAAATATAACATGTATATTGGAGTATTATCAATAATCTCTTGAGCGCACATGATCTAGGGAGCTTTTGATGAGTGACCACCCTAGGTCTACACCCCCTTTGATCTATTGCATCATCTTTTTCACCTCTTCAATGTCGAGGTAAAAGTGATATGCATCACCTCGAGTTGTACATAGATCAATGTTCAACCTCCCATGTCTGCCCAGTAGACTTGACTTATTCTTTGTACATAAGAGAATAAGGGGCTCCTCTCTCTCTTTGAATCTTGCTCCACCCCATGTAGTTCTCCTCTTCTCCTTTATCACACGGATGCATCTGCACACTCTAAACCCTACAATTGATACAAGAGATGCAAAGGGGGGAAGCATGATGATCTGATCCAAAGTTTGCTCTAAGAGGAAAATCAACATCCATAGATCCGAGAGTGGGAGAAAGGGATTGGATCAAAATTGGAGCTCCTAGAGCTTGATCGAGCACAAAGTGGGAGGAAATGGAGAGAGTGTCTCAACACATTGAGCTACAAGGTGCAAACAGGCAAGAAATTGGAGCAAGGGGAAAACCTTTGGCACGTAGCACTGAAATTGGAGCAAGGGGAAAAACTTTGGCATGTAGCACTAAAAGAAGAAAGACAAAACACGCTCAAAATTCGCCTTCCGAGATGCTCGGAGACTTTTTGCACTACCAACCATTTAATAAAAACTTTTTAACCCTCCGTTTGTAGAAATTTTCAGAAAACACGTATACTAGGAAAAAATCATCAGTAGATACAATAGCACATGCTCTGTTGGATATAATGTTTTGCAAGCGCACCCTCTACACTGCAGGGGATACGGTTTCTTAAAACAAATAAGAAAGATCTAAATTTTGTTTACTGCTATTGTGTATGCCTCATTTCAAGTGAGCCTTCTACCAATACAACATATTTTGTTTCTTTCAATCACACTCCTAGATGTAGTATTGTTCGAAAAAATGTCATCTCATACATTGTTGGTGTCGTGGTCTTCTTCTTAATTCCATCTTTCTTAGATTGTTTTCCCTTCATCTTCACTGATTTGATACTTCATCATTAATATACTTACTACTTTTAACTCCACAACATCTTCTATCTACTATACCTATTTATAATGCTTTCCACCCATCTGACTCTATACCAAATCTATATGTATTCTATAATGGCAGAAAGAGTGCCCTTTACACGTGTCGAAAACTGTGAGATGAAAGTTAAAGTCCAAAAATGAGAGAAGCTCCTTTGCGCACGATATATATATATATATATATATATATATATAGAGAGAGAGAGAGAGAGAGAGAGAGAGAGAGAGAGAGAGGCCATTCAAGGCGACCGGTGGTACTAGTCATAAGTATACTCCCTTTCACCTCTTGTACTTAACTTAGTGTCCTCTCATAAATAGTTCATGTTTCTAAATCCTTAATATTTTCTCATTCTATTTCTAAATTGTATGTACTTTTCAAATTAATTGTTTGTTGTCACAATGTTCTCAATTTCATGTGCGTTCAGGTGTTCGTCATTACAATGTCCTCCATTTCATGTCTCTCCAATTGTCGAATAAGTAATTACATTCTAAAAACAAACTTCTATAGCAAGGCCCACCAAGCAAGACGTTTCAGATCTTGAAGGTAGTGCTATTGAAAGCATTGGTGCAGCACAAATTTCACATGAAATTGAATGCAAGAGTAACCTTGCAAAGTAGGGAGCAAGGCTAGAAGAGAAGGGTGTGAAGATGTGTAACACACACACACACACACACATATGCACACAGTCACATACACCTACACATCGAACTCCGGCACATACATACACAAAGATTTAGAAATTTTCTAATGTAGGAAAATGGGGTCTTTTTCAGTGTTATCCATACAATGCATAACATCAACAACTTCTCGGCTTCTCGATGAGCTAGCTAGTAGCTCCATCCGGCGTACAGGTGTCTCGTAATCTGACACGTTCATAGGGGAGCATGTCACAAACTGGTGACGTGGCAGGACCTCAGACACACACACACACACAACTGACGTGGCAGTAGACAAGTCCCGTGAATGCGCCGACAGGTTGACGTGGTAAACTCTACGTACCCCGCAAATTGCACTGACTGTTGACGTTGGCAGATTTCCATAAAACGCGCTGACGTGGTAGAACATACGAATTTTTGAAAATTATCCTGCCTGAATTTGGCAGCTTTTGGTTACAGTTGCTTTTGAGCTTGAGAGCTTTTGAGTTTAAAAGATTTTGGGGCTAAGCATCCTTTGTAAGAATAAAAAAGTTTTTTGGGACTCATTCCTCAGAGCATCTGGACGCAGAGTCTGAGTGTGAGTTCCCAGGGACTCTCTTGTACTTTGCACACAGATCGCCAATCTTTGGGGCCAATACCTCTTGGCACGTAACTACGCCGGGCCGTGTCGTCGTTTGTGAATTGTTTTAAAGTGAATCTCTGCTGTGTCGCGGTAGAATCTTGACTTGGTGTCCAAGTTTGTTACAGTGGTATCAGAGCACAGAAAGATTCTTCTTCTACGGAGGATCCGATCCTTTTTGTGGCACATGTAGACTTTTGTGAAAGAATCGATGTGTCCCGACCCCGGACTTATTAGCTGCTCCCACCTTCATACATCGCGCATCGGGCGCGCTTCCTCCATCTTCATCCCTCTTTCTTACACGGCATAAAGCCATAAAGAATCCCAGATTACACATGGGTTCTCATTAGGAATCTGACAGAGATGACCTCTCAGTGGAAAGGCAAAGAAAAGTTGAAAATCCGGCACTGGAACTGAAGAGAAGAATGAAGATTTGGGCAAGAAAAAAGTCGGCCGACAAATAGTCAGAACGGAGTACAAGCATCAACTACAGATTGGCATATGTGTGAACAGATTGATTAAGTACTCGAGGGACCCGAGATTGACGAAATACCTGAAGACTTACCCGATTGATAAGATTACTCAAGATGGCATGTAGCCATTACTTCTCCTCTCAGGTAGGGAGGAAAGCCGAAAGGACATATGAGTGCAAAAAAGCAAAACTTGTACTCGCAAAAAGAGATGGACAAGAATTCTTGAAAAGAAGCTGAACCAAAGGACCACCTGAAGATAAACTTGAGCATTACAGAGCAGCACAGCCGAGTGCGGAAGAAAAGGAATGATTAAAGCAGAACTAATATCACTTGCGTGGGGCCCAAACCGAATGGGGCCCGAACCGAATCAGATGAACAAAAGCACAAAACTTTGCCGCCCTTGGGGCAAAGTAAAAGACCAAGAAGCCCTCATTTTTTTTGGATGGAGGAGCCAAGGCAAACTTCTTGAATTGGTGGCTCGACTTGGAATTACGTCCGACAGGCTGAGGCCACAAGCGGAGGCAGTTCTAGCGGCACCCGGACGGGATGTTGCCATTACATCGATCATTGGCAAACTTCATTTGCAATGTCAAGGGTATTTAGGGCACGAGAACTTCTACATAATTCCTTGGAAGGTTGTAACATCCTCCTAGAAATTCCTTGGTACCACAAGTATAACGTCCTGGTTGACTATCGGACTGAGAAAGCGACTTTGACAAATGAAGGGCAAAGAGTTACCTGATGATATTCATTTTCTTTACTTGATTTTCTTCAGAGACCTGAATGATGATTGAAGATCGCATATGTTTGACCTCGAAAAAGAACGACAAGATTTTTTGCAATAGGGGCTGACTGTTTCTCTGAAGGAGTACAAAGCAAGTTACCTCCTTTATGTCGTGAAGATCACATGATTCATTTGTGGTAGTACACCACCGAACCGGCCACCTTACAGAGTTAGTCGAGGCCAAGATGAAGAAACAATGAACCAAAACAGATTTCCATATTACGAGGATCGATGATATACTCGACAGACTTAAGAATTCTACTTGCCAAAGTTTGCAGAGGTGGCCTGCCCCTTTGAGCATTTTGACACAAAAAGAAGTCCCTTTCTTGTGGAGATCCACAGAGGTGATTGCCTTTCAGACACTTAAATAAAAATTTACTATTGGACTAGTGTTGGCTTTGCCGGATTTGCAAAAGCCATTCGAAGTATATTGTGATGCTTGTGGTCGTAGTCTGGGAGTTGTCTTAATCCAAAAAGGCCATGTGATTGCCTATGAAAGCCGTTTGTTTTCAAGGCCAAAATTGACAACACAGATTTATGAGAAAGAGCTTTCGGCAATGAGCCATGTTCTTACTCAATGGTCACATTACCTACTTGGAGCCGATTTCATGGTCTTCACTGATCATCAAAGTTTACGCTACTTCTTGTCACAGAAGCAGCTTTCGGAAAAGCAGATGCGGTGGGCTAACATCTGATGACAATTTTACTTCCACTTGGTGGTAGATGCTTTGTCTCAAAAGTCACTAGTCTTGGCTATTTCCACGATTCATCATAGAAGCTTCGAGGACATGGTTGATCAATACGCCACAGATCCGGATTTTTCGATTTATTCACTTGAATACCGAATGGGGAGGTAGTAGTGGGATATTCCATATCGGATGGCTGCTTGATGAAGAAAACAATATTGTGCGTCATGCAGTCGTTGAGGGAAAGGGTTTTGACTGAGTGCCATTGTCCACCTTTTATCGGTCAACGCGACATTGACACCACCTTGAAAGGTGTGGAGCGTTACTTCTTTTGACCGAGATTCAAGAAGGATGTGGACGACTTTGTTTGCAGTTGTTTAGTATGCCAAAAGGTCAAGTTTGACAGGCATAACGCACATGGATTATGACAGCCTTTACCCATTCCTACACACCCCTGGAAAAGTGTTGCAATGGATATCATTTTTTATCTCCCGAAGACACAGAGTGGCCGCGATGGCATCTGGATTGTTATTGAGAGATTTAGCAAGCAAGCTCATTTCATTTCAGTGAAGAAAATAGTCAAGCCGAACCATTTTATGAGTGTTCATTGCCCATATATTTTGATCGCATGGCATGACTAAGACAATAATCTCCGACAGAGATCCCTGGTCTATTAGTTGTTTTGGGCGGCAATCTGGGAGAACATTGGCACATGGTTGCAGTTCTCGTCCTCATTTCATCCGCAGATAGATGGGCAATTTAAAATAGCCAATTCAATGGTTTGAATTTGTTGAAGTCTTCTTCTTCGGATCAGAATACTAAATGGTAAAATTATTTGCCCTTGGTGGAGTTTGCCTACAACGACACATGGGGAAGAGGCCATTTGAAGTGTTCGAGGGTGCTAAGAAGCTTTTTCAATTTCTAAGCACCTAAGACAAGATTTTGTTTGAAGCGGATTTTTCAAAAAGTCTAGAAGGCATGGAAGGCCACCTAGCAGTTCAACGGAGGAGAGCTCGTCCTCTTTTGACAATGACAAGATCAACACAAAAACCAAGGAGATCAAGGAAGAGAGTCAGGCCGTCAAATTTCAGACATTTTTTCAGGCTACCAGGACACCCATCGAGCCCTTGAGATTGTACAACAGTTTGACCTCGCCTTCTTTGGAGAGTAGTTCTCAGAACATTCCAGGGAGCGACAGGCGGCATCTTACTTGAAAAGAAAAGTACAGGGATGGTGATCTACTCTGTTGTTATGCAGAGAAACACATGCGACGTGGTAAACAAAAAATAAATTCATGTCAACTTGAATATGCAAGAGATATCATCACACCTTGGCATCACTTGAAATGATTGAGAAAGATAGATTGGATGATTACTGCCAAATATTTTGGGATACTTGTTTGCCACTATTTTTGTTTCGGAAGATTATTTTTAAAAGACCAGGTTGAGCGGTTTGTCGTGGTTTGCTAAAGAGATTTAAGACTGTGCTTTAAACCAAGAATCTGACTCCATTCAGAGACTTATGCGACATGACTAAGCAACGATTTGGAATGCATGCCGGCTCATTGACTTATGCGACGATAGTATCCACCTCAAAAAGGCAACAGTTTCTCAGTGAAGAGAATGAATCAAGGAAACCAGATGATAGCTCATCACAGGATTTTAGAGAATTAGAGGGTTCCGACGAACTAAGGGAACCAGATGCAAGTTCATCAAAGGATTCCAAACAAAGAGGAATCAGATGATAGTGCGTCTTAGGGTTCTGAGGATTGACTATGACATGCCAATGGACAGGGAAAGCGAAAGACGCTATCTGCAAGTCCCAAGGCACAAGGAAAGAAAAGATAAAGAAGAACCAACTCTGGTAGATCAGAACATTCCCCAGACCCAGGATAAGATTTTTGAAGCCGACCTGTACACGAGGGACTTGGACACTACATTTGTCAAGGTCCGGGAGGCTTTAGCAAAATCTCAAAAACAACACAAAAAGACAGTAAATTGACATCGACGAGATTTGAAATTAACGAAAGACGATTGGGTGCTCTTACATTTTGAGAAGCAACAGCCTTTTCCAAAGCTTAGCATGAGATATTATGGCCCTTTCCAGATAAAAGAAAAGATAAGTGATGTCACCTTTAGACTGAAGCTGCCCACCAATACTTGGAAGATTCACAATGCATTTCATGTGAGTCTATTGAAGCCTTTTAAAGGCGATGTACCTGATGAGCAACCCGAAGTGAAGGAAAGCAAGGAGATACTTGTTCCAGAACAGATTTTGGCACACAAGGACATAAAGATAAAAGGTAAAGTGATTAGGCGGTTCTTGGTTAAGTTTAAGAACTATCCTGCATTGGATGCGAAGTGGACGGAGGAGGAGGACCTAGCAGATACTCCTCAGATTTTGGAACTTTACCTTGAAGCATTAGGTTCAGCATAGTCACTCCACTCCTTTGTCATGACGACGAAACACAGAAGAAGTTTTCCCAACTAGTTGTATCATTATTTTGAAAACAGAAGTGCAAACATGGTAGTACATACGGATTTCCAAAAATTACGCTACCTGAATTTGGTAGCTTTTGGTTACAGTTTCTTTTGAGTTTGAGAGCTTATGAGTTTAAAAGACTTTGGGGATCTCCTTTTGGGCATCCCTTGTAAGAATAAATAAGTCCTTTGGGACTCACTCCTCTGAGCATCTGGGCGCAGAGTCTGTGTGTGAGTTCTCGTGGACTCTCTTGTACTTTGCACACAGATTAATATAAAATGAAATACCGAAAGGGGCACCAATCTTTGGGGCCAATACCTCTTGGCACAGAACTACACCGGGTCGTGTCGTCTTTTGTGAACTCTTTTAAAGTAAATCTCTATTGTATCGCGATAGAATCTTGACTTGGGGTGTCCAAGTTTGTTACAGAGCACATAACGCACATATGCATTCTTTTGTGGTCACACGTGTTTACAAGTTCTCTGCATTTTCAGGGAGGTTATGTTATTCCATATACATCTGGCATTGGCGTATGGCATTTGTGGTCATTTTTTTTAGACTTTGAGTCTCTAATTTACATGTATATAGCCTAATTTTCTTACTACAAGCATAAGATTATAGATTTTGTTTGATATAGGATTCTTGGATTGTGCCTTTTGCAGCTAACAGATTATGCAACATATTTCACCTCCAGTGGGATTTATATACACGGTCTACACATTAACAGCCATAGATTTGTGATGTGTGCTCTTTTGAGAGCAATATCTCCACAAGGATTGTGACTTTACTGCCTGCATCTCATCTAGTGCCTGTTTGTGCCCATTTCACTCATATACGTTGAGTTGGAGATACAACATTTTGGAGGGTCGTTGGTGAGGTTTTCTTCAAGCTAAGTATTCTAAAATGTTGAGCTACCTGTTGGGGTATAAAGCCCAATGTGGTCGCCCAGGTAAGTGGGCGGGCCGCCAGGTATGTACACATATTCTTTTGTAAAAACCTAATAAGAACTCACTATGCTCTACACATTACAGTAGAGCGAGTTCACCATATCGTCGTGCTCTTCTTCTCGCACTCTCTCTCGCGTTGCACTTCCGCTCGTACTCCTTCAACTGGTATCAGAGCTCAGATCGAGGCTCGGGGCAGCACTACAGGAGGCTAGAGTCACCAGCTCAGATTGGAGTGAAATTCGACAGGCGAAGACACGGCCCCAAATCTCGTGGGAGAGCCCAAAGGGCCTGGTGTTATCAAAATTTCATTCTGAGGTCATCTCGGCCACCGTTCGGCTTCGACAAAGGTCTGCGCAGGCCATTTTCGACTACGTGGTCTCGGCGGGTGCAGATCCAACTCTGCAAATTTGGGGTTTTCGGCCTACGACTGCAGGTGCTGAGGATATCGACACTCCCAGAGTGTTGATTTGTGGCTGTCTACACATCGAAGGACGGCTCACAGTTCTTGGGGGCATGTCACATACGACACGGACGCATCTACACACAGACTGTAGGCGACATCCACTAGTTCATCAGGTAGCTTGTGTTTGCTTCTTGATATTCCAGATTTCATCCTGACATTGCAGGTACTTCCACATGGGATGTATTGTCAGAGATGATGTATCTCTGTTGAGGGTTTGCTGGCTGTGAGTCACGCAGCAAACAACCGCCGCAGAGGTTACAGCATACAGTGGGAAATTTGTGGATGTATGACTTTGTGGGAAGCCTATGTACTGTCAGATTTACTGCAGCCTTTGTTGAGGGTCGAGTGAGGTTTTATTGAGCTGGGGGATTCTCGAATGTTGAGATCCTTTCGGTGATACAGGTCTTGGAGCGATCCCTCGAGCACCCTTAGATAGGCAGCTAGGATGTATTGACTGTGAGTTAGACACTTGGGATTGCATCTTTGCTTTACTGCCGTTGAGGCATTGTCACAGTCTATGCTTACAAGACAATGAGAGACAGTACAGGTGCAGGACAGGTTTACCCGCAGCTTACAGTGTCAGAGAGACAGTGTTTTTTGAGCTGTTTTTTGGTCTGTTTTTAGTACACCAGAGCCATTTTACAAAGGAGACTCTGCCAAAATTTCTGCAAAATCTGAAGCTTTCTTGGTTCATTTGACAGGTTGATATTGGTTCAGAGGTCAGTTTACAGGGGAAACTCTACCGAATTTTTCCCAGAAAAGTAAACTACTGTGAAGCATAGCTATGGCTGGATCACAGGACACTGCTCTTTACAATATCAAGAAGCTGGATGGAACCAATTTCCCATTGTGGAAGAAGCAGATTTGGCAAGTGTTGGTACAAAAGAAGCAGATAAAACCTATAAAGCTCAAGGGGATAAAACCAGAAGATATGGACGAAGATGAATGGAGCAAAATGGATGAATTGGCACTTTCTACCATTATGCTGACTTTGGCAGAAAGCGTTTACTTCAATGTAGCAGACGAGATGTCGGCTTATCAAGCATGGATAAAGCTGAGTGATCTTTATGAGAAGCAGAGTGCAGCTTCACAGGTATACTAGCTTAAGAAGCTTGTTGACTTGAAGATGAAAGAAGGGACCCCTATGTCCAATCATCTGAATGAATTCAACACAATCTATAGTCAGTTGTCAGCTCAAGGTGTGAAGTTTGATGAACCTGTTAGAGCTATGTTCCTGTTGATCACATTGCCAGAAAGTTGGGACACTTTTCGCACAGCTTTGAGTAATTTTGCACCTCCAGATGGTTTGAACATAGCAGGTGTAGAAGGAAGTCTGCTTACTGAAGAAACCAATAGAAAGACAATGGACAAAGGCAAAGGAACAGCCTTAGTTGTCAGGGGAAGGACCAAAGAAAAGTACAAAGGTGGAAAGAGGAATCAGTCTCGTAGCAAGTCCCGCAGTGCTAAAGGCAAGAGTGACATAGAATGCTACCATTGTGGCAAGAAGGGTCACATGAAAAGAGACTGCAAAGAATCGAAAGCAGAAAAAGGCAAAAAGAAAGCTGAAGACCATGGTGAGAAGAACAAGTCCTCAGTGAAGATTCAAGAAATAAATGTGACAAACACTGTTGCAGAGGATGACAGTCTAGTGTCAGGAGACATCTACTTCTTGAAGAATACAATGGACTCAGCTCTTCTTACAGCATCTGATGGAAATGCAGTGAGTGACTGGATTATAGACTCAGGGGCATCACTTCATGTGTCTCCAAACAAGGAGTGGTTTACCTCTTATGTGACCACTAAAGATCATGTTCGGCTAGGCAATGGGCAGACATGTGAGATCTTAGGTGTTGGAGATGTTCAATTGAAGTTTCACAATGGCTCTTCTTTCACGCTGAAGAATGTGAGACATGTTCTCGCAATTACAAAGAGCTTGATCAGCACAAGTTTACTTGATGATGCTGGCTACGTCACCACTTTTGGACAGAACATGTGGAAGATATCCAAGGGTTCTATGACAGTAGCACATGGAGTAAAGTCTGGAGGACTTTACATGATTTATGTATCAAATGTCTCTAAAAATGTAATCAATGTAACCAAGCAGCCGAACGTTTCTTTGTGGCATAGCCGGTTAGGACATATGTCCAAGAAGGGAATGGAAATCTTGTCTCGTTCTGGTTATTTGCCTGGATTTTCATTTAATGATTTTGAATTCTGTGAACATTGTCTGTATGGTAAGCAAACACAACAGCCACATAAGCATAGAAGCAGTAGAAGAGATACACAGTTGGCACTTGTTCATAGTGATTTGTGTGGACCTATGCCTAACCTATCTCTAGGGGGTCTTACTTTATGACATTTATAGATGATTACTCGAGGAAAGTATGGGTTTACTTTCTCAAGCACAAGGATGAAGCGTTTAGTGTTTTCAAAACGTTTGTGACACTTGTGGAGAATCAGAGTGGCAAGAAGCTTAAATGCTTACGCACTGACAATGGTGGAGAGTATGTTTCAAAGGCCTTTCAGGACATTTGTGAGTCAAAAGGTATAAAACGTGAACTTATTGCTCCTTACAATCCTCCTCAAAATGGTGTTGCTGCGAGGATGAATAGGACCATACAAGAGAAGGTCAGAAGTATGTTGTCTAATGCACAGCTGCCAAATGGGTTTTGGGCTGAAGCTGTATCAACAGTTGTTCATCTTGTAAAAAGATCTCCTAGCAAGGTTTTGCAGAAGGATTCAGTGCCAGAGATGGTATGGTCAGGCAAAATGCCCTCATACAAGCATCTCAGAGTCTTTGGCTATGAGGCATATACTCACATTCCAAAGGAATTTAGCAACAAACTTGAGCCAAAAAGTAGAAAGTGCATCTTTCTAGGCTATGGTAATTCTGGTGAGATGGGGTACAGACTTTGGAATCCCGAATCCAGAAAGGTTATCCGTAGCAATGATGTTCACTTTAATGAATCCAAATATTATTCTAAACCAGAGAGGGTTGAGGAGATTAGAAGAGTTGTCTTCCAAGAAGATGGACCTGCACGTGCAAGACAAAATGTCAAGGCTCAAGAGGAGCAAGGACAGGATAGAGTGGAACCACAGGTTGTGGCTGAGCCTGAGCCACCTATTGTGCGTAGATCTGGACGTGTCACGCGACCTCCTGATAGGTTTGTTCCATGTATGAACTATGTCATGTTAACTTATTGCAATGAGCCTTCATGTTACAAGGAAGCAGTGCAAATGAAGGACTCCGGGAATTTCCAATTGGCCATGCAGTCAGAGATGACAGCTCTGCATAAAAACAAGACATGGAAGCTAGTTAAATTACCACAGGGCAAAAAGGCTCTACCTTGTAAATGGGTTTACAGGTATAAGATCACCGCTCATAATAGTCAGCCAAAGTACAAAGCAAGGCTTGTTGCCAAGGGCTTTAAGCAAGAACAAGGCATTGACTTTGATGAAGTCTTCTCTCCGGTGGTCAAGATGACTACATTGAGATGCTTTCTTGCATTGGTTGCCATATTAGATTTGGTGTTGCACCAAATGGATGTCAAGACAACGTTCTTGCATGGTGATTTAGATGTGGAAATTTACATGCAGCAGCCAGAAGGGTTTGTTGAGAAAGGCAAGGAAGATTGGGTATGCCAGTTGTTAAAGAGTCTTTATGGCTTAAAACAATCACCGAGGGCATGGTACCATAAATTCCACAAGTTTATGCTTTCTCAAGGCTACAAACGTAGTGAGTTCGATCACTGTCTATATACAAAGAAGGCTAAGGATGGTAGTTGGCTGATCCTTATTTTGTATGTGGATGACATGTTGATTGCTGGCAAGCACTTGGAAGAAATTTCAGCTTTGAAGTCAAAGATGGCAAAATCGTTTGACATGAAAGACATGGGTGAGGCAAGTCATATACTTGGTATGCGCATTGAGAGAGACAGATCAAAGAAGTTGATTTGGTTATCTCAAACAGAGTATATTGACAAGGTTTTGCAACGTTTCAATATGGAGAAGGGAAAGGCACTGAGTGTTCCATTGCCACCATATGTGAAACTTAGCAAACAACATTGTCCTGTGTCTGAGGAAGAACAGGCTGAAATGGATAAGATTCCATATGCGTCTGCAGTGGGTAGTTTGATGTATGAAATGATTGCTACTCGCCCAGACATTGCATTTGCAGTGGGAGTAGTAAGTCGATACATGTCAAACCCAGGCAAGAAACATTGGGAGGCAGTGAAAGGAATATTGAGATACATGAAAGCTACAAAGAGTATGCGTATATGCTATGGGAGTCAGGAGCTAAGTGTAAAGGGTTTTACAGACTCAGATTATGCAGGTGACTTAGACAACCGAAGGTCTACATCAGGGTATGTCTTTACATTCGCTGGTGGAGCAGTATCATGGTGTTCTAGATTACAAGATTGTGTTACTCAGTCTACTACAGAGGCTGAATATGTTGCAGCATCAGAGGCATGCAAAGAATCAATTTGGCTTGATCGACTAGTAACAGATTTGGGAATCAAAGAAGAGATGCCTATGTTATATTGTGATAGTCAAAGTGCTATACAATTGGCTCGCAATCCAGTTTATCACTCAAAGACAAAGCATGTGGATGTGAAGTATCATTTCATCAGGGAAATGCTCGAGGATAAGCAACTTCAGCTTGTCAAAGTTCACACCACAGAAAATCCTGTTGATCTACTTACAAAAGGACTTCCCTCAGAGAGCTTTGCGCATTTTTGCAAGCAGTTAGGTGTAGGGTAGTACATCACTTCTCTACATCTCTTGTATATTAGCTTGTATAGTAGCTTCTCTCACACTTAAAGTACCACATTGGACTTTAAGTGGGAGGTTGTTGGGGTATAAAGCCCAATGTGGCCGCCCAGGTAAGTGGGCGGGCCGCCAGATATGTACACATATTCTTTTGTAAAAACCTAATAAGAACTCACTATGCTCTACACATTACAGTAGAGCGAGTTCACCATATCGTCGTGCTCTTCTTCTCGCACTCTCTCTCTCGCGTCGCACTTCCGCTCGTACTCCTTCACTACCTTTGGTAATACAGGTAGTTGGAGTTCCTCTGTAGGAAGCCTTGCTAGGTTATGTATAGAGAGGGATATGTGCATTTGACACCATGTTTGTAGTTTGTGCTGGTCGGTTTTGACTTGGTTTATGCACAATTTACCTTCTTGTCAGCCTATGGTTGATTTTATGTGCATATCGGCTTGAGTTTTTTCTCCCTGTATAGAACAGACACTGTTGAATTTTTCTTACTAGTCTAGTTTATGCATTTATAACCTTTTTTTTTTGCTACAATTGTGAGTCAAGATTTTGCTCTTTGTACAAGGGAAACCCTGTCAAATTTTCCTCGAGATTTACCTCTCACATAGTGGTCAAGTTCACTCCCACTTTGATAGTGTTTCAGAGATGGATTAGCCACTCTCACAAGAGCACATATTTGTGTATGCTAGTGTGGCTACAAATTACAACTATCCGGATTTTTTGAGCCCTTACAAGTTTTGAACTCTGACATCTTTTGTAAGTGATTTATCACCGGGTTTACCCCTTACACGTGATGTGCAGCATGGCATAGATGTCTTGCCAGGCACTAAACCGGTGAGTAAACCACCTTATCATATGAGTGCTAAAGAAGCCAAGGAGGTTGAGAGTCAGTTGGCTGACTACCTCGCTCATGGTTTCATTAGACCTAGCACTTCACCTTGGGCATCACCAATTCTATTGGGAAAAAAGAAAGATTGTACTATGCGCATGTGTGTAGATTATCGCGGATTAAATGCGGTAACCATCAAGAACAAGTATCCTCTACCTCAAGTAGATGAGTTGTTTGATCAACTCCATGGGGCAAGATACTATACAAAGATAGATCTTCGTTCAAAATACCACTAGGTGCGTATCCTTTTACAAGATATCTCCAAAACTGCCTTTAGAACACGGTTTGGGCATTTTGAATTTTTGGTTATGCCTTTTGGTCTGACCAATGCTCCAGCTACATTTATGACACTCGTGGATAGTGTCTTATGTCCCTATCTTGGAAAATTTGTTGTGGTTTTCCTTGATGACATTCTCATTTATAGTAAGATTGAAGACGAACACATACAACACTTACGATTGGTGTTCGAACATCTACGAGCTCACGCGTTGTATGCTAAGCAAAGCAAGTGCGATTTCTTTAAAACAGAGATACATTAGCTCGGTCATATGATCTCTTATTCTGACATCAAGATGGACACTGACAAGGTCACTGCCATTCTTTGATGGCCACATCCCAAGACGGTTGAGGAGCTTCAAATATTTTTAGGTATGGCTGGATTTTATCGACAGTATATCCGTGACTATGCCAAAATCATTGTTCCTATGACGGATCAACTTAAAGCAAAAGGTAATACCTTTTCTTGGGAAGAAGCCGAAAAACGCAGTTTCAAACAGCTCAAGGTAGCTATAGCCACTGCTCCCATCCTAGCAATCGTCGACCCACTTAAGCCGTTTGTGGTAGAGATTGATGCTAGTGATAAAGCCATTGGTGCGGTACTTCTCCAGGAGGGAAGACCTACAGCCTTTGAAAGTAAAAAGTTAGATAGAGCTCAACAGAATTATTATGTTTATGAGAGAGAGCTCTATGCCATAATTCACGCTTTACGAAAGTGGCGACACTATTATATGGTGCCGAGTTTGAAGTAGTTTTTGATCATGAGAGTATCAAATGATTTACTGCTCAAACAGACTTGATGGACAAAAATCCTTCAAGATTATGATTGTAAGCTACGATATCGCAAGGGGCGATATAATGTAGTAGCGGATGCACTAAGTCGGATGCCTCAGATTAATTCACTTGCTTTCACGGAATTAAAGAGTGGATTTTTGGAGTCATTACGTGGCAAGTGTGCACAAGATTAATCTGCTAAAGTGTGGAGTGCAGTTTTAAAAAGGGATGCCTCACATTCGCATGTCTCTAAACAGCCAGATCAACATGTCTCTGCACACGCGCAGATAGAAACTCCAACACACAGAGCTCCACCCCTACTCAGGAAGAGCTTAAGCGATGGAAGAATTTTTCCATTGATGATGGCTACTTACTCCAAAAGGTAGAGTATGTGTGTCAAAGGACTCAAACACTAGGCGCCAAATCTTATTTGAGTGTCACGATAGTCCAAGTATTGGTCATCCACGTATTCGTAAGACGCATGCCTTAGTTCAATAGCAATTTTATTGGCCAGGCTTACATCATGATGTTCAAGAGTACGTACTAAACTGCCAACAGTGCCAAGTTAATAAGGCAGAGCGCCTCAAGATAGGTGGCCTTTTACATTCTTTAGAGATTCCACAAGGTAAGTGGGAGAGTATCTCTATGGATTTTGTAGTAGGACTACCTACTACAAATCATGGCCATGATGCCATTTGGGTAATTGTAGACCGTCTCACAAAGATGGGTCGATTCATTCCCGCTAAGACACCAGAATTAGCACAACTATTTGTAGAGCATATATATAAACTCTACGGTCTTCCAGCTAGTATCATTAGTGATAGAGATTGAAAGTTCGATAATCACTTCTGGAGAGCTGTGTTCCAAAAGTTGGAAACTAAACTTAATATAAGTACGGCTGATTATCCAAAAACGGATGGTCAAACAAAAAGAGTTAATCAAGTGCTAGAGGATATGCTACGAGCGTACATTAGCAAGAAGCAAACCAACTGGGAAGACTACTTACCTATATTGGAATTTGCTTATAATAGTTCAAAGCATGTGACTACAGGGTTTAGTCCATTTATGCTTTTATATGGATTTCACCCTAGATCACCCGTTACGGTGGGGTTGGCTAAGGAGAAGATACAACAAGCGAAGGATTTTCTTCAAGACCATTTTGACATGCTTTGAGTTGCTTGACAGAATGTTAAGCAAGCTCAAGATCGATATAAGAAGTACTCAGATGTGCATCATCGTCTTGCTACTTTCGAAGAACGAGACAAGGTTTTCCTCAAAGTTTCGGAGCATTCAGAAATTCTGAAGACAGGAAAAGTTGCTAAACTTTCACCACGCTATTGTGGACCGTTTACCATTCTCAAACGTATAGGTCAAGTGGCCTATAAGTTAGCTCTCCCAGTGCACTCACGAGTTCCTCCTGTTTTTCATGTTAGCCGTTTACAAAAACAACTAGGACAGAATGATAACGTCAGACACAGGTGTGGTAGTTGAGCTTATCAAACCGCCAAGCATTCCTCATGAGCCCGAAAAGATTTTGGATTCTCATGAGCTTTGCACCAAACATCATGTCAAACGACAGGTGTTGGTAAAATGGCTAGATAGACCTAAAGAAGGTTCTACATGGGAGAATGTCTCTGCACTTAAGAAACGTTTTCCTACGTTCGTTTTCGAGGACGAAAACGATTCTCCAAGGGGGTGGTAATGTAAGGACATGGGTCCTAGGGGCAAGGCCACCGGAATGGCCGGACAGTGTGTGCGCTAGGGGGAGGCTATAGATAGCACGCTTGGGTGGAGACTAGCACATGCATTACCACCGCCCTTTCAGTCAATCATACAGGTGGGCGGCCACATAGGACTTTATCACGACCATCTCCCACTTAAAGGCCAATGTGGCCATAAGTAGCTATGACTAAAGCTAATATGTACAATCGTGAAGTACGACAACTTCATCCTTGTACGATTGTGTCCATCCTACACCCATTAACTCGATACAATGTGCAAACTGCTTTGTAGTCAAGCTCTTTGTAAGAGCATCCGCTGGGTTGTCATAAGTGTAGATCTTAGCAAGCTCTAATGGCTTTATCTATCGATGCATCCAAATGAGATCATACCTCACCTCAGTGTGTTTTAACTTGGAGTAAAACATGGATTTCTTGCCAAAGCAATGGCCCTCTGACTTTCACAATGCAAAATTAGAATGTGCTAAATGTCTAAATCTTCCACTAACCGAGCCAACCATATAGCTTCCTTGATGGCATCTGACGTTGCAATGTACTCAACCTCTGTAGTGGAAGAAGACATACAATCTTGGAAAGATGATCTCCAAGAAATGGCTCCTCCTTTGCATATGAAAATGTAGCCAGATGTAGGTCTCCTACTATCTTTGCAACCCGCATGATTTGCATCCATGTAACAACCAATAGATACATTGTTGTTACTAAAGCGTAAACGCTTGGTCGTTTTACCCTTCAAGTACGTGAGGATGTGTTTCACTACAATCCAATGATGCTTTCTAGGATTAACCATAAACTGACTAAGCACTCCCACTACAAATGCAATGGCTCGTAGCTAATATAGCATACATAAGACTGCTACAACTAAAGAATATGGCACATTCATTATTTTTGCTCTCTTAGCATCTCACTTGGGAGAATCTTCTTTGCTTAGTTTCAAATATGATGGTATTGGGGTACTCATTGTCTTCCCTCTATTGGGTTCAAGCCCTCGGTCAGTTATCTTGAGTGTCTAACCTATGGGAAATTCCCTTTATGGAGCATGCAGGTGACTTCACTTAGACTCCAAGTTATGCATGGCAAGGCTACCCTTTATATGTAACGTCATTTTTTACAAGTAATACACAAGAAAATAATTTAGCGTGTGGTTGCTTTTACTGTGTCGAGTCTTTCTCTCTCTCGTGCTTTTCTGCTGCTCATCTTCCACACCATGGCTTGCCTCAGGCTACACCCACCATAGCTAGCCGCAGGTTCCAACAACTGGTATCAGAGCTTCGATGCTCTCAGGCGTTGTTGCTTCATAGCCAAGTTGGCTAGGGTGCTGCAGAAGGCCCTCAAGTCGGCTCACAGCGGGAAGACAAGCTGCGAGCAAAAAGCTTTTGAATATTGAACTGGCTCCACCACAGAAGGCTAACAAAAGGCAGCGCTAGCAAAGCCCGTGAGCAGTAAAGGCAGCCAGAGAAGGGGCAAGGTCGACTATAGCACGCAAAAACACAAGGCATCACAGAGGGAATCATAACGTGCAGACGAGGCCGAGCATAACCCAATTCTCTGTGTACTGGCGCTGGCAAGGCGGGCAAGACTCTGTGGCGGTTTTCCGGTTCTTCAGAGAAATGAGAAGCGCTGTGTCTCTAAGCTACAGAACCAGCGTTCCAGAATTCGAATTCGCTGCTACAGAAGTATTTTTCCATTTATTTTATTTTTCACACCTTATTACAGGTGGCCATTATCTTTGGCCTCTTACTTAGAGGGTCTTCACACCCAGTTCACCAACATCTCAAAAAGCTGGCATTACTTAGGACGTGAAAGGTTGTTTCAAGCGCATCTCCTGGCACTTCCATTGGATCATTGGCTTGACAACGCTAATTGTGCTTGATAAAAGTGATGCCGAAAAAGAGCAACAAGGCTTATCCAAAAACCATAGCTCACGTAATAAGCAAGTCACCTATGATATGTGTAGACCTGCAGTTCCAATACATACGGTGCATAGGCATATTCCAAGTGCCAAGCAAGCTTTATGACATGTTCGACCACATCGACAATTGCCAAAACGAAGAAGAATCTCCTTCGAGACTACAGTACAAGTTTTCAAACTATTTCTTGTCACTTATGGTGTCATAGAGTTGTCCTCTTTTGTCTATTATGAAAACCATCATAAACTTTCCAGTCAAATCCTCTTTTAACTTCTTCATATGTCAGTCATGCCATGATAACAAAACTTTGTACGGGTTAGACACTGCCACCACACAAATAAGTGGTAAGACCTCCCAATTTTTGTCAGTTTCCAGCTTGTTTTATCGCTTCTCGTGAGGTTACTGGGTACACCATAAACCCAAGGTTTGGCAGTGAACCAAAAACTCCATTTTTTGGTAGCTACATATTTAGCCTACACCCTATCTGTTCAAGGGGGGGGGGGGGGGGGGGGGGGGGGGGGGTTAGTGATCTAGCACCAGGTTATGGATACACCATAAATCCTTGGTTGTGAGAAAACCTAAAACTCACGGTTGACGAGTAAACCAAAAACTCAAGGTATCATGAGTTGCTTGTCCAGTTCGGGCTTGAGGGGGGGATTGTTGGGTTCAAGCCCTCGGTCAGTTATCTTGAGTGTCTAGCCTATGGGAAATTCCCTTTATGGAGCATGCAGGTGACTTCACTTGGACTCCAAGTTATGCATGGCAAGGCTACCCTTTATATGTAAGGTTAGTTTTTACAAGTAATACACAAGAAAAGAATATAGCGTGTGGTTGCTTTTATTGTGTCAAGTCTTTCTCTCTCTCGTGCTTTTCTGCTGCTCATCTTCCACGCCATGGCTTGCCTCAGGCTACACCCACCATAGCTAGCCGCAGGTTCCAACACCCTCCTTGCATATTGAAAACGCAGCAAGATTGTGTGGATGTAAGATTCCTGAGACAACTCAGGATTTCCCTTTTTTCGGTCTCACTTGATAGCATACCAAGAAAATGATTTTCTTCGCCCAAATCCTTCACAAAGTTTTTGCTCAACATTTGCTTCACTTTCTAGCAATGAGCATGCCATCTACATATAAAATGAGAATGACCAAAGAACCATCACTGAGTTTACAAGCAGTTATCCACTCGACTCCTAAATCCCTAGGACCGCATAAAAGCATCATGCTTCATGTAAACATCCTCTTCTAGATCCTCGTGACTTCACATCCATTTGGACAAGCTCCATGTCCTCAATGGCTACTTGGCCACACACTATATGTAGTGTATTCATCTTGACCACAAGCAAGAAGATTTCGTCAAAATCAACTCCCTTATGTTGCTTAAATCCCTTAACAATCAATATAGCCTTGTACTTAGGCTTAGGATCATCAGGTGTAACCTTCTTCTTGTAAACCCATTTGTAACGTAAGGCGTGCCTACCTTCTAGAAATTCAAGCAAGTTCCATGTCTCATTGTTAATAATCAAGATGTGCTTTGATTGCATGGTCTTCTCCCACTTGACCTTTGTCATCTATTTGCATGGCTTTCTTGTAACAAGATGGCTCACTATAGTATGTCAACATGATAGAGTCCAACCTAGTCCCATTATGCAAAAATAGCTTGATGTCTCCAGCAAAAATTATCTCAAGCTCATAGGCATCATCGAGCTTCATTTTACCACAAGTATGTGCATATGTAGAGAACCATACTCTATGAGCTGTCACACAAAAATTCGCTCCAAAATCTATGATCCAATTTTGATCGAAGCTAGCATCTTGTGCAATATGAGCATAAAGACTAAAAAATATGAGGAAGTTTGGACCTTAGACACATTTGCAACCTTAGGAGAGACTCTAGCACATTGAGCTCATTTTCCCTCTTCATCATTGAAAGACTTCTTACTATTTTGAGACTTTTCTTATCTCTTTGCTATGCACAATAGTCTTTCTTTAAATGCCCTTCCTTGTGGCAATGATAGCACCAAACATTGTACAAAGAACCTTTGATTTTTTACAGACTTCTCACGATCTTTGGATTTGGCACGGTTTTGATGAGACCTCTTTGTCCTTTGCCACTAGAAATACCTTGCTTTGCAGCTTCCATCGATTTCCTACATATCTTTTACTAAATAGAAATAAACTATGACATCATAAGCCAATTTACCCTTAGGTGTATAGAGTTGCTAATGGTTGTGCAAAATATGTCCCATGAAGAGGGTAGAGAGGACACCAAGACGATGGACCGCACTTCATTGTAAAACTCTAGTCTCTGTGATGTCAATTGACTAAAACGCACATTAAATGCATTCAAGTGATAAAAAATTTCCTTTTTCTTTCATGTGAAGCTTGAAGAGCTTCTTCATCAAGTAGACCTTTGTGCTTGCGCTTTTTCTCTTATATGTATTGCATAGTTTGTCCCATAAGGCTTTAGTAGTAGTTTTATCCACTATCGTGAAGTACACATACTTTGTGAGATGTGGGCAAATAGTGAACCTAGATTTGACATCAAGCATCTTCCACAGTGCAACCATGTAGCCATTTCCCTGGGTGCTCAAAGAGTGGCTCTATTTGACTACCAAATAAAATGCATATGGTACTCTAGGATGCATGTAGAGCACAAAACACCTGTGTGTGCAAAACAATTTACTAAACTACATAAAATGAGAATCCCTCTGAGTCCCTATGAGAACGTAGACTCCACCAACAATGTTGATGCAAAAAACTACGCTTCAGCATGAATGAAGTCCTCAATTGGAACTCCAACAAATTCCACCTTGATGTCAATGCCGATACTACTCCTCTAAGCAATGTGCTCAAAAAGCTGTTCTCAAGAAACCTCCAAGAGAGTCAAAAAGTATGCTCCCCGCCGCTCCCACTCAAAAAATGACTCATTATGAATGTGTCATCTTAAAAACTCTTGAATATGCATAGTATGCACCGCAAGCTTTAATAATTGGCAAGTGTATGGTTAGAGTTAGTTAGTGCATGGAGCCTTGAAGGCTTTATAGATACATTGTAATGGTTCTCTTTTTCAAGAGAGAGAGTTTTTTATTGTATGTATTGTCGAGTCCCTCTTTTCGTGCTCATAGTTTCCACCCTTACTTCTCCATCTCCATCTTCCCCTCTCTTCACTACCAAAGAGCCTCTTCGATTCTGCCACTTAGCGCCATTTTTCAACTCATTCTTCCTCCTTATGAGGAAATTGGTTTCACCTCATTCTCATTTTAAATCAACAAGCAAGAACTTAGTTTTAATCGATAACGGTGGTTCACACTTTCTATGGATGTCCCAAGGAAAAAGCCAAAGATTTTTGGAAATTTTGAAAATGAATTTTGTTGTGTGTTTGGAAAGGTGAACACACTACCAAATTGTTTGGTCTACTCAGTCTTGAAGGAGGAAGCAACAAGGGCTACTTGAGATGACTTGAAGACAATATTCTTGTTAAAGGATGGCAAATGGGGCTCTTTATTATGTTTTGGCTTTATACGCACGCACACCTTTAAGAAAGGCTTTTGCTATCTAGAGTTCTATGCTCTCTTCTCATAATGTAGGACTCTACACCAACTTAATGGAAATAAACTTTGAAACTTATGCTGATCTCTACTAACATGAGTGTGAAATAAATATGGTCAAGTCATCTAGCATTGCATAATCCTATTAAGTACAACTCCTAGCACAAATCTTAGTAAGATTGTAAGCGTTGGGACTAATGCGTCGCTCATTTAGTGGCCCAAATTCTCGACTCTAATTATGCCAAAGAGTATTTTTGCACCTTGGAAACCTCATTTATTTGGAGAGAACTCTTAACATAGAAGATTATCTAGCACCATACTCCATGTCTTTAACTTACACTTCAAGTCCCATCATAGAGCTACATTCAACCTACTCTTTTGTGTAAACTTTCCTTTTTAGCATGCAAACTAGAATCTTTTGATGACCTCTAAATGTGTATCTGTGATTTTATGCTTGAGAAGCTTTTGGCCTCTACACCATTTGTGCCTTGATTGGATCTTCTTCCTGAGCCATTTTTAGTTTTGTGATCAATGAATTTGGCTTTGGATTTTTATAAAAGCCAAATTTCCTTGTTCCCTTGTGTTTGAGGTAACACAAATGGTAGAAACCTTCATTGTTGACTTGTAGCTGACTTTGGTGTAGGACGCTTCTTCCTTTCTTGATCTAGCATGTGGTGTTGGAGTTCAATTTTCTTGAGAAAGGAGAGTTAAAGACTGTTGAGTACCTTTTCTTTGTCCTAGATTGATCAGACTTTCTTGTTACAAGCTATTAAATAAATTAATAAAGTACTTAGAACAAGAAACCTAGAAAGATAAGTCAATGATCATAAATTTCATATTCTACAAAAATTCAGAATTTATATGACAAAAACTAAGAACCTTCACCCTATGGCCTACAAGTAACCTGATGTCACACATCTCCCCAGTGTGCAAAATGTGTTGGTAGGCACTACAGAGGTCTTGACCAAGCACCTCCCAGTTCTCCAAGAAGAAACTCATAGTCAAACCATCCTCCCTTGTGTAATTACCTATAACAAACTTGGGCACCCCAAGTCTAGATTCTATCGCGACACGAGAGATTCAGTTAAAACACTTCACAATTTATTGAGTTGACAAGGCCCGACGTAGTTCCGTGCCAAGAGAGATTGGCCCCAAAGACTTGCACCCCTTTTAGTATTTCTTTGTGTATTAATCTTTGAGCAAAGTACAACTCACGCGGGTCCTCAGATCTCAAACTCTACATCTAGATGCTCTGAGAAGTGAGGCCCTTGGGCTTCTTTTATTATTACAAAGTGCTGCCAAAAGCAGAGCTCCAAAAAGCAATAAACTCAAAAACAGTGAGTCCTAAGGGGGTCCTAAAAGCAATTGGCGCTAGAATATGCCAAAAGCAACCAGCGTAAATTTTGGAAATGCGTACGCCAGGCCACGTCAACAAGTCAATGCAAAAAGCGAAAATCAATATGATGTGCCACGTCAGCGTAATTTTGGGAATCCGTATAGCATGCCACATCAGCCTGTGCGTACGATGTGCCACATCAATAGCCGTATTGTCTATTTATCCGTATTGTTCGCGGTTGGTCATGCCACATTGTCAATTTGTGACATACCCCCTCTTGAAAGAATTGTATTCGCCCACAATTACGCCTACAAAAGAGACAGAGGCCACAAATCAATTCCGCAGACACTGACTCTTAAGTACCGACGCACTAGACAAGACACATCTAGCACTTGTACAAAGACGACAGTCACATCACTTCACATGACATCACATGACAAATCAAGCACATAAAAATTTATTCCAAATCTCAGACCATGACTGCCAGCAACGTATTTAGTAACCGCCTCTAGATCCATCCTGGACCTCACTGATGTCGGACTAACTAATCCTTATTGCGATCATGTCTATAGAGATCTTTAAGACGAAATGTTGCAATCATTTCGTCTTTCAGTTCCTGCACTCAAACAAGTCACATGAGAGTGTACAAATCATTCATGATCAATTTCGGGAATTCCATTTCATAAAGTCATCCAATAGAATACTGTCAGCACAGCAATATCCCTGAAATCCAAAGGAAATCAGTGACTCTATTCCATCCAGGCAATTTGTGACAAAAGAGCGGAGTAACTCTCCTCTTGTGCAGTCCCATCTGCACCAAATTCAACCCTACGATCCACGAGATCTTCCAGAGTAGGCGCAACTAAACCGAAAACCTCAAGGTAAAGTTCCAAAATCTGAGGAGTATCTGCTAGGTCCTCTGCCTCCATCCACTTCACATCCAATGTCGGATAGTTCTTAAATTTCACTAAGAACCGCCGAATCACTTAACCTTTCACTTTGTCCATGTGGCTCGAGTGTAATGCGCATGTGACATCCCCCCTGTTAAAGGTGAGCACAACTGTCGAACTTCCTTTGGATGCTGTCCGTACTTGTCTGGTAAATAATTCTCATGCTTGTGGATGCATAAACTGATGAAAACTCCTCCAAGATGTGTTCGTTGCTAACCTGCTTAGGTGTTGGGAGGAGTGGCGTGGAGCAACATCAGCCCACTTGCACGGAGGAGCGCTTGAGGCAGCCCCTTGTTTGGAACCCCATGGTTAGCACTCAGAGAAGCCACCTCGTTGGTAGTAGGCCTCATGTTTCTTGGGGTCCCATGGCAGAGGGTCCAGCTCGCACTCTTAGCGACTGGCTTCACTTTTCAGGATTGTCCGAGGAGGTTCAAAGCATCCAGCTACGAGGCATGAGGGGGGTGTAGAGCATATGTCAAGATATTACAGAGGCTCTACCAACTAAGTGGCTCACCTCTCTAGAGGCAGCAACTCCCATATGAATAGGGGCCTTCACGTGACTAAAGGTCCTCATTGCAATTAGAGCTTACTCGGAGTCCATACCCCATATGTTCTTTGAGGTTCAGGAAGAGGGTCGTCTCCACAGAGTCTCAATAGAGGCTCCACATGTTGCAGAGTGTTGCTTTCAGAAGATACGAGTTGTGGGTATCTGTGGGAGAACTTGTGTCATAGATCCTGACCCAACAGATCTTGAGACAGGCTGTTGGCGGCTTTGCGCATGGGAGAGTTGCCCTCTGGCACGAGTACAATGGGACCCTAGAGAGTGGTTCTGGAGGAATCCCTTCTCTTCAACCAATCACCTTGGAATCCCCTTTTTCCAGTCCACAGTTGGACTGGGGCGTCACATATCGGCAACAGGGAGAGAGGCTCATCCTGCTACAACACCTCATTGGCAGGAGGAGGGTCTCACAGCTGAGTTCTTGTTAGATTTTTGGGAGCGGTTGTGGGACTGCAAGAAACCGAGGAGAGTTACTATGTTCCAGTGGCTAGTTGCACACAGAGCTCCAGCAGTTGGGAGTTGGCTAGTACACATTGCCTTCTCGGCAGCCTGTGTAGCTTGTGGCCATCCTTTGGAGAGTCAGCATCACTTTGGGTGGGACTACCCCCAGGCACAACAGGTTTGGCTTAGGGTTCTTCAGCTGATGCCAACTGTTTCCACAGCTCAACAGTAACTTCGGGTGTTGCAACCTGGTCCACTCTCACAAGCCCCCTGCGCTCCATTTTGAGTTGGCTTCCACCAGTAGGATGATAGTGAGCCAGGGGGGTCGACCTACACTTCAACTTGCCACAAAGCTTCCCCCCCCCCCCCCCCCCCCCCCCCAGGAATGGTGCATTGAGAGAGAGAGAGAGAGAGAGAGAGAGAGAGAGAGAGAGAGAGAGGTGTGTTGGGAGCTCGTCTGTGACTTGACACTTTGGTTCATTTGGCGGGCCCGTTGCTTTCGCATCTTCGAGGCTCGCCATGTCCCGCCAGGCAGAGACTGTTCATGACTTTTGGTTGGAGCAAATTCACACTCTCAAAGGTCAGTTCGAGAGACTTCTGGACAGCTCCGACCGCATGCGGGAGCGCAAAGCGGCTTTCCTGCGACTCTTGCGCATAGGGCTCTTCTTCACCATGGTCCAAGGTGTGCCTAGATGGCACTACCGGCCACCAATGTGGCCTTTCCTTCCTCCCATTTTGTGATTTAGCCCTCATGGTGCATATTTTGTTTACTCACTCGAAAAGTCTCCCCATTCATTTGATGTAGCCCTCTCTAGTAGAGGAGGTTTATAGCCCCATGGGCAATTTTATTAACTAATAGAAGGATCTTTTTCTCGGGGGAAAAAAAACTCCTCCAAACTTGCGGATAATGTCGATGTAAGTAACATTGCGATGTAAACACCGACCAGGCGAGTCACTAGGTAGTCTTACTAATGTCGTAGGATATCAGCCTTAATGTTGACTTTGCCTTAAAAGAAAGTACTACCACTCGAATAGGCCTATCGTGAAAACATTGCGGGTGAAGATGAAAGGTAACGGTGCCCAGAGGTAATTCCAAGGGTTGCTTGTCGACGGAAGTGGATGCACGCTACATGCGAATGCAAATGCCCCTTGTATGGCCAAGCAAAGCTGGGTCGAGAAGCATCATTTAGCCTTCACAATTTTACCAAATGATGCCTAAAATGTCACTAAATAATAAGGAACTTAAGGGACTGTTCACATGCCTATATGCCGAATTGACTGTATTGTGCAAGAGAGGGTATGCAACTACGATCCGCATGAACATGCACATCCTGCTAAAGGCTCACAAAGTGCCAGGCTAGGTCCTAACCTAAACTGCGACTAACGCTAGACTGTAGCAGAAGCTTGTCCACGTGGCTCAAGTGTAATGCGCACGTGACACTGAGAACATGGTAAAGTGATGACCTGCCGAGACGTGCCTGTGCTGATTGATGTCGGGCCCTAATCACAAAAAGTTCATGATCAGCCTCTCCAACTGGCTACTGCAGGAACTCAAGAAGATCCAGCAAGATGTGGTGCAACCCTGCCAGTTTCCTCCTAGTGGAAAGGAGGAGAGAAGGAGTCTGCTGCTTAGGAGAGAGATCCAAACCAACTTGACAACCCAAGTAACGTATAGGAGTTCTTGTGGGGATCCACTTGAAGCCCTCTCCATGCGACCAATAGGGCAGAGCAGCACTGCCAACCCAGAAAGCCATTGTCTGATGCTCAAGAGACAAATCCAAACCAACTTGACAACCCAAGTAACGTACAGGAGTTCTTGTGGAGATCCACTTGAAGCCCTCTCCAGGCGACCAATAGGGCAGAGGAGCATTGCCAACCCAGAAAGCCATTGTCTTCCTCTAGTTGATCAGTGCTCCCAATGCACAACAAAACACTTCAAGAGCCTGCAAAGTTCAAACACCTATGCAGATTGGCTTCCTGGACCTCCAAGTACATGCTTGAGTCCTCAACAAACTCAAGGTCAAGCAGCTCGTCTCCCCTAATAGGAAGCTCTAAACCACGCGAACCAAACTCCTGTGAAGCCAAAAATCTACTCATCACCTCCGCATAGAAGAGAAAAAGGAAGGGGACAAGAGGGAAACCCTGTCTAACCGAGGTGGTGAGCATGAAGCGTTCCCCTCTTCCCATTCCCACTGCCAAAAGCACCGGACTGTGCACACATCTGTAGAGAGATGACACTCCTCTAATCCAAGTATTTGAAAACCCCATCCTGCGCAGAGTGCCCTCCAGGAAATCCCAGTCAACTCTATCGTATGTATAACCGGCCACCGGCCTATACGACGTAGAGGGCGGTACTATTTCAATTACCTGTTAACTTTATACAGAGCACTGAGAACGGAAGAGAACACAGTTGCGTCCAGCGACTAGAATGTCACTGCGCACACGAGACCGACACCCTGTAGGCCCCAAAGACTGGCGCCCCTTTCGGTATTTCTTTATTCAAATTAAGGTAGACGATCCGACCACTTCGCACAAGCTTTCACAAAGCTGTTCAAACCTAGCGAGGGCTGAAAACGCAGGTTTTCAACCTGATTTTGGCAACATAACGACGCAAAAACCCCTGTAGGTCAAAAGCACCTGTCTAGGACGGATTCCCTCGCTATCTGGAAGCTTTCTGGTGAGCTGTCACAGAATTTCAACCGGCTGCAATTCCCTATTTTTCACTACCGGGTGCCCAAAAGCCTATACACGCATCCCAAGGCTCTCATGAGGCTCCCCCGGTGTTCCCTTGTAGTGTAGGTGCGAAACCCTAAACCTGCAGAAAAACACAGCAGGCTGTAATTCGCTGTTTCGGATCGTTTTTAGTGGAGTGAACACGCCTACGCGTGTCCTAAGGGCTCCCGCACGCAATGGGACAGTTCCCCTGTGAATTGGACGAGTTTTCACGCGAGAGAACTCTCCGAACTTGCAATCTTTCGCGATGGAACTGAGCGTACCTGTGGGGGATTAGCAATTAGCTAATCCGGTTCCTGTTCAGAAGGCTCTTGCCTTGGCAAACGCGCATAAACCCCCAGAACTATACATATTCATCTAAGTAGCCCAACTAGTGGGGCATTACCATATGTCCCAAAGGGGAGAGAGAGATGCACGAGAGCAAATCATCGTGCTACATGAGACAGAGGAGAAGGCAAGCTTTCCATTAAAGCTGTAGACTTGCACCCACTACTCACACACACACACACACACACTGCACGAGAGCAAATCATCGCGCTACATGAGACAGAGGAGAAGGCAAGCTTTCCATTAAAGCTGTAGACCTGCACCCACTACTCACACACACACACACTGTAGCGTACTTATGATCAAAAATCAGCCTCCTCTCTCAAATTGGGCGCCCCCTCTTCATGTTGGAAGTGGCAAAACTGCCTAGAGCCGCCATGTGTCCAGTTTGCCCCTTTTGAGTTAATTCTCTAGTTCCCACTGACTTATAAAGTTATAAGTGACTTTCCGAGTGGCCCAGACTTCATTTGGCGCACACAGGCTGCCATACTCATCAGAATTTAGTGCTAACTGGCCCGACCAGTCCCAGACTGACCGACCCAGACTCCCGCTGTGAGAAACCTATTCGGCCGCAGCCGTTTCACACTCGCCATGCAATGTCCACTTGCACCTTTTCATGGTTCCGGGGAAAACAAGTAAAAATAAAATAAATAAAAATATCTAGTACTTATTTACGGAAGACAACAGGAAAAATACACCTCCTAGTGACAATATGCCTTCTCAAAATCGAGAAGGAACATCACAAGATCCTCTCCAAGGAGACGTATGAGGGCAGACGCCTCCCAAAAGGTGAAGATGTTGTCGAGGATACTGCACTCCTTAACAAAACCTGTCTGGGTCTCATGTATAATGCTCTTGAGTAGCAGCTGAATTCTCAAACTCAGAGCCTTTGCTAAACATTTGTAGGCTGAGTTGAGAATGGTGATGGGCCGCCACTGTCCAATCTCATCCAAGGAGCCTCCCTCCTTAGGGATAAGGTATATCAGACCCTCACTCATGTTGTCAAGCATCTCTCCAGTGTACAGATTGTGTTGGTAAGCGCAACAAAGATCCTGACCAAGCAACTCCCACTACTCCAAGAAGAAGCTCGGAGTCAAACCATCTTTCCCTGGGCAGCTACCCCGGGGAAGTGGCCTGAGGGCCTCTTGGAGCTCCTCCATCTAGAGAGGCATCTCTAGTCTCTGACGCATCTCAATAACTAGGCAAAGCATCTACACCCAAACTTGCTCTCTGCATGCATCCCTACGCTCTAAGTGTGGCTCAACTGAAAGCAACTTACAATAAAAGTTAGTAGCAACTGCACGCATATCCTCAAGCTTTATAGCAACTGACCCATCAAGTCTCCTTGACTGACAAACACTCGTGCGCACATGGCAAGGCCCCACCTAGGTCCACTGAGATGCCTGACGATGGAAGGCAAACTCATGGCGTCACTCCTCAATGGTGATCACGAGCTTGCTACATCTGCTCCTCCAACCAAGGACTATCAGGGTGGCGCTCTTGCATCCGTTGTAGAGAAGCAATGCCCCTTCGAAGACGCTTCTCCTCCTCCTTGGCTGCAACCAAGCGAGTTGCAGACTCCTAAAGGAAGAAACGACTACGCTCACCAAGTCCAGTGGTTACTAGCACGGGTGCCCCGAGTGCACAAACTCTGTCCAAAGCCCCACCACCCGCTCTCTATAAAAGACCATTTATTTATTTTTTTGGACTGATGGTTTTGTCTTGAGTAGTGTCGTTCTTGGCCTCTTAAGACTAAATGTACAGTAACATTCACAAGGGACACCAGGCTTAACCTACTCGTTTTGTAGTTAAACCCTCTCTCTATAAAAGGAGACGCGAGCCTCAAGAAGCTCCTTCCAAGGCTGCACACGATGAGTTTCCCTAGCAAGGCCTGACTTTAAAAAGCAGAATCAGTAAAAAAAACGACCAACCAATCAACCTTGGCACGTGTAGGTTGTCCATCTCTGTCTGACCACATAAAGTTCTGGCTAAGCCGTTAAATTCTGACATATCCAGGAGCTCAAAAATATCCAGCATGAAATGATGTACCGCCTGGTTGGGCTAGCAGAATCCTTCCTCCAGACACTCAAACCAAACTCTGTTTTAGAAGCTTCCCCCATCTCAATGGCGTCTCTGATAGAATCAATCTAAAGCCCTCTCCAGAGTGGGTGATCGACCAATCCAAAATGCAACGTTTTGTGCCAAGCACACCCGAATCCCCACACCCAGTCTCAAGTCCCCCTCCTGAGCCATGACATAGCTACTCAAGGCCTCTGCAAAGGACAGGAACAAGAAGGGCGCAAGAGGGAAGCCCTATGTGACGTATCTGGTACATGCAAACCTCGGCCCTCTTCCACCGCCAACCAACACCTGACTATGGGCAACAGAATACAACACCCACCCCAACCCCCGATCTAGGACTCCAAGAGGCCCATCCGCAGCATAGTCCCCTCAGAAAGATCCAATCCACCTGATCGTAAGCTTTCTCAAAGTCAAGCAGCAGAAATATAAGCTGCTCATAGTGTGTACACGCCTTGGTTGCGACCTCCTAGAAGTGAAGATGTTCTCAAGGATGCTACGTTACTTGACGAAACCAGTCGCTGAGGCAGGAATCAAATCTGTGCCAATCGCCTCATAAAGCTTCAATCCACCTGATCATAAGCTTTCTCAAAGTCGAGCAGCAGAAATATAAGCTCCTCAGTGTGCGTACAAGCCTTGGTTGTGACCTCCTAGAAGTAAAGATGTTCTCAAGGATGCTACATTCCTTGGCAAAACCAGTCTCTGTGGCAGGAATCAAATCTGTGTCAGTTCCCTCAAAAGCTCCAATCCACCTGATCGTAAGATTTCTCAAAGTCGATAGCAGTAATATAAGCTCCTTGTAGTGCGTACAGGCCTTGGTTGCAACTCCTAGAGGTAAAGATGTTCTCAAGGATGCTACGTTCCTTGACAAAACCAGTCTCTGTGGCAGGAATCCCCAAAGGAGTTACTGGACATTAGTTAAAATTTTGTGGGCCACGTTCAAGACCGTGATAGTCCTCCATCGTCTAATATCCTTCAAGACCCAACTCGAAACCTTCATAGGCCGAGTTCAAGGCCGTGATAGGCCTCCAGAGTCTGATAGGGGGAGAACCCCCGCGCACAGAGCAATGAGGGGCAAGGAGAGATGCCAAAGGAAGAAGGAATGGGAGGGGGAAAAGGGCTGCAAAAAGTTTTTTTTTTTTTTTTTTGTGTGTGTGTGTGTGAAGGTGGACTAAAGCGGAAGAGCAGAGCAGCAGCTGCAGCAAGCGTTTTTTATTGAGCTTGATGTCCAGAAAAGATAACCTTCCGAGAAAACATAGAATTGGAACCCACTTATTCCAATGTCCATAAGATGCTTTGATCAAACCAGCTCACAAACATTATGCAACACATCCGTCAACCTTGTTCCTTCAACTGTTGCCATTACTTTTGATTATGCTCTTATATATATACACATGAGCAATCACACAAATACTAAATGCTGATGATCATGCTAGACATGACTTAGCAAAGATGTGTGTATACACATGGGCAAAGAACCCTAAGAGTGGCCTTGAAAAAAACCCCTGCTTATCGCTAATGTCCGTATACTTTTGACTATGCTCTTTCGCACAACACAGGCAATGTAACATTTTGCCTTCTCAAAAATGTTCTACAACATGTGAGTGCGATCAGACGGTGGAGGCTTGACAAATGCATCGGTCGATCCCCTCCTCTCCACATAGTCAAGATCAAGTAGCAATTCTTCAATGCCATTGTGCATTGAGCTTAATGTGTTACTAGACATCTGCGGATGTGCAGGAGCTTCAAATTTAGGTCCCTTGCCATGTACATCTCCTACACTCTCTCCTATGTGTGCACAGGATTCTGGCATCTTCACTTCAGTATCTGCCAAGACATCTCTTTTGGCTTCTGCTTGATTCAAAGCTGCTTGCATAACTGCTGCCTGTTCTCTGGCTTTAGCAAGTTCACCTTGCCATAATAGAGTTTCTGTTAAAGCCTCGTCTCTTGCTTTCTCGGCTGCCGACAGTTTCTCTTTCATTGCCATCAACTTCATGTGAAAATGACAAGATAAACCAAAAATTGTTATCTCAAAAGTCCAGCTATTAACCCCTATACGAAAACCATGACAATTTCCTCAAGCAGCGTGTAGATATTTACGAAACATTGCTTACTCAATTGAAATAGACAGCTTCTGCTTGCCTCTATTAACATATTTTTATGTGCATGCAAGAGCTTGGAAGTGTGCATGATCTCATGAGCCTAATTACCTAACAGCGTTCAACAAGAAGAATACAAATTTTTGCCATCTTGCTATATATTTTTGCCACCACAAGCTAGTAAAGAGATAAATACGCCCCTTGAAATGCATGCCCACATGTAACTGCAGCTAATACCCATATCAGTTTGAGCTTGCATTTACTGAAAACTTACTTCATGAGAGCTGTGCTGAAGTTTCACATCCAGCTCCTTGCGTAACTGGGCCATCTCTGACCGCACAGCTTGGCGTTCCTTGTCCATAATATGGGCAGCAGATGCAGCAGCTTCAGCTGCCTCAGCTGTGGCCGATAAACGCTGGGCAAGGTCCTGAATAGTAGCATCTCTGGCTCGAATGTCCTTGGCCATCTGATGGAGTTCGTCATCCTTGACCTTAAGCGTTTCCTAAAATTGTCCCAGAAAACCTCCACTTCTTATTTACTGTTGGTTAAAAGTTGTAATAGTATTGACAACTCTACCTTCACGATACTCAGATTATCCAACCCTTCCACACTGTTGAGCTTGGAAGCTAGAACTGTTGATGACTGTACCACATCCTTTGCTGCTTCTTTTGCAGTTGCATTTGCTGCAGCTACAGCAGCTGGAACTGTCCCAAGACTAGATGACCCATTTCCACCCAAAGAATTTACTGCCTCTTTGTGAGCCTTCAACACTACTACTGCTGCCCTGATCACTAAAAACGACTATTAGATTCTACTGCAGAGCAAGGACGTGCATCAGCAACACACATCCCAGATAACACAAAATGCAGAAAACCCCCAATCACAGATCGCACACAAGCACACATACACGCACGCACGCATGCACAGACATAATCCTACACAAACCCAAACGTGCCCAGGTCCATGATATAAACCAAAGAACAATTCACAAAATCCTGGTAGTCATATGACTGAGTGATCATCAGCTCCATCACACCTTTGACAACATATATATTAACTTATATCGAAAAGCACATCAGACAAACAGGCTCTGAATGTGTCACACGCACGCCAATGTCCATGAAACATGGGCAGGGCAACAAAGCTCAATGGTGTCTTAGTCACTATGTATGCCCAAAGCGGTGCACTTCCTAGAGCAACCCACTGCCTAGAGCAAAACAAGTCATTACAAGCTTTTGGTGCGAGTGTCAGCTCTTGGATTGTGCTTGTTGTAAGGTATGCTCAACATGGGCAGGGCAAGGAAGCTCCCTTGGCCAATATATAGTGTAGGCCAAGTGTGGTGCACTTGCTAGACCACAACAAGGTTTTGACGATCTTCTGGTCCGAGATGTGTCTCTTACTGTGTTCACTGTAGGGTCTGTTCAACATGGGTAGGGCAAAGAAGCTCTAGGCTATTTTTTTGGATGCAAAGTGAGGGCCACACTCCAAATGCCATTACCTATGCTTGCATCTTGAAGGAAAGTGGTATTATGCAAGAAGAATGAATCCAGGAGAAGCCCAAATTACATTTAAAGGAAAGGTGCAATCACCACAAACACCATGCACTGTATTGACTAAATACGACATCATCTCTGACAGTGCCGTCATTGCCTAATAGTGTGAAGACAATGAGGTAGTCACATATGCACCACATAGACACATGCACACACAAACACTGACATGCACACGTGCACATGCACGCAACAAACTGAGAGAAACTGCCTAAGAATCTCCAAATAGGGCCATGTACCGAAGAGTGGAGACCCAAGCATTCGCAGCTTTAGGCGTCTCAGCACAAAGGAAGTATTCCTTTTTTGTAGAGGTTTGAATGTCTGCCAGTCAAAAAGGTTAAAGATGTTAAGCAAGTCTCACTTGCTCAGTTTGTAAACAGGACTTTCAACCAGACAATAAAACTCATGGGATACAAATACAGCATCCATCGTACTTAATGGACCCCCTGCAAAATTAGAAACAGCATCCATGAGAAAATGGGTCCTCTAGTCTTAGCTTTTCGTGATGAAAAAAGTCAAATTGCAAAAGTAGTTACAACATTGAATAGCACTCACTGAAAGTTGAGAGGGGAGATAATCATGGAGCTGCCAGCATCAAAATTGATCAATCCCTTGGGTGCAATGTCACCCCTCTCAATTCTGTTTCACCAGTGTGAAAGTGCAAGAATAAAAGCAAAACAAAAAAATTTCACTGAAAAATACATGATCCGTGATGGCCAACCTATATTCCAATTTGCCTGTTGTTGGATCCAAAGTAAACCAGCGCTGATTCCATTTCCGCAGCTAAAAATTTGATTTTGTATTAGTTTTCATCCTTTCTAAAAGCTCCTTAGGAAGTCAAAAACATAAAAATAGGTTCCAATAAAAGTGACATAAGTGGCACGCGGACAAAATCTGGGAAAAATTCCCCATGATGCCTAGACTCTAGAAAAGCCTCACAAGGGCCAAGCACAGCGACAAAGTAGCCCACACTAACGAGATCTGGACGGAAAAACACAGGAGATCCTCCAAAACTTTAACACCCCTCTAAAATCCTGGATACACAACAAGACCAGGAATCTGGGCTACAAGAGTGACAAAGGAATCTGCACGTCCTGTCTACCACTACATCAAATACCCCTCTCTACGGAATACCACAAGGCCTAGGATAATCTTGTCCTCCAATGGCAACCCGTGCTACCAACCACCATCAAAGTCCGCCAAGCTCTAGAAAGCTATGTCAGTCATATAGACTAGAGCTCCTCTGCCTGTACACCATGTTGTAAGGGCATGTCATCAATAGCTATAGGTTATAGGAAAAGTTAAGAAATCGGCCACGCCTCATCCAAGAACTAGTCGAGCCATCCAGCTCCAAAGTCCGACGCACAATGCCAAAAGCCAACATACACATGTCCCATGCCCAAGTATCACAAAGTTGTAACAACTTTGACTTGTCTGCCACGCCATCCTCTGACTAAATAGAAACTCCTGATTCTGCCTAGGAAGTAGGAGCCACAGTCTAAGCCCGGTGCTGAGAAAGAAATCTGACAAGAGTGCTATCCATTTGCAAGTCTTTGTGAGTTCCCAAGGAAGATGAATGTAGGTGAACCAAGTGTGTGAAAGGCAGAACAAGTGCAACAATAGCCATCTCACCGAACTCCAAATCCATATCTGACTTCTTCAAGCAATTCCTACAAATATGCCCCTATTCTCCACACTTATGACATATCACCTCCTTCTTGGGTCTCTCGCCAAAACCAAAAGTATCAACCTTTGTGCATTTTGCTTCTGTTTTCCTTTCTTGGACAATTGTTCAGCTAGGGCCTTTGAGCCCACTCTAAATCCCGACCTCCGCAATTGGTGCTCCTCGTCCAACACCATGGGAACAAGCTCCTCCCATGTCCAAGCACTAGTCCTTCAAGGCTGGATAGAAAGCACTATACTCTAGAGTCAAATGCATCATCCAAATTATAGTCATCTCTTTCGAACTTCGAAGAGATCGGCTTCCCTACCTAAAGAATCACCTACTTCAATGTGATCCATTAAGGACTTCGACTATCGAGGGTCCATGATACGCAACTATACCTCCACGTGAGCTCTCTTCATAGGCGTCATCCTCTTGTAAACTTGCTCTAAGTGGCTCAAGATAGCTTGAGCAATAGTCATACTCCGAACATGTCCAAGTGCCTACCGGTACAATAGAGGAAGATAAAAGACCGGATCCTTGCATTTAGCAGATCCCAAGCCCGTTGAAGCTTTGCAAGCTTCTCCTACTCCTTGGAAGAATGAGACCTATAGGAGCCGTTGACCACTCAATCTTGTAGTGCACTTTCAAGATAAAGGTAGTAGGTCTCCAATACTGCCTCCATAAGCACCTTCCAGTCCTCGTAGTTGGTGATATCCAGCTTTTGATTATGTGGAAACGCCAACAACACCGGAATCTTCCTCTCAAGTATCCCTTGCAACTCGCTATGAATAGACTTTCGCAAATGCTCCAAAGCATCATCCACTATTACTTCGTAAAAATTTCAACATCCCCATCGTGAGAACTCTCCGCATCATTCTTCTTCTATGGTGCTATCATCAAGACACTTTAAGGTTGCAAAGCAATCCTCTGTAGACAGGCACAAATCGAGACTCAAGGCTGCAAGCAACCTCCCATCAAAAGGGATCTCCAATCTCGCCAACAAGGGCAAGTACACCGGCTCAAATCAATCCAAAATCAACCCCCTCTGCCGCACAAAAGTCTCTAACCAGCTGGCTGAAAATCTGCAAAGGTACCAGGCACGAACCGTCACACTAGAATCACCTTCTTCAAAATGCAGCCTAGATCTTGTTTAACTCCAATCAGCAACACTCTTCAATCAAAATCCAGCTAAAACACGCAGGTTACACAAGAGTTCTTTGAGACAAAAACGCAGCATTCAGCATTAGAAGTACAGAAAGCATCCAAAGGTAGAAGTTTGGCAGTTGTGTCTCACCTTTAACAAGGGGGATGTCATGTGTTATGCACTTGCGCCATGTGGACAAGCTTCTGCTACTGTCTAGCACCAGTCTTAGTTTAGCATAGGACCTAGCCTGGCACTTTGTGAGCCTCGAGCAAGACATGCATGTTCAGGCAAGTCATAGGTGCATACCCTTTCTTGCACAGTACAATCATTTCGGCCGTGAGGGTGGTTGGCCGTGTCATCTCTCTTTTCTCTCTCTCTGTCTCTCTCGTTCATTGTGTTCAATTCAGTTTCTCTTTTCAAGTGAAATTAAGTAACCTTGTGTTTGTGCGGAGTACTAGATCCGAGCTAAATCCTTAAACACTTCCACTGCACCTGACATCTCAATAACCCATGTAAATAAGGGTCAAAAACATAAAAATAGGCATCCACCGAAAGGGCCACATGTGGCACACCGGACAAAATTTAGGAAAAATACCCCATGATGCCCAGACTCTAGAAAAGCCTCACAAGGCCAGGCACAACCACAAGGAAGCCCTCACTCACAAGATCTAGACACAAAAACCCAATAGATGACCTCCTAAACTCTGAGATATGTACACCTTGGGGAAGGATCAAAAATCAAGAGGCCTTGATATTTGGTCAATAATGGCGCCAACGAAAGCACTCTTCCTTCCGAAGTTGCAACAAAGCTTGGAGTGAAGTTACAGGAGATGGTGCCATAGTTGGATGCCGCTTTGGCAGCTCTAGGCCATGAAGTGGCAATTACTCCCTCGGCAAGCTCGAGATGCATGTCCAAGATTATGTTGGACAAGAGGATTATTCCTTTGGAAGGGGGTAATTTTTTGTTGGGAATGCCTTGGCAACATAAGAACCATGTCATGATTGACACCAGGACCAAGAAGTTGCACTTGCAATAAGGGCAAAGGTCTTGTAGTGAATGTTATAATGGGACGGGCACCACGTGCCAACGGAAAAGAACAGACTGAACAACTTTAAGCACTTCAAATAACACCAAATTGAAAGAGATGCACGACACATGAGACAGGGAATGGCAGAGTTCCACCCCAAGAGAGCATTGGCCCCAAACCTTGGCACCCCTTTCGGTATTTCTTTATATTGCTTGAACTCAGTACAACAGCCTGAGGCTCTTGCTCTGCTTCCGCTCCTACAAGAATGCTAGAGAAGAGGCCCTCAGGTGATATCTAAAGGCCCTTGGACTCTCAAAAGGAGTTACATGAAAAGCTACAACCCCCAAAAGCACCTCGCCCAAAAGCTAGCGCTGAAATCAGCCAATAAAAAATACGAAAATCCTTACAGGTGCTACATCAGTAGCCAGCACAGGACACGGAATTTCATACAACTAGTCAGCGCAATTTTACGTAGCATCTGTACAACTCCCGCCACGTCATCAGTTTGTTGCGCAGAGATTGTGTGTGTGTGTGTGTGTGTGTGTATGTGTGTGTGTGTGTGTGTGTGTGTGTGTGTGTGTGTGTGTGTGTGTGTAATGTAAATGCCCCTAGGCACTTAGGCCCCATCGGGCGGGGTCCCATAAGTTGGTGGGAACTCTTCTTTAGAAATAGGCCACTCGGCAAGACTTTGCAAGTTGGTAAAACTTCTTCTACTGCTGCCAGTTGGCTCACGTCTTCATCAGTGGCTTGACACGTCAACAGTTTGTCGCATCCCCCCTTCTTGAGGGAGAGGGATCATCCGCGATTATCATATATCTGCAAAACAACTCAAGTTAGTTCAAAAAAAAATTCCGAGGGACAATCAGTTTTCTTATTCCAAATCCGATCTCTTGATACCTTGGTCGTTGGCTTCCCAAAAAAATCTCATCCGATAAGGAGTATATTCTCATTCCAGATCAGGGCTCTTGATATCTCTACGTAGCAAAATTAGTCATCACACTCAGACCACCCTGATCTGTAACGGGTGTCTAGATGCACTAAAATTACATACCCAGGCAATCTCACCCAATTAGGAATATTTTCGGTGGTTGGCACATCACAATGCAACACAAATGCTCACATATGCATGTTACAAGACATAGAAACATGCCCCGACCCCGGACTTATTAGGCACTCCCACCCTTACTTCTTCACGCATCAGACGCGCTCCCTTCTTCATCGCTCTGTCTTACAGGAGGGCATAAGCCATGAAGATCACTTGCACAGACGGTGTCACAGGGACGTGGCAACTGTTAACTATGTCACGAGGACGCGACAACTACTAACCTTAGTTGTTGGTTTCTTTCCAATGATTTTTGTTTTATTTTTGAGACCCTCTTTTTGAAGTAGCAAACGGTCAGACATTGTATGGCCAATGTGAACGGTAGTTTCACCCGCAGATGGGAAGTGGTCGGCACTGGAATTCGTATAGTAAGAGGATGTCTAGGCTCAAAGCAAGATCATGTAGGTCTCCCCATCGCACTTAGCAAGTTGGTGGATACTAGGAAGTGAACTCAATAAAGGCACAAAGTCAAGGTGGGACTACCAACCGAAAGTATCCGACAGTTAGGCCACATTGCACTTTAGGATGCGGTCCCAATGAGGATAGATGGTCAGATGACCAGTCGGAGCCCAACGAATCATTTCCTAAAATTTAGGGAACTGCTATTTTGGGCCGTGAAATGTGTTTGCGTGACTAGGGGAACATTTTACATCTCTGCCGCGAAGTCAACTGAGCAACCAATTGGGAGGTTTTTAGGCGACAACCCCGAAACGGGCAAATGCTTGTAAATGCGCCAAGTGGCAAAATTTCATGTACTTGCCTCATACAGAAAAGTTAGCACTGAATTTTAAGCTGAGAGGAGCCTCATTTTGCTTTCGTCACAGGTTAAGAGCTATGGAGTGCTTTCTTCCCCTCCCATGTGCAGTGTGGTGCTAGGAGTGATGCCCTGCACGCTACACACTGCTCTCTCTCCCCCTACATGCAGTTATGTGATGCCCCACAAGAGGACTCTTCATTTGATTGAAGTACAGTTGTGTGGGTTCATGCTTTTGTGCTAGCTAGCTGCTACTCCAAAGCAGGGCCGGTGAGGGTCATAACCTCACTGTACAGGGGCAAATTCAACGCTGGTATGCGCTGAAAATTGACTGTTTTTCAGCCACACGGACGCCAGAACCCTATGTACAATTGTGTGGGTTCATGCTTTTGTGCTAGCTAGTTGCTACTCCAAAGCAGGCACCGGTGAGGGTCATAACCTCACTATACAGGTGCAAATTCAGCGCTGTGTTTCAGCCACACGGACGCCAAAACCCTTGGGAATCGTGCCCCACTGGCAGAGGACAAGTAGGGACTGTTTGGGGCTGAAAACAGGGCAAAAACCAGTAAATACAGCGAGTTGAATTTACTGTTTTTGGGCTGGAATCAGATGGTATACGCCAGTAGAAGTGAGTTCTAGTAGGGGAATTGGTTTCGCGCAAGTTTTGGGGCTATTATGCTGCCGAAATTTGGCCAAATCATGTAGTATCTAGAGGGATACAGGTAAAGGATTCCCAGGACTCTACTTTGTAATTTACCCTCTCAAAGAACAAAGAATACCGAAAGGGGCGTCAATTTTGGGGCCTACAAGTTGTCGACGTCTGCTTGGAGCATTCTAGCTTCCGAGCCGTGTGTGTGCTTAAGTGTTAATTCCCGTCACAAGTTTCCTTTGCACGTTCTCTCTGTGTGTCTAAAGTAAAGAATTTCGGGTGAAAGCCAACGCCTGCCGCCTCACGGGCCGGTTTCAGAAGGATCAAAACCTTTTTTTTCCGAGCTGGCGATTTTTCTCAAAGGCAGTGTCATGCAGTGGTGGATGTCTATAGCTACCAAGCCGCACACTCCAAGGACTTGGCAAGCTTTCAAGAAAAATTTTGCCCAAAGTTACATGGTTTCTGTTGGTAAATTGGCTTTATCTGACAGAAAAATAATTCTAAACGAATTATTGGAATTTTCAGTGAGAGGGTTTTTCTCACTAGAGACATCCGAGTATAGATATTTCTAGTGCATCAATCAAAGTAATGACGGGAGCACTATGAAAGGGAATATCTGTAAGGCCACCAAAAACGGGTACTTCTGATGTGTCACATTGGATGGGTGATAGGGAGCATTGGGAAGAAGCATTCGACCATCCGGAAAGGGACATCTCTGATGCATCATAGGATGGGTGACATAGAGCATCACGAAGGAGATTGTACCGTAAGTTCGGTAGGAAAGGACTATGTGAGGGTATTCCTGATGCATCACAAGGAAGGTGATGGGTGACATCGAAAAGGGAATATCCCATAGTCGGGAGGAAACTCTAAACTGTGTTAGAATTGTGCACAAGGATAAGCAAGCACTTGGATAAAGATGGTTTCATAGGAAACTTTGAGGAAAAACGGATGCTTTCTGAGAAAGCGGGTTGATTTTCAGGAAAGCAGATGCTTTCCCATGAGGAAGTATATGTCTGCATTGCATCCGTGCATGTGGTTGCATCCAGGGACGCCTGGGAAGTGTTGTGTATGCATTGTTTTCAGCTTATAAGGTTTTATTGAGCTTTTGGGCAGGTTCAGACTTTTTCTAAAAAGGGCCGGCCGGCCGCCCACATAATAAGTGGGCAGCCCTCAATTAAAATAAGTTTAAAAAAAAAAAACAGCACTGGCAGCCCACGATGCACTCCTCTCCCTCCCCTATTCATGCTGACAAGGCTGCCCCTATTGCTGCCGGCTGCCAAGAGCACTAAAAGCATATTCTCTCTCTCTCTCGGACTACAGAAAAAGCCAACGCTAGAAGGAAGATGAGGCTGCTGCAGATTTTCAGCCCCAAAGACGATGCCGCCGGTGATGTCCATGGCTGCCCCGAGTGTACCCGATGTCACCAAGACCCAGTGCGCGAGTTCTATCACGAAGAAGTGCCTACCGAGCAAGTTTCCATCGCAACAAGTTGCTGTTTTTGTCTGTTTTCAGCCCATAACCGTCGTAGACAGGGCTGATTTACAAGAAGGAACCCAAGAGCACACCTCTTCTGTGTGTAGGATTGGAAGAGACGTTTCTCTGTGTAGAGACCTCTTCCGGGGAATTGCTTTCCGAGAATCGAGTTGCGTTTCAAGCGTCGAGATTGTGAAGGTAATGATTTTCATGTTATGATCTCTGAGTATTTGATTGTGACCCTAAGCATGCTATTTATAGAATCTTAGGTTGAGGTAGGGCAAAAATGTGTAACTGGTGCAAAAAACATAAAAGCCCAAAAATGGCTAAAAATGTGTGCATCAAGCCAGGCTCAAAAAATGACCGACCGGACACGTGCTAAAAGTGTCCGCCCATGCAATCTACATGATGTGCGATGGGTGGCCGACCCGGGACAATCACTAGCTCTACAAAATGGTGAAGCAACGCTGGTGTAACTCTTAACACTAATTGCTTCCACTTGGGCGGGATCCATGCGTACCCCATCCTTTGAAACAAGTGAATCTCTTCCAAAAAGAATTCACTCTTCTTCGCATTAATGAGTAGCCTGTTCTTGCGTAGCTCATTGAAAACTACAGTCAAGTGATCCCTATGCTCCTCTTCATACTTTGTATAGACAATCATGTCATCAAAGAAAGTACCCACGAAGTTTCTATATGGTCTAAATATTTTGTCCATCATTCTATTGAACGTGGCAAGAGCATTTGTGAGACCGAATGGCATGACAAGAAACTCATAGAGACCAAATGTTGTCCTGAATGCAATCTTATGGACATCTTCTCGCCTAATGCGTATCTAGTGGTACCCACTCTTCAGGTCTATCCTGGTAAACAGTGACGCTCCCTCAAGCCGATCAAGCATGTCATCTATCCTCGGTATGAGGAACCTGTTTTTGATGGTATTCTTATTCAGGGCACGATAGTCAATGCACATGTGCCATGAACCATCCTTTTTCTGCACTAAAAGTGCAGGCAAACAAAAAGTGAATCAACTGGGCTGAATCAGCCCCTTCTCTAAAAGCTCGTTGACCTGACTCATAATCTCTTTCTGCTAGGTTGCACTAACCTTGTACGGTGGTCTATTCGGTGGACTAGAACCTGGCACAAGATCTATGGTATGATTTGCACGTCTCTCAAGAGGTAACTCCCCTGGTAAAGAGTCCCAAAAACAATCACTGAAACCACTTAGAAAAGTTGACCTATCTTTATCTAAGGTAGACATATTAGATACAACTTCAGGTACTTCTTTACAAAGATCAAGTACGCAGAAAGATGATTCTTTATTAAATGAAATAGCAAAAGAAGAAACAATTGAAACAAACTCGCCTATAAGCTTTACATCAAGGAGATGAGTCTTTCGACTTGTAACACCATGGGATACCCAATAACACATCACAACCCTCAAGTGACAGGCATGGCAAACCTGCTTCACCTCTCATACCCATCTCCTCTGCACAAATGCCCAACGTTGATGCCAATTCTAGTGATATGAAAATTGCACGGGCTCTTGGATCAAAGAAAACCAACACTGTCTCGTCTCTAAATTTGCCCCAGGCTCTGCACAATTTTGTGGCATCTATGTTTAGCTGGTTACCAACCAAACCTGGGACAAGTCCTACACTAGGCTTTGGCTTCTTCCCTTTATGCTCTGAGTTGTCATCCTTATCCTGTGACTTCTTTTGTGGGCATTCATTCGCAAAATGTCCCTCCTCTTGACAAATGTAGCATTTATTGGCCTCTCTCAGAGCTTTCCTTTCTTCAAAAGTTTTGCCAGCAAAATGCCTTTTCTGTCCTTGTCCTTGCCCAGAAGAAGATTCAGACTGTTTCTTGGACGTGTCACTTTCATCAGTGGAGGGTTTCTTTGTGAGAAGCACAGAAGGCTTTGTTGCAGCATTACCCTTGGCTGAAAATTGTTTGCCCTGGGACCCTCTCTTGTTGCTATTAAATCCATCGGAATCTCCCTTCGACAAATTGTTGGTCACTCTCGCATTCTCAATCAATTGCGCCATATCCATGACAATAGTCTTTGTGCAGTAGTCCTTGATTTTCTTGAGCAATCCGCAACAGTACTTCTCAATCTGTTCTGATAATGGCACAAACCTATAGGAGGTTACTAGCAACACTGAGGCCGAGAACTGTTTATTGTACTCTTCAAGATGCACATTTTTTAGCATTCAACTCATGCCATTCTGTCATCACATCCACTTCAAAAGTGTTTGTAAGTCATGCAGATGCAAAAAGTTGTTTGAATTAGACCCACGTTGCAAGGGCTTGACCCTGATTCAACAATGCGGTCCACCCCTGAAGCGCATTCCCTTTCAAGAAAGTGGAAGCCTTGTGTATTTTCGAAGACTAGATGAAGTTCCCTCCAGCATAAGCTGCATCAAACTGTTGTATGAAGGTCAAAGCCTTCAATTGATCCTCAATTTCCTTAAAAGTTTCAAACTTCACTGCTTGCCCACCTTCCTTGTAATCCATAGGCTGACTCAAAGGAGTCAAATTGTCATAAACAGGTGCTCGTAAACGTGGTGCTTCAGGATTGACCATTCCAGCACTCGCATCACGTGTTTTCTGCATTTTGGACATATGGCTGCAAAAAACCAGCCATACCAAATTGTGTTCTAGGCATTCGAAATTGACCATAGGCACCCTGAAAACCTCGTTGGACACCCATGTTTCCATACATCGGGTTAACCATGCCTGTTTGTATTGTCCTCTTAACACATTCCCTGGCATATAACCTGTGGAAGGTCCAGCCATAGCTTGAAACATTGAATCAATTCCAAAATAACCAGGGTATGAAGTAGGTAAGGGAAAGGTCTAACGCATAGCTTGTTCATTACTCCCTTGACCATTCACAAATGGTTCCTGTCCGGCTAAAGCAAATTGCTTGGGATCAATGTGTGAGAAGGAGAAGAAGAAGAAGAAGAAGAGGATTTTCACGTCGTAGGAAACTATCCCCAGAGAGAGAGAGAGAGAGAGAGAGAGAGAGAGAGAGAGAGAGAGAGAGAGTAGACACAAACGCAAGATGCTGGTGTAGGGAACACGGGGCGATCAGCCCCCCTGACTACTAGAGCATGAGACCTGTACAATGTCAATCTGTATGAAATGGGTACCCCTTGGCCCCATATATAGGAGTGCCCAAGGGAGTCCATATTGGGCAGGCGGCTGCCCCAAACCTGGGAGGCCGGACAAAAGTACAGCTTATATGCAGATACTATGGGTGGCCATCCTGGAGGCACACTAGCCGTACATGCAAACCCTAGACCTGTGTGAAGCAGCAAAGTGGTGTAAATCTAACACCCCCTCTCAGCACCTGATGCTAAACAAACCGTATGAAGCTGAAGATGTGAGGCAAAGGATGAAGATATCTGTTGCGATGTCCATTGAGGGACAATACTCTGGCGAACTCCGCGGTGTAGGAGCAGTCTGCGGTGTCCCAACTACCAAGAAATCTCCATGGTAAAGTGCCGTCACGAGCAGTGTAACAAACTGTTGTACTCCGTCGATACATGATGAAGATTTTGTGTGAAGGTCCCGAACTGAGTGTGAAAACAACTCCTTGTCGAGAACGGAGTGCCAATAGACCTGCAAGTGTCCTGCCCAATAGGATCTGTGGTGTCTGTACTCAAACCGTCTAGAGAAAATGGGGAAGCCCAGGAAACGTCATGAGTATGATTGGAAGCCTGTCAATGCATGAACCTGCAAACCAGTGTGGCCAAGTGGCTAAGCTGTGAAAAACTCCAGGAAGGCCAAAGACCCAACAAGAGGAAAAAGAAATATGCAGGGCGCCGAGTACAAGGTGGGCAACCGGCCTAAGAGATAGGCGACTGGACAATGCAGCATGTATGCATATGCAAGCAAGGGTGGCCATCCCGGAGACATACTAGCCGTATGTGTACGTCCTAGACCCACTCTCAACACCTGATGCTGAAGAAATTGTATGAAGCCGAAGATATGAGGCAAAGGATGAAGATGCCTGCTTCGATGTCTACAACAGTTTGGGGTGTCCCAACCTCCGAGGGATCTCCATGGTAGAATGTCGTCACGAGCAATAGCAAACTGCTATACTCCGCCGATACAGGGTGAAGATACTACGTGAAGGTCCCAAACTGAGTGTGAAAACAACTCCTTGTCGTAAAAGAAGTGCCAATAGACCTTCAAGTGTCCTACCCAATAGGATCTGTGGAGTCTATAGTCAAACCATATGGAGAAAATGGGGAAGCCCAGGAACCGTCATGTGAATGATCGGAAGCCTGTCAATGCATGAACCTGTAGCCCAGTGTGGCCAGGTGGCTAAGCTGTGTAAAACTCCTGGAAGGCCAAATGTAGCAATCTACGTCGTAAACATCCTCCCAATCAAGGAAAGCTAGACTAAGCAGTCTGCACAGTAGAAGCTACCGTAAGCTACAGGAGTCACCGAGAGACTGCACGGACCACCACCGGATGGTGTCCTGTCAGTAGATAGGGTAATCCAAGATGAGGGGAAAGCCAGACTCAATGGTCTGCGTTGTGAAGGGCCTCTGAGAAGAGGCGTGGTCAGACCAAGCTGTCTGCATCGTGATCATCCTGTATGAAGAAGGGAAACCACACTGAGAAGTCTGCGTTGTGAAGAACCTCTGAGAAGAGGAAAGGCCAGACCAATCTGTCTACGTTGTCTTGCCTGTACCTCTTGCCTCCAATCCTCCGATGTCGACCAAAACATAATCCGCACCAACAACGCCACCAAACCGCCTGTCGGTGTGGCTCTCAATGTCAATGAGCTGGGAGTGGCCTACTGCCCAGGTCGGGGGATAAGTCTGTTGTAAGGTTACGGAGGGTGAGTGTAAGCAACTCTGAAGATAGCAATCCAAATGATCAGGAGTCTAGAAAAGCAACCGCACTACCATCCAAGACAAGCTCCGGATGACTCTGGATGTAGTAACGGAATGCCTGATCTCCCGCATCTCACGGGTAAACTCTCTAAGAGAGTCCAAAGCATTGAAGTCCCACTCCAATTTGTAGATCCAAGCAATGAACCTGTCCAAGAAGAGATCCAAGATCCTCTCCCTAAGTCCATGTAGATGCTCCTGTCCATGTAGATGCTCCTGTGTAAGCAAGTGATCTGACGTGTCCACCAATGATGGTGGTGTCGTCTCTATGAATGTCGGACTCCCATATGCCATGAGCATGGCCCATATCTCGTGTGAACTCCTCTAATGAGTGCATAGGTGTGTGCATAGCAAACCACAAGTCACCACCCCCCCGGAGTGCGCAACCGCCAAATGATGGCTCGAATTAATGGATCTCCCAAGGATCGTACGCCTGTAGATGATCAAGCTGATGTCGAAACTACCGTGTATTGGAGAAGTCACTGAGAGACCACATGGACCACCACCGGATGGTGTCCTACTAGCAGGAGGTAGCTTCATCCTCTGTGAAAAACACAAACCGAGAGGCTACTGTCCACCCAAAAACGCAACTACGAGGTAATGAAAATGCTGCTGTCTAGAGATTTTCAGCATGCTCGTACGCTCCCGGCATGGTCCAGAGCGATGCAGAGGGTATGAAGAGGATGGTGAATCCTTGGCACAACCCCAAGTGGGCTGGAAACAGAGAAAACAGCAGTGGTATATGGCTGAAATCTGGTGGAAATGGAGAGGCTACGGGCCGGCAAGACTCCGGCTACCAAGCCGGTGACGTAGGCAAGATCTGTACAAGGCAACACTCCCCCTCTTGTACCAAAAACGCTGATGCCCCAGCCTGAAAACGCAAGGGCAACTGATGCTTTCCAAAAATGCAGAGCTGATGGCTGCTGGCTGAAAACGCAGATGGCTCCCAGCCTGAAAACGCAACCCTGCCCAAAACGCAGGTGTCTTCTTCTACTCTTGGTGCAAAAAACGTTGTTGTCCTGCACTTGCTGAAAATGCAGATGGAAGAGGAGGGGGTTCTCAGCGCTGACAACCAAAAGCAAAAACGCAAGTAGATCCACCCTGAAAACGCAGGTGGAGGGGGGCCCTCCGGGATAGAAAACTCCATATTTTATCGCATGCCTGGCTTTTGCAAAACGCTGGCAGATCTGCAGAGAATGCTGGCTGATCCGATCTTCTTGGGAGGAGAACCTGATGTGGGAAGCACCCAGACCATGGAGAGCTTGAAGCTCTAATCCATGTGAGTGCGTGTGAGCGGAAGCCACAGAGAGAGAGAGAGAGAGAGAGAGTATAAACAAACGCAAGATGCTAGTGTAGGGAAGAGGGGGCCATCAACCCCCCTAACTACCAGAGCATGAGACCCGTACAATGTCAATCTGTATGAAATGGGTACCCCCCTGGTCCCATATATAGGAGTGCCCAAGGGAGTCCATATTGGGCGAGCGGCCGCCCCAAACCTGGGCGGGCGGACAAAAGTGCGACCTATAGCTATGGTGGCCAACCCGGAGGCACACTAGCCGTACATGCATGCCCTAGACCTGTGTGAAGCAGCAGAGTGGTGTAAATCTAACACAATGGACACCTATGGTTGCTCAATCACATGGGCTTTCCTTAGAGCATCACAAGTCCTCTGTGCATTGGAAATCTCCTTTCCTCCAACGGCTCAATCATGCCCTAAAAACCCTGTGTCGGAATTTGAAATTCCTGTGTAGGAGCCTGTTAGAACTCCCGCATCCTTGGATTCTTATCCAACTGCTGAAACATTGCCATGCATTTGAACAACCTGTCCTCTTCTTGAAGAGTTAAAGAAACTTTCTATGTGCCATGTGAGAAAGATCCCTCTTCGGGAACTTGGTCTCTCTTCTCTGCTATAACGACACGCTCTTTGTTGCTTTCACCCACAACAATCCACGTTGCACTTTTTGAAGAAAAAGTGACTATCTTGTCGATGGAACCATATAACCGGCATATACACCGTAGAGAGCGGTACTAATTCACTTACCTGTTAATTTTACACAGAGCACTGAGAAGAAAAGAAAGAACAGAGGCATCCAGCGACTAGAATGTCACTGTGCACACGAAGACCAACACCCTGTAGGCCCCAAAAACTGGCGCCCCTTTCGATATTTCTTTATTCAATTAAGAACAGCTGATCCGGATACGTAAATCAAAGTATCACAAAGCTGTCCAAACCTGACAAGGGCTGAAAATTGCAAATTTCTGACCCAATTTCAGCAACATAACGACGCCAAAACCCCTGTGGATCAAAAGCACATGTCTAGGACGGATTCCCTCTAATTTAGGAGCTTTCTGGTGAGCTGTAACAAGATTTCAGTGTGCTATAATTCCCTGTTTTGCTAGTGTCAAGTGTCCAAAACCCTGTACGCGCATCCCACGATAGGCCCCTCAATCAAGATCTGCAAGTCGGCTCAGGTCTTCAGTGGTTTGACACGTCAACAGTTTTTGACAAATGTTGACAAGAACTACTCAGCCCTACTTGTACATCAATCAACACTTTCAAAGTTAATAAAAATATGTGACAAGATACATCTCACAAAGAAGTTACTGTTGGTGAAAGCAACAGATAAATATTATTGAAGAATTCTCACTTTGTTTTGAAAAGAAGAATCACAACACATCCAAAAACTAGTCTTCATATACTATGAGCTAAGACTCTCTCTCTCTCTCTCTCTCTCTCTCTCTCTCTCTCTCTCTCTCTCTCTCTCTCTCTCTCTCTCTCTCTCTCTATATATATATATATATATATATATAATTCCTTTAATAAAACTTTCTAGTGCTTTTTGCTTTGATAAGAGAGAAATGGGGTTACACAATGGGATGGCAAATATAGAGGGATAGTGGTCTTTCGACATAGCTCTTTTGCTGGTTTGCATTACTATACGACCGATTTGATGGCATCTTTGGTAGCTAGACACTCTTGAATGCAGTTGGGATGTTTTATGTGTGGTGAAGCATTAGAGACAGCAACTTATTTTCATCATAAGGCTAAGTGACTTTCTATTCTAGCAAGCATGAATCTCATTCTGGTGTTAAGTGCTCTTTGTAACCCATGGTAGTGCAAAGTCATACAAATGGATGCTACATTATCTTGGAAATTTGGGATTGAGAGGAGCTTCTCTAGCTTGTCGGGCGGGCCACCGTTCGCCATTAATGTTGCTCGTGAACTATCTTTTCTATGGGCTTCTCTCGCTGAGGTATGGGCCTTGAGAAGGCTAGGGTTGTAATGAGGGACTTTAATGTATGTTCTCAATCTTTGCAATCATCTTACCCATGTGGATTGACAGGCACACCTGAGTGTAGAGCGTGGCCAGCCTTCAAATGCTCCATACTTGAGCAATCCTAGAAGTTACATGTTGAGGACCCACGCTACACGTTCCAATCAGCCAAGTAGTCTATTACATACAATCCATTGCATATGATGTATCATATACATGATGATTGGATAGGACTATAGAACGCCAACATGTTCTTTCCAACCACTTTCCCACAGTGATTCAAATGGAGAAGCCTATGGATACTTTGTTGGCAAAGGCTCGTCTGAAGTTCAATAGCTCCTTTCTAAAGCACTCCATGTTCAAAAGCTATATCTCATATCAATGACAGCTTAGCTGTTGTATGTCCCTCTTTTGGTTTCCAAGCCTGGGATGTATCTATTGTCAACGTGCAAAGGGTGGAACAACAATATGGTGTTCATAATGCATACGTGCATTGTCAACAATTGATGCTATTGGAGGCCTTGCTAAATGCTACTCGTACGAAGCTTGTTGTAGATATCAATAATGAAACTTTGGGTTGTGGCCAACCACATTGGTGATTTGCGTATGATTGGCTACTAAAAAGCTAGAGTGGCAATTTTCACCGAGTCATTATGGGAAAACGAATTACAGACTCATCGCTTCTATCGTGACTTGCATCCCAGGTATGACCATGAAAACATTGTTAGGCTGCAAAATCATGCAAGGGACATGATTGTAGATCCCTTGACTTTAATTTCTATGTGTCATGCCTTCTTTGCTTGCTTATTGGATCAATTAGAGAATGTGTTATGGTGTTTAGCTAGGTATTTGTAATTGGCTTTGGATTTGTAGGCTATGGCTACTGCCAACATAGGACATCCAAAAGCTACCCAACAAGCGTTGTACAACTTTTGTATGAGATGCTTTTTACGGTCTAGTGCCTTGAGAGGGCTATCTAAGCATATCATTGCATGGTTGTAAATTGCGATATGCTCCCTTCAACAGTTGTACTTTGTGGCACCAAACTTTGGGGGCTAATGTATCTGGAAGCGAAATTCCGCCGCTTCGTGTCAACTCTTCTCTCTCTTTTCAATTCCAGAATTGAGTTTATTCCAGTATCCGTTTGTGTGTTGTGGTTGATTCTCGCATAGGTGTTCAAGCCAATTACAATATTGGTTATTATAAAGCCACCAATCAACAGGTGGTGATGGTTCATTGTCATTGCTACCCATCTTATATTAACACTTCTGTCTCATTTGGCAACGCATAATGAAATTGTGAGACTTTCCTTAGCTTTGCGACAATAACTTGTATCCAAGTATTGGTTGATGATACTTTTGTGTTCCAAAAGGCAAACAAAGCAACTCTCGACAAAGCAATGCAAGCATGGTCTCTTTGGCATTTGCCTTTGGCCTTTGCAGTAATGGGTAAATCTGCCCTTATTATCACAAAACTTGGGGCTGATTTGGAAAACCTTCTTCTTTTCAACCGGTCCTAGCCTATAAACTGCCCAAGTTTTCCTGACCATGGACGTGTGTGACGTCTCCGGAAAGAATTCGGTTCATGATGAAGAAGTACGTGACAAGGTTTTGGATGGTGGAGCAAAGAGCGAAGAGGAGTGGGTGACTGGTCATAGTTCTACTCCGGCGTTGGAGATCAACCAATCGAAATTCTTATTCTACCCACATTTCCTACAAAAAAGCAATTGAATGGCAAGAACTATGCCATTTGGAGAGCGACAATGAAATACGAGCTTAGAGGCTTTCTCAGTGGCACCTTCAAGAAGCCAAAGGAGAAACTCCATGCATGTTTTGCTCACAAAAATGCCTCAGTGGAAAGTAAGAAATATCCATGGCACAACCTATTATTTTTCAGATCTTACGAGAGTGACAAACAAGACCGGTCCTATGCATCCAAGTCTCAAAAAGTACAGGAAATCTTGATGCCAAATGTTACCGTTTCAGATCGTTTGAGAAGAGACCCTTGCAAAAGCACGCGTCCAGAAGAATTCAGCTGCTTTTGGATTAGATCGAGGCTGGTCTTTGTGCTGTCGAGAGAATCCTATGCGCACGCGAGTACACAAAAAAAAACCCACCCATTTTCGCTGATACACTGGTTCGGATTCCTCTCTCTCTCTCTCTCTCTCTCTCTCTCTCTCTCTCTCTGCGCGCGCGCGTGTGTAGGATCTTACCCCTTGCTGGATTTTGTTAGGCATGGTAGAAATTGAGTCCAAACGTTCGCCTCCACGCTCTCAGTGAACTTCCCTCCCATATAAATCCCTCATGACTAACACCATCTAAAAGTGAACTATTGTACTATAATACACATAATACTGGTTTCCATTTATATTAGCAGGAATCTCCAGGGATTCCTTCCCAAGGTTAAGCTTGTGTATATATTTAGTTTCGTGCCCTAAAATTGTACCATGGGTTTTGCACTGACTCCCAAGACACCACCCACTGCATATATATATAAAAAGGCGCAAGCCCGCCTCTCTCTCTCTCTCTCTCTCTATACCCACCATGCACTGCATATATATAAAAAGGCGCAAGCTCGCCACGCCCCTTCTTCTCTCTCTCTCTCTCTCTCTCTCTCTCTCTCTCTCTCTCTCTCTCTCTCTCTCTCTCATGATTGGCTTCGTGAAGAAGCAGGCGTCTCCTCATATGCAATCACCTGTGCTTGTGCCTGCAGCTTGCCCTCGCTTTTTCTTCATCATCTTGTACCCTTATCTTTTCTATTTTCATTTAAGAGGAGAGCATCTCTATGTGATTCTCATCCAATTTATTTTTTGAAAATTATTATATTCATTTCTACATGAGATTCTTCTGAATCGGTGTTAAGGAGACCTTATCGTTTGCTTACCCTATAAAAGGAGTGAGAATGGAATCGAACCTTAACTCGTGGGCATGCAAAACCACGTACACTAATGCGTCAACCTAGAAGGTTCAGCTATCTATAAAAAAGGTGCCACAAACTTTGCACCTACCAGCTCCAAGCTCCAGCGCACCCTCACAAGCAGTGACCCCAGCTGGTCTTTCCCCCACCTGGCGCGACATTTGCTAGCCTTTTCCCCACCTCCCGCAACATTTGCTACTCTTTCCCCCACATTCCGCGACATCTGCCTGCAGGCTTCGCTTTCTCTCTTATCTCATTTGATTTCACTTCTTTTTTTTATTTAATGTCAACCGATACCCCCTACTGGCTCGACTTTTTAAAAAACCCATTCATTAGTTTGATCTCCCCCCTCAATAACCGCACTCATTCTCGCGCGATCATACCCTTGAGAGCTTGAGAGAGAGAGAGAGAGAGAGAAAGAGAAGTGCACATGTCACATGTGAGGAGGAGAGAAAGGTGGGGTGTCCACAATAGAAAGAGAAAGAGAGTGCTCCCTGCACACCTCCCAAGATCCTCTTTATTTATCATTTTTTAAAATCGTGGGCACATATATAATGGTAGCTCTTTATGTTTATTCATTTCCCGTGCAAGGAGATTTCTCTTTGCACCTATTAGCTTGAGGATGTTGTTTAGCACCCATTACAAAAGCAACAATACAATTTCAAACACTACCAGCTCAGCCTCACCAAACTCATAATCGACGCGCGTCCCCTAAACCAACAATGCGAGCACTCAGAATATACAGAGCTTCGCTTGCAATATTTTTTTTTAAAAAAAAAATCACATGCACTCCTCCACCGCCCCTCGTCGCCCCTCATGATAGACCAGCACAATACCTTCCCTTCTCCTTCTCCCTTCTCCCTGCTCTGTGATCCTTGCCCGACGACGGCCTTGCTTACTGTAATGGAATTGGCCTATTTAACTTGAGAGTAGCGGAAATTAATGAGAGTACTTTTGAGAAATAACTTTGTGAGCATAACGGGTGAACATATTTGAAGATAGCAACATAATCATAGCAATTAGTTAACTTGGCATGAACAATACTTTTGCAAGAGAGAGAATTTAGAGAACATGACAACAGTTGAGGACCGGATTTATGTGGAGCCGGTCCCCCCTCCAATAGGCATTTGTATTATGATTTCTCCCATTAAGAGAGACTTGTTACAATACAGTCTTTGTGTTCCTTGTGACCTAGGTGATGCAATGAAGATGGAAAGCTTCATGCATCACTAACATAACATAAACTTGAAGAAAGCTTTAACTATCCCAGGCCTCAGTCCCAAGACCTCAAACACCTTCGAAGGTGGAGAGAGCTAGCAGGGAATGAGGGTAGGGAAGAGGAAGAAGAAACATTTCGTAGGAGAAAGAATTAGTTCCTCACTTATCATACTCTTGTTGCTAGCATACATAATAGCATAGTAATGAAGAAGAAGGAGATGGCAAGCTTAAGCATTGAAGCATGGCTCTTGGTTGGATTTGCACTCCATAGCCAAGAGTGTTGGTGTAGGCTCTCCACCTCTACTTGCTTGGAGAAGGAGAGGGAGCTCTTGCACTTTGCATAGTACACAATGAGAGTGCTTGTGAGTGTGTGTGGGTGAGTATACCCCTCAAGCAAGCCCCCTCTTTGCTAGGTCGACCCCCCCTTCTAGCTCATAATTGAAGCTCATTGTCTCTTGCCAAGCCTAGCCAATCATAAGCTTGGGCCATTTCTAGCATTAGGTGTAGGCTTGGGACAAGTGTCCCCCTTTCCCCTTTGAGAGAGAGAGGACTTGATAAATGCAAAAACAATTAGATAATTCAAGTAATTTGTCATTGGACCCCTTTGAAGCCTAGCCAATAGGCTTTAAGCAACACATGAAGGTAACATGGGTAGGGACCTAACATGTGTCTTTGCTGCCTCTTCAAGCTGGGGCTTCCCTTGTGAGTGTGAGTGTGTGTTCTCTCTCTAATCCCTAGGAAAAGGGCTCGCCCCCCCTCTTGTAGGGATTCTTTTGACTTTAGGAGCTCAAGCACCTTAGTCATCAAGCATGACAAAGCACTTGGACTAGGGGGTATTCCCATAAGCATCTCAGGCAAGCATGTCAAGGCACCTCAAGCACCTTAATCAAGCCGCAAGTCAAGCACCTCAAGCATGGAGCAAGTCAAGCACCTCAAGCACCTTAATCAAGCACCTCAAGTACGACAAGCACCTCAAGCAGGACTAGCACCTCGAGCTTGGGTTGGGTTCCCACCTCAAGCTCAGACCTAGCTTACCTAAGGTCAAAGGACTTTCACACACATTATTGGAGGTCTTCAATGAAGCTAACCCTAAGGTCTTATGCTCCATTGGTTAGCATTGCTCTTTGATAGACCATCTCTCATTTGGGCCCCTTTATCATTGGCCCCGTGTTGAGATAGATCTATAAGCACATATCTATATCTTAACACTTGTTCCCGTTTATTCTCCCACATTAAGTGATCAATTTAATATGAGAAAATCATTTGGGTTGGTTAGATATTACATTTTATGACATTACCTCTCTCTTGAAATCATAGTCGTCCTCAACTATGAGGTAGAAGAGATAAAGCCTTAGTCATTAGTCAATCTTACTTAGCGGGTAGAGGATCCCTTTTTACCCTACGACATCTTTCCAAGATGGATGACTAATCCATTTGGTGCTTGGGAGACATAGCTGCCGCAAGCATGTCTGCTCTTTAGTCCATGTCATTCTCCCGAAGTAGAGTGACAAATTCTACTTGGTGTTTGAGAGACGTCGTCATCACAAACATGATTCTAAGCATGCATACTAGTTAAATTTCTGCACAATTAAAAAGAGGACTAGTCTTATAAGACAAAAACATGAGTCATTTAAAAGAAATTTGTACATTTGCTTACTCTAATGTAGCATTGTAAGCATTGACAAGGTTCATACTATCCTTAAGCTGTACTCCTTGCATCCATCTAGCATCTTCAAAAGGATAATTTTTGAACTTAATAAGATACCGTCGGATAATCTTACCATGTCGTAGTACCTTGTCTTCATGCCGAAGGACAGCTTCGGGTTGTAGCACCTCTTCTTGGTCTTCAACTTCGGGAGGGTCTTCAATGATTGGTTCAGTTGGTGGCTCTCCTTTGTAGGGCTTAAGTAGGCTTACATGAAAGGCATTGTGTATGAGCCAATGATTGGGCAACTTGAGTTGATAAGCCGTCTCATTGATGGGCTTCAAGATTTGGAAACGACCATAGTATCTTTTTGCTAGTTTAGCATAATACTTTGATGGCCCGTAGGATTTTTGCCCGTCATTTGCCTTAATCGAACCTTAGGAAACTTGAGTAAGACCCAATCATTTTCTTTGAACATTAAGTCTCTTCTGTGCTTATCAACAGCAGCTTTTTGCCTTTGTTGAGAGGTAGATATAGCCTCCCTAATCTTTTGAAAAGATTCTTGTAAGTCACGACTATACTCATCGGCGGCGAAGATCTTCCCATGTACTTTGAGTAGCAAGGGACTTTTAGGTCTTCCCTCAATGATCTCAAAAGGTGCTTTTCCCGTAGAAGTATGTACAGTATTATTGTAGGCATACTCTACAAGAGGTAAATACTTTTCCCATTGTGAGCGTTGATCTACTTCGGTAACATAAGTCTTGAGTAGATCGAGTATCGTAAGATTGACTATCTCACTTTGGTCATCCGTTTGTGGGTGATAGGCCGAAGAGAAATTCAATCTTGTTCCTAGATTTTAAAAGAGACCTTTCCAGAAATTACTGGTCATTCTAGGATCTCTATCTGACACGATGGATGTGGGTAATCCATGGTGCTTGAAAATCTGAGATATGAAGAGAGTTGCCATTTGATGTGCCTTAATAGTCTTTTTGACAGGAATAAAATGTGCTTGCTTGCTAAATCTGTCAACTATTGTCCATATTCCTGTATTCCCATGGATAGACTTGGGTAATCCAAAGATGAAATCCATGGATATACTCTCCCATGGTGAATTTGGAATAGGCAATGGCTGGAGTAATCCAGGTTGCTTCCCTCTATCATACTTGGTCTTTTGGCATACTACACATTTTGAAACATACTCTTGTATGTCCACTTTCATGGTAGGCCAATAGAAGTACGTCTCTACTCCTCGGAGAGTAGGTTGAATACCTCTATGCCCCGCATATGGAGGAGCATGGGATTCATACATAACTTTCTCACGAAGGGAATGGGTAACACATAGCCTATTACCGTGGAGAAGATAACCATCCTGCAAGGTGAATGGTTCCTCTTTCTTCCCCAAAGCAAGGGCTGACATTATGTCTCTAAATTCAGGGTCAGTAGCATACGCATCTATCATAGAGGATAGATCATTGTGAGTAGCTATAGACACCGCATTGACTTTTGGTCGTCGTGAAAGTGCATCGGCTACTTGATTGTGCTTACCAGCTATGTGAACAATATGGAAATTAAATTGCGAAAGAAAATTTGCCCACCTCATTTGTTTGTCGGAAAGCTTGGTTTCCGTCATGAAATACTTGAGACTTTGGTGGTCGGTTCGTAGGATAAATGGAGTCCCCAATAAGTAGTGCTTCCATGTGTCTAGGGCATGTAGAACAGCTAAAAGCTCTTTCTCATAAATGCCCAAGACTCGTTCATCAATATTGAGCCTTCGGCTCTCATATGCTATGGCATGCCCTTCTTGAAGCAAAACTGCTTCAAGGCAATCACCACAAGCATCACATTGGACCTCAAATGGCTTTGAGAGATTCGGAAGCACGAGGACTGGTTGGGAAGTAAGCTTCTCTTTGAGATTTTCAAAAGCATTTTGCTCCTTAGCAGTCCATACAAACTTAACGTTCTTCTTAGTTAAGTCGCGTAGTGGTCCTGCTACTTGAGAGAATTTTGCTATGAAGCGTCTATAGTATGCACACATACCAACAAAGCTTCTTAGCTCATGTAGATTTCTTGGGTTAGGCCATGCTTTTATCACCTCTAACTTTGATGGATCCATTTGGATACCATTTTTAGAGATAATATGACCTAGGTATTGAATCTCTTGAAGGAAGAATTCGCTTTTCTTTTGGTTGAGATAAAGCTTGTTCTCCCTCAATCCTTGAAAAATCACTTGGAGATGTTGCTTGTGTTCCTCCAAAGACTTGGAGTAGATGATGATATCATCAAAGAACACTCCAGTGAATTTGCGATATGGTCTAAAAATTTCCTCCATCAAACGATTGAACGTAGCTGATGCATTAGTCAAGCCAAAAGGCATGACTAGATATTCATAAAGACCAAACGTTGTGCGAAACGCGGTCTTTGAGATGTCTTCATCCACTATCCTTATTTGATGATAGCCACTCTTAAGGTCAATCCTACTGAAGTAGGTAGAGCCTTGTAGCTTATCAAACAGATCTTCTACCTGAGGTACGGGAAATCTGTTTTTGATAGTGATATGGTTTAGTGCTCGATAGTCTATACACATACGGTATGTACCATCTTTCTTTTGCACTAAAAGGACTGGAGAACAAAAGGGAGAGGAACTAGGCCTCACCATCCCTTTGTCTACCAGCTCTTGTACTTGCCTCATGATCTCCTCTTGTTGAGCTTGTGAGACTCGATAAGGAGGCTTGTTAGGTGGTGAGCTTCCAGGAAGGAGCTCAATACGATGGTCATCATCCGCTCGTTTTGGAGGTAAGTCCATAGGAATATCATCGATGAACACATCTTGGAATCCTTTTAGAAAATTAAACAAGTCTAACTCTTCTTGATTCCCATTATTTACATTTGATGAAACATTAGTATCTTTTAGAGACTCTTTGACAAAAATCATGTACGCAAAAATTGCGCTCTTCATTGACTTATCAAAAGCAAGAGGATTTACAAGTGGAATAGTGCGACCACGCTCACTAGCATCTATATACATGTTCTTTCCCCTGCAGGTGAAGTAGATTTTTCTTTTAGGGAACTTCATGTTGGCATCCATGCAATCAAACCATGGTGCCCCTAGGATAACATCCTCATGTTGGAGAGGAGAGATGAAGAAGTCTTCTTTGTCGACATAGCTTTGGACATGAAGCCTCAACTTCCCAATCAAGGGAGTAACGGAGGCTTGTTGTCCCTTGAAAGCTGCATCATCCACTACTATATCTCCCATCTCAAAAGCTTGAATGCCCAACTTGGTGGCCAACTCCATTGATATGAAGTTGAGAGTAGAGCCAGGGTTAAACAAGATGAAGGCATCATGCTCTCTTACCTTTCCCCAAGCATAGGAGAGTGATGATCCTTTGCAATGAGCATCCTCTTTTGGAGCTTCGATGGTGGAAGCCCTAGGAGTCTCATTGCGAGTATTCTTCTTGGGGCAAGAACGATAGCCATGTCCTTGCTCCCCACACTTGAAACATTTATGGTCCTTGCGAAAAGCTTCAAGCTCTTCAGGAGAGAGTTTGTTTTTACCTTTGTAAACTCCCTTCTCCTTGGACCGATTGTTGTTGTTGTTGGAAGTGGCTTGGGAATTATTTTGAGCATTGGTTTTCCCCTTTGCATCATTTTTGTCTTTGTTTTCCATGGGCTTGACATTACGTCTAGCCCCTTGATGGAAATTGATGCGTGAAGCAACCATGGTGTGATGGATTACTTCGGTAATAGTAGCAGGCCGTTGAGAGTTGATGTATTCGGCCATCTCTTCAGGTAATCCCACACAAAATTTTTGCCTTTGCTCGGCAAAATCTATCTTTTGAAAGACAGTATCCTTGAGATGTAAATCCCAAAACTTGTCTACATATTTGTGGATAGACTCATGGGAGAGGAGCTTTAAGCTGCGCCATTCGATAAGCACTTTGTCCTTTGCATCGCTTGCAAGGAATTGCTTCATGATGGAAACTCGTAGAGTTTTCCATGTCTTTGGGGCTTCACCATTTCCACGAAGGCTAGCCCACCATTGACGAGATGATTTTTGGAAGTGCATAGCTACATGGCGTAGCTTAGAGGACTCTGTGAAGCCCTCATCTCCAAAGGCCGCATCAAATTGCTGGATGAAGGCCAACACTTTGTCGGTAGCACCGAAGGTGCCATCATAGGTGAGAAAAGAGATACTCTTTCCTCCCTCCTTGAACTTCTTTAGCTTTTTTGACCTTCGCCATGCAGGAAATGATTTGCGATGTCCTCCCCTCTTGTATTCTCTAGGAGAATAGCCATAACTTTCGTCCGAAGAGGAGGAAGGTGAAGAAGAAGAAAAAGAGGGTGACCTCTTCCTAGCCCTTTTCTTCCTCTGTTTCCTCTCTTGCCTTTCAGAGTGATGAGGAGAAGGACTATGAGTTGATCTTTTCCTCTTGGGAGGAGTAGGCGATCGTCTAGACCGCCGTCTTTGTGGGGCCACATCTTCAGAGGAACTTAGACTTTCATTGCTTTCTTGCTCTTTGGATTCCTCCTCTCGAATGGGAGAGAGTCTTCTTTTGGGGGTCTCTTCAAGAGGCCTCCTAAGCTCTCTCTCCTCTTGGAGAGGAAGGGAAATAAGCACGAAGTTGTTGAGTAACTTCGGCTTGCAAAGCAGGGTTGCCCATAGCTTGCTGCAACCTAGTGACGAGATAATTCACAAACATGGGAGCATCATCATTAGCACCTTCATGTGCAATATCAAAGTTATCAATGTTCATTCTACTCTCTTGATTATTGTCAGCCATGTTAACAAAATTTATGTATGTACTTAGTGTATGCTTTGGCAATTCAAAACCTTAGTTGCCACTCCTCTTAGCCTTTGAAAATCGGCTCTTAAGTATCTACACCCACGGCTCAAAGTGGTTAATTATAGAGAGTAGAGGAGTAGGTCTAACATAGCAGAGTTGCCAAGGGTTAGCTCCTTTCGGACTTCTTATGGATCAATAATGGTAAAGCCGTAGGCAAGTCTGGAAAGACTCCATTATTAAGTCCAAAGCTCCCGAAGTGTGCACCATCCCCCACATAGTGGGCTCAACAAAACCGATAATAGATCCCAGTTCCGCTTACCCTAATATAAGTAACAACATCAACCATTTATAGGCTACTTAAGGACCTCTCTTCTTAAGCAAGAAAAGAGAAACCAAATGCTCTGATACCAATGTAATGGAATTGGCCTATTTAACTTGAGAGTAGCGGAAATTAATGAGAGTACTTTTGAGAAATAACTTTGTGAGCATAACGGGTGAACATATTTGAAGATAGCAACATAATCATAGCAATTAGTTAACTTGGCATGAACAATACTTTTGCAAGAGAGAGAATTTAGAGAACATGACAACAATTGAGGACCGGATTTATGTGGAGCCGGTCCCCCCTCCAATAGGCATTTGTATTATGATTTCTCCCATTAAGAGAGACTTGTTACAATACAGTCTTTGTGTTCCTTGTGACCTAGGTGATGCAATGAAGATGGAAAGCTTCATGCATCACTAACATAACATAAACTTGAAGAAAGCTTTAACTATCCCAGGCCTCAGTCCCAAGACCTCAAACACCTTCGAAGGTGGAGAGAGCTAGCAGGGAATGAGGGTAGGGAAGAGGAAGAAGAAACATTTCATAGGAGAAAGAATTAGTTCCTCACTTATCATACTCTTGTTGCTAGCATACATAATAGCATAATAATGAAGAAGAAGGAGATGGCAAGCTTAAGCATTGAAGCATGGCTCTTGGTTGGTTTGCACTCCATAGCCAAGAGTGTTGGTGTAGGCTCTCCACCTCTACTTGCTTGGAGAGGGAGAGGGAGCTCTTGCACTTTGCATACTACACAATGAGAGTGCTTGTGAGTGTGTGTGGGTGAGTATACCCCTCAAGCAAGCCCCCTCTTTGCTAGATCGACCCCCCCTTCTAGCTCATAATTGAAGCTCATTGGCTCTTGCCAAGCCTAGCCAATCATAAGCTTGGGCCATTTCTAGCATTAGGTGTAGGCTTGGGACAAGTGTCCCCCTTTCCCCTTTGAGAGAGAGAGGACTTGATAAATGCAAAAACAATTAGATAATTCAAGTAATTTGTCATTGGACCCCTTTGAAGCCTAGCCAATAGGCTTTAAGCAACACATGAAGGTAACATGGGTAGGGACTTGACATGTGTCATTGCTGCCTCTTCAAGCTGGGGCTTCCCTTGTGAGTGTGAGTGTGTGTTCTCTCTCTAATCCCTAGGAAAAGGGCTCGCCTCCCTCTTGTAGGGATTCTTTTGACTTTAGGAGCTCAAGCACCTTAGTCATCAAGCATGACAAAGCACTTGGACTAGGGGGTATTCCCATAAGCATCTCAGGCAAGCATGTCAAGGCACCTCAAGCACCTTAATCAAGCGGCAAGTCAAGCACCTCAAGCATGGAGAAAGTCAAGCACCTCAAGCACCTTAATCAAGCACCTCAAGCATGACAAGCACCTCAAGCACGAGAAGCACCTCAAGCAGGACAAGCACCTCGAGCTTGGGCCGGGTTCCCACCTCAAGCTCAGACCTAGCTTACCTAAGGTCAAAGGACTTTCACACACATTATTGGAGGTCTTCAATGAAGCTAACCCTAAGGTCTTATGCTCCATTGGTTAGCATTGCTCTTTGATAGACCATCTCTCATTTGGGCCCCTTTATCATTGGCCCCGTGTTGAGATAGATCTATAAGCACATATCTATATCTTAACACTTGTTCCCATTTCACTACAAGAGGTTGTGTGCTCTTGTGACGCTGTTAGCGACGGAAATACATTGGGTTTTTATAACCCCCGGCGTCGCTAAAACCGTCGCTACGAGCGTCGCTACGAGAGCGTCGCTATAGGCGTCGCTATATACGTCGCTATATAGCGACGCATATAGCGACGCCTATAGCGACGTTTACACAGAAGACTATAGCGACGCTCATAGCGACGCTACAGAGCCATAAATAGCGACGCTTATAGCGACGCCCGAGAGAAAATTTTTTTGGTGGCAGGGCATTGAATGCCGTGCCACCCATCAACCATATTGTACTTGATTCACTTTTAAAAAAAAGTGCAAAGGTAGATAATAGACCCAAAATAGTCACCCACAAGACGCATTGTTTGCAAAATTGACAATTGTACACATCATAGGCAAAATGAATTGATTGGCAAATGTAATAATGACAATTGTACAACATCATAGGCATAAAGAATTGATTGGCAAAAGGAACTGCGGTGACAAATGTAATAATATACATGGTTCAAAAAGACGTATAAAATCCGTCTCATGATACATAAGCTATGAGAAACCCTAAACTAATGCTATCTAGCTACGGCTAAACTGACGTCGTCTAGTCAGACGTCTCATCACGTCCAAGCGGCGTATCTGTCGGATTCTGCAAAAAAAGACAATAAGACAGCTTTCAGTAAGTATAAACATATAACGACATTTATAAAACAATACAAAAAATAAAAAAGAGTAAACCCTAATACTAACCATGCCGCCGCGAGAACTGAGAATGTCCATCAGGGCGTTTAAGCCCTTCCTGCCTGCGTACTCGCGCTCGTACGGTGTGGGATCACGTCCTGTCATCGACCACTGTCAAAACATACAAAGATTTCATTATGTTAGAACTAAAAAACTCATAAACCCTAAACTATCGAACATGCATAAAGAGCAATGTGAAAACACTTACAAAATCGGCCTCAAATGATGCCCATCCACCGCTCCCCAAGTGGTGCGAGCTCCCTGCCTCTACTCGCGCTCTGGCTGCATCCTTTTGTTGCTTCCACTTGTCGGGATTCTCGCGCGCTGCTTTCTTCGCATTCTTCCAATCTTCTTTGGCCAGCCAATCTGGCCTGTTCCACCCATTCTTAATTGCTTTTTGCACTTCGGAACGCTTGTGTTTGCAGTATTCGCGCATTCGAATCTTCATTAGGTCTTCATTGAAGCGTTGATCCCGTGTTGGAACGGGAAACTCATCATGAAGTATGCTGATGACTCTGATTTTTAAATCACTTGGTACTTCTCTCCATTTGTTTAGTATGTAGTGTCTAAACAGCTGAGAGCAAAGACCACGCATGCGCGAGATCACCTTCTTGCCGTCATCATCCATGATGATGCCGCCGCTGATGTCGACGGAGTAAGGCAAGCCCTTTGGCCGGTGACGCGTGAACCTGGGTGTCCCGGCAGGGGTCTCTAGCGGCGTGTCGATGGGGGTACGGACGTCAGGTGTCTCCACCGGCGTCTGGGCCCCGAAGCGAGGAGTGTCGAGAGGGGTGGCTCCTGGCAGAGTAGGTAGAGGTGTGTAACTTCTAGGAACAATCAGCCGTGCAAAACCTGGCGTAGATGGCGATGCTGTGGTACATTGCAAACTTACCTTGGTCGCGCAACCCCGAGAGTACTCCCACTCTTCTTCAGTCACTTTGTCACCGCATTGTTGTGCGCTTTTCAATTGGTTGTGCAACCATCTTAAGCTCATGAAGGTTGGTAGGCTCTCTAGAACCGCTGGATAGTGCATCGGTGGTCGTCTTCCCCGTCTCCACTCGATTCGTGCCCTTTGTCGCTCTTGCTTTGCATCCTCATATTGTGAAATCCACTTTTGCATCACTGGATTGTGAAGCATGCAAAATCGGTTGATTTTAGCCTCTAGATCTTCCGTCATCTTCTTCTCAACACCGAGATTGCACATGACAATCCCAGATATGCGTTCATCATCTATGGTTCGCCATAGCGTGTCCCGGGATTTATCAAATCCGTCTAGCCACTCTCCAATGTACACTAGGGACTCTGATACCAACCAACCTTCTGCCATGCTACCCTTCGGACGTGCCTTTTGACGCACATATCCCTTAACCGTTTTCATGAAACGCTCTAAGAAGAACATCCATCTGGAATGAACTGTGCCAGCTATTTCCACCTCATCAACTATGTGAACAAGAAGATGCACCTGAATGGTTAGCATTGTAGTAGGAAAATGTTTCTCAAACATGCACACAAGCTCCGCAGCATTTAGTTTGGCGAATGGTATGGAGTCTACGTTGATCTCCTTTTGTGAGATCCATTGCACCAGCTTTGCAAGTTTGTAGATTGTGTTACGGATGTCGAGAGACAAACATCCCTCAATGGCAACCGGTAAAATAAACTGTAAAGTATGTGCAGCAATGATATTAAAGTCCACATTTTATGCAATGATATTAAAGTCCACTATGAACGTACCTGACACATTTTATGCCAATCGTGTGACTTCAAACCGGTAAGCTTTCCTTCTTTAGTAAAACACGTTCGGAGCGAGTGCATTACTCCAGTGGGGGTCCGCAAAGATCGAATGGTCTCTTTTACTTTGCGTTCTTGGGCTCCTGTGAAAATCCATGGTGCTTTAGGGAGTTTTATCGATCCATCAGACGCTGTTTGCGGCCAATATTGCTCCATATGATCCACATTTCTAAGGTCAACTCTGGCTCCCAAAGTATCTTTCTTGCCGGTCAAATGGTCCCATAGTAGATTACCCACATTCTTGAATATGTGCATTGGATCGAGCAAGTGATTGATCATGAGTCGGGGCCAGTATGGTAACTCGTACCATAGAGATAGTCTCTTCATCCCTGGAGGCAATCCGTCATCGCACATCTCCTTCTGCTCTAACCATGCTTGTGCAGACATCCTTGGTGGCTCTCTTCCCAAAAAGCCGTCGCGTAACACATGATTCTCTGGAAGATACGCTTGATGACCTTCATAGATTTGCTTCTTCAGTGAGGGTGCCCTACGTGCATTCAGTCTAGGTCCACATGTGACACATGCTCTGTATCCGCTCGTTTGAAGCCCTGCATGTATACACATGATAATAGATCAACTATGGGAAAAAACAAGATTTACAGTGTCTGAGTGAGGAGTGTCAATAGATCACCTGAGCATTCTGTTAGCCCGGGATAGTCATGCATGGTCCACATTAGAATGCCTCTGATCAAAGCATTCCGTCGTCCTGTGTGTCGGCTCATATCCACCACCTCTATGCCAATCCACAATTGTTGTAGCTCTTCCAATAGTGGACGAAGATACACATCCATATTCCCCACTTTATATCGCCCTGGCACAATCAAGCTTAGCCATAGGTGCCCCTTCTTCGTAGTCAACCACGGGGGAATGTTGTAGTTGACGATGACAACGGGCCATACACTGTAAGATGTTGATCTTTGACCAAATGGATTTACGCCATCCATAGCCAGGCCTAAGCGCAAATTTCGAGCTTCCCTCGCAAAATCCGACCATGTTCCATCTATATGTTTCCACGCTACGCAATCTGCAGGAATTCGTAGCACACCATCCGAAGATTTATTCTCCTCATGCCATGATGCTAGGGCGGCCATGGACTTACATTCGAAGAAATGCTTGATGCGAGGAAGCAGAGGGAAATGTCGCAAAACCTTTGGTGGAATTTTTGTCCTGTGGAGATCTACTCGATATCTTTCGGAATCACATTTCGGACACTTCTCCATGTCTATGTATTCCCCTCTGAAAAGAATGCAGTCATTAGGACAAGCGTGGATAGAATTGTAATCCATCCCCAAGTTTCGCAAAATCTTTCTTGCTTCATCTCGGGAATCTGGCATCACATTGTCAGCTGGTAGTATGTGCTCTTTCAGCAATCTACACAACATAAAAATATGATACAATCGTGTAAAAATCTATCAGATCATTATACATTTAGAGTTCTATTAAAGTAAACTAATTGTAATAGATCACCTGAAAAGCGCTATGACGCTAGTGTCACTCCATCCAAACTTTGCCTGCATGTTGAGAAGAACCAGGAGTGCTTTCAATCTAGACATACGTGCTCCATTATACAATGGCGTATCGGCTTCACTTTTCATATCATCATAGATAAGCCTTTCTGAATCCATGATCGTCTCGATCATTTCATCGATCTCGGGCTCAAACATTGCCTCGTTGGGAATGTGCTCTGCATGATCATCCCCCGAGCTGTCAGAGGCTACATCTTGTGGTCTCACATATGCTGCTTGACCAAAGCGCCTGCGAACACGTCTATTGGGTTGCAAGATTGCTGCTTGTTGGCCAGTGTCAGAGTCCGACGAGTTATAATTGGCAACAACTCGATCTATAATAGATGGATCGAACTCGCCAAATTCGCGAACGTGCTGCAAAGAAACACGTCTTGTCGTCGCACAGCATGCTTGCATTGATTACAAGGACATAAGACCCTCGTTGAGAGATAGGTGTTTCGGTTGGACGGTCCCACATCCTCGTCGCTACTCATAATGAGGATAAAAAACTTATAACTTGGACAACAAATTTAATATTCTATTGGCATTCTTCGTCTTATATCTCTCTCTCTCTCTCTCTCTCTCTCTTTACCTCACATTCTCTAGTCATGTCCAATCCCCGCACACCTCGGTCTAGAGGTGCACGGAGATAAGAACCACCAGGTTATAATCTCGTCTTTATTGGTCAATACCTATATTTGTGGGTACAAGAAATCTACACACCCACGTCTACATGATACTGCATGTAGTGGACAAAACCCCTTTGCCTCTTCTCTAGCTGTAGCACTTCACTTCATCTTAACATCTTTTCACATCAGATCTTTTCACTGTTCGTCTAACTCTAAACCCTAAACCGTAAGTAATTCTTGCGTGGACTAGCTCGATCTAACGTAAATAAGCGTAAATCTAAATAAACGTAAATCTAACTAAAAATAAAGCTAAATCTAGTTTAACGTAAGTCTAATGACTAGAGGTTGTCTAGATGGTCATTGTGTCGGGGATGTAGTGACTCTTGCCGCCCTGAAGATCCACCTTCTTCCCTATCTTCTGAAGACATTTCACCAGTACTTTTGGATCGACGGAGCCCACCATGAGTGAAGGCAGCAATACCCTATATTCCATTGAGGGCTTTCTTCACCCGCTTCATGCAGGCATCGCAGTCTATGGAGACCTAAATCTAATCTAATATAACGTAAATCTAAATCTAGCTTAAATAAACGTAAATCTAGTTAAAAATAAACATAAATCTAATTTAATGTAAGTCTACATATAACCTAATCTTTAACGTCTTTTAAGATAGTTTCCTACGACGTTATAACTCTCTTCTTCTCGTCGCAAATTTACAAAGAAATTTGCGACGCTCATAGATGCTCATAGCGACACCGGCTGGGGTAAAAAAATAACCGAGCGCGCCCAAAAACTCAGATCTCAGATCTGAGTTTTTCGGCGCCCTCAAGCAAGGAGCAGGTAACGCTCTCCCTCACTCTCTCTCTCTCTCTCTCTCTCTCTCTCTCTCTCTCTCTCTCATAGCGACGCCGGGAATTTTTTTTTTGAGCGTCGCTGTGTGAGCGTCGCTAATATGAAGAGCCTCTTGTAGTGTTTATTCTCCCACATTAAGTGATCAATTTAATATGAGAAAATCATTTGGGTTGGCTAGATATTAGATTTTATAGAACTTACTGTCCGAGCGACAAGGTTGCAAGTCCTTTCATTTCAATGGGCAAAAAATAAAAGAGTGTGCATCCTCAAAAATTCCTTCCAATGTGATCCCAAAGTGAACACCAAGTGAATCCGTGAATATGCTCATGTGAATATCATGTGAACGGGGATCTCTATGTGAACTGCATGTAATCCAAATATAAGTACAAAGCGAACTCCCTCTACCAATTTTTTTCGTATGAATCATAGTTCATGCCAATATTTCAACTAGCTGAGATAGATTAATCGTAAGATACTTGGCTCATGAGTGAAACCTTGAGGGTTCAACCCCCAGGGGTCGATTTTTATTTGATTCGCTAAAAAGATTGACAACGCACATTGATTGGAGATTGCACATTATCAGTCCCTATTGAAAGGGGGGTGTTAATTAGTTATGTGGCTATACACCCCCTTAAAGGCATAGGTAAGGGGCCCATGTAGTGAGCAATGGGTGCCCCACACTTCTCATTTGGTTGTGTTTCAAAGAAATGGAGATGAGTGCTTCTTTTTCAATGGTGTTAGGGTAAGCCCAACTTGTGGCACCTCTATGGGAAAGCTCTCTAGCCACCTACGAAGAGATAATTGATGACATGGTCCAATAGCAAGAGTATGAAACCCATCTAGCCAATGATTGTAAAGCACCAAATCTATATAGAGGCTACTTTCTAATCAAACAATTGCACTTTCTGTCCTATCATTCTCTCTCTCTCTCTCTCTCTCTCTCTCTCTCTCTCTCTCTCTCTCTCTCTCTCTCTCTCTCTCTCTCTGCTCTTTCTCTTGGCATAACCTAACCCTAACCGTAACACCATCGTCCATAGCCTAATGTTCATCATTGGTGATTAGGGAGTACGCTTCCACAACCACTAACCCATCAATTGGTATCAGAGCTGACGGTTTCGTACCTAGGCCTATCGCTCAACTAATTTTTATTTGTGTTAGCTTAATAATTCCAATCCGTAATAGCTAAGTGTTTCTCATTAAACTTGGGCACGCTCTTGTCAATACCAATGAGCCACTAACCTTCTTAATTTGTGGCATTTTTTATTGGTGGATAATAATCTTGTGTGTGTGTTCAATTTTTGCTTTTATTGTGCTTACTTTCAACCTACTTCATTGCATCATAGCTCTCACAAGAACCATCATTGCCTAGTGTAACTTGCATGTGTGCGAAGTACTTTCTGACACCTTTTTGTGGAGCTCCCAATCTTAAAATTTGCCCAAGAATTGACCCTTCAATTATGTGCTTGAAATCTCTATTTTCCCAGCCTTTGAAAGCTTGCTTAATCTATGATTTTGACCATCATTAGCCCACTTAACACTCACTCTATATTTAGGTGTGTGTGTGTGTGTGTACATTGACTACAAAGGCCAATAAATACTTTACATTTTTGGGAGTTGTAACAAGGAAGTCCGTGAAGCATGACGGCTTAGTGGGTTGAGCCTATTTGTGTTGGGTATCACGAGGTCTAGTGCTCAAGTTGGCATTTTCAAGTTGGGCGACTAGAGTAGATTTGTACTCTAATGGAAATTGATATTTTGATATTTATTGAAGCTGACATGTGAAAAAAGAATGACCAAGCTATGAGCTATTGCGAAAGGATATCTTATTTAAATATATTTCATTATTCAAGTGCTCTTTTATGAGCTATGGCCATTTATGTCAGACCGGCCAGTACGTATTCAATTTAAGCATTCAAGAAATCTATAAATAAATATGTGCATCTAGATCACTCCTAGAGATGTAAAAATTAAAAGCAAAAATACATGAGTGTAAGAGTACTTTCAATGCAAAGAACTTAACACACACACACACACACACACACACACACACACACACAAACACAATGAGAGATAATGAATATATATCTACATTATTGATGGCTCCTTTCAGAGATTGTATATGAGTGTATTGATGGTTTCTTTTACATTAACAAATGTGTGTGTGTGTGTGTGTGTGTGGGGGGGGGGCGTGCGCACATGTGTATAGCTTCTTTCCCATGGTAGCATCTTTTGTACACTCTTGCAAAGTTAGAGAAGGTTTACTGATCCTCTCCACTATCAAAAAATCATATTCATTGGTTGAGCTAGTTTAGGGTTTTCTTCAAATAGGTTGACACTATGTCATCCCCAACACAAATTGAGACCTCTAGATGGCTATTAAAGGCTTGTCTATGTGCTTTGGGCATCTCGAGAGAGCACATGGCTGAAAGAATCACAGACAACCAGTAGCTCTTCAACAAGCAATTATAAGATATCGTCCGTGCTTTGTAGGATACATTGAGGCATGTCCACCCTGGTGAGGACTCCTCTAAAGACCAACATATAGTATAACCACACATGTTTTGCTTCTACGTTCTAAAAAATTGCCTATAGATCTATACATGCATACGTATATACATAGTCTTATCATATAGAAATATTAATCATTGGTTTCTCGATGTGGTAACAAGACCTCTCTTCCAAACCTCGATAATCAACATACCACTAATGCTTAGGTCATGTAGGTCAAGTGTAATGTGAGGTAATACTTTGCATAACATCTATCCCAATATTGCATAAATATACTATATCTCTCTAGCATTTTAGAAAGCCTTCTAAGACAACGATGGAAGACATCACAAACTCCTCCATCAACATCACCCCCCCCCCCCCCAGATCACACACCAATGTCAATTGTATCCATCCCATGCGTGCTTGCATCAATGCCACTCCTCATGCACCTCTCTAGACGTGCAAAGATGCTTTTGCATTCACCTTGATCATCAATTGGATCTACCTATTGTACCGATGGGATCTGATGTCGCCTTTTGTCATTGCATTAGAGAGCTCATGGAGCTCTATCTGCCTTGTGTGGTGCACTATGGGCATACGTATCAACAAAACCCTCGTAAATTTTCCAAATATTGTCTATTCTTTTTAAATTTGATTTTTCCTTTGTATTGGCAATGTAGAGATTAGATTCAAATGATAAGAAGTCTTTTAGGAGAACAAACTTTCAATTATACAAGGAGCTCAATTTGATCAAGTTATCGTAAACATAATATAAGGTATTCCTGATAGCTTCAAAAAAATGATATTCACTACCTACATAGTGTAAGGACACTTTATAGAGAAGAAAACACTAAAAGGAAAAGAAAGGAGAAAAGAAACACAAATGCACCAATGTGAAATGTGAAGTCAACCACCTCTTTATATGGACACAAAAAGTCTTTTGACTTTCCACCTTCATATGTCTTTTTACTTCGGTAAACTCGACCTTTTACTTATGCACATAAGTTGTTTTGAAAGGTTTTTTATTTTTTTCGAGATTGGGGAGACCTAATTATCATAAACATTTGGTAGATATTCAAGATACAAGGAACTACATTGATTAGCTCGCATTAACAAAAAGCCAATTTTATCCGAATAGATAAATTGTTCCCATCAAACAAGTTCAATTTTATCAATAAAAGATAAAATATGGCCACCAAATTAAACATTGATTAGATCCAAAGCAAATATATTCATAAAGTTGGAAACAAAGTGTTATATAGGATTACCTATTTAAAGCTATATCAATTCTAGTATTCAAGTGGAGAAGCTCTTTGAGGCTTACGAAACCGTAGCTCACTAGCATTTCATCACACCAACACATATTGGTTTGATGGTATTTGCAAGAATATGTGTTGGAACAAATTTACTTATATATATCTTGGCTCATAGCCATTTTCACACTCCACAAATATGCAATTGCTTCTTGAACTCCTTCATTGACCACTACTAATCAAACATGCCATGTTTCCTTGTGTGTATGGTCGACCATCAATATAATGTCTCAGTCTTCCTCCTCGAGGAATGCCCTATCCAAAAGAGAGGCTGCATTGGACATGGCCCAAAAGTGCTCATGCTATAGGTGTAGCGCATGAGCTAATTCCATGGACCTTATCCATACACGAGTCTCTAAAAGGACATGATAGTGACCTCTAAATTAATTAAAACATGAAAATCATGTGCTATAGCCTGCTTAAGGAAAGGTGGAAGGAGCTATCATGTAACAAGAACCCCAAAATTTGAAAACTTCTCCATCTGTAGCATTAGGATAAGTGTGGACCTCGAAAGGGCCCTTTTGATTAAGGAATGGTTAAGAATGGACCAATAGGTAGAGAGTGGTGATAGGGGGGACTCTTGAAGGAGAGGAGCCGGGAGCACAACGGAAGAGGAAGATGAATACTCACACACACTCTCACACACACCACCATAGCCACACACACACAGGTTGGAGGGGGGAGTTGACACACACTATGTGTCCCATTTCTTTCTTCTCTATCTTATGCACTTAGGCACAATACACACTCTACTTTGTGTTAGTCGCTCACACAAGTGTAGAGTCGTAACTTAGGGTTAGTAGCAGTTAATGATGGGCGGTCGGCCACATGGCCATTAAATCTAACATTCTCCCACTTGATGGCCGATGTGGGAGACCATAAGAATGGAAGAGAACCACGCTTCACCCAATGCCTATCAACTCACGACAGTGCTGAAACTGATGGTTGGAGAGACTTTTAGCGAGTGTATTTGTTGTGTTCTCTGATGTAGGAATCTTCACTAAATCAATGCTCTTGTTTGCCAGATATTCACGACCGAAGTGATAATGCACATCAATGTGTTTTGTTATGGAATGAAACACTGGATTGTTAGCCAAGTCAATAGCACTCTGACTGTTGCAATGAAGAATTGGTGTACACTGCTCCAATCCAAGATCTTTCACTAGGCGAGCAAGCCAAATAGCTTCTTTGCATGCCTCACTCAATGCAACATACTATGCCTCTGTGGTAGAAATGGATGTAAAGTCTTGAAGAACGGATCTCCAAGAAATAGCAAAACCAACAAATGTGTGAATCCAACTTGTTGTTGATTTAGACTATAAACACAACCTGCATAATCACTGTCTACAAATCCCTAGATGGATGACTCTCCACGACCATAGAATAAATGTCTATCTGCAGTGCCACTTAAGTATCTATGAGAATCAACTTGATAACATCCCAATGCTTTTTACCAGGGTTGGACATAGATCTGCTGACAACTCCCACTGTATGTGCAATGTCAGGTCTTGTAGCCATCATGGCATACATGAGACTACCACAAGCTGAAGCATAAGGAACCTTAGCCATTGTAGCTTTTTCCTCATCAGATTTGGGACATTCGTTCTTGCTAAGTTTCAAATATGCAGGCAATGGAATACTCAAAGCCTTCCCCTTCTGCATGTTGTAATGTTCAAGAACCTTGTGCACATACTCTTTTTGAGAAAGGTACAACCACCTCTTCTTACGATCACGAGTAATGCGCGTACCCAAAATGTGATTGGCTTCACCCAAATCTTTCATGTCAAATTGACTTTTCAGCTTGGTTTTCAAGTTAGCAATGTCCTTCTTGGAATGACTAGCAATAAGCATGTCATCTACATAAAGGATAAGCATAATAATTTGTCCATTGGGTTGTCTTTTCACGTAAAGACATGGATCCTCATTATTGGGCTTATAGCCTGGGGAACGCATAAATGCATCAAACTTTTGATACCATTGTCTGGATGATTGTTTCAAGCCATAAAGAGTTTTCAGAAGCTTACTGACCAAATGTTCCTTGCCCTTTAGCACAAACCCTTCAGGTTGCTGCATATATATCTCTTCCTCGAGATCACCATGTAAGAAAGCTGTAATGACAGCCATTTGATCAAGCTCCATATCTTCAGTGGCAACCAAAGCAAGCAACATTGTGGTCATCTTGACCACTGGAGAAAATATTTCTTGGAAATCGACACCCTTTTCTTGCTTGAAACCTTTGGCCACTAAACAAGCTTTGTAATTGTCCATCTCCTTCTTGTAAACCCATTTACAAGGCAATTCTTTCCTACCTTTTGGCAACAGAACAAGTTCCCTTGTTTTGTTATTTGCAATGCTAGACAACTCCCTCTTCATAGCATGCTCCCACTGAACCTTACCATTGGCTAGCATAGCCTCTTTGTAACAAGAAGGCTCACCACTATCTGTCAGCAAAACAAAATCCACGCTTGGAACAAAATTTTTTGGCGAATGTGAGACTCTTTGAGGTGATACATTGGAAAACGTCACTTTCCGGAATTCAACCTCTTTCGTTGGCTATCTATGCATCTTAGTCTCTCATTAAAGACAACATCACTGCTACGGGTCACTGATTGACTTTTCGGATCCCATAAACGATAGCCAAATTGACCATCTACACCATAGCCAATGAAGATGCATTTCCTAAACTTAGGATCTAGCTTAGCCCACAACTCCTTGGGTACATGTGCATAAGCTTCACAGCCAAATGTGCGGAGTTTTCCATAAGACAATTTATGTCTTGACCATAACTCCAAAGGTACACAAAACTGTAATGAAGCATGTGGTGATCTATTGATCAAATATACAGTTGTGTATAATGCTTCAACTGAAAACGCTTGCGATAAATTAGCCTGCGATAGCATAGACATAACCCACTCTTGAATGGTCCTATTCATTCATTCCGCAACACCATTTTGTGTAGGGGTATAAGGAGCTGTAAACTCACGCTTAATTTCCCTATTTGAACAAAAGTATGTAAACTCTTTGGAGACATATTCTCCACCATTGTTTGAGCGCAAATCTTTCAACTCATGTTCAGACTGAGTTTCCACACTAGATAAGAACTTCTTGAAGCAAGAAAAGGTCTCATCTTTAGACTTCATGGCATAGACCCAAACATGCCTTGTTGGATCGTCAATGAATGTAATATAATAGGACGCACCACCATGGGATTTAGAAGGCATAGGCCCACATAAATCACTGTGCACAAGCTCTAAGGGTTTTCTTTCTTTGTCAAAAGCATGGATACGATGTGTCTGTGTTTTCTTTCCATATTGACAGTGCTCACAAAAGGGAAAATTAGAAAATGACAAAGACGGTAAGTAGCCCAAACGAGAGAGTGTCTCCATTTTCTTCTTTGACATATGTCCTAACTGGCCATGCCACAAAGCAACGGTTGGCAGATCGGTTACAGAAAGAACATTGTTTTTATCAGATAGATAAAGAGGATAAAGAGAACCAAATTTAGAAGCATGAGCTATAATAAGATGACCCTTCACAACACGCCAAGACTACTAATGAAAAGTGACTTTGTAACCCAAGTCATCAAGACGTCCAATCAAAATCAGATTGTGTGTCAAGGTTGGAACATGACGCACATTGTCACCAAGTGTAATAGAGCCAATGGTTTCCTCGTATGTAGTAAACCAATTCCTATGAGGTGTGACATGCAACGAAGCACCCAAATAAAGAATCCATGTAACGGAGACTTCACCACTAACAAGGAGTTTAGCTGGCATAGAACGCTGCAAAGATACAGTTTCTTGTGCATCATAAAAGACATCATTATTTTCAGTCAACATATTAATGTCTCGCGTATCACTGTCATCGTGAACTATGTTCAGTTCTTCAATCTTAACAGAACTCTTTGGTTTCTCCTCTTTATCATCATGATCTTTGCCTTTACCTTTGCCCTTCTCTTTGCCACGCTTCCAAGCATAACAATCCCTCTTTATGTGACCAAACTTATCACAATAATGGCATTGAACATTGCGGCGACTATGAGACTTTGATCTATCCTTTGATGCATCTCTATTGCCCTCTTTCTTGGACTCACGTTGCGAAGAACGGCCCTTTTGTTGCTTATCATCCCTTTGCACATAATGAGCTTTGCCATAATCTGAGCTAGTCATGATCTTCCAACGCATCTCCTCTGACAAAAGTGCACTAGTAACATCATCGTATTTTAGCGTACCATTAGGAGTAGAGTTATTAACAGCTGTGCAAAAAATATCCCAAGAGGATGGCAACGAACAAAGCAAAAAGATTGCTTTCATCTCATCATCAATGGTCATGCATTGTGTACGAATCTTGGCAAAAAGAGAATCAAAATCATTGATATGGCTGGCAACACTAGCAAACTCCTTCATACGAAGGTTAAAAAGTTTTTACATCATAAAAACCTTATTGCTAGCCGTATCCTTTTCATAAGTGTCGCATAATTTCTGCCATAAAGCATGAGCAGTTTCGCATTCTAACACTGAAAGTACACCGACTCACCAAGGTGCAGTCTTATTGTAGACCTGAATAGATCATCAAGGTCCTCCCACTGAACTTGAGTCATGTGCATATCTTCAATTCTAGCCGCATAGGCAATAGGCAACTTTTGCTTCTTTTGGACAAGCACATCATACATTTGGTTCTTCCAAAGCTAAAAATAAGTGCCATCAAAATTCTTTATGTCATAAATGTCACGGTCTTTGCTAGTAGACATGGTAACAAAACTATCAAAAAATTCTGGGAAAATTTCGGCAGAGTCTCATTTGTATTTGGGACTATGTCAACCAAAATACGAGACAAATGACTAAGTATGTCACTCACAAAGCATAAAAGAGGGCAATGCCTCTTAAACGCACACTGTATAGAGACCAACTGAGGCACATAAACTGTCATACTGACCATAGACTGCCAACTCGACATCAAAAGCACTATACACTCTATACATGTCATAAGGCAAGGCCTTGTAAGGGATGCTCCAGCTACCTGTTTCACCGAAGGTATCTCCACATTTGAGAATACTCAAAGTCAATGAAAACCTCACGCTATCGAACCTCAACAATGTAGGTTATGCAACAAAACGTATAGCCAAGTCTCATAAATGGCTATCATCCGAACCAAGTCTCAAAAATGGCCGAGACTATCGTACTAGCCAAAAGATGGCTCCACAAAAGCGTACAATGGCAGTATCCACGAAGACGTACAAGTCTATTCACGATGCTCAAACATGCACCAAAAGCATGTGCATGCAAAGAAATATATATACGGGGAGTCAAACTGCTCTCAAAAGAGCTCAAGTGCTGTCAAAAGTGCCAACATATATGCATGTACGCATAAACAACTGCTCCCACTGGAACCAGAATATCACAAGCAATAAAATCTATAGCCTGTGATTCGATGTCGATGCCATAGCCGAAGCCGAAATCGAGGCCGAGAAGCACAGAGGAAGCTAATAAAGCCGCTCTATGTGCCTATACATGTATCTGTATCTATATCTATAGTCAAAGAAGACAATGCCGTCAAACTCCCACTCTATGTGTGTGTATGAGGCCACTCCAAAAGAGGCTACACACTCCCGAATGAGCCGTGGGCTCTCGTAGATGGAAGAGACTGCAACAATGGTACGTGTAATGGCTATGGAAGCTATGCAGCACAAACTACCAAAAGAGAGCTGAAAAATGCAGCTCCTAAGCCGTAGCTTGAATGAGGTTTCTGATGGCACGAATAGCTCCAAAAAGGGGGTAAAACCCCATGAGATCTAATGGAAACACTCTCGGAATGCTGAATTTGCCGATGCCGAAGTCAAAACCCTATTTGCACTCTTGAAAGTGTGCACGCACGGAAGCGATTTTGAGAATGAAAGAGCTCTGATACCAGATGAAGGAGAGGAGCCGGGAGAACAGTGGAGGAAGATGAATACACACACACACACACACCCCACCATAGCTACACACACAGGTTGGAGGGGGAGAGCCAACACACAATGTGTGCCCCCTTTCTTTCTTCTCTATCGTATGCACTTAGGCACAATACACACTCTACTTTGTGTTAGTGGCTCACACAAGTGTATAGATGCACACTTAGGGTTAGTAGCAGTTAGTGATGGGCGGTCAGCCACATGGCCATTAAACCTAACAAATGTATTGTGTCTTGGTCCCTAGAGAGAAGGGGAGGGGGGATGCTAATAAAATAGAATGGGACACTTGAAAGAGAGAGACCCCACCCCCAAAGAAATCTATGTACACGAAAAGAGACCCCACCTCCAAAAAAATGGGACACTTGAAAGAAAGAGATCCCACTCCCCAAAAAATATATGTACACAAAAACCACTAAAAATTAAAACTTCCCTTTTTCCCTCCCAAATGGCCCCCAAAGTATATTCAAACGTCAAAAAACGACCGTTTTTGCATGCCCTTCTACAACTAATCTCCCTCCTAACCTCATTTCTACTTTCTCTCTCTAAAAATCAGTGCCAACATAAGGTTTGCATGGCTCTCCTACTATAGAGGTCCTTCCCCCTCGAGCTTGTCCCCCATTTTTTCTTCCTCCATTCTTTTCAATTCTGCAAGCCCTCATCAAGATCTCCGGTTGCATAACTAAAAAATCCAAGTTAATAGATTCAACGCATTTAAAGTGATGTTTTTCCTTCCTAGGTCCTTTCGCAAGCTTATTTGCCAAGCTTTACCGCATTATTGAAACCATGGAGAGCTTGAAAAGATACTTTCAATAGCTTGGTGAACTGAAGGGTGTCTCTTAGAGAGGGGCAAAGAAGTTAATCTCCCTAAAGCCCTTCCTCATCCTCATCGATCACTAAAATCTTGTAGTAGGAAGCTCCTTCCATTAGCTAAGAAAACTATCCAATGGGGTATACCTTGCCCCTACTAGAGAGTGCTACATCAAAAGGTGGGGAGACTTTCCTAATGAAAAGGCAAGGCTAAATCAAGATATGGGAGGAGGAAACATCCACACTAGTGGGTGGTACTGCCACGTAGGTGCCCCACGAACCATGGTGAAGAAGGGCCTTTGTCACCAGAGTCGTGGGAAGGCCTTGGGTGCTCCCGCTGCCATAAAGTGATGATCCGTCCGGACAAACCCTAGAGAAACTGACCAAACTCATAATTATAAGTTGTTCCAACTTATGGGGTCCCATACGATGGGGCCCAGGGGACTCTAGCATTTATAATTAATCAAGGAGTGAAATTGCATGGACTTGCTGATGTGGAAACGATGTACTAATTTTTGGAAATTGCAGGCAGACTACTGACGTGGCACAACGTACGGACTTTTGTGTTTTGTGACTAGTTTCACGATAGGCAATGCTGGTTGATTTTGGGGCCCAGTTGCTTTTACAACCTGAATCTTTTCATGTGACTGCTTTTAGAAGGCCAAGAGACTCTCTTAGATTTGCTTGGGAGCAGTGAGTAGAGAGAGGAATGTTGGGGTAAAGGCACTATGCCTTTGCCCGAGGCCGGATGTCCGATGTCCAACCGCCCGACCACATGTGTATATGCCCTTATTCATTATAAGGAGCGCCTCACTCTCACCGAGTTCCTGAGGTTGCTCCACACACACTCTTGTGCTTCTCCCCTTCCCCGCACGTACCGCACCGCACACACGCGCACTCACAAGTAGTGTTAGAGCTATGGAGTCACACAGCAAATCGGGCAGAGGAGCTTGCTTGAATTGTGTGTGTGCACACACACACATACACACACTCAATTGCTAGACACAACGCTAAGATCTGCTATTTGTGGATGCTCACGAGGAGCAAATGAGCATTGGAGAGTCGATTTCGAGTAGCAAAGGCAGAGCTGCAGAATCGAGCATGAAGGGAATCCAAGGCAAGCAGAGAAGTTGCAAGTCAACTCGAAAGCAATCGAAGGAAGGTTTGGGTTGCAAGGGAGTTGAGAGGCTAAGAACCATTGCAAAATTGTGAGCAGAAGCAAGCAGAACCAAGCAGCAACATAATCATTGAGTTGCTTGGCAGGTGAAGTCACTGTGGGCAGAGTCGGCACAAGCACTGAGCAGCAAAAGTCGAGAGCATAGAGAGTTGCAGCAGGTGCTTGTGAGGAAGACAGGCAGGTCAAAATGCAGGCAAATCGGAGCGGAAGAAGTCAGGCTCGTTAAATGACAGAGACAGAGAACTCGTCAACTTGCAAAAAAGTTTAAATTTTTAATTTAAAATTTGACTTATACAATTTTTGTGTGCAAGGGCTCGCTCCCACGGGAGCCCTCGACAACCCCGATCACCGACCCCTTCGACTCACCGACCCTTCGATTCTCACTCCCCGGCTCACACACATGCTCAAGGGTCACAGAGAGAGAGAGAGTTCCTCTTAGCAAGGGAATGAGCCATAATCAAATCAAAAGCGAGCTTAGAGATAGAGAGAGAGAGCTTGAGAAATAAAGCAAGAGCGAGCGAGTGAGAGTGAAAGCGACTTCAGCGAGTAAGCCCGGACATCACCCGGCATCGGCCCGTTTTTTAGAGTTCTCCTGTTCTCCTCGGCATTGGAGACTCCTATCCGGCGATGGGAGGCGACCTCGACATCAGTTATTGACACTGATTTGGCCTTTCGCATTAGCTCTGCCTCGGTTTTGAGCATAATCGATTAGCCGTTTTGACATCGGTTTCGACATCGAGTAGGCGGCTACTAGGTTAGTGTGCTTTTGTCCGGTGGTGAAAGACGGCATCGACGATGATTTCCCAACCTCGACAAAGCAGGAGACCATAGAGCAAGAGCGGCATTGGCTCTCCTCTAGCACCCATTCTGAAGTGGCCCAACTCCAACGTAGTCTCCACGGCCATAACGGCTTTGATAGTTTCCTAGTTTTTTTGGCTTCGATGGCACATACGGCTCCGACGGCCCATTCCGGAGCAGGTTTTTGCCTTGAGTGCACTTGCTGTTGGCAGGTGTTTTCGATCGACGTGTTTACCGATCGATGAGGTAGAGTGTGCCAGTTTCCCATTGGTTTTTCTCACATGTTACATAGTGCATTGCAGAGAACTTCTGGCATGGTCTTGTGCAGTTTCATGCTATGTATGCATTATGCGAATACAATTTAAGCTAGCTATAGCTTGCAGGTAGCATGTTCGTAGGTTTACTGGTGTTTTTTGGATAAGTATACATCCATAGAGCCACTCGGTCAGGAGTGAGTTGTTTTGCCAGGGTTTCAACAGTGCAATGTATGCCATTTGTGGATTTTGCTTATGAGAAACTAAGTGCTCTCTCACTTTGTCTCTATGTTCTCTCTCTTCCCTCCACCCCCACTCTCTCTCTCTAGAGCTCTATCCTCTCTCTCCTTCCTACCCTCTCTCTCCTCCCTCCTTCCCCAACTCTATCTCACTTCATGCACGAGAGAGAGAGAGAGAGAGAGAGAGTTGATTTCTTTAGAAAACCAAACGCAATATTACTTTTTAAGAGATATATAAGGAACTTCACTCATTTCGTGCACAAACAATTTGGAGCAATTGGAGAAAATTTGAAGGCAAATCTCTCGCTCTTTACCTCTCTCCCTCTCTCTCTCCCTCTGGGAAAGGGAGAGAGGGAGAGGGAGAGAGCTCATATATTATAATGATGATAAATTGTAATGAACACTTGAAAAAAGAAGCAGTCAAGCTTTGAAAGTAAATGTATCTCTCTCTCTCTCCCACCCTCCCTCTCTTTGACCTTCTCTCTCCACCACCCTCCCTCTCTCTCCCCCCCTCTCTCTCCCTTCCTCCCTCCCTCCCCCTCTCTCCTAGCGATAGTGTTGTGTGGGTGCAAGGAGAGAGAGTGGGAGGGAGGGAGGGAGAGAGAGAAGATGAGAGAGAGGGAGGGTGGTAGAGAGAGATCAAGCATTATTGCTTTTTAAGAGAGAGTTGATTGCTTTAAAAAATCAAAAGCATTATTGCTTGTTAAGAGCTGTATAAGGAAGTTTAGTCATTTTGTGCATAAACAATTTGGAGCAATTAGATAAAATTTGAAGGTAAATCTCTCTCTCTCTCTCTCTCTCTCTCTCTCTCTCTCTCTCTCTCTCTCTCTCTCTCTCTCTCTCTCTCTCGCGTTTTTTTCAAAGTGGGCGCTAGAAACTTTACTCATTTTCTGCATAAACAATTTGGAGCAAATAGATAAAATTTGAAGGTAAATCTCTCTCTCTTTCTCTCTCTCTCTCTCTCTCAAGTGGGAGGGAGAGAGAGAGAGAGAGAGAGAGAGAGAGGGAGAGGGAGGGAGGGAGAGAGATAGATAGATAGATAGATAGATAGTTCTATTATCGTCCTGGGAGGTCAAATATGACCTATGGGACCAAATGAACATGTCACGTGGTGTGAGTGGAGTTCATAAGTGACTCTCGATGCTCAAAAATGGCTGAAATGAGCGTCGCAATAGAGAGTCCACATCGTGGTTGGGAGAGGAAGGTATGTAGGGAGAGCTCATGGCTGAATATATGGGGAAAAGAGGACCTAATGTGGTCAAAAGTTGAGCACTCAAGTAGTGTGTGGTACTCACTCTCTCGCACTTGACGAGGGCATAAGGTGCAAAGTCGATGACACTCCTCGCCAGTGCCCCAACGTCCTGTCTCGCAGCGTAGAGAATGGGAGCTAAGACGAATGGAGGCAATGGTGCGGATCGCACTCAACGGGATGGGCTCAAGGATGTAGGAATGGGTTCGGTTACCTCGTTCCGAGAAGAAGAGAGATTTGTAGTTTGGGGCAACGTGTGTGGTGTAATGGCTGAAGCGAGAACCTCCGGATTTCTCCCAAGCCATGATACATTGGCGTTGTAAGAAAGCCTCATTAACTTGGGAGTCGATCGACGCATCCTTGACCAAGTGACATGCATCCCATCTTCCAAACCATTTCTTGATATCAAGCATCCACCCCGAACTTAGTATTTTGCTCTTGCATGTCTTTTGAACCTTTTGACTTGCTTCATATGCGATTCTAGGAAGTTGATGCAAAGGGCTACGTTGTGTCTTACGCATGTACTCCACAACCCTTTCCATGCCCAAGACCTCAATGGGAAGCGATCCGGACTCAAGAAGTAAGAGCATGTAGGGTGTTTGTGTCTTGACTTGGAGAAAGTTGGTGAGAAAACGCTTTTGGACATTCTCAAACTCTTTCCAAGTAGACTTCCCGATGCTTCCACCCCACACCTCCACTCCATAAAGAAGCACCGGTGTCACCAATGTGTCAAAGAGGTACTTTTTGAGAGCCCAACACTTGATCTCTCCTGCATTGCACATGTTCTCAAATGCATAATAAGCCCTCTTTCCGGCTTCCAAGCGACGCATTGCACAATCCTTCCATTTATGATTGGATGGAGCCTCAAGGCCAAGGTACTTGAAGTGATCTACCACTTCAAGTTTCTCATTGTTGTATACAATGCATGGATTTTCGTCATTGAGGGTCTTTACAAGCATAACCTTGGTTTTGGATCCATTCACGATCAGCCCGCTATGTAGGCAAAAGCGTTCCAAGACACTCATAAGCTTTTGTGCATCTTCTAAGGTATGTGCCAAGAGCACTACATCATCGGCATAAAGCAAAAGCATGATCACCGCAGTTCCAATCTTAACCTCTTCTATGCCTTCTTGCTGCATAAAATCAAGAACCATGTATTCCAATTCATCAATGAGTAGCCCAAAGAGGGTTGGGGAAAGTGGGCATCCTTGTTTGACACCAATAGTGCTTGCAAAAAATTCTGAAATTCCATCTCCCATACGTAATCGACATATCACTTTTTGGTAGATGCGAAAGACTGCATGCATAAATTCTCTCGGCACTTGAAGGCTTTGCATACGTCTCCAAAGATTTCCTCGTGGTACCATGTCAAAAGCTTTCTTGAAATCCACAAAACAACAATACAACTTTTTTCCTTTCAATCGAGACGCTTCCATAAGAACTCGAAGAGTGACAAGGTGATCAATAGTGCTATGATGCTTTCGAAAACCTGCTTGGCCTCCAAAAAATTAATGCATCCAAGCCTTGAAATATAATTCATAATTCTACTCTCTCTCCCTCCCTCCCTCTCTCTCTTTTGCGTTTTTTTCAAAGTGAGTGAGAGAGAGAGAGAGAGAGAGAGAGAGAGAGAGAGAGAGATCATATACTATAATGATCAATTATTGTAATGGCCACTACAAAAAAATAATGCATCCAAGCCTTGAAATATATAATTCATAATTCTACTCTTTCTCCCTCCCTCCCTCCCCCTCTCTCTCTCTCTCTCACATACACGCCCACTTTGTGTATGCGAGAGAGAGAGAGAGAGAGGTAAAAAGAGTGACAGAGAGAGTGACAAAGAGGGGCAGATAGAGTGAGTTAGAGGGAGGGAGGGAGACAGAGGTCTAGATGCCTACATAAAGGCGAGCACAGGAATTAAAAAAAAGTACGCATTTGAATTTTGATTTCTAAGGAGCTAAAATGGTTTGATCTCTCTCTCTCTCTCTCTCTCTCTCTCTCTCTCTCTCTCTCTCTCTCTCTCTCTGGGAGCTAGCTCCCACTATTGTGATGCGCGAGAGAGAGAGAGAGAGAGAGAGAGAGAGAGAGAGAGAGAGAGAGAGAGAGAGAGCTCCCACTATTGTGATGCGCGAGAGAGAGAGAGAGAGAGAGAGAGAGAGAGAGAGAGAGAGAGAGAGAGAGAGAGAGAGAGAGAGAGAGAGAGAGAGAGAGAGAGAGAGAGAGAGAGAGAGAGGGGTGAGAGCTAGCTCCCAGAGAGAGAGAGAGAGAGAGAGAGAGAGAGAGAGAGAGAGAGAGAGAGAGGGGGGGGGGGTGAAGGGGGAGGGAGCGAAAGCCAGGGTGAGAAAGGGTTGGAGGATCCACATAACAAGGGAGATAAAATAGTGGTAAATCCAGAGAGAGGGAGGGGGGGTTGTGGAGGGAGGGATAGAGAGGGTTAAAAAAAAAGATAACAATTCTAACACTTTTTTTGTAGATCATACCCTTTGTGCTTCCCTTTTTGTTCGGACTAAAGATGGCCAAGAAATTTGATGTTGGAGCTTACATTGAGTTTATTTATAATGTAGAGGTGATAAATGTAGGTTAAATAGACAAGACTTCAAACTTGGGTAAGCTTCATGGGAGCAGATTACGATCTAGTTGCTTCTTTGTTGCAGTGTTAGAAGTATATGATGGCAAAGATGCCCCTCTCCCCTATGTTGCTTAGACGAACAAAGAAATAACTACCCTGAAGAAGGCAAAAAAAGTATAATTGCGTGACCTAAAAGCGATATGGTATATTTTGGATCCATCTCGATTGGTTTTATATTGACTATCTCCCTTGCAAAATTATTTGTTGACAAAGGGAGGGAGGGACAAAGAGGATAGAGGGGGGGGGGGGGGGGGGGGGAGAGAGAGAGAGAGAGAGAGAGAGAGAGAGAGAGAGAGAGAGAGAGAGAGGGAGGGAGGTATATATGTGTATTATATATATATATATATATATATATATATATAGAGAGAGAGAGAGAGAGAGAGAGAGAGAGAGAGAGAGATTGGGAGGTGGAGGGAAGAGAGAGAGGGTGGGAGGGTTGATGGAGAGAAAGAGTAGGAGAAGACAGAGGGAGAGAGAGAGAAATAGACCTCACAAGGTATACTTGATGCTATATAGGGTGCCATAGAGAGAGCTTTAATGTTTGGATTTGAGTGTGTTGTTTGTCTATAAATACAGGCATGGGTGTCAAATAAATTATATCAATCCACTAAGGTTGAGAAGTTTCTCTTAGCGATGGCTTCCTCTTGATCCTGAAAGGGAGTTTGTTCTTGAATACTATTTGTGGTGAACCTTTGTTGCTTGATTTCCCTACAAGATTTGCCATGGTCATTCCTAAAGATTATGGGGGTAATAGTAAGCAAGATGCTTGCCATAACTTTCACTTTTGATGGCGACATTCAGACTCAGGTGAAAGATGGTGTAAAGTAGGTGAACAATTTCAATTTATATTGGATTTAACCTTGACTACAAAATTTCTTTTTTTCACCAACATGGGTGTGGATATGTCCTCAACATCAAATGTAGCAATGGTGGAGTTATCCGTCTCAACAGCTCCTTTGATGAAGAAGAAGGTTTTGTTACTAGAACCTCAACCAAGAAACTTCAAGATACCTTTTTTGTGTGCCAAGAATCAGTGCAAGATGTTGGACAGAAGAAGAGAAGAAAAACAAAAACATATCTTTGAGTTCAAACCAGGTAGAGAAGAAACAGTGTTTAGTGGAGCACATTCTGCTGCTAAATAGCCACAAGTAACCCATGCTTAGCCGAATGATTTCTAGGTGTTTAATTAAGAAGAAGGTTGTTGAAGTTCCCCTAGCGTACAATGGGGATTGTGTTTATGAGTTGGATTTTGTATCAGATGGTGTTACTAAAATTTTAGGGATGGGTCAAAAGTATGATGGCCATTGTTGGGGTAAGCTTGTTCATTACAGAACGAGGTATCCGGTTTCAATAAAGAGAAGTAAATGTGGTGGACATCTTATTTGCAAAAATGGTTCGTGCTCAATCAATGCAACGAATAGAAGGCCAAACGAGACTTCTTGGACAGGGAAGTTTCTTACATCAATTATGTCAGTTGGTATGTTGAGCTCAGAAAACAGAACACTAAGGTGCTTCCACTATGGTCAATGTCTAGTTATGCTTTGAGAGTGTTCCTGTATTGTCTATTACTTGCTAGCCAAGAACAACCGGACCCGATTGTTCGTCCACATTGAACGCCATAACCACCCTATTGCATAGGGAGTTTTGCGATTAGCAATATAACATACGAGAGAACTTGTGTCTTGTGTGGTGTCTGAATCTCCAACGACTGGACCTAGGCATTTGCAATTAAATCTTGCAGAGCAGATGGTAATGGGAGTGGTGGTTCAAGAAAATGGGGAGCGACAAAATAGTAATGAGCTTCTCTCTATACTGGAGGAGATGCGGCCATTGATCCATACACAAAGGTGTCCTTTTGGCTTCTTGACTATGAATGTGTTACGCATTCTTTTGGCTAATATCCTTGTATCTTCTATTAATCTCATGTTTAAACACTAGGGATGAGAGAAGAAACTACTACACAGATTGGGTTTGGGGTAGAGTCGCAATTGCTTATGCTGAAAAACAGTAGCACAACATGCTATTTCTAGGACAATCCACAGACCCCCACAGAAGATGTCACGTATTCAAAATGTCGATCAATGGACTCAGATTTGGTGTCAAGTTGGTCAATAGAATGCAACAAGATGGGAATGGGGACTTGCGAACAAAGCTGGGTATGCTTTGGCCACATGTGTAGAGTAGTGGGGTGGACAAAGTATCTGCTTCTAACTTCTCACAAATGGATTGTTGGCTAAGTTGGTGGCATGTACGATAGAGAAAACACTTTGTTGGAATAAAAATTTGCAAGGAATATTTGAGGGTGTCCTTTATTTTAGTGTTCAAATGCTATCTCTAAATAAAAATGTGTTGCAAGAAGTGGATGATCTCTCACACATTCCTACTACAAACCTCGCTGAAACAAAGCGCGCGAGTTGGGTTGTTGGCGAGGGAAACAAAGAATTGTTGAGCTTGTACGATGCATGCGTGCCTGATCTATCAAACGCTTTGCTTCAAAGTGTGAAGATTCTTGCTTTTGTGGAGGGTAGATATCATGGGATTGGACCTTCTACATAAAAACTTGCTCGATGAGCACAACAAGATCGAGCACCATGCCCAACTGTTGTTGCTTGAGAGATTAAAGATGAGCTCGGAGGTACACCACTCTATCAACAACCGGCAGTGGAGGGGGATAATATTACAATAGCTAGAAAGCAAAAACAGGTTGGGAAAGTAAGCTACGAGGAGGAGAATGCTTCACATAGACCAGAGTATCTCACATAAAACATCTTGCGCAATCGATAGAGGTCTCCAAGCTACTACCAGAGAGGTCGGCATGGTAGGTAATGAACACGAGGGTGGACTAGTGGTTGAGGAGACAAACATTCATAAGACAATGTGGGCTATCCGTTGTATACCAAAGGGAAGTAGGGTTCAATGTCAAGGGTAATTAGGATCTAGAGTCAATAAATGCAAGAAAAATATAAAGAACACGGGGAAAAGTGTTGTTGCACCATCCTTTTGGGGTATTCGGACATGGGCAAGAGGGGATGATAGGGCTCATGATAGCAATTCAAAGAAATAATTCATGTGGTTTTGCGATGATAGTGTGGATCACACATGGCATATTTGTAATATAATCACTCAATGCCCTTCTAGAGTCCCCAATATATGGCCAATGGAAAAAGAAACAAACATGATTGCTTTAGAGTTGCTGGAATTGGAGAGAGAAGGATTCACAATAAAGAAGATTGTAGTTAAGGAAACCAACAATGTGCGTTATCGGCCAGGAGTATCAATTCAAGCCTCCAAGAAAATTGAATCAGCAATAACCATGGAAGGCCGGATTGTGCAACACATTGTCGTGAAGACAAGCATGCATGAAAAATTCATGGTGGAAATATCTTCTTCACAAGTGCGGGGCGAGAGGTATGAAGTTCATATTGCAAGTAGTGCGATGTGTACATGTGGGGACTTTGTAGAACAACTGGCACAAAGCAAACCCTTCATGGCTTGCAACATATTTACTTCATCTTCATTCACTAATTTGGTTTGGATTTAAACAACAATATGTTTATCCATCAAAGCAAGCTAACAAATGGGGATCTACTCCGTGTGTTCAGCTCTCGTTGTATGACATAAAAAAGAAGTGGAATTGAGATGTATCACTCACATCTACTATTCCTGATATGTAATTGTATCACACGAACTGTAACTGCTGTTTTGATATTGTAATTCTTTTTGGAAATTCAGTATATGATGGTGGCTTGTGTTTTTTTGTTCTTGTCTTTTGTCCAAAGCATAATTGTTTCAAATGCACACATTAACTTAAATGTTCTATTGGATTTGAAGGTTCTATTGGAATCTAAAATAACAAAAAAAGCTCCCTCCAAAGAGCTCTCTACAACCAAGGCATGGAGAGTTTTTTTTTTCCTGCAAACACTCCTTCAATGAAAAGCTTAGAAAAACCTTCCTCGAAAGCTCTCTCCAAAAGCTCCTTTCATTTCCATCCTCATGCACAAACCAAAGGACTATAGTGGTGGAGCCCTAAGTTAGTGTCTCTTATGACTCATATCCCATCTCCTTCCCTCAAACTCTTGTGGTCTCTATATCTCTACTTTAGTCTTCCTTTCCAAGTCATTGTGTCTACTTGTACTACATGTGGTCTCTGTATCTTTACTTTAGTCTTCCTTTCCAATTCATTGTGCCTACTTCCTTGCACTACACGTGTCTTTGTATATGTACTTTAGTCTTCCTTTCCAAGTCATTGTGTCTACTTCCTTGCACCACATGTTTCCAAGTCATCATGTCTACTCTAGTCTTCCTCTCCAAGTGTCCTCTAGTCTACTTACTTGCACCATGTGTGTTCACCTACTATACATTTCTCATTGTGTACATTGAGCAGTGGCAGATAGCTAAGCTTTTCATGTTTATGCTTTACCCAAACCATTGCAATATATCACTTCTCATTGCACATCACACATTACACAATGTCTACTAGGAAACTTCTCGCTTTACTATTGGGGTAAGCCTTTAGCTTAACCTCAATGCGTGACCAACCCTTAAATCCAAGCATACCAAGCATGGACCCTTGTGTGTATGCATGCATCCCACTACATAGATTTCCCTAACGCATTCTTCTTTATAGTCACATGCTATTTGGTATAGCCATATGCTACTTGACCCTTTCCCACGCTCTTGCCCCATGGGATGCATATCGCTTTCCATCATTTGATGCCACCTTCCATTCTGAGCCTATATAAGACCATCATGCTTAACTTGAAAGTTTCTCTCTTATCCTAACCAATCAAGTAAGTCTATTTTCATTGAGTACATTGTCTCTAATCTATTTTCTCTTAATTGTTGTGAAACTCTCACTATGATGAATGCCTCATTGGTCCATCCACCATAGGCATTATCTGTGGTATCAGAGCTTGTAAGTAAGTAGTATCTCCTAATTACATTAGTTAGATTCCTAAGCTAGATTTAGTTCTCTCTCTCTCTCTCTCTCTCTCTCTCTCTCTCTCTCTCTAAGCACTGAATTTATTCATGACTCTTTAGGAGGAGATTAATTAAGCTAAAGCCTAATTATATATGTCCTTGGATTTGGGTATGTCTACATGGCCACTTCCCTAACCAAAGTGATTAGAGCTAATTAGGATTGAGCACTAGATTATGTGTCAATTTCTTTAGGTTCAATAAATGTGTCTTTGCACAGAATCACCTTGACTTGCTTGATTGCATCTTGAAGATTGCTCCAACATCCCTCTTATTTTTTGGATAACTTTGTTGAACTTGCATCTTTGGATTCATTCAAGGTTTTCAATCTACATGCAAACACTTGCGTAGCCCATCATGAGAGCTTTTAATCAAGGCCTCATATGCCCTGTTTGGATTATGCTTGAGAAACTAATGGCTTGATTAATTTTGTCAACAATTGAAGTTCCTAGGTACTCATTCTCTGCTCATTCTACTCATTAAGTGTGTGTGTGCGTGTGTGTGTGTGTGTGTGTGTGTGTGTGTGTGTGTGTGTGTGTGTGTGTGTGTGTGTGTGTGTGAGAGAGAGAGAGAGAGAGAGAGAGAGAGAGAGAGAGAGAGAGAGAGAGAGAGAGAGAGAGAGACAATATAACATAACAATATTACAAAAGACACTAGAAACTATGTCCCATTCATAGTACAGAACGGACTTTATACACAAGTACAAGAGAGTTAAGAGCCATAAGATATATAAATCCACCATCTTCAATCCAAGGAACTTTGAAAACCATAGCTGAGAAGGTAACCCTCACCTGCACCCATGGAAATGACACAACTTTCAGTTAGCATTGGCACCATATGTAGGTGATGCATGGGTATCTCACATGTTATAGATGTCACCCAACTAAATTGCTTTTAAAGATAGATAATAAGAAAGATGACGCTACTTAGTTATTCAGAGATGGTTTCATTTACAAGGAAAAAAACCCTTTTGGAGCTCCGTTTGCTTTGCCAGCTCTCATGAGCTAAGACTGGAGACGAGTTTTATGGGGTAATTTAGCCTCGAAGTGGGCCACATATACCTGTTTCTCAACTTTACAGAGTTTGGAATTAATTGCCGCTAATTTTTCAGGGTTAGTGACAGTGCTCATACGTGAAGTTAATCTATACTTTGTAGTCACTTATAACATAAAATATTGTTAGTAAGCAAGTTCTACTTGTTACCATATACATGTGGTAGTGATGTGTGTGAACACACTTAGGACCACCGGGGAATTTTTTCCCGCCTTAGGAGGTTTTTTTCCCTGTGCATTGTATATACGCCCACCATTATAGGGCTATCTATCTTTCTATTGCACAGTAAGTAATATACTCTATGTTGTGTGCCTAGAGCTTCCTTCGTCTTCTCCAAGCTATGTGCGTTTCCTTGCAACCCTAATTCCAACAATCGGTATAAGAGCAGGTTGCATCCTCCTAGGCTTATTCGCTAGCAGCTCCAGCACACGCCTGCTCATTTTCTTCGATTTTAGTGACCTTTGGCGGGCATTCATAGGTCGACAAAAATTTCGGGTGTGCTCGTAGAGCTCAGGCTGCTCAAATTTTCAATTTGGGCTCATTTCGGCTTCTATTTTCACTACAGACAGTACTACACAGGCTATTTTGTCATTTTGTGTAGAATTTCTGCTAGTGTCATTTTCTGCATAGCAAGTCCTTACACTCTTCTATATTTTGTGCTATATACCACGCGTTGTTTCCGCTTCATTTATCCACATCAGGTGCAACATTTACCATGGCTGACAACAACACAGATGTTTTCTACTGAGGACAGATTGGATGGAGACAATTAACCTATGTGGGCTTATATGATGCAACATGTTCTTGTGTTGAAGGGCGTTTGGAACATTGTGTAGGGCATTGATGTACGTCCTCTTCTGAGGAAGCAGGCGATGTTGAGGATGTTGCAGGTCTTGGTGCAAGAATTGTTGTTGTTAGAGTTGTTTTGCCTATAGCAGAACAAGCTCGTTGGGATGTAAAGGATGTGAAGGCTCATGAGTTGATTGCATTGTCTGTGAAGTGCACCATTACTCCTCATAATTGTTCAGTGAAATCTACAAAACAGGCTTCAAATATTCTGGCTGGTCCTTATGCAGGCCGCAATGAGGCTAAAATTGCGTTGTTGCGTAAAGAGCTGGAATCGAAGATTATGCATGAGGAAGATGAAATGGACACTTTCCTTGCTAGTGTCAAGGATGTTAACGAGCAACTAATATCTGCAGGAGAAGTCATTTTTGACAGTTACCTTGTGTAGACTGTTCTTGATGCTTTGCCAGATTCTTACCAGACTTTTGCTAGTACTTGGAGACTTATGACGGTCCCAAGGAAATCTTGAGATTGTCAAGTTTGATGCATTAGGCACATTGTTGTTGCAAGAGTCACTTTTTTAAAAAACGGGACTAGGCAGCGTGCAGTTGAACGGGCTTTTATTGCAGCTCAAAGAAAAGGTGGGAACATCAATGTACCCACTTCTTATGGTTCTGCTGTGAGTGGAAAAACTTATGTTCCTAATGCTTTTGCTAGCAACACTTTGGCTGGCAATTCTAGTGATAAGGGCAAAAAGAAAATGCATTGCCATTATTGTAAAGCTAATGATCACTTGATCAAGCAGTGTCCGAAACTAAAGGCAAAAGAGGTTGGATCCACTACAGGGTCCAATACAAGTGCAGCAATTGTAGAGTCTTCTGTCAAACAAGATTATGATGCTGATGTTGATGCAGAATGGGCCTTTAGTGCAGAGTGCACTTATGATCCTATTGTCCATGATGCATGTATGTTAGTTGTTGCAGATTCACGTGTGGTATTTTGACAATGGTACTACATAGCACATTACCTCACATCGTGATTTGTTTACCTCTATTGAGTCTGTCCCTCATGGGAATATGGTGACTTGTGCCAACAATGCCTCTTATCCTGTTCAAGGAGTTGGAAAGATTGTGCTTACTGCTACAAATGGCAGTTCTTTCACACTTGTTGATGCACTTTATGTACCTGGGATCAAGAAGAATCTTTTGTCTGTATCTGCACTTGCTAGACTTAAACTTGTAGTCAAATTTGTGGATGACAGATGTATAATTCATGATCTCAGTTTTGGTGATGTGTAATGGAATTGGCCTATTTAACTTGAGAGTAGCGGAAATTAATGAGAATACTTTTGAGAGATTACTATGTGAGCATAGCACGTGAACATAATTGAAGATAACAACATAGTCATAGCAATTAGTTAACTTGGCATGAACAATACTTTTGCAAGAGAGAGAATTTAGAGAACATGACAATAGTTGACCGGATTTATGTGGAGCCGGTCCCCCCTCCAATAGGCATTTGTATTATGATTTCTCCCATTAAGGGAGACTTGTTACAATACAATCTTTGTGTTCCTTGTGACGTAGGTGATGCAATGAAGATGGAAAGCTTCATGAATCACAAGCATAACATAAACTTTGAAGAAAGATTTAACTATCCCAAGCCTCAGTCCCAAGGACTCAAACACCTTCGAAGGTAAAGAGAGCTAGCAGGGAATGAGGGTAGGGAAGAGGAAGAAGAAACATTTCATAGGAGAAAGAATTAGTCCCTCACTTATCATAACTCTTCTTGCTACCATACATAATAGCATAGTAATGAAGATGGAGAAGATGGCAAGCTTAAGCATTGAAGCATGGCTCTTGGTTGGATTTGCACTCTATAGCTAAGAGTGTTGGTGTAGGCTCTAAACCTCTACTTGCTTGGAGAGGAGAGGGAGCTCTTGCACTTTGCACATTGCATAATGAGAGTGTCTATGAGTGTGTGTGGAAGAGTATACCCCCTAAGCAACCTCCTAGCTTTCTTTGGTCAACCCCCCCTTGTAGCTCATGCTTGAAGCTCATTGGACCTCTCCAGGCCTAGCCAATCACAAGCAAGAGGTATTACAAGCAACAAGGGTAGCCTTGGGACAAGTGTCCCTCTTTCCCCTTTGAGAGAGAGGACTTGATAAATGCAAAGACAATTAACTAAATCTCCTAAATTATCATTGGACCCCTTGGGTGGCCAACCAATAGGCTTCAGGCACACCATGAGGGCAACATGAGGAGGAACTTGACAAGTGTCTCCTTTGCTTTCTTTGTACTAGGCATGCCTTGTGTGAGTGTGTGTGAGTGTGTTCTCTCTCATCCCCCCTCATGTAGGGCTTGCTCCTCCTTGGAGGGATTGAATATTTGACTTTTGACACCTCAAGCTTAGACCCAGTTCCCACTACAAGCTTGGTCCTTAAGCACTTTGAGCTTGGGCTGGGTTCTCACCTCAAGTACAACCCTAGCATCTCAAGCATGTCAATCACCTCAAGCATCTCAATCATCAAGCACCCCAGTCATCTCAAGCATTTTAAGCTTGGGCCAGGTTCCCACCTCAAGCACCTAAGCTTGGGCTGGGTTCCCACCTCAAGCTCAGCCCTAGCTTACCTAAGGTCAAAGGACTTTTACACTAAGTATTCGAGGTCCTCAATGAAGCTAACCCTAAGGTCTTATGCTCTATTGGTTAGCCTTGCTCTTTGATAGACCATCTCTCATTTGGGCCCCTTTACCATTGGCCCCGTGTTGAGATAGATCTATAAGCACATGTCTATATCTTAACCCTTGTTCCTATTTATTCTCCCACATTAAATGATCAATTTAATACGAGAAAATCATTTGGGTTGGTTAGATATTAGATTTTATGACATTACCTCTCTCTTGAAATCATAGTTGTCCTTGACTATGAGGTAGAAGAGATAAAGCCTTAGTCATCAGTCAATCTTACTTAGCGGGTAGAGGATCCCTTTTTACCCTACGACATCTTTCCAAGATGGATGACTAATCCATTAAGTGCTTGGGAGACATAGCTGCCGCAAGCATGTTTGCTCTTTAGTCCATTTCATTCTCCCAAAGTAGAGTGACAAATTCTACTTGGTGTTTGAGAGACGTCGTCATTACAAACATGATTCTAAGCATGCATACTATTTAAATTTGTGCACAATTAAAAAGAGAACTAGTCTTCTAAGACAAAAACATGGGTCATTTAAAAGAAATTTGTACATTTGCTTACTTTAATGTAGCGTTGTAAACATTGACAAGGTTTATACTATCCTTAAAATGTATTCCTTGCATCCATCTAGCATCTTCAAAAGGATAATTTTTGAACTTAATAAGATACCGTCAGATAACCTTACCATGTCGTAGTACCTTGTCTTCATGCCAAAGGATAGCTTCAGGTTGTAGCACCTCTTCTTGGTTTTCAACTTCGGGAGGGTCTTCAATAATTGGTTCACTTGGTGGCTCTCCTTTGTAGGGCTTAAGTTAGGCTCACATGAAAAGCATTGTGTATGAGCCAATGGTTGGGCAACTTGAGTTGGTAAGCCGTCTCATTGATGGGCTTCAAGGTTTGGAAAGGACCATAGTATGTTTTTGCTAGCTTAGCATAATACTTTTGATGGCCCGTAGGATTTTTGCTCGTGGTTTGCCTTAATCAAACCGTAGGAAACTTAAGAAAGACCCAATAATTTTATTTTAATGTTAAGGCCCTTTTGTGCTTGTCAGCAGCAGCTTTCTGCCTTTGTTGAGATACGGATATAGCCTCCTTAATCTTTTGAAAAGATTCTTGTAGGTCACGGCTTTATTCATCGGCGGCGAAGATCTTCCCATGTACTTTGAGTAACAAGGGACTTTTAGGTCTTCCCTCAATGATCTCAAAAGCTGCTTTTCCCGTAGATGTATGTATGATATTATTGTAGGCATACTCTACAAGAGGTAAGCATTTTTTCCATTGTGAGCATTGATTTACTTTAGTAACATAAGTCATGAGTAGGTCGAGTATCGTCAGACTAGCTATCTCACTTTGGCCATCCGTTCGTGGGTGATAGACCGAAGAGAAATTCAATCTTGTTCTTAGATTTTTAAAGAGACCTTCCAGAAATTAATGGTCATTCTAGGATCACTATCTGACACGATGGATGTTGGTAATCCACGGTGTTTGAAAATCTGTGATATGAAGAGAATTTCCATTTGGTGTGCCTTAATAGTCTTTTTGACATGAATAAAGCGTGTTTGCTTGCTAAACCTGTCGACTATTGTCCATATTCCTGTATTCCCATGGATAGACTTGGGCAGTCCAAAGATGAAATTCATGGATATACTCTCCCATGGTTAATTTGGGATAGGCAATGGCTGGAGTAATCCAGGTTGCTTCCCTCTATCATATTTGGTCTTTTGGCATACTACACATTTTGAAACATACTCTTGTATGTCCACTTTTATGGTAGGCTAATAGAAATACGTGTCTACTCCTCAAAGAGTAGTTTGATACCTCTATGCCCCGCGTAGGGAGGAGCATGGGATTCATACATAACTTTCTCATGAAGGGAATGCGTAACACATAGCCTATTTCCGTGGAGAAGATAACCATCCTGCAAGGTGAATGGTTCCTCTTTCTTCCCCAAAGCAAGGGCTGACATTATGTCTCTAAAGTCAGGGTCAGTAGCATACTCATCTATCATAGAGGATAGATCATTGTGAGTAGCTATAGACACCCCATTAACTTTTGGTTGTTGTGAAAGTGCATCAGCCACTTGATTGTGCTTACCAGCTATGTGAGCAATATGGAAATTAAATTGCTAAAGAAAATTTTCCCCCCTCATTTGTTTGTCGGAAAGCTTGGTTTGTGTCATGAAATACTTGAGACTTTGGTGGTCGGTTCGTAGAATAAATGGAGTCTCCAATAGGTAGTGCTTCCATGTGTCTAGGGCATGTAGAAAAGCTAAAAGCTCTTTCTCATAAATGCCCAAGATTTGTTCATCCGTATTGAGCCTTCGGCTCTCATATGCTATGGCATGCCCTTCTTGAAGCAAAATTGCTCCAAGGCAATCACCACAAGCATCACATTGGACCTCAAATGGCTTTGTGAGATCCGGAAGCATGAGGACTAGTTGGGAGGTAAGCTTCTCCTTGAGCTTATCGAAAGTATTTTGCTCCTTAGCAGTCCATACATACTTAACGTTCTTCTTAGTTAAGTCATGTAGTGGTCTTGCTATTTGAGAGAATTTTTCTATGAAGCGTTTATAGTATGCACACATACCAATAAAGCTTCTTAGCTCATTTAGATTCCTTGGATTAGGCCATGCTTTTATTACCTCTAACTTTGATGGATCCATATGGATACCATCTTGAGAGATAATATGACCTAGGTATTGAATCTCTTGAAGGAAAAATTTGCTTTTCTTTTGGTTGAGAAAAAGCTTGTTTTTCTTCAATGCTTGAAAAATCACTTAGAGATATTGCTTATGTTCCTCCAAAGACTTAGAGTGGATGATGATATCATCAAAGAACACTCCAGTGACTTTGCGGTAAGGTCTAAAAATTACCTCCATTAGACGATTGAACGTAGCTGGTGCATTAGTCAAGCCAAAAGGCATGACTAGATATTCATAAAGACCAAACGTGGTGTGAAACGCGGTCTTTAGGATATATATCTTCATCCACTATCCTTATTTGATGATAGCCACTTTTAAGGTCAATCCTACTGAAGTAGGTAGAGCCTTGTAGCTTATCAAACATATCTTCTACTTGAGCCACGGGAAATCTGTTTTTGATAGTGATGTGGTTTAGTGCTCGATAGTCCACAAACATACACTATGTACCATATTTCTTTTTCACTAAAAGGACTTGAGAACAAAAGGGAGAGGAACTAGGCCTCACCATCCCTTTGTCTACCAATTCTTGTACTTGCCTCATGATCTCCTCTTGTTAAGCTTGTGAGACTCGATAAGGAGGCTTATTAGAAGGTGACCTTCTTGGAAGGAGTTCAATGTGATGGTCATCATCTCCTCGTTTTGGAGGTAAGTCCATAGGGATATCATCGATGAACACATCTTGGAATCCTTTTAGAAAATTAAACAAGCCTAACTCTTCTTGATTCCTACCATTCACATTTGATGAAACAATAGGATCTTTTAGAGTCTCTTTGACAAAACCATGTACGCAGAAACTGAGCTCTTCATGGACTTATCAAAAGCAAGAGGATTTACAAGTGGAATAGTGCGACCAACCTCACTAGCATCTATATACATGTTCTTTCCCCTGTAGTAGGTGAAGTAGATTCTCCTTTCAGGGAACTTCATATTGGCAGCCATGCGATCAAACCATGGTGACCCTACAAGCCTAACTCTTCTTGATTCCTACCATTTACATTTGATGAAACAATAGGATCTTTTAGAGTCTCTTTGACAAAATCATGTACGCAGAAACTGAGCTCTTCATGGACTTATCAAAAGCAAGAGGATTTACATGTGGAATAGTGCGACCAACCTCACTAGCATCTATATACATGTTCTTTCCCCTGTAGTAGGTGAAGTATATTCTCCTTTCAGAGAACTTCATATTGGCAGCCATGCGATCAAACCATGGTGACCCTAGGATAGCATCCTCATGTTGGAGAGGAGAGATGGAAAAGTCTTCTTTGTCGACATAGCTTTGGGCATGAAGCCTCAACTTCCCAATCAAGGGAGTAACGGAGGCTTGTTGTCCCTTGAAAGCTGTGTCAGCCATTACCATATCTCCCATCTTCAAAGCTTGAATGCCCAACTTGGTGGCCAACTCCGTTCATATGAAGTTGTGAGTAGAGCCTAGGTAAAACAAGATGAAGGCATCATGCTCTCTTACCTTTCCCCAAGCATAGGAAAATAATGATCCTTTGCAATGAGCATCCTCTTTTTGAGCTTTGACAGTGGAAGCCCTGGGAGTCTGATTGCGAGCATTCTTCTTGGGGCAAGAACGATAGCCATGTCCTTGCTCCCCACACTTGAAACGCTTATGGTCCTTGCGAAAAGCTTCAAGCTCTTCAGGAGAGAGTTTGTTTTTTCCTTTGTAAACTCCCTTCTCCTTGGACCGATTGTTGTTGTTGTTGTTGGAAGTACCTTGGGAAGGATTTGGAACATTGGTTTTCCCCTTTGCATCATATTTGTCTTTGTTTTCCATGGCCTTGACATTTCGTCTAGCCCCTTGATGGAAATTGATGCGTGAAGCAACCATGGTGGGATGGATTACTTCGCTATTAGAACTACACCGTTGAGAGTTGATGTATTCGGCTATCTCTTCAGGTAATCCCGCACAAAATTGCTACCTTTGCTCAACAAAAACTATCTTTTGAAAAATAGTAGCCTTGAGATGTAAATCCCAAAACTTATCTACATACTTCTGGATAGACTCATGAGAGAGAAGCTTCAAGCTGCACCATTCGGTAAGCACTTTGTCCTTTTTGCATCGCTTGTAAGGAATTGCTTCATGATCGAAACTCGTAGAGTTTTCCATGTCTTTGTTGCTTTGCCGTTGCCATGAAGGCTAGCCCACCATTGACGAGCTGATTTTTGGAAGTGCATAGCTACATGGTGTAGCTTGGAGGACTCCATGAAGCCCTCATCTCCAAAGGCCACATCAAATTGCTAGATGAAGGCCAACACTTTGTCGGTAGCACCAAAGGTGCCATCATAGGTGAGAAAAGAGATACTCTTTCCTTCCTCCTTGAACTTCTTTAGCTTTTGTGACGTTCGCCATGCAGGGTACGATTTGTGATGTCCTCCCCTCCTATATTCTCTAGGAGAATAGCCATAGATTTCATCGGAAGAGCAGGAAGGTGAAGAAGAAGGAGAAGAGGGTGACCTCTTCCTAGCCTTTTTTTTCCTTTGTTTCCTCTCTTCCTTTTCGGAATGACGACGAGAAGGATTGTGTGTTGATCTTTTCCTCTTGGGAGGAGTGGGCGACCGTTTATACCGTCGTCTTCGTGGAGCCACATCTTCAGAGGAACTTAAACTTTCATTGCTTTCTTGCTCTTTGGATTCCTCCTATCGTATGGAGAGAGTCTTCTTTTGGGGGTCTCTTCAAGAGGCCTCCTAAGCTCTCTCTCCTCTTGGAGAGGAAGGGAAAATCCATAAGCACGAAGTTGTTGAGTAACTTTGGCTTGCAAAGCCCATAGCTTGCGGCAACCTAGTAACAAGATAATTGACAAACATGGGGGCACCATCATTAGCACCTTCATGTGAAAAATCAAAGCTATCAATGTTCATTCTACTCTCTTGATTATTGTCAGTCATGTTAACATAATTTATGTACTTAGTGTATGCTTTGGCAAATCAAAACTTTAGTTGCCACTCCTCTTAGCCTTTGAAAATTGGTTCTTAAGTATCTACACCCACGGCTCATAGTGGTTAATTATAGAGAGTAGTGGAGTAGGTCTAACATAGCAGAGTTGCCGAGGGCTACCTCCTTTTGGACTTGTTATGGATCAATAATGGTAAAACCGTAGGCAAGTCTAAAACGACTTCATTATTAAGTCCAAAGCTCCCGAGGTGTGCACCATATGTCACATAGTGGGCTCAACAAAACTGATAATAGATCCCAGTTCCACTTACCCTAATATAATTAACAACATCAACCATTTATAGGCTACTGAAGGACCCAAAAAAAAGAGAAACCAAATGCTCTGATACCAATTTAATGGAATTGGCCTATTTAACTTGAGAGTAGCGGAAATTAATGAGAGTACTTTTGAGAGATTACTTTGTGAGCGTAGTGGGTGAACATAATTGAAGATAACAACATAGTCATAGAATTTAGTTAACTTGGCATGAGCAATACTTTTGCAAAAGAGAAAATTTAGAGAGCATGACAATAGTTGAGGACCGGATTTATGTGGAGCCGGTCCCTCCTCCAATAGGCATTTATATTATGATTTCTCCCATTAAGTGAGACTTGTTACAATACAATCTTTGTGTTCCTTGTGACCTAGGTGATGCAATGAAGATGGAAAGCTTCATGCATCACAAGCATAACCTAAACTTTGAAGAAAGCTTTAACTATCTTAAGCCTCAGTCCCAAGACCTCAAACACCTTCGAAGGTGGAGAGAGCTAGCAGGGAATGAGGGTAGGGAAGAGGAAGAAGAAACATTTCATAGGAGAAAGAATTAGTTCCTCACTTATCATAACTCTTCTTGCTAGCATACATAATAGCTTAGTAATGAAGATGGAGAAGATGGCAAGCTTAAGCATTGAAGCATGGCTCTTGGTTGGATTTGCACTCCATAGCCAAGAGTGTTAGTGTAGGCTCTCAACCTCTACTTGCTTGGAGAAGAAGAGGGAGCTCTTGCACTTTGCACATTGCATAATGAGAGTGTGTGTGAGTGTGTGTGGGAGAGTATACCCCCTAAAAAAACCCCTAGCTTGCTTTGGTCGACCCCCCTTTGTATCTCATCCTTGAAGCTCATTGGACCCCTCCAGGCCTAGCCAATCACAAGCAGGAGGCATTACAAGCAACAAGGGTAGCCTTGGGACAAGTGTCCCTCTTTCCTCTTTGAGAGAGAGGACTTGATAAATGCAAAGGCAATTAATTAAATCTCCTAAATTATCATTGGACCCCTTGGGTGGCCAACCAATAGGCTTTAGGCACACCATGAGGGCAACATGAGGAGGAACTTGACAAGTGTCCCCTTTGTTTTCTTTGTACTAAGCATGCCTTGTGTGTGTGTGTGTGTGTGTGTGTGTGTGTGTGTTCTCTCTCATCCCCCCACATGTAGGGCTCGCCCCCTCCTTGTAGGGATTGAATATTTGACTTTTGACACATCAAGCCCTTCAAGCTTAGACCTAGTTTCCACTACAAGCTTGGTCCTTAAGCACTTTAAGATTGGGCTGGGTTCTCACCTCAAGTATAGCCCTAGCGTCTCAAGCATGTCGATCACCTCAAGCATCTCAATCATCAATCACCTCAAGCACCTTAAGCTTGGGCCGGGTTCCCCACCTCAATCTGAACCCTAGCTTACCTAAGGTCAAACGACTTTTACACTAAGTATTGGAGGTCTTCAATGAAGTAACCCTAAGGTCTTACGCTCCATTGGTTTGCCTTGCTCTTTGATAGACCATCTCTCATTTGGGCCCCTTTATCATTGGCTCCGTGTTGAGATAGATCTATAAGCACATGTTTATATCTTAACCCTTGTTCCTGTTTATTCTCCCACATTAAATTATCAGTTTAATATGAGAAAAGCATTTGGGTTGGTTAGATATTAGATTTGATGACATGATGAAATAGTTGCATCTGGACTTTTGTGCCGTGGGCTGTATAAGCTCACTTTGTATGACATGTGTGGATAAACTTTGCAAATGCAGTTGCAGATTCAAGGGTTGTTTCAGATGCAAAAATTTGACATGCACGTTTTGAGCATCTGAATTTTTCTAGTTTGCTGCGGTTGCAAAAATCTGATATGGTTGCTTCTTTGCCACCTCTTGAAGCACCTATCAAACATGTTTGTGAAGGCTGTATTTTGGGTAAAATGCAGCATGCTAAGTTTCCAAAGGATGGGTCAATTCGTGCTACATGCAGATTGCAACTTATGCATAGTGATGTTTGTGGGCCTATGCGAACTCCGTCCTTGGGAGAATACTTGTACTTCATGACTTTCATTGAACGCTACTCCAGGCATGCGTGGGTATATGCGTTGAAAGCTAAGTTCGAAGTGCTCATGTGCTTCAATCAATTTCTTGCTATGGTTGAAAATGTCTTGAAATGTACTATGGGCGGCCTCCGTTTTGATTGAGGAGGGGAGTATATGTCTCATGAATTTAATGCATTTTTGGCTAGTCGTGGGATAAAACACCAATGTACATTGCCGTATATACGCCTCAACAAAATGGTGTTGCTGAGAGGAAAAACAGGTCATGTACAGAAATAGCAAGATGTATGGTCAAGAGTCAAGATTTACCACAGTTGTTTTGGCTCGAGGCTATCATGTGTGCCACTTATGTACTCAACAGGTGTCCTACGAAATTTGTAGTCTATGACGCCATATGAAGCATGGCATGATAGAAAGCCATCTATTGAGCACATGAGTGTTTTTGGTTGTTTGGCTTATGGTTTAGTGCCATAAGCACAAAAAAGAAAATTGGAGGATAGGGTTGTCAAATGTATTTTTGTTGGTTATAGTGCTAAAAGCTGTTGGGGTATAAAGCCCAATGTGGTCGCCCAGGTAAGTGGGCAGGCCACCAGGTATGTACACATATTCTTTTGTAAAAACCTAATAAGAACTCACTATGCTCTACACATTATAGTAGAGCGAGTTCACCATATCATCGTGCTCTTCTTCTCTCACTCTCTCTCGCGTTGTTGGGGTATAAAGCCCAATGTGGTCGCCCAGGTAAGTGGGCGGGCCGCCAGGTATGTACACATATTCTTTTGTAAAAACCTAATAAGAACTCACTATGCTCGACACATTACAGTAGAGCGAGTTCACCATATCGTCGTGCTCTTCTTCTCTCAACCTCTCTCGCATCGCACTTCCGCTCGTACTCCTTCAAAAGCAAAGGTTACAGGTTGTAACATCCGTAAACAAAGCATATTTTGGTCTCATGTGATGTCGTGTTTGCAGAAGATTCTGTTCAGCCTTTGCTATCATAGACTAGAGACAGTAATGTAAGCTCACATGACATTTATAACACTTTGTCTCCTCTTTTTAATGGTGGAAGTACGAATGTAAATTCCAATGAGGCAAATGTATAACCTATGGGGGTTTCTGAAAATGTTACACATCAGCCTATTACTGATGCAGATGTACATGATGTACTTGATGAGGAAAGGGTTGAAAATGAGCAGGCTAGAGGTATGCCAAAATGGATGGTGCACACTTTGCGTGACAGTAAATTGGATGCACCTTTGTCTAGTCGTACTCGTTCCTAGGTTCTCGCCATGCCTCTTATGCATCAGATTGTTATGCTTTGGCTGTGTCTAGCTTACATGATGTTGAGGAACCTCTGTCTTTTTTGAAGCACACAATTCAAAAAATTGGATGGCTGCCATGCAATCAGAATGTGATGCACTTATAGAAAATGACACGTGGACTTTATGTGATTTGCCTCCAGGCAAAAAGACCATTGGTACAAAGTGGGTTCACAAGTTGAAACGCAAGCCAGATGGTGAGGTTGATCTCCATAAGGCTTGACTTGTTGCAAAAGGCTATGCACAACAAAAAGGCATAGATTATGAAGAAAATTTTGCTCCCACTTGTTGTATGAGTACTGCTCATTTTTTATGTGCATTTGCAGCTCATTTTGGTTGGGATGTACATCAGTTAGACATTGTTACTTCTTTCTTGAATGGTGACATATTTGAGGAAGTTAGCCTCACAATTTTGTCAGACAAGAGGACAAAGTGTGCAGATGTAAGAAGGCTTTGTATGGGTTGAAGCAATCTCCTTGTGCTTGGTATGAGAAAGCTCACACTCATTTGGTCAAACGAGGTTTTTAAAACAGTCCTACAGAAAGCACATTGTATGTCAAGCGTGAGGGCAATGTACTTCTCATTGTTGTTCTTTATGTGGATGATTTGCTAATCACTGGTCCCAATGAGGCACATAATGCTGAATTTAAGGCTGATTTGAATGCTACTTTCAATATGAAAGATTTGGGGTTGTTGCATCATTACTTGGACATACAGTTTAAGTAGTGTGATGGCGGTATTGCCATGTGTCAGAAAAGTTACATAGAGACGTTGCTATGTAAGTTTGGACTTGAGGATTGCAAACATATTTCCACTCCCATGGAAACAGGTTTGAAGTTGAGTCTACATGATGCTGGTGATCCTGCTGATGTCACTCTTTAGCAAACTGCTATTGGTTGCCTCATTTATGTATGCAACATGAGGCCGGATATTCAGTTTGCAGTCTTAGAGGTTAACAGATTTATGCATAGCCTAGGGTCTAAGCACTGGCAAGCTATCAAGAGGATTTCCATTGCTTGAGTGGCACTTTACATCTTGGCTTGTTTTATCACAAGGGGGATCATTGCCGCTAGACTTACGTGCTTTTTTAGACTCAGATTGGTTGTTTTGACACGCGAGTGACCACAAGTGATTTTTGTTTCATGCTTAGCAGTTCATGTATATCATGGTTGAGCAAGAAGCAACCTACTGAGGCCACCTTCTAGTTGTGAGGTTGAGTACATGGCAGTCTTCACAGCTACGGTTGAGTATGTATGGCTCATGCGCCTTATGGCTGATTTGGGTGTTGGACAGGACACTGCCAACACTATCTACACTGACAATCAGAGCGCATTGGCAGTTGCAAGGTACCCAGTTTTTCATGCTCACACAAAGCACATTGAGGTGCATTACCACTATGTTAGGGAGAGGCTCTCAATAGTGGAGATTAGCTTGGCTTATGTGCAAACACAGGACAACCTTGCAAATCTTTTCACAAAGGTGTTGTCTCGTGAGAAGTTCGAAGCTTTCTGCAAAGCTTTGGGCTTACTCCCCTTTTTGGATTGATCATGTCCTCAAGGCATGGCACTTCCCTTTACTCTATGTGCCAGCTCTCGTTCACCGCATCACTCCAGGGGGGATCTATTACCATATACATGTGGTAGTGATGTGTGTGAACACATCCCTGCATCACTCCAGGGGGGATCTATTACCATATACATGTGGTAGTGATGTGTGTGAACACACTTAGGACCGCCGATGCATATTTTCCCTCCTTAGGAGGTTCTTTCCCTCGTGAATTGTATATACGCCCATCATTCTAGGGCTATCTACCTTTCTATTGCACACTAAGTAATAGACTCTCTGTTGTGTGCCTTGAGCTTCCTTCGTCTTCTCCAAGTTGTACGTGTTCCCTTGCAAACCTAATTCCAACACTACTCCTCCCTAGACAGAGTCGAAACCACATGTAAGGTAGGAAGTATAAGTGATATTCCCTTAAACACATACAACATATAGAAGGGATATTCCGTGGTATCGTATTTCTTCCAAAGACTAGGCAAAAGAGCCACCATGCCCTCTATGTAATAAGCAACCACTTAAAGTTTCATGAACAACTAATTTGCAACCAAACTACCATAATCCACAACTTTATACATCCATACTCTCAACCATATTTGACCACAATGAATATAACCTTGTCCCCCAACCAAACATGTAAACTATGTACGTCCACATTGAGCAGTTTTACAAGGGATCACAAAACTAAGCGGGCCTAGACATTAATTGAGCAAGAATAGTAAGCTCAGTACCAAAACCCAATAGCTCAAGCCATGTACGGCCAAGTTGAGTAGATTTTCAGGGGACCACAATACTTAGACGGCATAGTCAAGAATAGTAAGCTCGGTACCAAACCCAGAAACTCAAACCATGTACGACCAAGTTGAGCAAATTTCAATGGATCACAATACTCAGACGGCATAGACCATAATTGAGCAAGATAGTAAGCTCGGTATCCAACCAAGAAGCACATCAACAGAAGAATACCAGTTGCGGCAGTTCCTTTCTAACAATCAAATTACCAGGTCCTGGTATTTTACCCACTAGTAGGTCAACCTTATCATGTAGGTTCCTTCACCAAGTGTTAAGAAGGACTTCAATAATCATATTCTAACCTAAACAAACGTACACGATAACAATCATCCAGTATTGCAAGAGGATACCTCTATTCAATGATTTTCATTATATAAAAACATGCCTATGACCGGTCCGTACCTATGCGAGGCCGTTGTTTCTTACCCAACAGGTAGGTCAACCTTACCATATAGGGTCCTTCACCAAGTGTTAAGAAGATCATAATTGTAAGCTTTTAAGGCACCATTCATCTAGTATTGCCCGAGGCTATCCTCCTTCAATGTTAAAACAACCCAAGCTAATGACAGGACCATATATATGCATCGACAGAAAAAACCCTACACTTTGAAAGGCAATCACAAACCAATGCTGGCAGATACAAACTGTTGTCCTTCTTTATGATTCATCAATAAATTGAAAGCATTTCCCAAAGGTGAATAAGCATGAGTAACAGTACCATAACATCAAGTGAATCACACCACACCATTCAGACAGTAGTCCATAAGTCACATGAGAAGGAGTCGGAGCAGCCAACTCCACAATAGCCTGCTTTTCCTTGCCTTTAGCCATATAGCCAATTAGTGAATGCTACACCCTTGCGGGTGAAACCCTCACAATCTCAAAGAACACAAGTACAAACACGCTCACCAGAGACACACAGTACCAATGCTAAGTGAGCTTGAAAGCTCACCTTTATAGGGTTGAGAGCCAGTGTCCGTTTTCCCTTTATAGAAGTGTGGTAGGCCAGCTTCAAGAGGAAGACGATACAACAACACCGCTTCATTAAGTGGCACATTCTCTCCTAGTAGTGAGGTGGGCCCAGCTTCAACAACATAATAATCTCGTACAGAGAACGAGGGGAAGGGAGAGATAGAGAAATAGAGAGAGCGGGGGGGGGGGGGGGGGGGAGAGAGAGAAGGGGGAAAGGGAGGGCATTTAGAGAGTGCAATAGTGTAGACTGCAGGAGGCTATTATGGTTTTACACAAAAAAAGGCAAAAATGATAGAGCCAGGCCGCCCGCCTTTCTTCATAGCTCTTTAGTTAGCTAATAATGGTTAGGTGCCATTTAAGGCACCTCCTAAAATATCACCTAATGTATTTACTACAACTATTCACCCAAGGCTCCCTATGCAAAATAGTCCCCAGTTAATAATACCACGACGATATTAACAGACTAGTCCTTGCAATGTGTGTGTGTGTGTGTGTGTGTGCACGTGTGCCATTTGAACATGTGTGTGTATACCCTTTGAAAGTGTGTCAAAAAAGTCAAACAAACCCTTTTTAATACACTCGTTGGGGTCCTGGGATGGCTCCCTACATCTTCTATTGAAGGAGCATTCACAAAAGGCGAAAATTGCCCAGCCTCCCAGTCTGCCTCCACCTGTCTGGCCTGCCCAGATTGCTGCTCACCTGCCCGAACCTTCCGGGCATGTACACGCTTGCCCGGATTGTTGCCCTCTGCCTGGTAGCTACCCGACTTGCCCACTGCTCGCTTCCCATCCCTTGGCCTTGCATGTTTTAGCTAGCCTACCTTCCCAAAGCTCACACCAGACACCCTTGCACCAAGGGCCCTTGCTCGAGCTCTCAAGTCATGATCGAGAAAGGCTCAAAGGCATCTTTTGCGGCACCCACAAGTGGAGAATTAACAAGTGATTTAATCTTCAAGGACAAAACCATCTTCTCATGATAGCTCCATCATATTGCACTTAATTGTGTAAAGGGTTTATAGAAACTGCCAACATGTTTGGTACGACCTACCCTTTTGCATTAGAACCATCATTGTGCCATATGTAGTTACTCTATGTAACCCATATTAGCCTCCTTGATTAGAATCCATGCACTTCGTGTAAGCTTTAGCATACGGGGCTGTCTGTTGGGGCAAGCCTTTAGCTTACACTCAATACATGACCAACCCCTAAAGTCAAGCATACTAAGCATGCATCCTTATGTGTATGCATGCATCCCACTACATAGATTTCCCTAACACATGATTCTTTATAGTCACATGCTATTCGATATAGCCCCATGCTACTTGATCTTTCCCCAAATGTGATGCATATCACTTTCCTGCATTTACTACCACCTTCTATTTGAGCCTATACGAGGCCATCATGCTTAACTTATAAGTTTCTATCTCAACCTAATCAATCAAGCAAGTCTATTTTCATTTAGTACATTCTCTCTAATCTATTTGCTCCTAATTGTTATGAAAATCTCACTATGATGAATGCCTCGTTGGTCTATCCATCATAGGCATTACATTTACCTTGCATTATACATAGTGGTGTCACCTTAACATTTTCACCTTGTAATTATGACACAATGCACATTGCACTATCACACTTGTACATTTTGCACACTGGTATACATTACTCTTGCCAGATTACATACCACAAGGGGGTAGCTAAAACACATAGCTGGAAAACTTATATGCTAGTGCACATGTTGTCCATATAAAGCTAGCTTTTGGAGTGATCATGCTAGGGTAATTCTTTGCGTAGTTGGAGTATGTATTTTAGTGTCCATACAATCCAACTTTGTCCTTGACCATAAGAATCCAACAAAACACTTGAGGACACTATTACTCATTATCGATTGAGGCTTGCATTGTCTGCCATCCCACTTTAAGATCACCATTGTCACCCACACTACTCTTCTCAGCAACATCGTTTGTCCAGCCTCCCATAAACTATTAGGCGGTCCCGGGCGGGAAACAAGAGAGGTAACATCTAAGCACCCCTCAAGGATCCCGTGTTGCTCCATCGGGGCTGGGGCAACCACAAGCAAGAAACAACAACAATAAACCCACAGCCAAACAAGTGAAGGGGCACCACCTAGTTATAGAGTGAACTAGGACGCAACAAAGGAGAGTCCCTGAGCAATACAAGCGAGAAGGAAGGGTACACTATCACTAATTTCAATGCTACAAATACAGCCACACCAACCACAAAGAAATAGATAGAGAGAGAGATAGTTTTCTATAAGAATTTAGCTTCAATGTTAATGATTGACGCGGATGTATAAACAGCTTGAAGGAGAGTCAAGTGACACAATTAAGTTTCATGATGTTGCATCTACACATGATCTTAGGGTTATGGGAGCCCTCTGACCATACAACCCTCTTATAATGTTTTCCCAAGCAACAAAACAAACACAAAAACTCTTGAGTCACATACAAGCAAATACTACAAAAGAATCTCAAAATGAAAACGCGTCACCTTAAACCAAACGAGATGAGGATGCCAAGCGTGAATTGGAGTGACTCAAGAGAGTTTTGAACCACAGTTGCACCCAAATTATTGATTCAATTGATGTGCAAGATTAGGTACAACTTTGATTGGAAGTTATGAATCACTCACTCCCTTGCAATGCTACAACTAGCTCAAGAAGCTTTCATATACGCCACAAGTAATGGTGTAAAGAGAGCTCACTCTCCCCCCCTACAATTAAGATGGAGAATGGTATGCTCAAAGTAGTGAGCAATAGTGTAGAGATCATGCTTTTCACAAAGAGGAATGGGCTCTATTTATAGGTTTTTGGGAGTCTTGATTACGATTAGAATCAATTTTATTGTCAATACAAAAGATTATGAAATATTTTTGATTTTCAAAATGGGAGTGGGTCTTCCTTATCCCTTGAGTCACATGGATGTAGGTTCAAGGGGGAGAATTATTGAGAGTAAAAGGAGAGAGAGACGAGTAACTTGGAGGTGCCTACTTTAGTAGATCGTAGAGGGTGCAATTTACAAGAAGGGTTAGTCATTAGTGTTAGTAGTTTGTAGTTAATAGGATGGGGTAAAATTACATGGCATATACACTCAAGGTGCACTGTATGATTTATACAATGATAAAAACTAAAAGAAGAATGAGAATATGCACAATTTGATGGAAACCACAAGATGGAAAGGGAATTTTCCAGCTATCTCTTCTAGTGAATGAAGCGGTTGTAGAACTTTGTTGGTGTAGTTTTTGTGACCATGGAAAAGTTGAATTTTCCATTATCAAACTCCTCCTTTTGCAAAGCTTGAACTTGGTTACTTTTTTATTTTTTCTCTTTTTGTGAAAGCATGAATAGTTTATGGTGATATGAATTTGATTCTAGAGAGAGAAATTGAGCTATATGTGTGTAGAGATGATAATTTTTGAGCTATGGAGTAAGGGAGAGATGGGAATGGTGAAGAAGATGAAAGAAGCCATAAAAGTTGCAGGTTTGAATGAGGGATGGAGAGGAATGAGTGTGTGTGTGTGTGTGGAAGTGGGAAAGGAGGTGAGAGAAGAGTATGGGTTACTTTGTGAGAAAAGTGGGCATACTGGGGTCCACTCAAAAAAACATATCTCACCGGTGGTAGCTCCAAAAATCATGAACAAATTTGAGGTGATCATTCAGGTTGTTGGCTACATTTTCTCTATTGACTACTTCTTCAAATTTCGAGCGGAGATAGGCGCCAAAAATATCACCAAAAAACCTACTTTTAATGTTTGCAAAACTCTTTTAGTGGCCCCCTCCTTTGTTGAATTTGCACAATGCATCCAAGAGTGAGCCCCTCCTTTGTCATATCATGATACAAAGCATCCAAGCTACCTTTACACATGCATGGAGGAGGATTATTGGTGAATAAAGAAATATATACATGGTGGGACTAGTGTATAGACTATCCATGGATTTTAGCTCAATGAGAACATGGTGTTAGAATAATGAGTAAAAATATGAAAGACTTATGGATATGAAAAAAGATATTGAAATCGTATGATTTCGTCCCTCTTTTACATTATTTTGGGTGAAAGAGGAAAAGGTATGCAAGTAAATAATATAATAAACGTGACTAAGGGAGTAGAAATCGATTTTTTGTTTTCACGATGGTGAGGGTAAAAATGTGGGGGTGATTTGTATAAAATAAAATTATGAGGTTAAAGTATGTACACATTGGCAAAAAAAAAAAAAAAACTTACAGTGCAAGATGATAAAAGAAGGTATACATAACTTAATAAAACACACCTTAGGTATAAATATCTAAATAAAATATCAAAATAATTATAAAAAATCCCTATATGTAGGCCATATATACAACGAAATATTTACACACAAACAAGGCCATAATATACTTTTTTTTTTTTTTGGCTCAACTATCCCAGTGATAGCTAATTGAGGGTTTTTAAGGAGATATGGGAAAAGTCCCCTAACTCACACGCCTATGTACAGTGAAAGGGTGAGGATAACCAGAGTGTTTGAGTGATTTGATAGGGTGAGGTTGCTCACTATGGTAATTTTGAATAGCTAAAGAATGCCTATCATTAGCGCTCCCCCAGGATGATGGTATATTCATGTACCATCATAAAGCATCTTTTCCAAAGAAAGTGTTTCTAAGTCCGTGACACGATTTTCATGGTTTGGCCCCTTGGCATTTTGGCTTGAGTTACACTCATGCTTCATGAAACAATACTTACATGAGATAGCTACCTTCTGACAAATCTTTGGTAGATCCTTTGGTAGAAGGCGACTCAAATAGGGCTTCAAGCGATACCCGTTTACCTTCTTGGAGTGCTTTTTCCCATTCAAGTCCATAAGTTGATAGTAACTTGAATTGAAACCCTTCTTGACTATGTTTGACCCATGCCATCTAGTTTCAAACTTGGCATCAAAACGGTTATCGAGGCGATTGTCATACCTTAGCACAAGATCTCCTTCATTGATGCCTTTGTCCTTCAGTTTCTTGTCAAGCTTCTCCTTCGCCTATGTAGTTTTCCTCTTGTAGCACTCGTATGCTGCTTCTCTTTTCTACTCAAGATCAGCTAAGGTAAGAAGTCGATCCATCCATGCTTCTTGATTATCTTTTGCTGCTTTGCCATGAAGTCACATTATTGGAATGTTGAGCTCAATTGGCTGTAAAGCCTCTTGACCATAGACCAAGTGAAATGGTGTGAACTCCATGGCTTCCCTATATGTGGTTCGATACGCCCAGAAGGCACCATCCAAGAAGTCATCCCACAACTTTGTCTTGTTTTTCACCATTTTTGTAATGATGCCTGCAATGACACCATTAGCCTTCTCAACTAAACCATTTGACTCTGGGTAGTAGGTGTACTGTGACGATGTAGAATGTAAATTTCTTCACAGACTTCTGTGAGCAAGCCCTTTCTAAACCCTGGACCATTATCAGAAACAATCTCCAAAGGTGTGCCAAATCTACAACAAATGTGAGTGTAGACAAATTTACTCACCATCTTCTCATTTACCTTTGCCACACTTTGTGCTTCCACCACCTAGTCATATAGTCTACACCCACTAGAATGAAGAGTTAACCATTTTTTGTCCTAGGTAGAGGACCCATAGCATCAATGTCCCACTTTTGAAAGGGTCCATTTGCAAGCACTATTTGCCTCGGGCCATCCACCAACCTTCTATTTCCGTTTACCTGACAATTGTGACAACTTTTACACCAATGTTGGACATCTACATGCAACCATGGCCAAACATATCCCGCAAGCAAAATCTTCTTCACAGTTAACTCTTGGGAAAAATGACCACCACATGCTTCTTCATGCAAACCTTTTAGAATGGTTGGAATTTCCTCTATAGTTGGTACTCTTCTGCACACTCGATCCTTCCCTCTGTGATGAAGGGAGCCTTCTAGGAAGAGATAAACACTTACCTTCTTCATGAATCTCCTCTTTTGAGCTTTTGTGAAATCTTGTGGAAACTCGCTCTCCAAAATGTAGCCAATAATGGGAGCCAATGACTCCAATCCCTGGTATCTCGGTTGCTTGACAGCTGCTGCCACCATGATGACCTGCATCTTTCTCAACACATGTAACTGCTTGTTGTGCGTAAATCTACATCTTCATTTTGTTTCCTAGGAATATGATATAGTTTCACTTCTTCAAACTAATTAAACAACCTACGAATGGCATGAACTTTTGTCCTTAGGCTTTCATTTTTGCATGCCCAAATACCTAAAGCCTGCTTCACTAGTGCATTCCCTTTTACCATGAGCCATTGTATACCTTGGCTAATGCACATCTTCAAACCATGAAGTAGTATGTCGTACTCTGCTTCATTGTTGCTAGTTAAACTTGGTGAATTGACCTTCTGCTTCATGACCACCTCTCCACTTGGGTTGAGCAACACTAGCCCTCCCCCTGCTTTTCCTATGGCTCGTCGAAAAGCTCAATCAAAGAATAAGGTAAAAGCATTAGGAATACTTTTTGGTGGTGGCAATGGTAGGGTTTATACTTCAGGCACCTTAATCTCCTTCTCATGTATCCTATAAGTGAGAATCCCTGCCAATTGTGCATGCACACTATCTTCTACCTTGAAAGAGTATTGAAACTCTTGTAACTCCATAATCCACTTTGAGATCCTAGTACTAAATTCATTTGAGATGACACCCAAGGGAACATATTTTCTGCAGTGAGAATTACAAAAGGTTTTGGTAGCAACTTGGATCTAAACTTTCTCACCACAAACATGAGAGAAATCATCATGAGTTCTACCTCCGTGTAGCCTCTCTCCAAAGCATTCATGACCCTACTAGCAAAGTAGATGGGTCGCATTTGGGTACTATGGGGATCTTGTTGCAGCAAAACCGCACCAATTGTTTCTTTCCCAACACTAGAGCTAACAAAGAATGTGTACTCCTAACAAGGAGGCATGAGTGTCGGTAGCTCTCACAGGATGAATTTAATGTTACAAAGGTACTCTTCAAGTTCATCATACCAAGCAAATTCTACTTGTTGTGTCGAGTTTTGCAAAGGGTGAAGTACTCTAAGGCTAAGTGAATGAAGCATGACATATACTTCACCTTTTGAATGAGATGACCTCTTTAAGACTCTTGGGTGATGGTAACTCAATAAGAGCCTTTACCTTTGAAGGATCCACCTCGATGCCTTTGTAAAGAAAATTTGTGACCAAGCAAGATCACTTCATTCTCACCTATGTGATACTTGTAGGGGTTGAGTTGACCTCCCATGTCGTAGAGCTTTTTTAAACCTTCTTCTACCCGTTGTAGATGCAATGATTTTGAGCTATAAATGCAGAAATCACCAATGAACACCCTAATTGACTTTCCAAAGAATGCTTGAAACACCATGTTCATGAAACGTTGAAATGTTGGAGGAGCATTTGTCAAACCAAATGGCATGACTCTAAAAGCATAACAACCCTAAGGAGTGATGACCGTTGTTTTCAATTGATCCTCCAATGCAATCCCTATTTGAAAGTAACATGAGTAGCCATCACACACAATGTATATCTCATGACCAACTACCTCATTTAGTATCTCATCCTGAAATGGGAGGGGAAAGTGATATCTTTTTGTTGCTTCATTGAGTGTACGATAATCCACACACACCCTCCACTTGCCGTTTTTCTTGGGAGTGACAACAACGGAAGAAACCCACTCTGAATTTTCCAATGGATAAATGAAACCTGCTGCTAGAAGCTTTCTTACCTCCTTGAGTAAAGGTTGCTCCTTGATGACTCCTAGCCTTTGTAGCTTCTGAGCTTTACATGTGGCCTCAGGCTTTAACTCAATCTTGTGTTGAACAGCATCTACTCCATGCATGTCGGTGTAGTCTTTAGCAAAAAGCTTAGGAAACTTCCTTAGCACACATTTGAACTCCTCTCTCTTTTTCTTTGTAAGTGTTGTTGATAGCATACCTTCTATCATCCCTTCATCTTGCACATTTTGATTCTCTTGGAAATCTACCTCCTCCAAACCTTGACAAGAGGTCTCTTGATTGTTTGGCTTAAACCTTACCCATATGACTTCGATGGAAGACTCCTCTTCAGTAATGTTGCCGCTACTTTCTTCTTCTGAAGTGCTATTGGTCCAGCCTTCCTCCGTCTCACTTTGTGATGATTCTTCATGGAGCTCCTCTTGGCGTTGCTCCTTCGTGTCAAAGACAACCTTCTTATGATTGTCATTCCTACAAATTAACTTCCCACTTTCCCAATCATGCAAAGCTCGTGTTTTCATTAGCCATGGTCTTCCAAGGATAAATGGATAGCCACTTCCCTTGGTTGACATAACATAAAAATCCACTGCCTTCTTAATGCCAAAGTCCTCTACAAAAACATTTTTACAAATACCTAGCTTTGCTATTGATTACCATCTTCACTTTGATTTCAGGTGTCTCATGGATGTGCATGTCTAATCTTTGCATGAGTCCCTCTATCATAATGCTAATTTGTGCACCCCCAATTTTAGACCTTTCCTAACCAATCTTCCTTTGATGTAACAGTCTAGCACCGATGTAATGTCCTCATTCATTTTTTAGCTTGTGAAAATTTTACAATAGACACACTCTCCTTTACCTTTTTCCTAGTGCTAACTTCCTTCGTTAAACCCCTCCTAACTTGTGGGCATAATGCAAGAAACTGAGGCCATGAGATGTCAGGACCCTTACCTCTCATGTCTTCCAATAGGTTGTATGGAGCCATACCATGTCCAAGTGGGAAGTCTTGGAGGTTGATACGACGTCGAGTCCTCTTAGCTTCCTTGGTCTCCTTCGCCTTCTTTTCTCATCCATGGTCACTTTGTGACGTAACTCCTTCTTTCTCCTTACCTTTCCCACAGCCACGCTTAATGCCATTTGCTTCCATGTTAACCTCATTTGAATTTGTCACCTCTACCACATGCACATTTGGATTTGGCAAAGGTGAAACTCCTTCTACCCCTTGTGGAGGCGGTCTTGCTCCATTTGGCCTTTGTAGAAGCTTTGGTTGTTGACCCATTCCTTCCCCTGCATTCATAACTGGGTAATTCAAGTTAGGTCTCCCTAGCTCCCCATGGGGTCAAGTACAATTATACATCCCATGTCCAAACTCTCCGCAATTCCAACATTGCAAAACTCTCCTAGGTCGTGGATCTCGCTCTTCAGACTTCTTTGCTTGTCCCTTTGAACCTACAGGTTGTGCAAGGTAAATTGATAGGTTGCTTAAAGATTCATTTAACTTCTCGATCACTTCAACCATTACCTCAGGAAGCTCCCTAGATGTCGATGCTTATGACTTACCTTTGGGTCTAAGACCTTGTATTGGAACCTCTCCCCTTAAGCACTTGAGTTTTCTATACTTTTTGAAAGCTCTAATTTCAGTTGCATCATAGGTGGCGGTGCATCTGCCTCCACCTTTAGCTTAAGATTAGGAAAGACTCCGGCTATGAACCTCTCTTTCTTTAGAAATTTTACACCATCACGAGGGTTAGCAACATTTAGTATCCATAGAGCCCAAAGACGTAGAAACTCTTGCTTGTACAAGTAGTAATCATCTAAGTCTTTCTACTTATGAGAAACAATGTCTTGCCATAGGTTTTGAGTGTTTTGGGGATCAAAAACGTATCTCTTGAAATGATTCAAAACTTATGTGTAATTCCCCTTAACTTCCTCATGCAAAGAGTCAAACCAAGTGCTAGCATCTTTCCTAAGGACCACCTCAAACATTTCTACACGTTCTTGATCAGTTACTATCCTCTTGATACGGCAAGACATCTTGAAATTTGCTAAAAATAATTCTGTATCCTCTCCAAACTCTCCAAAAAAAAGAGGATATCCAAACGTTTGGCGTTGGCTTTCCATTGAATTGATTTCAAAGTGACGTGCAAATTTTTTTCTTAAAAAGATTTACACAATAATGTTTTCTAAATTGCAATCTGTTCTATAACAAAATAAAAATATGCACATCAAATGATCTATGATAATCAAGAAGAGGTAGGATGACAGGGTTTGGTGATGCAAGAATTTCTCCTACCCTTTAGGCACCAAACATGAACACCATACGTTGTTGAAAACGGATCTTTCTACTAATTGCAACATTTATTCTAATGTGTGGAGTGAAATAGAAGAGGAAAACCTCTATTCTTGGGCCATTATCCATCGTTTATGCATCACCTAATGCTTAAAACAAAACAAAAATATAGATGTCCAAACTAAGGTCGTACCTAATGAGAGGCAAAGTAAAAGGATTTACTGAAGCGTTTATCTCGGCCAACCTAAGAGGGCCCAAAATTCTACGAATTACTCATTGAAATTGAAACTTAGTACTATGTACACCTTTTGCCTTGCAACGGGAATGAAATGATCATACAGTTTCTCATGATTCATGCAAACTACTTGACTCTTATAAAGGTTGATCCTACACAAAAATACACAAGCCCTCCTCCGTGGGCGCACCAAAATTGAGGCGGTCCGGGGAGGGGCAACAAGAGAGGCGATCTCTAAACACCCCTCAAGGCTCCCGTGCTGCTCAATCGGGGCTGGGGCAACCTGAAGCAAGAAACAACAACAACAAACCCACAACCAAACAAATGAAGGGGCACCACCTAGTTATAGAGCGAACTAGGACGCAACATAGGAGAATCCCTGAGCAATACAAGTGAGAAGAAAAAGTACAGTCTCACTCATATCAATGCTACAAATACACACACCAACCACAGAGAAATAAATAGAGAGACATATATATATATATATATATATAGTTTTGTGCAAGAATGTGTAAACAACTTAAAGGAGAGTCAAGAGACACAATTAAGTTTGATGATGTTGCAATCTACACATTATCTTAGGGTTGTGGGAGCCCTCTCACCATACAACCCTCTTATAATGTTTCCTCAAGCAACAAAACAAACACAAAATCTCTTGAGTTACATACAAGCAAATACTACAAAAGAATCTCAAAATGAAAACGCGTCACCTTAAACCAAACGAGATGAGGATGCCAAGCGTGAATTGGAGTGACGCAAGAGAGTTTTGAACCGCAGTTTCATCCAAATTATTGATTCAATTGATGTGTAAGAGTATGTACAACTTTGATTGGAAGTTATGAATCACTCACTCCCTTGTAATGCTACAACTAGCTCAAGAAGCTTTCATATACGCCACAAGTAATGGTGTATAGAGAGCTCACTCTCTCTCCCTACAACTAAGATGGAGAATGGTATGCTCAAAGTAGTGAGCAATAGTGTAGAGATCATGCTTTTCACAAAGAGGAATGGCCTCTATTTATAGGTTTTTGGGAGTCTTGATTAGGATTAGAATCAATTTTATTGTCAATACAAAAGATTATGAAATATTTTTTATTTTCAAAATGGGAGTGGGTCTTCCTTATCCCTTGAGTCACATGGATGTAGGTTCAAGGGGGAGAATTATTGAGAGTAAAAGGAGAGAGAGATGAGTAACTTGGAGGTGCCTACTTTAGTAGATCGTAAAGGGTGCAATTTACAAGAAGGGTTAGTCATTAGTGTTAGTAGTTTGTAGTTAGTAGGATGGGGTAAAATTACATGGCATATACACTCAAGGTGCACTGTATGATTTATACAATGATAAAAACTAAAAGAAGAATGAGAATATGCACAATTTGATGGAAACCACAAGATGGAAAGGGAATTTTCCAGCTATCTCTTCTAGTGAATGAAGCGGTTGTAGAACTTTGTTGGTGTAGTTTTTGTGACCATGGAAAAGTTGAATTTTCCATTATCAAACTCCTCCTTTTGCAAAGCTTGAACTTGGTTACTTTTTTATTTTTTCTCTTTTTGTGAAAGCATGAATAGTTTATGGTGATATGAATTTGATTCTAGAGAGAGAAATTGAGCTATATGTGTGTAGAGATGATAATTTTTGAGCTATGGAGTAAGGGAGAGATGGGAATGGTGAAGAAGATGAAAGAAGCCATAAAAGTTGCAGGTTTGAATGAGGGATGGAGAGGAATGAGTGTGTGTGTGTGTGTGTGGAAGTGGGAAAGGAGGTGAGAGAAGAGTATGGGTTACTTTGTGAGAAAAGTGGGCATACTGGGGTCCACTCAAAAAATCATATCTCACCGGTGGTAGCTCCAAAAATCATGAACAAATTTGAGGTGATCATTCAGGTTGTTGGCTACATTTTCTCTATTGATTACTTCTTCAAATTTCGAGCGGAGATAGGCGCCAAAAATATCACCAAAAAACCTACTTTTAATGTTTGCAAAACTCTTTTAGTGGCCCCCTCCTTTGTTGAATTTGCACAATGCATCCAAGAGTGAGTCCCTCCTTTGTTATATCATGATACAAAGCATCCAAGCTACCTTTACACATGCATGGAGGAGGATTATTGGTGAATAAAGAAATATATACATGGTGGGACTAGTGTATAGACTATCCATGGATTTTAGCTCAATGAGAAATGAGTAAAAATATGAAAGAATTATGGATATGGAAAAAGATATTGGAATTATATGATATGGTCCCTCTTTTTCATTATTTTGGGTGAAAGAGGAAAAGGGTAAACATGACTAAGGGAGTAGAAATCGATTTTTTGTTTTCACGAGGGTGAGGGTGAAAATGTGGAGGTGATTTGTATAAAAGAAAAATATGAGGTTAAAGTATGTATACATTGGCAAAAAAAAAATATTTGCGGTGCAAGAGGATAAAAGAAGACATACATAGCCTAATAAAACACACACCTAGGTATAAATATTTAAATAAAATACCAAAATAATTATAAAAAATCCCTATATGTAGGCCATATATACAATGAAATTTTTACACACAAAAAGGCCATAATATACTTTTCTTTTTTATTTTATTTATTTTTTTGGCTCAACTAGCCCAATGATAGCTAATTGAGGGTTTTTAATGAGATATGGAAAAAGTCCCCTAACTCATACGCCTATGTACAGTGAAAGGGTGAGGATAACCAGAGTGTTTGAGTGATTTGATAGGGTGAGGTAGCTCACTATGGTAATTTGGAATAGCCGGAAAATGGCTATCACTATCAAACTTGTAGCTTTGCAAATCGACAAGCAAACCATGATCATTACAACATCAAACGACATCCAAATGTTATGAAACTTTTAGGACAAGTATACAAGACCTAAGCATACATGTTTATGGTCTCAAATCTCACTTTCGATGAAGTGCAAAAAATGTGAATATTAACAGTAGTGAGATTTTGACTTAATTGTTTCTAACCCGAATGTATCTAAATGCTTAGCAATGATGCCCCAATACCCTACCTATACTTATTTACAATTTTCTAACTTGAATTCCCTTATGATGAAATTGGGTCGCGGGTCGACGACGTCAAAAGCTACGATTTATCATGATATGTTTACGTCAATGCGTAGAGCTCTTACTTGTGGTTGCAATGCAAAGGACGACACTGCAATGTGACAACTAATAAGGGAGATAGAAGCATGAAAAGGAGAGAAGTGAGCGTCATAAGCTCACATTGTGTATTTCTTATCCAAAAACTTGATAATAACGTTACAAATTTAGCTTTTATACCTTAGCCAAGGTTTCTTTGGTAAAAAACTTATGATGTGGGAGCTCTAACTAAGGTTAAATGATACAATCCGGAAGCTTATAGCTCCGGCTCACGGATTACAATATTCTCTTGTTCAATAGGAGTTATAATGTTCCCGATTTATCAAAAGTATAAGTGTTATTACAATAAAGCTCCCGAAAAATGTTACATGGTTAGCTTGCTGCTAACATTCCCCCCTCCTCAACTATGTCATTCCTTGACATAGTTTCATGGAAATAAAATAGTCTTCGGGTTGACGGATGGCGAGGCAATCTTTAAGTGCTTGAAGCGCTTTTTGATATCTGATGCGTCGTTCTTTCTCAGGGACTTGCAGAAACTAAATAGTAAATTTATTTTTGAGTTCCGTGGTTGAATATCCGATGAACCTTGCTGTTAGATTGATGATCACTGGTCGAAAAATCTTTATACGCCATGTGAAGAACCCGGTGCAAAAAGCTTCTTCGAATGCCAACATATTGCTCAATGGCAAGAACATGCATCTGGCATAGAAGCCGTAAAGGACTTCTTCTGAAGGTTGTCCACTCAAATCATAGCATAAGGCTTGGTTGCCTTCTAAAAAGGACATCCATGGGGCTCCTGCTTGTTCAAGCTCATTAAAAACTTGGATACATGTGAGCAGCATTTTGCAGATTTTAAATAGCATTGCACACAAGAGGTCGGGGAGGCTCTTGAAGAAGTTCATGGCACCCGTTAGGATTTTCACCATGTATTCCTCATTTGTTGGTCCTTGCTTTGGAGTTGGCAGTTTTGGGTCGTTAAACCAAGTCGGCGTTTCCTTCTTTAGTGCTTCATGTGCTTGCCATGTCCTTACCCTTGGTACATGACATAATGTTGGGTCTTTTTGCATGATTCCGGTGCCCTTGTAAACAAGATGAGATACCTTGAAATTTTATTGAGTCAATTTTTCCTCCATGTCGGGTGGAGAGCATCTGACCTCTCTTCTTGCATATCCTTGTAGAGTCTTTGTTTTACTTGTAATAGCTTCACCTTTATCAAAGGATAAGGCGACGACTGTTGATGCCACTAAGAATCAATTTGATTGGGACTGAGCTAAGCTACATTGATAGAGTGAAGAACCCTCAACTCCCAATCCATACCCGCTTTCTATTTAGCATCCACTCCTTGAACAATTTGCTCTTTAAGTGCATCTTCTTCAGCTTTAAAGAGCTAGACCATTGGCACTTGTTCCTCATTTGTGCTTGATACATGGAATTCAAAACTTCCTATCTGCCCTTCACTTGGTTGTGTTTCCATTTTTGTAAAGGAGATTGATGGTATCTCTAGATCAGATGTACCTGCCTCCTCCTATCTCTTTAAGCAACTGCTCTTCTCTTTGCATACGCATTAGGGTGAGGTCCCTTCTTTGTGCTTGTTCCAGCTTCAACTCAAGTTCCAAGTATTTGTTCCTCTTTTCTAAAGTCTTGTAAACTTCATCAGTCCCCTTGAGTGAAGCTACTGCTGGGTTTGCCCTGATTTGCTTTAAAATTGTCGTTTGGTCATTGATTCTCTGTTTTGATTATTGCAAAGAGGCATTTTCTACGTGCAACTGTACCTGGAGCTTTTGTACTGACTAAGTAGTGCTCATAAGTTCATTTGTTACTTTAGTCAATTGTTGGTCCTTGCTTTTATAGGCATATGATAACTTTGTGATGAGCTTCCTAATTCTTTCATTTCCTTTTGCTGCTTTGGTGTTGTTTTGCTTCGTTCTTGAGCTCTTTGATTTGGCCTTGAAGATTTTCAATGATATTCATCCTGTCTTCAAGCTCACCTTGGAGAGCGTCAATCACTTGTTCAAGTTCTCGAGCTTTAGCACTGCGGCTAAGAGCTGTTGTCCAAATTTTCTTCGTAATCAGCTGCATCTGCTTTGCATATTCATTAACTTGGATGATAACTTCATCCATTGTTTCCCACTCTTTGTATTCTACTTGAGGCTCTTTAGAAGGTCTAGCTGATTCTGCTTGAGGTTCTTTAGAAGGTCCAGCCTCTTCTTTGGTTCTTTCCTTGGGCTATTCTTTGTTGGCTTCCTCCTCTTTTTACTCATCCCCTTTTATTTCTCTGCCTTCATCTGATTGGTTAGTTGATGAAAGGCTTGGACTAGAAAAAAGTTGATCTTCTTGCTCCGTATTGGGTGAGGGTGTTCATGGAGACATCTCTCCCTGTTCCTGTTGTGTTTCAGTTGGTTTCCCAACTTCTGCTTGATGTGGTTGTTGAGCAGTTAACCCTCTTTGGCTTTTCTTTGAGCTTCTAAAGCCTCTTGTATCTTCAGGGCTTCGGCTTCCACATACACCCTTTCTAGCAGGTCCTTCGGATCTTCTTCTCAGGGTTTTTGGTTCTAAGACCCTTGACTTCCCGTGGACTCTATAAATCTTGATTTTTTCCTACAGCTTGTCGACTTCGTTCGTATGCTTCTTTTTCTCTTTTGAACTTTGCCTTCTCCTGTTAAGGTTCTTCCTGATGGGCGGCCACTGCCTTTCTTTTCATCTCTTCTCTCCTTGCCATTTTTTCCTTATTGTCCGAACTCTCTTCACTGATATGGACTTCAGGCGAGCTTTCTGTTGACTCTTCATTTGATTTATAAATCCCTTTCTTCTTTGATCTAGTTGCTTGTGGAGAGGGCTAAGCTGTGATTATCCACGTGTTTTGATCTGCGGCTGGCGGAAAGTTATCGTCCATCCCAATAGCATGGTATGCAATTTGGGTCAAAACCTCTGGAGCTCCAAAGTATGTTACTCTTCCTTCCTTCTTTATGCTCTTGAGTGTTGTAAGCACATATTGAGCATGATCTATTGATTATCTTGTTGTTGACTTCAATACGTGTGTGAAGATGGTTGCGACATCATGATTTGGGGTAGTTGATTGTACCCTGAAAAGCCATCTAAAAAGCTATAAGCTTCTTTTCCTGCAACTCATTCTGCTCGGTGATTGGAAGAGGGTAGATATCTCTAATAGTGGCTGCATTCACTTTTTTGAGATTGACACATACTCTTAATTTTTCATTTTTCTTGGGTACCACCACAATTGGAGACACCCAATTTGTGTGTTCAATTTCATAGATGAATTCGGCTTCCTTGAGCTTTTATATCTCTTCTTTGATCTTTTTGAAAAATGTTTCATTATAAGTATATGATCGTTGTCTACTTGATTTTGCATCATCTCTCATAGCTATTGTATGTTAACAAATTTTTGGATCAACACCCTTGAGATCTCTATAAGACCAAGCAAAGATATCTTGGTATTCTTTCAGTAAGCTTAACAAAATCTCTTCTTCTTCTTTAGTCAAGTCGTTCGTAATGTAGGCAGGTTTTGGGCTCTTCTCCTAATTCGGCTAAATCTATTTTCTTTGCATTTTCAGGTCCTTCATATAACTCACCATGCTTTCTTAGTTCCCTTATAGGTTGTTCCACTATGATCTTTGGTTTTGGAGAGTATATTTCTTGTAATGGGATGGAACACTCATTACATCTTTACTCTCTTCCTCGGTTGTTTCCATTTCGGTAGTATACACCTCCTTTAGAGTTTTCTTCAACTCTTGATATTTTTTATTTCATTCAACTCGTGTCATGGATGATTTATCATCCTGGTGCTTAGGTTTTGACTGAGTTTCCTTTCTCATTTTTATTGATGTTTTTGATGTTTCTTGTTTGTTGTTTGAAGGATATCTACCCGTGATTTTGTCTTTGACACAAATGTGCATCTATCTGCATCAAAAATTGTGTTCTGCTAGAAACTGATGGCATAGGTCTAGATTTGAAGTTTTTTGTTCCTCTTTTTCTTCTATATCATTCTTGTCTTCTTGGTTTCTGGTTTGGAAAGTCAAAATAGTTTTTTCTTCTCCTTTTAGGAGTAGTTTGGCTCTCATATGTTCTTTTTCTGATCCAAAATCTTTGGATGTGGCTGAATGTTCTTCAAACTCGTCAGTAGCATCATAATAGAGGTATGAAAAGACTTGTTGAGCTTTCAGTAAGTCCTTGGGTTCCTTAACTTCATCTTCAATGTGAAGGGTTGAGATCATTTTTATAGGAATTATGTCATAACCATCCTCATTGCAAAATTGAGTAGGCATAGACGTATTTACACACACATCCATTGTTGCCAAAATTTAAGTCCATTCAAATGGCTCAAACAAATGCTCCGAAAAGGATTCATATATATATGCTTCATCTGTGCAATCCCTTTTTAAGATATATTCTTTTTGTTTTAAACTCCTGTTTTCTGAGGCTCCACACATCCAAATAGGTGTGTCTTTGTTTAACCAAAATGGAAGCTTTGATTAAGCTGAAGAGACTGAGTCAAATTCTTGGATGGATGTTTTCATTACAACTCTATAAGTGTGATCTTTCAAATTAACCCTTGTGAATGATCCCACTTGCTTCAAGTACAAGTAATTATTTTCTCAATCTTGAATGAGCTGTACTTGCCGCATGAATGGCCTTCTCAATATGATTTCTTACTTAAGTTTCTTTCCAAGGTCCAGTATCACAAAAGTATGTTGATAATCAATTCCACAGGAACTAACTATCACTTTTTCAAGCAGTCTTGGGGGCTTTTCTATGTGTCCATCCACCAATTGTAATTTCATTCGAGTTTGTCCAATTGTCAGTTTTCCCCATGATTCCCATACTTCTTTTGTGACTATGGCTATGCCAGCCCCACTGTCCAGTATTGCCATGGTTTCTACATCATTATATCTCACCGAAAGGATTGTGTTTCCTTCTTCCCCCTCGTAGTATTCTCCAACTTTGTTCATAGAGACGGATCTAATCTCCTTGTTATCCAATTCCTATTTCAATTTACCCAATTTTTTTGCGATTAGCCCCGTTATCCCCACCTTCTCTAGAGTTTTCTATAAATCATTCCATAAATATGGTCTGATTTTTAACAGTTCTCCCAAGGTAAGAGTACAATGAATGGGTGTTAACATGATTGAATGGATGTTCTCTACCTCTAGGGTATGTTCTGCTCTTTACATGAGTGGTTTTGCATGCTATGGACTCATCTTCGTTGTCTCCTAAGTAAGAGGGTAGTGTTTTTAGAGTCAATGGTTTAGAAATTCTTGATGCTTCACAGTGGCAATCCCCATACAAGGATTTTATATCAATGTCCATATCACGAGGTAAATTGTCTAACCAAACTTCCTCTATAGGAGCTGATTTCAAAGTTATGCTCCCATCATTGATCTCTCTCACTTTTTTCCATAAATGTCCTGGCCAGTCTTCTTCGAGAAACGGAATTCTACCTAAAGCATCTTCACTGTCAGGCACTATGAGTTTTGACTCTTTAGTTTCAAGGTGGGTTCTACCACCACTTTGGATGTCTCTTTATTGGTTTCTACCCACAAGCTCCTCGGGTTTTGCTATACCCTCAAGCTTTGGTTTTTGTTTTTTCAACATTTCTTGAGTAATTCTTACCAAATTTTGATAAGCTTCAAGCTTAGCTGCTTTCATATATGGAGATAGATAGTTTTTCCATTTGTTTTTCATATTTTGGCATGCTTTAAGTCCCGCTTGGAAAGCTTCCAAGGATGCATTGATTAGCTCAAAAATTTTGTCTACCAAAATTGATCCTCCCAATTTTATTGTGGTTTCCTTGATTTCACTCCCAATTGTGGTTTCCTTGATTTCACTCCCAATTTTATTGTGGTTTCCTTGATTTCACTCCCAATTTCTTTCACTTTTTTCTGGAATAGTTTTTTGGCTTTTTCCTCAATTTCCTCCTTTTATTTCTGTTTTCTCATCTCATATCTTTGACGTCTTCTTTTTTTGGTCTTTTGAGAGGAATGTTTCTCTAATTCATCAGAGGAGTTATGTTTCTTTTTCTTAGCTTGGGCTCTAGTGATCACCTTGATTGGAATAATAGGTTCACTTTTTGAAGAGCTATTAGGTATCACTTGGACTACATTCACCACAACTTTTCCTTTGTTTAACGAATTTTTTGGACAGTCTTCAGAAAAGTGTCCTTTTTTGCAGCATTGTGTACAAAAATCTTCAACTGGCTTAATGTTCTTGTCAGGTTCTGGACATTCATTTTTCCAATGATCATCTGCACCACAATTATGGCAGTTTCCAGTCTTTGGCTTAATCATGGTTCTTACCATTGGAGATCTAACACCTTGATTAGCTACAAAGTACATGGGTGTAAGCTCTGGTGTATCATAAGTCATAGGTTCTCCCATTGATGGTGGATATGAATTATACCACTCTCCTTCTACCATTAGCGTAGATAGACTAGGCTTAACATAAGGTGTAATAGGCACTAGTGCTTGTTCATCTATGATTCCTTCTGAATGCATATACTTGATAGGCATTGCATGATGTCCAGGAAATGGAGGTTGTTGACCCAACACTGGTTGTGGTCTTTCCATACCCATTGGTGGTCTTTGTGTTGGGGCCATATTAGGTTGATACCTGTACATGGGTTGTCCTTGTGGTCTCATAAGCACATAATGAACATTTCCATTGTACTTTGGTCGATAATAACACTCGGTGGTCTCATGGTTTGTCCATTTACCCTCGATAGCACACCATTTTTGAGGCCTAATTGGTTGTCCCTGTTGAGGTATCCCTTGCCCAGGTCCTCTTATAGGAGCTTTCTGCATATTATTCATCATTTCATTCATCCTTTTGAGCATGTCTTCTACGGCTATGAGTGGTGCTGCAGCAGAGGTTCCCACTTGTGTTGGTTTTGTGGATGTTGTTTTCTCACTCTTAGTTTCATTAGGGACATCTTCTTCATTGAAAATATCACAATTGTCTCTCATGTCAATAACATCTGATACACACTCTTCTAGGGTCGTATGCTTCTTGCTATACAATATAGCATGAAGTTCTTTGTTTAGCAATCCTTCTAGACACAATGACACTAATCTTTCTTTTGCTGGTATTTCTAATTTTGGGCATCTTGCAATGTATTGCTTCATCATAGTTGCACAATCCCTAATAGATTCACCTTGTTTTTGTTTGAAGCTATAGATTTGAGCTACCGTATTATGTTCGATCCCAATTTTGGAACATGTAACTACAAATCCCTAAGCTAATGTATTTAAATCCATGATCACCTTTGGTGAAATGTTTTGGAACCATGTCAAAGCTTTCCCTCTAAAGTCATTCCAAATCTCTCAAATTGAGTGTGGAAATCAAATATGCATTCTGCTCTTAGCACTTTCTTGAAACTAGCTAAGTAGTCATATGGATCCCCATATCCATTGTATTTTTTGATCCAGTTTTGAAAATCAGCTAGTCTGACATGTCTATTTGGCTCATCTCCAACTTTTTTGACAGTTGGTCTTGTCTCGAGTCCTTCAAACCAATCTGTTGGAAATAGTGACTCATGTAGCCCTGCACTGACTCTAATGTCACTCAGTTTTCTTTGTGATGAGGTAGGTTTGGGTTTTTTAACATTGCTCCCAAAAGATCTCTCGCAGAGTTTCTCTTTTGGAATAGGATCAGGTCCTTGCCCCAAAATCCAATCTCTTATAGAGTACCCTTGGTATCTGGTATGTTCTACCTCCTCAGGACTCAACAAATCTATTGTTACAGCAATCTCTAAATTGGTAAGATGGTAGATCTGTTGAACCCTTGTCTTTGATCTTGAAGATATAGATGATCTTCATGGGTGTTAACTGCCCTTATTTTCCTTGTTTGTTTGCCATGATTTCCTCTTCAAACTATATGTCATGGTCATCAATGCGAATGGCATACTCTTCATTAGGATCCAGGTAAACCTGAGCTCCATGGTCATTAGTCTTATAAAAGGTGAGTATGTGATTATATCGCAATGTTGTTCCGGCTCTTGATTGAGTCGAATAGGAAAACATTTCAGATGTTGAGTCGGAATAAGTATGTGAGACTTCTTCAAAGATAGTGTCCAATTGATTACCTTGATTCACTCTCTTCGGTGGCTACCCTACTAACAGTGTCGATAAATTTACGGTCTTTTCAGGAAAGCACCGGGATTTTGATTGTGATAGTTTGTGAGAGAACTCCAAAAACTATATGAAAGAGTTAAAACATAGATGCCATGAAGTATAGGGTTTTGAAGGACGTACAATCAAAGAAGTCTTTCTCTCTTGCACTCACATACATAAAGAAAGAACACAAAAGAAAATATCGTATCATGGGTAATATGAAAGGGTTAATAGATGAGTTAATAGCGTTCAATATTTGCTGACCAAACATGCTACAAATTGTTCTTTGGAATTGTAATTTTGTGCTTACCATGATATATATGTTTTGTCTAGTGATTGGGATTAATTGTGTGTACAAATCCTCTTGGTTCATAGCAAGATAACTACACTTACATCAAAAGAAAAGTTATATTCTATAAGGGGTAGTATGATGGGATTCGATGAAATAAGTATTTCATTGAGCCCTTCTGGGCCAAAGAGAAACACTATTTTTTGTTGAAAGTGTATTTTACGATTAATCCATACGTTAATTCTAATAGATTGCATAGACTGGAAGCGATAGAAATTCACATTGTTTGGATTATTCATCTAGGATAGTATGTGAGAAATGTACATATGAGAGAAGTGAAGCGATGAGAAGTTTCCCTCTCAAGCCCTATTCTTGTCAGTAGGCAATAAGGATATTGCGGGAGAGATGCACCTGTAGTAGCAAGGAGAACCTAGAATTTGTAGAGAGAACGAATTCCTAGAGCGAGAGAGATAGGTTTGGTTAGAGAGGGAGATGAAATTAGAGATATATGTTGGATTAGAGATGAAAAAGAAAACAACAAAAAATCAACAAAATATTAAAGTAGAACACATCTTACTTGTCAAACCTTTTGGGAGCTATTCACCATTTATGGAGAGAGAAGAAGAGGGAAGACTTCAAACCTTGATTGATAAACCAAGTTCAAGTCCTTTTTTTATTAGAGCTTATATTCTAAGGATAGCTTACAAGATTGGCTAGTCTTTCACTAGGAGTAAGTGTAGGCTTAGACTTATATTTACGGCTAAGTACAATTAGGCATTGCTTCTCTCACTCCCTCATGAATTCATCTCATGAATGGTTTTCAAAGAAGAAGAGGTCCCCTTTTACAAGTGAAGGGAACCCCGAAGGGTTTACACAAGAAGAGAAGAGCCAGTGTGAATAGAAACTGGAAAAGTTTGAAATGGGCTGTCCCTGCATGATGTGGGCAGACTGGGGTCCAGTATTTTGATCATATCTCCTCAACCGTGGCTCCAAATAAAAAAATAAAAATAGAGGCAAAAAATTCATCTCATAAGCTATGACTCCCAATTTATGTACTTTTTCCAATTTGGATTGGAACCTTGTGTTAAAAAATCATCAAATTAGAGTATAGTTTTGGCAGCAAGAGTCTTCTTGTGGTCCCCTTAGCTTAGACTTTCATTTGATTCCAATGGACACCTCATGTAATATGAAAGCATGACATTGCTCCTTGACAGAGTTTTGTAATCATGCTTGCACTAATGCATTAAAATAGGTGTATCTTTTAGAATCATGCAAGCTAGTGTCCCACCAGGATTTGATTTCTTCCTAGTAGCTATTAAAAAGAAATATAAGAAAAATATGAAAATACATAGAATATATATATATTGAAAGTTACCCTAAATATAGGATTTAGCTAGGGTGTAAGATAAAAATGAGATAGTAGAAAGAAAGAACCAATGCTTTTTGTCCCTAGTTAAAGAGGCGGAGCTATTGACGCTTTTCCCCATAGTACTTTTTGAAGGTAAAGAAAAAATATGTTACCTTTGAGATAAATAATAGGATGAGATAGAAAGCTTATTATTATACTTAGATATGCATATGTATATTATAGAATATATACTTATGTATCTTAAAAGTCACAAGATAGATCTTGTAGCATTCGTTCCCATTATGTACGTGTCACATCACGACAACGGTCTCTTCAAGTATGCCTTGATTTGCTATTATACGACCAGATCTAAGGTTCATATAGATTTTTAAAGCCCTGGATAGAGTACTTATCGGCGGATTAGATTGTTATCCGTCTTTCACTTGACTTGAATTCAACTCGTGTCAAGCTCCTAGCTCTTTGCCTACAACCCGGTTCTTGTGTTAGTTTTAATAGAGCTAGCAATTTTCTCTCAAGGACTGTACAATTTTTGCTAGCTATTGTGATTGGTCCGTTGGTTTGTGTATATCACTTCAATCTGAGCTAAGTAAGTCAACAAATGAGACTTCGAGCTTCCACCCTTGCAAAGAGCTAAAGGACTAATCTGCAACCTGAAAACTGAGTTAACATATACTAATTTGGATTTGATGGAACCCAAACTTAACCAGTGGCCTTGTATTATGTTGTTCTAACACTGTACAAGCTCAAAAGTCCAAAATCTTGTCTTTAGGGCGTAATCTCTGGTCAAGTTTCATTGAGTTTGAACAAGATTTGTCCAAGTTATCAAGTGTTTAGTGTCCGCAGACTCAATTTTCAAGAATCTGGCTTAAATATCACATTTGTGATCCAAATTTCACTAAATTTGATAGGAGTAGTCTACTTCATATGCTTGACCTTGTGGTATGCTCAATTGTGAAAGAATTCTCAAATCTGGGGCAAATGTAAATAATCCCAATTATTTACTTTTGGGTTTTTTTAAAAGAATTTTTGTTGCCAAGATGTTGATATAAGTAGGTAAACAAACTCAACTTAAGCTCCCTAGCAAAGTTTCACCAAGTTTGGATAAACCCTGCTCAATTTGTCAACAATTCGGGTTTGCAGACTGTCTTTACAAAATTGGCCACAATTTTCACTTTAAAGATCCAAATCTTACCAAATTTGATATGAATGTTCACTATAGCATGATGGAACCTGTGGTATGCTTGGTTGGCCAAAAATATTTGAAAATTGGACAAAAGTAAAATAATCACGATTATTTTACTTCTATCAAATTATAGCATATTTTTTTTATCATCTGAGCATACACACATGTTAAACACTTTAAACTAAGCCTCTGAGTCAAGTTTCACAAAATTTGAGCAAGATTTATCAAGTCAAATACAATTTCTCGACAATCACAGATTTCAATTTTTATCAAGTTTTTTATCTGTTTTGTGATCCAAACTCTATGAGCCTCCACAAAAGATGTTTGTAATCATGCATAGAGTCTCTGATATCAACCTTGATCGATTTTGAGATAAAAGTAAATAATCGTGTGTATTTACTTTTGGCCTAAAATGAACAATTTTTTCAATGGTCAATCTTTTTGTGACATGTTTTAAGCCTTTGAGTCAAGTTAAAACTTAATTTGGCCTACATTATTAAAAAATATACATAATTTGAGTTTTATAAACTCTTGAAAATTTACCTCAAATGCATCCTTATGCTCACCCACTGCTTCATACAACTTTTATGAGCATAATCTCCAGCTGCGCAATGGTTGACAGTCTTTTGATGCTGTTCCAAACCGTAGATCTAAAATTTTGCAACTTCACATAAACAACTCACAGATGATTCTTTCGAAGTGAGCAATGAGATCCCACCTAGGTTCTGTTGCAATTGGGTTGTGGAAGGTGTCTACAAACACTTGTTTTCTTGTTTTTTATGGTTTGCTGAGCTTTGATCTTAAGACTCGTTTTGTCCATCAATCATTCTCAAAATCCTAACATAATCCTACAATCTTACGAGGTACTTAGAAAGTACAATCTACTCCCAAGCTACCTCTACACAGCAAAAGACGACACTCTTATGCTATGCGATTTTAAAGAGAGAGTTTAACTTTAGGTGATCCTACAGGAAGTTAAAGGACGACTACACTCGACGCTCTTATTTTCCTTAGTTTGGGTCTATTCGTCCCCGACAACGGTGCCAAATGTGAATGGGTTTCCTAACCTCACTCTTATCGTATTGCAGACATAACGAGAACCACGAACATAATTGCCAATCCATGGGACGAAGTTGACTCGACTAGTGCATGGAGACTACAAGAGGGTGTCAATCTCTTGGAAAACAACAGACAACTCGCATCTAATATAAGCTACACTCAAATGACCTACATCATCAAAAGCTAGTCGTTAATCGACAAGCGAACCATGATTGTTACAACTTCAAACGACATGTGAATGCTATGAAACTTCTATGACAAGTATATAAGACCTAATCACACATGCTTATGGTCTCAAATCTCACTTCCGATGAAGTGCAAAAAATGCGATTATTAACAATAGTGAGATTTTGACCTAATCGTTTTTGATCCCGAATGTATCTAAATCTTTAGCAATGATGCCCCAATACCCTGCCTATACTTATTTTGCGAGTTTCTAACTTGAATTCCTACTTATGATGAAATTAGGTCACGGATCGACGACGTCAAAAGCTACGATTTATCATGATATGTTTACGTCAATGCGTAGAGCTCTTACCTGTGGTTGCAATGCAACAGACGACATTGCAATGTGACAACTGATATGGGAGATAGAAGCATGAAAAGGAGAGAAGTGAGCGTCGTAAGATCACACTGTGTATTTCTTATCCAAAAACTTGATAATAACGTTACAAAATTGGCTTTTATATCTTAGCCAAGGTTTCTTTGGTAAAAAAGTAATCATTTGGGAGCTTTAACTAAGGATAAATTGATACAATCTGGAAGCTTATAGCTCCGGCTCATGGATTACAATATTCACTCGTTCAATAGGAGTTACAATATTCTCGATTTATAAAAAGAATATGTGTTTTTACAATAAAGCTCCCGAAAAATGTTACATGGGTTAGCTTGCTGCTAACAGCCTTCCCTTGGGATCATGCAGGAGATATTTTATTTCTTTGTACAAATCAAGCATGGATATCCTGGTGGTTTGCATTACCTATACTGTCTTGCTTGAAGTTGAACTCTTATAAATAACAATTTTGCAAGACCTTATTGGTTCTTCCCATAGGGACTTCGTTGCCGTGCAGAACCAAACTTATAAAAGTATAGGGCTCCCTTAACACACTAAGCAACACCCATGCATTTGAATTGGTAGGAAAGGGGTATGCGACTTAAGATGCACATTAGACTAGGAATATGCTCCATGGTGATTCTAAGACAATGCCCATGAACATATTAGTTCCTTCAATGTGAAATGTGGAAGCAATCTTATGAAAGTATATGGTTCCCCTAATACCGAGTGACATCGTGCATTTAATGAAGGGGACAATGGGATCAATGAACAAGGAGCATGTGCAGGGTTCTTGAAGCGGACCCTCTTGCTTAACCCTCGTCTTGCCTCATCCAAGACAAGTGCGCTAACCCCCTCACCCCATGGATCGTTACCCAATGCCAATATGGTGAGTCTATTGCTTCTTAGGGAGGGTTTAGTTGTGTAATGGACATCTCTGTAATGTACCCAACATTTATCCATATAAATCATTTCATATATTTTGCAAAGTAATCGAGATTCTCAATTTTGTGAGTGATCGTGAGTTTATTAGAGCAATCGGATCGAAAAACGGGTTCATAATCTATTTATTTATGATCTTTCTTTATGTGGAACAATAGGTTTATGTGGGAACCTAATCTATGTGTGAAGAAAAAGCTTAGAGATAGTATTTTTAGGAAAGAAAGAGATGTGAATCAAAATTAAGATACTTCTTGCTTTCTCTCTCTCAAGATAGAATGGGAACTTGTAAGTATAGAGCTTTTTAAAAATCGCGCATACGATTCGTGAAAAAAAATTAAATTAAATAATAATATAATATATATATATATATATATATATATATATATATATATAATAGAGCCGCAACGACGCGCGAGCTTTTTCTTCTCCTATTCTTGAAACCTCTCAGTATTCTTAGCACCCCCCTAAGGCCTATTTAAAGGACCCTTCTCCTCTTACTTTGAACACACACATCTACAGAAGCGGAAGCTCTCTTGCAATGACGTGTCGGAGGAAGCCTCTCTCCCTAAACCTCTCACCTTCAAGCCATCTCCTTCTCCAATCGTCGACGTACCGTCACCCGATTTGTGAACACACACACTCTCTCTCTCTCTCTCTCTCTCTCTCTCTCTCCAACGACTCGCTTTTCTTTTCTCCATTCCGAAGCTATGACTCCGAAGCGTGTAACACGAAGTTCTAAAGAAGCCCATGCCGTTGCACCACCAAGGAAGGTGGGAAGAAACGTGTCAACCCCAAACGTATCTCATGTGGAAGCATCAACCGAAGAAGAAGTCGAAGCCGTCCAACCTCTAGCACAGGAGTTAGCCGCACGCGCTCCAAATCTGGTAAGACAAATTTAAACTTATGCATAGTTGACCAGTAAGATGAACTTAGACCTTATTTTAAACCGACCGGAAATGTGATTGTTCAATCACATGAAACAAATATATGTTTTCATAGATTAGTGAAAGAACTGTTTGATAAATTGTCACTATTGTTGGATTGTTATTGTTCAATAAATTATTATTGTTTGATAAATGGTTTTTGATTGATATGCAGAATTGGTTGATCATGTTTGATGAATCATTTAATGAGAAGAATTGTTGAACGAATATATTTTGTTCTCGTGGGTAGCGAGATGATTCCGCGGTTAGTGAAAATTAAGCTGAGGTTATCGGCTCTCTTTTGTTCCTCGCGGTTAGCGAGATGGGAAAGTTGTGCAATTCGCGGCTAGCGAATAAATCCTTTGCAAAGGCTCTGTTGGTTAGACATAGGAAGTCCGCGGGTAGCGGCAAACTCATGAGAAATTGGAAAAGTTATTTTTGTTGAATAATAGGGCTATTACATTAGACCTTGTTCGAATTGTTTTGGTATTGTTTGAAGGGCTGTATAAAAGAACCTGTGTTTGGAACTAATTAAGGAACACTGTTTGTATATATTAAACAGTGTGGTAAAAAGGGTAAGTGCGGTGTGGAAAGTGGAGACCGGCTCAAGTTGCCGGTTAAGGATGGGTGGATTCGATTAGTCGAGTACTTTTCACTTTGTCTTAGTTAGTTAGAGATTTATCTCATGTCATATTTCGGATTTAAAGATGGCGGTCGTGCCTTCTAAATGCGAAAGAAAAAGGCGTTTTTGGATCCTTAATATGTGAAAGGGATTTCTTCTCTTATAATGTAGGATCTAAAGTCCATAGAACCTTTAACCTTATCGACCTGGCTTGTGGCGTAAGGTCTTGCAACTACGAACACAATAGGTGGAAGTCTTCTTCTCTTTCGTTGCTCGTATCCTTGCTTCGCATTATCGAAGTAGGGTGTCGTTAACGGATTTAGAGGATAAAGAAGGCTATCTTTCAAATCGCCCCGATCTTTTAGGATGGGGACCTTACAATTTGTGAGCTCGTAGGCAGTTCCAGCCTTCCCATTCACACAAAGAGAAGGTCGAAGAGTGGAAAAGATGACAAACATTCAATGCGACCAATCAATTGAAGAGCTTGAAAGTTGTGTTATAAAACCATTCACCATTAGCTGTAGGTGCCACAAGTGAATGTGGAAGCCTTTGTTTTTGAGAGAGAGGGGGGGCGAGGGAGCGGGGACTAGTGTGTGGTGGGTCCAGAAAGGAAACTACATGGCTGCTCTAGCGATGACACACGCAACACACGCACACCCCTGCAAACACCCTTCGTCCAGCGGCCTGAACCCAGTCTTATAGTAATCATGGATCATGGATGGACGATTTTGTGTTAGGATTTAGACACATCCAACGGTCGGGGGCTCTTCAGAGATCTGTGCGACGCGGATCCCTTTGCTGTCCCTCGACGCTGAACGGAGTCGCGAATTCGAACTCCCGGCGACTCGCTGACGGAGCCGAGAAGTCCATGTAGAGCTAGCGAGCAAGAGCGCGCGGAGATGGACCTCTCCTATGCGTTCCAGCTCGTCATGGTGGGAGCTGGGTGTGCAGCTGCTGGCTACTTTGTGGGTAAGCGAGTTGCAGCCGCCAATGCATTTCCGCCTTCTTCTCAGCAGCTCCATTCTTACGAGGGCAAGAAGGATCGCCACGAAGTCGATCAAATGGCTGAAATAATGGACGACTTCAAAATGGTAGAGAGAGAGAGAGAGAGAGAGAGAGAGAGAGAGAGAGAGAGAGAGAGAGCTTCAAAGGTGATTCTGATTTCTTGAATGCGTTTGATCGCTGATAGGTCCTTGTTGTGCGAAATGACCTGAAAATGGGGAAAGGAAAAATAGCTGCGCAATGCAGGCAAGCTGCTTTGTCCTTCCATTCTGTCATCCTTCTGTTTGATGTGAAAATTGTTATTAGAAACCTTGTCATGAATCTTTTGGATGTACAAGAGAAGCTTCGTCTGCATAGTAATGACTAGCATCAAACTATGCTTTTGGGCCAAGCTTTCTCTTGCTATTCTGTACACCAGTTTATACGTCTCAAAGCCTATCCTTTAAGGTGTTGTAGAATTGACAAAGAACTATGATTAATCAAACTTCGTGCTAATTGGTGGTTGTAATGTCAAAATTAATTGGATTTTAATCATGTTGGCATTACTTCTTACAGTAAACACATGATATGAGGAGCTTTTTCAATTTGAAATTGATCCAAATTAGGTCTGCAAAGTGGAATCATTGAGTTTTAATAAGTGTTTCCTTTGGTCTACAAGTTCTTGCAAGAGAAAACTGTTTGTGTTGGTCAATATGCTGCTACCATTAGACACATTTAGTCATGTATGGGTGTGTGTGATGATATGCTATTATTTACTCACTGCCACTCCTCTTGAGGGCCCCGCCCTCTGTGCTCTGATCGTGTCTCCTGTCTACAAGCGGTCTCCCATCTATATCCACTAATGTGAGGCATAGATTGCCTCGGGGCCTGATGTGTCTCAGAGTAGAAGATGATGTCTCTTCCCGTAAAACTATTCTCAAAAGCACCCACATCAAGGTGCATAAATCCATTACAATTCCAAGTGGCAACTTTGAGTGTGGTCCCATAGGTCTCGCACCGTCATGTGGAGCGCCGCTCTACAATCACCACCCGGCCATCTCTGTAGAAGGCTGTCTTTCTTTTTTCCCTTGCCGCTTGAATCTCTGGCATTACCTCTCTCATATGCGCAAACTGTGTGAGAGTGAGGTCATCTCCAAGGAATATGCCCGTTTTCTTTAGTGTAGGGCGCTTCTTCAAGAAGTCCTTCTTTGCCTCCATGGATGGGAAACGGATGATTAAAGCTCTTCCTTTTGAAGTCTCCCCATTGCCTTGTGTCTTCTTCCCTACCCTCCATGCCTTTGTATGAGTAGCCTCACTATCCATCATGCGGAGAAGTTCTTCGACTTCCCCTTCCACATCATCTCGGTCTTTTAGATCGGTTACTCTTATATGCAAGGCTCTAGTTTTCCTTCGTTGCTCTTCCTCTAGAGTCATGTTGATGATTGTAGGAGTGGGGACGGATGTGGTTTCTTTCCCTTGACCGGCTACTCTTATATGCAAGGCTCTAGTTTTCCTTCGTTGCTCTTCTTCTAGAGTCATGTTGATGATTGTAGGAGTGGGGACGGATGTGGTTTCTTTCCCTTTCTCTTTCTTAGCGACTTCTATCCATTTCTCGGCCTCATCCGTCTTCTTCTGCGTCTTCGTGATCACATCCATCCACGAAGACGTCTTTATCACCTTATGTTTCTCCTCCTCTGTGATCATTCGTACCTGCTTCTTGATGACCTTGATCTCGTCTATCACCGAGGGCTGAAATTCCCCTTCTCCCAGTCCACTACTTACTCTATCCGCAAGCTCTCGCTTGAGGGCTGTGACCTCTTCTCTAAGTGCTTGTGAATCCGCCTTAAATGCTTGTAGCTCTGCGTGCAAGTCCTCTTTCTCCTTCTTCCATTGCGCGCCTTCATCGAGAAACATTTGAAGAAGGTTGGCCTTCTCTTTCCACCATCCCTCCGTCTCTGCTTTCCATTCTTTTATCTCCCTTTCCATTTGTGTTATCCGCTTGTTTGTAAGCACAAAGGTTGCCTTTATATGGGGCTTACATATTGGCGAAATGATCATGGCCTCCACTAGCGAAGCGCTCATGGCCTCCATTGGCGATGTGGGTATAGCTCGATGCTCTTGCTTTGTTGAGTCCATGCGGATAGGGCAGAACTCCAGCCCACAAGGCCAATACTCGGCAACAAAAGCAATGTGAAGCACTAGCTCACTCTGGCTCGGTTGAGACCAGGTGGCCTTATCTAGACACCTGTTGGCGGGTATGACTGCGCAACCAAAAGGAGATATATTCGGCATAGTAACAGGGGACGGAGGGGACGGACCCTAGGGACGAGGGACGCCCATTTCCGGGACGGGTACGGGTGGGGACGGACGGGAAAAGAGCTGCCAAGTGGGAACGCAGACAAAACGTCCCGGGGACGGCAAGGAATGACAGGGGATGGGAGGGGACTTTTTTTAAAATTTGAAAACCTGATCATTTCTAGAGGCTAGTTTCTCTCCAATCGCCATATGTTTGAACTTCAAAGCACCCCAATGGCTATAAAAGCCACCCTTTGGGTCCTCATTGTTCGATGTTTTATTAGCACATTTGCGTCTATATGACTCATGTTCTTTGGTCTATTTAGTGTAAATTTGTGGTCAAAGTGATGCTCTATGTATGTGGCATGTGTATAGGTCAAAAAATGCCAAAAAAACTCCTCTTTTTTTTTTTTTGCCGTCCCGACCTCGTCCCCGTTTCCTGACTTTTGCCGTCCCGTCCCCGTTCCCGACCTCGACCCGCCATCCCATGTAACTATGATATTCGGGAGCCTTTAGCTCGTGACCCCCTCAACAACATACATACCTCGGGTAGTGTCAACCCGGATCAGAAAACCTGCTGCATACATTCGGAAACCAAGAACCACAGCCAGCGCTGGCGCAGCTGAGACCAAGCGGCATCCACATCACAGCCCCTTATGGGCGATACGAATCAAGGAGAGAATATGTAAATAGGCACCCCTCGGTCTGCCTGCAACTTGCTCTTCCACAGCTCTCCAAAACCTCCACCTGCTCGAGTGAATACTGTCTAGAAAACTATGTACTGTCATTGCCTGGAACGCTGTTTACTGTTACTGTCTGCAGAGTATCTGGCGCAGTTGCTACAGCGGGCCAATTTCACCAATTTCTGCTAGTTCTGCCATTTATTGTTGTACCTGCGGGGGGGGGGGGGGGGGGGGGGGGGGGGGGGGGGGGGGGCGAACAGGGGGGGGGCGGGGCGGGGCGGGGTTGCACCAATAGTTTGCAGCAGGGCAGGGCCGTCGACAACAGTGCATCAACATGGCCAGTAGCTAGGCATGCAACATGTTAAGGCAGGCTGTGCGTAGCAGGTCACGGCGGCAAGCAGTGCGCAGCAGGTCATGGTAGCGCGTACAGAGAACGTCTTGAACCAATCAACCTTGGCAATGAATAACTAAATGTGTATACAATGGAGGCAAGGGGTTGCTTATATAGCAACCTCAGTAAATCGCCCTACCTAGAGTTTGGCAATTAAGTAAAATAAATACCTAAACTCCAAAATGAATAGTGGGATCACATTGGGCAGTTCACTTGTTGCCAAAACTGTTAAGACTTACACCACTCTGCTGCTTCACAAGTCTAGGGCATACTTGTATGGCTAGTATGTCTTCGGGCTGGCCACCCATAGTCTAGGTTGCTCTTAGTCCGGCCGCTCGAGTTTGGGGCCGGCCGCCCACATTGTTCGGGCGCCCTCATATATTTCCATACATCATTTTTCTGTTGGGTCGTGGGGATTTTTTATCAAGCCTTGCCCTACCTCCCCTTGGGCACCTATTTATGGGGCTGGGGGGACCCACTTTCACACTCTGGTTATTGTGTATTGGGTCTTCTACTCGTGGTAGTCATGGGGGGTTGATCGCCCCCTCTTCACCATCTCTAGCGTTTGTGGTCTCTCTCTATCTCTCCCCCCCCCCCCCCCCCCCCCCCCCCCCCCCCCCTCTCTTCCTCTCCCCTCCTCTCACGCTTCTGCACACGCGCACTAGAGAGAGAGAGAGAACAGAAGAGGGACACCTGACGGGGTCCCAACCAACCCTCTCAAGGGCCCCCCACACCGTTACCGATGTGGTATTTGCTTTTGATTGCATAAATGGAAAGTACACACATGCACTACCTCAATGCAGACTCTACCGACTCGATTAGGGAATGTCGCTGCGGTAACTCCTCAAGATGAGGCACCTCCGGGGCTGATTTGATGCACCTTTGAAACTGTCTCAATGTGGGATTGCCGATGGCCACCAAGGAGAAGATTTGGGGTTGAGATGCGCACCCGATGTGAGAGGAATGAAGGGCTGAAAACGCAGATCTCGACGGGTTAGATGATGGAGCACTCAATTTCGGCAAGGGAACGGCTGAGGGGAGGGCTCAATTTACCGCTGAAGTACCGGACCGCATCTGTCAATGGGAACCGCTGCAGATCTCTTGCACACCCGGCGAGGGATGGGCTGAAAACTGAAAAATGGAGCGGCGATGGGCTGAATTCTGGAAACGCTGACTGCTGATTGAACTTTGCAAAAACGCTGGATGCTCTTCTGCAAAAACGTAGTTCTACGATGAAAAAGCAGCAGATCTCTCATGTAAAGCAGGGCTGAAAACGCAGATCTCGATGACGGCGATGATGGCAGCAATGTGAGCGCTCGATGCCGGCGAGGGAATTGCCGAGGTGAGGCTCGATGGGCTGCCGAAGTACCAGACTGCAACGGGGAGGACAACGAGGTCAGATCCAACCCGATCCGGCGAGGGAAGGGGCTGAAAACTGAAACGTTGGCTGATCTGCAAGCCTGAGGCTAGGGCTGATCTGCAAGCCCTTGCGCTAGCCTCAAGCTTGCAGATCAGCCAGCGTCTCTAGGATAGCCTTCGCATACTTTTGTTGAGAAAAGAAGATGCCGTATGGTGTCTGGAAAATCTCGAGTCCAAGAAAATAGTGAAGAAGCCCAAGATCAGTTATCTCGAAATGTGTCTCCGTAGCTTTCATGATTGACTTGATCCTACTGGTCCATGAGCCTGTGAAAATGATATCATCCGCATAGACAATCACTATCGCAACAAAAGAGTCATCAAAGACAACATAACAGTTGGAATCTGATGAGGTACGCCGTAACCCCAGCTTCACAAGAAACTGGTTAAGTGTGAGGTACCACTGTCGTCCAACGTGCTTCAGCCCATACAATGCTTTCTACAACTGATAGACCCAATCCTCCTTGCCTGGTATACGAAATCCAGGTGGTTGCTCCACATAAACATCTTTATCCAAATATTCATTCAGAAACGTACTTTTGACATCCATCTGGAAGATAGGCCAACCAAAGTTGGCTGCGAGAGCAAACATTGTGCGTATGGTAGTCATGCGAGCGGTGGGAGCAAAGGTCTTGTGAAAGTCCACGCCTGGTCGCTATGTGAAACCCCGAGCAACAAGTCTCGCCTTGTGTTTGTCGAGGGAATCATTGGCCTTGTACTTTGTCTTGAAAATCCATTTCGTAGAAACCACCTTTCGCTTGTTGGGCCTGGGAACCAAAGTCCAGGTTTTATTCCACTTGATAGCATCCATCTCTGTCTGCATGGCACGCTTCCAACAATCATGCTAGAGTACTTCCTCCACCGAGAGGCTCAATCGGTGAAGGCTTAATCTGGGACATGAGTGCAAAAGTGGGCTGCAAATTGACCTGCGTTTTTGCAGCAGGAGGCAAACACTCAGCTTTTGGACCCCGGATCTCGCCACCACCTACCCGGCTTTGCATCGGTGCATTGCCTTCGAGTATCCTCTCTGTCTTCATCAGATTTCAGCCATTACCCCCTGCTGTTTTCGGCCCACGTGAGGTTATGCCAAGATTCACCATCCTCCATAGACCCTCTGCACCGCTCCGCACCATGCCGGGAGCGTACGAGCTCGCTGAAAATCGCTGGACAGCAGCGTTTTCATCACCTCGCAATTGCGTTTTTGGGTGGACAGCAGCCTCTTGGCTTGTGTTTTTTCACAGAGGATGAAGTTACCTCCTGCCAGGACACCATCCAATGGTGGTCCGTGCGGTCTCTCAATGACTGTTGCAGTACATGGTATCTTTGACATCGGCTTGATCATCTACGGGCGTACAATCTTTGGGAGATTCATTCATTCCAGCCATCATTCGGCGGTTGCGCACTCCAGAGGGTGTGGTGACTTGTGGTTTGCTATGGACACACCTATGCACTCATCAGAGGAGTTCACACGAGATATGGCCATACTCATGGCATATGGGATTCCAACATTCCCAGAGAAGACATGACTATATTGGGTGGACAGACACTTACCACTTGACCTCGACACGTCATATCACTTGCTTACACAGGAGCATCTACATAGACTAAGGGAGAGGATCTTGAATCTCTTCTTGGACAAGTTCATTGCTTGGATCTACCGACTGGAGTGGGACTTCAGTGCCTTGGACTCTCTTGGAGAGTTTACCCGCGAGATGCGGGAGATCAGGCATCTCGTGACTACATTCGGAGTCACCCGGAGCTTAGCTTGGATGGTAGTGCATTTGCTCTTCTACACTCCTGATCATTTGGATTGCTACCTTAAGAGTTACTTACACTCACCCTCCGTAACCTTATAGCAGACTTATCCCTCGACCTGGGCAGTAGGCCACTCCGAGCTCATTCACATTGAGAGCCACACCGAGTTGCGGTTTGGTGGTGTTGTTGGCACGGATTCTGTTTTGTTTTGACACTGGAGGATTGGAGGCAGGAGATACAGGCAAGACGACGCAAACAGATTGGTCTTGCCTTTCCTCTTCTCAGTGGATCTTCTGAGTGCAGATTGCTCAGTCTGGCTTCTCTACTTTATACAGGATGATTACGGTGCAGACAGCTTGGTCTGACCACACCTCTTTTCAGAGGCCCTTCATAGCGCAGACTGATGAGTCTAGCTTTCCCCTCATCTTGGATTACCCTACCTACTGATAGGACACCATCGGGTGGTGGTCCGTGCGGTCTATCGGTGACTGCTGTAGCTTATGATAGCTTCTACAGTGTAGACTGTTTGGTCTGGCTTTCCTGATTCGGAGATGTTTACGACACAGATTTCTACATATGGCCTTCCTGAAGTTTTACACAGCTTAGCCACCTGGCCACATTGGGTTATAGGTTCGAGCACTGACAAGCTTTCGGTCATTCTCATGACGGTTCTTGGGCTTCCCCATTTTCTCCATACGGTTTGACTACAGACACCACAGATCCTATTGGGCAGGACACTTTTTGGTCTATTGACACTTCTTTCATAACAAGGAGTTGTTTTCACACTCAGTTCGGGACCTTCACGCAGTATCTTCACCATGTATCGGCGGAGTACAACAGTTTGATACACTGCTCGTGACGGCATTTTACCATGGAGATCCCTGGGCGGCCGGGACTCCCCAGACTGTTGCTGCACTTGCGGAGCTCGTCGGAGTATTGTCCTTCAGTGGACATTGCAGCAGACGTCTTCATCCTTTGCCTCACATCTTTGGCTTCATACGGTTTGTTCAACATCAAGTGATGAGAGGGGGTGTTAGACTTACACCACTTTGTGTTTCACAGGTCTAGGGCATGCTTGTACGGCTAGTAGGTCTCTGGGCTGGCCATCCGTAGTCTAGGGTGCTCTTGGTCTGACCGCCTGAGTTTGGGGCCGGCCGCTGTCACAAATCGTTGACGTGTCAAGTCACTGAAGAACGGAGCCACCGGCCGAGGAGCCTAAACCCTAAGTGAAGAAGTAGAAGTAGCAGATTTTCGCAATTCACGCTGGCCTGCTGACATGGCAGATTGTACGAATTTTTAGATTTCGCACTGCATGCTGACGTGGTAGCCTGTTCGGATATCCGCGATTTGCGCTGCTGATGTGGCAGGTGTACATATTTCTTTGAATCACGGTGGCAGCTTTTGGGCATTGCTTTTGAGTTTGAAGGTTTTTCATGTAAATTGCTTTTGGGCCTAGGGTCTTTAAATATGAGGCCATGGGCTCATTCTCTGGCATGCTTCCTGGAGAAGGTGCAAAGCGTGGAGTACTGACTTGTATTGTGTTGATGCAATATAAAGAAATACCGAAAGGGGCGCCAAGGTTTGGAGCCAATACTCTCTGGGGTGGAATTTTGCCACTCCGTGTTGCGTGTCGTCTCTCTCTCTCTCTCTCTCTCTCTTAATTCAGTTATTGGAGTGCTAAAAGTCTGTTCTTTTCTATTGGCACATGGTCCCAACTCCCCGTCTTGTGATAGTGGTATCAAAGCATCAGGCGTGTGCTTTTCTAAAAGCACACCGGTCCTACAAAAGAGCAGACAGAGTAAACTAGAGTTGATTAGAATCTTATTTGAAGCATCTTTGGTTCCTGACCCCTGACTTATTAGCCACTCCCACCCTTCATACATCGCGCATCGGGTGTGCTCCCGTCTTCACTGCTCATGTCTTACAGGGCATAAGCCATAAAGATCACTTACAAGAGAAGGATCCAGATTTGTTTCGAGTCGCTGTTTTTCTAATTTTCGCCCGAAGTTATATGGTTTTTGACATCTTCCTTCGGAGTGCAACTTCTGGCAGAGTGGGTATCTTGAAATGCTTGCCATGGAAACCCTAGCAGATTATATCTTGAAATTTCTTGACATCACTCAGTAGATGTCTCATCTCGAGCTGATAACCTTGGAGGTCCGGTGTAATTACTATGTCTTGGAACTACCATCACCAGCAGACTGATTGTCCCTCAGAATGACCCTCAGAAATTTTTGAGCTAACTTGAGCTGTTTTACAGATATGTTGTAATCGCCCGCGATTACTTTCTTTTACGAAGGGGGGATGTCACAAATTGCTGACGTGTCAAGTCACTGAAGAACAGAGCCACCGGCCAAGGGGCCTAAACCCTAAGTGAAGAAGCAGAAGCAGTAGTTTTCGCAATTCATGCTGGCCTGCATGTACGGATTTCCAGATTTCGCGCTGGCATGCTGACATGGTAGCCTGTACGGATTTCCATGGCAGTTTTACGAATTTCTATAAATCACGCTGGTAGCTTTTGGGCATTGGTTTGGACCAAATGCTTTTGAGTTTGAAGGTTTTTCATGTAAAGTGCTTTTGGGCCTAGGGCCTTTAAATATGAGGCCATGGGCTCATTCTCTGGCATGCTTGCTGGAGAAGGTGTAGAGCGTGGAGTACCTGCTTGTACTGTGTTGATGCAATATAAAGAATTACCGAAATGGGTGCCAAGGTTTGGGGCCAATACTCTCTGGGGTTGAATTCTGCCACTTCGTGTCGCGTCTCTCTCTCTCTCTCTCGGTTCAGTTGTTATTGAAGTGCTAAAAGTCTGTTCAATCTGTTCTTTTCTATTGGCACGTGGTGCCCGTCTTGTGACAGCCGCCCACATTGTTCGGGCGGCCTCATATATTTCCATATATCATTTTTCTGTTGGGTCATGGGGATTTTTATCAGGCCTTGCCCTACCTCCCCTTGGGCACCTATTTATGGGGCCGAGGGGTATCCACTTCCACACTATCTGGTTATTGTGTATTGGGTCTTCTACTCGTGGTAGTCATGGGGGGACTAATCGCCCCCTCTTCACCATCTCTAGTGTTTGTGTTCTTTGTCTCTCTCTCTCTCTCCCCTCTCCTCTCACACGCTGCCACACGTGCACTCTCACTCATAGTGGACATCAATAGTGAGACCAAGTCGATGAAGAAGCTACCATGGACACCCCAGTAGGAGGCCTTGGACTACTAGATACACCTCGGTTTTGCTTCCCTCAACTTTGTACCTTAGAAGAATGCCATCTTGAGCATCAGTTGCCTCTTTTGAAAGTTTGAACTGTAGACCACACCATGTCCAAGAATCCCCATTCGTGAACTGTGAACATATCATGTCCAAATTATAATACTCTAAGATAATGAACTATGGAACACATCGTGTCCATGATCCGACCAACAACAATAGATTGGTGCACTCATCCATAGTGTTTTAGATACGTCTGATTGGTTCCCTGCCAGATGCATGTGCCTTGAACTCCGACCTACGGATTCAAACACCGATAACTTGAACTCCAACACAATGGTTTAAATTTATTATACGGAGCACTGTTTGCCCCCCTTTGCCACTCACAAGCCTCTCTCTGGCTGAAGCTAGTGGTGGCAACTGCCCTTTCACTAGAAATCTGGTGTCATGGCCACTGTGGTCGCCACCATGTGTGCCATGCAGATCTCCTCTGTCAAAATCTTTATTACCATAATCTCTGTCCAGCTTGCCTGTGCCTTTGTGTTCCTTCTTTTGTCTTTGGCTTCAAACTCCCGAGCCAAACAAGGCATCTTATCACATTTATAATAACCGTGGTCGGACCTCGTGGGTACCAAGGCAGCTAACTGAGTAATCGTACCTCCATCCTTGTCAAGCTTGCCTTTGCCTTTGTCCTCTAGCGAACTCGTCCATTTGCTTTTGGCTTCACAATGTTGAGCCAAACAATTTGCCGGTTTCTTTGAGAACTGTGCCGGTGCATAGGCCGCTAATTGGATGGTTAATCCGCTATCCATAGCCATTTGTTGGTTTTGGTTATTAATGGCGCAGGTGCTCGAGCAAGGGGGGGCCATGTTGAAGTTGCCAGATCTGGTAATCCATGAAGCCTTCTCGCACTCCGAGGGTGGCCGCACAAATCCCAAGCCGCCAAAAACTCCAAGTTGTTCCACTCCTTTGCTACTCCCAAACGGCTCCGCACAATCCGCTGTCCCTTTCTTTCCAAATTCCCTCCTTCCAAACGAGTCGATTTGTCCTCTCTTGAGCCATTCCCTCTTCTTCGACTCCCAAGCCACTCCTCCAAAGCATTGCACGGCATAAAAACTTTGGCTTGCACTATCTTTATCTCTAAGGTGGCCGATTTTAATCCTCTCAGCAAACAAATGCCACCCAACACTGCTGCCCAACACTCCTGGCTCACAACGTTTCAAAACATTGGGTCATAGTGTGATGGGTACTTGTCATTGCCAAAGGAGGGGCTTGTCGCCGTTGTCAAGGAGCACCGCCATGGGGCAGTGTTTTAAAATGCTGCCGGTAGAGAGGGAAAGCAGCTGGTCGTTAATACCTAGCGTTTTGAAAGGCTGATTACATGAGACAAACACTGTTGACAAGGATGGGGGAGAAGGCAGGGTTTCGAAACGCTGACTGCGCATGGGAGATCGAGTGTTGTCTCCAGGTGTGCCGTCGGGCAGCATTTTAAAACACTAGGGGTTGGGGGAGCTTTCACTGGCGCTGTCAAGGGTACTTCGCCTGCTAATACTAGCTAGCAAACACTAGCGATGGTGGCTAGGTAGCGATGGGCAGTGACAAAAAGGGGGGAAGGGGGGGGGATGCTGGCAACGAAGTTCTTCTCCTCCACGATGCAGCTCTTTCTCTGCCAAGGGTCTTCAAGCACGGAGGTCCACCAAGGGCTCTGATACTATGTCAAAGTTGACAATGCCAAAGCGTAGAGACCAAGGAGAGTGAGCACGAGCGCGAGAGAGAGTCTCTTGAACCAATCAACCTTGGCAATGAATAACTGAATGCGTGTACAATGGAGGCAAGGGGTTGCTTATATAGCAACGTCAGTAAATTGCCCTACCTAGACTTTGACAAATCAGTAAAATAAATACCTAAAAACCAAAATGAATAATGGGATCACATTGGGCAGTTCACTTGAGTTGCCAAAACTATAACAAAGACGGAAAAAGTTAGGAAATTGGATCGATGCACGACACGGGAAACATAAAAACCATTTTTTTGAATCTTTTGAACTACGTATACGTCACATAGAGCGAATTGCACCAAAATAGACAAAAAAAAAGACTCATAATCCGGAACGCGAATGGCGACCGGTCTCCCTGCGGAACGGGGGAACGGCGAAGGGTGCGGAACAAGAACGCTGCGGAACGGGAGGCATAAAAAACATCTAAATAATGCAATTTTTAGCGTTATGTGTTTGAATACAAGTAGTATTAGAGTCTTTTGACTCTTAATACTCACAAAAAACACGAGTTGAAGACCATTTAACCTTATTATGACTTGATTGTGATGTGCTGCGCCGCGGTCATAGTACATACTCAACATACATAATGCCCATACACTAACACATGCAATTATAGATTAAAGCTCTCAAATAATTGTAAGAGTAGAAGTTAAGAGATAAGACTTGAAAGTTGAGCCATAACATTGAGCAAAATTTAGTTTTCACTTAATTTTGGCTAACAAAGCCCGCCAAGGCACTACAAAAAAACGAAAGGTGACATACCATAAAGAGACTATGAAGGGGGCAATCCACAATACGAAAAAACCAAAGGTGACATATATCATAAAGAGGCCACAAAGGGGGCAAGCCGCAATATAAAAAGGTATGGATAATGGAAGTCCTAAAGTCTCAAGAGTCAAGAGTCAAGACTCAGGAACCACTAGCCTGAGAAGCCTCGCAATTAGTAGTAGTTGGCTGTATGTCATGCACATCCTCCCATGCCTTATTATCAAGCTCTAGACCCCGTTCGACCTCGGCCATGGAGGAAGTACCTTGTGTCGGTGCCTCTGTATCTCCACCTTCCTGAGGAGCCTCTTGCTCCATCTCCCATTGTGTAAAAGGATCTGTCTGTTTAGTTGTACTCTTGCAAAGCATTTTCAAATATGCGCTAACAAAGACAAGATCAATTGCCTTCTCTACTCCAAGCCGATTCCTCTTCTTGGAAGCAATGTGGCTAAAGGTACTCCACAATTGCTCCAAGCATGAGGTACTAACTGACTGGCTGAGGATACGGATTGCCAGTTTCTGAAGCTCAGGGCCATCATAGCCATAGTCCTCCCATCATAGCATTGAACTATCTTCTTGCGATCAATCTGAGCATCGGGACTGCCAAATGACCCTGCATCTCTCTGTACTGACTCAATTGATTCTGACAATGTGTCGCCCATCTCTGTTTAGAACCATCTTGTTAATAAATTGATTCATGACTTCTTTATTTGTCTCTTGCCCTGCACCTTGGAACTCTGGATCCATTATGTATGCTGCCCCGTGTAAAGGAGAGGCAATTCCACCTCGAGTTGCAAAGTGCATGGATCTCTGCATATCGCTCTACATCGAGCTCAAGGTGTGCAAGATGCTCAATCATGCGGTCCATTGCCTCATAAACCTTGCCAATGCAAGGTCCATGCCATCCAAAACCTGAAGCAAATGAATCACCGGTTTGACTTGTGTGTCTGGACTCTTGAGTTCCTTCCAGAACCCAAGATCCTCTGCCTTCTCCATGCACACAATCCCTGCAACAGTCGTTGCATCGGGGGGGGGGGGGGGTGGTGAACTCATCACTGATGGAAATCTGTTGGACTGCATTTTGACATTCAGACAACCTATGCACAAGGAGAAAGTTGAATGCAAAGCGGGTGTCTGAATATTTGAGGAGCACTTTGCCGCCCGACCTCTTGAGGTACTCGCACTGAATGAAATTGTGAATGTTGATGAAATTCACAATCTTCACTACATCTGCAATGACTAGTGCGATCCATTCTAGCTTGCCGATATCTTTTAAAAGGTTGTTCAAGCAATGTGCCATGAAAAAGCACACTGTGACGTGCGGATAGTGGCCCTCAACAATAGTTGCTGTTGCCTGTTTGATGCCTCCCCATCTGTGACAAAAGCCATCAGATGCTGCGACCTGATTGACTCTATGACTGTTGTCCACTTTGCGGCGAGGACATCGGTGGACTTGCCGCTCTCGGTGGCATCATGAGAGTGCACAAAGTACATCTCTCCACTCGGGTATGCGACAAGGCTATGAATGGACCCCTTCTTCGTATCGCTCCACCTGTTGGCAATGAGGGAAACACCATGGTTTGCCCAAAGCTGTTGAATATTGAGCGTTGCTTGCTCCATGACCGCCTTCTCACAATCGAGCAAAGTGGTTCGAAGAGCTTCCGAAGATGGAGGCACATAGCCTGTGCCATACTCCTTTGTCCGCTGCACCATAGCTTTCCAATACTCCGATCTATTTTGATCACACATGGAAGAGGTTAGTCATAGATTAGGCTTTAGACTCTAGAGATCATAGTGGCAGAAACGAAGAGAACGGAATAAACGAGAGAGAAGATCGATAAAGCTTACCTAACCGTGACAAATGGGGTATAATCATGATAAAAGAAGCGGGCAACGGTCTCGGTTGGATAAGACCCTTTTCCAAGAAATTTTTCATTTTTTTATTTGTCCACGCAAACATCAAGTCTTAGGATTGACTCGCTGCTGCAGTGCACCCTCCCCTCTCCCCTTCCCTCGCCATCGTTTGCCCCTCCCCCCCCCCCCCGCCGCTGCGCCTGCACAGTCCGCCGCACGCGCTGCCCCCTTGCATTCTCGCCCTCGTTGCCTCCTGCACAGTCGCCCGCTACCGCCCTTGCACCTTTACCCGCTGCCCCTTGCCCGCCCTTGCTGTTCTTTCCTGAGCAGCGTTTCCCGCCCCCGCTGGTTTGCTGCACAGTGAATCCCCCCCCCCCCCCCCCCCCCCCTCCCCCCGCGGCCCATTGTGCAGTTAAATGGAAAATTCGCCCGCAGCCTGCCCGTATCCCCAACTGCCAGTGTGACATGAAACGTTTCGGGGTTTCAAGGTTTCTGAAACGTTTCGTTTCGGAGTTCAAAGAAAGCGAAACACGGGTTTCGTTTTATATGTATTTTCGTATAATTATACATTGAATATACATACAAATTCATCTGTAAAGACATGAAATACCAAAATCTAGATGCGAGACTTGAGTCATGAGTGAACAAGGTAAATCGACAGCCAGCTCTGCAACAACATGGAGGTAAAGATGAGGGGGCCATGCTGACGTGTAAGGTTCAAAGAGAGAGAGAGAGAGAGAGAGAGAGAGAGAGAGAGAGAGAGAGAGATTATTCGATGTGCGTGAGGGTCAAAAAATCTATAGATTTTTTGAGGTTGCCTTTGTGCATAGCTTTAAAAATCTCTGAATGGGTGGTTTGAGGTTAACTGGTCAAAAGGGGGCAAAAAACAAAAAAATCAACTCGTTTCGCACGTTTCGTTGAAACGTTTCGGCCGTTTCGCGGTTTCGGGGTTTCAAAGGGCTGAAACAGGTTTTTATGTCACTATGATTCCCCCACTCCCTCTTCGTTCGTTGGTTCACAGCGACTCCGACTCGCTTTGTTCGCCTCGATGCCTTCGACTCCCCCTCGTTCGCCTCGTAGCAGTAGACACAGAATGGCGGCTTCTGCTCCATCTCAGAGGGACTCCACTGAAGCCCCCTCGCCTGACCCCGCAGAACCCACCATCCGACTTGCTCTTTTGTCGACAGAGCAAGCGAGTCTAGAGGCAGAGGTGGCACGCCTCTAGGCCACCTCTGTTATTTGCAAAATTCTCGCCACTAGACCCAGCAGAGGGGAAGTGCGCGATCTCCTTCAGGCCTGCCTTCTCGCAGAGGTGGACAAGATTCTCGATGTTCAGCTTCTCGGACGTGGCTATTGTTTGAGACTCCCAAGATGGCGTCCAAGGTCATTGCGATGAGCCCCTTGGCCATCCGTGCAGTTAGAGCACATTTTTGACAGTGGCGCCACGGTTTCGACCCAGCTACGGACGTTCTTGTCGACGAGGCAGACCTACCCATCTCAGTCTGCTTCCCCGGCCTGAGGTGGGAGTACCTTCCGCTCCTTTCCAGGATAGGCTTAGCGATTGGGACTGTCCTGGAGACACGACGCACGGCAGTCAGCATCCCCATAGTACGTGTTCTGGTTCGGGACACCCACACTCTCCCGAAGATCATCCTACTACCTCGGGTGAGCGGTGGGTGGTTTCGACAGAGGGTGGAGTATTCGGGCCTCTCGAATCAGTGTTTCATTTGTCGACAGATGGGCCATCTTGGGAAGGCTTGTCCACGGATGAGACCCCGACCTACTCCACAAGCTCAACCCCAACCCTCAAAGGCTGGCCAGCAGCAACAGGCAGAGTCACAGAGTATGCAGGTAGAGCCACCCTCCGAGCCTGGGGCTCAAGCAGAGGAGGGCTGGTAGCAGGTTCATGGTCGACGTCGGCAGGGGCCACCGCGCTAGCCTGGCACTTAGAGTGGTCCTGAGGCTTCTGTCCAGCAGCAGTGGGTTCCACGGGAACCATTTCGACCCTCTTCAGCAGGACGAGGCCCCTACTCTAGCCTCCACCTCAGCCTTACCCTCGACAGCCCCTCCTCCCCCCGAGTTCCCCCCCTCTTCCCCCCCCCCCCCCCCCCCCCCCCCCGCCTTTCCTACTCGCCCTCCTACCTTTGCCGATCCCCCTCGCCCCCCCTCTCCCCCTTCTTCCCCTCCCCCCCCCCCCCCCCTCCCGCTCGAGTCCTGCAGCCGTTCCAGGGGGCAGGGCCTTCCTTGGCTGCTAGGAGATCTCTTGGCAGCGCCTTTGCCATGAGTCGCTTGGCGAGAGAGGGACAACCTTTCTTGCGACCTCCTCTTCTGGTGCAAACGTCTCCTTTTGTAGCAGTTACTCGTGGTCTGACGAGCTTCGACATTCGTCGTCGTTGGGATTTCTTTGCCTACGACTTTATACGGTTTCTCGGCGACCCCTCACAAGACGTTGAGGCAGCCTGCTTCAGAGTTCATGTACTGTTCCTTGCAGCTAGGGGGATAGAGGCCTTGGACTCGGCGGTTGGCTTCTCTTTTCCCCTATGCTGCAGGGACTAGGCTGAGTGGACTATAGACTCATTGTTATAGGGGTTACAGACTTGCTTCAGACTCTTTGGCCATTGGCCGAGTTTGTTGTGACACCTCCGGATGCAGCAAGATGTAGACACATTGTGGTTCACTTTTTTGCTGACACGCAGAGCCCGCCATGCTATGTACATATACATGAGGACTCCTGGGTAGAGGAGGTTGCTTTACGCACTGCTCGCTCTACTTGGGCTTGGGCTAGACACTCTTTGCAGTCATGCCTATCTCGAGGATGCTCGGATGCGGATTACTCCCCATCCAAGCCTGCCTCGAAGATAGCACGGTTAGCTGCTGCGGCAACATCAGTTCGCTCCCCGTGAGGATCATCTCATGGAACGTACAAGGGATTAGGTGGGTCCCAGTTTCAGCGCTAGAGGGGCCGACTGCGTCAGGAGCTTCAGCGATGCTTTGTGGGAGGAGAGATCGATCTTCTTATGCTACAGGAGCATCGTCTGTGTGAGAGCTGCATTGGACGTTGTGGTCAGCTTTTGCGTGGACGGTATTAGACTTTTTGGTCAGCTACATTTGGACCGGGAGGCATCCAGGGCGGGGTATGTATGACTATTGCGGATTCTTTGCAGCATGCCATTGTGGGCAGAGGGATTATTGTGCCAGGCAAGGCTCAGTGAATCACTATGCAAGTTTAGGGTTGTCTCGTGGGCTTCATGAACATCTATGCACCCAATGTGGCGAGTGCACGTGCAGAGTTTTGGTCTCAGATTGTTGAGTCTCTGCCGCAGGCATAGCAATGGTGCATAGGGGGTGACTTCAACATGTTGGAGGAACTCTCTGATAGGATTGGTGGTAGCCATACTACTGTGCATGGAGTTGAGTTGGCAGCTTGGGAGAGGTTTTGTATGACTGGATTTCAGATGTGTGGCAGCATTCTAGCTTTGTGAGGCCCCCAGACAGCCTGGCCTTCTCTAGTTTGGACCGCAGAGTGGGAGGCGTGAATCTATCTTGGATAGATCGCTTCTACACTAGTGACCACTTCTGTGACTTGGGTGGGACATTTGGCATTCTGGTAGGGACTTCCTTTTCGGACTATGCACCAGTGATTCTTACAGTGATTGATAGGCAGAGGAGGGGGAGCATGCTAGGCATCCCAGAGAGAGTCTTGCTGGACTCGGCGCTTAGAGAGCGAGTGGAGGCTCTTAGGATAGAGAGCTTAGACATGCAGGATTCTCTTGCTGATAGAGTGGCCTCAGGACTTACTTAGCTTAGTCGACTCTTTCTTCAGGAGTCTTCGGCTCGCCTGGCTGCAGCGAGAGAGGAGGAGTAGCGTCTCCGACGGGGCGTTGCTTCCTTGCAGAGGATGCAAGAGCAGCATCCAGACAGTCCTTGGTTAGAGGAGTAGTTACAGCATGCTCGCGAGGAGCTCGTTAGCACAAAGGAGAGGCGACATGAGTTTGCTTTCCATCGACTGGCATCTCATTGGACCCAGGTGGGTGACAGAGTGATAGGCGCTTTCTTTGAGGCAGTGGGACCCCGGCGTATGCATGCCAAGGTCAGCCAGTTGAGGAGGCCCGATGGGTCAGTTGCTTTAGAACCAAAGGACATGTGTGTAGTTGCTACTGACTTCTACAGTGATCTACTGTCTGCAGAGCCTCAGTCAGAGCGTCAGGATGCATGCAGAAAGCAGGTGTGGGCACGGATGCCTTGTCTTGTGATTGAGGAGATGCGCCAGAGGCTTGAGCTGCCTCTTCAGCGAGAGAAGCTACACACAACGCTTAGAGCACTCCCTCGTGGTAGCTTTCCAGGTGAGGATGGCTTGACTCCCAGCTTTTTCTTGGAGTACTTGGACTTGCTTGGCTCAGATCTCTGCAATGCTTTTCAGTTCATCCTGCACACAGGAGAGATTCCTGACAGCATGAGTGAGGGCCTGATTTACCTCATTTCCAAGGAGGGTGGCTCCTTGGATGAGATTCGACAGTGGCGCCCCATCACCTTCCTCAAGTTAGCCTACAAAATTCTTGCCAAGGCTCTGAGTTTGAGGATTCAGCCACTTCTAGAGAGCATTATACATGGGACACAGACAGGTTTTGTCAAGGAGCGTAGTATCCTTGACAACATCTTTACTTTTTGGTAGGCTTCTGCCCTCGCACGGCTCACCGCATGGTTAGCACTCAGAGAGGCCACTTGGTTGGTTGTCGGCCTCATGTTTCTTGGGGTCCCATGGTAGAGGGTCCAACACGCTCTTTAGGTGACTGGCTACAGTTTTCAGGCTTGCCAGAGGAGCTTAAGGGCATTTTGCTACAGGGCATGAGAGGGGTGCAGAGCATGTGTCAGGACATCTCTGAGGTAATACCAGCTGAGTGGCTCACACCTCTCGAGTCAGCAATGCCCAGATGGATGGGAGCCTTCACGCGACTGGAGGTTCTCATCTCAGTTCGGGCTTGCTCAGAGACTGTAGCCTCTCTGCTTTTCGAGCTATAGGGCGAGGAACGCTTATACCGAGCTGCAGTAGAGGTTTCACAGGTGGCAGAGTGCTGTTTTCAGAGGATCCGAGTGGTGGGCATCAGGGGGAGGACTTGTGTCATAGATCCTGATCCAGCAGCTCTTGAGATTGGCCACTGGAGACTGTGGGCTTGGGAGAGCTGTCCACTGGCACGAGTACAGTGGGATCGTGGAGAGTGGCTTTGGAGGGACCCTTTCTCCTCAGCAGACCATCTAGGTGTTCCTTTCTTTCAGCACACTGTTCGTTTGGGACGTCACATACTGGCAGTGCAAAGAGAGGCTCATCCTAGTGCAACACCTCATTGCCAGGAGGAGTGTCTCACAGCTGAGTTCTTGGCAGCTTTTTGGGAGAGGTTGTGGGACTCTAGACAGCCGGAGGCGAGTCACTTTGTTCCAGCGGCTGGTTGCACACTGAGCTACAGTAGTTGGGAGCTGGCTTGTACATAGTGGTCTCTCGGCCGCATGTGCAGCTTGTGACCATCTTGTGAAGAGTCAGCGTCATTGTCTTTGGATTGTCCTTTGGCACAACAGGTGTGGCTTCGTGTTCTTCGACTGATGCCAGCTCTTTCCACGGCTCGACAGTACACTTGGGGGGCAGCTGCTTGGTCTACTCTCACGGGCCTGGCACTTCAGTTTGAACTATCCTCCACTAGCAGGATGATAGTGATGCAGGGTGGTCGACCTACACTCCAGCCTGCTATAGAGCTTACTCCACAGGAGTGGTGCAGAGTGAGAGAGGAGTGTTGGGAGCTCATCAGCGGCCTGACACTCTGGTTCATCTGGGGGCCCCGTTGCTTCCGCATCTTCGAGGCTCGCCCTGTACCACTAGCAGAGACTGCTCGGGATCTTTGGCTGGAGCTGATCCATACTCTCAGGGAACAGTTCGAGAGACTCTAGGGCAGCTCCGACTGCATGCGGGAGCGCAAAGAGGCTTTCCTTGGACTCTGGCGTCCTTGGCCTTTTTTCACCATGGTCCAGGGTGTGCTCAAATGGCACTACCATCCACCTGTGTGGCTTTTCCCTCCTCCCATCTCTTGATTTAGTCTCATTGTACATATGCTGTTTTTTCATTGGGAGAGTCTCCCCATCATGATCGTTGTAGCCCTCTCTAGCAGAGGTGGTTGTAGCCCTATGGGCAGTTTCATTATCTAATAGAAGGATCTTTTCTCGAAGAAAAAAAACAAGAAGCGGGCAACGGCGGCATCCACCTCTTCCTTCTTCTCTGGGTCCCAAGAGGTGGCAAGGGTCCTTTGGCGACAAATTGGGCCGGATGAAGACCCACCGGGTGGAGTCAAAGAAGGAAAAATGAGGGTCTTTGGGTCGATAGCTTTGCGTGCAGGCTTGGATTTAGTGTTGAATTGCCAATCCTTTTCCTCAAGCTCCTTCCTCTTCTCGGCGCTTTCGTTGGTGCAAAAATGTCTTGGAACTCGACGAAAGTGTGCCCTCACCTTGTCATGGCTCCCTTTCCGATGGTAAGAGCATAGCTTGCATGCCTATGCTCGAGCCATTCCCGCTGTCGACAAGGTGCCCTCCGAAGTCACTTCATCCCACCACGACCATTCCTTCGGCTTTTGAGTGTTGCTCGCATGGTCGGAGGGGGTTGTACGAGAAGAAGAGGCCATGGATGATGTGCGCGCGTGCGAGAGAGAGAGAGAGAGAGAGAGAGAGAGAGAGAGAGAGAGAGAGAGAGAGAGAGAGAGAGAGAGAGAGAGAGAGAGAGAGAGAGAGACTTGAGACTTGAGAGCTTCTTGAATCTTCAATGGCGAATGTGCGTCATGTAGGCTGAGAGCTAGCTAGGAAGACTTCAGAGGGGGAGAGAGGGAGAGCTTGAGCATTGAGAGAGAGAGAGAGAGAAAGAGAGGGAGGGAGAGAGACTCGAGAGAAAGGGTAGAGGCTAGAGCTTGATAGGGTAGAGGCTAGAACAAGTCATTCACTTGTAAGTTGTGAAGGGAAGGGGTGAGGGGGGTTGCATTATATAGGGCTTTGCTCACTTAAAAAAAAAACCAACCTTCAAAAAATCTGCCCATGTTTTGAGTGTTGTCCGGAAATATGGCCGTTGACCTGAATCTGGCCATCTGTCCAGTCTGCCCGCCCGTTCCTGCCCGTTCCAGCCGGTCCGTTCCGGTTTGACCCTGTGCTTGTCGGAACGCCTGCCCTTTCCAGGACGTTCCACGTGAAACCCAAGTTTCGGAACGTCGTTTCGGTGTTTCAGACCCCTGTGTCCGTGTTCCCCGGTAACTCTGCTCGTAATAGCAAAATAGGCAAATAAAACATCTATGGCGCGGTGGTGAATACAAGTAGATAGAGTACATGCCTCAAGGGGTCCAAATGACAACGAGGCAATAAAAAGCTAAAATCTAACAAAGGAGGGTGTGGGGGGCACTCTACCACAATTGAACATCAAGCTCCGGAAGTGCTTGCCTCAGGAGGAGGAATATGAATCTCTATGTCCTGAAAGTTGAAGTCATCAAGGCTGAGATAAGAATGCATCACCCCCTCTGCCTCATCCTCTTAATGCTCATTGGCAAAAGTGGCCTCGTCTTGTGCCATCTCCCAGTTAGTGAAGGGATCTATCTTCTTTGTCTGTCCCTTGCAAAGCGTGCGCAAGTTAGCACTCACAAACATCAAATCATGGGCCTTTTGAACCCGAAGATGGTTCCTCTTCCTAGAGGCAATGTGGTTGTATACGCTGTAAAGTTGCTCCAAGCAACTAGAGCTCACAGCCTAACCACTAACACCAATAGCAAAGTGCTGCAATTCAGCCCATTTGATCCATAGTCATCCCACCGTTTCGCTACCGCAATCATGGTGCAATCCAATGGTGCATCTAGAGAACCATAGGAGCCCCCCTTTTATGGGTCGAGAGAGTTGTTCCCTAACCTTGCATTGGAGGAGGTCTTTGTCAGGACAAAGGCGGTTCAAGACATTGTTTTGTTTAATTTTTGGGACCCTCTTTTTGAAATCACAAATGCCCGGACATTGCGCACCTAACATTGGGTTAGGTGGTCATGGAGTTCTATAAGTAGGACCCTTGGCTCATTTTGTGAACTATCTTGTATGATCACCACACTTCGACTATAGACCCTTGGTAGTGCTTTCTCGCAGCCCCACCCCCGCTAGGGTGTCACGAGATTGTGACAAACACTGACTTTATTTGTTGGTTTCCTTTCCTTGTTTTTTGTTTAATTTTTGGGACCTTTTTTTTGAAATGACAAATGCTTGGACATTGCATGGCCAGTGTGAAATGGCCGTTGGGTCAAGAGTTTCACCTGCAGAAGTGAAGGCCTGCCAACCACGAGATGGTTGGGTTGATTGGCAAGGAGTGACTAGGCTCAATTAAAGTCATTTAGGCCCCTCGATGATACTTCATAAGTTGGTGGGTACTAGGAAATCAAACCAAATGGGCAAAGTGGACACTTGGCAGTTGGAGAAGCACCTGTAGGACAGAGGGAGAAGCACTTGTAGGACAAAGCAGCAAGAGGGGGTGCCCAAAATCAAGATGAGAAAGAGGACTGATTTTAGCTCATTAAGTGACTATTGTGTGTGCGAGTTGTGGGTGTTGGTGATCATAGCTTTAATGGAAAGCTTGGCTTCTCCTCTGTCTTGTGTAGCACAATGATTTCGCTCTCGTGCATCTCTCTCCCTTTTTGAATACATATTCATGATGCCCAGCTCAAGGGCTATTGATCTGTTATGTACAGTTGCGGGGATTCTATGCTTGATTGCCGAGGCAAGAGCCTCTTGCACAAGTACCGAATCAGCTAATCACTGATTCAAAGCAGGTACATGCGCTAATTGGACGATCGAGAGAGATTTCTTGCGAGAAATTTTGCCTAAATCAAAGTGCAAGTAACCCTACAGGTGTGGGAGCTTGAAGGATACCCACAAGAGCGATCGGCACGCGAATTGGAACACACAAGAGAGCACAAATCTGTAATTTCTCGCCAGGTTTATAAAAGTGCTCTAAAGTGTGTCGGAAGTCACCATCTGCTTGGGTTCTTGAGTGTGATGACTTCTACTGCTGTTATGCTACCAAAATTGGGCTAGAGTAGGGAAATTTCAGCCCAATAAAAGTGGGATAGCTTGTAGAAGTTTACATGTATTCTCAAGTGCAATAAGAATATAGAAATACCGAAAAGGGGCGCGAACTTTTGGGGCCAATAGGGTGTCTTTGTCTACTTGAGAGCACTCTAGCTACCAAGTCATGGATTGTTTCAAGTGGTGAATTTCCAGTTACCTGTTCAATTGTAAAGTCTGTTTATGATCTAAAGTGCAGGGAAAGTTAGACGATTTATTTACGGGTGAAAGCGAAAGTGTACTGCCCTTTAGTAAGGCTACATGTCGGTTTCTTGGTTCAGTTGCTTGTTGCCGGAAGTGCATCAATTTTTCCTCAAGAAGTGAGTCTTGGTTTGTTTCGGACGAAGACACAAAGTACACGTACTTGAAATTTCACTTTGGCTGACAGGACAGATGACGCAGAGAAGAGGGTTCCTCTTCACAAGACAGACAGGCTATTCCTACAGTGTATGAGGTTGATGAAAGTTCATGGCCATCGCTGTCTATACCTTTTATTGATGTGAATGCGCCGCAAGCTCAAGGGATAATGACTGGGCAACTAGATGAGGATGTGTTCATGAACATGGTTGGTTACTGCTGTGAATGTCTTTACCCGGTTGATGTAGAATCCCAAATTTATGGAGTTTTTGCAAGTTCCACCAATGTCACAACAGGCAAGGCAACATTCTCATCGAGTAGAGCGTGTTGAGGCTCATGGGTAGGTCCTAAATGTGTCCCAGCGGGAGAGAGAGCATTCTCATGTTGTGGAGTCGCAGGAGGTTCCAAGGCAAACCCTTTCTGTGCATGAACAAGTGGCGAGGATGCCGATTCCTCAGGCTATACCAGTTCAGCCAGCCACCTTTGAGCGTCCATATGTTGGTTTAAATTGCTTATGTCGAGGATGGGATGAAAACTGAAAATGAAGCCTGATTTGCTGGCCGAAGCTGAATATGCTGGTTCTGTGATGGGGAATGGTAGCGCTAGGGCTGATTTGCAACATTGTTGCGTTTTGCTCCCAAAACGCTAAGGGCTGAGGTTGGATACAAAAAACGCTAGATGGAAGGGATGCTAAAGAAACGTGCAAGGGTAAAAACGCCAAGGGGTGCTGGTGTTGCGGTGCTTGTACTGTAGGTACTTGACTTGCTTGAAGAGGTGACCCCCCCTTAAATAGGTAAATGTTGCTAGGTTGAGCATGTATCTGGCCAATCCCAACTTATTGAGTTAATTCAATAAGTTGGAAACCTATTATTAAGAGGTGCTTTGTATGCAATTATTACTAATGGTGCTGTATGAGAGAACTCCGTAGGTGTAGAGCCTACACCTAGAGGCAGTGGTTGTGCTCGTGTGCAATCATAAGGTATGCAACTAATCTAAAGTGCCTGGACATGCACGTTGGAAAGGGGGACTTCTGAATACACCCATCATGCAATCTGAATGCCTCTCTATAGCCCGGGGTTTTCACAACACCCCTATCGCCTATTAAACACACTCACCCGAACCCAAATTGCAAATCAATGTCTGCACTCGCTGAGACCCCCGAACATCCCTGACTGCCCACACCCAACCACCTAGCATGCATCATAGCACCAAGCCTCAACCTTTCAGGACACTCTTACCCAAATATTATGCAATTTAATATCGACAAACACACACAAATGCTCTCGAGACCTCTGGTTTACACTTGTCAACCTATGAGCTTCACACACAACTTCTCAGCTACACACATATGTAGTTGACCCACAATTAGACACGAGCAAGGTAGAGAGTTTGACAAGAATTTGAGAGTAGTGGCCAAATATTAAGGCAAGATAAGGATGTACAATGGTGGGGTTCATGGAAAAAAGTGTCTTCCTTTTGCTTCATGATCAAGCTGGTATCCTCATGCTTTGACAGGTCGAACAATCCGAAGGTTTCTTGACAAATATCTGTAACTCCCTTTTTCACTACTTTGGACTCCCCGCCTCAACTCCTTGGTGGCCTTCTTCTCCTACTCACAGCACCCTTCAATCCCTGAAACCAGTTTCTATCCAAAGCTGCCCCTTGTGGCACTCTCAAGCAACACCACCTTCCCTATGTATCCTTGCTTCTGCTCACGGCCTCATGCCCCACAACTCGAGCAAGCCGGCCCCCCTTCTTTATGCAAGTGGTGGCCACACCATTCCACTGATGACTTCCTCTCTCCAAGAGCTCGTGCTCCCCTCTCAGGAGGTCCCGAAGCGCCCTCCACTTTGTAGCGCTGGCAGCTCTTGGCGGCCTCCGATCTTCAATACCTCGGCCAGCCCCTCCTATATTGTAGCTGGCGGCCTTCTCTGACAAGGCGACCCATACAATCCAGAGCTCGCTCTCCCTTTAAGGTGTTGAGTGCTCCGACTTGGAAGCTGTGCAGTCCCTCTGATTTGTAGCCCCTTATGCCGTGCTCGTAGCCCTTCCACACCCTACAAACGGTGTACCTCCTCTGCAGCGCTCCCTTTTGCCAGCCCCTGTAGGTCCTGCTTGTCCTTCTTCCTATGGCATTGGATCCTTCAGTTTCGGGTGCCGTCAATGCTCTATAGTAGCGCCCTTTTAACCTGCATGGTTGCCCTTGTTCAACTCCCGCCTTTTCTCCTGGTATTGCTCCTTTCTCTTGTCCTAGTGGCTCTCCCCTCCATGCAAACTGGGGCCCATCGCTGTCCACTCTAGTGGCACCGCCATCACATGCAGAGCTAGGCTCGACGTGGTTTTTTTTAGCTCAAAGCTATTTCTAGCTTACCTTAGAAAAGCTTTTTGCTTGGCCACCTGTCCCATGTTCACAATTGGCAGCTTGAGCTCGCCTTAAAAAAACCACCTTCACTCCATTCTACATGGCACGGCACGGCATGGCATCAATTGTTCTCCTTGTGCTCTGCATCATATAATGCTCATAGAAAACCTCCTCTTGTATTGCCGACGGCTCACGGCGGCAAACCGGACATAATCTGCTTGAAGAAAGATACTCCTCAAGTACTTCTAAGCTTCCCCGATTGGTAGAGCTGAAATCCGTCCTTGACCTTCCGAAAGACACATTTGGCATACATACCCTTGATGATCCCTGTTGTTCCCTGTATCAAGCGTCCAAGCACTAAACCATCCATATGCTTGCCCCCATGTCATAGTTACCCGGAGCGCGGAACGGGAACGTTGACAGGAACCCCTGCAGAACGGGGGAACGGCCAGGGGTCTGGAACGGGAACGACGCGGAACGGGAGGCATAAAAAACACCCAAATAATGTAATTAGCTCTACATGTTTGAAATTTGAATACAAGTAGTATTAGAGTCCTTTGACTCTAATACTCACAAAAAACTCGATTTGAAGACCCCTAGACCATGGATGATGCGAGAGGGAGAGGGAGAGACGAGAGAGGGAGGGAGAGGGAGAGGGATAGAGCTTGAGAGAGAGAGAGAGAGAGAGAGAGAGAGAGCTTAAGCGTGAGCGGGAGAGACTCAAGAGAGGGAGAGAGCTTGAGAGAGTGAGAGGGGGAGAGCTTGAGACTTGAGAGTCGTGAGAGCTCAAGGCTTAAGCCTTAGACCTTGAGGGCATGTGGATTTGCTCGAGAAGGGAATGGGTGTGAGGGGGTATTTTGAGTCCTTGCACACTTTTAAAAACACCTAATGTTCACTATAAATTTGCAAAAAACTGCCCATTTCTCCCCAATTTGAGAGTTGGCTGTTCAGAGGCCGTTCCGAGCCGTTTCGGTATCAAGTGGTCACCCGGAACGACAAAACGTTTCGGGACGTTCCGGCCTTCGGGGGGGGGGGGGGGACGTTCCGGCGTTCCAGGGCCTCGAGAACGCGTTCCCCGGTAACTATGCGGGCCCATGTACTTGCTTCTTGAAGGAGAGGAGCCAGGAGCACAACAGAAGAGGAAGATGAATACGCGCACACTCACACAGACACCACCATAGCCACACACACAGGTTGGAGGGGGAGAGTCGAGACACATTGTGTGCCCTCTTTCTTTCTTCTCTATCTTATACACTTAGGCACAATACACACTCTGCTTTTGTATTAGTGGCTCACACAAGTGTATAGCTGTACACTTAGGGTTAGTAGCAATTAGTGATGGGCGGTCGGCCACATGGCGATTAAACCTAACATTCTCCCACTTGATGGCCAATGTGGGAGACCATAAGAATGGAAGAGAACCACGCTTCACCCAATGCCCATTAACTCACGACAGTGCTGAAACTGATGGCTGGAGAGACTTTTAGTGAGTGCATCCGCTGTGTTCTCTGACGTAGGAATCTTCACTAAATCAAGGCTCTTGTTTGCGAGGCATTCACGACTGAAGTGATAACGCACATCAATGTGTTTCGTTTTGGAATGAAACACTGGATAGCCAACGCAATAGCACTCTGACTGTCACAATGAAGAATTTGTGTACACTGCTCCAATCTAAGATCTTTTACTAGGCGAGCAAGCCAAATAGCTTTCTTTGCATGTCTCACTCAATGCAACATACTATGCCTCTGTGGAAGAAATGGATGTAAAGTCTTGAAGAACGGATCTCCAAGAAATAGCAGAACCAGCAAATGTGTAGATCCAACTTCTTGTTGATTTACGACTGCCAACACAGCCTGCATAATCACTGTCTACAAATCCCTGAATAGATGACTCTCCATGACCATAGAATAAATGTCTATCTGCAGTGCTACTTAATTATCTGAGAATCGACTTGACAACATCCCAATGCTTTTTATCAGGGTTAGACATAAACCTGCTGACAACTTCCACTGCATGTGCAATGTTAGGTCTTGTAGCCACCATGGCATACATGAGACTACCACAAGCTGAAGCATAAGGAACCTTAGCCATCGCAGCTTTTTCCTCAGCGGATTTGAGACGGTCGTTCTTGCTAAGTTTCAAATATGCAGGCAATGGAGTTCTCAAAGCCTTCCCCTTCTGCATGTTGAAACAGTCAAGAACCTTGTGTACATACTCTTTTTGAGAAAGGTACAACCAGTTCTTCTTACGGTCACAAGTAATGCACATACCCAAATTGTGATTGGCTTCACCCAAATCTTTCATGTCAAATTGACTTTTCAGCTTGGTTTTCAAGTCAACAATGTCCTTCTTGGAATGACTAGCAATAAGCATGTCATCTACATAAAGGATAAGCATAATAAGCTGTCCATTGGGTTGTCTTTTCAAGTAAAGACATGGATCCTCATTATTGCGCTTATAGCCTAGGGAACGCATGAATGCATCAAACTTTTGATAGCATTGTTTGGATGATTGCTTCAAGCCATAGAGACTTTTCAGAAGCTTACAGACCAAATGTTCCTTGCCATTTAGCACAAACCCTTAAGATTGCTGCATATAAATCTCTTCCTCGAGATCACCATGTAAGAAAGCTGTAATGACAGCCATTTGATCAAGCTTCATATTTTCAGTGGCAACCAAAGCAAGCAACATTCTCAGTGTGGTCATCTTGACCACTGGAGAAAAGATTTCCTGGAAATCGACACCATATTCTTGCTTGAAACCTTTGGCCACTAAACAAGCTTTGTAATTGTCAATCTTCTTCTTGTAAACCCATTTACAAGGCAATGCTTTCCTACCTTTTGGCAACAGAACAAGTTTCCATGTGTTGTTCTTCGCAATACTGGACAACTCCCTCTTCATAGCATGTTCCCATTGAATCTTATCATTGGCTAGCATAGCCTCTTTGTAACAAGAAGGCTCACCACTATCTGTCAGCAAAACAGTGGAACAAAACTTTCTGGCGGATGTGAGACTCTTTGAGATCTCCGCGGTTAATCAGAATTCGTACTAGCCTGTGTAGTAAGTGGCTCGGGAGCTGTCTGGACAGGAGGTGATACATCGAAAAATGTCAATTTCCGGAATTCAACCTCTTTCACTAGCTGTTTATGCATCTTAGTCTGATTAAGGACAACATCACTGCTACGGATCACTGATTGACTTTCCGGATCCCATAAACGATAGCCAAATTTACCATCTACAACATAGCCAATTTCCTGGACTCAGGATCTAGCTTAGCACGCAACTCCTTGGATACATGTGCATAAGCTTCACTGCCGAATGTGCGGAGTTTTCATAAGACAATTTATGTCCTGACCATAACTCCAAAGGCACACAAAACTGTAATGAAGCATGTGGTGATTGTCACAAAATGGTGACGTGGCAAACCCTAACACACATACACACTCTCTGTTGGCCGATTGTTGACGTGACTGCCCAGCAAACAGATGGTGACGTGGTTGGTTGGCAGCCTAGCTGCAGGAAATCCGTACGCCTACTGATGTGGCCGCCTGCGAAACGCGGCGGAATTTGCGGAAGCAACAGGCTGCGGCAATTTATGCTTTTTGGCAACTTTTTGGCCATGCTTTTTAGGCTATGCAAATTGGAGAGAGAGAGAGAGAGAGAGAGAGAGAGAGAGAGAGAGAGAGAGAGAGAGAGAGAGAGAGAGAGAGAGAGAGCTCTTCTGCTTTATCTTAAAAGCTTTTGATTGGACAGCTTTTTGGAATTTGCTTTATTTTATAAGCAAGAGAGAGAAAGAGCCTTTGCTTTATTTTTGGGCTTTTGATTTCCAGCTTTTGGGCTCTGCTTTTAGCATCCTTGCAAACTCTATAAATATGTGGGTAGGCCACTCACAACTCAGAGAATTTGGACGCAGAGTCTGAGTGTGAGCGCCTGCCTGCACTCTTGTACTTCAAACATAGATTAATACAAAAAGAAATATCGAAAGGGGCGCCAGTCTTTGGGGCCAATATCTCTAGGCACGGAACTCCGCCGGGCTAGTGTCGAATAAATTGTGAACTGTGAACTGTGAATTGTTTTGAAGTGGTTATTTGATGCTGTTGCGGTAGATTCTGACTTAGAGTGTCCAAGTCTGTTACAGTGATCTATTGATCAAGTACACGGCTGTGTATAATGCTTCAGCTCAAAACGCTTGCGGTAAATTAGCCTGTGATAACATAGACCTTATCCGCCCTTGGATGGTCCTATTCATTTGTTCCGCAACACCATTTTGTGCAGGGGTATAAGGAGCTGTAAACTAACGCTTAATTCCCCAACTTGAACAGAAGTCTGTAAACTCTTTGGAGAGATATTCTCCACCATTGTCTGAGCGCAAAGCTTTCAACTTATGTTCAGAGCGAGTTTCAACACTAGATAAGAACTTCTTGAAGCCAGAAAAGGTCTCATCTTTATCCTCTTTATGTTAGGTTTAATGGCCATGTGGCAAAGCGCCCATCACTAACTGAGTTTCAACTAACTTATGTTCAGATTGAGTTTCAACACTAGATAAGAACTTTTTGAAGCAAGAAAAGGTCTCATCTTTATCCTCTTTATGTTAGGTTTAATGGCTATGTGGCCGACCGCCCATCATTAATTGCTACTAACCCTAAGTGTACAGCTATACATTGGTGTGAGCTACTAACACAAAGTAGAGTGTGTATTGTGCCTAAGTGCATAAGATAGAGAAGAAAGAAAGGGGGCACACAGTGTCTTGGCTCCTCCTCTCCAACCTGTATGTGTGGCTATGATGGTGTATGTGTTGATTGTGTGTGCGTATTCATCTTCCTCTTCCGTTGTGCTCTCGGCTCCACTCCTTCATCTGGTATCAGAGCTGTTTCATTCCCAAAATCGCTTCCGCGTATGTGCACTTTCAAGAGTGCAAACAAGGTTCTGACTTCGGCATCGGCAAATTCAGCATTCCGAAAGCGTTTCCAGCAGGCGTTTAAGGGTTTTACCTTCCTTTCGGAGCCATTCGTGCCATCAGAAACCTCATTCGAGCTACGGTTTAGGAGATGCATTTTTCAGCTCTCTTTTGGTAGTTTGTGCTGCAGAGCTTCCATAGCCATTACAGGTACCATTGTTGCAGTCTCTTCCATCTACGAGAGCCCACGGCTCATTCGGGAGTGTATAGCCTCTTTCAGACTGGCCTCATACACACAGAGTGGGAGTTTGACGGCATTGTCTTCTTCGACTATAGGTACAGATACAGTTACAGGTATAGGTACATAGAGCGGCTTGGTTAGCTTCCTCTGTGCTTCTCGGCCTCGATTTTGGCTTCGGCATCGACTCACAGGCTACAAGTTTCAGTGCTTGCGATATTCTGGTTCCAGTGGGAGTAGTTTTTTATGCGTACAGGCATATGTTGACACTTTTGACAATGTTTGAGCTCTTTTGAGAGCAGTTTGCCTCCCCGCAGGGATATTTCTTTCCATGCACATGCTTTTGGCGCCTGTTTGAGCGTCGTGGCAGACTTGTACGTCTTTGTGGATACTGCCATTGTATGCTTTTGTGGAGCCATCTTTTGGCTAGCACGGTAGTCCCGGCCATTTATGAGACTTGGTCCGGATGATAGCTATTTCTGAGACTTGGCTATACGTTTTGCTATATAACCTACGTTGTTGAGGGTTGATAGCGTGAGGTTTTCATTGAGCTGGGGTATTCTCAAATGTGGAGATACTTTCGGTGATACAGACAGCTGGAGCATCCCTTACGATGCCTCGCCATAGGACATGTATAGAGTGGTATAGCTGCTTTTGACGCCAAGTGGGCGGTCTATGGTCAGTTTGACAGTTTATGCGCCTCAGTTGGTCTCTATACAATGTGCTTTTGAGATGCATTGCCCTCTTTTATGCTTTGTGAGTGACATACTTGGTCATTTTGTCTCGTATTTTGATTGACATAGTCCCAAATACAAAAGAGACACTACCGAAATTTTTCGAGAATCTTTTGGTAGTTTTGTCACCATGTCTACTAGTAAAGACCGTGAAATTTATGACGTAAAGAAGTTTGATGGCACTAATTTTTAGCTTTGGAAAAACCAAATGCATGATGTGCTTGTGCAAAAGAAGCAAACGTTGCATATTGTCTATGCGGTTAGAACGGAAGATATACACATGACTCGGTTTCAGTGGGAGGAGCTTGATGAGCTATGTAGGTCTACGATTAGACTGCACCTTGGTGAGTCGGTGTACTTTTCAGTGTTAGAATGCGAGACTGCATATGCTTTATGGCAAAAATTATGCGACACTTACAAAAAGGATACGGCTAGCAATAAGGTTTTCATGATGCAAAAACTTTTCAACGTTCGTATGAAGTCAACTAGCGTTGCTATCCATATCAATGGTTTTGATTCTCTTTTTGCCCAGATTCGTGCACAGCGCAGACCATTGATGATGAGAGGAAAGCAATCTTTTTGCTTTGTTCGTTGCCACGCTCTTGGAATATCTTTTGCACATTCGTTAGTAACTTTGCTCCTAATGGTACGCTAAAATACGATGATGTTACTAGTGTACTTTTGTCAGAGGAGATGCGTCGGAAGACCATGACTAGTTCGCATTATGGCGAAGCTTATTATGTGCAAAGGGATGATAAGCACTGTAAGGGCCGTTCTTCGCAACATGAGTCCAAGAAAGAGGGCAATAGAGATGCATCAAAGGGTAGATCAAAGTCTCGTGGTCGTCGCAATGTTCAATGCCATTATTGTGATAAGTTTGGTCACATAAAGAAAGATTATTATGTTTGGAAGCGTGATAAAGAGAAGGGCAAAGGTAAAGACAAAGACCATGATGATAAAGAGGAGAAACCAAAGAGTTCAGTTACGATTGAAGAACTGAACATAGTTCAAGATAAAAGTGATCCGCAAGACATTACGCCTTACTATCATCTTGAACTATGTTCAGTTCTTCAATCTTATTCGAGCTCTTTGGTTTCTCCTCTTTATCATCACGATCTTTGCCTTTACCTTTGCTCTTCTCTTGGTCACGCTTCCAAGCATAATAATCCTTCTTTATGTGACCGAACTTATCACAATAATGGCATTGAACATTGCGGAGACCACGAGACTTTGATCTACCCTTCGATGCATCTCTATTGCCCTCTTTCTTGGATTCACGTTGCGAAAAACGGCCCTTACGTTGCTTATTATCCCTTTGCACATAATGAGCTTCGCCATAATGCGAACTAGTCATGGTCTTCCGATGCATTCTCTGACAAAAGTGCACTAGTAACATCATCGTATTTTAGTGTATTATTAGGAGCAGAGTTACTAACAGATGTGCAAAAGATATCCCAAGAGGGTGGTAAGGAACAAAGCAAAAAGATTACTTTTATCTCATCATCAATAGTCATGCGCTATGCACGATTCTGGGTAAAAAGAGAATCAAAATCATTGATACGACTGGCAATGCTAGCTGACTCCTTCATACGAACGTTGAAAAGTTTTCGCATCATGAAAACCTTATTGCTAGCCGTATCCTTTTTGTAAGTGTCGCATAATTTTTTTCATAAAGCACGTGCAGTCTCACATTCTAACACTGAAAAGTATACCGACTCACCAAGGTGCAGTCTAATCGTAGACTTGTATAGCTCATCAAGCTCCTCCCACTGAAACCGAGTCATGTGCATATCTTCAGTTCTAGCCGCATAGGCAATATGCAACTTTTGCTTCTTTTGGACAAGCACATCATGCATTTGGTTCAAAGCTGAAAATTAGTGCCATCAAACTTCTTTACGTCATAAATTTCACGGTCTTTGCTAGTAGACATGGTGACAAAACTACCAAAAGATTCTGGGAAAATTTCGGCAGAATCTCTTTTGTATTTGGGACTATGTCAACCAAAACACGAGACAAAATGACCAAGTATGTCACTCACAAAGCATAAAAGAGGACAACGCCTCTCAAAAGAACACAGTATAGAGACCAACTGAGGCACATAAACTGTCAAATTGACCATAGACCGTCAACTTGGCGTCAAAAGCACCTATACCACTCTATACATGTCCTATGGCGAGGCCTGGTAAGGGATGCTTCAGCTACGTGTATCACCGAAGGTATCTCCACATTTGAGAATACCCCAACTCAATGCAAACCTCACGCTATCGACCCTCAACAATGTAGGTTATGCAGCAAACCGTATAGCCAAGTCTCAGAAATGGCTATCATCCGGACCAACTCTCAAAAATGGTAGGGACTACCGTACTAGCCAAAAGATGGCTCCACAAAAGCGAACAATGATAGTATCCACAATGATGTACAAGTTTGTCACGACGCTCAAACAGGCTCCAAAAGTATGTGCATGCAAAGAAATATCCCTACGGGGAGTCAAACTGCTCTCAAAAGAGCTCAAACACTGTTAAAAGTACCAACATATGCATATACGCATAAAAAACTGCTCCCATTGGAACCAGAATATCGCAAGCAATGAAACCTGTAGCGTGTGAATCGATGCCGATGCCATAGCCGAAGCCGAAATCGAGGTCGAGAAGAACAAAGGAAGCTAAACAAGCCGCTCTATGTATCTGTATCTGTACCTGTAGTCGAAGAAGACAATGCCGTCAAACTCCCACTCTATGTGTGTATATGAGGCCACTCCGAAAGAGGCTACACACTCCCAAATGAGCCGTGGGCTTTCGTAGATGGAAGAGACTGCAACAATGGTACCTATAATGGCTATGGAAGCTCTGCAGCACAAACTACCAAAAGAGAGTTGAAAAATGGAGCTCCTAAACTGTAACTCGAACGAGGTTTCTTATGGCACGAATGGCTCCGGAAGGGGGGTAGGACGCTAGGACGCTTACTGAAAACGCTCTTGGAATGTTGAATTTGCCAATGCCGAAGTCAGAACTTTGTTTGCACTCTTGATTTGCACTCTTGAAAGTGCAGGCATGCGGAAGCGATTTCGGGAATGAAACAACTCTGATACTAGATGAAGGAGAGGAGCCGGGAGCACAGCGGAAGAGGAAGATGAATACGCGCGCACTCACACACACACCACCATAGCCACACACACAGGTTGGAGGGGGAGAGCCGATACACACTGTGTCTCCTTTCTTTCTTCTCTATCTAATGCACTTAGGCACAATACACACTCTGCTTTTGTGTTAGTGGCTCACACAAGTGTATAGCTATACACTTAGGCTTAGTAGCAGTTAGTGATGGGCGGTAGGCCACATGGCCATTAAACCCAACACTTCTCACATGTCCATGAACCGACCAAGTTTGGTCGCACCACCGTCTTGTGTATAGGCTCACAAGGGTGCCAGATGACTTCCTAAGCTATCCTAAACCCTAGTAGTAGGAGTTAGCTTGTGCACGTGTACATAGGGTTAGATGTGCATCATGCATGTGACACTGAACCTAGCCATTTTCTAATAAAAGTCGTCCATACCTCTCGTATTCTCACACATGGAGCGAAGAAGTATTAATGCTGCCTAAGGATCCACCGTGCACACATGACGTGACACAAGCCAAATGGATCTCTCTAGGCATGCAGGTCGTGCAAACATGCTCTCAAAGGTGCAACACTAAGATACTGAAGGCCATCCTATGATAAGTGGGGGCTTTGGGGTCATAGTAGCATGTCCACATGGCATACCGAGCTAGTGTTCACATTACACATATAGAGCTAGGATGCGTGGCCACAGGCTTAGATGATGCGACATTTGTTAGCTATCATGCGGGCACTGATCATTTATAGTGAGACCTTTTTTTCATCTCAATTATAGTGAGACCTTTTCTTCATCTCGATTATATATAAGGTGCAGACCGTTGTACATGAGGTCTCTGCAGATTACTTGTTTTGTTGGACATAAAAGGAACTGTAAAGCTGTGAGATTGCTGTTGAGCTCACTAAAATTGGTGAAATTGAATATGCAGTCATGCCACATTAGGCCTATACAAAAAAGTCTTCTTCAGAGCGCCAAAGGCTCTTCGGAGGTATCAAGAATCACTTTTTGTCTTTGGATGTCAATGGCGTATTTGCTGTTTATAATTTTTCTGGTTAGTTTAAGCGTGGTTTGCTAATGGCTTTGACGTGGATTGATAAGGTGGGAAAACTGTGGCCAAGTGAAGGTTGTGACAAAGGTTGAGAGTGAAGAGGAGCTTCTTTTGCTTCAGGTACAAGGACATGATTGATTTTATTTCACCACAGTCGTTACACCTGCATCTGGTTATTCGTAGAAGTTGGTATGTAGTGTGCGCATTCACCACAGGTGTCAATCTTGCTATAGAATTGGCACAATGTGATGCTTGGACCGTTAATGCGCAAGCCACTCTTGTGCTTGTTATTTGTATGTTGTTCTTCTGTGATTTTTAAGCAGGTTGTATTATAGTAGCCTTGTATCAATGATGATGGAAGTCTACTATATTCAAATTTGTGCCAAGAAGAGGCTAACTTATGCGTGTTGCAGGCACTAAGTAGCTTAAGGTTTTTCTGACTTTGCTGTGTTTTGTTCTTTTGAATGTGTTCGCATTTGGACTGGGTTGGTGTGTCAAAGTTTCTGAACATCCAAAAGCAAACAGTCTCAGGCTGTGAAAATGTTAGTAAGTTGTTGCCTTTGCACGACAGTAACCTTGTGACATTAAGGGAACTTCTGATTTAGCACAAGGTTTGGACAGTAATTCGTTTCCCGTGATTGCCTGTCTCTTTTAGTGATCACACACAGTCAGCTAATGTATTTGCCTGGGAATTCAGCTCAGTCAAAAATGGAGTTTCAAATAGCTACTTCATTAAGTTGATGCACCAGAAAAATATTAATCCCTAGATCGCGCTCGCTGCTGCTGACCCTCCTGCTCGCCATCGCTACCTCCACCTGCCCGCCAGCCCCCCCTCCCCTCCTCGCGCTGCTATCAGCAGCCCCCGCGGCCCCCCCCCCCCCCCCCCCCCCCCCCCCCCTCGCGCTGCCCTCGGCAGCCTGCCAGCTCCCCTTTCCCGCCTCGCGCTGCCCGCAGCAACCTGCCAGCCCCCTTTCCCGCCTTGCGTTCCTCTCGGCCAAGGTGATATCGATGAGCTTGCTCGGTATCCGAGCAACTCGAGCTTACTTCAGATGATGGCATCATGGTTTGGACCCTAGTACAAAATTCAAATGTGCTTGGGGAGGAGGTAGACTTGCCTATTTCGGTCCTGAGGAGAGAGTACCTCCCTCTACTTCCCAGGATTGGATCCATGTTCAGGACAATCCTGGAACTTGTGCACTGCAACTTCAGTTGTGGCCAAGGCTGTCACCAGCGTGTGACTACTATCTATCCTTTTTGTTGATTTCTTTCTTATTATCTATTTACTTTCACTTTTTGGAAACACCCCTCGGGAAATCTAACTGCCCTGCATTGCATAGCTAGTGTGGAACTGTCCAGAGGGAGTCCAGGCCTGAGGGCAAGAGAGCACTAAGGTTGGACAAGGACTATGGTTAGCCAAGTGGGGTCATTGACTAGCCAAAGTGGAATCCTTTGCTACAGAGGCTACATTTCAGTTTTGGATGTGGCCACAGTGTACAAAGAGGGTCGGATGACCTAGAAAGATATAATGGCAGCATCTCCTAAAATTTAGGGAACTGCTATTTTGGGACCTGAAAATGTCTTCGCGTCATTACGTGCAGTTTGACATGGGGATCATTTTGTTACTCTGTGGCCAAGTCAACAGAGGCTGCAGGTGAGATATTTTTAGACCCGAGGGTCTAAAGCGGGAAAATGCACAAATGAGTGACACTTGGCACTCTGAGGCCAGTTTACTACTTATAGAGAAGGCAAAAACGTGATTTATAGCTGGGAGGCTCATTTTGCAAGTGTCTGTCACAGGTTAAGAGCTATGGAGTGCTTGCTTTCCCTCTTATGCACAGTGCGGTGCCAGGAGTGATGCCCTGCACGCTACGCACTGCCCTCTCTCTCCCCTTTGGCAGTATGTTATGCCCCTCTAGTGGGCTCTTCATTTGACCAATGTACATTTGTGTGGGTTCATGCGCGATTGCCGAGGCAAGAGCCTCTTGCACAGGTACTGGATTAGCTAGCGGCTAATCCCCCCGCAGGTACAGGTGAATTCGGAGAGGTTTCACGCCAGAAATCTCGTCCGATTCAAAGGGCAAGTAGCCCTACAGGTGCGGGAGCTCGAGGACTTGCTAGGGATGCGACCGGCACGCGAAACGGAGCCCGAAACAGTGAATTACAGCCTGCTGTGTATTTTTGCAGGTTTAGGGTTTTGGCCCTAAACGGACCCTAATACCCCCAGGAGGTTCGGGGACGCAAGGGGACCGCTGTACAGGTGATCTGGCGCATTTTCAGGGCTGAAAACAGAGAATTCAGCGTGCTACAGATTCTCGCAAGGTTTTGCAAAGTGCCCGTAGGCGTCGGGAAAGTCAGCCAATGCGTGGGAATACTGACTGTGAAGGGTTCTAGTACAGTTATGCTGCCGAAATCAGGCTGGAACAGTGGAAATTCAGCCGAGTTTGTGCGGGGCAGCTTGTAGGGAACCACAGCGTTTATTCCCTCTTTTGAACAATAAAGAAATACCGAAAGGGGCGCCTAAGTTAGGGGCCAATCTGGTGTCCGTCTACTCATACAGGTGCAATCTAGCAGCCTGTATCCCTCTCCCCTTTGTTGTGTCTTGAAAGTACAGGTAAAATAGACGACTAATAATGGGTGAAAGCTAAATCAAGGTTTAAAGTAAAGTCTACCGCCCTTTTCGGATTGAACAGGCCGGTTTCATGGTAAGGCCGCAGGTTTACCTACTGTGCGGGTTCTTGTTCGAGACAGACACTCCCTCCCGAAGGTGATACTGTTGCCTCATGTGAGTGGCGGTTGGATCAGACAGAGTATGGAGTATTCGGGTCTCCTGAACCAGTGCTTCATTTGCAGGCAGATGGGTCACTTAGCAAAGGCCTATCCACGCAAGAGATTTTGGCTCACAGCGCATGCGCAGCCTCCCAAGGCTAAGCATGCCCAGCAGACAGGTATTCAGGACACACAGGCTGGTACCTCGACAGAGGCCAGCGATCAGATAGCGCACGGTTGGCAGCAGGCACCTGGCCGCCGTCGACAGGGGCGGGCTCACCACACTGTCCCCCTTGGTGGCTGACCTCTTGCAGCTCAGCAACATTAGGGTCCGATAGGGAACCGTTTTGACCCCCTCCAGCAGGACCCTCTTGAGGAGGCTCCCTCCACCTTAGCTCCGCCGCCTCCACCGCCTCCCCCCCCTCCACCTTCAGACGCCTCCGTTCTGCCTCTCCCTTCTCCACCCTCACCCCCACCTCCCACTCTTCCTCCCTCCACGGTGGGGCTCTCAGTCTCATCACCCAACCCATCTCACACTCCTTAGACCCAGGGGATTGGACACACATCTGCAACGAGACGATCTCTTGGTAGTGCTTTCACTACGAGTCGCATGGCTCGGAGGGATAGCCCCACCTGAGGACGCCACTTCTTGTTTAGACCCCTCCTTTTGCAGCAGTCCCTCGGGGTTTGACCAGCTTTGACATTTGCAGAGGATGGGACTTCTTCGATTACAGCTTCACACGCTTTCTAGGTGACTCTTTTCCCGACTTGGAGGATGCTTGCTTTCGAGTCCACGTTCTCTTTCTAGCAGCCGGAGGCACTGAGGCTCTGGATACAGCGGTAGGTTTCTCCTTTCCGTTGTGCGGCAGGGATCCTATAGAGTGGACCTTGCACACAGTTCTTGATTGGCTCCAGGTCAGGCCATTTAGTTCTCACACCACACAGGGGACTTGGGGGTGACAGATCTGGTACAGGCACTTTGGCCTCTAGCCAAGTTTAGTGTGACGCCACCGGATGCAGCAGGTTGGAGGCACTTTGTGGTCCATTTGTTTGCTGACACTCAGACCCCCCCTTGCTATGTATTTGTACATCAGGATTCTTGGACAAAGGATGTAGCCCTACGAGTTGCACTCTCGGCCTGGGCTTGGGCTTGGGTGGGACAGTCACTTTAGACGCGTTTTGTCTAGAGGTCTCTCGGATGCGGATTACTCCCCATCCAAATTGGCCTCAAATATAGCGAGGTTGGCTGCTGCTGCAGCATCTGTTTTTTCTCACCGACTCCATGAGGATCGTTTCATGGAATGTGCACGGATAAGGAGGGCTCCCGTTTCAGCGTCAGAGAGGTCGGTTGCATCAGGAGCTTCAACGATGCCTTGTGGGTGGTGAGATGATATTCTTATGCTACAAGAGCATCATCTTTGTGAGAGCCGCATTAGACGATGTGGTAAGATTTTGCGTGGTCGCTATGAGACATTTTGGTCAGCTGCATTTGGACCTGGAGGTATCGAGGGAGGGGTATGTATGACTATTGCGGATACTTGGGAGCATGCCATTGTGGGCAGAGGTATTATTGTGCCAAGTAGAGCAGGTTCAGGGTTGCCTTATGGGTTTCCTGAACATATATGTGCCCAATGTAGCAAGTGCACGAGCAGAGTTTTGGTCTCATGTTTTTGAGTCTTTGCCGCATGCAGAGCAATGGTGTGTTGGGGGGGACTTCAACATGTTGGAGGACCCCTCTGACAGGATTGAAGGTGGCATGCTGCGGTGCACGGGGCTCAGGTTGCAGCTTGGGAGCGGCTATGTATGACTGTAAAGGTTTCTGATGTTTGGTAGCACTCAAGCTTTGTGAGACCCCCAGACAGCGTGTCTTTCTCTCGTTCAGACAATAGGGTAGGAGGAGTGAATCTATCTCGGATAGATTGCTTCTACACTCGTGACCACATTTGTGACAGGGGTGGGATCTGTTTGCATCCTAGCAAGGACTACTTTTTCCGACCATAAGCGAGTGATTCTCACCGTGACAATTAGACAAAGGAGGGGGGGTGCAATGCTACGCATCCCCAAGAGGATCTTGCTCGATTTAGAGCTTAGAGAGCGGGTGGAGGCACTTTGGACAGAGAGCGTGGATACGCAGGGCACCCCTGCTCGTAGAGTGGTTTCTGGACCAGTAGAGCTTAGTCGTTTCTTCCTTCAGGAGTCTGTAGCTCGCTTGGCTACAACCCGGGAGGAGGAGAAGCGTCTTCAACGGGGCATTGTTTCCTTGCAGAGGATGTAGGAGTAGCATCCAGACAGTCCTTGGTTGGAGGAGTAGATGCAGTAGTCTAGGTAGGAGTTGGCTAGCATTGAGGAGCGGCGTCATGAGTTTGCCTTTCACGGCAGGCATCTCAGTAGACCCAAATGGGTGACAAAGTTACTGGGAAGTTTTTTGAGACAGTGAGGCCACGCCATGCGCACACCAGTGTTAGTCAGTTGAGGAGACCCGACGGATAAGTTGCTTTAGAGCCTGACGATATGCGTGCAGTTGCTACTAACTTTTATCGTGATCTGTTGTCAGCCGAGCCTCAGTTAGAGCGCCAGGATGCATGCAAAGAGCAGATTTGGGCAAAACTGCCTTGTCTTGTTACCGAGGAGATGCGATAGAGATTTGAGCTTCCCCTCCAGCTAGAGGAGCTCCACGAGGCCCTCAGAGCACTCCCCCGAGATAGCTGTCCAGGGGAGGATGGGTTTACTCCTAGCTTTTTCTTGGAGTATTGGGACTTGCCTGGTTTAGATCTTTGTAGTGCATTCCAGTATGATTTTCACACTGGCGAGATGCCTGACAGCATGAGTGATGGCTTGATCTACTTGATTCCCAAGGAGGGAGGCTCCTTGGATAAGATTCGACAGTGGCGACCCATCCTCAACTCATCCTACAAAATTCTAGCAAAGGCTGTGAGCTTGAGGATCCAACCACTCCTAGAGAGCATTATACATGGGACCCAGACAGGTTTTGTCAAGGAGCGTAGTATCCTTGATAACATCTTCACTTTTGGGATGCGTCTACCCTCGCGCGTCTCTGAGGAGAGGATCTGGTGATACTCCTCGATTTTGAGAAGGCCTACGACAGAGTTGAGTGGGACTTCCTTGAGAGCACTCTACGCAGGATGGGTTTCTCAAATGCTTGGATCAGAGGTGTTTCAGCTCTCTACAGGTGTGCACACAGTTAGGTGCTCTTGGCAGGGGGAAGAGGGGAACGCTTCTTGCTCATGCGTTCTGTCAGACAGGGTTGCCCTCTTGCCCCCTTTCTCTTTCTGTTCTATGTTGAGGCGATGAGCAGATTTTTGACTTCTTGACAGGTTGGTTTGCGTGGTCTTGAGCTTCCTATTAGGGCAGATGAGCTTCTCGATGCTGAGTTTGTCGACAACTCAACCTTGTACTTGGAGGGCCAGGAGGCCAATCTGCACACATGTGATCAGGCTCTTTAGGTGTTCTATGGTGCATCTGGCGCACTGATCAACTGGAGGAAGACTGTAGCTTTCTGGGTTGGTAGTGCTCCTACGCCTGATTCGTCTCCAGGTGAGGTTTTTAGATGGATTCCCAGGGACTGGAGTTCGTTACTTGGGTTGACAGGTTGGCTTGGACTTGTCCCTTGAGCAGCAGACTGCTTCCCTCCTCCTGTCCATCAGGAGGAGGTTGTTGCATTAGAGTTCGGCACGGCTCTCTTTGGCAGGCAGAGTTGTAGTGGCCGACCAGGTGCTGTTGGCTACTATGCCTTGATTGATTTTCTGGAGCTCCTGTATCTGCCAGCTAGAGAGGTTGATCAAGAACTTTCTTTGGTGAGGGCACGGCACCTTGTTAGATCGGGCCAAAGTAGCCTGGCAAGTCATCACTCTACCATGTTCTCGGGGGGGTTGGGGATCATTGACCCAACGTAGCAGAGCAGAGCCCTTCTTGGGAAGTTTGTTGTCAGAGGATTGCTTTCAGGGAAGGAACCCTGGAAGGAGCTGTTGCTTCACCCTTGGAGCCCTTCCATCAGGTGGATCTTCACAGAGATGCGCAAAGTTAGTTTGAGCAGGAGGCTGGAGGATCGGTTTGCTGCGAGCCTGCTTCGGTCTTGGGAGCAGCTGAGGAGTGGCCTGGAGCAGCACCAGCCCACCTATACGGAGGAGCGTTTGAGACAACCCTTGTTTGTGAGAGGCGGAAGTGCAAAACAGACCTGGTGGCCTCTACACCAAGACTATGCACGATGGCCTCATCATGGGAGGTACACAATAGGGACACCACCTAGCAAGATATGCGGCTAGGACGCATACATATACACAATCAGACATGCCATTGAAAACAATTTCAAGATCAACGTCCAAGGTGTGGAATGGGGTGGTCGCAAAACAAGATGAGTGGAATGGTGAGTGAGTGAGAATGGGCTTGCTACTCATGCATGTAGTAAGGAAGATAATGAGATAAGGGAAACATGCAAGTATGCTCACTTCTCTTACTAGAGGTGGCGAATCCGCACACCTTAAGGTGCAAGTAGCAAGATGATAGGAATATGAGAGAGAGAGAGAGAGAGAGAGAGAGAGAGAGAGAGAGAGAGAGTATGGTGGCTAGTCCGTACACCTCAACATAAGCAAAATGGAAAGAACAAGCATAAATTATACTCACAATGAAGTGTATCCCAAACGACACAAGGTATGGCACCGAGATGGAGTGTGTTGATTGCTTGCAAAAGATGAATACAATAGGTAGCATAGGGCAAGAAGATGAGAAGGGGACGAGACCGTAGGATGCATAATGGAGGGATGGGAGTTGATGGCAAGGAATATCATGAGTGTATTTATCATTCTTCTTCTTGAAATCGTCCCTTCAGTCCTTCATTACAAGTGTGTGGAGATATGGATGGTGATGGTGTTGTGATTATGTGATTAGGGTTCATGCTACTAGCATGTAGCACAAGGGTGTGTATGTGTAGGTGTGTGGGTATGGGATAGTGTGTGTGTAGTGTGTCCCGTTTACAAAAGAGGAGGCGTCCTTTTATAGGCCAAGAGAGTGATTAGGAAAGAGATTATGAGCAAGAGGAATTATCGCAAAGTAAACTCAGTTAGAGGCATTCCCCCAATGAGAGAGCTCCGTGTGTCGTGCTTATTGACCAATTTTCTCCTAATCGCCTTCATCGTGGCGCAAGCTTTGTCTCCATGCCACCTTCCATAGCTTGAGTCCAAGAGTTTTCTAATAATATTTGAGATTATCTTGAAAAAATAAGAAAAAATACAGCAAGAATGGAGAGAAACCTATAAGAAATTGTGTGTGTGTGGAGTTAGATAACCATGACTTCTTCCCAAGTGGACAGATAGGCTCCACCATTTCGGTCGTATCTCCCAAACCGTAGCTTCAAAAACTATAAAAAAAATAGGGACCGGAAAATCAGCTCAATGCCTACAACTTTGCGGTTGAAAACTTTTTAAAATTCGGAATGAAAAAAATATCACAAAAATATGTGTGTCTTTTCCCTTCCAAAAGTCTTCCGGGTGGTCCCCTCTTGACTTCATTTGCAAGCCTTGTGTGCACAAGTGAATTAGGCTTGAATTTGATAATATTTTGTTGACTCCAACTCCATAATGCATAAGATTCTCCTTCCTTTCACTATTGAATTTTACTCTTCACCTATAGTGATCGTCGGGTAGAATCGGCATCCAATGAAATTTTCTTTTTCATAGGGTTTGTTCCTACCTACATCTTATTTCCGAGATCCAAATGTGTCAAAACCATAGCTATGTACAAAATAAATACATAGATTTTTTTTTTTTGGGTGATTTTCATGCATTAGGTCCTTCCTTCTCTTAGGGTCCTTGAAGCCTTGCTACCCAAGCGCATACCGAGAGAGAAATGAAACAAAATTTGAAAAACGGCCCTTATTAGCCCTCCCCTTAAAGCTAGAGGCATTTATGTCTCTAGCTCTGCACTTGATTCTTCTTCAGTTGAAGTGGAGGAGTCTCCCTCAGGGATTTCCATCATAGGTGCTTGATCAAACCTCATAAAGTAATGCTTCAGCCTCCATCTATTGATACGTGTTTTGTGGAGCTTACCATTTACATGCATCAATCGGTAACTGCTATTGTTGTAGCACTTTCTAATGACAAATGGCCCCTCCCATCTGTGTGAAAACTTTATATCCTTCCTTGTGTCAAACCTGTTACCATACCTTTGGACCAACTTATCTTTCTTGTTGATACCTTTTGCCCTAAGTCCCTTGTTGAAGGTAAATCGACGTTCTTGTGCCTGTGCTGCATAATAGTTGATAGCATCTTCTCTGTTTAGTTGAAGCCTCTCTAGATCAAGAATGTGGTTGTGAAGATGAGCATCAGGGCGTTCCATCTACCTAGCTAGCAATTTGAGACTAGCCAATTGAACTTCAATGGGTAAAATGGCCTCCTTATCATACACCAAGTGATATGGTGTGAATCCAAGGGATGTGCGAAATGAAGTGCGATAAGCCCAAAGTGTAGCCATAAGATGCTTGTTCCAATCACTTATGTGATTGTTTGCATGTGTAGCCATAAGATGCTTGTTCCAATCACTTATGTGATTGTTTACATGTGTAGTGACGATCTTACAGATCATACCATTTACCTTTTTCACCAAACCGTTGCATTTTGGGTGGTAGGAAGTTTAGTGTGGTTGTGAGATGCCCAGCTTCTCCATTAGCTCCTCTACGAGGTCTCTTCTAAAACCTGGTCCCTTGTCAGAAATTATTTCAAGAGGAGTGCCAAAACGGCAAAAAATGTTTTCAAATACAAACTTAGCCACTTCTTTAGCTGTAATCAGGGTGGTAGAAGTTGCTTCAACCCACCTGGTCATGTAGTCCACACCCATGATGATATACAATTTACCTCATTGGCTCCTTGGCAAAGGCCCAATAGCATCAATTCTTCATTTATCAAATGGTCCATAAGAGATTATAGAGTCTGTGGCTCATATGTGAGCCTCCTATACCTTCTGACACTCTTTGCATGTTTTGCACCAGTGATGCATATCTCTTTGTAAACTAGGCCACACAAACCCGGCTTGTAGAACCTTCCTAGTGGTGATGTCAAGTGCAAAGTGTCCTCCACAAACACCATCATGGCAACTTGAAATTATTTCTGTGATTTCTCTAGAGAGAGGTACATACCTAAGAATTTAATCCTTACCCTTGCAGTAGAGGTCGTCATTGATAAGGCGGTATTTTGTTGCCTTCCGCACAAGCCACCGCTTTTGGCCCTTAGTAAGATCTTTAGGATACTCTCCTGTGTCCAAGAAACTCATAATGTCAGGCATAGCATCGCTACCTTGGAAGAGAGGTAGCTTCAACTTGATAGCACCCACCACTAGAACATCTTGTAGCTTCTCTCTAGCTAGACCATCTGCTTCTTGATTTTCTGCGCGAGGGACATGATGTAATTGTACAACTTGAAACTTCTCTAAAAGTTCCTTAACTTTGTGCAAATGGCCTAGCAAGCTATGATTTTTACAAGCCCAAGTTTCTTGTATTTGTTTTATTAAAAGCATGGCATCACCAAATACATTTAACTGTTGAATACCTTGTGTCACACACCACTCTAACCCAAGAGTTAAGGCTGCATATTCTGCTTCATTGTTGAAGTGGAAATCCAAGAGATGCCCAATGAAGAATACCTTTTCCCTTTGTTCGTTGAAGACGACAATGCCCGCTGCAGCTTTGTTCACTGTCCTCTTATAGGCTCCATCAAAGAAAAGAGAGTGAGCCCTCTCTAGCTTAGGGGCTTCCAACACAGGTGTTACTTCTTTGTTACTTGTCTTAATCTTCAGCTTCTTTTTATAGTGACTGTCACTTGTCTTGATCTTTAGCTTCTTTTTTATAGTGGCGATGAGTGAGAATGCCTGCTAGACTGGCTCTTGTGGAGTTTCCCACATGCATTGTGTAGTCAAACTCTTGCAACCTTGTGAGCCATTTGGAAATCCTAGAAGAAACATCCATGTGCTGCATTACATAAGGAAATAAATCTTCCATTGTTAAGATTATGAATGGTTCAGACAATAAATAAGAGCGAAATTTGGTGGTAGCAAACATTAATGCAAGCACCATGTGCTCCACTACTGTGTATCCCTTTTCTGATGGAGTCATCATGCGACTAGAGAAGTAGATAGGACGCATGAAAGAAGTTTGAGGATCCTTTTGTATCAATACCGCTCCAAGTGTGTCATTGCCTACACTAGGGTTTATATAAAACGGCTCGTCCCACTTTGGAGATGCAAGGGTGGGAAGTGAGGCTAGAATTTGTTTTACCTCCTTGAACTGTTGTTCATTTTCTTCACTCCAAGTGAAGAACTCTTCATGGGTAACTTGTTGTAAAGGGAGAACCACTTGAGAGAGCAGGTGAATGGACCTACTCAAATACCTCATCTTTGAAGAAAAGAGACCAACTGCTTTGTTGTGGTAGGAGAGGGCAAAGCCACCAAGGCTTGAACCTTACTTGGGTCCGCTTCAATGCCCTTGGCAGAGATCACATGGCCAAGAAGAGTATCCTTGCTTTTACCAATGTGGCATTTCTCCACGTTGAGTTGGCCACCCAAAGCTTGCAACCTGGCTAGACCTTCATAAACTTTCTCCAAATGAAGAGAGCGGGAGCTATAGATACAAAAGTCATCAATGAAAACACGGATTGGTTCTCCAAAGAATGGTTGAAAAACAAATGTCACATAGCGTTGAAAGGTGGTTGGAGCATTGTTGAGACCAAAAGGTATAACTTTGTAAGCAAAACATTCCCATGGTGTGATGAAGGTTGTCTTTTTTTGATCTTCTTCAACGATGCTAATTTGGAAGTAGCCCGAGTAGCCATCACATACCGTGTAGCGCTCATGTCCTGCTATCTCATTAAGAATTTCGTCTTGAAAAGAAAGAGGAAAATGGTCCCTCTTTGTGGCTGCATTAAGAGGCTTGTAATCAACACAAACCCTCCACTTACCATTCTTCTTTGGTGTGATACCATTGGAGAAACCCACTTTGAGTCTTCAACATGATAGATGAAACCTGCTTCTAGCAGTTTCCTTACCTCTTTGTACAAATTCCAGTGCCGACCCACTTCCTATCTACGGGTGAAACTACCGTTCACATTGGCCATACAATGTCCGACCATTTGCAACTTCAAAAAGAGGGTCTCAAAAATTAAATAAAAATCATTGGAAAGAAACCAACAAGTAAGGTTAGCAGTTGCTACATCCTCGTGACATACCCCCCTCTTGAACTGATGATCTTGTGTTGCTAGCACTCTTTTATCATCGCATGTATCCGCAAGAAAGGTCGTCACACATAGATACAAATGACTTAATGAGACCTTCATACTTTTGTCATTTCCATCTATTACACGGAATTCATATGTACATTTGATGTGCTAGTTCTATCATTATCCCTCTTTTGCACACGTTGGGTTGGGGCATGAATAGGTTGGAACCCAAAGACCTCAAGGTAAAGTTGCAATACATTTGGTGAGTTTGACATTTATGCTCTTCCATCCACTTTGCATGTATAGGTGGATAGTTCTTGAACTTCACCACATAGCATTTTGCAACCCGTCCCTTAACTTTTTACCTGTGCAAGAGGCTCTTGCCTCTGCAAACGAGCATAATTCCGCAACACTGTGGCGTACTATCCACGACCAAGTAAGCTCAAATTTCAAGATGATTTACCAATGCGTCCAAGAATCAAAGCAATCGCCTCAGAGAATCGACGAGCAGCGTGCCACCTGGCAGACCCACATCACTCCCGCAGGAGATCTAGTGGCCAATCTACCACTTTGAGACCTCTCCCTATCTCATCTTGGTTCGTACTTGCAAACCCTAAAAATGCAGTAGAAAATCAGTCCTAATTTGACCACTTTTTGGTAGGGCGAACATGCGGAATTTCCTGTTTGTCATGTGCAAAGGAACCCTCTTCCATAATGCCCTTCTCTTTGTCCGCCATAGTATAATCCCGCGTTCCTGTACTCTGTGTCTCTACCCAAAACAACCGAGGCTCACTCTTTGAGGAAAAAGTGATTGATATCCCGGCAATGGAACCATGAAATCGGCCCTTGGGGCGGTCGGATTTGCACCCAAAATTCTTTACTTTAGACACCCACAGAAAGAACGTGCAAAGGGAATCTCCAACGGGAACTAACTTTTAAGCACACAGACGGCTCGGAAGCTAGAATGGTCCGAGCAGACGCGGACAACCTGTAGGCCCCAAAATTGGCACCCTTCCGGTATTTCTTTATACTTTGAGAGGGTGAATTACAAAGTAGAGTCCTGGGAATCCTTTACCAATATCCCGCTAGATACCACCTGTTTTGGCCAAATTTCGGCAGCATAACAACCCCAAAACTTGCGGGAAACCAATTCCCTTGTCGGAACTCTCTTCCACTAGTATAAACCCTCTCATTCCTGCCCAAAAACAGTAAATTTCAGCACGCTGTGGTTACTGGTTTTTGCCGTGTTTTCACCCCAAACAGTCCCTTAACAGTCCTCTGCCAGTGGGGCACTATTCCCAATGGTTCTAGCGTCCGTATGGCTGAAACGCAATCAATTTACAGCGCATACACAGCGCTGAAAACGCACCTGTACGGTGACCCTCACCAGTGCTTGCTTTGGAGTAGCAGTTAGCTACCCCTGTTCCTGCTCAAGGAGGCTCTTGCCTCAGCACAAAAGCATGAAACCTAGTTGGCACTCATGCATACAATTTCCCCGCATTGGGCTACCCGCTTAAAAATCTCTTAACTGGTGTATCAGTTGACTCTTGCCTCAGCACAAAAGCATGAAACCACATAGTTGTACATCAGTCAAATGAAGAGGTCTCTTGTGGGGCATCACATAACTGCACGTAGGGGAGAGAGAGAGCAGTGTGATGTGTGGAGGTCATCACTCCTAGCACTACTGTACATAGAGAGGAAAGCAAGCACTCCATAGCTCTTAACTTGTGAGACAGGTTCTCAATGAAGCATCCCCCCACCATAAATCGAGCGCCTCCTCTTCTGCCCTCGACCTGTAATGCATGTGTGAACAAATAGATGCAAAAGGGGAAGATTTCCATCGTTGCCCCAAAACCTGTGTATCGCTGAAAACGCAACAAAACAGCCCTGTAAACACGCATCTGATGCCTTCCAATGCTGAAAATGAGCTCCTTGGTCCTAGGTAAAGTCATGGGAAGCTCAAAAATGGAGAGAAATGGTTGAAAATCACAGTTATCAGCTTCCAAAAGTGCTTCAAAAAGTCAGTTACAAGTTCTGTTCTCCCAAACTTGGTAAATTGGCCAAAAAGTGCCACTTGGCACTCATGCATGCAATTTTCCCACATTGGGCTTCTTGCTTAAAAATCTCTCATTTGGTGCATCAGTTGACTTTGCAGCAGAGTAATAAAATGTTCCCCTTGTCATTATGAAGCTAATGACGCGAATAGATTTCGTGGCCCAAAATAGCAATTCCCTAAATTTTAGGGGATGCTTGCATTGGACTCCCATTGGTCATCTGACCATCAATCCTCATTGGGACCGCATCCAAAAGTGCAATGTGGCCCAACTGTCGGATACTTTCTGTTTGTGATCCCACCTTGACTTTATGCCTTTTATTGAGTTCACTTCCTAGTATCCACCAACTTGCTAAAGTCGACGGGGGGACCTACATGATCTTGCACTGAGCCTAGACATCCTCTTACTATACAAATTCTAGTGCCGACCCACTTCCCGTCTGCGGGTGAAACTACCGTTCACATTGGCCATACAATGTTCGACCATTTGCAACTTCAAAAAGAGGGTCTCAAAAATTAAATAAAAATCATTGGAAAGAAACCAACATGTAAGGTTAGCAGTTGCCACGTCCTCGTGACATAACCGCCTCTTGAAATCGCAAACGTCCTCGATTGCATACCGTAAATACATGCCACTGATGATCTTGTGTTGTTAGCACTCTTTTATCATCGCATGTATCCGCAAGAAAGGTCGTAACACATAGAGAGAAATGACTTAATGAGACCGTCATACTTTTGTCATTTCCATCTATTACACTGAATTCATATGTACATTTGATGTGCTAGTTCTATCATTATCCCTCCTTTGCACACGTTGGGTTGGGGCATAAATAGGTTGGAACCCAAAGGCCTCAAGGTAAAGCTGCAATACATTTGGCGACTCTGACAATTCATGCTCTTCCATCCACTTTGCATCCATAGGTGGATACTTCTTGAACTTCCCCACATAGCATTTTGCAACCTGTCCCTTAAACTTTTGACCTATGCAAGAGGATCTTGCCTCTGCAAACCAACATAATTCCGCAACACTGTAGCGTACTACCTAAGACCAAGTTCAAATTTCAAGATGATTTACCAATGCGTCAAAGAATCCAAGCAATCGCCTCAGAGAATCGGCTAGCAGCGTGCCACTTGGCAGACCCACATCACTCCCGTAGGAGATCTAGTGGCCAATCTACCACCGTGAAACCTCTCCCTATCTCATCTTGGTTCATACTTGCAAACCCTAAAGACGCAGCAGAAAATCAGCCCTAATTTGACCAATTTTTGGTAGGGCGAACATGCGGAATATTGTCCTGTGAAGAGGAACCCTCTTCCATAATGCCCTTCCCTTTGTTGGCCATAGTATGATCCCGCGTTCCTGTACTCTGTGTCTCTACTCAAAACAACCGAGGCTCACTCTTTGAGGAAAAAGTGATTGATATCCTGGCAATGGAACCATGAAACCAGCCCATGGGGCGATCGATTTGGCTTTCACCCGAAATTGTTTACTTCAGACACAGAGACAGAGAACGTGCAAAAGGAACGTGCGATGGGAATTAACTTTTAAGCACACACACGGCTCGGAAGCTAGAATGCTCCGAGTAGACTCCGACAACCTGTAGGCCCCAAAATTGGCTCCCTTTTAGTATTTTTGTATACTTTGAGAGGGTAAATTATAGGAATCCTTTACCAGTATCCCGCTAGATACCACGTGTTTTGGCCATATTTCGGCAGCATAACAACCCCAAAACTTGCGGGAAACCAATTTCCTTGCCGGAACTCTCTTCCATTGGTATAAACCCTCTGATTCTTGCCCAAAAACAGTAAATTCAGCACGCTGTGGCTACTGGTTTTTGCCCTGTTTTCAGCCCCAAACAGTCCCCTAATAGTCCTCTGCCAGTGGGGCACTATTCCCAATGGTTCTGGCGTCCGTACGGCTGAAAGACAATCAATTTACAACGCATACACAACGCTGAAAATGCACCTGTACGGTGAAGTTATGACCCTCACCGGTGCTTGCTTTGGAGTAGCAGTTAGCTATCCATGTTCCTGCTCAAGGAGGCTCTTGCCTCAGCACAAAAGCATGAAACCTAGTTGGCACTCATGCATGCAATTTCTCCGCATTGGGCTACCCGCTTAAAAATCTCTTAACTGGTGCATCAGTTGACTCTTGCCTCGGCACAAAAGCATGAAACCACACAGTTGTACATCAGTCAAATAAAAGCACTCCATAGCTCTCAACCTGTGATAGGTTCTCAATGAAGTATCCCCCCACCATAAATCGAGCGTCCCCTCTTCTGCCCTCGACCTGTAATGCATGTGTGAACAAATAGATGCAAAAGGGGAAGATTTCCATGGCTGCCCCAAAACCTGGGTATTGCTGAAAATGTAGCAAAACAGCCCTGTAAACACGCACCTGATGCCTTCCAATGCTGAAAATGAGCTCCCTGGTCCTAGATAAAGTCATGGGAAGCTCAAAAATGGAGAGAAATGGCTGAAAATCACAGTTTTCAGCCTCCAAAATTGCTTCAAAAAGTCAGTTACGAGTTCTGTTCTCCCAAACTTGATAAATTGGCCAAAAAGTGCCACTTGGCACTCATGTATGCAATTTCGCCACATTGGGCTTCTTGCTTAAAAATCTCTCATTTGGTGCATCAGTTGACTTTGCAGCAGAGTAATAAAATGTTCCCCTTGTCATTTTGAAGCTAATGACGCGAATAGATTTCGTGGCCCAAAATAGCAATTCCCTAAATTTTAGGGAATGCTTCCGTTGGACTCTCATTGGTCATCTGACCATCTATCCTCATTGGGAGCTCATCCAAAAGTGCAATATGGCCCAATTGTCGGATACTTTCTGTTGGTGATCTCACCTTGACTTTATGCCTTTATTGAGTTCACTTCCTAGTATCCACCAACTTGCTAAGTACGATGGGGGGACCTACATGATCTTGCACTGAGCCTAGAGATCCTCTTACTATACAAATTCTAGTGCCGACGCACTTCCCGTTTGCGGGTGAAACTACCGTTCCCATTGGCCATACAATGTCCGACCATTTGCAACTTCAAAAAGAGGGTCTCAAAAATTAAATAAAAATCATTGGAAAGAAACCAACAACTAAGGTTAGTAGTTGGCACGTCCTCGTAACAGTGAGTGAGAATGGGCTTCCTACTCATGCATGTAGTAAGGAAGATAATGAGGTAAGGGAAACATGTAAGTAAACTCACTTCTCATATCAGAGGTGGCGAATCCGCACACCTTAAGGTGCAAGTAGCAAGATGATAGGAATATGAGAGAGAGAGAGAGAGAGAGAGAGAGTATGGTGGCGAGTCCGCATACTTTAAGATACGCAAAATGGAAAGAACAAGCACAAACCATACTCACAATGAAGTGTATCCAAAACGACACAAGGTACGACACCAAGATGGACTGTGTTGATTGCTTGCAAAAGATGAATACAATAGGTAGCATAGACCAAGAAGATGAGAAGGAGACAAGACCGTAGGATGTATAATGGAGGGATTGGCGTTGATGGCGAGGAATATTATGAGTGTATCCATCATTCTTCTTCTTGAAATCGTCCCTTCAGTCCTTCATTACAAGTATATGGTGCTCATTTTGTGCATGGTGATGGCATAGTTACATGGGACTGCGGGTCGGGGTCGGGAACGGGGACGGGGACGGGACGGCAAAAGTCAAGAAACGGGGACGGGGTCAGAACGCCAAAAAAAAAGAAGAGTTTTTTTGGCATTTTTGACCTACACACATGCCACACATATAGAGCATCACTTTGACCACAAACACTAAATAGACCAAAGAGCACGAGTCATATAGGCGCAAATGTGCTAATAAAACATTGATGGATACAAAATGAAAAGTGCATGCCACAAGGGCTCAAAAAGGACTTTGGACAAGCCTGGAGCGCCCGTAGGTAGACCGTAGACGGCGTAGAGTCTATATATTAGACGGTAGAGAGGAGAGCCTTCATTGAACTTGAGAGAAGATGAGGCCCAAGGGTGCTTTTATAGCCTCCCAAGGACCAAAGTCCCCCCAAAAAACTAGACGTTGGCTGCATTTTCTGTTAAAAACGGTGATTTTTTTCAAGTTTCAAATTTTTGCCGGTTCCCGTCCGTCCTCGGTCCGCGGCAGCTTCCGACCCTGCTAGTCGGATGAATTTCCGGCCGTTCCCTGCCGTTCCCCTCCGTCCCTGGCCCGATTACGGCCGTTAGGCGTCCCTAGGCCCCATCCCCTGCGTATGTGTAACTATGGGTGATGGTGATGGTGGTGATTATGTGATTAGGGTTCATGCTACTAGCATGTAGCACAAGGGTGTGTATGTGTAGGTGTGTGGGTATGGGATAGTGTGTGTGTGTGTAGTGTGTCCCGTCTACAAAAGAGGTCTCCTTTTATAGGCCAAGAGAGTGATTAGGAAAAAGATTATGAGCAAGAGGAGTTATCGCAAAGTAAACTCAGTTAGAGGCATTCCCCCAATGAGAGAGCTCCGTGTTCGTGCTTATGACCAATTTCCTCCTAATCGCCTTCATCATGGCGCGAGCTTTGTCTCCATGCCACTTTCCATAGCTTGAGTCCAAGAGTTTCCTTATAATATTTGAGATAATCTTGACAAAATAAGAGAAAATATAGCAATAATGGAGAGAAACCTATAAGAAATTGTGTGTGTGGAGTTGGATAACGATGACTTCTTCCCAAGTGGACAGATAGGCTCCACCATTTCGTCCATATCTCCCAAACCGTAGCTCCAAAAACTATAAAAAAAATAGGGGCCGAAAGATCATCTCAACGCCTACAACTTTGTTGTTGAAAACTTTTTAAAATTCGGAATTTAAAAAATAGAGAAAAATATCACAAAAATATGTGTCTGTCTTTTCCCTTCCAAAAGTCTTCCAGGTGGTCCGCTCTTGACTTCATGTGCAAGCCTTGTGTCCACAAATGAATTAGGCTTGAATTTGATAATATTTTGTTGACTCCAACTCCATAATGTATAAGATTCTGTTCCCTTTCACTATTGACTTTTACTCGTCACCTGTCAAAGTACTGAGAAACTTCAGCGGTTGTTGGTCTCCCTTAGATTTGGAAGATATCTGTTAACGCTTTGTTTTTTGTTTCTCAGTTTCTTCCCTTTCTTTTAAACAGAGCTTTGATGCAACAAGTGTAAGGGGTTGACCATACTGGTGTTTGTAGTGTTGGAGTTGATGTGGCTGGCTAGCAAATTTCTTGCCTTTATCCACAGAAACTTGTTGTGATTTGGGGTTGTTTATAAAGAGGAATGGTAATCAAATGCTGTAAGCATTTGCTTGCAGAAAACTAATGTATTTTTGTTTTCAATAATACAGGCAAAGGCAAACAGTCTGAAGATAGCATCACATATTACAATTGATGCAGGGAAGACACAGATTGCTCCAAGTAAGAAATCTTTAACTTTGTATGGTTTTCCCCTTGTTGACTGTGCGTAAGTCTCACATTATCCTTTATGTTAGTCTGTGCAAGGAGGGCTTGAAGGAGAAGCGACTCTGAATTACTTACCTTTTGGTCTGCACTGTTCTGCCTGTTTGCAACCTTTGGAAACCTCACTACTGGAAATATACAGCCATGTTGTCCAAAAGCTTAAAAAAGTAAAAGCAGACACAAGCTCTCATCTTTCACCATGAAAAGCTGTTTAGCAGTGTTAGCACCCAGCACAAAGCAAGCCGTAGCATACAAAATGTCAAGAACAATAAGCAAACTGTCAAGGTGGCTAAAGCAAAATGGATTCAGTTTGGAGAAGTGCATTGCCTATTTAAGAGCTGTACTACTCCCACCCTCAATATCGAAGGGACCTTTGTCCACTGGTGGCACCTTGACTATGATAAATCAGAGCTTCTCCATACTTTGGTAGTGTGTGGAGGCTTCAGCTGGTTCTTTTAGAGCATCACAGCAAAGCCTCAATCTCCTTTTATGCGCACAACTATTCAATACATCATGATATGGAGCTGTATTAGTTGTCTTTGCCCTGATACTTTATATGGGTATACAGTTGTAAGTCTCTGAGGGTGGTTGCATCTTTAAGAAAAAAGAAGAAAATACAGAAAATGAATCTCCTACAGATAGACATCCTGAAGCCACAATCCCAGGATAATATGCACAAAGTTACTAGTTCACATCAGAGTGGTGATCCACAAAGTCCATAAAATATACAATGAAACATAGTAAGACTATTTCTTGCTTTTTAATCTCTCTAAATTCCCAACGTATACTGAGAGGTGGAAAATTCTCCCAATATTAAGTGGTATGTAGGGCCAAAGGAATCTCATCCCTTGTTGAGGGAAGAGCACTAGCGTCCATATGACCAGCCCACACCCTAGCTTGAGTGTCTGCGCAAGCCTCTGCCGAGGGTCTTTATTCCAGGGCCTACACCGATCAGGCACTCCTCACGCGCCCTCGTCACTATATGGCACGGGGTCCCTTAGCAGGAGGGATCTAGGGCCGAAATTAGGTGGTGCAGAGTGACTAAGATCTCTGCTGTCTGGTCGAACGTGTACACCTGCCATGCCCACACACCTACGCACGATAGCGTGGTGGTAATGCTTTTCGGTGGGAACTATATGGTCCCAGGTTCAACCATGTGTGACTCGAGTGTGGTGACCTGGGAGTGAATCAGGGCTGCCATTTTTGGCTCCTAGTTCACCCTAGTCCAACGTGGCAATCGGATGACGGAGATCAAAGCCGTGCGGCACCGTCTAATTTGGGCCGTGGATCCCTCATGAAGGGGACCCCGGGCCATATAGTGATGAGGCTCACGCGCCCATCCTGATGTCTAGCGACATATACACACCCCCCTTGTCACGGGGACGTGGCAACTGTTAACTATGTCACGAGGACGTGGCAACTGCTAACTTTAGTTGTTGGTTTCTTTCCAATGGGTTTTGTTCTATTTTTGAGACCCTCTTCTTGAAGTAGCAAACGGTCGGACATTGTATGGCCAATGTGAACGGTAGTTTCACCTGCAGATGGATAGTGGTCGGCATTGGAATTCGTATGGTAAGAGGATGTCTAGGCTCAGAGCAAGATCATATAGGTCCCCCCGTCGCACTTAGCAAGTTGGTGGATACTAGGAAGTGAACTCAATAAAGGCATAAAGTCAAGGTGGGACTACCAACAGAAAGTATCCGACAGTTGGGCCACATTGCACTTTTGGATGCGGTCCCAATGAGGATAGATGGTCAGATGACCACAGGGAGCCCAATGGAATCATTTCCTAAAATTTAGGGAACTCCTATTTTGGGCCGTGAAATGTGTTTGCGTCATTACTTCTGGCATGACTAGGGGAACACTTCACAACTCTGTCGCGAAGTCAACTGGGCAACTGGTCAGGAGATTTTTAAGCTGCGAACCCGAAACGGGAAAATGCTTGTAAATGCGCCAAGTGTCAAATTTTCATGCACTTTCCCCTTACAGAAAAAAGGGCGCTGATTTTTGATGCTGGGAGAGGCCTCATTCACTCTCTGTCACACAGGTTAAGAGCTATGGAGTGCTTCCTTTCCCTCTTATGTACATTGCGGTGCCAGGAGTGATGCCCTGCACGCTACACACTGCTCTCCCTCTCCCTTATGAGCAATATGTTATGCCCCACTAGTGGGCTTTTCATTTGACCAATATATAGTTATGTGGGTTCATGCGCGATTGCCAAGGCAAGAGCCTCTTGCACAGGTACTGGATTAGCTAGCGGCTAATCCCCCGCAGGTATAGGTGAATTCGGAGAGGTTTCACGTCAGAAATCTCGTTCGATTCAAAGGGCAAGTAGCCCTACAGGTGCGGGAGCTCGAGGTCTTGCTACAGATGCGACCGTCACACGAAACGGAGCCCAAAAAAGGGAATTACAGCCTGCTGTGTATTTTTGCAGGTTTAGGGTTTCGGCCCTAAACGGACCCTAATACGCTCAAGAGGTTCGGGGACGCGAAGGGACCGCTGTACGGGTGAACTGGCGCATTTTCGGGGCAGAAAACAGAGAATTCAGCGTGCTGCAGATTCTCGCCTGGTTTTGCAAAGTGTCCGTATGGGTCGGGAAAGTCACCTATTGCTTGGGGATACTAACCGTGAAGCGTCCTAGTGCAGTTATGCTGTCGAAATCGGGCAAGAACAGGTGTTTCTTAGCCTAGATTGTGCGGGGCAGCTTGTAGGAGATCACAGGTTTTTTTCCCACTGTTAAAGAATAAAGAAATACCGAAAGGGGCGCCAATTTTGGGGCCTACAGGTTGTCGGCGTTTGCTCGGAGCGTTCTAGCTTCCGAGCCGTGTGTGTACTTAGGTGTTAATCCCCGTTACAGGTTACCTTTGCAAAGTGCTCTGTGTGTGTTTAAAGTAAAGAATATCGGGTGAAAGCCAACGCCTACCGCCCCACGGGCCGGTTTCACCCCCCCCCCCCCCCCCCCCCCCCCCCCCCCCCCCCCCCCCCCCCCCATGTTGAATTGATGTCCTCAACAATCTCTTCAGGTATAATACCAGGGAATCAACTCTTCAACGATCCCATTGACTCCCAGTCGTAGTTGACTCTAGTCTATGTTTCCACTTGATCAGATACTCTAAACAAGAGGTTCGATGAGACCACTGTACCCTTTTGGTCGAGGACCAACTAGGGTTCAAGTGGGAAATATCGTGCAATATCTATCAAAGTCCTACATGTAGTCGAAGCGTGAAGAGAGAGAGAGAGAAAATGAAATGTTATATTAACGTCTTCAAAAGGCCAAAGTGACCTATGAGAGCAGAAAGTTACAATGTGGTGGATCTGATACAAAGTCAGAGTAACAAGAGTAACAAGATGACAAAAATGACAGTAATGACAAAATGACAAAATAAAATACTATGGAATCCTGAACTGCTAGGTGTGAACTAGGCAGCTAAACAACTAGCTGGGATAGTTAGATCACAGGAGATCCAGCATTGGTCGCTGGCGGATCTCATCAATCTCCTCCATGGTCAGTAGTCTGACCGGGCATCATGCATGTCGAGCCAAAATGATCTGAATCCTCTGATGCAGCCTCCATCGAGGCTGTGGGGAGAGAGAGAGAGAGAGAGAGAGAGAGAGAGAGAGAGAGAGAGAGAGAGAGAGAGAGAGAGAGAGAGATATGAAATGAAATGGTATATTAACGTCTTCAAAAGGCCCAAGTGACCTATGAGATCAAGCTGTCACAACATAGTGAATTTGATACCATGTCCGGAGGGAGATCATCCGCACTCTGGACGTCGAGAAAGTATGGCTCAAATCCTCTTCTGTAATCTCCGTCGATGTTGTGTAGCTCCTCTCTTCAGTCGCGGTTGTCTAGATCTCCCTAGCTCCAATGCTCGGTCTATGAGAATGCCAGTAGTGGTAGTATGAGTGCAGGCAAAGCTCTGCAATGCTGGCTATTCCTCTGGGTGTCCAATATCTAGTGTAAAGAAATCTGTAGTTTGTCTCTGGGACTCTCTCTCTCTAGCTCTCCTTAGTAAAGTGTCTCTATGCCTGTGTAACTCAAGTAGATACAATCCAAGACATCTCTGATCCTCATAACTCATGACCCTAGATAGAGGCCCAAAACCCTCTCTGGATAGACAATGGAAACAGCCTCGTATCTCATCGTACACTGTGCAATGGCATATGTAATGTAACTCTGTCTTTGGCTCTAGATGGCATAAGTGGCATATCTTGCTATCTGTTGGTATCCTTGTCACGGGGACGTGGCAGCTGTTAACTATGTCACGAGGATGTGGCAACTGCTAACTTTAGTTGCTGGTTTCTTTCCAATGGGTTTTTTTTTTGAGACCCTCTTCTTGAAGTAGCAAACGGTCGGACATTGTATGGCCAATGTGAATGGTAGTTTCACCTGCAGATGGATAGTGGTCGGCACTGGAATTCGTATGGTAAGAGGATGTCTAGGCTCAGAGCAAGATCATATAGGTCCCCCCGTCGCACTTAGCAAGTTGGTGGATACTAGGAAGTGAACTCAATAAAGGCATAAAGTCAAGGTGTGACTCCCAACAGAAAGTATCTGACAGTTGGGCCACATTGCACTTTTGAATGCGGTCCCAATGAGGATAGATGGTCAAATGACCAGTGGGAGCCCAACGGAATCATTTCCTAAAATTTAGGAAACTGCTATTTTGGGCCGTGAAATGTGTTCGCGTCATTACCACCAGTATGACTAGGGGAACAATTTACAACTCTGCCGCGAAGTCAACTGAGCAACCAATCAGGAGATTTTTAGGCGGCAAATCCGAAGCGGGAAATGTTTGTAAATGCGCCAAGTGGCACATTTCTGTGCACTTGCCTCATGCATCAAGAAGTGGCGCTGAATTTATAGCTGGGAGGCTCATTTTTGAGTTTCCTGCCACACCTTACAAGTTAAGAGCTATGGAGTGCTTCCTTTCCCTCTATGTACAGTGTGGTGCCAGGAGTGATGCCCTGCACGCTACACACTGCTCTCTCTCTCTCTCCCTTACGTGCAGTTATGTGAACCACAAGAGGGATTTTCATTTGACTGATGTACAGTTGTGTGGGTTCATGCGCGATTGCCGAGGCAAGAGCCTCTTGCACAGGTAGTGGGTTAGCTAGTGGCTAATCCCCCGCAGGTACGAGTGAATTCGGAGAGGTTTCACGTGAGAAATCTCGTCGGATTCAAAGGGCAAGCAGCCCTACAAGTGCGGGAGCTCGAGGTCTTGATACAGATGCGACCGGCACGCGAAACGGAGCCCAAAACAGGGAATTACGGTCTGCTGTGTTTTTTTGCAGGTTTAGGGTTTTGGCCCTAAACAGACCCTAATACCCCCAGGAGGTTCGGGGACGCGAGGGGACCGCTGTAGAGGTGATCTGGCGCATTTTGGGGGCAGAAAACAGAGAATTCAGCGTGCTGCAGATTCTCGCCAGGTTTTGCAAAGTGTTCGTATGCGTCGGGAAAGTCATCTATTGCGTGGGGATACTGACTGTGAAGCGTCCTAGTATAGTTATGTTGCCGAAATCGGGCCAGAATAGGTGTTTCTCAGCCTGAATTATGCGGGGCAGCTCGTAGGAGATCACAGGTTGTATGCCCTCTGTTGGGGCCTACAGGTTGTCGGCGTCTGCTGGAGCATTCTAGCTTACGAGCCGTGTGTGCGCTTAAGTGTTAATTCTTGTCACAGGTTTCCTTTGCACGTTCTCTCTGTGTGTGTCTCAAGTAAAGAATTTCGGGTGAAAGTCAATGCCTACCGCCCCACGGGCCGGTTTCAATCCCTCTGAATCTGCTAGTCTCAATCTCAAGCTGATGTGAGGATGTGCGTATCTGGCCAATGGCACAATGCAAACCATGAGAAAGATGTGTGTCCATATAGCTAGCTCGAATCACAAACCCATCCCCTGTGAGGTGGAGAAGATGCTCTCTATAGAAAGCCATCTTCGTGCCCAACTCCTGTATTGGCTCTATCCATGTCCTCCTCGTGTCAAGATGGATCAAATCCTGACGAATGAGTTTAGTAATCTCCACCCGAGTCAGAGACATCAAGGGTGCCTGTAGAGAGTACTGAAAAGGAGGCAGCTTGTCCATGGTGAAGCCATGTGTCTGAAACCATTATGTCATCTGTGCGTACCAGCATGATGTACATTGTATCCCCCTGTAGAGCTAACTGTTTGGAGGACCCTAGGGCCAACCTGGCATATCTATCTCTGGTAGTATCCCATAGGTTGTGTACAAAGGAGACTGGTCTGGTAAGCGCCTCAATCTCCATAGGGGGGAAAGCTAACTCCGCTCGAATGATATCATGCGGTACGGAGGCCTTTGCTCTAATCAGCTAAGAGATCATAGATACCAAGGGCCTCTCCATACGTCTCCAGCCTTCCTGGCCTACAGAAGGTCCCCAAACTTGCACCCCATATAGCAAGGTAGAGGCAACCAAAGTATCAAAGAGCCATAACTTTGTCCTGGGTTCCTGGAATTGAACCCGCGAACACATCCTCTCCAATCCTCCCAAAGCCGCATAAGCTCTAGTCAGTCTAGTCTGTGCTACTCTTCTTAAAGAAAATCTCGGCCCAGTAAAGACTACCCCCAGGTAAGTGTATGCATCTGTATACTCCACAATCTCCTGACCATACGTGAAAGTAGGTGCTGATCTCCTGATCCACTGTGGTGTGGTGTTAAACATCATAACCTTGGTTTTACCAAGGTTTACACACAATCCACTGTCCTCTGCAACTGTGTAATGCCTCGAGATGTCGTTGCATACCCTCTGGTGAGTCAGATATCAACACAATATCATCAGCATATAACAACAATGGGATCCACGTCCCTGCCAGCTGGGCACCTCTGTCACCCTCTCTGTCATTGTAATCATACACCTCATCAACATACATACCAAATAGAGTAGGAGACAATGGGCAGCCCTGTTTCACCCCAATAGTAGAGTGAACTAGATCAGATACCCCTTCCGGAGTGCGTACATGTCCCATCACCGATGTGCATAAATCCATAATCCCCCAAATCAACTCTATGGGCACCCCCATCTCCTGCAGTCTGCGCATCAATCGAGCTCTTGGTACCATGTCAAATGCTTTGCGGAAATCCATAAAGCTACAATAAATCCGCCTCCCATGTGACCTGCCCTCCTCAATGATGGCTCTGAGTGTCAGAATATGATCAAGAGTGGAGAAACCCCTCTTGAAACCGGCTTGACCCTTTGCTCGTACACCCTCACCCTCTGCCCAATCACTCAAGTGCTGCTCAAGAATGGATGCATACGACCGTCCCAATGTGTGTCCGACCATAATAGTGCGGTAGTTCCCAGGCTCTGTAGGATCACTTGCCTTGGAGATAGGCACAATAGTAGAGAACCTCCAAGTCTCAGGTAACCCCTCACACATGGCACGATTGAACAACATTGCAAGAACCTCCATCAACATATCCCTAGCATGTATAGAGTGCTCCGCTACTAGACCGTCATGATCATATGTCCTCCCGGTTCTCATCTTGTCAATGGCCCTCTGTACCATCCGAGTGGTAAAGAAGGTGCTCAACGCTCGTAGCTGGGCATGGCTCTATAAGGTCTGGAAGGGGTTCCTATCGAGGAACCGTATATAACAATGTCGCATATTGGCCCCACACATCAGGTGAAGTAATCACTGGGGGAGGGGATTGCTCATGAAAGAGTTGCCATGCCTCTCTTGAGTCCCTACTCAATTACATCCTCGCTCCATCTGAGCCAGGTTAGCTCGCTTCTTTCGTCGCACAAGGCGCCGGGAAGCAATCCGAGATGTCTGGAAGTGATGACTCCTAAAAGAAAATCCCTTTGAAGCTGGGATCTCTCTGCACTCCTCATCATACCAACTATTTTGGGGCATGCTCCCAGAATGTCGCGGCTGAGTGTGTGGGTATGCCACTGATGCAGCACCAGGCAGTCAATAGAGTGGTGCACTCCTCCACTGAGAGGCTTGTACTGGCTATGCCTTCCCATAGACGGTCCCAGATCTCCTCCGTATAAACAGAGTCAGTCTTTGGTTTAAATGTATAACGCGTGAGTGACCTGCCTCCTGATGTCTGGGCTATACTATATTGAAATGAAAGGGACAGTGTCAAGAGAGCATGATCCACTGCTACGCCCACTGGCCTGGCTCCCACTGTGAAATCATGAATGCAAGGGACAAAGCTTGGCTGTGTCATAACATAGTCCACTGTACTGCCCCCATGTTTGTGTGGAAAGCATGTGAAACTGGCTGCTCCAGGAAATCGCTGTAAGCCATTAAGTATGGCTAACCCATGTGTAGTCTCATCTCCATGAGGTATCTCCCATACCACGTCTGCTCTCTGTCATGTGAGCGTCCGTCAAGCCCCAACTCACCCACATCCAGTTCTCTAAGCATCTCATCTGAAGTGTCGTAGAAGACTGTCTGAGAGTTGCCCGTTCGGGCATTGATGTCCCCTAGGAGAATGATATCACCATCCCTAGAAAACTCCCATAACGTCTAGTATAGAGAAAGACGACTGCCCTTTGGATGTGGCATATATTGACGTACCGTGAGGAAAGTAACATATTGCAGTGTATAGAAATCGACCTGTGTCAGCTCTCAATCTCACCCACATGTATCTAGCATGCTCATCTCTTTGTACAATATGTAGTAGTGGTTGTAGCTCCTCTCTAAATAGCACTGCTATTCCTCCTGAACCTCTACTCCCATGTTTAAATCTCGTAGTGGCTGTCTCCCACCCATCGTCTAGTATAGAGAAAGACGATTGCCCTTTGGATGCGGCATATACTGACGTACTGGGAGGAAAGTAACATATTGCAATGTATAGAAATCGACATGTGTCAGCTCTCAATCTCACCCACATGTATCTAGCATGCTCATCTCTCCGTACCATATGTAGTAGTGGTTGTAGCTCCTCTCTAAATAGCACTTCTATTCCTCCTGAACCTCTACTCCCATGTTTAGATCTCGTAGCTGTCCTGTGGGCTGTCTCCCATCTATATCCCACCACACGTGGCATCACCTGTCCAGGGGCCTGGTGAGTCTCTGAGAAGAATACAATGTCTCGGTCTCTGAAACTGTCCTCAAATGCACCAACGTCCAACCTAATAGACCCATTACAATTCCAAGTAGCAATCTTCAGTGTGGTCCCATAGGGAATGAAATGTTTATTATCGTCTTTCAAAAGGCCTAAAAGACCTATGAGACCAATACATCACATCCTCATCAGGTGTGTCAAAGTGTCCAATACAAAAATAATGTACTGAAGTAAAGAATGAACCACTAAAAAAAGAAGAGGGGGGGGGGGGAGGGGGGGGGGGGGGCTGGTATAAGGGCAGCCTGCTGGTATAGGGGGTTTCCTACCGGCCTGGTCCTGTCCTCTGTCATCACATGAACTCTCTCATGGGTCTCTGCAGCATGATATTAATCTCCTGCACTATGAAGAACGTCGTAGGAGTCGCTCTGTATCTCCCAGTGATAGCTTGGATACGTTGGTGGTAGACAGATAATCTGTGGGGAGGTTGTAGGCGTCGGGATCCGTTGATCTCTGTGGCTCTCTCTAGTAGAGTCCCACCGGATTGGGGGGGGGGGGGGGGGGGGGGGGGGGGGTTGGTGTGTGTGCTGTCGTGTAGTCTGCTGCGTGAGGAGGGCCGCTCTGGAAGTAGTGTGTGGCTGGCCTTTGAATGGGCCCCCACCTGGAGCACCTCATCCTCTGTAGTAAGTCCTTTCTGTCGCGGTAATTCTAGCAGGAAATGCCCATGACATCTCTGATGGGTGTAAGCCTTCACCGTAGACAAGGGCCCGAAGCCATCTCTGAAGAGACAATGGAAACATCCCCTACTCTCATAATACACTGGACATTGGCAGATATAGTGTTCCTCCGTCTTTGGCTCAATGTCACATAGCTCGCATATCCGCTCCTCTGCAGGCGTCCAAGTATATCTACCTATTTCTATGTGTAGCTGATTAGAGGAAGTGCGAAGCTGACCTATGACACATCAGAGCCCATGCGAGAGGTGTCAGTCCATGTATCTCGGCCGCACAACGAAACCATCCTCGGAAGTGTGAAGAAAGTGCTCTCTATAAAAAGCCACAAAAGGGTCTAAACCCTCCTCCTGAGAGAGAAATGAAATGTTATATTAACGTCTTCAAAAGGCCAAAATGACCTATGAGACCAACTTGTCACAAAATTGAAAAAGAGAGAGAGAGAGAGAGAGAGAGAGAGAGAGAGAGAGAGAGAGAGAGAGAGAGAGAGAGAGAGAGATGAAATGAAATGAAATGTTATATTATCATCTGCAAAAGGCCAAAGTGACATATGAGACCAGAGCGTTACAATGTGGTGGATCTGATACAAAGTCAGAGTAACAAAATGAAATGACAAAATGATAAAATATAAATACTATGAGATCCTAAGCTAGTAGGTGTGAACTAAGCAGCTAGCCTGGATAGCTAAATCACAAGTCACAAGAAATCCAGCATTGGTCGATGGCGGATCTCATCAGTCTCCTCCATGGTCAGCAGTTTGACCAGGCGTCGTGCATGTCGGGCCAAAGTGATCCGAATCCTTTGATGTAGCCTCCGTCGATGCTGTGTAGTCCTCCGCAGTCGTGGCCGTCTGGATCTCCCTAACTCAGTCGCTTGGTGGATCAATGTGCCTTTGGTGTGAGGCGACAGGATCTGCTGTGGTTGTAGCTCCTCCGGGTGTCCAGTGTCTGCTTTAAAGAAGTCTATTATGTGTCTCTGAGACTGGCCGGCCTCTCCTCTCATCAGGCTCTCTATGTCTGCGCAGCTCGAGCAGAAACAAACCCAGGCATCTCTGATCCTCGTACCTCATGACTATGGAGAGTGGTCCAAAGCCCTCTCTGAACAAGCAGTGGAAGTGGCCTCGTATCTCGTAGTAGACGGGGCAGTGGCATGTGTAGTGTAACTCTGTCTCAGGCTCCATGTCACACAGGGGGCATGTCCTGGCCTCTGCTGGTACTCCGTTGTATCTCCTAGTCTCGGTCCACAGCTGGTGTGAAGATGTGCGTATCTGGCCAATAGCAGGTTGGGCAAATCACAAGCAGCAAACTGACATATGAGGGCAGCAGCATGCTGGAAAACATATTTCATTCATGGGGCACGCCGAGCTGGGGGAACCGCAGGTGCGGGCAGGATGAAATGGGTGTTGCACCTGTCACCTCCGGCCACCACTCAGGACAGCTTGCATGTTCTCCGCACCACTTCCTCTTGCTGCTTCGACGCTTTAGCCTCTGGGCCTTATACTTTGTTGCAGCTCACACTTACACACACTTATCGTGCATACACAACCGTGCACGCGCACACACACACACACACCCCACACTTCATGGGTGCAGAGGGATGAGGTGGGAAGAGTTAGTAGAGACCGTCATCTGTTGCCTCTCGGGGACTCTACTCTCTCGTGTGTTTGGACACTCCAAGCGAGAATTCAATAGCAACACTCGAACTAAAACTTCAAAATCACTGAACTTTAATATATATATATATATATATATATATATATATATATATATATATATATATATATATAAAGAGAGAGAGAGAGAGAGAGAGAGAGAGAGAGAGAGAGAGAGAGAGAGAGAGAGAGAGAGATGGAATGAAATCCTATATTAAATGTCTTCACAAGGCCAAAATGACCTATGAGACCAAACTGATACAATCTAGATGTGAACTAAGCAGCTAGCTGGAACTGTGTAGGATATGAGTAGGGGGGGTGAAAGTAGTGACGGGGGGCTAATACAACCGAATGTGGGTGTGCGTGTGGGAATATAATGGGTGAGAGCTGATACAAAGGCTGATACAAGATGAGCAAGATGCACATAAGAGCTAAATCATAAGAGATCCATCATCGGTCGCTGGTGGATCTCATCAATCTCCTCCATGGTCAATAGTCTGACCGGGCGTCGCGCATGTCGGGCCAAAGTGATTGGAATCCTCTGATGTAGCCTCCGTCGATGCTGTTTAGTCCTTTGAAGTCGTGGGCATCTAGATCTCCCTAGCTCGATCGTTCGATCGATCAACGTGCCTCCCGTGTGAGGAGAATGTGAGATCTGTTAGTCACACCTCTGGCTGCCCAGTGTCCACTCTAAAGAAGTTTGTGATCCGTTTCTGAGACTGGCTAGCCTCTCCTCTCATCACACTCTCTGTGTGTCTGCGTAGCTCCAACAAAAACAGACCCAGACATCTCTGGTCCTCATACCCCATGACTCTAGAGAGTGGTACAGAGCCCTCTCTGAACAGGCAATGAAATCAGCCTTGTATCTCATAGTAAAGTGGGCAGTGGCATGTGTAGTGCAACTTTGTCTCAGGCTCCATGTGACATAGGGGACATGTCCGGGCCTCTGATGGTACTCCGCTGTATCTAGGAGTTTCGATCTGAAGCTGGTGTGAAGATGTGCGTATCTAGCGAATAGCACATCGTATCCCATGAGATAAGTGTGTGCCCATGTATCTGGGCCTCGTCACGAAACCATCCTCAGTAAGTTGGAGAAGATGCTCTCTACAGAAAGTCATCTTCGTGTCCAACTCCTGAGCCGGCTGTATCCAAGTCCTAGCTGAATCAAGTCTTGGCAGATGAGCGTGTTGATCTGGACTGTGTAAGAGTCAGAGAGGGTGCATCCATGAGTACTGGAAGGATGTCATCTCCCCATACCAGCATGTTGTGTCTCTTTGCAAAGCTAACTGTTGAGAGGGCTCAAGTGCTAGGCGGGCATATCTGTCTGTGGGGAGGTCCCACAAACGGTGTAAAAAAGGAGACTGATCTAGTTAGTGCCTCAACCACTAGTGGGGGGGCAGCTAGCTCTGCTCGAATAATGTCATGTGGTGCTAAAGCCTTGGCTCTAATAAGCCGCGAGATCATAGAGACTAGAGGCTTCTGCATGTCTCCCCATCCATCAGTGCGACTGGACCTTACGTGATGGTCCAATGAGGGCCCCCATATCTGAACTCCATAGAGCAATGCGGAAGCCACCTAAGTGTCAAAAAGCCAGGGCTTCGTCCAAGGCTCCTGAAACTGAATCTGTGAACACATCCTCTCCAATCCACCCAATGCTGCATGTACTCTAGTTAGTCTAGTGTCTACTGCTCTCCTCAATGAAAATGCTGGTCCACTAAAGACCACCCCAAGGTAGGTGTAAGCATCTGTATACTCCACTGTCTCATGGCCGTATGTGAATGTGGGTGCTGATCTCTAGGTCCATTGTGGGGTGGTGTTAAACACCATAACCTAACCTTGGTTTTACCAAGGTTGACAGACAGACCACTGTCGTGAGCAAACCTATGCAAAGCATCCAAGTGATGTTGCATCCCCTTTGGAGAGTCGGAGATCAACACAATAGCATCAGCATATAAAAATAGTGGAATCCATGTCCTTGCCAACTGTGCACCTCTATCACCGTCTCTCTCAATATAGTCAGAAACCTCATCCACATACATACCAAATAGAGTAAGAGAGAGTGGGCAGCTGTGCTTCACCTTGATAATGGAGTGAACTAATGTAGATAACCCCTCTGGAAACTATCTTCAAAAGCACCCACATCAAGGCGTAGAGATCCATCACAATTCCAAGTAGCAACTTTGAGTGTGGTCCCATAGGTCTCGCGCCGTCATGCGGAGCCCCTCTCCATAATAACCACTCGTCCGTCTCTATAGAAGGCCAATTTCCCCTTCTCTTTGGTTGTCCTTATCTCAGGCATAACTTCTTGCATATGAGAAAGCTGTGAGAGTGTGAGGCCGTCCCCAAGGAATATCCTTGTCTTCTTTAGTGTAGGACGCTTCTTCAAGAAATCCTTCTTTGCTTCCATGGAGGGGAAGCGAAAGATCAATGCTCTCTCCTTGGAAGTCTCCCATTTCCTTCTTACTTCTTCCCCACTCTCCATGCCTTCGTGTGAGTGGCCTCACTACCCATCATAATTAGAAGTTCTTTGACTTCCCCCTCCACATCATCACGGTCTCTTAGACTGGTCACTCGTACATGTAAAGCTCTAGCATTCCTCCTTTGCTCTTCCTCTAGGGTCATGTTGATGATTGTGGGAGTGGGGATGGCTGTTGGTTCTTTCGCTTTCGCTTTCGCTTTCTTGACAACTTCTATCCATTTCTTGGCCTCATCTACCTTCTTTTGTGTTTTCGTGATTACATCTACCCACGCTGACGTCTTCGCCCCATGTTACTTCTCTTCTTCTTTGATCTTCCGCACTTATTCTTTGATGATTTTGAGTTCCTCTATCATTGAGGGCTGGATTTCTCTTTCTTCAAGTCCACTCCCTGCTCTAGTTTCCACAAGCTCTCGCTTGAGGGCTGAGACTTCTTCCCGGAGCGCTTGGACCCATCTGAAAGTCTTCTTTCTCCTTTTTCTATTGCTTGCCCTCATTGAAGACCATTTGGATGAGGTTAGCCTTGTCTTTCCACCATGCTTCCATCTCCGTTTCCACTCTTTCATCTCTTTTTCCACCTGTGATATTCTCTTGTTCGTGACCATAAATGTTGCCTTCGTTACTGTCGAGGGAGACTTGCACACGGGTGAGTTGCTCTTGGTCTCCATTTCTAGGGAGAGAGAGAGAGACTCTTAAAAAAAAAAAAAAACCTTAAAAAACAACAAGAAACGATTGTGAAACCCTCAAAAACAGCAAAACACATATTTGAAATCCTAAAAGACAGCAAAAAACAATGACGAACTCCTAGAAAACAGCAAAAAACACAGTGACAAAATCCTAAAAACAGCAAAAAAGCAAATCCGAAAACCTAAAAACATCAAAAAAAGTGGCGACAATTCCCTAAACATAGTGTGTGTGTGTGTGTGTGAGAGAGAGAGAGAGAGAGAGAGAGAGAGAGAGAGAGAGAGAGAGAGAGAGAGAGAGAGAGAGAGAGAGAGAGAAATGAAATGTTATATTAACGTCTTGAAAAGGCCAAAGTGACCTATGAGACCAAAAAGTTACAATGCGGTGTATCTGATACAAAGTCAGATTAACAAAATAAATTAAACTAGGATAACAAAATATAAATACTACGGAATCCTAAACTAAGCTGATAGGTGTGAAAGGTGAAAGGCGAGAGAGAGAGAGAGAGAGAGAGAGAGAGAGAGAGAGAGAGAGAGAGAGAGAGAGAGAGAGAGAGAGAGAGAGAGAGATGAAATGAAATGTTATATTAACGTCTTCAAAAGGCCAGAGTGACCTATGAGACCAGAAAGTTACAATGTGGTGGATCTGATACAAAGTTAGAGTAACAAGATGACAAAACGACAAAAATGACAAAATGAAAAGATAAAATACTATGGAATCCTGAACTGCTAGGTGTGAACTAAGCAGCCAAACAGCTAGCTGGGATAGGTAGATCACAGGAGATCCAGCATCGGTTGCTGGTGGATCTCATCAATCTTCTCCATGGTCAGTAGTCTGACCGGGCGTCGTGCATCTCGAGCCAAAGTGATCCGAATCCTCTGATGCAGCCTCCGTCAATGTTGTGTAGTCCTCCTCAGTCGTGGGCGTCTGGATCTCCCCACCTCAGTCGCTCGGTCAATCAGTGTGCCTCTGGTGTGAGGCGACGAGCTCTACTGTGGTAGTAACTCCTCCGGGTGTCCAATGGCAGCTCTAAAGAAGTGTGTGATGTGTCTCTGAGACTGGCTGGCCTCTCCTCTCATCAGGCTCTCTCTGTGTCTGCGCAGCTCGAGCAAAAACAAACCCAGGCATCTCTGATCCTCGTACCGCATGACTCTAGAGAATGGTCCAAAGCCCTCTCTGAACAAGCAATGGAAGCGGCCTCGTATCTCATAGTAGACGGGGCAGTGGCATGTGTAGTGCAACTCTGTCTCAGGCTCGATGTCACACAGGAGGCATGTCCTGGCCTCTGCTGGTACTCCGCTGTATCTCCCAATCTCGATTCGCAGTTGGTGTGAGGATGTGCGTATCTGGCCAATAGCACATCGTATCCCATGAGACAAGTGGGTGTCCATGTATTTGGGCCTCGTCACAAAACCATCCTCCGTAAGCTGGAGGAGATGCTCTCTGTAGAAAGCCATCTTCGTACCCAGCTCCTGCGCTGGCTGTATCCATGTCCTCTTGGTGTCTAGCTGAGTCAAGTGGTGGCGAATGACCCTGGTGATCTTGGACTGTGTGAGAGTCAGAGAGGGCGCATCCAGTGAGTACTGGAAAGGAGGCAATCTGAGAGAGAGAGAGAGAGAGAGAGAGAGAGAGAGAGAGAGAGAGAGAGAGAGAGAGAGAGAGAGAGAGAGAGAGAGAGATGTATGTAATATTATCTTCTGCAAAAGGCCAGAATGACCTATGAGACCAAAAGGTTACATGTGATGTATCTAATACCAGGTCTGAGTCGACACGCCACGGTGGAGTTCCGCGCCCAGAAGCAGTGGCCCCAAAGATTGGCGCCTCTCTCTGTATTTCTTTATTATTGATCACAACGAGGTACAACTCTGAAGGTTCCTCTGTTCTCAGACTCTGCGTCCAGATGCTCTGCAGAGTGAGGCTCCAGGGGCTCTTATAAACAATACAAAGGGATGGCAAAAAGCAACATTGGGTTCAAAAGCATCTTGGCCCAAAGCGTAGCGCTAGGGGTTGCCAGTGCAAAATGCGCTACAAATCATGGTGATCCGTATGCTGTGCCACCTTAGCAGGTTTTCGTGAATTCCGGGAATCCGTATAGCGCTGCCACGTGAGCAGGTCCATGCATAATTAATTTTCTAGTGTCCCCTTGGTCCCCATTTGACGGGACTCTATAAGTTGCAACTTATAAGTTTGAGTCTCTTGAGTTTCATTAGAGTTTGTCCGACGGACATGCCACGTCATCACTTTGTGGTAGGATTATGGCACAATTAGGCCACTCTTTTCGAAAAACGCCTTGCTGCAGCTGAGAGTGACTGGTGTTAGCAGAGATATAGGTATAGTGCAGTGTGTGCTCCTCTCTTGCAGGTGCCAGCTTTGAGTGCAGTGTGCGGTTTGTAGTACTTACTACTTATGAGAGTCAGGACTTCAGACTTCAGTCTTGGATTATCATGATTCATTATGTATTTATTTTGATGCTCTTAGTTTCATGTGACCATGACAACAAACATCGGACACTATTTGGTTAGCTAAGCTCAGCTTTGTGTTTTCATTGTTCGGTTAGAGTCGTGGACTCTAGATCAGAGGAGTTACAGTAAGCAGCAGTAGGGTGCTCAGTAGTAGCACAATGTTGATCAGACAGAGAGACAGAGACAAAGATAGGTAGGTAGACTCTAGAGAAGGACATGTATAGCCTATCCTTTTCTACAGACAGGTAGTGAGATAGAGCTTGGATGAGGCAGAGCAGACCCTGACAGACCTCCCGAGGAGAGGTTACAAGATTAGGATCGAGAGGATGTCCTAGAGCAGCTCAACAGAGAGATAGAGCATGAGGACCAATAGGCGGTGGCTGTTCAAAATCAACCTGGGATGCCCCATGATAGGCTAGTTCTTTTCCCTTCTGCTTGTTGCCTGCAAGCTCGCGTCAGTTTCTGCCTTCTGTATTTCTTTTCACGCAGGCTATTTCTTGTGTTTGCTGCTTGTCTGCTTTGTATTCGTTTTGCTTTGTGTGTGCTACATGTGCTTGTGCATTTTGCATGTGCTTGCGGTGTGTGTAGTTGCATGTGTATGCATGTGAGTGGGGTGAGTGTGTGCGTGCTTGTTTGATCTGCATGTTGCTTTTGTTTGTTTTCCCTGTTTGGTGGGCACGTGGTGGTAGGTTGTGTGGTTTGTGGTGGGTGGTTGTGCATGGTGGGGTGGTTTAGGTGGTTTTTGCCGTCTTCTTCGGCTTGCACCTCTGAATGCTGGTGCTTCGCAGGTTGAAGAGCGTCGTAGCCCTAGTGACTGCGGCTAAGGGATGGTTGGAGGCTGTCTCTCTCCCAGACCTTTGATGCAAAGTGGACATGTGGTGGTGATGCCGATTCTGCTAGTTTGTGCCTTCTGGCCTTGGAGATTAGGGGTCTGATATTGGAGATTCTCTGTTGGAGTTTTCGGCCTCTTCGTTGCAAGTTCCGGTGCCCTGTTTCTGCTTCAGCTCATTGCTGCAGTCATCCTTTCCTCCTTAGTCCCTAGACCTTTGACGTATTGCCCATCTTTTGTAACTTCATATTTCTGGTTATTTTGCCCCTATGGTTTGTTGCAAGTGTTATATCTCAGGGGTTTTTTCACTATCAGTTGCGGTTATATTGTGATGCCTACGGGATGATGCAATGCCTCCGGGCCTCCTTGTAACTTGGTTGAGTATGACAAAAGGGTCATATATCTATATATATATATATATATATATATATATATATATATAGAGAGAGATAGAGAGAGAGAGAGAGAGAGAGAGAGAGAGAGAGAGAGAGAGAGAGAGAGAGAGAGAGAGTTATGACCAGTTGATATTGTGCTAATTCTTTCTATCTTTTGTGGTGCATATACCCTATCAACTACCTCATTTTGTGTGCTAATTTTTTCGATTTAATGCTTCTTTTAGTGCTAGGCTTCATTATGGCTGAGTCTGCCCTTGATCTCCGGAGTCATGACAGAAACTCAGTACGCTGAACTTTGTGTTGATGTATGCTCACGTGCGTGTGCGTGTTGTGTGTGTTGTGTTTGGGAGCATATGTTAGTACCTAGTTCTACACCCACTATTGGGCACTGACGACGTTAGTGGGGATGTCGTGGTATTTAGTCAATACTATGCATGATGGAGCTGATGGTTATATTGTCTTGTGGATGACTACCATGGGTCTATACCTTGCACTTTCCTTTAAGGGTGAATCTGGGCTTATCCTGGATTCATCTAGGTATATATATATATATATATATATATATATATATATATATATATATATAGAGAGAGAGAGAGAGAGAGAGAGAGAGAGAGAGAGAGAGAGAGAGAGAGAGAGAGAGAGAGAAGAAGAAGAAGAAGAAGAAGACGAAGAAGATTTTAACGTCATAGGAAATTATGACAAGAGACCTTAAAGATTTATCTGTGAGAGAGAGAGAAATGAAATGAAATGTTATATTAACGTCTTCAAAAGGCCAAAGTGACCTATGAGACCTAAAAGTTACAATGTGGTGGATCTGATACAAAGTCCGAGTAACAAAAGTAACAAAATGAAATGAAAATGACAATGACAATATGACAAAAATGACAAAATGACTAAATGACTACTATGGAATCCTAAACTCCAAGGTGTGAACTAATCAGCTAGCTGGGATAGCTAAAATCACAAGAGATCAGCATCGGTCGCTGGCGGATCTCATCAATCTCCTCCATGGTCAGTAGTCTAACCGGGTGTCGTGCATGTCGGGCCAAAGTGATCCGAATCCTTTGATGCAGCCTCCGTCGGTGCTGTGTAGTCCTCCGTAGTCGTGGGCGTCTGGATCTCCCCAGCTCGGTCGCCCGATCGATCAGTGTGCCTCTAGCGTGAGGCGGCGAGCTCTGCTGTGGTAGTAACTCCTCCGGGTGTCCAGTGTCTGCTCTAAAGAAGTCTGTGATCTGTCTCTGATGCTGGCTAGCCTCTCCTCTTATCAGGCTCTCTCTGTGTCTGCGCAACTCGAGCAAAAACAAACCCAAGCATCTCTGATCCTCGTACCGCATGACTCTGGAGAGTGGTCCAAAGCCCTCTTTGAACAAGCAGTGGAAGCGGCCTCGTATCTCGTAATAGACGAGGCAGTGGCATGTGTAGTGCAACTCTGTCTTAGGCTCTATGTCACATAGGGGGCATGTCCTGGCCTCTGCTGGTACTCCGCTGTATCTCCCAGTCTCGATCCGCAGCTGGTGTGAAGATGTGCGAGAGAGAGAGAGAGAGAGAGAGAGAGAGAGAGAGAGAGAGAGAGAGAGAGAGAGAGAGAGAGAGAGAGAGAGAGAGAGAGAGAGAGAGAGAGAGAGAGAGAGATTTGATTTGATTTGGTATTAATGTCCGCGGGGGGCCAGAAATGACCCATGGGACCTAAAAGTGATACATAGTCTCCCCTCACGGGGGTGTATGGCGTGTGTTGTTCTCTTTTTGTGTTCCTATGAGTGTCTTTTGATGCTCAAGTATGCGGGTGAGGTATGTTCCGAGAGCTGTAGGGGAGGGGTCTGTCTTGGATAATAGATCCGCAAAGGTAGAACAACTGCTTAGGAGTGGTTGAAAATTAGCCCGGATGTGAGCATATTCTGGGCATTCCAATGTCACATGTGATTCATCTTCGGGAGCTTGCATTGTACATGATGTGCATATCCGTTTAGAAGCATCAATTTTCAGCCAGCCCTCTGTTTCTATTTTGAGCATATGTGACCTTGTGCACATTAAAGAAATGGCTCTTCGAGCCATGTGGGGCATGGGTGTTCGTATGTCGGCCTGGGCTTCCATTGGGTTTGTTCTATAGCCTGCCCAATACTTTGTATTGACATGCTTGCAGTAGTATTCAAATGTCGAGCAGTGTTGCATTGTCTTCCACTTGGTGTGGAGGCTATTTAGTAATGCAATGTCAAAATTCAGCACGTGTTCTCCCTCCTTGCCCTCAATAAGCATGCCCCACATATTCCTCTACATTCCATTTAGCGAACCATTTCTTAATGTCATGTATGAGGCTCGATGACAGAAATTTGCTTTTCTTTGTCTTTTGTGGCGCACATCCCGTTTCCCATGCAATGCGGGGGATTCGAGTAGTAGGCATCGCTTTGACCTTCATGATATACGTGTACATTCTTTTCAATGTTTTCATTTCTAGTGGTCTCTTGCCTGTCTCAAGAGTAGCACGGAGTATGGTGTCGTCTTTTTGACCCCCATGTGTCTACATAGAAACTTTTTCTGAATTTTTTCAATTTCATTCCATGTGTGGGCTGAAATGCTTGCTCCCCAAATTTCCACTCCGTAGAGGATGGCTTGCACCACGCATGTCTCAAAAATGGTCGCTTTTATCTCCCATCATTTTATGCTCCCTTGTGTGCACATCTTTTCAAATTGATAGTACTTGGCATGGCCGATGTCAATTCGATAATGTACGCATTGTCCCCAAGCATAGTTGCACGGAATGTCAATCCCCAAGTACTTGAAACTGTCGACTTTCTCAATTTGTTTCCCTTGATACATGAGGGGGGCGTGGATATCCATCTTACGAGTTTTTACAATCATGAACTTTGTTTTGTCTACATTGATTGATAGACCCACATTTTCACAAAAATCATATAAAGCATTGACCAATTTCTGTAGAGCTGTATTGTCATGGGCGAAAAGCATCGTCTGCATAGATGAGCATGAGAAGTGTAAGGATCCCGATGGCTGGTTCATCCCCTTCTAGTTGAGGGAGGAAGCTTTCTATTTGATCAATGCACAGTCCAAAAAGAGTAGGCGAGAGAGGGCATCCTTGTTTGACCCCCATGTTGCTTGAGAAAGCTTTGGACAGCCCTTCGTGCATTTTTAGTTGACATATGACTCTGTCATAGAGATGTGCTACCGCACTCCTGAGATGCATCGGTACTTCTATGCATTCCATCCTTTTCCATATACCCATTCTCGGGACCGTGTCAAAGGCTTTGGTGAAATCTACAAAGCAACAGTATAATGTTTTTCCCTTTAGCCGACTCTCTTCCATTAATACCCTGAGTGAAACAAGGTGATCAATGGTGCTATGTTTTGGTCGGAAACCTGCTTGTTCTTTTGCTCGTTTTCCATTTGTCTCCGCCCATGTGCTTATGCTTTGTTCTAAGATGCTTCCCAAAAGCTTTGCCATGCAAGATCCTACCATAATGGTACGGTAGTTGGTAGGCCGATTTACATCCCCTTTTTTGTAAAGTGCTTTGATCCAGTTTTTTTGCCAATCCTTGGGCAGCCCTTGAGCAATGGCTTGGTTTAGCATTCTATGTATACACTCTCTGGCTCTCATACCTTACTATTTAAGCATTTGTGAGTTCAAGTGTAGTATGTCCGGAGCTTTCCCATTTGCAAGTTTCTGTATGCCTTTTTTAACCGTTTCAAAATCAAAGTGGTCTTGGGCATGGAGATCAGTTTGCATGTGTGGCATTTCCTCCGCATTATTATGTACATATAGTTGTTCCCAATACATGTACATGTCATCTGGGCTTATGTCCCCCATAATATCATGTCTTCGTCCTTTTATTTTCAGCCATTCTTTTTTGGGATTTTTCTTGAAGTTGGCTATGGCTTGTGTCTCCGTGCGTAGCTCATAGTTTCTTCTTTTCCGCCTCTTGAGATTTGTGTAGTCTTTTGATAGAGTTTCCCATTCCGTGTTCGTCGTTGACAGTGCCCGTAATTGTTTTTTTACATACTTAACACTCTTCATCAAACCATGGGTTATGCGGTAGCCCTTTAACATGATTTCCTCGCCGATGCGTTTTTCCCATTGTTTGTTCCACGGCGTCACATAGAGCTTGTTTGAAAATTGGCCATGCTTGTTCAATGTGTGATGGCATGGGTATATGAGCAAGTGCATTGTCTAGATGTTCTGCATACATCTTTTCTTGTCCACTTGCATTTTGTATGTGCATGATCGGGCATGGGGCTGTTTTTGTGCTTTTTGAGTGGGAACATGTAGCCATACATGGATTGGGGTGTGGTCCGCATTGGGTGACCTCTTCCCAATTGTAAAATTACTTACAATATGGGATGCCTCATATGCAATCAATACATAATCAATAACACTCATGCCTTTGTTGGCCGTGTAGCATGTGCATTCTCCCGATTTTTCAAACTTGTTCCATTGACGGCGATTAGTTGTAAGGATGTCATCATACTGAGTAATGCAATACCTTGCGGGTTTGTAATGAGATCTTTCGAACATCTCTCCCATGTGGATCTAGTATCTCATTATGTTCAAGCATTGGAGGTGCCATGAGATCCACCATTTGCATTTGCGCATGTGCTATGTGGGCATTCATACCCCCAATAAGCATAATCATCCCTTCTTGTGCATAGGCATGGGTATCTGCATACAGATCCTCAAAAGGGTAATTCTTCTCTACATTGAAGGCGCCATAGAATGGTGACTCTCTATGGGGGATGTAGCACCCGGCAATGAGTTTTGTGTCAAACTTGATCCATATGTATCGGTTATGAGCATCTGTCTTGCAAATTGTGATCATTTTTCTGAGTTCCTCTCGGTATATCACCGCGACTCCTCCTTGTGCCCTCATTTTTGTACATGGCATCCGTAGGGAGTGTGTGACATATCCTTCAATGTGTGGTATTCTACATGCATAGTGTTCCCATGTTTCCAATAAAGAGAGAGAGAGAGAGAGAGAGAGAGAGAGAGAGAGAGAGAGAGAGAGAGAGATTCTAATGGTTGCTTGTTGATGTCAGATTCGAGGACAGTGATGAGTTTGCTAGGTATGTCTTATGAATGAAACTGGATATGTTTGAACCCTTTTCACTTGCATATCTCTCTCATGGGAGGGAGTTAAAACTGAGATGCACACATTGTCTGATTCTTTAAGATGTAAAAGAATGTACATGTGCTCCCCTGCTCATGCATATGCACACACACAAATATTTGCATGTGATGCACGACAACTATGCGATTGGACTTGCTCAAACATGGTCATCCTGGGGGGTTAAAAAAGATTTTTTATGTACTGAAACTTGACAGAAATTATTAAGCTGTCGTATCTGCGGATTTTGAGATGTGGATTTGTATTCAAAAGTTAGTGGTGGCATATGAATGCACTGCACAGCTTGGATAAACTGCCAAGCATTATTTTGTAGGAGTAAGGGTTATAGGAAGCATTCCTGTACATCGGTGTTAATTGTAGCATGAGACTTCTATGAAAGTTCTTGCAAAGTGTTCTCATTTGGTAGTAGAGGAGAAGGTTATGGTCGAGGTTGAGGTACGACTTTCTTTGCTGACTTAGGAGTTCTTTTTAACAGGGCCATCAGATATTGTGGACGAAGTTACTGGTGGGCTGAAGCTTTTATAAAATTGACAAGATTTTTGTGAAGGTGCCGTTATAAAGGTCATCCCTTGTAAGGTTGGGGTTTGATCTAACATAATTACAGTGCCCTTCAGATAAGCGAGTGAAAACAGGTCAGTAGAAGAAGTGACTTCAGTTGATTATCTCGAACTCAAATTACTTATGCCTGTTATGTGGCAAAGGTGGCATATGGATGATAAAGAGAGTAAATTGTGGTTTTCAGGATTGCAAACAAATTGTTAGTCCTTCAGTGCGATTCTGTTTTTGTCGAAGATGATCTAATAGAAGCATTTGCATGACATGCACCACTGAAAATTGAGGACAAACTGCCCTCAAAAAAGCTTAGAATGCTTGTTTATGTAGCAAACGAGGATGAGAAGTCTGGTTTCTTAAGAACCTTATCCAGATGAACCTCGAGTCCCTTGTGTTCTGAAGGGTGATTAACCATCAAAATAATCTTAAAGTGCATAAGTAGAGAGGATGATTTTCTTTTTCCCTGCATTTCATCTGTTCTTTTGGCTAGTACTATTGAAGGTAAGTTTTAGATTGATCATTTCCGATTTCAGTTTCCTCCTGTTTGATTACCCTTTATGCTTTTATGTATAGTCTAGAAGCAATTGTCGGAGGGAGAACAGGTCAACAGTTAAATTTGCTCAAAGGTTTCTTGACCATGTTGTGTCTTGCTTGGGGAGTTTGACCTTGCTTCTTGTACATAGGCCAAGCCTATATATAGCCCCTTAGCTGCTAGCTCCTGCTCCCTCTGGGGCGTGGTCTTCCTAATAGTGTAAGAGCAGATCCGCACACTGGGGTTCTACTCCCGCCTCACATGCGTCATCAGCGTTGCTTGCCTTGCTCAACTCTGCTGTTTTTGGTAGAGTTGGAGGCTACCCCGCTTTTGAGATGAAGACAATGAGAGGGCCCAGGCTTTGCAGTCGACAAGGGGATGAATTTTCTGGCATGCGCTCAATGCTGCATGTGAATGTGCTCTAATATAATTGGTAGATTGTGGAGCACAGGGAAACTTATTGGGGCCAATGCCGCCAATCTACATTTATGTTTCCAAACATCTACAACTCTGCACTAGTTTTCTAAGAGTAGAATCCAAGTTTTCCATAAGCACTCACCTAAAACAAATTGTCTCTCAAGTATAGTGGGCTTCTTGGGGACCTACATAAGTTAAGTCCGGTTGCAAAGTTGTCAACGTGGTCAAGTTGCATTGGTCACTGGTTGTTGGCAGTGCTTTGGTCAGCATGTATGTATAAGACCTTTGTCGTGTCTCAAATGTAACTTCTTAGAATGCATTGCTTGTAAGTCATCTCCAATAGAGGCAGAGCCAAGAGGCATTGGCCTATTTAGAGACTAATCTTCGTTTTATGCCCAATCTTGATGTAAGAGCACGACAATCAGCTTACAATCAATCATATCACATCTTGTTACATCGAAACATAAAGCATATTTTCTCTTTGACAGCAAATGCCCTCTTTAGTATATACCCACTCCAAATGTCAAGACAACTCTATAGTTGATTGGATTACTTCATTTCAAGCTAAGAGTGTTTAGACTTACCTCTCATTGAAACCTCTCTTATTATGTCAACATGTCTAAACAATAGACATATGTCTGTCATTTTTGTGCACAAGAATTGAGTGATTAATGCTTGTCAAATAAGACCAAGTTGATGACCATTGTGTAGTAATTCTCTTGTACAATGATTGCGGTGATTGTTACATCCGTACAATGCTTTTGTAAGGTCGAACACAGCTGTAGTGTCTGTATTCTTATAGTTTTGTTGATGTTATTTTTGCAAGCCATGCATGTTTGCATGCATATTGGTGCTAACCATTACTTTTATGTGGTCACAACTATATATGCAAACATTGTAGCCATCTTAGCTACAGGGACGAGTCTTCTAACACTCTTCTTTTAGCATTCCATAGTAGAATTTAGGGTTTCTTTAGCATCATAGAGCCAATCTTTTGATTACCTACTCATAATATCACTAGTTGTTTCGGGTTTCACTATGCATTATGAGTTCTTATCTTTACTAGGTAATTCCTTGTTGAGTGATTAAATGATGACTAGAAACTAAATTTGCACTTAGTGTTCATGGATCTTTATGCTTAGTAAGCTTGTCATTTCCACGAGCTCTTCATTGATCTTTATGAGCCATCTTCGTATTCTAAGATTAAATTTTTTGTAAAATCTCTTATTACTTTCCTGTGGTACACTATTAAATTTGATGAAATGGTGCAGTTTTTCAAAAATAGCAATTGTCAAGGTCAAGCCCCCTAATGTGGGGACGCTACATATTTATTCCTATCATGTTTATTTTCCCCATGCTTTGAGGCAATGTGTATAAAAGGATACAGGTCTGACTAGCAATGTTTCAATAGTTGGTCTCAAACTAGATCTTACAGTGATAGAATTTGTGCTTTCTATGGAAAGATGAAAAGGCATGAAAAAGGGCCAAAGTAAGAGAATAGAGAACACGAGAGCACTTTCACCAATTGGCTTTAATAACTCGACCTTTACAATCCCTTCAAAATTGATCTACATAATGCCACTTTATTACGATCTATAGTTTTAGCGTTCATATGTACATATTCAAGAAAATTTCCCCTAATCTTGAGATTTTTCTATTTTTGTATAGTTGGAGAAGAATGTTTGTCATATACATGTCAATAGATGCCATGAAAATCAAGGAAAAGTCACGTTATGATACTAAGTGCATGAACGCATATATACTTGCATAATTTATTTTTATGGAAAATTGCCCAAAATAAGTTAAATTTATTCAAAACTTCTTAAATACCCTATTGTTAGTGTTGCAAACATATCCAAAAACTTAGTTTTATCTAAACCGTGAAAAATCAAACTGTATGTTCTCTAGTGGTGAGCTTACGCTATTGCTTGCTATTAATAGGTGTTAACTATTCCTTGTTTATCATCCATATCACTCGTAGCATCATGATAAAATCCCAATGGTTGAGTACCATATTTGGCTACCCATATTACGGCCATCTCCAAGACTCTAGTTCCACCATAAATGGCACCACACTCTAGAGCTCTTAGGCTACATCATTACCACGTACATATGTAAGCGTTATCGTAGGATTGCTAGCTAGGTGTTCATCTCTCTATTCACATTATTCACAAAGTCATATGGCGACAAAAGAAAAATTTTCGTTCTTGTAATTTTCATGCTATGGCTATTATTCGAGTCTCAAAGTATGACATTACGATTGGAAAGATCTATGGAATTGTTTCTTTTAGAAAAACCAAAGTACAACTTTTTATGATGAAAGAGGGAGTTTAAAAAACTATCAGTCTTAATGAGACCATACTTGTTCGCTATGAGGCTACACAATTTGACCTAGCTCAAAAAGAATGTTGCTATGATTGGCTTAGGCCTAGCCAATAATCTTCTACATCACTTGGATTTGAACGAGACAATAAGGAATGTATGGTCTAGCTGGGAAACTACTTTTGGTTTAATATCAATAATTTCAAAATAACTTATGATGCACCATTATGGTTCTTCATTCTTGAGGGATACTTTAAAGAAACACTTGGATACTCACTAAAATTTTCCAAGAACTTGTTACACTCTAGGCACCTCTTGATGATGGTGACAAAAAAACTCTTGAATGCCTTGCTAAAGCAAAAAGATTTGAGGAGATGGTTATTTCACCAAAGACAGGTAGGAAATGGTCTATAAAGGAATGGCTCATGTGCTTATGAAAGATATCACAGATCCGGTTCTATTTGGATTGCACTACTAACTAATTTTTAGATAGAAACAAAAGTCAAGAAGTCTTATTGTTGCAAGAAACTTGATCATTTGGATGATCGATGCTTCAAGAAATTGGAGAAGCAATAGGCAGCCCATTATACTTCAGCCCATCATGATCCTACGGATCAATGCGCTGTACTAGTGTGGTCACGTCGATGGTCCCTTGTAAACCTTTTGAGGAACCATGCTTATTGCAGTTATTCCTATCCTTTGAGCATTCTTTTCCAAGTGTTTGTGGTATCTCCTAGGTTGGTTTCACCAGTGACCTCAAGGGGGAAATGCTAGGTAGGTTCCTAGCCTTTGGTGTTACATCTCTTGCCAAACCTCTCTATGCTAGCATCCTACAATATTACCAAAGCAATGAGGCCATTTGCCATCCCTTATAGATCTCTCTTGAAGCAATTGAGTGTTGTTGTTTGATCATTAACATGTGTCTCTTTTGTGTTAATATCTATCATTCTTCTTTTAGCACGAGTTTTGATGTCATCTCCTTGGTCTGTTTCATGTATGAGGTGAAGGGGGAATGTTGGTTGGTCTGTACCCTTTAGTAGAACCTCTATTGGGAACTTTCTCTATGCTAGCATCTTGCACTATTCGTGATACTCCAAGGTCTCCCATATGGTCTATATGCCCACCCTATTGTACATCTCTCATGTAGAGATTGAGATTTTTTGTTCGATTATGATCCCTTTGACAATATGTCTCTTGTACATTAGTCTCTATCACTCTTCTTTTAGCATAGTAGGTTTAACATGTGAAAAGAACTTATAGGGTTTTTTCAATGTCCTTTTGTTCACACATGAACTTTTGAAGTGGAGAGAGAGAGAGAGAGAGAGAGAGAGAGAGAGAGAGAGAGAGAGAGAGAGAGAGAGTCACACAAGCTGCTAGATTGGAAAGAGACCACACACAACATATTTGTGACCTATACAAAGCCTTAGGGGGGTGTTGCAACTCTTGGGATGAATTGTGCTCCTTTGGATATATCTCGTCGATTTGTGTGAGAACAACAAAGCTAATCAATAATAGCCTTTTTGTTGTTCTTACTGTTTTATAATGGGCAATAACTAGGGAGACGCAAAGCCACATGGATGCAATTTTCTTCTTCTTATTTTGATCAAGAGAGCCACATCCTCTAGCCTTTATCTTGATTTTTTAAAATAAAGAGGCCTCTAAAATAGGATTTGTTTCGTAGTACTCATCTCCTACTTGGTCAATTTAAATAAAACTCATTATGACAGAAAATTTTCCATCCACAACATGCGCGTGTGGCCTTGTCTTGCTCCATCTTGCACCTTGCAAGGTGGTTGGAAGTGTGTGTGTGTGTGTGTGTTGTTTTTAGACTTATACTTACACAAAAAAGAACATAACAATTCAAAAAACAGTTGGCTTTAGACAAGAGACAAGGATTAGCACAAAAACGACTCGGTCTTTGGTTCATTTTTGAACGTCATAATGAGAATGAGGTATCATTCTAGTGTTTGGTACGCAAGATAGCGAAGAAAAATTGATTTTAAAGTGAAAGAGACCGACAGTGTGACAGACAACAGCTAAGCCAAAAAGATCCTAAGTAAAGATAGAGTTCTCACTTGCATCCATATAAACAAGATAGTTAGCCTTAAATAAGTTTCAGAGATGTCAACGAACCCTATCAACTGTTAACCATGTCATACTTAAAACCTTTTTAACTTATATCTACCATCCATGAAGTGTTAAATAGCAGCAAGTAACCTTTTTCAGCAAAACAAAATGGTATGAAGCTATCAGAGTTTTTGAGATCAGAAGGTCATTACCTCTCTTGATCAAGTGTAAAGTTAAAAGGGTGAAATTTTAAAATTCATTTTAAGTTGTGATTAGAATGCCATCACCTCTTCTGATCCAAGTGAGATTCATTAGGTGATGAAAGTATTAAAGTTATCAGTAATTCCATATTTTTAAGAAAATTAAACATATTTACTAATTAGATTTAAGCTCTGATTAGAAGGCCATCACCCCTTATGATCCAAGTGTTTTAACCCTTTTTTCAAATCCCAAAGAAGTTCAAGATATGAAGCCTTTTTGCAAAACCACTTTAGGTTCTCATTGGTTTTTTCTTAAACAAGAATGAAATCTAAGATTTTACTCATGTATCACAGGCATGATCAAATGTTATCTAAATAGTCCCAACAAGATGATTTGTAAACCTACTTTGGCCGAGTGATCAGTAAAGGTCAAAGTCAAAACTTTAACTGAGGTTCTCAATTAATCACTACTATATCATTATTGCATCACAAATTTCATAAAACAATAGATTTTACTAATGTGGGAGCTCCCAAGCCGTAAAAGAAGAACTCAGTAGTCTATAAAAATCAACAAAATTTTCCATTGTGCTTAATCTAGATTAACCAGTAGTACTAAAAATCCAAAAGCCAGAAACAACCGCTTGCCTTTCCTTGTATCAATAAGATACCATACTATATTAAGCTAAATGCCAATTTCACAAATGCCCAAGTCAGGATCATAATTTATGCTATGTTTCTCATGCAATATCAGGGTAATCTAATAGTGTTATGAAGGACTTTGTAATTTCTTTCTTAAATGAATATAGAACAGTTCGTTCAGTCGACCCGCTTGAGAAGAGAGATCAGTTATCCATGAGGGAAAATGAGCAACCTAAAATTTGAGGAGGACCTATGGGAATGAGCATACATTGCTTACTCAATCCCAAGAAGAGTGTCAAAATTAGCATTCCACAGGTTCATCTTAACACATTAAGAAATTCAAGTGTCATATTTCTTAAACCCATAATGCATCAACATCACAACCTGACAGAAATAAAAAAAGACCCAACTGCATGTAGATCGACTGAGCGAGCCAGTGGGCATAGGTTGAGAAAGTCTTCTCTCTAGTTTTCTTATGCATGCTAGTAGTTTAACTAGTAGCACCGACTTATTGGCAAATTCGTCTTTTAAGTGGGAGATTGTTGGGGTAAGGGCCTCAACGCTTTGCCCGACCGCCCAGGTTATGGGCGGCCGCCCACTTACCATGACCTTATTCTTGTACATATACCAAGAATAAGGACCTCCTCACTTTAAGGTTGACTCCACCCACACATTGGTCTACTCTCTCCCTCTCCCTTTCCCTTCCTTGCACACATACCACACCGCATCCGCACCGCATACACGCACTCTTCACATTAGCTAATCATAAGGAAAAGGAGACATTAATGAAGATGTGGAATCACCACACAGAGAGGAAAAGAGGACAGAGCCATGCGGTATATCCTCCGACAAAGAGGGGAACGCGATACAACGAGCTATAGTCTCGATAACTACAGGTCAAAGAGCAAGGGAGGATAAAGTTTGCACTATATTAAACTAGCCATACTTAAGTATTAAATGTGAAAACCCACCAAGAGAAGGGTCACTCCCACTCGGTTGTACACAACCAAGAAATGGATCCCCAAGGGTGAAGTGCTAGGTAAAGACTTGTAGTAATTATCCACAAGACACTATCATAATCAACTCCAATAAGCCTTAGAATGAGACAAATTCTCCCATAGAGGCAAGTGCAAGGTAATCACCAACCGTTACATCCATAGAGGAGATTAAAAGAATCATCGTGAACACACACAAGACACTATATTCATAAGCTCCATTATGCATATCATAAGACATAATCAACCATAGAGGGAAGTGCAAAGTAAGGACCCAAGGTAATCACACACAAGCACTATATTCATCAGTTCCATTATGCATATCATAAGCCAGAATCACCCATAGAGGGAAGTGCAAAGTAACGACCCAAGGTAATCACCCATAAGACAACAAAACCATTAGCTATATCAATAGTTCAAGTGTAAGTGTGTGTGTAGCTAGATGAAGCAATCACATGCAGATGGTGACCAAGTGTGTGTGTGTGTGTGTGTATTAAGTTCCCAAAGCAAGTGATGTATTTAGCTTTTCACTCCAAAAACTGTGCTTATCACCTTCAACAAGTGAAAACCCATGCTATGAGCTGATTAAACTAAGAAAGCTAAAAAATTTAAAAGCCAAATCTTTTAAAAAAGCACCCAAAAATCCATTTTCGATCAGTTCATAGTTTTATTCTCTGTTTTTTTTAGAAAAATAAAATCAAAACAATAAATTTAAGTCATGGCCAATTGAGAGGTACGGACCAGAGGAACTAAAACAATTTTCTTATAAAACGCATAGATATCTAAGTAATATTAGGAAAATCTTTTAGGCAACCTTTGTAGTGTGTACCTGCTTACAGATAAAAAAGACTAGTATGACAACCAATATGACAAGGATCCACCAGCTTTGGTAGGTAAGTATGACACCTTGTAAATATGAATCAACCAATACGGCAAGGATCCACCAGCTTTGGTAGGTAAGTATATCACCTTGTAAATTTGAATCTTTTTGTTTAATGTACCCCATGTAAAATATACTTTGGTTGATTAATTTATGAGAGGAATGTAAACTAATACAGGCAATCCCCCTTTTCTTTTAACCGCCTGAAACAATATCAGTAGCCTAATGCTACACATTTCAGCATAGGCATGAAACTACAAATGCAACTATTTAATCAGTTTAGAGATGAACCCGAAGATAGGAGAGAGAAACCACACCGAGTAGCATAAAACTATAGTACAAGGGAGGAAATCACTCATAGTAAGCCAAAAACACAAGCGTTAACCAAAAAAGACGGATAGAACATCCATCATGCCACCCTATTATTTTCTTTAAAAAAGAAAACCAATAATCTAGTTTTTTGCTTAGTTTATTAATCAAGTGATAAATAACAAGTAGTTAGATACACATCTGAGAGGCAACAAGTTGTTCAATTATATCGATGATGCATCTATTTAATCTAATTTTCTCTTCGAATTGTGCGTAAGAAGTTGTGTTGAGCAATCTACCTCTCCACCTCCTTAGCTACAAGTAGCTTTCTTCCTCTACTTGCACCTTTGTATACATTGGCTACCAACGTCTTTTATCTTTCTTCCTTTGCACCTCTACCAACTTCTATTCTTCGCTTGCACCTCCACTTATATCTTTCTTTACCTCTATTCTTCTCTTTATCTATATCTAGCTATATACTTTGGACGATCATTTTTTCAGCAGATCATATTCATCAATTAAGATTATTAATATTCAAAATTAAGGTATACCTAAAAAAGGTATACTTTTATGTATACATTATATGGGGGTGGGGTACTTTAAAATTAGCCACAAAGTGTAAATATAACATGCATGTAATGATTTGATTAAAAATTTCTTGAATGCACTTGAGATAGGGAGCTTCTTATGAGTCGTCTTTTCTCTTCTTCTTCTTCTCACGCACGTGCGCACACATATATAACGTCCTTAATGTCTTCTTGTAGGTTTAGTGGAAAAAAGTGCTAATATTCTCTTAATCAAATATGCCATGAAGCCCCCCTCTCAAAAAACGTGGATATGTGAAAGGTATGACAAGGTGAGACATCCATATCTCCATGGACCTAGTATTACCATGGAGGTATCGTGTACAAAGCACCTCGTCTGAACAAAACTTTACTAAATAGTACAAAGGCTATCCATGATTAGTGAAAACAAATAGATCTTTAGAGGGTGTGTTTTTAAGGTCTTATTTAGGTACAAAAGTTACAATTGTAAATGATTTTTTAATTCAATGCTCGAAGAAGATGGTTTTATGAAGAAAGAGGGATTGTTTTATTCATGGTTTCATGGTTTATAAAAAAGTAGGAACAAAGAAAGAACGTTCTTTATTCATCGTTAAAAACGATTGTTTGTCTTCTTATGTTTTTTGGTTTTGGTTGGGGCCCGAAAAAGGGAGGGGGGGGGGTAGTGGGTTCAAGTTTCGGATCCGAAAAAGTGAGAATCTTTAGCATTCTGTAGGCAATCAAACGATCACGATCGATGATCGTGAGCTATTGATCCCACCTCTAAATGAAGGTGTCAATTAGTAAGGGGGTTTTTTGGGGGGGGGGGGGGGGGGGGGGGGGACCTTTTTACACGTGTAAGAGCAAGCTCTCTCTAATTTGAGAGGGAAAATCACATCAAAAATCTCGTATTCTAACTACATATTTCATAATTTAAACCGGCTTGAGAACCTTCTTGCGCATATCCGAGCCAACGATTTTTCGGTTTGAAAAGTTTTTTTGGGTTTTTAGTGTGGGGGGTTTGGTTGTTAGCAGTGGCTCGCACATAAATTGTCAAAACCATCACTTGAGAGATATCTTCATGGACGCTAAGAAAATAGCAACACAAATTTGAGATATAAATTGTTAGAAAGGGTTTTTATTTTAAACTTTGCTGATGAGGTTTTTTATTTTAAACTCTGCCCTTCAGCAAAAAGACATGTACAGATAATTGTAGATAATTGTTGACAGAGTGAGAGAGAGAGAGAGAGAGATGCATTAAAAACATGGAAGAGTTTTGAACTCAGGACCTGTTCCTGGAGAAAAATGAAAATGAGAAGAAACAAAAGTGAATGTGTGAGATTGATTGAACAATGTGAGTTTTGAAGGGCAAATCATGAGACAAAAGTGTTTGTAGGCCTATAGTTGACGGCAGCTGTGTGTTGTGGGGAAGTGTACAAGCATGGCTCTTATGTAGATGATAGTTGGGCTATGGCAACCTCTAGATGGGGATGGCACTGCGCACGCGAGGGTAGACGACGCGGTTGGGGTGGGTGAGAATGCGGCGCCCTTTGATGCGGCGGAAGCAGTAGACGACGCTACCAATGGGCCATTCAATTGCTGCAGCAACGCAGAAGGCGAGGAAGCCTAAGGTGGGGCCGACCACCTTGCATCCGCAGGGATTCTGTCGAGTTCCGCATTGCCAACATAGAGGGACGCCAGGGCTATATCCAACAGGCGCGGCGGTAGCGACGGTGCTGTGGTGATGCGGGCGATGGTGATGATGGCCTGCCAGAGGGCCGCCTGCAGCTACGTGATGCCGATGGCGTGCCATTGCAGCTGCTGCTGTCTCCCTGCTTAAAGCTTAAAGAACTGAAGGCTTGTAGGTATGTCTTCTTCTGTAAGTGCGGCCGTGTGGTGTGTGTGTGTGTGTGTGTGTGTGTGTGTGTGTGTGTGTGAGAGAGAGAGAGAGCTTGAAGCGCTGCAAGATCATCTGCAATTTTAAAGACGCCCTAAAGCCCCTCTCTTCTAGCCACCTGTACAGGCGTCTGATCTTGCCACATGTCTTTCTTTCATTGTTTGCATCGTGTCACCTTTGAGCCTTAAAATCTCATGCTCATCCTCACAACAGAATGACACATTTTAAAGCCTTTTTAGCCCCTCCTCAGGCCTTTTCGTGAGCACAAGGTGGCCTTCATTTTCCGGATGGCCCTCCATAAAATATTACCAAAATACCCCTCTAATTTGTGGAAATTCCCAACATACCCCCGACATTTTGCCATAAATTCTCAAAATGCCCTTCAAACTTTCCAAAATTCCCAAAATACCCCGGGTTGTTAGAGTAAATTTCTCCAAAAATAAACTTTTCTGTAGGTCTTCACAAGAAGAGTAATTGTCTATTGTACAAGATGCTAAAACTACAATTTGAGTTGGTTATGTAAGCTTTGGAGATGAATTGCTTCATTATTTTTAGACATAATTGCCGTTTTTGCGATGGTAACTGGTGACACATTACATGCTGAGCACTCAAAAACGGATCTCAATTGTCAAAAACGAATGAAGATTAGAAAATCTTGAACAATCCAACCAAAATAGTTTCAAGGGTATTTTGGGAATTTTTGAAATTTGAGGGGTATTTTGGGAATTTCCTCAAATTAGATGGGTATTTTGGTAAGTTTCCCTAAAATAATTGGTGACGAGTAGCCTCTAACTCAAAGGCCACCAACCTGTTTCAATGCCACTTTTCGTGGGCTTTATTTCGAGACTCGGGTTGGGTTCACATCGCGTGGCGAAAGAGTTGAGATTTTGCTTTGAGCCAATAAAAAACTTTCTCTCTCTCTCTCTCTCTCTGCCCTGCTCACATAGGGTGGTGGAAGCTGCTAACGAGGCAACGACGTCAAGGAAGAGAAAAGCTTTTTCTCTTCCACGCTGCCATGTTTAACCCCCCCCCCCCCCCCCCCCCCCCCCCCCCCCCCCCCCCCCCCCCCCCCCCCCCCCCCCCTGCCTCCAAACAAAAAACCCCTCCACCCTGTCCCAAAAAAAAAACCCCCTCACCTGTCAGCACTTCTGCCGTGATAGCTTTCTTTTCAAGCCTATGGAGCATTGCCATGCAAGCAAAGGGAGCACACTTGGCTAAGGCCTGGTGTGAATACTAGGGGAGGCAGAAGAGATGAGCTCCCCTGTGTTCAACCTGGAAGTGGTGGAAGGGTGCTTTTCTTCCACCCTTCGAGTCTAAACCCACTCAGAGATGACCCACAATCCATTTGAGTGTTGAGTTGCCATGCTTGTGACAACTTTTCTACCTTCCTCCTTGTTGTAGGAACCTTAATTATCCTCTCTCTCTCTCTCTCTCTCTCTCTCTCTCTCTCTCTCACACACACACACACACACACACACACACACACACACACACACACACAAATATCTGGATGTGAGAATTTTTTAGGCTTTTCTTATTCATGGGCTTGCTTTGCTACAAACGGAGAACGCTGTGGCCCTGCAAAATACCAAAATGACACGTTGCAAGCCATAAAATTGATAAAATTGCATACCTGATAATCATACTTGCACATAATCCAAGATATACGCAAGAGGAGAGAAGTATAGAGCGACAAAGGGTAGGAAAACACGTGCATGTGCACCTCCTAGAGCAGAGTGCTACGTCGGCACGGTGAGAGAGAGAGAGAGAGAGAGAGAGAGAAGAGATGAAAGGAGAGAAGAATAAGACAAACACTGGGCGCAATCTCCCCCTGTGCAAGAGTGACCATTCTCCTCTTGCACGTATTTACTTTATAGATTTCTTGAATGGTCAAAGTGAGTACAAACTGACCGGCCGGTCATAAATCGCCAAAGCTCATAAAAGAGCACTAGAATAAAATGTAAATAAAAAATATATATCTATGTGGATAATAGGCTTAGATCGGTCAAGCCTTTTCCACATGTTAGCTACAGTAAATTCCCAAAATATCAATTCCATTACATACCTCTCCGTTAGAAAGCAACTGACCTCAGTTGCAAAGATAAGAATCTACAAACAATACTTATTAAAACAATGATTAGTATTCTGTGTTAGGAACATGTCATAATTAAAGGAAGAAATTCGTAAATTAAACAACATTGTTTATGCCTGCCGTCATCCATATACTACCTATTCTAGTGTCCCATACCACTACAATAAGCAGTATATATCATACCCTAATGAATCAAGATATCATTGGTTACATAGCTCATCATTCAATGATCTATGCTCATCAATCTCAAGTTCACATTCAATGGTCTATGCTGATCAATCTCAAGTTCACTTTCATAAATAATGTCGTAACAGAAAATCATCATATAACAATTTCAATCCAATTCTAAATCCAAATCCAAATATTAGCCAACATATACCCGTTTCAAATCCAAATTCACATCACTGTCACTATATACTTGGGTTAACAAAATCATACCACTTACAGTGGTGGCCAACCACTGCAGAATGATTTTGTGATTGGTGTTGCCTAAATCGGCGAATCTACACCCGACGTGTCGCCTAAATCGGCAAATCGACACTTGTGCTGCCTAAACCGGCGGATCTGCACTTAAAATTGTTGGAAACAGGAAATGTCTTATTTAGCAATGTGTTGTTTAAACCGACGAATTTGCACTGACAAGTGGTGTTGCCTAAATCGGTGAATCTACTTGACACACTATCTAAATCGGTGAATCTGTGTGCATGTGACCAATGGACTAGACATGGCATAAAAATTGAAAAAATAAATGACCTGTTTGATATGTAATTGGAATAGACTGGAATATGGAAGCATGTATCGACTCTTAGCGATCATCGGACACCAACTGAGCTCATGTAAGTAGTGGTATGACAAGTCATCTCAGGAAAGAGTCCAATCAAAGAAAGTAGAAGTCATGACATTAGAAACAATCGATTTTGCAACATAACGTAAAAACGAAAGGAACTTATGTCGTATTAAAGCATCTGGAAAAATTCTTGCCTGTTGCAAAGGTGCTTGGATATTTATAGGGGTGTGAGAATATCTGCAAAAAGACTCACTTAAAAGAAATCAAATAGAATAAACATTAAATTATTATACTACTATTAAGCTAGAGGGTTCACGCATAAGGAGATGTGGTGAAGAGTGGGGGAATTTGGAGGGGCCAAGATAAGAGAAGAGATGGGATAGGCACTTGTGGTGAATTAAATAATGTTACTTTGAGGTCATAGATAGATCTTACTTATCATGAATAATTGAAATGATGTTTCATGAGAGGTATTCTCAGAATGCATTAAGAAATGTCATACCTGGAGCTTGATATGAGAACATTGTATTTAGATTTATCTGCACAACTTTTCTAAAAAACAAAGCACTAAAAAGGACTTTGCGTTAAATTCAACAACAATCTAATCATACACTAAATTTATGTGGCCAAAGGCGGAATATCTTAAGTCTATTGATTTTAAAACTTATACTTTGGGAGAGAATTTGTACGAAATGGGAACAATCATAGTGATAAGCATACAGGGGACATGCCATGTTAATAGTGAGAAGTCGACATGAATGTGTGATATATTTGTTTACCATTGGCATTAAAAGTGGAAATATAAAGCACAAAGAGTTTGTGTAATTTAAACTTTAGGTAGACTTGTTTGAAAAGAATGCTAAATAAACATAGAACACAATTATGAACATTTAATAGCAATAACAAGAACTTATCGAGTGTATAGTTGCAGGGCAACTTGTGCTCAAACAGTTTTGAAGCACTTAATTTTGGTTAAAAGTTTCATTAAAAAAGCTGCGTTCAACTTAGTGACCATGTTCAACTAAAATGAGCCCTGCCTGCTGCATGGTTCAGGTACCAGGTAGATGCGTGTTCTCTGATGTATTTTTTTAATTATTAATCTTATATATATATATATATATATTAAATATGTCATAATAATCAATATCTAATTCTTCTAAATGATTTTCTCATGTTAAACTGATCATTTAATACGGGGAAGTGCCAGGGGAGAAAAAGCTAGAATATTGGTTAAGCTAGCAGACCGACCACAATAGGGATCCAAAAGAGGGAAAATAGGGATCCAAAGGGGGGCCCATCTATAAAAGAGCCATGTGCAACAATGGGCTTAAAAGACCCTAAGGTTCAGCCCATTAGGACTTCCAAAATGCTAAGGTTCCAAAATTCAAAGGTTGTGTCCAAAGGTCAAACATTTGGGGAATTGGATGCTTTGTGTGTGTCCCAAAAGTCTTTAGCAATCCCTACATAGGAGGGGGCGAGCCTTGCAAGTAGGGGATGCGAGAGAAACTCACACACACACACACACACACACACACACACACACACACACACACACACACACACACACACACACACACACACACACACACAAGCTCCCTTTACACAAAGGGAATGAGGGACACATGTCAGCTCCCTGGCCCAGATGCCCACAAGGTGTACCCAATTCCTATTGGATGGCCTCGGAGGTGGACCAATGAGAATTAGGCTAGAGTAAATTTAGTTTAATTAATTTAAAAACACTTAATAAAAGAAGAAATAAGAATTAAGCTCTCTAGAAGACTATTGGACAGTCTCCCAAGGGGACCAATGAGCATTCAACAGCCCAATGGCTTGCCTGATTCCTATTCTCCAGGAGGCAAAGGGGTCCAATGAGAGTTTATTTGAATTAAATAATTATGTAAAGCTCTCACAAAAGGGGAAAGGGGGACACATGTCAGAAGGCTATCAATTATGCTAATTAATTACCATTGGCTAAGCCTGGGGAGGTCCAATAGGATGCTAGCAAGAGCAAATAGCAAGAGGGGTCGACCAAGAGAGAGGGGGGACTGATTTTTCAAAGGCATTATCACTTATACACTCACACAAGCTCATGTGTGAAGTAAAGAAGACTCTCTCTCCTTCTCAAGCTTTAATGGAAAGCTTATCACCTACTCCAAACTTGTGAGAAGGGAGGCCTACACCAACAACTCTTGGCTTTGTGATGCAAATCCAACGAAGAGCCAAGCTTCAATGCATGCTCATCTCCTCTACCATGCTAATTACTAAGCTAAGCTATGCTAATACAAGTGATTATGTGAGGAGATGTACATCTTTCTCATAAGAATACTCCTTCCTCTCAATCTACTCTCATACCCCGCTAGCTCTCACCATCTTTGAAGGTGTGTGAGGTCTTGGGTCTGAGACCGTGAGGAAATTGATGTTGTGTTTGATAAGTGTTTTTCATAGTGCATGAAGTTTCCATCTTCATTACACTAGCTAGTATTGAAGGAACACAAGAAATTGTATTGTAAAATGTCTCTCTTGATGGGAGAAACCATAATACAAAGCCTTTTGGAGGGGGGACCGGCTCCATGCAAATCCGGTCCTCAACTGTTGTCAATTGCTTAATTTCTCTCTCTTTTGAAGTATTGTTCATGCTATCTAACTAGGTGTTATGCTTTTTGTTGCTTTCTCCACCCAAGCACTCTTGTTAATCTCATTAGGAATCTATTCTAATGAAATGCTCACTATGTTCATGCTATTTTCAGCTACACACAAGTTACTAGGCCATTGAATGTGACATTGGTATCAGAGCACAAGGTTTCTCTTTTCTTTCTCAAGAAGGGAGGTCCTCAAGCTAGCTATAAACGGTTGGTACTATTAATTGCATGTGAGTAAGTAGAATAGGGATTTTTCAGCTTTGCAGTGCACCTGCCTTTGTGCAGTTAACATGGCATCATCGTCGAGAGCTATGGTCTTAATGGTGGAGTCCTACGGGGCTTGCCTACGGCTTAACCACTATTGAGCTATTAGAAGCTTGACAGGAGCCGGTGCTGTTTTGGTGTTGAATGACCCTTTCTTCTATTCCTTGCAATTAATAGTATTCGAGCCACGGGTACAGTAGCTTGAGTGATTTTTCTAAAGGGGTAAAGAGGAGTAGCAACTAGGGCTTGAAGTGCCAAAGTACACCTAAAAAGTTTACACCTAAAAGTTGTTAGAATGGCTGACAATAGTAAAGAGAGTGAAATTAATGTTGATAACTTTGATTTTGCTAATGAGCAAGCTACTAATGATTCCCCGATGCTTGTTAACTATCTTGTTTCTACGCTTCAACAAGCCATGGGCAATCCATCCGTCCAAAGTGAAGTGCAACGGCAGCTTCGTGCTCATGGGATTCTTCAAGCTCCCCACCATGACGAGAGAACACCTAGGAAGCCTCCTTGTGAGACTTCCAAAAGAGGTCTCTCTCCGATTCGGGAAGAAGAAGAGGATCCCTATGAAGGGCTCAGAAATTTTCTCCTTGATGATGCATCTCCTTCTCAAAGGAGAATTCAAGAGCCTCCACCGAAGGAACGAGAAAGAAGTGAGTCTCCCGTCACCTCGGTGGAGATGGCTCCACGAAGATGACGGGCTAAACGCTCTCCATCGCCTCCAAAACGGAGATTCCATCACATACTTCAAAGAGGGATGACAAAAAGCAAGAGAAGAAAAAGGTGAGAAAGAGGATACCCTCTTCTCCATCTTCTTCATCCTCTTCCTCTTATGAAAGTGATGGGGAAGACAACGAAGATCAAGGCAAGAAAAAGGCGAGAAAGAGGTCACCCTCTTCTCCATCTTCCTCAATTTATTCATCTTCTGAAGAAAGTGATGGTGCAACCTTTGAACCATAAAAAAGAAGAGGCCATAGGAAATCCTACGCCGCGTGGAAGAGGTCATCCAAGCTCAAGAAGTTCAAAGAGGGAGGGAAGAGCATCTCTTTCCTTACCTATGATGGCACTTTTGGTGCTACGGACAAAGTCTTGGCCTTTATCCAACAATTTGATGCGGCGTTCGGAGATGAGGGCTTTACGGAGTCCTCTAAGCCCTCTTGAAATGATGATTCAAGAGGGGTATTATCAGAATGCATTAAGAAATGTCATACCTGGAGCTTGATATGAGAACATTGTATTTAGATTTATCTGCAAAACTTTTCTAAAAAACAAAGCACTGAAAAGGACTTTGCGTTAAATTCAACAGCAATCTAAAGGTGGACTATCTTAAGTCTATTGATTTTAAAAATTATACTTCGGGAGAGAATTTGTATGAAATGATAACAATCATAGTGATAAACATATAGGGGACATGCCATGTTAATAGTGAGAAGTCAACATGAATATGTGATATATCTTCTTACCATTGGCATTAAAAGTGAAAATATAATGCACAAAGAGTTTTTGTAATTTAAAATTTAGGTAGACTCGTTTGAAAAGAATGCTAAATAAACATAGAACACAATTATGAACATTTTAATAGCAATAGCAAGAACTTATCGAGTGTATGAATAGTTGCAGGGCAACTTGTGCTCAAACAGTTTTGAAGCACTTAATTTTGGTTAAAAGTTTCAATAAAAAAACTGCGTTCAACTCAGTGACCATGTTCAACTAGAACGAGCCCTGCCTACTGCATGGTTCAGGTACCAGGTAGATGCGTGTTCTCTGATGTATTTTTTATTTATTAAACTTATATATATATATATACACACACACATATATATATATTAATGCAATTAATGGATTATTATGCATGCATAATTGTAAAAAATATAACATGATTGACGTCGATTATCAAAACATAACAATAGGGGGTGGCGGGGGGTTGTGAAAAGAGAGAGAGAGAAATGAAATGAAATGTTAAAGTAATTATCTTTAAAATGCAAAAATTACCTACGAAAACAAAGTGAGAAAATCTTTGTGGATCTAATACAATGTCTAGGTACGAAAATAGATTAAAATTATCATCGTTGTCTCCAGATCCAGTGGATGCCCAACATTGGGCGTCGTTGCAAAAAGTAGTGCATCAGTCATTGATGAGCTTCATCAATGTCCACCGTTGTAAGTAGTATATTGGGAGGAGAAAGAGAGAGAGCAAAATAAAATGCTATATTATTAGTCTTCCAAAGGCCTATGGGACCAAACAGATACAATCCTTATGGTTCTAATACAATGTTTGGGTACCAAAGGAAAATGAAGTAACGTGAAAGAATTGAAAAATAAAAAATGAAAGTCATCGTCAGCATCGTCAATGCTCATGGATGCAATATGGCGTCGGTCGTTTCTCTGAGAAAGTATTGCAGCGCACTGCAGGGATTTGTCAATGTACATAGTCGTGCTAGGAGCTCCATCATCATATTATGACGAGCATGAAGCTCGACAGGGAGACCTTTTTCTTACATTCCATCCTCCTCATTGGCACGGATGCCATCCTTGTGAGGCTGAAAATCGCGCAACAGAAGAGGTGGCAGAGCTCTCCTAATGGGCTTGGCAGGACAGGCATGACTACTAGCGATTTTGTAGATTTCTTGGATCTCTCCTCCTGGATAGAGCCTGCAGTTCTCCGCTGGAATGGAGAGAGAGAGTTATTATCTGGCAGCTGAGGAGAAAGTAAGAGAGATCAGAGTTTGATTCTGGTTAGGTCGTTTTTGTGTTGCACATGATCAGGGAGAAAAACCATGAGAATACTTGGACTACTGGCAGAGAGGGACAAAGGCCAAGTTCAATTGGGAGAGGTTGAAGAATTTCGATGGTTGGCCACCATGGGCAGGGTAGAGTTGAGAGAGAGAAAGCCAACTGGTGAGAGGTAGCTGTGTGAGTGTGTGTATGGGTTAGTGAGAGAGAGAAAGATATCAGAAGGCCACTGCATGCATGGTTGGTTTGGCGGCCGCAGAGCTGGAGTCTTTTGTTAAGTGAGAGTAGAGGGTGAGGGTGAGAGAGAGCGAGTTTGCTGGATTGCAACTTGCAGTAGTTGGAGCCAGATCAAATCAGCAGTCGCCTACGCCCACGGGGTGAGAAGTGGGGTGGGGTGGTTGAAGACGAGAGGGAGAGAGATGGATGGTTGCATGCGAACGCATTTGGGGGGAGGGGGGGGGAGAGAGAGAGAGAGTCTGCCAACAACTGCGTACAAAAGCGAATGTGAGGACTTCGACCAATGAGGAGGGTGGGGAGAGTTGCAAAGGTGAGGAGTTCACGGAGGATCGGGAGTTGAAACCACCTGCAATTGGCTATAATGAAATTGCATGGTGGCTATAAGTGGGGGTGATTGAGAACGGGAGGAGGGGGTTGTAGCCACTGCATGGCATCAGTATGAAGTGAGGGAGAGGAAGAGAGATATGACGTGGTGGGTGCACACACGCAGAGAGCTTGCTTTCAGTGGAGAAAGGAAAACAAAGAATGGCGTTGTCGAGAGTACTACACTGGTTAGTTACTCGTGACTATTGAAGCTGACGTCCACCATGCATGCTAGAGTTGACGGACAGTGGTTAGTTGATGCCTATGGACAACCGATAAGGATGCGAGATGATGGGAACGGGTATGTGTGTTGGTGTATGCAGTGCGCATTAACGTAACGTGCATGCAAAAAGTTGCCATGAACTAGAGTGGCGCCTCTAATTCATTGCAATATGGCCCTTATTGCTGTTGAATCTATTCCCACTGGCAAGGCAATTGGTTGTTAGTGGTCGCTTGGTTGTAGCTGAGGGGCGACACTACTGCCATCCAGTACAAGCGTTATTGCCTCGGCTTGTGACGACAATTCCTAGTTGCTTTGGTCGAAGCGGCCCGTCAGAAATTTAGTCATTAAGGTGTTTGAATGTACCTATCGATCTATCCATATATATATATTTATTTAAAGGTTGTTATGGGCCCATTCCTGTGTAAAAAAAATCGCTACCACCTCGAAGCAAACTTCTTCCCCTTCTTACTCCCCCTTTGCCGAATTCTTAGGTGGGTTAATTATTAGGTAACAAGTAATGGAAGCCTAACAATACTGTACCAAAATCCTCTAATTAAGATCTCGCTCGCTCATTTTTGAACTTCTCTCACCTTTTATTCTAAGTTTCATGAAAGAGATTCGATTTTCGTGACATCCTATCTAGCGATGCATACTATTCCTTTATCGTTACTGAGTATCACCATAAGCTTAAGTTTAATCTATTCAATTAATATAATTAATTAGCATAATTATACTAATAATCACTATATCATTATAACAAGAAAGAGACTCTCTTTAACTTGTGCAATCAACACTAATTACTACAAGTTGAAGCAAATGACAACACCTATAAGCATAAAAAAACACAATCAACACTAATTACTACAAGTTGAAGCAAATGACAACACCTATAAGCATAAAAAAACAAAATACTTAGCTGTTGCTTGTAAAAAAGAAAAATCTTCAATTTTTGGAGCGTCACCACTGCTCTAATATCACTGCTACAAACGGAGAACGTGGTGGCCTTGCAAAGTACCAAAACAACACGCTGATGTAGCCAAAGTTGGTCGAAGCTAGGAGGTGGTCTATGCCAGGCAGAGGCAGCAGGCAAGTGCAATGTAGAAGGCTAGGGCAGGTGCCAAGGCCCTAGGCAGCCAGAGGGTAGCGGGAAGGTATGGCTAAAGCGGTTTTTTAGGCCAAAAGTACTAGGGGATGGTCCAGATGGGATGGCAGATGAAGGTGTCCGAAATGCCAAGTCAATGCGCTAGAATGTAGTGTTCAGCGTGCTCTAGAAGCTGGTCCAGACGGCTCATCAGACGGAGCCTCGGTGTGTAAGATACTAAAATTTAAAGGTAGAGTGTGTAGCAGATCCCCGACGGACAAGGCAGCTTGGGACAGGTGACCCAGGCAAGTGTCAGTGGATACATGTGTAGTGCTCGAGTTACGGAGCATGCCTGTCTTCTCGGATTGTGAATCGGAGCTCGGAATAGCAAGTTATGGTCCGTTGAAATTTTTCAGGGGGCCAGTTATGAGCCCACTTGCCCGCATTGGAGGATGTGCCATCTGGCATCTTTTTGGTCTCGCCAGAGTTCTCGATGATAGGGTGTGCTATGTGGAGCTAGTTAGAGTCGACGGCATGCCATTCCGAGGTCAGAGCACGGGAAAAAGATTGATCAAAGTTGGAAGTGGATAGTGCAAAAGCAACTGCAGATGATTTTTTTCCGTTTTGGAGGCCTTGGTTCGAGGGTGCCGAGGGACCGAAGTATAGCAACAGCAAGTGTAGATAGAGCCTGGAATGCGGAGTCTCAATAGGCCTTTACTGCTTGAAGATCTGACTCTGGGAGAGTAAAGGGGAGCCTGGAGAAAAAGGCAAAAACAAAAGGTTTTTTTGGGAGGACTTTTAAGGAGCTTGGAGGGTCATTCAAAGGCAAATGCCCTACGAGCTGCCACGTGGCAAGCCTATAACCCATAGGCAATGAAGAAGAAGTCCGAGATGGCATATATGAGCTGGGCCGGAGTCATTAGAGAGTATGGAAGCGAGAGAGGAAACTCTCCCTTGCTGCGAGCGATGGTGGATGAGCGCGGGCCCTGCGCGAGCGGCACCCTGGGCGCATTATGGTGGATTTTGGCCAGAGGCAGCGGCTTTGGCGCCCGCGTGAGAGGGTGGGCCGGTACCCATTGATGATGATGTGGCGGTCTCGAGGGGGTCGTTCCCACGGCCATAGGGCCCCAAAGCTTTCGAAGGGAACCCCCCCACCCAATAGCGACCTCGCTATTGCTAGCGAAAGGGGAGGGTCCTACGGCGGACAATGAGCAAGGGAGAGAGAGAAGGATCCTGGAGGCCGCCAGAGTGTACAAAGCAAAAAGCAAGGGCCGGACAAGCCAAGGCCGGACGAGGTGAAAGTTGGACCAAAGAGAAGCTGAGGGAGAGAGAAATAGAGAAAGAAGTGGAGGAGGAGTCGGATAGAGAGAGAAAGAGTCAAAGTTAGGCCATAGAGCAGTGCAAAGCTCCCCAGAAGGGGTAAATAAATGAAGATAAAGATTAAAAATAAAAAATAAAAAATGCCTATGGGGCAATAGAGACATCGCTCATGCTCCCCCTCCCCCAAGTGCAAAAGAGAGAGGAAGAGAGCAGATGAAGTAAAGCGGTTTCCCCCCTCCAAAAATGCCAAATCAAGATGCCAGATGGACTAATGAAAATGCAAATTCCAAAATTAAGGGCCCCCCTATAAAAGTCAAAATTGGATCAAATTAGGGGCTTTTTTCTTGGCTTTTTTGGTGTCGTTTGAAGCCTGCAAAGTGGAGTTCTCTGACAAGCTAGCCCCTTTGTAACTTTTTCTTGAAAATGGCCATAGTGATGGCAGTTCAAGCCAGTATATATGATTTTTGAAGTGCAATTAAGCCACAGTTGCCCCTCTGACTGTTGTTACCCCTTTCCTTTTCTCTTTCTCCTGCTCTAGTGTTTCCCCTTGATGCTGGTTGTGTGAAAGTGTGTGCCCCCTCGGACTGACAGTGTGTTGTGTGAGAGAGTGAGATTGAGTGGCTGTGTACGTGTGTAAGGGTGGAGACAGGCCGTGGCAGTAGGTGTGCGTGGTGTGGTGGATTTGTGGAGTGTGTGTGCAGTGGAAATTGAGCAGGCGGTGGTCTGCTAGTGTAAAGTGTTTCTTTGAAAGTGTGTTCCGAGAGGATAGGGGTGCTGTGGATACCCTGAGCTATAGAGAGGCCCTTGTGTTTGTGCCGGGCGTGTTCCCCCATTCGCCCTCTCCATCTTCTGGTGCCCCCATGGAGGAGCACGTTGATTGCTCCTAGTTAATCGAAAAGAAGCAGTTTTTCGCGTTGGAAGTCATGGCAGCTAGAAGCCATGGGCCAATTTTCACAGGCGAAGAGAGCCCCTGACGAGTGGATGTCGGATTTCGAGCTGTATATGCTATCGTTGTGTATTCCGAATGAGAATAGAAAAATGCAGACTTTTCCTTTGGTAATGCGTGGTAAAGCTAAAGCATGGTACGAAGCGTTGGAAGGCGAGCCGAAGCAAGCATGGCCGGATCTACAGGCGAGGTTTCTTCACGACTTTCGCAAGGAGGCATCCCGAGTCGAGATGGATGTAAAGCTCAAGGCGCTTAAGCAAAATGTAAGTGAAGAATTCAATCTGTTTTTAGGTCATTTGGAAGAGCCTTGGGCAGAGCTAGCGACAGCCATGCAGTTGGCTAATGGAGACTACTTCAAGCTGGATAAGTTCATGGCATGTCTGCTTCCCAAGTGAAAGAGAAAGTCGATTTTGAGAGTCCAGAGAATTAGAATGGTGCGGTAGCCATTGCACGATCAAAGAGCAGAAAGATAAAGAAGAAGATAGAGCAGGGCGTGTTAGGCTACGACACCATGGCCCATGTTCAACCGCAGAGTCCGAGAGAGGCTATGCACGAAGAAAATCATGGAAATCGAGGTGTAGCTATTGTGCCACAAAATTGGATGCACACGGTGCAAGATTTGTTCGAGAAAATGCAGGAGCTTCGGCTCAGTGTCATGGATAGAGGATAGCCAAGAGGAGCAAGGGGCAGGGCAAGGCCGCTGCCAGGTAGGTGTTACAATTGCGGAGAAGAAGGGCACTATGCACCCGATTGTCCTCAACCACAGAGAGAAAGAGGAGGCATTTACCCGCTTTTTGGTAGAGGTCGAGGTCGAGGTCAAGGACAATTGTCCAAGGACAATTCAGTGGATTTTACCATCCTTAAAAAAGACAACATCTTTTGACAAAGCATCACTAAAATCATCACAATCCCTTCTTACATGATATGTACTATCACACCAAATACATCTATTAACAAACCCTTCTTTGGGCTGTTGTCTTTGCCTAGGAAGTGGCCCTGATGGTTGGCCTTTTTCTTCAAGCTTTGCAAGCTTCACCTTCAAGTCACGCATTCCCTTCACAAGCTCATCTAGCATGGACTCATCAAACTTAAGAGCGATAAAAGTAGGCTTTACCATTTTGTCAGAAGTTGAGATTGAAGGACTTGTAGTGTTTCATCTTGTCCTTTCTTCTTTGTCGTTTGGCAAGTAATGAGACAACACCTTCAACTTCATTCCAGTCGGTCTTTAGTCCTTGCTCAACATCTTTATCTTCAAGAAGAAGCTCCAAATTTTCTTGAAACTCTTTACCTACGGATTGTAAAAAAAGATCTGTCTTCTCTGCATCTAGTGTGGCCCTTTCTGTCCTGGTGAGTTGTGCATAGCGCCACTCAAATTCCCTAAGTATCTTTGTTATTGATAGTCCTTGCTTTGGCTTGACTACCCATTCTAAGAATGTCCTTTTGGTCACTCTCTCCGAGTCCTCCATGAAATATTCCTTCTTTAAAGCTACTTTGAGTTCTTCCCAAGTTCTCCCATGCCCATCTTTAATTGCCCTAACATGCTCCCTAATTTCTGGAGCAACAACTAGCTCAAAGCTTTGAATCATCTCACCTTCTGACACGCGATGCAGCTCCATCTCCTTCACATACTGGCGTAAGTACTTGGTTACATCTTTGCCATCGAACTGATCCATTCTGTTGACGACCGCTTGTATGGCCTTCGTTGCTGAAATCTCCCTTCTTTCAGTAGCATGTTGTTTTTGCATGAACATTGCAAATGCTTGAAACATTTGCATTGTTGTCGGGTCAAAATGCATACCCTGTTGCTCAACGTGATCACCCATGGTTACCCAAAAACTCTCACCCTGGCAGATTTGCGTCGGGTTCACCAAAAATATGTCAAGAAGTTGGCGGTCTTGCCAAGAAGGCACCGGGCCTCTTGCTGTGAGATTTTGTGAGGAAGCTCAAGGGTTATGAGAAGGAGCTAAGATGTAGGTAATCATAGCTTCTAGAGCTAAAAGAAGAAATGTAACCAAAGAAGCCGCTCACTTCCCCTTACAAACACACACGTGATGGAGAGAACTCATGAAAGATAGTCAAAACAAAACAAAAATGAAAACATTGAGATTACGATCATATCGTATGGTGAGTAGGATAAAAGGGTTAATGGATGAGTTAATGATATTTAATCTTTGTTGTCCAAATAAGCTACGGATTTCTCTTTGAAACTGTAGCTTTGTGCTTACTATAATGTATATGTTTTGTCTAGCGATAGGGATTAGTTGTGAGTACAAATCCTCTTGATTCATAATAAAATAACCACATTCACATCAAAAGAGAAGTTATAGTCAATAATAGGTAGTATGATGGGATCTGGTGAGAGAAGTATTTCGTTGAGCCTTTCAGGACCAAATATAAACACTATGCGTTGCTGAAAGTGAATCTTTCGACTAATCCAAATGTTGACCCTAATATATTGCACAGAATGGAAATGAAAGAAATTGCCTCCATGTTGATTATGGTTATTCATCAATGATATACTTAGTATGTTCAAAGATAAAGGTGTGAAAGAAGTGAAAGGAGAAGAAGAAGAGAGTTTCTCTCCCAAGCCCTATTGTTGCTCTTAGGCAATAAGGATACTGCGGGGAGAGAAGTACCTGTAGCAAGGAGATTCTAGAGTTTGTGGAAGAGAATGAGAACCTTAAGAGAGAGAGATGCTTGTGAAAGATGAAGATATGGTTACTAACCTTGTGCACATAATTGTTTCCCGCAAGAAGTTGTGCCCGTTACATTGACAAGATTGCTGCTTGAATACCTTCCAATGAAACAATTAGGACACAACAAGAGAGATGAAAGGAGGAGTAAATATAGAATTAGAGATAGATCTAAGTGTGGTGGTGGTATTAACGATAGATAATGAGAGATGGAGATAGAGTTAGAGACAAGTATTGGACTAGATATGCAAATGAAAGAAAAACTAGCAACATATATCTTACATGAGAGCAATCCCCACCATCTTAATGGAGAGAGAAGATGAGGCAAGACTTCAGCCTTTCTTCAAGAGAAAGTGTGGCACTAAGATGAGTGTGTCACTATGGAATTGAGCTATTCTCACTCACTCGTAACTTGTCCACAATGAAGAGAAGGTTGCCCTTTTTATAGGTGAGGGAGCCATGTTTTACATAATCACTTGATTAGGCTAAAGAATCAGCCCAAATCAAATGTTCTTTGGATATTTCTTAAAATGGGCAATATTAGGACTCAAAATATCATGAAATTCAGCATTTGTGGTCGTTGAAGCTCCATGTGGGTGCATGATGTATGTGGGCCCCACGTAAGCATCTTCTGTGTGGCTCCAGCAGGGGGTTCCAACTTGTGTGTCTTGTCCTTCAAGGCATCTTTGATGTGTCATATTCACATGCTTGTGTCTTTTATCCTCCAAATATATTATTTTATGAAAAAAGACCAAGATTACCTCTTTTCACTTGATTCACCTATTTACCATCTCTTCTTGCAGTGTAGTTCTGAGAGGATTTTTCACTGTTTTCCCTGTAGCTTTTGACCTGTAACTCGGATTGACATGCTTCAAAAGGAAAAATTGGCCTACTAAAAGAGCTTGACTTGTTTTTGGCCTTTTCTCCATGCCCTTAGGTTCGGATTTTCAAATTGGGATGGTCCAAGAAGCTTAGGATGTTCCTTTTCATAAAGTCTTCTAGTAGGCCCTTCCCTCTTGTATGTATCCAAGAAGGTATGCATTATTGAAGGGTTATATTATTAAATAAATGTGAAAAGAAGAAAATAATTTATATATGGTAGGATATATCTGAGATATTAGAAAAAATATACAAATGCTTTTCCCCAGACAAAAAGAGGCACAATCATTGATACTTCTCTTGCAGTACTTTCTAATAGTAATGTACATTTATATTACTTCAAAGGTAAATACTAAGGTATGTTGGAAAACTTTCATTTATGCATATGAGTATTATATGAAGTATACTTATGCGTCAAAAAGTCATAAGATAAATCGTTTAATGCCGTTCCCACTATATACGTGCCACTGCTTGACTTCCACCCCCTCTAAACCTGCACATCCGCCGGTATGTGCCACATTGTCTCTTTGTAAGATCATCCGTCTTTTACATCTTCCTTGCTTTCTTCTTCACTGTATGATTCCAGAGCTTCATATTCACTTTGATCTTCACCTGTGTTTTGCTGTTCTTCTTCATCAACATCTTCTAGATCATTGTCTCCTTTTCTCTTAAACATTTTGATCCTTTTTCCTACAACGGGAATCTTTACTTATGTACCATCTAGTTCAGACAAGCTGTAAGTAGCATTTTCATGCACATGCTTTACAACATATGGTCCAAACCATCTTTTTGAGAACTTGCGCATGACTGTGTGCTGGTTATCAAGGCTACTATCATACACTAAAACCCAGTCACCTTTGTCAATTGGTTTGCTCCAGAGTTGATATCGCTTATCAAAGTAATCCTTGTTTTTCAACCTTGCATTTTTGATCGTTCTTTTGCAACTTCAATGTTCCCAGGTCTTCTCTCTAGTTGCCTTATACACAGTGAAAGGAGATCTTCCCTGCTAAGCCCCTCTTGCCAAGATAGTACATTCCATGTGGACATTATATCTTCAATCGGCATCACTGGCTTTTGACCATACATTAGCTCCGTAGGCATGTAGCCAGTTACTCAGCTATGTGTTGTACGATCAACCCATACAGCATATGGTAACAGTTTTGGCCACTCACCAACTCTTCCTTCGCAAGCCTTGGACAAAGCTTTGATGATAGGAGGATGCCCTCTTTCACTCTTTCCATTGCCTTCAGGGTTGTAAGCTGTAGTAAGAGAAATCTTGATTCCTAATCTAGAAAAGAACTCCCTTGCTTCTTCGGCATCCAGTTCACCTCGATCTGCAGTGATTTTTCCCACACAACCATAACGGCAAATCACCTCATCAAGAAGGAATTTGCACATAGCTTCTGTGGTTTTAGCTCTTAATGCTCTTCCTTCAACATGGTTAGTTAGGTCCTCTCGTGCAAGAACCAAGTATCTCATCTACCAGAGTCCTAAAGGCATTGTGACTAGATCCACAACCCATTTATAGTGCATGGCTAGTGGATATGTAGGGTGCAATCCATCACGGTGTCGGACATTTGAATACATTTGACAAGTTACACACGACTCTACAAACTGAGATACATCTTTATACATACCCTTCCACCAGTATTTTTCTTTCAACTTGGAGAAGGTTTCCCACACACCTCTGTGTCCAGCCCATAGACTCTCATGAAACTCTTGCATGAGCTTTACTTGAGTCTCTTTTTTACATATAACCCGTTGTGGTGTAGCACCCTTTTGTTTAGGATGCTTCCACAAGTAACCATCCCTCAAAAAGTACCCATATGCTTTCCTGCGTATCCTCTTGAATTCTTGTTCAGACCAATCATCCTGTTTTGTTAGAGTACTCAAGTAGCTTCCAATAAGAAGCCAATCACCTTCATACAGATCTTTCAAGAACAATTCAAGTGAATTAGTCATGCAGACATTGTTACCCTTGACATGAGAGATAGAGTAGAACTTTGTGCCTACATCATCTCCCTCATCAATAATTTGTGACTCATCTTCATACCTTGCCCTTGATAGCATATCTGCCACTGTATTGTCTTTACCTGCAATGTGCTTAAACTTGGGATTTAAGGACTTAATGTAGGCAATCCACCACAACATGGCAATGTCTGGTGTTGAGCAGCTTGTAATCATCCCAAGAAGTGGTAGACAATCTGTTTCTACAACCACACATGCACCAATTAGGTACTCTTTCCCATTTTTCAAGGCTGTAACCATACCCTATAGCTCTCTCTTTATTTGTGGATAGTTTCTTTGGCGAGCACTTAGTACCTTTGCTCCAAATCTTACCACATACCTGCGTCCTTCTTCGTCATCTTGCCCTATTGCCCATCCAATCCCTATAGGACTGGTGTCTATTGTCACAATTACTGGCCTTTGACACTCATAGTCTATGTTTCTTAAAGTTGGTGCTGACTGGAGCAACTCCTTTAGACTTTTATTGATTTTATATGTGCTTCTGCCCATTTAAACTTTTGATTCTTTCTAAGCAACTGATAAAGAGGATCAACTACATGTGCATAATGTGGAATCCAAATAACATAGAAGACACATGCTCCCAGAAACCTTCTAACCTCAGTGATGCTAGTGTATGTTTCTTTCATTCTTTGGATGGCATCTACCTTTGCTGGACAAGGTTTCCTACCATATGGCCCGCACATGTGCCCCACAATGAGCACTTCATTGACACCAAACATAGACTTTTTCCCTGACAATGTAAGATTCACTTCTTCCAACCTAGACAAAAATTTATCACAATCATTTATGTGATTTACCATAAACCTGCGACATCCCTTGAGATCCAAAGCTTCATCTTTGTCTCTTTCTTCACATCCTTTGATAGGCAAATCATCAATGAAAGGCATTGTGATTTGAGGAATAAAGTCACGTAAGACCTTATTCATTCCATTTATCATATGTGCAACCGAGTTGGTTGCTCCCTGCGGCAAGGTACACATCCTTACCAAACCCAAAGGTGTCCTCATGGTTGTCAAGTCTCTGATTTCGATTGCAAGCTGAAATTAATCATACCCTGAGTAGAGATCCCCCATTGAGTAGATTCCCCTCCTTGCAAATGCCTCTGCAAACTCATCCACAATTGGACCTGTACCTACATTTCTAATTGTCAAATTGTTCACTGGTTGCATATCTTGGATGAAGTGTAGAGAACCGTTCTTCTTTGGAACTGTGAATCACCTGTTTGAGTATGGAGCACAAGAAGGCTCCAAGATTCCCATTTTGATTTTCTCATTCATTAGCTCTACTAACTTTGGCAAATGAGCCTTTGGAACCGGAATAGGCCGCAAATTCCAAGGTACATGAGGTATTGTGAAAATTACCATAGGAGCTACAATAGAAGGATCAACACATCCTATCTCATGTGACTCAAATGCAAAAGCCTTACCATGCTTTGAAAGCATTTCTTTGAAGCACTTTGTCTCCTCCCGTGTTAGAAACTCCGAACGACCAATCTGCAACTCTTGGAAAGACTCCTTTGTGAAGGTATGTCCAATCTTTTTAGGATTCCTCAAACTTGGTTGTAAAGAAGCCTGCTCAATCTTTTCCCTATTGTTGGGTGGTAAGGGTGAAGCTACTTGTTTCACCTTCTTTGCTACACTCTTGTATTTAGTTTCAACATGGACTTCTGGGCCAACTGTTTGGTTTTCTTTAAAGGCTTCTATTACTTGATACATTTCCATAGAGCAAACTTCCACAACTTCATTTTCCAGATGCAAACTAGACCCCATTATAGCATCAAGCTCACCCATAGTATCTACAAAAGAAACTTGTTCACACAAACCCAAAACATTTTCAGTAGGCTCTAGCAACCCACTTTCTTTCATGCCCATTTGTACATTATGTACATATTGCCTCTCACATCTCTTCAAATCTTCAAGTTTTGTAGAACATACTGATCCATTCCTTGTTACCAAGGAGCCCGTTGAGAAAGTTTCACCTATTTTTGGATCAGGCGAGATCCTTTTTCTTTATGTACCACTGCAATCCCGCTTTACAATGGTACTTGGCCAAAACCCATCATTTCCCTATGGTCATGAAACTCTTTGCTCACCTTTGGGAGAGGATGTTCTCTGAGGTTGTCACGATTTCTTTCATGGTTTACACAAACTGTGAGAAATTGGACAGCACGTTTACCATCTTTGCTACGTATCCTAGCATATGCTGAACCATCATCCATTACCTTTGTTTCCATTCGAACTCCCACCATGTAGGGTTGTCCAAGGATGAGATTATATGAAGATGTATCTTGTACAAAGAAGTTTTGGTCAATCTTTACATCACCTATTGTCACCTTCACACCTGGACATGCTGCATACAATTCACCGGATGAATTGTTTGCCACTTTCACCATCCAACCATGATCTGTGTCCATCGGCCATTTGCACTTGTTGTAGAGACTCTTTGACATTATGTTTATTTCTGAACCATGGTCAATCAAGGCAACAAATGGCTCTTCAAGATCACCTACCTTGACCAAAGTTTCTGTAGTAGCCCTTGCCTAGTGACTTCGTGAATAGTAACTCCTAGGAATATCTTCAACTTCTTCATCATCATTTGAGAAATGCACTTGCTTCACTCTCCCAGTAGATTGATAGCATCCTACCATAGTTCCATCATCCTCCTCCTTATTTTGCAGCTGTATCCCTTGTGTCTTCAAGGTTTCCCCTTCAACCTATGGACGAGAAACTTCAGCAAGAGTTTGCCTCTTCCTCTTGATGATGTCAATGATCTCCTCATGGAATTCACACTTTGCAATGCCAAGAACTTCTCCCAGAGTAAACTCAATCTTGCTATTCAAGATCCTTTCCTCCAAGACTTTCTTTAAATCTGTAGCAACCTCAATATCAGATTGTAGTTTATAAGTTGGACCTTTTGTCTTACCTTTTGTTGGCTCTTTCTTCTTTCCTGTTTGTAGACTCCTCCATGAGTACTTCAGGTGGAGACGCTCCTTGTGTCGGGGTTGTTTGGGAAGGCCTTGAGTCACTTCTTCCCCCACTTCTAGAAGCTCTTTTTGATGGTCCTTCATCAGCATTCTCATGCCTGCGCTTTTCTTCTACAATAGCCTCATTTTGTTGGCATTTTGTAATGTAGGCATGCACTGACAATGAGTCCACTGGATCATTCCATCCTGTTTCTAAGACGTATGCAATCACCTGATTCATGTAGAATCTCTTTTGTAAGCTTACCCTTTTTAGCTAATTGCACGACATTTGGCCAAATTTGACCATGATGGTCATTCACCTCTTCATCACTAAGATGCTCAATTTTTACCCCATAAGTAGCTGCCTCAACTGAAGAGCTAACACGGCTAGTTTCCATATCTTCAACTAAGGTTTGCATCCCCCCCTTCCCAAAGTTAGTTCTCAAGGGTAGACATGTCTCTCTTAAGTGGATTTTACCATCCTTAAAAAAGACAACATCTTTTGACAAAGCATCACTAAAATCATCACAATCCCTTCTTACATGGTCTGTACTATCACACCAAATACATCTATTAACAAACCCTTCTTTGGGCTGTTGTTTTTGCCTAGGAAGTGGCCCTGATGGTTGGCCTTTTTCTTCAAGCTTTGCAAGCTTCACCTTCAAGTCACGCATTCCCTTCACAAGCTCATCTAGCATGGACTCATCAAACTTAAGAGCGATAAAAGTAGGCTTTACCATTTTGTCAGAAGTTGAGATTGAAGGACTTGTAGTGTTTCATCTTGTCCTTTCTTCTTTGTCGTTTGGCAAGCAATGAGACAACACCTTCAACTTCATTCCAGTCGGTCTTTAGTCCTTGCTCAACATCTTTATCTTCAAGAAGAAGCTCCAAATTTTCTTGAAACTCTTTACCTACGGATTGTAAAAAAAGATCTGTCTTCTCTGCATCTAGTGTGGCCCTTTCTGTCCTGGTGAGTTGTGCATAGCGCCACTCAAATTCCCTAAGTATCTTTGTTATTGATAGTCCTTGCTTTGGCTTGACTACCCATTCTAAGAATGTCCTTTTGGTCACTCTCTCCGAGTCCTCCATGAAATATTCCTCCTTTAAAGCTACTTTGAGTTCTTCCCAATTTCTCCCATGCCCATCTTTAATTGCCCTAACATGCTCCCTAATTTCTGGAGCAACAAATAGCTCAAAGCTTTGAATCATCTCACCTTCTGACACGCGATGCAGCTCCATCTCCTTCACATACTCGCGTAAGTACTTGGTTACATCTTTGCCATCGAACTGATCCATTCTGTTGACGACCGCTTGTATGGCCTTCTTTGCTGAAATCTCCCTTCTTTCAGTAGCATGTTGTTGTTGCATGAACATTGCAAATGCTTGAAACATTTGCATTGTTGTCGGGTCAAAATGCATACCCTGTTGCTCAACGTGATCACCCATGGTTACCCAAAAACTCTCACCCTGGCAGATTTGCGTCGGGTTCACCAAAAATATGTCAAGAAGTTGGCGGTCTTGCCAGGAAGGCACCGGGCCTCTTGCTGTGAGATTTTGTGAGGAAGCTCAAGAGTTATGAGAAGGAGCTAAGATGTAGGTAATCATAGCTTTTAGAGCTAAAAGAAGAAATGTAGCCAAAGAAGCCGCTCACTTCCCCTTACAAACACACACGTGATGGAGAGAACTCATGAAAGATAGTCAAAACAAAACAAAAATGAAAACATTGAGATTACGATCATATCGTATGGTGAGTAGGATAAAAGGGTTAATGGATGAGTTAATGATATTTAATCTTTGTTGTCCAAATAAGCTACGGATTTCTCTTTGAAACTGTAGCTTTGTGCTTACTATAATGTATATGTTTTGTCTAGCGATAGGGATTAGTTGTGAGTACAAATCCTCTTGATTCATAATAAAATAACCACATTCACATCAAAAGAGAAGTTATAGTCAATAATAGGTAGTATGATGGGATCTGGTGAGAGAAGTATTTCGTTGAGCCTTTCAGGACCAAATAGAAACACTATGCGTTGCTGAAAGTGAATCTTTCGACTAATCCAAATGTTGACCCTAATATATTGCACAGAATGGAAATGAAAGAAATTGCCTCCATGTTGATTATGGTTATTCATCAATGATATACTTAGTATGTTCAAAGATAAAGGTGTGAAAGAAGTGAAAGGAGAAGAAGAAGAGAGTTTCTCTCCCAAGCCCTATTGTTGCTCTTAGGCAATAAGGATACTGCGGGGAGAGAAGTACCTGTAGCAAGGAGATTCTAGAGTTTGTGGAAGAGAATGAGAACCTTAAGAGAGAGAGATGCTTGTGAAAGATGAAGATATGGTTACTAACCTTGTGCACATAATTGTTTCCCGCAAGAAGTTGTGCCCGTTACATTGACAAGATTGCTGCTTGAATACCTTCCAATGAAACAATTAGGACACAACAAGAGAGATGAAAGGAGGAGTAAATATAGAATTAGAGATAGATCTAAGTGTGGTGGTGGTATTAACGATAGATAATGAGAGATGGAGATAGAGTTAGAGACAAGTATTGGACTAGATATGCAAATGAAAGAAAAACTAGCAACATATATCTTACATGAGAGCAATCCCCACCATCTTAATGGAGAGAGAAGATGAGGCAAGACTTCAGCCTTTCTTCAAGAGAAAGTGTGGCACTAAGATGAGTGTGTCACTGTGGAATTGAGCTATTCTCACTCACTCGTAACTTGTCCACAATGAAGAGAAGGTTGCCCTTTTTATAGGTGAGGGAGCCATGTTTTACATAATCACTTGATTAGGCTAAAGAATCAGCCCAAATCAAATGTTCTTTGGATATTTCTTAAAATGGGCAATATTAGGACTCAAAATATCATGAAATTCAGCATTTGTGGTCGTTGAAGCTCCATGTGGGTGCATGATGTATGTGGGCCCCACGTAAGCATCTTCTGTGTGGCTCCAGCAGGGGGTTCCAACTTGTGTGTCTTGTCCTTCAAGGCATCTTTGATGTGTCATATTCACATGCTTGTGTCTTTTATCCTCCAAATATATTATTTTATGAAAAAAGACCAAGATTACCTCTTTTCACTTGATTCACCTATTTACCATCTCTTCTTGCAGTGTAGTTCTGAGAGGATTTTTCACTGTTTTCCCTGTAGCTTTTGACCTGTAACTCGGATTGACATGCTTCAAAAGGAAAAATTGGCCTACTAAAAGTGCTTGACTTGTTTTTGGCCTTTTCTCCATGCCCTTAGGTTGGGATTTTCAAATTGGGATGGTCCAAGAAGCTTAGGATGTTCCTTTTCATAAAGTCTTCTAGTATGCCCTTCCCTCTTGTATGTATCCAAGAAGGTATGCATTATTGAAGGGTTATATTATTAAATAAATGTGAAAAGAAGAAAATAATTTATATATGGTAGGGTATATCTTAGATATTAGAAAAAATATACAAATGCTTTTCCCCAGACAAAAAGAGGCACAATCATTGATACTTCTCTTGCAGTACTTTCTAATAGTAATGTACATTTATATTACTTCAAAGGTAAATACTAAGGTATGTTAGAAAACTTTCATTTATGCATATGAGTATTATATGAAGTATACTTATGCGTCAAAAAGTCACAAGATAAATCGTTTAATGCCCGTTTCCACTATATACGTGCCACAACACGACGACGTGGCTATCTCGAGTACAATCTGTTAAGCGATGTTCAAAATCAGAAAGCAATTATTACTTTTGGTCAGCTGCTAACTTTAAATCCAAAGTTAAGAAGGCAGTGGTCCACAAGTGGTAGCACCAGGCTACCGAGAGCTAAGGGAAATGTGCAAGCGGTGCAAAACATGGCTTTGAGGGAGGTAGCCCCATGGATGTTCTTCCACTTGTGGATGTGATTATAGAAAAGAGGATGCAGGTACAAGCCTACATAGACGGTGGAGCACAGGTTTATGCCATGACGGAAGCAGCCATGAAAGAGACGGTAGTCACGGCAGTAGTTAAGTCGAATGTGCGCGTGAGGATGGCTAACCATACTAAGGCCAGATGTCTGGGTGTAGCTCAGGATGTAAAGGTCAAAGTGATGGGCATAGAGTGCCTAATAGACTTCTTTGTGATGAAGGCATGAGATAATTCCTATCCGATCATATTGGGTAGGCCATGGATTTTAGCGATAGGAGCAAAGTAGGATTGGGAGAGCAAAGCAAGATTGGGAGAGCAAAGTGTTTACCTTGCCTGACAAAAAGAGGGGAAGGCAGGTTGTGCTTGATTTGAAGACCAAGGAGAGCAGTTCTCGTCCTATGGCAGTTAAAGATGAGGGTGACACGACAAGCTACAAGTACGAGACAGAAACGGGCTATGATGAAGGCTATACTAGCATAGAGGAAGAGGAGAGCGAGGACGACATGTTGAAGATAGATGCAGACTTATTTGGGGTCACCATAGATGAACTCCCACCTAAAGAAGAAGGTATGCAGCCTCAAGCTCATGGTGTAAGCATAGAGGAAGTTTCAAGCATGTTGAGTGAAGATTTAATGAAAGGTGAAAAGGAAGGTTATATTCAACTGTGTGAGTCCTATCCCAATCTATTTGCGACGGAGTACAAGCATTTGCGAGGTGCAAAGGGGGTGGAGCACAAGATTGTTCTTAAGGAAGGGCATAAGCCTAAAGAACATAAGCTGAGAAGATTAGGGGAAATCCAAAAGGAGGCCCTTTGGCAGGAGATCAATAAGTTACTGGATGCTGGCATCATATTCCCTGTGAAAGAGTAAGAGTGGGTCTCGCAAGTGGTCATAACCCCTAAGAAGAATGGGAAATGGAGAGTGTATGTCGACTACAAGCCACTGAATGCCGCGACCAAGAGGAATCACTATCCATTGCCATTTCAAAACGAAATCCTAAACGAGGTGGCTGGACATGAGAGATACTCAATTATGGATGGATTTTCGGGGTATTTTTAGATAGGGATTGCACTTGAAGACCAGTTGAAGACCACATTCATACCTCCATGGGGTTGTTTCGCTTACTGCAGGATGCTATTTGGATTGGTGAATGCATATGCCACCTTCCAAGATTGGATGAACATGGTATTTGGTCCATACATGGGCCGATTTATCAGGGTCTTCATGGATGATATAGGCTGCTACATTTCAAGATTGGAGCACCTATTGAAGCTACAATTATGCTTTCAAAGTCTAAATGAAGAAGGAGGTCAGTTAAACCCCAAGAAGTGCAAGCTGGCACAACCTCGAGCACAGCTATTAGGTCATGTGGTGTCGCAAAACGGTATAGAGGCTGATCCCGAAAAGGTAAAGGCGTTGGTGTTGATGGAGCCACCATCAGATGCTCAAGGTTTGGCTTCATTTTTTCATAAGCTGAAGTATCTATCACGTTTATTTTGGATGCTGTCGCAATATGTGCATCCTCTTCAAAAGAGGGCTCAACAGGTGCATGGTTATGAGTGGGATGGAGACGCTCAGGAGGATTTTGATAGGGTCAAGGAGATTTTGTGTCAGTTGCTAGCGGTGTGTCGTCCCAATAGAGGACAACTTCTATGTGTCTATGACAGTGGGCACAGTTGCTATTGGAGCGGCTCTACTGCAAAAGGTAGGGAGAAGCTACAAGCCGATATACTTGCAGAGCAGGGTGATTAGCCCAGGAGAGGCCACCTACACTGAGGCGGAGCAATGGGTGATGGCTCGGGTCTTCGCTTGCAGTAAATTCAAGGTGCATTTGATTGTGCGCAAGTTTTTTGTGTTGACAGCTAATAATCTATTGCTGGAGGTAGTGCTACATTTGAAGCCAAGAAGGAGGATTATGAAGTGGGTGTTGGAGTTGCAAGAGTTCGAATTCGAGTTCAAGGTAGATCACACGAGTCGGTCTCACCTGACAGACATTCTTATCAGCAAGGCCTTTGATTTTCCGGCATATCCAAGGGTGATGCGAGATGAAGCTAAGGAGGAGCTTGACTTGGAGGATGGTTTTACAATGTGGTTCGATGGAGTGTATCGAAGGGTAGTACAAAAAGCAGGAGGAGGTGTGGTGATACACGAACCACATGATAAAACTATGTTCTCGAAGGCGTATGATCTAGAGGATGTCCACACCAATAATGAGGCGGAGTATTTCACTCTGCATTGGGGCTAAAATAGTGTATAGAGTTCGGCATTTCAAGATTGGTGGTGAAAGGAGATGCGTTGCTAGTCATCAAACATCAAGTGCGGAAGGCCTTTCCGAATGGGACCTATCAGCTGGTAAGAGAAGATGGCAAGCTTCTCAAAAACAGGGTGCATGGTGTGCGGCTCAAATTGTATTTCGAGAGGGATTTAATGCCTAAAGTGTAGCAAATTGTAGTCAAGGGGGGTGGGCAACCCACCTAGAGCATGCAATGTGCGAGAGAAAGGAGATGAAGCTTTTGTACATAGCTTGTACATACAGCTATGGTTTTGTGAGTGCTTTTAATCGTCAGTTTGGTGTGCTAGTTTTAAAGTTCTATACATATGCTTTTGGTCGAACATAAATGTTCGACGAGGGGGCTAGGCAATGATGGTGCAGCCAAAGTTGGTCGAAGCTAGGAGGTGGTCTATGCCACACAGAGGCAACAGGAAAGTGTAGTGCAGAAGGCTAGGGCAGGTGCCAAGGCCCTAGGCAGCCATAGGGTAGCGGGAAGGTATGGCTAAAGCGGTTTTTTAGGCCAAAAGTGCTAGGGGATGGTCCAGATGGAATGGAAGATGAAGGTGTTCGAAATGAAAAGTCAATGCTCTAGAATGTAGTACTCAACGTGCTCTAGAAGCTGGTCCAGACGGCTCATCAGACGGAGCCCCGATGTGTAAGATACTAAAGTTTAAAGGTAGAGTGTGTAGCAGATCCCCGACGAATAGGGCAGCTGGGGACAGGTGACCCAGGCAGGTGTCAGTGGATACATGTGTAGTGCTCAAGTTACGGAGCATGCCTGTCTTCTCGGATTGTGAATTGGAGCTCAGAATAGCAAGTTATGGTCAGTTGAAATTTTTTCGGGGGCCAGTTATGAGCCCACTTGCCCGCATTGGAGGATGTGCCATCTGGCATCTTTTTGGTCTCGCTAGAGTTCTCAGTGATAGGTGCGCTATGTGGAGCTATTCAGAGTCGACGGCATGCTATTCCGAGGTCGGAGCACAGGAAAGAGATCGATCAAAGTTGGCAGTGGATAGTGCAAAAGCAACTGCAGATATTTTTTTCCGTTTTGGAGGCCTTGGTTCGAGGGCGCCGAGGGACCGAAGTACCAAAACAACAAGTGCAGACGGAGCCTGGAATGCGGAGTCTCAATAGGCCTTTACCGCTTGAAGATCGGACTCCGGGACAGTAAAGGGGAGCCTGGAGAAAAAGGAAAAAAAAAAGGTTTTTTTGGGAGGTCTTTTGAGGAGCTTGGAGGGTCATTCAAAGGCAAATGCCCTACGAGCTGCCACATGGCAAGCCTATAACCCATAGGCAATGAAGAAGAAGTTCGAGATGGCGTATACGAGTTGGGCCGGAGTCATTAGAGAGTATGGAAGCGAGAGAGGGAACTCTTCCTTGCTGCGAGTGATGGCGGATGAGTGCGGGCCCTGCTCGAGCGGCGCCCTGGGCGCATTATGGTGGATTTTGGCCAGAGGCGGTGGCTTTGCGCCGGTGGTGCCCGCGTGAGGAGAGTGGGATGTCAGCCATTGATGATGATGTGGCGGTCCCGAGGGGGTTTTTCCTGTGGCCATAGGGCCCCAAAGCTTTTGAAGGGAACCCCCCCACCCAATAGCGACCTCGCTATTGCTAGAGAAAGGGGAGGGTCCCGCGGACAATGAGCAGGGGAGAGAGAGAAGGAGCCCGGAGGCCGCAAGAGTGTACAAAGCAAAAAGCAAGGGCCGGACAAGCCAAGGCCGGACGAGGTGAAAGTTGGACCAAAGAGAAGTAGAGGGAGAGAGAAATAGAGAAAGTCGTGGAGGAGGAGTTGGATAGAGAGAGAAAGAGTCAAAGTTAGGCCATAGAGCAGTGCAAATCTCCCCATAAGGGGTGTAAAAATGAAGATAAAGATAAAAAAGAAAAAAGAAAAAAGAAAAAATACCTAGGGGCAATAGCGACATCGCTAATGCCCCCCCCAAGTGCAAACGAGAGAGGAAGAGAGCAGATGAAGTAAAGCGGTTTCCCCCCTCCAAAAATGCCAAATCAAGATGCCAGATGGACCAATGAAAATGAAAATTCCAAAATTAAGGGCCCCCATGTAAAAGTCAAAATTGGATCAAATTAGGGGCTTTTTTCCTGGATTTTTTGGTGTTGTTTGAAGCCTGCAAAGTGGAGTTCTCTGACAAGCTAGCCCCTTTGTAACTTTTTCTTGAAAATGGCCATAGTGATGGCAGTGCAAGCCAGTATATATGCTTTTTGAAGTGCAATTAAGCCACCGTTGCCCCTCTGGCTGTTGTTTCCCCTTCCCTTTTCTCTTTCTCTTGCTCTAGTGTTTCCCCTCGGTGCCGGTTGTGTGAAAGTGTGTGCCCCCCCGGACCGACGGTGTGTTGTGTGAGAGAGTGAGATTGAGTGCTTGTGTGCGTGTGTAAGGGTGGAGACAGGCCATGGCAGTAGGTGTGCGTGGTGTGGTGGATTTGTGGAGTGTGTGTGCAGTAGGAATTGAGCAGGCGGTGGTCTGCTAGTGTAAAGTGTTTCTTTGAAGGTGTTTTCTGAGAGGATAGGGGTGTTGTGGATACCCTGAGCTCTAGAGGGGACCTTGTGTTTGTGCCGGGTGTGTTCCCCCATTCCCCCTCTGCAATGATGCAAGCCATAAAACTGATAAAATTGCATACCTGATAATCGTACTTGCACATAATCGGAGCTATACACAAGAGGAGAGAGGCAGAGAGCGACAAAGAGTAGGAAAACACGTGGAGGAGCACCTCCTAGAGCGGAGTGGTATGTCGGCATGACGAGAGAGAAGAGATGAGAGGAGAGAAGAATAAGGCAGACACTGGGTGCAATCTCCCCCCGTGCAAGAGTGGCCATTTTCCTTTTGCACGTATTTACTTTATAGATTTCTTGAATGGTCAAAGTGAGTACAAACTGACCGGCGGTCATAAATGGCCAAAGCTCATAAATGTAATGGAATTGGCCTATTATCTTGAGAGTAGTGGAAATTAAAGAGAGTACTTTTGAGAAGTTACTTTGTGAGCATAACGGGTGAGCATAATTGAAGTTTGCAACATAAACATAGCATTTAGTTAACTTGGAATGAACAATACTTTTGCAATAGAGAGAATTTAGAGAACATGACAATAGTTGAGGACCGGATTTATGTATAGAAAGTCCCCCCTCCAATAGTCATTTGTATTATGATTTCTCCCATCAGGAGAGACTTGTTACAATACAATCTCTGAGTTCCTTATGACCTAGGTGATGCAATGAAGATGGAAATCTTCATGCATCACAAGCATAACATAAACATTGTGGAAAGAATTAACTATCCCAAGCCTCAGTCCCAAGACCTCAAACACCTTCGAAGGTGGAGAGAGCTAGCAGGGAATGAGGGTAGGGAAGAGAAAGAAGAAACATTTCATAGGAGAAAGAATTAGTTCCTCAATTATCATCACTCTTCTTGCTAGCATACATAATAGCATAGTAATGAAGATGGAGAAGATGACAAGCTTAAGCATTGAAGCATGGCTCTTGGTTGGATTTGCACTCCATAGCAAGAGTGTTGGTGCACACTCTCAGCCTCGAGTTGCTTGGAGAAGGAGAGGGAGATCTTGCACTTTGCACAGTGCACAATGAGAGTGTGTGTGGGAGAGTATACCCCCTAAGAAACCCCCTAGCTTGCTTTGGTCGACCCCCCCTTGTAGCTCATGCTTGAAGCTCATTGGACCCCTCTAGGCCTAGCCAATCATAAGCAAGATTCATACCAAGCAACAAGGGTAGCTTTGTGACACGTGTCCCCCTTTCCCCTTTGAGAGAGAGAGAACTTAATAAATGAAAAATTTAATTAGTTAAATCTCCTAAATTATCATTGGACCCCTTGGGTGGCCAACCAATAGGCTTCATGCACACCAGGAGGGCAACATGAGGAGGAACTTGACAAGTGTCCTTTTTGCTTTCTTTGTACTAGGCATGCCTTGTGTGTCATCCCCCCTCATGTAGGGCTTGTCCCCTCCTTCTAGGGATTGAATCTTGACTTTTTGACATCTCAAGCCCCTCAAGATTAGGCCCAATTCCCACCACAAGCTTGGCCCTTAAGCACCTCAAGCTTGGGTTGGGTTCCCACCTCAAGTACAACCCTAGCATCTCAAGCATGACAAGCATCTCAAGCACCTCACTAATTAGGAACCTCAAGCACCTTATTCATCAAGCACGACAGCTTGGGCTGGGTTCCCACCTTAAGCTCAGTCCTAGCTTACTTAAGGTCAAAGGACTTTTACACTCATTATTGGGGGTCTTCAATGAAGCTAACCCTAAGGTATTATGCTCCATTGGTTAGCCTTGCTCTTTGATACACCATCTTCTCATTTGGGCCCCTTTACCATTGGCCCCGTGTTGAGATATATCTATAAGCACATGTCTATATCTTAACCCTTCTTCTCGTTTATTCTCCCACAGTAAATGATCAGTTTAATATGAGAAAATCATTTGGGTTGGTTAGATATTATATTGTATGACATTATTTCTCTCTTGAAATCATAGTCGTCCTCGACTATGAGGTAGAAGAGATAGAGCCTTAGTCATTAGTCAATCTTACTTAGCAGGTAGAGGATCCCTTTTTAGTCTACGACATCTTTCCAAGATGGATGACTAATCCATTTGATGCTTGGGAGACCTAGTTGCCGCAAGCCCCGGGGCGGTCACTTTTTAGAATGTGTATGATATCACGTGAGTTAACCGGAGAGGATTATTAAAAGACCAAAATGTATAAAAATGTATACATACAGAGGGGGGTGGGGGTTTTTTAAATAGGCTCACAGTGTAAGTATAGTATGTATATTGGGGGGTGGTTATTATTAATTACCTCTTGAACGCACGTGATATAGGGGTCTTTTGATAAGTGACTGCCCCGGGCCGCAAGCATGTATGCTCTTTAGTCCATTTCATTCTCCCAAAGTAGAGTGACAAATTCTATTTGGTGTTTGAGAGACGTTGTCATCACAAACATGATTCGAAGCATGCATACTATTTAAATTTGTGCTCAATTAAAAAGATAACTAGTTTTATAAGACAAAAACATGGGTCATTGAAAAGAAATTTGTACATTTGCTTACTCTAATGTAGCATTGTAAGCATTGACAAGGTTCAGACTATCCTTAAGCTGTATTCCTTGCATCCATCTAGCATCTTCAAAAGGATAATTTTTGAATTTAATAAGATACCGCCGGATAATCTTACCATGTCGTAGTACCTTGTCTTCATGCCAAAGGATAGCTTCGGGTTGTAGCACCTCTTCTTGGTCTTCAACTTCGGGAGGGTCTTCAATAATTGGTTCACTTGGGGGCTCTCCTTTGTAGGGCTTGAGTAGGCTCACATGAAAAGCATTGTGTATGAGTCCATGGTTGGGCAACTTAAGTTGGTAGGCCGTCTCATTGATAGGCTTCAAAATTTGGAAAGGAACATAGTATCCTTTTGCTAGCTTAGCATAATACTTTTGATGGCCCGTAGCTTAGCATAATACTTTTGATGGCCCGTAGAGTAGCAAGGGACTTTTAGGTCTTCCCTCCATGATCTCAAAAGGTGATTTTCCCATAGAAGTATGCACAATATTATTGTAGGCATACTCTACAAGAGGTAAGTACTTTTCCCATTGTGAGCGTTGATCTTCTTTGATAATATAAGTCTTGAGTAGATCGAGTATCGTAAGATTGGCTATCTCACTTTGGCCATCCATTTGTGGGTGATAGGCCGAAGAGAAATTCAATCTTGTTCTTAGATTTTTGAAGAGACCTTTCCAAAAATTACTAGTCATTCTAGGATCTCTATCTAACACGATGGATGTTGGTAATCCATGGTGTTTGAAAATCTATGATATGAAGAGATTTGCCATTTGGTGTGCCTTAATAGTTCTTTTGATAAGAATAAAGTGTGTTTGCTTGCTATACCTGTTGACTATTGTCCACATTCCCGTATTCCCATGGATAGACTTGGGCAATCCAAATATGAAATCCATGGATATACTCTCCCATGGTGAATTTGGAATAGACAATGGTTGGAGTAATCCAGATTGCTTCCCTCTATCATACTTAGTCTTTTGGCATACTATGCATTTTGAAACATACTCTTGTATGTCCACTTTCATGGTAGGCCAATAGAAATACGTCTCTACTCCTCCAAGAGTAGGTTGAATACCTCTATGCCCCGCATAGGGAGGAGCATGGGATTCATATATAACTTTCTCACGAAGGCAATGGCTAACATATAGCCTATTTCCGTGGAGAAGATAACCATCCTGCAAGGTGAATGGTTCCTCTTTCTTCCCTAAATCAAGGGCTGACATTATGTCTCTAAAGTCAGGGTCATTAGCATACTCATCTATCATAGAGGATAGATCATTGTGAGTAGCTATAGACACCGCATTCACTTTTGGTCATCGTGAAAGTGCATCGGCCACTTGATTGTGCTTACCAGCAATGTGAGCAATATGGAAATTAACTTGCGAAAGAAAATTTTCCCACCTGATTTGTTTATCGGAAAGCTTGGTTTGCGTCATGAAATACTTGAGACTTTGGTGGTCGGTTCGTAGAATAAATGGAGTCCCCAATAAATAGTGCTTCCATGTGTCTAGGACATGTAGAACAGCTAAAAGCTCTTTCTCATAAATTCCCAAGAGGCGTTCATTGGTATTGAGCCTTTGGCTCTCATATGCTATGGCATGCCCTTCTTGAAGCAAAACTACTCCAAGGCAATCACCACAAGCATCACATTGGACCTCAAATGGCTTTGAGAGATCCGGAAGCATGAGGACTGGTTGTTGGGAGGTAATCTTTTCTTTGAGCTTATCAAAAGCATTTTTCTCCAGTACATACATACTTAATGTTCTTCTTAGTTAAGTCATGTAGTGGTCCTGTTATTTGAGAGAATTTTGCTATGAATTGTCTATAGTATGCTCACATACCAATAAAGCTTCTTAGCTCATGCAGATTCCTTGGATTAGGCCATGCTTTTATTACCTCTAACTTTGATGGATCCATACGGATACCATCTTGATAAATAATATGACCTAGGTATTGAATCTCTTCAAGAAAAAATTCGCTTTTCTTTTGGTTGAGAAAAGCCTTGTTGCTTTTGCTCGATAAAGTCTATCTTTTGAAAGACAGTAGCCTTGAGATGTAAATCCCAAAACTTGTCTACATACTAGTAGATAGACTCATGAGAGATCATCTTCAAGCGGCACAGTTCGGTAAGCACTTTGTCCTTTGCATCGCTTTCAAGGAATTGCTTCATGATGAAAACTCGTAGAGTTTTCCATGTCTTTAGGGCTTTTCCATTGCCACAAAGACTAGCCCACCATTGAGGAGCTGATTTTTGGAAGTGCATAGCTACATGGTGTACCTTGGAGGACTTTGTGAAGCCCTCGTCTCCAAAGGCTGTACCAAATTTTTGGATGAAGGCTAACACTTTGTCAGTAGCACCAAAGGTGCCATCATAGGTGAGAAAAGAGATACTCTTTCCTCCCTCCTTGAACTTCTTTAGATTTTGTGACCTTCGTCATGCAGGGTATGATTTGCGAAGTCCTCCCCTCCTCTATTCTCTAGGAGAATAGCCATAGCTTTCAACGGAAGAGGAGGGAGGTGAAGAAAAAGGAGAAGAGGGTGACCTCTTTCTAGCCCTTTTCTTCCTTTGTTTCCTCTCTTCCCTTTCAGAATGATGAGGAGAAGGACTGAATGTTGATCTTTTCCTCTTAAGAGGAGTGGGCAATCGTCTAGACCGTCATCTTCAGGAGCCACATCTTTAGAGGAATTAAAGTTTCATTGCTTTCTTGCTCTTTGGATTCCTCCTCTCGAATGGGAGAGAGTCTTCTTTTGGGGGTCTCTTCAAGAGGCCTGCTAAGCTCTCTCTCCTCTTGGAGAGGAAGGGAAATTCCATAAGTACGAAGTTGTTGAGTAACTTTGGCGTGCAAATCAAGGTTGCCCATAGCTTGCTACAACCTAGTAATGAGATAATACACGAACATGGTGACATCATCATTAACACCTTCATGTGCAAAATCAAAGTTATCAATGTTCATTCTACTCTCTTGATTATTGTCAGCCATGTTAACAAACTTTATATATGTACTTAGTGTATGCTTTGGAAATTCAAAACCTTAGTTTCCACTCCTCTTAGCCTTTGAAAATCGGCTCTTAAGTATCTATATCCACGGCTCAAAGTTGTTAATTATAGAGAGTAGTGGAGTAGGTCTAACATAGCAGAGTTGTCGAGGGCTAGCTCCTTTTGGACTTCTTATGGCTCAATAATGGTAAAGCTGTAGGCAAGTCTAAAAAGACTCCATTATTAATTCCAAAGCTCCCGAGGTGTGCACCATATCCCACATAGTGGGCTCAACAAAACCGATAATAGATCCCATTTCCACTTACCCTAATATAATTAACAACATCAACCATTTATAGACTACTTAAGGACCTCTCTTCTTAAGCAAGAAAAGAGAGACCAAATTCTTTGATACGAATGTAATGGAATTGGTCTATTATCTTGAGATTAGAGGAAATTAAAGAGAGTACTTTTGAGAAGTTACTTTGTGAGCATAGGCGGGTGAGCATAATAGAAGTTAGTAACATAAACATAGCATTTAGTTAACTTGGCATGAACAATAATTTTGCAAGAGAGAGAATTTAGAGAACATGACAACAGTTGATGACCAGATTTATGTGGATCCGGTCCCCCCTCTAATAGGCATTTGTATTATGATTTCTCCCATCAAGAGAGACTTGTTACAATACAATCCTTGTGTTCCTTATGACCTAGGTGATGCAATGAAGATGGAAAGCTTCATGCATCGCAAGCATAACATAAACTTTGTGGAATGCATTAAAGATCCCAAGCCTCAGTCCCAAGACCTCAAACACCTTCGAAGGTGGAGAGAGCTAGCAGGAAATGAGGGTAGGGAAGAGGAAGAAGAAACATTTCGTAGGAGAAAGTATTAGTTCCTCACTTATCATCACTCTTCTTGCTAGCATACATAATAGAATGGTAATGAAGATGGAGAAGATGGCAAGCTTAAGCATTGAAGCATGTCTCTTGGTTGGATTTGCATTCCATAGCCAAGAGTGTTGACGTAGGCTCTCAAGCTCGACTTGCTTGGAGAAGGAGAGGGAGCTCTTGCACTTTGCACAGTGCACAATGAGAATGTGTGTGGGAGAGTATACCCCCTAAGAAACCCCCTAGTTTGCTTTGGTCGACCCCCCCTTGTAGCTCATGCTTGAAGCTCATTGGACCCCTCCAGGCCTAGCCACTCATAAGCAAGAGTCATACCAAGCACAAGGGTAGCCTTGGGACAAGTGTCCCCCTTTCCCCTTTGAGAGAGAGAGAACTTGATAAATGCAAAAGCAATTAATTAAATTTCATAAATTATCATTGGACCTCTTGGGTGGCCAACCAATAGGCTTCAAGCATACCATGAGGGCAACATGAGGAGGAACTTGACAAGTGTCCCTTTTGCTTTCTTTGTACTAGGCATGCCTTGTGTGTCATCCCCCCTCATGTAGGGCTCGCCCCCTCCTTGTAGGGATTGAATCTTGACTTTTTGACACATCAAGCCCCTCAAGATTAGGCCCAGTTCCCACCACAAGCTTGGACCTTAAGTACCTCAAGCTTGGGTTGGGTTCCCACCTCAAGTACAACCCTAGCATCTCAAGCATCTCAAGCATCTCAATCATCAAGCACCTCAAGCATCTCAAGCACCTCATTCATCAGGCACCTCAAGCACCTTAGTCATCAAGCACGACAAGCACCTCAAGCACCTTAAGCTTGGTCCGGGTTCCCACCTCAACCTCAGCCCTAGCTTACCTAAGGTCAAAGGACTTTTACACTCAATATTGGAGGTCTTCAATGAAGCTAACTCTAAGGTGTTATGCTCCATGGTTAGCCTTGCTCTTTGATACACCATCTTCTCATTTGGGCCCCTTTACCATTCGCCCCGTGTTGAGATAGATCTATAAGCACATGTCTATATCTTTTTTCCCGTTTATTCTCCCACATTAAATGATCAGTTGAATATGAGAAAATCATTTGGGTTGGTTAGATATTAGATTTTGTGACATAAAAGAGCACTTGAATAAAATGTAGATAAAATAAAAAGATCCATTCGCATAGGCCTAGATTGGTCAAGCCTTTTGCACCTGTAAGCTTGAATAAATTCCCAAAATATCAATTCCATTACATGCTTAGCTCACATCTTGTGCAGCTTGTAATTACATGGTATTTTTTGGCTGGCCCTGGACCTTTTTCATGGCCACAAGTGTATGGTCCTTTTTGGTTTTACATTATGTTGGCCTCACTTTATTGGCATTATCTTATGGCTCTGTGTAGAAGTAGAGTTAGGTGTTGAAGTGGTTAGTTGCACTTGCCTGCATGTGTATGCGCGATGAGCTGGATCTGCAAGTGGTCGATTCTGCCCTTTTTTAGATTTTGTCTGCTGGCATTACACAGGGCCCCATTTATGGAAAACCATCTTTCGATTGATGATTGGTTGTGGATGAGCGGAGAAGTTGCATTTGGTTTTACTAGAAGTGGTTTACTCTTAGCATGATCCTTCAATCCTATATAAAGGTGCGGTTTCCCTCACTTAGCAGGCTTTTATACATTCTGTTAGTTGTTGTTGTGGTGAGGTAGTGTTGTTTGAGTGACTGTACTGTGAGTGTGTTACGGTATGGCTAAAGGAAACGATAAGCAACAAGCTTTGGAGGTTCATTCTTTGTCTTCTTCTTCTCAGGTGGAGTTCTTTGGCTTGATGGGTTAACTTTTGAAAGTAATACCTCTTTGCTTGGTAATTGTTACCATATACATGTGGTAGTGATGCGTGTGAACACACTAGGACCGTCGGGGCATTTTTTCCCTCTTTAGGAGGTTTTTTCCCCCGAGCATTGTATAAACGCCCATCACTCTAGGGCTATCTATCTTTCCATTGCATACTAAGTAACACACTCTCCATTTGTGTGCCTTGAGCTTCCTTCGTCTTCTCCAAGCTGTGTGTGTTTCTCTGCAACCCTAATTCCAACAATTGGTATCAGAGCAGGTTGCGTCCTCTTGGGCTTAGTCGCCAGCTGCTCTAGCACACGCCTGCTCACTTTCTCTGATTTCAGTGAGCTTTGGAAAGCGTTCGCAAGTCTGCTCATATTTTTGATTCGGGCTCATTTCGGCCTTCGTTTCCACTACAGGCAGTACTACACAGGCTATTTCGTCATTTTGTGCATAATTTTTGTCGGTGTCGTTTTCTGCATAACAGGTGCCTCATAGTCTTCTGCGGTTTGTGCTATATAGCACGTGTTGTTCCTGCTCCATTTCTCATATTTTTGGGCAGTTTTCCCATCAGGTGCAACATTTACCATGGATGACAACAACACAGATGTGTTCAAGATGTTTGCTGCTGAGGACAGGTTGGATGGGGACAACTACCCTATGTGGGCTTATATGATGCAACATGTTCTTGTGTCAAAGGGCGTCTGGAACATTCTGCAGGGCAATGATGTACGTCCTCATTCTGAGGATGTAGGCGATGTTGAGGATGTTGCAGGTCTTGCTTCAAGGATTGCTGCTATTAGAGTTGTTTTGTCTATGGCAGAACAAGATCATTGGGATGTAAAGGATGCGTAGGCTCATGCATTGATTGCGTTGTTTGTGAAGCGCACCATTGTTCCTCACATTCGCTCAGCAAAATCTGCAAAACAGGCTTGGGATATTCTAGCAGGTCTTTATGCAAGCCGCAATGAGGCTAAAATTGCTTTGCTGTGTAAAGAGCTTGAGTCGAAGATTATGCATGAGGAAGATGATATGGACACTTTTCTTGCTAGTGTCACGGATATCAATGAGCAACTTATTTCTTCAGGTGAAGTCATTTCAGACAGTTCCCTTGTGCAGACTGTTCATGATGCCTTACGAGATTCTTACCAGACGTTTTCTAGTACTTGGAGACTTATGACCCAAGAAAATCCTAAAGTTTTCAAGTTTGATGCATTATGCACATTGTTGTTGCAAGAGTCACTTTCCAGAAAAAACAGGACTAGGCAGGGTGCAGTTGAACATGCTTTTATTGCTTCTCAAAGCAAGGGTGGTAACAGCAATGCAGCCACGTCTTATGGTTCTGCTGAGAGTGGCAAAAATTCTTTTCCTAATGCTTCTATTGGCAGCAATTCGTGTGGAAATTCTGGTGATAAGGGCAAAAAGAAGATGCGTCGCCATTATTGTAAAGCTAATGATCACTTGATCAAGTCGTGTCCTAAGTTGAAGGCCAAAGAGGCTAAGAAGAAAAGGGTGGTTCCACTGCAAATGCTGGTTCCACTACAAATGCAGCCATTGTTGAGTCTTCTGTGAGAGGAGACTGTGATGCTGATGTTGATGCAGAATGGGCTTTTAACGTAGAGTGCACTTACAATCCTGTTGTCCATGATGCATGCTTGTCAGTTGCTGCAGATTCACATGTGTGGTATTTTGACAGTGGTTCTACAGAGCACATTATGAATTGTTTACCTCTCTCAAGTCTGTCCCTCATGGGAATTCAATCACTTGTGCCAACAATGCCTTTTATCCGGTTCATGGAGTTAAAAAGATTGTTCTTACTGCTGCAAATGGCAGTTCCTTCACACTTGTTGATGCACTTTATGTACCTAGGATCAAGAATAATCTCTTGTCTGTATCCGCACTTGCTAGACTTGGACTTGTAGTCAAATTTATGGATGACAGATGTACAGTTCATGATCTCAGTTTTGGTGATGAAATTGTTGCATCTGGCCTTTTGTGACGTGGGATGTATAAGCTCACTTTGTATGACAAGTGTGGACAAAATTTTACAAATGTTGTTGCAGATTCAAGGGCTATTTCAGATGCAAAACTTTGGCATGCATGTTTTGGTCATCTGAATTTTGCTAGTTTACTGTATTTGCAGAAATCTGATATGGTTGCTTCTTTTCCGCCTCTTGAAGCAACTGTCAAACATGTTTGTGAAGGCTATATGCTGGGTAAGATGCGACGTTCTAAGTTTCCAAAGGATGGTTCGGTTCGGGCCACATGGAAGTTGCAGCTTGTGCATAGTGGTGTTTGTGGGCCCATGCAAACTCTGTCCTTGGGCAATTATCTTTACTTTGTGACTTTCATTGATGATTACTCCAGGCATGCATGGGTATTTCTGCTTAAAGCGAAGTCCGAAGTTTTTATGTGCTTCAAACAATTTTTGGCTATGGCTGAAAATGTCTCGAAATGTACTATGTGCACCCTTCGTTCCGGTAGAGGGGGGGAGTATATGTCTCATGAATTTAATGCATTTCTGGCTAGTCGTGGGATAAAACGCCAATATACAATGCCGTATACACCTCAGCAAAAGGTCACTGACGGAAATGGCACGATGTATGGTCAAAAGTCAAGCTTTGCCGCATTCTTTTTGGGCTGAGGCCATCATGTGTGCCACTTATGTACTTAATAGATGTCCTATGAAAGCTTTGCAGTCTATTACTCCATATGAAGCATGGGATGATAGAAAGCCTTCTATTGAGCACATGCATGTTTTTGGTTGTTTGACATATGCTTTGGTGCCACAAACACAACGCAGAAAATTGGATGATAAGGCTGTCAAATGTATTTTTGTTGGTTATAGCGTTGAAAGCAAAGGTTACAGGTTATATCATCCACAAACAAAGTGTATTCTGGTTTCATGAGATGTAGTGTTTGTGGAAGATTCTGTTCAACCCTTGCTGTCATGTACTAGAGACAGTAATGTAAGCTCACAGGACATTTATGACACTTTGTTGCCTCTTTTCAGTGGTGGAAATACGAATGTAATTTCCAATGAGGCAAATGTATAGCCTATGGGGGTTTCTAAAAATGTTACAGATCAGCCTATTACTGATGCAGATGTACATGATGTACATGATGAGGAAAGGGCTGAAAATGAGCAGGCTAGAGGTATGCCAAAATGGCTGGTGCACACTTTGAGTGACAGTAAATTGGATGCACCTTTGTCTAGTCGTACTTGTAAAGGCTCTCGCCATGCATCTTATGCATCATATTGTTATGCTTTGGCTGTGTCTAGCTTACATAATGTTGAGGAGCCTCTGTCTTTTGATGAAGCACAAGATTCAAAAGATTGGATGGCTGCCATGCAATCAGAATATGATGCACTTATAGAAAATGACACATGGACTTTATGTGATTTGACTCCTGGCAAAAAGGCCATTGGTACGAAGTGGGTTTACAAGTTGAAACGCAAGCCGGATGGTGAGATCGATCGCCATAAGGCTCGACTTGTTGCAAAGGGTTATGCACAGCAAAAAGGCTTAGATTATGAAGAGACTTTTGCTCCCACTTGTCGTATGACTACTGCGCGTTTTCTATGTGCATTGGCAGCTCATTTTGGTTGGGATGTACATCAATCAGACATTGTTACTGCTTTCTTGAATGGTGACATATTTGAGGAAGTTTATGTAACGCAGCCTCACTGTTTTGTCATAAAAGGACAAGAGGACAAAGTGTGCATATGTAAGAAGACTTTGTATGGGTTGAAGCAATCTCCTCGTGCTTGGTATGAGAAAGCTGACACTCATTTGGTTAAACGAGGCTTTCATAACAGTCCAATAGAAAGCACATTGTATGTAAAGCGTGAGGGTGATGTACATCTCATTGTGGTTCTTTATGTCGATGATTTGCTAATCACTGGACCAAATGAGAGACATATTGCTGAATTTAAGGCTGATTTGAATGCTACTTTCAAGATGAAAGATTTGGAGCTGTTGCATCATTACTTGGGTATACAGTTTAAGCACTGTGATGGTGGTATTGCCTTGTGTCAGAAAAGTTACATAGAGACATTGCTATGTAAGTTTGGAATTGAGGATTGCAAACCTATTGCCACTCCCATGGAAACAGGTTTGAAGTTGAGTCTACATGATGCTGGCAATCCTATTGATGTCACTCTTTACCAAACTGCTGTTGGCTGCCTCATTTATGTATGCAACACGAGGCCAGATATTCAGTTTGCAGTCTCACAGGTCAGCAAATTTATGGATAGCCCAGGGTCTAAGAATTGGCAGGCTGTCAAGAGGATTTTCCGCTACCTTAGTGGCACTTTACATCTTGGCTTGTTTTATCCCAAGGGGGGATCATTGCCGCCAGACTTACATGCTTTTTCGGACTCAGATTGGGCTAGTTGTTTTGACACGCGAGTGTCCACAAGTGGTTTTTGTTTCATGCTTGGCAGTTCATGTATATCATGGTTGAGCAAGAAGCAACCTACTTTGGCCACGAGTTGTGAGGCTGAGTACAGGGCAGTCTTCACAACTACGGTTGAGTGTGTATGGCTCAGACGCCTTATGGATGATTTGGGTGTTGGACAGGACACTGCCAACACTATAGACACTGACAGTCAGAGCGCATTGGTAGTTGCGAGGAACCTAGTTTTTCATGCTCGCACAAAGCACATTGAGGTGCATTACCACTATGTCAGGGAGAGGCTCTCAGCAGGAGAGATCAGCTTGGCTTATGTGCCAACACACGACAACCTTGCATAGATTTTCACAAAGGCATTGTCTCATGAGAAGCTTGAAGCTTTCTGCAAAGCTTTGGGCTTACTCCCCTTTGTGGACTGATCATGTCCTCAGGGCATGACACTTCCCTTTACTCATGTGCCAGCTCTCATTCACCGCATCACTCCAGGGGGGATTTGTTACCATATACATGTGGTAGTGATGTGTGTGAACACACTAGGACCGTCGGGGCATTTTTTCCCTCTTTAGGAGGTTTTTCCCCCGAGCATTGTATATACGCCCATCACTCTAGGGCTATCTTTCCATTGCATACTAAGTAACACATTCTCCATTTGTGTGCCTTGAGCTTCCTTCGTCTTCTCCAAGCTGTGTGTGTTTCTCTGCAACCCTAATTCCAATAGTAATTGAGAACTTATGGACATTTCTAAATATGTTGTGATATGCTTATGGCATGGTTTTGCTTGTGGTTTGGATGGGCGACTTTGGTCTTGATAGGTTTTTTAATGATAAAATAAATATGTGCGAGTAACCACATTAAGGGACTGGAAATTATATTAGTTTGGAATGGTTCTTTGAGAATTGGATTGGTGGTTTCTTGGTATGTAAAACATCTCAAAGGTTTTTTTGATAAACATGCATGAAGGAGTATTTTTGGTGAAAACCTGGTACTTGTGCTGGTCTTATCAGTTTAGGGCGAATTTTGTTTTCCGCTGAATACATTGGGAAGGTATGCTAAGAAAACTCCTCTTGGATGAGTACCTTTGCAAGTATGTAGATATGACCACTCTTTTGGCTTCCTCATGGGCTGGCATGGTTATACTCTAAATTCCTTAGCTCCATTTTGGGTTTTGATCTGAGGTTCATTTGGGTTTTGACCTAAGACGGTTTATTGTGAATTAGATTGGTGGTTTGCTTGGTATGGGAAACTTCTCACTGGTCTGTTTGATAACATGCATGAATGAATCAGTTGAGAAAACTTGCTTCATGTATAAGTGCTAGTCTGATCTGTTTGGGCTAAGTCATTTTCCTGAGGAATGCCTTGGGTTGATAGGCTGAGTAGATTCTTTTCGGGTGAGTACTTTTTTGCCGATATGCTAATGTGACCACTCTTTCTGCTTCTACTAGACAAGCATGGGTTTTACACTAAACTCCTTAGCTCCATTAAGTCTTGACCTAATGCTAACTTAACTTGGTATAAGGCACCGCTACCATGTATGCTGATGATATGGGGCTGCTTTTGGTTTGTAATGATAACCAAGTAATTATCCTTCTTGTTTAGCATATATAGCTCAACATAGCGTTTTCTTGGCTGATGTTGTATACCATAGCAATAATAGTTGTTTATGCTCTTATTTATGGTTGTCTAATGAAATTATGCTAACTTATGAGTCCTCAAACAGTGGATGATATTGGTAGGTGGATATGGTTACCGGCTCTTTGCAGGACTCTATAGAATTACTTATTTTTGAATATAACCTCCTATTGGTTTTTACATTTTCCTGGTTACTTTGGACATGGACAATATGTCTGGGAACATAGACATGATCTGTTGTTGTTTGTAGGTTTGCTTTATCTCCTGTTATCTTTTGCTAAAAGGAGTAGGAGGGAGTAACTTTGGTAGAACCAGACTAAGAGTATATATTTAGTTAATTTTTCTTATAAACTGGTTTGGTGGTTCCTTACAGTCTCGGCATGTTAGTGTAGCATGTTTGATTACTTCATATAGCGTCTGGTTAGTGAGAATCTCGGGTTCCTCGGAAGTTTGTTGGAATCCGAACATTTATTGGCCGGCGTTTCTCACAATTATGGCAGAACCTGTCATTTCTTGTATACAGGAGTGTGTATATGAAGGTTTCATTGCTAATAAAGCTAGAAATGATTTGTCTATTGTCAGGTTATACCAAGGTATAAGCTGACGGCTCGGATGAGTACTATAGTGGATCCTGTCAAGAGGGTGCAAATCTCGAAAAAGTTTAAAGCGGCTAGGGCAGAATATGTGGCCTCTTTTGCGGCTAAGAACATGGCGTGTTCAAGGAAGAGAGCCTTTCTTAATAGAACTTGCAAGAATAAGGAGATAAACTATAAAGACCCTTAACATAGATTTCACCTAATGACAATCATTGGCAGTTTGTAGGTTGTTGAAGTTTTGTTTATAATGATGTAATTGGCTACCAAAGTCTCTTAAATTTTCTCTTTCAATGATGCGCTCACTTGCACAAAAAAGTTGTACCTTTGTGACATGGATAAGTAGGATGCCCGTGCATCACTGCATATAGAGCAATTCTAACAAAATGTTATGTTGTTTCTATGGGTGCATATGAGGGCTACTCTCTTTGGTTTAGCTTTTTGGTTGTTTTACTGTTTGGAAGGTTGGCTGCTAGTTCGAAGTTTGTGAAGGAATTTCTACCTTTTGGGATGGTGACTTGTACCAACCTGATGTTATTCATTTGTACAAAATCATGCTATCTAAGTTTGTTTTGTACAATAAACCTTGTATTTATCTGGATAACCTTGGTCTTTGAACATGTATATGTTCGTATGTGGGTAATATAACTAAATAACTAAAACACACACAAATTGCACTTAGACCCAATCTTACCACTAAATCAGGACCAGGCTCCTAGTATTGCGCTGGGTCAGGTTGTTCTGGTGATACAATCAGTCTGAGCTAGGAGGGGCTAGCCTAAAAAGGTCATTATGAATGATTTCTGACCGGTTGAAGATTGAGGCTGCTACCAGAATATTACACTACATTGTTATCTTTACAGTTTGTTTTAGATTCTACCTTTTATAATATTCTTTTCAAATTTATGGGACATTTCTAACTATGCCTCCTTCAGGAAATATCCTCGTATGAGGGACTGGATTTTCCAATGGAGCCGCTTTCGTGGGCTTCACTTTTCGTTCTTAGATGCATTCAAGATGCGGAAGCATCTGGTCTCATTGTGGCCTTGTCTAGTAATCCTATTACCTCCCTCATTCACACAGTCTCCTTTGACAAATGGGTCAAAAAATTGGCTATTTTGGTTAAAAACGGTAAGGAGGGTGTCAGTTATTACCAACATTATTGCTAATGTCCCAATGATCTCTAAAGCTCATAAAGAGAACTTGGCCAAGTTCTCGTCGGATGGTTCTCAACTTGCTAACCTCCTCAGAAAGCAGTGTGGGCTCAGCCCGAGTTTTGTCATGGCCTGACTATTTTAATTCTCCCACCTACCAACAGTCTTTTCTGTAGGGATGTTGCTGCTACGGAATCTATAAAAAGAATTTCAAAAATATTTATGTTCTCTTAGTGAGACTTTGCTTTTGGAATTGGTACCTAAGGTTTCCAGAAATTTTCCATTTCTGCCTATACAACAAGTGAAGGTTGAATCTTTAGGGGTGGAGCACAAACTTTGGTTACTCCCTAATAAAGGTTTTCTGGTTTCTATCTCAATAGAGACCTGGATTTTTTTGGAAAATCTTCCGGCTGCTATTATGGAGGATTTTTGGCTAAAGATACTCAAAGAAGGGCAATGTTTGGACAAAGGAGAGCTGATTAAAGCTCCGTTCAACATGTATTTTTTGGATTCCAAGAAGTGTATCTCTAATGCAGGTCTTTATGTGAGAACCAAAGGTCTCATGGAATTCAGTAAAAACAATGCTGATTATTATGCAATGGTTTACAATCTTTGTGCTAAATGAAGAACAAACCTTCAAAGATTCAGTGGTATAGAGTGTTGTACTTTCTGTCTTGCTAAGAATCCATCGAATATGTTTATCAACTCGCCTACGAATATCTATTGTATCTTCACTACTAATATTACACGATGTTATGAAAACATTCCTCTCTCAGGTAATGACAGTCTTCTGAGAGTACTCGAAGAGATTATCAACCTAGCTTTTTCCAACAAAAAAACACAAGGGTTTGAAAAGATCTCGCTAGTAAGAACACCTTGTTGGGTTAAAAATTCTGTCAAAAAGCCACCGCGGTGCTTTGACAAAGTTAATCTAAAACACTTACTTTTTTTGTAAATCAGATTTGATTAATTTACCTCTGGGAAACCTCAAAGCAAGGAAAACCCGCCAAAAAGATCAGATTCAAAGAGAAGAACTTAAAAGGGTGGTGTGATGTGAAAGCACTAAAAGCAAACATAGAAGAGTTGCAAGATTTCCAAGATGTGTCCCCAATGTCAGAAGCAAAATGTAACGATTGCCTCAGTGAAATATTGAATGATGGAAAAGGGTCTGCATCATGCCGGTGAAACATGCGTAAATTGCAATAGTGTCACAAAGACCATAACCACCAAAATTTGACCCATGCAAAGAAGATGGCAAATCGCTGGAGGGAAGTTGATAGGACGCCAAAAAGCCAAAATTGTTTGTTAAAAACTGCTGGTGAAAATCGAAGGTGCATACCAACAGAAACGCAGTGAAGGAAAGCTTGGGTGCAGCGACACTCCCAAAGTAGATGTCAAGCATCTCATCAGGAGCAAAGCAACTGACGCAACGGGAGGAGCTAATGCAATATGCTGCAAGGATAGTTTGAATTGGAAGAACTCCCAGCAAACAACACCAAAGAAACAGACGCTCCTTCAGAGGCAAGTAAGACTTCCAAATTGCAATAAGAGTCCGTCTCCATCATTGATCAGATTTGTGCAAATCCCAGAGCGCATTGCAATGACCAGCCATCCAAGAGTCCTGCATGAGAGAAGCATAGATATGGCAGGCATAAACCGCCTTGAAATGAGTGTCCCATAAATTATAGTCTTGCATACAACATCCACTAGCCAATGGCGGAATGGTGAGGAGAACATCCAACATATACCAAAGCAGACTCCAAATCTGATGGTAATGTGGGCCCAACCCAAAACGTGCTACCGCTTTGAGAAAAAGCAAGCAAATTCCCATATGAATCCACCACATCATCCACCATGCATATGCCACGACCAGAAAAAAAGTAGGGTTGACGAGGCAACCTATCAACGAAGGTAAAAAAGAACACCCTACTCCAGAGAATGATTTCCAAACGCAACGAATTCCCATCTGCTTGCTGCCTACCATGCCAAGAGAGATGATCCGTAACGACTTTCCAAGCGAAGAGCAAGCCAGAGTTGATCAAGCAACTAGAAGATTACTGATCATCTTGCCAAACACAATCTCCAAAAGGGAAGTCTGCGAATGACCAAAAGTAGGAGTGGTAACATGACGACATAGACCAACAACCATAATTGTCCATGACTGAGACTGCAGTGCAAGAGTAGGCAATAACATATCCTTCCTTGTCAATGCATGGCAATGAAGGTCATAAATATTCAGCCCCCCAAGACGCTTTGGACGTGCAAAGTTTCTCCATTGCTAACAAACGGGGGCCTTTTTTATGAGAACCAGTGCTCCACAAGTGAGATACAATGCTAGACATAAGCAATGAGAGGCAGGAGCGAGGCTTGTGTAACAATGGCAAGTAAAACTGAACATACTTCATCATGATCCTTTGCACAATACGAAATCAAACATGTAGTGGCCATGTAGACAATTTCCAATAGTGCAATTTAACATTCAATCATTCCATGATCCAATCAGTTTGCTAAGTATTATTGACTTGCCAGTCGATGGGATATCCTAAGTGCCTGACCACCACATGCGGATCACGAATCTCGCCAGGCCACAAAAGAAGATGCCAGTCACAAAGAGCAAGAGGCAAGAGTTTAGATTTTTGAAAATTAACCTTAAGGGCTGTTGCCAAGCCAAATGTATCCAATGCCTGCATAATTTCACGCACATCATCTTGGTTATTGCGGGGCATGAACAACGAGTCATCAACATAGGCCTGACCTATGAAGTCTTTCCCATTTGGTAATTTCATCCCATGGAGACGATTGAGTGAAAGTCAAGCGATCCAAATATAATAACAAAGGGTGAGTGGCAATGGCATACAACAATGTGCTCAGCGGGCAACCTTGTCTGATAGAGCATCCAAGAGGCCAATGATTTATCAACTCTCCATCAAGGAGGCCTGAAGATGTACTGTGAGCATACAAGAAATACACAACATTGACCATCTTTGGGCCAAAACCAAGGTCTCGCATTGTAGTGGCAATAACATCCCATTGAACTGTATCAAAAGCCTTCTCAATGTCTACATGCATAAAGAGAACATCCTGCTGGGTATACTTGGCATATTCCATTCCAATCAATACATTAGCTAGATTGTCCTGATGGCCAGAAATGACGTGCCATATGGGGTGGCCTCTACACCACACATAGCCTGAGCATCCCCAGGCATCATCTAAAGGTAGGAGTGATCCTATGGGTAGGAAGGGGCACCACCTAGCATAGATGCGGCTAGGACACAAACATACATGACCTAGGGTAGCAAACGTGAAATGCTCTCTAGGTAGTCAACACAAAATGGTGTTGTAACAACCGTTCACATGTAGAGAAATGCCTCATCACAAATCATTAGTATGTGCACAAGAGAGATATGTGAAAATCTCGGAACAGGGCACACAGTGATTGGCGGAAGAGATTGCACATAATGGAGCATGAGTAGGGTGATATACAAGAGACGAAACATCCCGTAACCATGGGAATTCAGGATAGAGGATGGACCCCAAAGATCAAGACAAAATTACACCCCTTTATTGGTGATGAAGATACTTACAAGTGGTGGTCTTGACGACTACAAACATGGCTCTTGGCATTTGGGATGCAACATGAGATACGAGCGCCATATGGTGCGCGGTGAGGTTGGAGTTAGCGGGAGGGTTAGTTGAGGGAGAATAGCAAGACGATGCAGCCACCGTCGACCTCAATCACCAACATTGAGAGCAAGCCAAGGTGGCGTGGCGTTAATACCTTCAATCCAAGCGTGCTCATGTTGCTTGGTGGGAGAGTAGCGACTACCTCACGTGCATAGAGTGGTCGTGATTAATAACTCAACGAGGTGTGGTGAATCATGGGGAGAATGGTGATTTTGCCAATGCTAAGTGCCCAAAGCTTGCAACCAAACATGATGCCATTAGCTCTCAAGCATGGGTACACTACGTGCTTAGTGGTGCTTAAATTAAAGAGTGCATGGAACTAGTATGCCCCTCCTTCACTTGGGTGTTCTCTCTTGGGTGTCTCCTCTCCTCGGTGTATTGTGTGTCCTTTGTGCTAAGCGGAGGCCTCTTTATATAGGCTTGAGAGGTGGTCCTTACCCACTAGTCATTGCAAATATTCTCTGGTCGCAGTAGAAGGCCTAGATGCCTCTCTAGTAAGAGAGATAGAGAGAGAAGGTAAAAATAGAGAGAGAAAGAGTGGGGTTGGGGAGAGTTTTTTACAATCCACTAGCCATGGCTAGGTTATTAGGAAAGAGTGGGGTTTTAGGGTATTTATACGGGTTTTGTCGATGGTTTGGGTGGTCGGTGTGTGGTTTTAGTGCTACTAGAGTCGGTTTTTGTTGTGAGAAGCCGAGATGTTTTGAGTTACCTCCTTTCGATGCTGGTCGGGGCATGCCTTCAGCGCCTTTGCTTGTTTCAATGTCGACGACGCGTGCTTTGGCCGCCTTCTTTCTTTTGTTGATGTCGATGTCGTTCGATTTCTTTTGTTTTTGGTATTTTCTGGGGTGTGCGTATACGCGTTGTCGTGCTGTGACACGTACATAGTGGGAACGCATGCTACAAGATCTATCTTATAACTTTGTAGATACATAATTATCTTTCCTATAATGTACATATGCATATTTAAGTATAATAATAAGCCTTCTATCTCATCCTATTATTTTTCTCAAGGGTAACCTATCTTTACTTTACCATCAGAAAATACTATGGAAAAAGCTCAATAGCTCCGCCTCTTTAACTTGGGGCAAAAAGCATTGATTCTTTATTTCTACTATCTCATTATCATCTCACACCCTAGCTAGATCCTATATCTAGGGTAAACTCCAATATATATATATATTCTATGTATTTTTTATACTTTTCTTATATTTCTTTTTAAATAGCTACTAGGAGGGAATCAAATCCTAGTGGGACACTAGGTGGCATGATTTCAAAGATACACTTATTTTAATGCATTATTGCAAGCATGATTACAAAACTTTGTCAAGGAGAAATGTCATGCTTTCATATGGCATGAGGTGTCCTTTGGAATTAAATTAAAGTCTAGGCTAAGGGGACCACGGGAAGACTTTTGCTGCCATAAATGGACCCTATTTTGATGAATTTTTTACACAAGGTTCCAATCCAAATTGGAAAATAATTTTAAAATGAAAATCGTAGCTAATGAGCTGAAGTTTCTGCCCATATTTTTACTTTTTTATTTGGAACCACGGTTGAGGAGATATGATCAAAATACCGGACCCCAGTCTGCCCACATCATGCAGGGACAGCTCATTTCCAACTTTTCCAATTCCTATTCACACTGGCTCCTCTCTTCTTGTGTAAACCCTTGGGGGTTTCCTTCACCTATAAAAGGGGACCTCTTCTTCCTTAAAAAAAGAACTCAAGCATTCAAGCCATTGATGAGAGGAATTCGTGAGGGAGTGAGTAGTAATGCCTAATTGTACTTAGCCCCATTAACATAAGCCCAAGCCTACACTTTCTCCTAGAGGAAGACTAGCCATTCTTGTACGCTATCCTTGGAAGATCAACTCTAATCAAAAAAGGTGTTGTACTTGGCGTATCAATCAACGTTGAATTCTCCCCTCTTCTTCTCTCTCCCATCAATAATGGTGCCGAAGGGTTTCAAGTAAGATGTGTTCTACATTGATGTTTTCTTGATTTCTTGTTGTTTTCATTTTCATCTCTAATCCAACATATATATATGTATCTAATCTCATCTCCTTAACCAAACCTATCTCTCTCATTCTTAGTAATTCATCCTCTCTAGGTTCTCTTTGCTAGAGGTACGTCTCTCCCCGCAGTATCCTTATTGCCTACGGGCAAGAATAGGGCTTGGGAGGGAAACTTCTCATCTCTTCACTTCTCTCATATCTACATTTCTCACATACTATCCTAGATGAATAACCCACATGATGATCATTTCTATCGCTTTTACTCTGTACGATCTATTAGAATTAACGTATGGATTAGCCAAAAAATACACTTTCAGCAACGTATAGTGTTTCTCTTTGGCCCAGAAAGGCTTAATGAAATACTTCTATCACCGGATCCCATCATACTACCTCTCATAGACTATAACTTTTCTTTTGACGTAAGCGTAGTTATCTTGCTATGAACCAAGAGGATTTGTACACACAATTAATCCCAAATCACTAGACAAAATATATATATTATGGTAAGCACAAAACTATAATTCCAAAGAACAATTCGTAGCCTATTTGGTCAGCCAAGATTGAATGCCATTAACTCATCTATTAACCCTTTCATATTACCCATGATACGATATGACCATAGCCTTGATGTTTTCATTTTTGTATTGTTTTGACATTCTCTTTTGTGTTCTTTCTTTGTGTGTGTGAGTGCAAGAGAGAAAGAGTGAGTCTTCTTTGATTGCACTTCTTTCCAAACCCTAGTCTTCATGGCATCTATGGTTTAACTCCTTCATATAGTTTTTGTTGAGTTCTCTCACAAACTCTCACAGCCATAAGCCCGGTGCTTTCCTGGCAAGACCGCAAATTTCTCGACAGCGTGTGTGTATATGTATGTGTGTGAGTGCGGGAGTGTGAGTGAGTGTGTGTGTGTGTGTGTGTGTGTGTGTGTGTGTGTGTGTGTGTGTGTGTGTGTGTGTGTGTGTGTCGGCCAATGTGCGTGGGAACGAGAGGAAGTATATTACGTATATATATATATATATATATATATAAATATATACATATATTTTTTTTGGTGGTTCTTACTGGAGAGAACAGCGAGGATGAGAGATGGGGAGAGTGTGTGCGAGGGCGCTGTGTGTGCGGAAGGGAGGGTGTGTGTGTGTGTGAGCGCATGAGAACGCAGTGCCTACGGGCTGAGAGCGAGAGTGAGGAGATAGCGGCCTATGCACAACGCGCGAGAGAGAGAGAGAGAGAGAGAGAGAGAGAGAGAGAGAGAGAGAGAGAGAGAGAGAGAGAGAGAGAGAGAGAGAGAGAGAGAGAGAGAGAGTGAGGGTGGGGTGAAGTGGCAAGGGAGGGAGAGGGAGATAGAGTGTGTGTTGTGGCGTCTTTTTCCAATGTGCCCGCATGGGCTGGGTCCGGGAGCAAGAGAGAGAGCATGGCTCGAGTGGCCCGCATCCGACCGAGGGCAAGAAGGAGGGGGGGGGGGGGGTATAGTCAACGGAATAAGGGGGGTTTTGGAGTTTATAGAGAGAGAGAGAGAGAGAGAGAGAGAGAGAGAGAGGAGAGAGAGAGAGAGAGAGAGAGAGAGAGAGAGAGTATTTTTTCCTTATGGCGGGTTCCCACCGTGGAAGAGAGTGAGAGAGAGTGTGTGAGTGAGGGGGGGGGATAGGATAGGGAAAGAGTGGCTATGTGGAGGGGAGTGAATTGAGACAGAGAGAGGGAGAGATTCTCTCCTTTTGTCTGTGGGATCGCTCTCCCAAGAGAGAGAGATAGAGAGATAATGGGAGGGGAAGATGGGGGGGGGGGGGGGGGGGGGGGGGGGTCTGCCAGAGCTGGGAAGAAAACAGGGGGGTATGGGGAGGAGAGTGAGGCCGAAGGCTGTGTGGACGAGAGGGGAGATGGGGGTATAATATGGCGGCCCGCTAGGGCTGGGATATGGACGAGCAAAAGAGAGAGAGAGAGAGAGAGAGAGAGAGAGAGAGAGAGAGAGAGAGAGAGAGAGAGAGAGAGAGAGAGAAAATAATGGAAGAGAGAGAGAGGGAATATTACAAAACTAGCGGCCCGCTAGGGGTGTAAAACAAGAGGGAGAGAGAGGGAGGGGAGAGTGAAACCGAGGGCGGCCTGCTAGGCTGTGTTATGGACGAGCTAGGGCCGTGAGGTGGACCAGGGCATTGCCGAGTCTACCGACGGTGTTGCCAATGCTCTAGCAGAGGAAAAATAACTTTTTTTCTTTTTTTTTCTTTGATTTCTGAAAATCGGCTATCATTAGCCCTCCCCTTTTGGCTAGAGGCATTCATGTCTCTAGCTCATCTGCTTGATCATTGTTGTTGGAGGTGGCGGTTGATGGTGTATCCTCATCTGGAATGTTGATAGGTGGAGCCTGGTCAAATCGAAGAAAATAAGGTTTGAGCCTCCAACCATTTACCCTGGTTTTATGAAGTTTTCCATCAGCTTCCATAAGCTGGTAGCTTCCATTGGCACATTACTCTGAGACTTTGTAGTTGCAGTTCAATGGGCAAGATTGCTTCCTTACCAAATACCAAGTGATACGGTGTGAATCCCAAGGATGTACGGAATGAGGTTTTGTAGGCCCACAAAGCTGGTAGTAGGTACTTATCCCAGTCTCCAGGATGATTGTTTACCTGCTTGGTAATAATTTTAGAAACCATTCCATTCACATTTTCAACTAGGCCATTACATTGAGGGTAATATGGTGAAGAGTGCCTCCTTGTAATGCCAAGTTTCTGCATTAATTATCGTGCCAAGTCTTCTCTGAAACCTGGCCCTCTATCAGAGATGATTTTTAATGGTGTGCCAAACCTACAGCATATGTGCTTGTAGATGAACTTAGCCACCTCTACCGCTGTGATTCTAGTAGTGGTTGTAGCTTCTGCCCATCTAGTCATGTAGTCGACCCCCATGATGATGTAGAATTTTCCTGAGTTGGCCCTAGGTAATGGTCCTATGGCATCAATACCCCACTTTTCAAATGGTCCATATGAAAGAATAGGTGTCTGTGGTTCAGGCATAAGTGACCTAGTGCCGGCCTTTTGACACGACTTACACGTTTTGCACTAGTGGTGTACATCACGGTTGAGGCTAGGCCATATGAAGCCAGCCTGCAAGATTTTTCTACTTGTTATGTCTAGGGAAAAGTGACCACCACAAACCCCATCGCGACAGCTAGAAATTACTCCCGTGATTTCATGAGAGAGAGGGACCTTCCTGAGTATTTGGTCCTTACCCTTACAGTACAAACCGTCATTGATGAGCCGATACCTCGTGGCCTTCCGCGTCAGCCATTTCTTTTGTCCCTTTTTTAAATCTGATGGGAATTCCCCTGTTTCCAAAAAAAGCATGATGTCAGGTAAGGCATCACTACCTTGAAATAGAGAGAGCTTTAGCTTTATAGCCCCAACCAACACTTCTTGCAGTCTTTCACTTGCTAGGGCATCTGCTTCATGGTTTTGAGCCCTTGGGATATGGTGTATCTGAACTTTTTCAAACTTATCCAACAAGGTTTTTACACTGCTTAAGTGAGTCCTCAAGCTAGGATTCTTGCATGTCCATACTCCATTTACTTGCCTTACCAGAAGTAGAGCATCCCCAAATACATTAAGGCGTTGTACCCCTTGCGAGACGCACCATTGTAGACCCTTGGTTAGTGCTGCGTACTCAGCTTCATTGTTAGAATGTGAATCTAACAATTGGCCCAACGAAAATACCTTTACCCCTTTGTCATCAAAGACCACTATGCCAGCTGCTTTGTCGGACGCTTGCTTGTAGGCTCCATCAAAGTAGAGAGTGTGTGCTCCTTCTACCATCGGTGGTATTGGAAGTAATCGAACTTCTTCCCCTTTAGATTGATTCTCCTTCCTTTCAAAGACTTGGTAGGTCATGAGTCCCCCCAAGATTTCCCTTGTCATGTTTTCCACCTGTACCGTGTAGTCAAATTCTTGTAGACGAACTAGCCATTTAGTAATGCTAGCAGACACATCCATGTGTTGTACAACATAGGGAAATATCTCATCCGTGGTTAGAATCACAAGTTGCTTAGGTATCAAATATGACCTAAACTTTGTAGTTGCAAATCTAAGAGCTAGGACTAAGTGTTCCACATGGGTGAAACCTTTCTCTGATGTTGTCATTATTCGACTAGAGAAGTAGATTGGCCTCATGAAAGATGTCGTTGTATCCTTTTGGAGTAGCACAGCCCCCAATGAGTCATCACCCACACTTGAGGTGACATAGAATTTTTCACCCCACTTAGGTGGTGAGATAGTTGGCAGGGTGGCTAAGACCTCCTTTATCTTGTTGTAGTGATGTTCGCTCTCCTCGTCCCAGGTGAAAGTTGATTTTTGAGTGAGCTGTTGCAGTGGTAGAACAAGTTGTGATAGTAGATGTATGAATCTACTCAAGTACCTCACTTTTTGTAAAAAAGAGACTAGTTGACGTGCAGTCGTTGGTGAAGGTAGGGCTATGAGTGCGGACACCTTACTTGGGTCGGCGTTGATACCTTTTGCTGAAATTTCATGGCCTAGTAAAATGACTTTACTCTCCCTAATGTGGCATTTATCCACATTTAATTGCCCGGCTAGGCTTTTCAACCTGGCCAAACCTTTAGTTACCTTTTCTAAGTGTGAAATGCGAGAGCTATATATACAAAAATCATCAATGAACACTCTTATGGATGTTCCAAAGAACGGTTGAAAAACATATGTGACATATCTTTGGAATGTGGCAGGTGCATTTGTGAGACCAAATGGCATAACTCTGTATGCAAAACAGCCCCATGGCATGATAAAAGTGGTTTTTAGCTGATCTTTCGAGGCTATGTGTATTTGAAAGTATCCAGAATAACCATCACACCCCATATAGCATTGAAAACCCACTACTTCATTCAAAATTTCATCCAAGAAAGGGAGAGGAAAGTGGTTCCTCTTTGTAGCTGCATTTAGTGGTTTGTAGTCAACACAGACCCTCCATTTACCATTCTTTTTAGGCGTCACGTCACTACTACGGGTGACACCCATTCTAAGTTTTCTATAGGATAGATGAATCCCGCCTCTAGCAGTTTTCTTACCTCAGCCAAGAGTGCCTTTTCTTGTATGACCCCAAGTCGTCGTAGCTTTTGCACAATTGGTTTTACCCCTTCCTTCAGCTTAATATGATGTTCCACAACTGTAATGCCTGTGATTCTTTCATAGTTGTCAATGAGGAGGTTAGGAAATCCCATCAATATTTGCAAAAAACTATCTTTCTCCTCAAGTGTTAATTCCGTGGACAACATACCCTTCAACTTACTTTCTCCTAGGCCAGGTGATTTGCTCTCCTTTCCATTGTGTTGCCCTTCTGGTGATGGATCACCAGTTGTGCTTACCCTTTGTGGATCCTTCATAATGATACCCATCACATCGATGGAACTGTCACTTTCGTCGGTGGATGTGGTCTCCTCCTCAGAAGTGGAAGACTCGCTAGTGGTTTCATCTGCTGATGTTTCGAGATTCGTTTGCTTCTGCTTGCCAGTCTTCATGTCGTAGTAGATTGTCTCCCCTTTCTTACCGGTCATGCGTAGAAGGTCAGTGCCCCATTCCTCTTTTGCCTTCATGGCCATCAGGGTGAAAGCATGAACAGGTGGAAATCTATATATGTGATATAATTAAATAGCATAGCATGACATTGGGGGTGTGGTCACTGGTGCCATATTTTAGACGTCCAAATTTATATTCTAAAAAATGTTATACTTAAAAATTCAGCCTTCACACACCCACTTTCTTTCATGAGTAGTTGGCAGTTTCAAACACCGTGCCCCCCCATCCCCCCCCCCCCCCCCCCCCCCCCCCCCCCCCCCCCCCTCTCTCTCTCTCTCTCTCTCTCTCTCTGGCGCGCGTGCATCCTCAATGTCTATTGTGCTTAGAGCTTCTACTATGCAAGCTTGGTTGCTTCAAGGACGATTGCAGTAACCGCCCTCTTCTCTTCGAGGTATGTCTCTCCCATTGAACATGTACACTCTCTACTGCTTGAGCACGCGTGCCCCACGTGGGATCATTTAGCTACATTAAGCTGCATTTGGAGCTGCATGAGTGCCACACCTTGCTCATTTGCAACAAGAGGCGAGCAAAACCTAATGCTGTTGCTGCTGGCTGCATGAGAGGACATAGAATCCCGAGGTAATTTGCTAGTCCACAAGCTGCATGCAACCTTGGGGAAAATCCCATAGCACATCACCTTGAATGCCCTGCTTACAAGAGCAGGCCGATGAAGTTCTTGTTTCTTTTTAGCAGGGATGATAAGCAAGGGCACACCATGTCTCATGAGTTCATTGGATGATGTGAAGGTATAGAACTTGAGACTGCATCATGGCACCTTCCTCAAAGCATCCGATTCAAGCAAGCAGCAGTCTAGTTAGGAACATCGAACCACCTCTGCAGACAAAGTTTTGTCGTCTTGCCGAGGAATTTCATATGGAGCGTGGATTTCCATTGGAGGGAGTTGATCCATGTAGCTTGACAGGAAACAATGACATCTCTGAGGAGGAGTGAGAAGCTGTCTTTATATGCCCAAAGCCTGTTGCGAGTAGCAAAGAGAAAGTGAAGGCATACCATGCTCGGACGAAGTTCTTACAAAAGCTTGTGTGGAGACACTGGGATGTCTACCAGGAGGGTCCCTTCATGTATGAAGTAGGGACTCAATTTGCAAAGGCCTTTGCATTGGAAAACTGCAGTGAATCTGGCAAACATCAAATTTCTTGGGCTATCTTTGTAGAGAGGGCAATGAGAGCCTCAAAAGAAAGACACAACTTGCAAAACAAGATCAAGGTGGGAAGAGCAGATGAGTGGTAGAGGGAGAGGTTCCAAAACCACTGCTGCCTCTACCAGATCATCATTGAAAACAGAAGGTACGTCTGTACCATTGTCAAGCGTGCCTACAGGAGGATGCCTAGTACAATTGGCGGAGGAGGATAGCAGGGCAGTTGCAGAAATGAAGAATATTGCAGAGGGCAGATTGCAAGACTATAAGTCAAGACTAGAGGGTGCAAAGAAGCAGGTAGAGGATCAAGTTTGAGAATTGCATAGGGCTGAGGGTGCTCAAAGCTCAAACACTTTGGCCATAAAGTTGCAAACGGAGATTGATTGCGTGCAAGACCCTGTAGCTCGACAACACCTGATTGATTTGATTGGACAGTTCTTGAGTACTACTAGCGAGAACGTTGCTGAATTAGAAGCCAATGTGGCTAAAGAAAATGTGAATACCCTCCTACATGTGCTTCACTTTGTTTTGAGGTATGTGGTTCACTTCCATGTGGTTATGTGGTTAGAGTGTTTTGGGTTGTATGGTTATGTACTGTATGAGCATATTCTATTTCTGCTATGTACTATATAGCAAAAAATGTGCTATATGGTCACAACATAGCCATCATCTTCATGGAGTGGGTGGTTATATGCTATGTGCCATGTGTGGTTATGTGCTATGTTCTTTATAGTTCAATCTAGGTGGAGCATGTTCACAATAGTACCCTCATCTATTTGGAATGTGTGTGATTCTATGCTATGTGCTCAGTGTGGTTATGTGCTATGTGATACATAGCACAATGGACATGTGTAATATGTGCTATATAGCATACCCTGTATGCTATATGCTCACAGTATAGCCCTGAAGTGTGTGTTAAATATTGATATGTGCTACATAGCACAATATTTTTATGTGCTATGTGCTAAATAGCACAGTTTGTGTGTTATATGTTCACAATATAGCCCTGGAGTATGCGGAATAGTGAATTGTGTTATATAGCACAATGTCTATTTTTGCTATGCGCTACATAGCACCATCTCTAATTGTGCTATGTGCTACATAGCACAATATTTGTGCTATATGCTATGTGCTATGTCTCATATAGCCCACTGCATATCATATACCCAACAAGCTTGTGCTATATAGCATATAGAGAAAACGTTTGGGCTATATCTGGTATTTTAAAAAGTCTCTCTGCTATGATCTATAGTGCATACTCTATGTAGCACTTATAGCACATTATACTTGGACTATGCTATGTGCTATATAGCACAGTGCATATCATATACCACATCAAGATTGTGTTTATAGCATATAGAGTAAGTGCTTGTCTTATATGTGGTATTGCAAATAAGGGATAAGATTCATGCTGCATATTCTTTTTAGCAATCTGCTTTTGTTGGGTTATTGAGACTTAAATTAGATGTGTTGTCTTCTTTGTTTCACAGGCACTACTTGTAGAAGTAGAGACCAACTTAGCACAGGAATTAGAGCACTTTAAATTTTGTGTTACCATGGAGAGGACTTCACATAATGTGGGGGCCAGTTTGATGAAGCCTTTTCCTCCTCTGGATTTTGAGCAGAGGATTAGCGAGGTGGCACTTAATGGGCTCTACCATTGTGTAGGATGTGGATTCCCGTTCGATGCCAGAAGCTTGGATGTATTCTCCCTGCCTTGCACCCATGTGTACCATATACTATGCTTCATGCATGTATGTAGGGACTATGTCTATTGTGTTGCACTAGATTGCAATGTCTGTTCCCCCTAGAGCTAAGCATATGATTGGTCTGAAGGTGAAGAGTGAGATGAAAGAATCAAGTGCAGGTAGTCACTGTGTCAATTATTTACTAGTACTATTGCAGGCCCACTTTCCATTGGGAGTTTAAACTCTTGCATTTAATGAAATCATTTGCAGGTATAGACATTGCAGCAGAGACCTATATACAAGAATCATTGAGGACAAAAATAGAGAGAGTATCTACGTAGGCCACTGGTAGGTACCAAAATCAGTATTTATGTGTGTATTTTGGGATACTCCAAGTGAGACTTTGTAAATAGCTTGATTTGTAGAACAATCATCGCATGCTTGCTCCAAAAAGATAATGCATTCCACAAGGAAGAATGGCCTGATTACCCCAGGGATGCAGCCAGCCCTTGAAGCGGAGTCTGTCGTAGGGGATGCAGTACGTGGAGTAGTTGAAGACATCTTGATGGAAAACTCTTCTACAGCCAAATCACCTAGGCAAAAACTAACTCCAAGAAGGCTGTTGCGTTTTCTGTTGAGTGCCAAAGCATCACCAAGTGTGGACACTAGAGATGAAGCATTAGATGAGGCAGTTGAAAGCAACACCCCCTCCAGCGGGGAAGAAGCCAACACCAAAGCGCAAGAAATCGACTCCCAAGAACTTAGGTGGAAGTCCCACAATGGATATACCTCTTGATTCATTTAGGAAGAGGAAGAAACCAAATGCAAAGCAATGAGTGTGTTTTTGTTGTAACTTCATGCAATTAGAAGATGTCTTTAGAAGGCATGTGCAATCCATTGCACCCCTATTGTATCCATGCTCATTGATGAATCAAGTGTTGGAATTTGTTAGTGACATGCCTCTTAATTCTTTGCATCGAGTAGTTGCAAACTATTTGATTTATTCTCTGTACATGTTTAGTAATATGTTTCTACTTTCTCTTGTCGTAGATAATCAAGAATCTGAAAAAAGAGAAACTTGCATGAGACGCACTCGCTCTTCACGGTTCTAGATGAGGGGTCTGTAGGTTCACTGGCTCAGTCTTATCCTGTGAAGAATCCAAGAAGGGGTGCTACAGCTTCCAGGGGGGTTACAAGCAAAAACAAAAGTGTCTTTTGATACAGTTGAGGGGTCTGTAGGTTCACTGGCTCAGTCTTATCGTGTGAAGAATCCAAGAGGGGGTGCTACAGCTTCCGGGGGGGTTACAGGCAAAAGAAAAGAGTCTTTTGGGATACAATTGATCCCTGCACACCTACCAGTACTGCTGAATTTGTTCCAAATGTGCCTAATGTAGTTGATGTGCAGGTTGTGCATGATGATGTGCATACAGATGTTGACCGTGCTAAACTTGAAAAGGGTACATTATCCACCCCCACCACAGTTGAATCTGGCACAAATGCCATTGATGATGCTATGGTAGTTGATGCATGCACAGATGCCATTGCCGATGCTACGCTAGTTGATGCCTGCACAGATGACATTGTGGATGGTATGGAAGTTGATGCTCGCACAGATTCTGCTGCTGATGGCAATGTTAATGATGGTGGAACAGAAAGTATTGTTCATGCTGTCATAGATGCCCTTCTTGATGCAGTTATGGCTATGGGTACAGATGCCACTGTTGAATCTGGCAAAGATGCCATTGATGATGCTACCATAGTTGATGCGTGCACAGATGCCATTGCTGATGCTACAGTAGTTGATGCCTGCACAAATGACATTGTGGATGCTATGGAAGTTGATGCTAGCACAGATGCTCCTGCTGATGGCAATGTTAATGATGGTGGAACAGAAAGTATTGTTCATGCTGTCATAGATACCCTTCTTGATGCATTTGTGGCTATGGGTACGGATGCCACTGTTGAGGATACCAGAGGAATGGGTGAGGAGGTCCTCATTGAGAGAGAAGTTGGAACATGTGAGATAGTGGGTGCAAGTGATATCACCGCCCAAGCTGAGGTGGTCTGTCCAAGTGATGCAACTGATGACATTGTTGATGCAGAGGAAGCAAAGGGTACAGATTCTGCTGTTGAAGATATGGGAGGCTTGGGTGAGGAGGACCTCACTAAGAGAGTACTTGGAATAGGCTCAGCAGTGGGTAACGGTGATGTTGCGGCTTCTGCCGACATAGCTCAGGCAGGTGACAGAGCAGTTCAATCAAGAGAGGCAATGGGAGAAGTTGTCGTGGCTGCTATGGACATGAAAGAGGCAAATACACATAATTTACAACTGAGACATGTATAGAGCAAAACAATGAGGCAAGGAAAGGCACAGAGGTGCCCACTGACAGAGCAGCTCAATCGGGAGAGGCAATGGGAGAACATTTCATGGCTGATGTGGACACGAAAGAGGCAATTACACATGATACAACTGAGTCTTGTACAGATCCCACTGTTGGGAATACCAAAGGTAAAAGTCCGGAGGTCCCTATGGGTCGAGTGGCTGCTACAGATACAAATGAGGCAGGTACAAACAATGCTAATAAAGAGGCCAAAAATGGACATGAATATGAGAGGCAAGAGAGGCCAGAGTGTCTTGTGGTAATGCCAGTACAGATTGTTGCACTGCCTCCTGCGTCTTGTGAGGACAAGAAGAGAAGGGACAATTTATGCATCATACTGGATGTGAATGGGCTTCTTATAAGGAGGTATAAGGTCTCCTTCTACAAAGAAATAGCAAGAAGCAGTACTCCTGATTGGGCAAGATCAAGGTATCAGGTAGTCACTGGGCCAAATGCTGCAGGAAAGATGCAATTTGAATATGTGGTCAGGCCCAATGCATCAATCTTTTTGCATGCACTACTGCAAAGAGCACAATTTGCACTATGGAGCTGCATGACCCAGGATAATCTAGCACTTGCTTTGAGTGCATGCTTTCCTAGGCTAAACAAACAATTTTTCCTTGATATTATCGGTCAAGAGGGGTGTAGAGAGGCGAGCTTCAAGCTAAATGAAGTTCCTGGGATCCCTCCATCTAGAGATAATGCAAAGCCCATATTTTTCAAGTGTTTGAAAGACTTTTGGAAGCACTATCCTAAGTTCAACTCTGATAATACACTGGTGGTGGATGACACACTCTACAAGTGTCTGCTCAACCCTCCTGGGACTTGGGTCTGTCCTGCTTCATTTGAACCAGCAAAGATTTTTCAATCCCCAATTTACCTGGTTAGCACATTGTTCCCTTGGTTAGTCAAGTGAACAGTCTCACCCAGCCCTAATGCTTATGCAAAGATGAACCAGTTTGAAAATCCTTCGGACATAGTGTCTGCTCGTGTCATCAGCCCACTATAGAAGTCAACGAGAAGTATGTAGGGAAGGTTGATTGTGATTATGGAATCATGTATACAACATTTTGCGCACTGAATGTACTTGCGATTACTATACAAAAAACTGATCTGTTCAAAGTTCTCTAAACTTAATGATTGAATGATGTAATTTTATTTTGGTGATATGATGTAATTTTATTTTTGTGATATGATGTTGTCATACTCTGATAGAGTGCTGCTACATGGCACACATAATAGCATAGACAGGACCATCGGGCTATTATTACACATAGTTATGCTATATAGCACTCATACTGCAAGAATACTATGACATAATAGCATAGATAGGGACATTGGCCTCTTATTACACACACTAATGCTATATGGCACACATAGTGCTCTCAATATTTAATATAGCTCTTTCACATACCACACATCATATCATAGACAAGAACATTGTGCTATTCTTACACACACTTTTACTGTATAGCACACATGTTGCTATCTTACTACAATAGAGTCCTTTTACATGGCACACTTATAGCATAGGCAGGGACATTGGGCTACACTTGTGCAATATAGCACACATAATAGCCTAGGTAGAGACAATGGACTATCTTGACACATTACTTGGCTACATCTCACATATAGTAGCATGTACACAACTCCATAACACCCAATGGGTAGCTATTCATAAGAGTGAGATGTTTCACTTGAGAGTTATTCATTGTAAGAATGAGACATGTTTACCTGAGATTCATCAAGTAAGTGTATGGGATGCTCTTGATAACGTTTTCTGCCCAATCGTTTCTGACAAATATCTTTCTTGTTTGGAGACACCCTACTGTGCTCTATCCAAAATGTAATAATTGTCTGCTTCAATTCCTCCGGTAAGGACCTAGCATTTCCAGACTTCCTTTTGCATAAGTCGAACCTCAGCGTACTTGACATAGGATCGTTGTCAAGTCTACCCAAAGCTGAATATAAATTCCTTGGATGAACATTTAATAGCTTTGCCACTTTATGTAGAGTAACACCTCTACCTTGGCTCCCATTATCATGCAGTAATCCATTCACCAGCATGCTAAATGTGCTTCATTATAAAAACATCTCGTCAGCTGATTTTGGAATCTTTAATTCCTATAGGCCATTTGCAGGAAGATACAAATCTTCACAGAATGGCAAGATTCTATCATCATTGAAAACACCTTGAAGAATTGCATTCTTATCTTCTTTCCCGTAACTATGCAATTGTCTCACAATGTGTTGAACAATATTTTGAATAGTATGTTGCTTCTTGTCTTCCTTTGTGTGTACATCGACGTCCTCCCTATGAAAATCTTCCGCTCCAATGTTGACGCTTGGCTGTACTTGCTTTTTTGCACAACATCGCTTTTTGTACTCACGTTTAGCCTGTGCTTCATACTTCCTCACTGCAATAATTTCATCCTCATTTAGACAAGCCTTTATCTTGGAGTGTACCTGCATATGAACTATATCTATTCCATGTGACTTATCATAAAGTCCTTCGTCCAAAATCCTGGAACAGTCTGCAGTAGTTTGAAATGAATGAAGTCGTACAAAAATTCCTGATTGTAATAGTGAACTGAAATCCATTTGTGCTGCATTGTTGAGTTTAAGAAGCTCCATTGCTGCTTGTGAGGAGGTATGAGATGGAACCAAAGCGAGAGGAAAAGAGTCTCCATCATCCATATTTTGAACAGGGGAGTAGGAGGGAGAGAGAGAGAGAGAGATGGAGATGGGCATTGGAGGCCATCTGAGAGAGAGAGAGAGAGAGAGAGAGAGAGAGAGAGAGGGAGAGGTCCACGCGAGCTAACCGCTCCATGTCTTTCGATCCGAGTAGTGGAGTCATGAAGTCAGTTATCTTACCTATATTCAATATTCTTTTAAAAATTATTGACTTAAAAGCCCAGCTATGGTGCCATCCATAGCATCATACTTGGTGTCCATGGACACCAAGTATTTAGACACCATTCTATGTTTTCACCCATCAACCATGGCCTTCCCAAGATTAGTGGATAGCCCTCCCCCTTAGTAGGCATTACAAAAACATCTACCTCTACCTCAGTGTTGAAATCTTTTATCTTCACGGCACTTACCACACCCACACACTTTACTTTTATCTACCTCTACCTCAGTGTTGAAATCTCTTATCTTCACGGCACTTACCACACCCACACACTTTACTTTTGCATTGTTTGCCATCTTTGCCTTGCATGGAGAAGGCATGTCAACCTCAAGCCCTAACTGAAGCATCATAGCTTCGCTCATCACACAGATTTGTGCACCTCCATCAATGTAGGTGTTTCCAACCCTCTTTCCTTTTATGTTGACATCGACAATTGGAAGGATGTCGTCCATGTTGAAACCCAAAATTGCTCTGGCTACTTTTGCTTTGGAGCATCTTGTACTTACCATTTTGGACCATTGCCGCCTTACTTTTGGTGCAAGATGTAGCAGATGTGGCCAAGTAATCTTTGTTCCTTGCTTTGCCATATCCAATGTTAAATCATAGGGCTTAGAACTTTCCCCTAACTGGAAGTCGGTGATGCCCAATTTCCGTCGTGGCCTGGATGGCCTCTTGCTAGTCTCTCCTCTCATGCTTCTCTCATCATCTGATTGTGTAGCTTTTTCTTTCCTAGCTCTCTTCACAGTCATGGCTTCAAATGGTTCTAAAATGGTTACCTTCTCCTTACCCTTGTCCCTCTCCTTTGCTCCGGGTGGATCCACTACTACGGCTTTTCCTTTCTCTTCTAGCCTTATGATGTTTACAGGGCGATCAGGTGGTGGTGCTGGTGGAAGAGGTGGGATGCATGCTTGTGGTGGTGTCTGGGGTGGACGTAGAATTTGTGTTGGTGTGGCTGGTGCTCAGGGTGGGGGTGTTCTTTCTCTAGGGGGTGACAGTTGGTTCCTCCTACCTCCTCTATTATAGTTTTGTCGTGGTTTGGGACAATAGTACATATTGTGACCACCTTCTCCGCAGTTGTAGCAGTGATACTCCCTGTTTTGTCGTCGTGCTCTTCCTGGGTCTTGATCTCTTTCTTGACTCCTTCCTTGTTGTATGAAGTGGACAGACAAATTCTGCAGTTGGTCAGTAATATGGGCCAACATATCTTGTTGGTCATCTCTTACCCCAAGAGCCGGCGGTGGTGGTGGAATGGTGGTTGTCGTGGTTGTTGGTCGGCATGATGTTCCTACTTCTGTTGACTCAGTTTCTTTGGCTTTCATTCGCAGCTTCTTGTCCTTAAGGCGAGCAATCTCACCGGCTAACTCGTACATAGCGGAGAATCTACCCTTCACCTTCTCCTTGCAAAGCGGCCATAAGCCATGCGTGAACCGGTCTTTCTTTAGGAAATCGGGTGTAGCTTCCCCCCTTGCCAGTGACTCAACCCACCGTTCCCACAAATCCACAAATTTGGACTCGTAGGTGGCATATTCTAAAAGACCCTCCTGCTTCAAGTCTCTCAACTTGTCCCACAACTTCTCTGAAGTGGTACCTCCCCCAAAGCGCCTCTTAAAAGCGGTTTTAAGGGCTCTCAGTCATCCTTGGTTCCTTGTGGAAGTGCATTGTACCATGATCTAGCTTTTAGCTTCATGAGATGCTTAAAGATTCTAACCCAGGATTCATCCGTATCTTTGTTGCTCACTACACATGCTACTTCAAAGTCATCTAGAAAGTCTGTTACCAAATCCTCCCCCTTCTTTCCTTCAAATGTTGGAAATGCTACACTTGCCATGATTACTGAGAGAGAGCTAGAAAGACACACGCTTAGCTTGCAAAAGGGTTTTTTTTTCTTATTTTTTTACAAGGAGGCATGTATACCCTCTTATACTAGGACATAGATTAAAACTTCAAATGGTACATTGCCTTGTACCAAAGGTAAGACAAATGGCTGATCTGATGTACCTCAAAAAATCGCTCCCCACCCAGCATGGTGTCGACGGCATAATGGTAGTGAGCCTTCAAGTCCAGTATTACCTTAATTGAGTGTACACGTGTTGGTATGCGTGATCTATCTTGGGGCAGGTTGTATTGATTCATGTGAAGCTTATAGGTGCTTAGTCACTGTCCAAGCTTGTGGGAGAGGGTGGTGTTCTTTCCTGAAACAAACTCAGTAGATCCCTAGTTTCTCTAGTGAGAGTATAAGAAAATGCTTCTGTTATCTGGGCTGCAGCATTAGGTGCGACTTAGAAACTGACTGTAATAATTACCTCGATGACTTGAGTTACCCGATTCTCGAAGTAGAATAGTGTTGATTCTCTATTGTGCGGAGCTCCTTCCATCTTGTTGTTGCGGGTTGGTTGTAGGTTGCGGACATGGTTTCGACCTTATCCTTCTTCTTCTTGGCACCCGGCCTATGTATATCCACTGAGTTTGGCGTGTTGGTTGACTCTCCCACTGCAAATCGATTCCCGTTCGCCTGGCACTCGGGCTTCGATGGAGATGCGGAGTTTGTCTAGTTGTGCTTGGAGCTCTTCTTCTTTTGTTGTCCAGTTAGTGAACCCTGCTATCCATTCATCCATCCAAAAAAGTTTAGGGGTTTCAATCTTGTAAATGGAGATGCGGAGTTTGTCTAGTTGTGTTTGGATCTCTTCTTCTTTTGTTGTCCAGTTAGTGAACCCTGCTAGCCATTCATCCATCCACAAAAGTTTAGGGGTTTCAGTCTTGTAAACTGGAGGGTTTCATGAAAGGATCCTCGGTGGAGGGGCCAAGAAAATGATGGCCGGAAATGACATGCCATATGGGGTGGCCTCTACATCACACATAGCCTAAGCATCCCCAAGCATCATCTCAAGATAGGAGTGATCCTATGGGTAGTAAGGGGTTCTACCTAGCATAAATGCAGCTAGGACGCAAACATACATGACCTAGGGTAGCAAACGTGAAATGCTCTCTAGGTAGTCAACACGAAATGGTGGTGTAACAACCGTTCACATGTAGAGAAATGCCTCATCACAAATCATTAGTATGTGCACAAGAGAGATATGTGAAAAGATCGAAACAGGGCACACTGACTGGCGAAAGAGATTGCACATGATGGAGCACGAGTAGTGTGATATACAAGAGACGAAACATCTCGTAACCATGGGAATTCAGAATAGAGGATGGACCCCAAAGATCAAGACAAAATTACACCCCTTTATTGGTGATGAAGATACTTACAAGTGGTGGTCTTGACGATTACAAACCTGGCTCTTGGCATTTGGGATGCAACATGAGATACGAGTGCCATATGGTGCACGGTGGGGTTGGAGTTAGCGGGAGGGTTAGTTGAGGGAGAACAGCAACACGATGTAGCCATCGACGACCTCAATCGCCAACATTGAGAGCGGACCAAGGTGGCATGGTGTTAATACCTTCAATCCAAGCATGATCATGTTGCTTGGTCTGAGAGTAGCGACTACCTCACGTGCATAGAGTGGTCGTGATTAGTAACTCAACGAGGTGTGGTGAATCATGGGGAGAATGGTGATGTTGCCAATGCTAAGTGCCCAAAGCTTGCAACCAAACATGACACCATTAGCTCTCAAGCATGGGTGCACTACGTGCTTAGTGGTGCTTAAAATGTAGAGTGCATGGAGCTAGTATGCCCCTCCTTCACTTGGGTGTTCTCTCTTGGGTGTCTCCTCTCCCCGGTGTATTGTGTGTCCTTTGTGCTAAGCGGAGGCCTCTTTATATAGGCTTGAGAGGTGGTCCTTACCCACTGGTCATTGCAAATATCCTCTGGTCGCAGTAGAAGGCCTAGATGCCTCTCTAGTAAGAGAGATAGAGAGAGAGAAGGTAGAGATAGAAAGAGAAAGAGTGGGGTTGGGGAGAGTTTTTTTACAATCCACTAGCCATGGCTAGGTTATTAGGGAAGAGTGGGGTTTTAGGGTATCTACACGGGTTTTTTCGATGGTTCGGGTGGTCGGTGCGAGGTTTTAGTGCTGCTAGAGTCGGTTTTTGTCGTGAGAAGGCGAGATGTTTTGAGTTACCTCCTTTCGATGTTGGCCGGGGAATGCCTTCGGCACCTTTGCTTGTTTCAATGTCGGCGACGCGTGCTTTGGACGCCTTCTTTCTTTTGTCGATGTCGATGTCGATCGGTTTCTTTTTTTTCGTATTTTTTGGTGTGTGCGTATACGCGTGTGTGTATATGTATGTGTGTGAGTGCGCGAGCGTGAGTGTGTGTGTATATGTGTGTCGGCCACTGTACGTGGGAACATGGGGGAAGTATATTATGTATATATATATATCGGTGGTTCTTACTGCAGAGAACGGTGAGGATGAGAGATGGGGAGAGTGTGTGCGAGGGCGCTGTGTGTGGGGAAGGAAAGGTGTGTGTGTGTGTGTATGTGTGTGTGAGCGCATGAGAACGCAACACCTATGGGCTGAGAGCGAGAGTGAGGAGATAGCGGCCTGCGCACAACGCGAGAGAGAGAGAGAGAGAGAGAGAGAGAGAGAGAGAGAGAGAGAGAGAGAGAGAGAGAGAGAGAGAGAGAGAGAGAGAGAGAGAGAGAGAGAGAGAGAGAGAGGGAGAGGGAGATAGGGTGTGTGTGTGTGGCATCTTTTTCCAATGCGCGCGCATGGGCTGGGTCCAGGAGTGAGAGAGAGAGAGCATGGCTCGGGTGGCCCGCATCCAACAGAGGGTGAGAAGGAAGGGGGGGGGGGGGGTATAGTCAACAGAATAAGGGGGGGTTTTGGAGTTTATAGAGAGAGAGAGAGAGAGAGAGAGAGAGAGAGAGAGAGAGAGAGAGAGAGAGAGAGAGAGAGAGAGAGAGAGAGAGAGAGATTTTTTCCCTATGGCGGGTTCCCACCGTGGAAGAGAGTGTGAGAGAGTGTGTGAGTGAGGGGGGGGGGGGGGGGGGGGGCGGATAGGATAGGGAAAGAGTGGCTATGTGGAGGGGAGTGAATTGAGAGAGAGAGAGGGAAAGATTCTCTCCTTTTGTCTACGGGACCGCTCTCCCAAGAGGGAGAGATAGAGAGCTAATGGGAGGGAGGGGGGGAGGGCGGGGGGGGGTAAGGCGGCTGGTCCGCCAGAGTTGGGAAGAAAACAGGGGGGTATGGGGAGGAGAGTGAGGCCGAAGACTGTGTGGACGAGAGGGGAGATGGGGGTATAATATGGCGGCCCGCTAGGGCTGGGATATGGACGAGCGAAGAGAGAGATAGATAGATAGATAGATAGTTCTATTATCGTCCTGGGAGGTCAAATATGACCTATGGGACCAAATGAACATGTCACGTGGTGTCAGTGGAGTTCATAAGTGACTCTCGATGCTCAAAAATGGCTGAAATGAGCGTTGCAATAGAGAGTCCACATCGTGGTTGGGAGAGGAAGGTATGTAGGGAGAGCTCATGGCTGAATATATGGGGAAAAGAGGACCTAATGTGGTCAAAAGCTGAGCACTCAAGTAGTGTGTGGTACTCACTCTCTCGCACTTGACGAGGGCATAAGGTGCAAAGTCGATGACACTCCTCGCCAGTGCCCCAACGTCCTATCTCGCAGCGTAGAGAATGGGAGCTAAGACGAATGGAGGCAATGGTGCGGATCGCACTCAACGGGATGGGCTCAAGGATGTAGGAATGGGTTCGGTTACCTCGTTCCGAGAAGAAGAGAGATTTGTAGTTTGGGGCAACGTGTGTGGTGTAATGGCTGAAGCGAGAACCTCCAGATTTCTCCCAAGCCATGATACATTGGCGTTGTAAGAAGGCCTCATTAACTTGGGAGTCGATCGACGCATCCTTGACCAAGTGACATGCATCCCATCTTCCAAACCATTTCTTGATATCAAGCATCCACCCCGAACTTAGTATTTTGCTCTTGCATGTCTTTTGAACCTTTTGACTTGCTTCATATGCGATTCTAGGAAGTCGATGCAAAGGGCTACGTTGTGTCTTACGCATGTACTCCACAACCCTTTCCATGCCCAAGACCTCAATGGGAAGCGATCCGGACTCAAGAAGTAAGAGCATGTAGGGTGTTTGTGTCTTGACTTGGAGAAAGGTGGTGAGAAAACGCTTTTGGACATTCTCAAACTCTTTCCAAGTAGACTTCCCGATGCTTCCACCCCACACCTCCACTCCATAAAGAGAGAGAGAGAGAGAGAGAGAGAGAGAGAGAGAGGGAATATTACAAAACTGGCAGCTTGCTAGGGGTGTAAAATAAGAGGGAGAGAGAGGGAGGGGAGAGTGAAATCGAGGGCGGCCTACTAGGCTAGGGTATGGACAAGCTAGGGCCGTGAGGTGGACCAGGGCATTGCCGAGTCTTCCGACGGTGTTGCCAAGGTTCCGGCAGAGGAAAAATAACTTTTTTCTTTTTTTTTCTTTGATTTCTGAAAATCGGCTATCAATCCAAAATGTCGTAGCGAGGAATGAAGCCATATTGCACAGAATGGATTCCAGCCATAAGAGGTTCCTTGATACGATTCACAATGATTTTCACCAAGATTTTTTATATAACCGGCATAAGAGAAATCGGCCGCCAATGTAAGAATTTCTCACAAAGTGCTTGTTTAGGCAAAAATTTCAACGAACCCTCTTTCCAAGACATTGGCAAATCTTGATTTTCCCATGCAATGTTCATCATATAAAGCAAAGATTCTTTCAAAGGCTCCTAGAAAGAAAGAAAAATTTCCACAATGAGGTCATCCCAACCAGATGAACGCCATCTTCTGAGAGCAAGCAATGCCGAGTGTAATTCATTTTCTGTAAAAGCCGCCTCCATGGACAAAGCATCCTACGGCAAGACAATTGAATGCACTGTAGATAACAAAAGATAGCGTGCATGAATAGCTTCAGCGGATGTCGGGGGGGGGGGGGGCAAAACAGTCCTAAAATGGGACACCATGGCATTTGCAAGCTCACGCTTTGAGGTTGTCCAAGCTCCTGGTTGGAACATAACCTGCTTAATAGTTTGAGAGGCCCTTGAATGATGCAAGTGCTTAAAAAACTGTTTTGAGGCACATCCCTTGTCCAAAATGCTGGATGTTGAGCACGAGTCTTCCATTTATCTAATTTTTGCTTCTCATTATGCTACAGACACACCTAGGCCCGACAAAGGGCTGTGGGTTCACTTATCGATAACAGACGTGTGTCACCTAACTCTTCTTCCTCGCTCATGCCTAACCATAATGTGGACTCGGTGGGAGGATCTCCTTGGGTAACCCCCAAGAAGACTGTTAAGATGCGTTGGCAGCTTTCCTCTCTCAATTATGTACCTCCTGAAGTAAAATCTGTGGGGCAAAAGCAAAAACCGCTTCCTTGTAATGATAATCACACTCTTGTGGATGCATGGAATAAAGTGGTTCACTCTTACAAGGATGCAGTGGCTCATGGGACTTCTCAAGTGCGTGCATGCTTTTTTTCCTCTAAGACAGGCATGCATAATATTGTGGTTGAGTCGTGGACTGCTGATGTTGATGTGCTTATGGGCACGTCAACTTAGCTCCCTCCTTACTTTGCCTTTGTACATATCTCTTGAATGCATAGTTGTGTGAAATGCATTTCATATAATGTGAGTGAGGTTATGCAGCCCTGATAAGTGGAGATTAACCTGGAACTATGTCACACATACACATACACACACACACACACACACAAACACACACACACACACACAAAGGTCACTTTTATATGTGGTTTACTGGCAAGATATTTCCCCTGATAATTCTTTTGTCCGCTACTTGTATATATTAAATCTTTTGCCTTTGTAACAATATCACTTTGATTTGAATGTATCTCTTGGATTAATAACCACTTGAGGCTTAAAAAACCTAAATTATTTTAACCTCAAAATCGTTCCACCTCTGGTAGGTGTGACCTCTTCCCTATATTTTTTTTTGCATGGCCTTAATGGTTTTCTTTGGTCAAACAATCTACCTTTTTACTTTTGACCACAAAACAAAACCCTTGGGGTGCTGTTGAGATATGGTGAGACCTCACACGTATTACCATTTGGGTAATGGGTTAATTACCGACCCACCTACCTTGGTGATTGATACATGGCCTCTACACTTCCTTTATTGAACTCCCTTCTCCCGAGCATGAAGCCTTTCATGCAGACTTCTCGACTCATGCTCTTTCCCGCCTTCTACTTAGTCACTTGATCTATGGCTCTCCCTTTCTCTCACCTCCCTGTGTCAGCGCAAAGGATGACCCCCATATAGTGATACCCATTTTTTGGCTCTTCGTAATTGCCATAGTGAGTTAACCCACCCTACCAAAATCATCCAAACGCTGTGGCTATCCCTACCATTTCACTATATATAGGTGTGTGTGAGTTAGGGGACTTTTCCCATATCTTCTTAAAAACCCTTAATTAGCTAGTCACTAGGCTAGTTGAGCCAAAAATTTTAAAAATATATATATAAGTATATTATGGCCCATTTGTGTGTAAATATTTCATTGTATATAGGGCCTAAATAAAAGGATTTTTCACAATTATTTTGATATTTATTTAAATATTTCTACCTATGGTGTGTTATTTATGCTATGTACATTGACTCACCATTACCATATTTTTCTTACCATTTTGCATACTCTTTATTCCATATAAAAATAATTTCATGCAAGCTTCTCTTATTTTTGGTGTAACTCCATCCCAACAAAAATCCAAAAAAACTAGTTCTATTTATATGTATATTTTTTCACTATTGTGAATTTTTCCTTGCTACATCTATTCTCTATTACTCTCATAAATTAGACCACCAAAAATATTCATCTTTTTATGGTAGACTTATAATGAGAGAGATTTATTTTGAACCCTTTATATTTTTTCCACCTATATTATTTATATTTGACATGTACATATTTTTTTTAGACCCCTCAATATTTGATTTTCTTAGTTGTATTATTCACTTATATCATGATCTCAACAATATCTTCAATTATAGACCGACCAAATAAGGTCAAGGGTATGTGGAATGCATGCATGCACCATGGGGAGCTCACTCTTGGAGGTATTCAAAAGAATCATCCAAAGAAGGACCTCACAAGGACTTTGTGCAGTGGAAAAAACAGTCGGTTTTGCTGAATTTTTAAAGATCACATGCTCCCCGAATTTGAAAAGGTGATACAAACAAAACTTGTAGCTCGTGAGCTAAACTTTTATCTCAAATTTTTTCATATTTTTTTGAGCTACGAGCTGTGAGCTATGATTTTATTGGTGGACCCCAGTTTGCCCATGCTATGCAGCCACACTCCCTCTTCCACTTTATCATTTTCCTCTTTCACACACACTCCTTCCCACTCTCAAACCTGCAACTCCCATGTCCTAATTCACCTCTTCACCATTGCCACATCTCTCACACCTCCATAGACTTCATCCTCCATTTCTACACCCTATGTGTCCCCCTTTCTCTCTACATATATGTCCATATTACCATACTCTCTTCAGCTTTGTAAAGAACTTCAAAAAATCAGCAAAAATCCAAGGTTAACCTCTGCAAATGAAGGCTTTATCATGAATTTTCCAAGGTTTGAAGATAACGTAGCTTCATCGACACGCGTTACTTCGCCATGCTGACCGCTTCTTCTACCAGTGTTGTAAAGAGGTGAATGTCAACTTCTCCAAAGCTTCAACCTCTCTTTACAAGCTCATCCCTTCTCTAACTTTCCTCATCATATATCTCACCATTTGGTGAATTATTTTGTAAATATTTTTTAGTGATAATTACTAACTACTAACCACTAACCTTATTGTAAAATGCACCCTCTACTAGAGTAGGCACTCCCAAATTATTCACTCAATCCTCTCTCCTTTCATCCTCAATAATTCTCTTCCCTTGAGCCCACATCCATGTGACTCAAAGGACAAGAGAGACCCACCCTCATTAAAAAAAAAAAGCATAATCTTTTATTTCTTCAAATAAACTTGATTAGGCCTAATCCAAATCGGGGCTTCTAAAACCTATAAATAGAGCCCTTCTCTCCCTTGTAAATCATCACATGATCACACTACACCACACCATTCTCAACACATAACACACCACTCTTCAAGCCTAGTTGTGTAGAGTGTGTGCATTGTGAGTGCTCTATTCCATCACTACACATAGGTGCACGGAGAAGCTTGAAGTTAGTTATGCCATCTAGAGGAGTGGAGTGATACTATACTCTGCAATCACACTTGTAGCCTACTCTTGTCCATAAATAAGATTCATAGTTTTGGGTGCAATTGTATGCTGCAACTACGACTCTTCTCTCCCAATTGACTTGATAAGTTGACTCATCAGGTGGTTGAAGGTATATTGTCCTTGAAGTTTGTTGTGCCATTTCATGCTTGGTGGTTTGAGGGCTTGTTGAATTGTTTGCCAAAACTTTCAATTGTAAGAGGGTGCTCGGTGAGAGGGCTCCCGTGACCCTAAGACAATTTGTGTATTGGCAACAAGGTCAAGTTTTGTGTTGTCTCTCTATTTCTCATCAAGCTTTGTGTGCATCTAGTCTTTAAGGCTAAGAATGAGTTGCTCAAGTTGATTTGTGCGCTTTACCTCTCTCTGGCATGCTGAATGTTTGTGTTTGGTGTGTGTGGCTATCTTGCATTCCCCTCTCTTTGTGCATTTGAGTACAAGGAGATATCACGTGCGTCCTAGTTCGCATCTACAAGTAGGTGGTGCCCCTTTTCTTGTTTGGTTTCTGGCTGTGGGTTGTTGTTGTCTCTGATTGTGCTTGCCCCAGCCCCAATTGAGCAGCACGGGAGCTTCGAAGGGTGTTTAGAGGCCGCTCTTCTTGTTGCCCGCCCCGGACCGCCTCAATAGCTCATGAAGTTGTGCTACTTGCAAGCTTGGATTGTGGGTCGATTTTGTAAGCTATTCAAAGGGTCTCATTGCTCGAGGGTTGTTGATTGGGCTTCTACTTACGAGCTATTTAATACCAACAGGTAAGGGGAACTCTTCTCCCTCACTTAACCTTTCTCTATGTATGGTGTGTGTTTTGGAGAGTGAGTGAGAGATGTGGTTATTTGCACTGATCGGTTGCAATAGAAAGTGAGGTGTGTTGTTGTATCTGCTATCTTGAGGACTACAATAAGGAACTTGCTAATCAAAATGCTATCTCTTAGGTTGGTGCCAAACTGCCTGCGAGTTTTTTGCATATTTAAACAAAATACCCATAACAAATTACTGGCTTGGCTTCTAAGGTGACATGATTTGTCATCTTTTGAGTTAATAAACAGTGTCATTAACTGGCTTAAATGCACCCCTGTCTAATATTGCAAACATTTATTTTCATACTTATATGTTGCATTCAGAGTTTGGATTGATCTACTTAACTTCCTAATTTAGCCTTGATATAGCGTCTATTTGTTGTTATTGAGGGTCGTACACCTCTGCCTGATTGGGCCATGTGCACCATGAGATTGATTGAGCAATATGCTCCTTCTCAGGTGCCCTTTCTATCAATTCTTTGTGTGTTTGGGACATTGATCATCATTTCTTGTTACTCTTTCCAGCATTATTGTCGACGGTTATTATCAAATCTTGGTGAATATTAATCTCTGATTTAAGAGATCATTGAGTAAAAAAAAGGGGGAGGACGGTCTTCTTTTATTCTGAATGGCTACTACTGAATCTAGGATACTTCTTGGCATGGACATGTTGAGGAATATAGCTGCAATTGCTTGGTGTGGTTGGTTCTGACTGGAAATTGCTGATTGAATTGTGTATTCCTGCACAACTAGAGCTAACTATAGATTTTGAACTGCTATAGTTCATTACTGGGGGTTTTCCTTCTTAAATAAAAATTAAAAAAACATAGGCGAAAGTTTACAATGGATTTACTTGCCCTTTGAAACAAGACTCATTTCTTATATTTGCCGAAGTTCTAGCATTTATAGATTTTTCTTAACTCTACCAATACTATGGTTGAGGCTCTGATGTTATTTGACTTGGTGATTGTGGTTGTGATTCTTAAATACTGGACTTTTTCAGATTGATAGTGGTTTTGATTTAACTGAACCTCACCAGCTGGATGTCGAGGCTGACTATATAACATGACTCATATTGGTCGAATTTTTGGCATTAAAAGGCTTATTTTAACTGTATTAATACTATGGTTGAAGCTCTAATTTGTCTTAATGATCTGGACTATGATTCATGATACTGGGTTTTTTGTCATTGAGGGCATGGTTTGGTGTGCAACTTATTTTAAACTTTGTCTTTACCAAGGGGAACTCTAGAAATCATTTCAAATAGAAGTCGGCTTTCAGCTTTCGTCAAAAAGTAGTAGGAGATGGCATTTAAAATCTGGCTGTTTTCTTTCAAGATATATGATTATGTGATTTTTCCATTTGGAAAACATCTTATAAACTTTTCTTGAGACTTACCCTTGAAAAAACTGACATCTGGACATTGTAAGATATGGCTTTAAGAAGAAGTGGTAAATATTCTAGATACTCTAAGACCACAATGAATTATTACTATAAAAAAAAGCTTTAGTAGACTTAATTGATAGTGGTTATGCCACTTGAATCAAAAGGGGGTGATGGCCTTCTGATCCACATAGCAGTAAAAATAATGATTTTTTTTAAAAGTTTGTAAGAAAGGTGCATAATGTATCTGGTTTGTAATTCAAAAAGCTACACTATATTTTGATTGCATCACACTTTAAAAAGAATAAAATATTAAAGGGATCTTTTTGACAATGGGATCAAAAGGAGTGGTGGCCTTCTAATCACAATACTTTAAAATCAAGGGAAACTTTTGACACTTGGATCAGAAGGGGTGGTGGCCTTCTAATCACAATTATAAACATGTAAAAATACAGTTCTTTAGGTTTATCTACTTTCTCATTGATGGGTTATTTGTCTCCTAAATACTTTGCACTATTTGATACTCTAAAAAGGATAGTAGGTTTAAGTTAAAGAGTTTTTAAGTAGGACATGGATAACAACTAATAGGTTTGTTAACACTTGTGATACATATTCAAAGCTAACGAATATGTTGTTTTGTTTATATGGATGCAAGTGAGAATTCTATCTTTACTTTGGATTTATCTTTCTCCGACTTTGAGGAACCTTGTCAATTCAACTTGGATGACCTCCACAACTCTATAGTTTATTATATAGGATCATTGGAATGATGCTTCATTCTTATTATATTGTACAAAAATGAATTTAAGATTGAGTAATTCTTTTTCTTTTACAGTGGAAGAGCTGAGCAGAGCTGAGCTCCCCTGTGTTCAGTCTGGAAGTGGTGGGAGGGTGCTTTTCTTCCACCCTTCCATTATGAACCCACCTAGAGATAACCCACAATCCATTTGAGTGCTGAGTTGCCATGCTTATGACAACTTTCCCCCCTTCCTCCTTGCTGTAGGAACCTTAAGTATCCTCTCTCTCTCTCTCTCTCTCTCTCTCTCTCTCTCTCTCTCTCTCTCTCACACACACACACACACACACACACACACACATACCTAAGTACTTATACAACTAATATTTAACCTAGTACAAAAGCCGATTCTTTAGCAGATTGGGTTTAGGATTTCCTTACCCCCACAACCCCTCAATACAAAAAATCCCCCCCACCCCCCTTTCTTGGGACTGGCCCCTTAAAGCATCACTTAAATAACTTTTTAATCCTCTCAAAGGTGCATGAAGTATGGGACACTACCCCAAAATAATGATAACTGGCAAACATTTCTAGATACTGAGTTAAATGACTTTGTGCCTATCGAGTAGTTTACACGTGTCGCTTACAATATCTACCTCATGACCTTACTGTCATATGAGATCTGTGCACTCGCACGCTGCATGATGATATTATATCTCTCTTCTCTCCCACTCAATCCCCCTATGGGGCCATCGCTTGTAGCCAGACACTTTGAAAATCGAGCAAAATTCAAAGACGCAGGTCTGCATCAACATGAAGCACTGTATAACGGTGTGAGGATGGCCCTGAGCCCCTCACTTAGTCTCTTTGCATGGTGTTTGTGTTGGTGTAAAGAGAGATTTGAGGGCTTTTCCTGGAAGCTTGCCTACTGTTTAAACATGGAGCTTGTGGAGAAAGATGGTGTTTCTCAAGTCCGCATTCTGTAAAAGTATTTCTTTACTGGTTTTTTTTCACACTAGTTTTATATGGTAAGTAGGAATTATTTTAAAAACTAAAGTAAGAAAGATGGTGTAGCTTGAGATTTAGCAGCCATGAGCAAACTACTCCATCAACGTAGGTGCTTTCTCTAGTCTTTTTTGATGACGTAGATTTTAAAAAAAAACAATAGTCGACATTTTTTTTAAATTTGTTTTGACTTTAGGCATAAAAGACACTTAGCCTGAGCAGATAAATGAGGATTGCAAGGATTTATGAACGTATTTTTCACATGCCTTGTGTTTTATGACTGTACGGGTGTAGGTATCTCTACACCAATGCTTTGGCTGGCATTCACTCGAAAAAAACTAGGATTTGGCCATCTTTTTTATGTATAGAGATAACTGGCATTAGGTCGTACCCATGCACTTCACGTGTAAATATGGCAATAAGTCTGAGGCCTAGGTTTTGGCCTCGCAATTCTATGTACTGATTCAATATTTGGGCTATTAGCTGTAGGTTTAAGCCGCCAATGCCAATTAAAAGAAAGATACACCAGTGGTGTATCTATGTACTGGCTGGGTATATTGGGATAATTGTAAAAAAAGGGAGGCCGAGTCCGATGAGCCCTTGTTGCATTTGATGCCTGGTTTTTGTTGGGCTGCTAGAGTAATCGTGGTGTCACATTGATGATGTATTGTACACTATCATAACTGTAAAAAAAAAGGGGGGCCGGGTCCGATGAGCCCTTGTTGCATTTGATGCCTGGTTTTTGTTGGGCTACTAGAGTAATCGTGGTATCACATTGATGATGTATTGCACACTATGATCTGGGTCATACACTTGCTCCTACTACTTGGGAAGTACTTCTTGAATGAGTCATTATCATTGTATACTAGAATGAGGCCTCATTCTCATAAGCCATGTACAAAGATAATCCTAAGACTCAGTTGTTTTTGTACTAATCATTGCCTTTTCTCTAAATCCAACTGTCTTTTGAAGGTTAAAGTTCATTTATGTCTTATTATATAAGTAAAACAGCTACACACACACACACACACACACTTTGTTACTATACTTAGTCTGACCTAATGACGTACCTAGATAGGACTTCCCATTAGGCTCAACTATGATTTCTTTTTCTTGCTATAGTCTTCTGATGACCCTAAAATTTACTAAGTCTCCTAGCCTATTTATATTTTTTGAATTTGTATGTTGCCTCTACCTGCTATCTGGAAGCTATGGTTTTTACCTTTTTGACTTGGTAAAACTAAAGAGGATTACCATAAGTCATCACCTGCATGTAGCTGAGGATTTCCTGGCCTTATATCTCAAAAAACCTATGACTCTCTTAGGGGGGTACTTACTTTAATGATATTTCTTGGTGGGACCTTACCCCTAGGTAGAGCAACCCTTGGTAGGGTGTGAACTCATCCCTTGGAAGCTTAATTGGGTACTTGGCTCTCTTTATGGTAGCGTACACATGTATTTGATTCCATCTCTCCTCCTATGGTAATTTTTTCAACGCCTCGATTGCATATCCTATCTACACTACCCTCTTAAATTCTCTCTCTCTCTCCCTTGTGCACGTGCTCTCTCCTTCTCTGAGCCTTGGGCTTGCTTGAACCTAAGACTATATTGTTGTCCTAGAGTATATGTGAGCACTAATTGGGGATTGGTTGGGGATTTTACCACTAGCTACTATAAAGGATTTTCTCACCCCGAGGATATCAATGTAACTCCACCTGTATAGATAGTGTTGCCTATTTAAACAGGTGAGGGGTTTTAACTCCCTCACTTAGCCTTGATTTACTGTGAAAAAATTGTGAAAGAGAGTGAGGGTCGATGTGTGGGTTGTTGGTTTAAATATTGCATCATGGATATAATTGAACAACCTGCTGCCTCTCAGGTGTGTCCCTAACCATCTATCATTTATCACTTTGTTAATACAATGAGCAAAAAACTAGATTACTGGTTAATTGTTATAAAAAATGGGGTGGGATGTTGGTTGTCCTATCTGTAGTTTTTGGCTAATGGTGATGTGTTTTGGCTTATTATGAGTGAGTTCCTCTCTTTATGGCAGCGTACACATGTATTTGATTCCATCTCTCCTCCTGTGGTGATTTTCCCGATGCCTCGATTGCATATCCTATCTATACTACCCTCTTGAATTCTCTCTTTCTCTCTCTCATGCATGTGCTCTCTCCTTCTCTGAGCCTTGGGCTCGCTTGAAGCTAAGACTATATTGCTATCCCAGAGCATATGTGAGCAGTAATCGGGGATTGGTTGGGGATTTTACCACTCGCTGCTATAAAGGATTTTCTCACCCTGAGAATATCGATGTAACTCCACCTGCACAGATAGTGTTGCCTATTTAAACATGTGAGGGGTTTTAACTCCCTCACTTAGCCTTGATTTACAGTGCAAAAATTGTGAAAGAGAGTGAGGGTTGATGTGTGGGTTGTTGGTTTGAATATTGCATCATGGATATAATTGAACAACCTGATGCCTCTCAAGTGTGTGCCTAACCACCTTCGTTTATCACTTGGTTAATACACTGAGCAAAAAACTAGGTTACAGATTAATTTTTTAAGAAAAATGGGGTGGCATGATGGATGTCCTATTTGTTGTTTTTGGCTAATGGTGCTGTGTTTTTGGCTTACTATGAGTGAGTTCCTTTGTTATACTATTGTTCTATGCTACTCGGTGTCGTTTTTCTCTTCTGTTGGTTTTGGTTCTTGCCTAAACTGATTATATAGTTGCATTTGCAATTTCTTGACTATGGTAAAATGTGTAGCATTAGGCTACTGGTTGTTCTACTATTGTCCGGTGTTGTTACTCGTTCAGGTTGTTTATAAAAAAAAGGGGGATCGCTTGTATTAGTTGACATTTCTCTCAAAAATTGATCAAACAAAGTATAAATTTTACATGGGGTACACTAAGCAAGAAGGTTCAAATCTAGAGGGTGTAATACTTACCTACCAAAGTTGACGGATCCTTGGCGTACTAGTCGTCATACTGGTCTTTTTTATCCCTAAGCAGATAGACACTACGAAGGTTGCATGAAGACTTTAGAATTATTGATAAGCTACCAAAAGTGTTTTGGTTTTTTTTTACTATAATCTTGCCTAATATTGCTTAGAATATCTCTTTGCTTTTTACAAGAAAGTGGTTTCAATTTGTCTGGTTCGTACCTCTCACCTGGCCATGATTGAAATTTAATGTTTTGATTTCATTTTTCTAAAAAAGAGAGAGAATAAAAATGTGGACTGATTGGAATGGATGTCTGGGTGCTTTTTTCAAAGATCTAGATTCTAAACACTCTAGCTTTTTTAACTTACTTAGCTCATAGCATGGGTTTGACTTGTTGAAGATGATAAGAACAGTTTTTGGAGTGAAATTTTGAATACATCAATTGCTTGGGGAACTTAATACTTATCTTAACTCTTTTTTACATAACACTAATATTGCATGAATTTTGTTGGTATGTTCCTAAAGGGTCTAGTTACAATTTTCCATTTGCATCAGAAGGGGTAATGGCCTTCAGATGAATTTCTTTTGTTCCAAGGGTAAGTTAATATGTTCCTAAAGGGTCAGTTAGAATTTTCCATTTTCATCAAGAGGGGTAATGGCCTTCTGATGAATTTCTTTTGTTCTAAGGAAAAGTTAATATGGTTAACTCAAAATATGAGAACTTGAAAAATAAAAGGAGGAAGAGAGGGGAGGGGGGGAGGGGTTTGGTTCCTTGCCTCTTTGGACAGGTAGAAATCAAAGGAAAATTGGAAATACAATACGGTTGTGACTTCTTGAATTGCTCATGAAGTTTTTGTGGAATTGCTTCCTCTTGGTTATTTGAAAATCACATAAAGAGGTACTTTGACTTATTTAGGATCGTTTTTAATTAGCAAAATGCCTAATGATACCACTTCTAGAATATGGTATAACTCAGATACTTAGTAATTGGATTTTTTTTTAAATCACACTTTATAAATTAAACTTAATGCTTTTGTACATATGAAGGACAAGTATGCCACTTGTATCATCAGGAGGGGTGTTGGTCTTTTGATGTTTTACTTTATTATACATTCTTAATCTATTTACAAATAAAAACTTTTTGGATAGTAGTATAAGTTTTAGAAAAAATTATAGTAGGACATGGATAACAACTGGTTGGTTCTTTGTCACTTGTAATACGTATTCAAAGGAAACAAATCTATTGTCTTGTTTTACATGGATGGAAGTGAGAATTCTATCTTTACTAAAGAGTTTTTTTGGCTTTGCTGTTGGATGACCTCCATAACTCTTTTTTTTTTTGTATACAATCATTGGAATGATGCCTCATTACATTGTACAAAAATGAATCTAAGAACTGAGTCGTTTTTGTACAAATCTCTGTCCAATTATTTAAATCCAGTTGTCTCTTGAACATTGTATTCTCTTGTGCATATGTATTAAGGTAGTGGGTGGAGCGGGACGCTGGATTTAGATTATTTTTTGTTATAGGCTTTGATTGACCCACTTTATTTTATTCCTTGTTAGGTAGACAGGTGTTAGGTGGTCTTTCCTTGTCTATAGATTCGGTAGACAGATGTTAGGTGGTCTTTCCTTGTCTATAGATTCGATAGACAGGTGTTAGGTGGTCTTTCCTTGTCTAGCTATTGTTAGGTAGACAGGTGTTAGGTGGTCTTTCCTTGTCTATAGATTCGGTTCTTGCTCATAGCTATTGTAGTCTCTAGCTCTGCTAGTTTTAGGTTGCAGGTTAATCCAAAGTTACTTACCCATGTGTAATTATTTTGATTCTTTTGATTTCAAGAACATATTACCTTTAAATGGACTACTCTTGTGAGGATTATCCATGACCCTGAGAAATAGGCAATAATTATGAAAACATCCACAAAAGACTACGTACAACCTCTACACTATTTTCTATTGGTTGACAAAGCTTTCAAACTCCTACTGGAGTACAGTCTTCTCTGAAGACTTTATCAAATATATTATCTTGAGAATTGCTTCACTATGGACTTCTTGATGTGGTACATCTCTTGTAAGTTTCAAACTTGATTGTTTTACTCTCATCAACTTAATGAGGCAATAGGCCCATACTCAATGGGCCTACTACTTTAATATTGAGTGGTGCTTGGGTAAGGGTGGGCACACACACACACACTTTGTCACTATACTTAGCATGACCTAATGACCTACCTAGACAAGAATTCCCATTAGACTCAACTATGATTGCTTTTTCTTGCTATAGTCTTTTGATGACCCTAAAATTTACTAAGTCTCCTAGCCCATTTATATTTTTTGAAGCTGCCTCTACCTACTATTTTCCAGGTATTTTTATTACCTTTTTGACTTGATAGAACTAAGGAGGATTACCGCAAGTCATCACATGCATGTAATTGTGGTTAATCTACATTTGACATCATTTTCACTAATAACTAATGGAATAGATTCTCTCAATGGAATCTTTAGGTTTATTAACTCACTCAATGTGGCTAAATATGGGTGTGGTAGTATGTTGGCTTATGTTGGGCATAATGAAGGTGACAATTTAATCTTGTGGGTTTTTCCCTTAACCCTTTTCCATATACTGCTCTTAATATGTGAATGTGATTTTCCTTTGCTCTTAATATGTGAATGTGATTTTCCTTGTCTCTCTGGCATGATTTGATGAAGTTGATAGTTACTCTATTTTGTGTATACGAAAAACATATGGGACCCTTCTCCTTGGTTGAATTGAGAGGTAGCTTGGATAATAGTTATTGCTCTTCAATACTTGTATCACACACACACACACACACACACACACACACACACACACACACACGCACGCACGCACGTGCGTGCGTGCGCGCGTGCATGCACGCACACACACAGGTCACTTAGATCCTTTGACTAATGGCTTACTTAAATTCCTTCTATGAGATTTCTAATAAATTATTTTTTTATTGCCAACATTTTTCCTTGAACAAAAAAACTTCTGACGTTTTTACTTGAAGCTCTAGTAGGGATTACTTGGCCTTATATCTCAAAAAACCTATGACTCTCTTGGTGGGGTACTTACTTTAATTAGATTACTTGGTGGGACCTTACCCCTAGGTAGAGAAACCCTTGGTAGGGTGTGAACTCATCCCATGGCAGCTTAATTGGGTACCTAGCTTGCTTTGTGGTGGAGTACGCATGCATTTAATTTCGTCTCTCCTCATGCACTGATTTTCTTGACAACTGGAATGCATCTTCTATTTGTACTACCCTCTTGAGTTCTCTCTTTCTGTCTCTTTCGCGTGCACGTATTGTCTCATTCTCTGAGCCTTGGGCTTGCCTAAACCTAAGCCTATACTGATGTCTAGAGCATATGTGAGCACTAATCGGGGATGGGGATTCTACCACTGGCTGCTATAAAGACTTTGCTCACCTTGAGGATATCGATGTAACTCCACCTGCAAACATCACTGCCTATTTAAATAGGTGAGGGGTTTAACTCCCTCACTTAGCCTTGATTTATTGTGTAAAAATTGTGAAAGAAAGTGAGGGCCGCTATGTGGGTTGTTGGTTTGAAGAGAGAGAGAGAGAGAGAGAGAGAGAGAGAGAGAGAGAGAGTGAGAAGAAAAGGGTTTAGAAGCTTAGCCATTTTGCAATCAATATGTAAAATTTGGTAAGTATCTCAAATCAGTTCCAGTATAACCTATGTGGCAAACATTAAAAAACAAACAGGGGCTGAGGAGAGACGAAGAAAGAAAAGACTGAAGAGGAGGTGGACGTAAAAGAGACTGAAGAACAAAAAGAGAGAAAAGTTATCAATCATCATTATGTTTACCCACCCCAAGTATTTGGTGATGAAAACCTAGAAGCATTCACATGATAATATATGTATCGGCAAAATTGCATTGCTAAAAAGATGGATTGCATAAGCATGAGAAGGCATGTACATTAGATGCACTAAATACACCAATTTCATGAGTTCACACTATTTTCCATATTCCTAGCACAATATGTGGCCACCTTAAACCTTTATCTTTCAATGACAATTGCACTCAAATGCGAAATTAGAAAAGTTTGCATAGGCACGATTGCCTTCTATCATGGTGGGAAAATTGTATAGTTCCATACATTGTAAATATTGATCTTAAATTGTAATGTTAATGCTACATCCATTTTAGTAATGAGCTCATCCATATTGTTGGAGCAAGAAGAAGGTCCGTGGACAAGGATGAAGAATGGACTCATGCAACGAACTGCTTGGAACACCATACATGTTGTGCACAACACTCTGGAGCTCATCCACAAAAGTACATGTCTGCAAAGTCACTGAGACTGCATCATCTCGTACATGTGACTCATTGCTTTTCTCCCTCATTGGAAAAGCCTCGAATCTATCAGCACCACCGGTGATTGCTCTAGTCATGCATTCAAAGAGCTCTCTTGCTCTACATGTATGTCATCAGACCTTGCAAGCACAACAAGCAAAGTGTCACACTACTCGTCAATAAAATGTACTCACCTAGACTATGAACATATACATGGAAACAAATGACTCACACAGACTATGGCATCTCTAACACCAAGAACATAGAGAGAGTTGAACGAGAACCACGATGGACTCGCGTTATCATAAGCAAACATCTCCTCATCTAGTAAGACTCGTTAGTCAATTGAACATGACACCTATGATCTCTAAGCTACGAGATGGAGATCAAACTCCTTTGAAAATTAGCCACATATTGAACATCATGGAGCACAAGCATACTCCCATTGGTGAAGTGCAAATGAATGTCACCCACACCATGAGCACTATCTTGTCTCAGAGCAGAAAACGTGCTAAACCAGTCTCTACGAGGAGTAACATGGCGTAAAGCACTCTTGTCCAACTATCAATCGTGAGACAAAGTCCATGTATGTCTAGGTAAACCTGTGGACCTAGGAGTGCCTACCACACTCGTACTCTCAGCAACAGCCAAATGGAATCCTTCGTTGTCTCCAATGCCTAAAACAACATCTCCTCATGTTCCCTGGTCTTCCACAATGCTAGCAAACCACATGCTTGTGCCTCTGAGATCTACATGGATGTACCAACCTATGTATCCAATGAAAAACTACCATTGCATGATGCCATAACTGAGCACAAAATGACTCTATAGATCAATCCACGCAATGTGTAGATGCAATGTCCACAAGAGCATAACCGCTCACAATGCAAAAGAAAACGAACAGAATCAAACACCTGCCACCAAAACTATGGCAAAAATCACATAACCCAGTGCCAAAACCAAGAACTAATCAGACACAACTAGTGACATACGCAATGAGAGCGTAAGCGAAAAGACCATTTGCATAGGCACAAGCCAAAACTTGGCTAAAACAGCTCTCTAGCACATATCACAAAACGCATAAAATCTTGTAAAAATCCGACAGAGTTTCCTCTGTAACTGGAGCAAAATCTCAATGAAAATCTCAACCATAAAGTCGCATCCAAGAAATTAAAGTGGGAGAAGCTCTCGACCACTACAAATTGACCAAAATTTGTCACCAAATGTCATGGCAAAGTGGGAGTATACCTTGACTACTATAGTCTCTAAAACAAGACTCTAAACCATAAACCGTAACATTACTCAAGGCCAATGAGTAGAAATGCCAAAATGGCTCCACAATTTCACATACAATGGCAATTCACACTCAACGTACATCCACGGATTGATCACACATAAACAAGCACCAAAAGAGTTGAAATTTGGAAACCTGATCAATGCAAAAACAATGCTCTCAAGAGAGCTCACTGGCACTCAAAAGTGCTTGCCAAAATGCATGTATAATGGCCATCAACCATGTGCTATAACCATATGCAAATCCATCTGCAAAGACCATGAACCAAAGCACAAAAACACTGCCAAAGTATCCTGTGAAAACTGTGAAAGAAGCTTCACCTGTGTTCTCCAAAAACCGTGTCTCTCAAGAGATCGCTTCGATGGTGTGTAGATGCCTACATGATTCTTTGCCCAGATCTATCAAAAAACCCTCAAACCACAAGCTTTGCACAGGCTGAAATTGGATCTTCATCTCAAAATTTATGCACCCAACTTTGAGCACCTTTCATGCTTCCAAAAGTGCATCAAACTCGCACACTATTCGAAAACAGAAAACCTGAAATTTTTGGATACAATCAGTTGGAGGTGAATATTAGCAAAACGACAAGGAATTTGCAAAAAGTTTCTTCTGCAAAGTTGTAGGCCACATCAAAACGGAGGGGATGTGAGGGCAAAAGTTTCAAATCTTCATTCTACGAGGAAAACAAATATGAAAACAGTGCTGATGTGCATAGAGTTTTAGGATAGCACTTTCACCTACACACAATCTTCCCCACTCTTTTATGAGCTTCCACAAGAGTATACATCACTCTCAGCTAATCTCACAAGCTCCCATTACATTCTCATAGAGCTTCCAAGATTTCTTGATCTCTCTACCACCGAGAGCGAGCAAGATACCACCTCAAAACTCTCGACACCACCATGCTCCCCGCTATTGCCAAGCCGTAACTCTGATACCAATTGGTGTGTGTGTGTGTGTGTGTGTGTGTGTGTGTGTGTGTGTGTGTGTGTGTGTGTGTGTGTGTGTGTGTGTGTGTGTGTGTGTGTGTGTGTGTGTGTGTGTGTGTGTGTGTGTGTGTGTGTGTGTGTGCATGCGTGCGTGTGTGTGGATGCATGTGTGAGTGGGGCGGATGCAGTGTGGTGTTGCGTGCGAGAAGAGGAGAGAGAGAGTGAGAGAGTAGACCACTGTGGTAGGTGGAGTCAACCTCAAAGTGAGGAGCTCCTTATTGTTGGTATATGTACAAGAATAAGGTCATGGTTAGTGGACGCGCGCCCATAGCCTGGGAAGCCAAGCAAAGCACGGAGGTCTTTGCCCTAACATGATGGACTCAACCTCATAATGCATAGAGGTGCCTTCCTCCTCTTAATAATGATTGCACTCCACCGGCTATGGCTTGGCTTATGGATGGTGTTGCAGAGACATATCCTTCTCTTTTTGAAGGTATGACAATGTTTACTTTTCCTTTTCTCAGTTTTCTTAATGTGCCACTGTCTATTGTAGGCTTTTCCTTGATGGTTTGTGCACAGGTATGACAATGTTTACTTTTCCTTTTCTCAGTTTTCTTAATGTGCTACTATCTGTTGTAGGCTTTTCCTTGATGGTTTATGCACTCACTCGTGCGATGGTTATATGTTTGTTTTTTTCCCCCTCTGCATACCCAGACAATTCCCCCAAAAGGATCTGCTCATGAGCATTGCCTCTGATTGCTAGATCTACAAAGCTTTACATTGATGGGATACTTCTACCAACTCCCAGACACTCACTCACACACACAAGTGGCTATACATTTGAGAAGTGGTAGCTGCCATTTTCCATGCCAAGACCAAGCCCGTATGCTTTATAAAGGTGAGGGATTGCATCTGCAAATATATTCCAAAGTGCACTGATTTTCATCTAAGAGTCTTTGTAGAGAAATCTTCTTCAACAAAGAGAGGAAATAGATAAACCAACACTCAAATACGTTTAAACCACTTCAACAAGCAAGAAGTAAAAAATGAGTATACATCTACTAAGGACCTGAGGGATAGCTTAGGACGACTTTGGTGGACATATTGAAGATAACAACATTTTTTGTTAGGGTGAGATCATTGAAAGAGGCTAGCATGGAAAGTTTACAAAGAGTAATAACATTACCGAGGCACATAGGCTTGGACAATTTGAAGAAAAACCATGACTGTGGGATTTTTTGCAAACTATTGCTCAAAATCTTGTATAACCAAAACAAGGAAAGCGATTCAAGAACAACTTAAAGGCTATGTTTGAAATGGTCAAAATATGGGGAGGATCAAGAAATGGTCAAAATATGGGGAGGATCAAGACTACATGAATTTCTAGGCTAAAATTTAAGAGGTCCTTCTATGAGCACTACAAGGCGTGAAGGAAGGAAGGTTCTGAAGTTCTTGTTGTAAGTTGAGCATGAATATGTTTTTGAGAGTATAGCAAAAATATACGACAAAGAAAAGATGAAGCATGGAATTACCTCGCGATAACCATTTATGATTATCAAGATGAAAATCTTATTAAGTGCCACATTATAATTATGGATTCTATTCAAATGTATTTAAATTTGATCAAAGAGTTAGCCTTACGTACATTTAATATGTTTGTGAAATGGAATGCAAGTAATGATACCCTTGTTGACTTTTGTGGTTCAAAAGGTGAGGATCACCACCTTTTAGACTAATGAGATTGGTAATTATGGAAGTTCTCTTGGAGAATCCCCTTCATGAGAAGCTTCCACAACTTGCATTGGTTGTGCACTCTACATGTACCAAGTTTGATGGTACCTTTGTAAGAAATCAATGGAGAGAAGTAGAAAGGTTATGGAGAATTCACCTTACGGACAAAGTTGGTCCAATAATTAGTCACACCTTAGATGGTGATAGTCATAGACACAAATTGAAGATTGAAGACTACACAAGTACACAAGGTATTTGTTACAAAATAGAATGGTGTGTTTGGAATATATCAACCAAAAGGATCAATCAACCTGTTTATGGGCTTCATGATCAAGATTCCATTCATAATGGAAAGAAGCTTTTGATGCTCTTGATAATGATAGCCAGTCATTGGCTATTGGTGATTCTTGGATTCCATTCAATCACATTGCATTGGTATATGACTCATTTTCTCTTGATAGTCATAATTTAAAAGATATTGATCTCACATGACAAGGTGGACAAAATTGGGCTGCATTGCAAAGGCTTGCAAGCAGACAAGTCCAATCTTGTCTGAAAGAATTGCACGAGCACAGTTCTTGTATCAGAAGAATAGAACAAAGTGCTCAAGGAATAGACACCTATTTACAAATTATGGATAGCTATATTGATATTTTCATGTCATCACACCTTGGTTTAAGAAGTCGAATAGTTCTAGCTACCTAAGTTGCATTCTTCGTCAAGCTTTGGAAACTTTGGATCTATCATAATCCAATCTACAAATTGAAAAGTCACTTTATTATTGGCTAATCATATTTGTTAGATGTGTACTTCTCATGCCATTTTGTGGTTTTGTTTGTGAATATCAATTCCATCTCTCATGGTGAGTAATATAGAAATATAATATTAGTACCAATGATTGGACTTGACTTTTTGATCCTCTAGATTGGAGCTTCAAGATTTAGTGTACACTTTGTTATTCTTTTTGTGGGAACCAAGATATAGTTTACTGATGGAAATGACCGTAAGTGTCCACACAGAGGGGGTGTAACTGTTTTGCGTTACCTCTTCCCCTCTCCACTAATTGCACCTCTTTGAGGTGCAGTTGCAAAACAAACATATTATCCCCCCCTTTGCATGCGTGTGAATATGTGGACTTTCACTTTCCATGTCAAATCAATCACATCTTACAAATTACTACCTCCGGTGTGGGGGGTACCTAAGATCGTGATGAAGTGCCACGTTCAATTTTCATGATTAGCCGTGAGTTGCTGACCCTCATGATTAGTATTGACTATATAATTGAATTTTGTAGATTGCAGACTCTATTCACATGGTGTGTGAAGCAAGCTTAAGTTTCAGGGTTGCCAATAATTGGTTGTGACCTGTAAAGATAGGGTTGTTTTCCATCATTGGTAATTTTTAGATCTTAGTATTGATAATCATTGAGCTCATTGTTGAGTGATTGATTTTTCTATTGGTTGGTCAAGTTCCATTATGACCTAGTAGGACTGTGGGCCGCTTTGGAAGTGTTGGGATGTGGTGCTTTGTTATTCATGAATTTATTAGCTCCATCTCTTATGGTGAGTTATAGAAGTATAATTTTAGTACCAATGATTGGACTTGCGTTTTTGATCCTCTAGATTGGAGCTTCAAGATTTAGAGTACACTCTTTCTTTTGCGGGAACCAAAATATAGTTTATTGATGGAAATGACCGTAAGTGTTCGATTAATAAGGAGACCTCCACACAGAGGGGGTGTAAATGTTTTGAGTTACCCCCTTCCCTCTTCACTAACTACACCTCTTTGGGGTGGAGTTGCAAAATAAACATGTTATCCCCCCCTTTGCATGTATGTGAATATGTGAAGGCTTTCACTTTCCATGTCAAATCAATCACACCTTAAAAATTACCCCCTCTCGTGTGGGGGGTACCTAAGATCGTGATGGACTACCACGTTTAGTTTTCATGATTTTTTCGTGTCTTGTTGACCCTCATGATTAGTATTAACTAAAGATTCAATCTGTAGACTACAGACTCTATGCACATGGTGTGCGAAGCAAGCTTAAGTTTCATGGTTGCCAATGACTAGTTGGACCTGTAAAGATAGAGGCTTCTGCAGTGAGTGTCACCTTTGCACCAAACATCATCCTCACAGCATGAGGGATCTCTTGGCATTCCGTTTCAGCAAACATCATTACACATACACAATGTGGAAAAGCAATAGATGTGGTAAGGGTGTTTTCATGGTAGCATGCAAACACCCACAACCATTTCATCTTGTAAACCCAAGCCACATCTGTACAAGGCTACACTATGGTAATTTATTCACGAGTTACCATGGGCATAGGAGGTACTAGTGAGAAGGGTCCATTACCTTGTTGCAACTGTGAAAAAGCATTGCTAACAAAAGCCTCATGCTCTTTAAGGCACCCCAAAAGAATATTCATCTTTTGCTACTTTTCCTTGATGTAAAAATAGGTATAAAATTAGTAAATAATATTCAAAAGCATTTAAGTTCAAGTATGATAATCTCATAAGAGTAGTGCTTGTAAAGCTAAAACAACGTCCTTGTTTATTGTGTCAGACTCACTGACACCAAGAACGCTAAGAACTTGTGCATTTGTAGTAATGATAGCTTGCAACTCCATCTTCCTCTCCATAGATGCATTGCCACTAGCATCAAGTGTATGCAATTCTTGTCGTGCATCTTGTAACTTCTACAAAAAGGTTCTAGCCAATGAATAAACCTTCATATCCACTTGTGCTTGCCGCATGTCCTTGGAAATACTTTCTATTTCACTTTTGACATCCCCTATTCTAGCTTGTACATCAAAAGCATGGTTGCTGCCAAATTAACATGCTGACTATTTAACCTATCTTTATTTGGCTTGGATAGAGCACCTACAAACTTTGACTTGCTGACTCTTTCACCCTTGTTTATGTGTGTCGAGACTCTTGTCACTTTATTGGAAATCCCATGCTTATGTGCTCCCACATGATTAACTAAGTTTGCAGTCACCACTACCCAAGCAGCCTGGTATATTGACTTGTCAAGTGCCAACTCTACCCGTTGTTGATAGTTTTCAAATGTAAAGGCTGTTGCAAACCATGCAGCATATTCACCATTTATAGGTAGCTCTTGGTAGACCATTTGATACAACATCATAAATTTGTTGTAAAGCTCTGGGCGAATCGTTTGAAGTTTTACCTTCTGCCCTTTTTTTTGTAATGCCGTGAATACTAACAACTTGTCTCTTTCTGTAACATCCATTAGTTACGGGTTATCAACCCCAACCAAGCTGAAGTTGTTTAGTTCATGAAACTCTAGTTTTATCATACACACTTTCTCATGCTTGATTTTTGTGTATGGAGGTGGGGTCCACCTGAAATAACCATCAAGAGTGAAATGGTTAACCTATTGAAGAGCGCTTCAATGAAAAGACTCAAACAATATGCTTCCATCAAATAGCTACCAAGAATACCTATTTATAACAACTTAGTCCTAGGACATAAATATGGTAGCTATGTGATAACTACTTGGATAGCTATTAGCGAGTAATAGATTTTCAATAACTACCATATAACTATGTCCAAACAATCTGGTTTCACTACTAGCATTTTTAACAACTATTTATAGTTATCATCTATTAAAAGCTATCAAATAAAAATCAGATAACTATCTAATGGCTTTTGGAGAGCTATCAAACGATAATAGCTAGAAGTAGATTCCCAACAGGTATTAGATACATATCTTTGGACAACCTGCTTCATTTATAGGTATTAGGTAAGCTATTAGATAGCTTCTAGACGCCTTTCAATGAGATCTAATCTAGTGCTTAAAGGTTCATTGATCATGCATATGAAAATGATTTTATGCTTATGAGAAAAGTTATTTATAGATGAAAAAAGCCGCGCAAATTGATTTTTGATTGTGAGTAACTCAAAAGAATTGTAGACAAAAAAGAGCTAATTTGAAAACTCTTCAATGCTTTCTTTAACTTTAAAAGTAGAGGAGGCTTCTTTAACTTGAAAATCAAAGCATATTCAAACTCTTTAATGCTTTCTTTAACTTTAAAATTAGAGCAGGCTTCTCTAACTTGAAAATTAGAGCAGGTTATCCTCAATAAATTAACCAAATTAGCACCTGAAATTTGCATTGATTCTCCCAAAGTAGAATTTCATAGTGCACATCTCAATTGTTCTAGTCCTATGTCTCTCTAGAATCCTTATGCTTCCAACAAGGGAAAAGAGAACAACCCAATAGGACATTGAAACAACAAATGTGTGTGTGTGTGTGTGTGTGTGTGTGTGTGTGTGTGTGTGTGTGTGTGTGTGTGTGTGTGTGTGTGTGTGTGTGTGAGTGAGAGAGAGAGAGAGTGAGAGAAGGTGAGGTACCTCAGGGCCATGTCATAGTGAAAACCTATCGACAATGTGCAAGAAGAAAGACTCCACCATGCAGTGTAGATTTCTCATGCAAAACAATCCTCCCACGACGTTGCTTAATTGTTTGTTATTTTCCTTGAAGACAGATTTTGAAACTTTTTTAATTTTATGCTAGGAGATATTTTGTGGATATCGAAAAACAGTTTCCCACCCTTAAAAGTGCACCACCCACTCATGCTTCCACCTTTCTCTCTCTCTCTCTCTCTCTCTCTCTCTCTCTCTCTCTCTCTCTCTCTCTCTCTCTCTCTCTCTATTCTCCCCATTGCTCTATGCTTCTGCATCGTCGACTTTGATAGTCACCCTATTTGCCAATTTCGTTCCTCACTGAATTCTTGGAGTAGTCACACATTTAAAGGTGGTTTTCCCTTGTGTTGATTAGCATGTCCTTGTTTTCCGAGAGAGAGAGAGAGAGAGAGAGAGAGAGAGAGAGATGATCTGACGAGCTTTTGAGGTGAAAATGCCCTCACGTCAAACTGCAAAAACGAGCAGCATCCAAATCGAGGATTTTTTAAGATCTCAAAGCACATAACTAGGTTGGGTGAGGCAACTGCACCTCTTTCGGTTGTAGTTAGCCTACCCCCCCCCCCCCCCCCCCCCCCCGAATAAGTAATAATTGGTATTTTCATGTGTGTGAGTGGAGTGTGGAGTGAAGCTTGGCTCGTAATCTCCCTGAATTACGGATTACCCCCCTCCATGTGGGGGGTACCAAAGTTTATGTCTCCCAAGGCATTATTTTGTATTGCATTGTTCAAGCATCAATAAAATCCACGATAACTTTTTTATAAAAAAATATTTAAAAAATATTTTTTTTTTAAAGCAACGTACATGAATGTTCACAGTTTGTAAGTTACACAACGATTGACAAAAATCTATGTTAATGATGTAAATAGTGAAACATTCAACAACAATTTGTTGCATAGTCATCTACAATAAGATACAAAGATACATGGAGATTACAAACTAGTCCATATGTGAATTGCTCACATGTAAGCAATCAATACATCTTTGTTAGCCATTCCCCTCGCAATAACCCCTAAAGCTTGCTGAGCTTGCACCTTCTGGACAATGGCATCATCATTGAATTGAAGGCCAAAGTTCACACATATGTTGTGGAGAATGGAGTAGGTTGTGGTGATCTTTGGGAGGATCTATACCTCTGGTTCTTGTACCTATTGGTTTAGGTAGCTCCACATTTGTTTCAACTTGCCAATTGCATGTTCAACAACAATACATGTACTTGAAAGTTTGTAGTTGAGGACCTTTGTAGGACGTCGTCATGATCTGGAGTAGGAAATGATATGATGAGCCATGGCAAGTTGAGGTAATTTCCATCTCCCATGATGTATTCCCGAGTTTGGTGCCATTGATCCATAACCGACGGTCCATTCAAGATTGCATGAGTCTGCGCATGCGTACAAGGATGAATTCCTCCACACACGAATATCATTGCACATGCCGAGCGGCATACCACACATGATATGAAGGAATCACAAGTTGTTGTCGACCACCACCTACAATATCATAGAATAGTTATGATTTCTATCAAACCAATGTGCATGTAGCTCACTAGCAAGAAATTCCATGTTGATGAAGCCTTGTTTCACTTCAAAGCCATCTTTCACTCGTTGCATTTGTTGTGGTCTGATTAACCTACAAATAAATCTACTTTTGTGCCGCATCATGGCATCGATGAATTGCTTGAAAACCCGACTTACAATGAAGTGACCAAGGTTGTACGCATTTGCAATGTTATGTATCGGCCCACCAATGCCAAGCATGTGCAATTACAAAGCAACCCTCCTCTCCATAGTAAGAACGCCTGTGGGCATTGCATCTCATATCTAACGCCAAGGAATAGGCTTCTGTTCAAGGTTGCCTTGCACCAAAGCACAAACTAAGTTGAAGAAGTCTCGTGGAATTGGCAAGTTCTCCTCGAAGCAAATATCATCACCCTATGTGTACTCAAATAAAGTGTGCCAGAAGTGATGGATACAAGGTTTGATGTTCCATATGCCCACAATGAAACTCTTTTGTTTCCCTTAGGAGACAACAAATGATACCCCTATATAGCATGTTATATTGTGGTGTGCACGGATAGAGACTAAGAATGAGTGTGTCCCATTCCATGGGTGGGAACCTCTATTTATCCTAGAGTTGGTTACATCATAGGTTCACATCATAGAATGTCTCGGCGGGCTTGCGCTCTACACACCACACCTCCCCCCTTCACAAACTAACCCGTCATGAATAAGAATTTTTCCATCAACTCCACCAATGTGGTTTGCACATATAGAGACCGACAAGAATGAGTGTGTCAGACTCCATGGGTGGGCAACTCTATTTATCCTATAGTTGGTTACATCATATGTTCACACAAAGAATGTATGGGCAGGCTCATGCACTACACAACACAATATTTGAGAACTATTTTGCTATCATAAGTGCATTGTATTCTTACCATATTTTTTTCTTTTCTCCCTTCATGTGTCCTTTCTAGATCTCAAATGATAGACCTGCATAGCATGCTATATTGTGGTGTGCATAGATAGAGACCTAGAATAAGTGTGTCCCACTTCACAAGTGTGGGCACCTCTATTTATCCTAGAGTTGGTTACATCATAGGTTCACACCATAGAATGTCTGGGCGGGCTCACACCCTACACACCACACCTCCCCCCTTCACAAACTAGCCCTTCTAAACAAACAAGAAGTTGCACGTCAACTCCACCAATGTGGTGTGCACAAATAGAGACCAAGAATGAGTGTGTCCCACTCCATGGGTGGAGACGTCTATTTATCCTAGTGGTGGTTACATCATATGCTCATACCATAGAATGTCTAGGCAGGCTCACACACTACACACCACAAGCTTTGAGATATATTTTGATATGAGACACAATTTTTACATGTCTCAACCCATAAAAATATAAATAGAGGTAAAAGTTTTACAATTTTTCTTATTGTTGAAGTTCATCACTTCTAATGCTTGAAAAATGCAACTAACATCATCCTCTTTAGTTTTTTATTAACCACCTTGCTCAGCCCTTCTTGGAGTGATACATTTTTTTCTATCTTGCTAAAAATGTGAGTTTGCAAGAAGTTAGCCAAGCATGTGTAAGTTGCAAGCTTGCCATAGGAAGAGCTTGTGCCATAAGCCTCTCCATGTTTGTTGCACCACATTTGTATGACTCCTTTTCCATTGAGCTCCTCAAATTTCAGCTCAAATTTCAGCTCAAAGTTGTCATCCTTTGTAACTATCATAATCTTTAACTTTGATTGTACCCTTGTGCACTCTTTCTCCCACATGTCTAAGTCTTTGTTAGAGACAAAAAAATACTTCTCCAAATTAGCAATTTGTGAAGAAACCATCTCATCATTGGCAATGCTTCCCTGATCACTTATAAGGCTTGATCTAGAATCATTACATGGAGCCTATGATGTGTTAAAGTTTAGACTCACATTACTAGATTTCTTTTTGAAATAAAGTAATCCATTCTCAACAAGAAACATCTTACTATGGTGTTTCAAATTGCTCATCCTCTATTATCTCCTTCCTAACTATGCTATAAGTCAATTTTCTCTTGACACAAATAGCACCAAGTGGAGTCTCATAAGAGTTTCCCACATTAAACACCTTGATGTCTTTAGAAGCTTCCATTGACTCACTCTATGCAAATGACTCTAAGTATTTATCCTACAATCTCTACACATTACAATTATTGTTAAAACCATATATCATGCCAAAGCTATACATACGTTTTGTAAGATCGGACAATATATAAAAATATATACAATACATAAAACAACTCCATTCCAAGGAGTTTGGGATTTAAAAATGTAAATGCTTGACCCATCAAAAGATTCGCTTTTTATATATATATATATATTTATTTATTTATTTATTTTCGAAGCAAAGCTCAACCAAGTCGAGAGTCTATGTACCTTAGTTTGAATCTATTCAATGCTTTTCTTAAGTACAAAGTCATTTTTTTGAATAAAGAGAACTATCACATTCATTTTATGGCACATTAATGATAAAGGCACGTTTTCACCTCTATAGTGGATCACTGCGCTTACGCTGCCTCCATTAATTAATTACTTAGCAAGATTCTCTTCGAGCGTAATTCGCCACCCCAAGCCTGACTCTATCGCGGCGTTCACACGTGCATGGCATGTACAACCTGCTCCGTATGGCAATGGCGACCTGTGGAGTCCCGATCAACCCCTGCTATCGATCCTTGCTCGCATGCTGCTCACTCCCTGCCGCCTCAGTGCGTCCCTCTCTGTCTCGGAAGACCATCGGCCTCTCTATCTTCCCTCGACAAGACCACCTGGTCCTCCACCGGCCTACCCACATCCAAGAGAGTTGCGACAAACACTGCCTGTCACTGCAGCCGTCTCCATGCGATTCACGTACTACTCGCACCACCTGCTCCTCCACAGGCCTACCCACATCCAAGATAGCTGCAACGAACATTGCCTGTCTCACTGCAGTCATGGCCATGCGATTCGCGATCACTGTCCGCGTCTCAGACAAAGAGAGAGACACACATAGAGGCCTTCAGTGCAGCCGATGGCGCCGCCCTCCCCGCGCACTCCACCTCCTGCACCTCGCATCTGTAAATGTCACATCATTCCTCTCTCTCTTACTCTCCCCTCCATGTGCCGCATTGGCGTTTTTTTCCTTGCTAGACATCAGAGCATTGCCTCAGATTCCATTCAATTTGTCCTGCTTACAAGATTGGGCACACATATTGGATCACTTTGTGATATTTGTTTAGGCTTAGAGCTTCTATTTTCCAACGCTGATTTTAGATTTTCATTCGACCAATCAACTAAATAATCAAGAAATATCTTTAGTATATTCCAAACTTTTTTCCCTTTAGAAAATAAGTTATATATTATTTTTTGCCATAATATTCTATCTTTGAGCGTTCAAGAGGATCTTGAGAATATTGTTAATTTAGATCTTCCCAAAGATCACGAGAAAATGTTCGTTACAAGAAAGCTCGCTCTTTATCGTCTTGAAGCCCAACGGTTAAGTGATTCCAAAAATCCATTTTGTAAGTATTTCACTCCTTAGGTTCACTTGCCATATTGTTTTCAATATAAATCAATGTATAACTGCATGTATCCATTGATTTAAAATAGCAACCAAAGAACCATAGAAAAAATAGCACAAATTTAGAATACTAGCATCTTTTACGCAAAGTCATTATGCCAAAAAATAGCACAAATTTAGAATACTAGCATCTTTTACGCAAAGTCATTATGCCAAAAAGGCCATTTTGTGAAGCTTCTTGTCTCGAATGCCAGCTCTAGGCTCTAGGCTCTAGGTTGTTTACAACGGATATTACAAAACGAAGGCTGATGCAATCACCTACACTTGCATCTTGAAGGAATTTGGCACTATGCATGATGGTTCACACTAAGGGGAAAGGAGGGCTGGCAGAGCGAGTAGCTCTCTCGCTCTCTCTCTCTCTCTCTCTCTCTCTCTCTCTCTCTCTCCCGCCCCTTCAGAGACTCCTCTAGAGAGAGCATAGGTGCGCAAGGACAGTTGCGGCCTATGAGCAACAGAAGGTCGTGCTAGGTCGAGACGCTCATTGGTGGCAACAGCAATGCCAGGCCAAGATGGTCAGTCACAGCTGAGAGGGCCACACACTAGGGGGAAGGGGGGCACATGGAGGCATTATTTTTATTTTTCACATATAATGGGGAGTTGTCAATGATAGGAAGTGAGGAAGATGCCACATGGTAGCAGGGAAGAAAGGAAATGTGTGACACATAAAACATTTAAGAAATAAAACCTTGAACGTTGCGGGATTCAAGAATCTACAGTCGCTGATAGAATGTGCAGACGCTATCCGAATCCTAATCGGCCTCCCAATGTCTCTCACATAAAGGCCATGCGATGCATTGACATGAAGAGGTGGGGAATCTCCCTCACCCCCACTGTTCCGGGCTGGAATAGGCGAGACGGAAGCCGAGCCCCCACTGTTCCCTGTCTCGGAACAGTGGGGGTGAGGGAGATTCCCATCCGTCATGCATTTGTCTTGTTCACTGTTAGAATGTTAATGCAATGGACGGTTGAGATTGCTTGATGCGTTGGAATACACAAGCCCAAGGCATGACGAGAGGTGCCTCCCTCTCTCTCTCTCTCTCTCTCTCTCCCCCAATATAGAGGATAGAAAATGGGGCAGCATTTTAATCAATTAGATAAGCGCTCAATGAGGTAATACTATCAAAATCACCTCCTCTCCATCGGACATCCATGCCCTCATCCAATCTATTGATGGCATATGAAACGGTTTGAGATCCTTTGGAACTATCCCTCGCAACAGTCAATGCCTTGATTTGAAATAGTCCGTCCCCGATTCTCATCGGCTGAGAGTCCATTGCAATGTAATGCAAACCGAGCGCCACTACACACTTTATGATATTTTCTTTAAATGCAGAGTGACCAAATCTTTGCAAATAAACATACCCATGCTTGCGACTTGAAGGCATCAAGTATTCAAGAAGATCTTGGTGTGCATGTTTTATGAGCTTGTTGTTTTATGAGGACCGTTGTCTCTTGAGTATGTTTGTCAATATGTATGCTAAGTGAGGTGCACTTGCAAGCAGTGCTCGGGAAAAGTGTGCCTCAGCTTAGCCTTGAGCCGGTTGCAAAATCAAAGTAGCCAGTTGAGGGGAGGGCAAGAAGGAGAAAATTTCGCTTAAAATACATGGAAAATAGTTTAATTTTGCAAAAATATTGGCTAGTATTGTAAAATTTCCGGTTCAGATTTGTCTTGGAGGGATTTTTGAATGTTTGTGAAAATGATTTTTCCCGAACAGTGCTTGCAAGAAGCACAACAAGCTCGAAAGTCAACGACGCAAACCCACTTTTTGGAGGCTGTGTGTGATAAGGACATGCAAAGAAGGTCGTTTTTGTTAGATGCAAAGTAGAGAGAAAAGCTTCAGGTTGTTTATGTCAATTGTGAAGTAGGGACCTATCTCCGGATGTGATCAGCTAAGATTGTACCTTGTAGGCATGTGGTATTATGCCAAATGTGGATGTTGTTAGACATATGGAAGTACTGTAGGCCTACTTGATGAAAGGATTTGAAAGTGAGGAGTTTTTCCTTTGTGACCTCACTAAAAGCATGTGTGCCAATGAGATGCTATTGAGGGGAATTTGTACCAAGGTAGTAACATACATGTTGATACGCACATCATTCAGTGGGTTACTTGAGGACACATGCTCAAGGATCACTTGAGAAGGATGCCTGGCATGTTGTGCTTGGCCGCCGCCGCGCATGCCTTAAATTTGATGCCCAAGGCTAGGCTTCATAATTTTTTGAGTGACACCTTTGTCGTATTTCTTGGGTGTCAAAAGTCAGCTAACACTCGGTAAATGTATATTAAGGGTAAAAATTAGAGGCTTTTTTTAAATAAAAGTCTCTAATTTATCATATAAATACATGAATAAAAGTGCAAGTATACAAAGATACATGCACCTATATGTGTGTATGCATGTAATTGTGCATATATGCATACATATGTGTATTACCACATGACACCTTGGCCATATATCCAAGGTTTCCTTATGACATCTTCCCAATGAGGCCCAAAATGGGCTTGAAATTTAAGGCCTGGCTTGGCCACAAAATCTCTAGGTTCTTTTCATAGGATGGACGAGCGACTTTCTTTGGATACAATCACCTATGCTTGCATCTTGAGGGCATGTGACATTATGCAAGAAGTTGACATGGGCAAATAAATTCATTAGAAGATGGTTGACAAGGGCCTATAAAGTCATGAGTCTTGCTTTTGTGACCTCACTAACGAGGGAGATGTTCACGACAATGGGTCACTTGAGAAGGGCACATGTTTAGGAATGACATTGATAAACGTGCATCCTCTTTAATATCCTCGAGAACATCCCCTTCATAAAAAGGCCAACACGGATCCCCGCCCCCCAAAAAAATTTATTTCGTGGACACTAGGTATTGTATGAAGCTTAGGCGATGCGATCAACGACGAAGAAGCCCAGACACGTAAACAAAGATGCGCATGTACGTGCGATGGGAAAAGGTAAACAAGGGCACAAAACGTAAACAAGGACATGGGAGGAGTAAACAAAAACTAAATTTATAGACATGTGGACTCCCATGGATTTCAAGAACCCTCACACGCCTAGGTGTGGTTAGCTCACCAAGCTCCCATCATTGAGGTGCCAGGTTCAAATCTTGTCGACTTTTTTATGGACCCTTCCCTCGCCTCGAGATCCATGCGCTCCACCCTTTGTTGTCGATCCCACCACCCTGGGGCATTTAATACCCTATGTCGAATAGTGCCGACCCCCCCCCCCCCCTCTCTCTCTCTCTCTCAACCTGGCCATAGGATAGGTTCGTTGACTCTAGTAGTAATAAAAGAACATGCTGACTCTCACATAGTACGCTTTTGCTCGAGTGGTTAAGTTCAAGGATAATTGAGGCCCCTGTCACACACCGGCGACGGACACAGCCGTAAAAGTAAAATTTGGGCACCTTGCTTGTCACACAAGGCGGACAAGCATCATATTTATAATTTACATTCTCAACGCCGTCCAATAGTTGTAGCGTAGGTGGTAGGCGCTCCATAGTTTGTGGCTATTGTGCCGGCGGGTTCAAATCCTATGGTTGCATCTCCCGCTACTTGTTTTGCGGACATCCGCCAACGAGTCAAGATGGGTGAGGGGTCTGTCTCGATGCTGTTTGCAGAGCAGCGAACACATTCTCTGTCCAACCACCTTTTGCCACGACAGCCCCACTGGCAAGTCCAAGCGGATATGTCTGACCGGGGCCTGAGTTGTGTACGATCAAGCGAAAGTTTGACCCTTGACCTCGACCTTTTAGGTAGCGATCACTTAAATACAAAGTCTCAACATAGCTAGTATTAGACAATGTGGTATAATAAGCTAGTATATGTATATGCCATAGTAGATTTTCCCAAGTTGGATTCTCTCTCTCTCTCTCTCTCTCTCTCTCCACATGGATTTTTCTCTTTCTCACACGTCGTTGCCATGCCAAAGCGCTCTCTCTGTCTCCCCTGTGTAGCTCGCTCTCTCTCTCTCTCTCTCTCTCTCTCTCTCTCTCTCTCTCTCTGAGTCTCAGCGTCTATATGTGGTGTGGCAGATGACCAGACGGCTCTCCCCCTTTGTCTCTCTTTCTGTGGTGGATGAGCGGATAGAGAGAGACATGGAGACTCTCTCTCTCTCTCTCTCTCTCTCTCTCTCTCTCTCTCACACACACACACACACACACACACAAAAGGTAGATGTTTGTGTGGCCGAGGCGAGCACTGAGGGAGGGAGGGAGGGACGCATGTACAAGAGGGGGGAGCACACAAGTGAGTGTGAGCAGGGAGTGCAAGAAGGACTAGGTAGATCTCTGTGTGTGTGTGTGTGTGTGTGTGTGTGTGTGTGTGTGTGTGTGTGTGTGTGTGGCACAGGTCTATGCTCAGAGAATTGAGCCGCAGAGGGTTGAAAAAGGGAGGTGGAGTAGGCGACTCAGGTAGGTAGCAGAGGTGCGCAGACCTGTAGGACGGCGGGCAGAGGTAGCACACGAAGGCAGTGAGCTCCAGGGTACGTGAAGGGGGGGAGGGAGGGAACATGCGAATATTCGGGGGGTATTTTTAAAGTAACTTGATTTTCTTTTAGTATGTTGTAATGTACCCAACATTTTTCAATAAAACTATTTCATTTACTTTGCAAATATTTAAGGTTCGCTTTTTTTTAAGTCATAAATCGTTCCAACGAAACGATCAGATCGAAAATTGGACTCTAAAACTATTAATTATGGCTCTTATTCACTTGAAAACTATACGTTGATATGGGAAACTTAAGCCACAAAACTATAACTAAAGATAAAAGTTGACCTTTTTTAAAAAAAAGTATTTTTAGGAAAGAGAGTAATTTTAGGAAAGGAAGAGTATTTCTAGGATAGAATGAGTATTTTTAGAAGAGAAGTAGTAGAAGGAATAGTTTTAGGGAGTATTTTTAAAGAAGAAAGAATAATGAGTCAAGTTTAGAGCTTCTTCTTCTAAAATCAGAGACTCAAAAACACGCATCGAGATATGTGCCTGCAAAAAAAAACATGTACAACCGCGAACGCGCGCAAACTTATCTCTCTGCTTTTCTCTACTCTTAGCCTGTGATTTTGGCTTTTGAGAGCCTATGTAAAGGTCCCTCTTTCCTCACTTTCAAGACACACACACAGAAGTTCTCAAAAACGGAAGCTCTTGTCATAACGTCGGAGTTACCTTCTCTCCCTCAACCCATCTCCATCTCTACCACCATCATGATTGTCCCTCAGATTGTTAAGTTCTCTTTTTCTCTCTTTTACAATCTTTTTGGCAAGCAAGAAAACCATAACTCTGTCTTTCACGACGAAGCTTTCTTTCTTTTTCTTTCGTGAGACGATGGCCCCAAAGCGAGTGATTCGAAGCTCCAAAGATGTTCATGTCGTTCCACCTACAAGAAAGGTGCAAAAGAAGGTATCATCTACTCCAACCATAACTCAAGCAGAGATATTGACTTCAGAAGAAGTTGAAGCCGTTCAATTTCAAACACAGCAGGTAGTTGAATGTGTCGCTAATCTGGTAAGATAAATTTATAATCATGCATTGTTATACATGATGACCGGATAAGCCAAACATAGGGATTCTTTTAAACTGTCCAAAAAACGTGATTCTATCACAAAAAACAAACATATGTTCTTATAGAATAGTGAAAGAATTGTTTGATAGATTGTCACTGTTTGTTGAATTGTTATTGCTTGATAAATTGTTATTTCTTAATAAATTGTTATTGTTTGATAAGTTGGTATTGTTTGATATGAAGAGTTGGTTGATCATGTTTTAAGAATTATTTAAGAAGAAGAATTGTTGAAAGAGTATCTTTTGTTTCTCGCAGATAGCGAGATGCTTTGCAGGTAGCAAAATGCCTTGCGGGTAGCAAGATGCCTTGTGGTTGGCGAGATGCCTCACGGCGGTTAGAGAGATGATCGCGCGGTTAACGAAAATTAAGTTGAGGTTATCGGGTCTCTTTTTATCCCTCTTAGTGAGATGCCTAATGGTTAGCAAGATACCTCACGATTAGTGAGATGGGAAGGTTGCGGAATTCGCGACTAGCGAATTTATAAATCCTTTGCAAAGGCTCTGTTGGTTAGACAGAAAAAGTTTGTGGGTAGCGGCAAACTCATAAGAAATTGAATTTTTATTTTCTTTTGCAAAATAGGATTGTCTTCATTAGGCATTGTTTTAATTCTTTTGGTGTTGTTTGAAGGGAGAATGAGCCTGTGTCCGAAACTAATAAAGGAACCCTGTTTGTATTTGTAAAATAGTGTGGTAGTAATTAAAAAACAAGAAGAACAAGTGAGTGTGGTGTGAAAAGTGGGAGATTAGTATCGGATCTAAGTCTACGGATGGGTGGACCCGATTAGTCGGGTACTTTTCACAAAATTAGTAGTTAGTTAAGTATAAGTCTCATATGACACCTATGATTTATGAATGGCTGTCGTGCCTCTTAAACGTGAGAAAGAGAAAGAAAGAGCCCTGGCATACCAGCGACGTGAAACAGAAAAAAAAAATCCACGTGTTGAAAGAAAAAAAGGAATGTGTCGGAAGAGAGAGAGGGAGAGAAATCCAAGGATCCTGAGAGGATTCATCAATTTTCGATTTATTCAAAATCGACCAGACATACTAAGACTGTGTGATACACACACACACACACACACACACACACACACACACAACTCCTACTTAGGCCCATGTCACACTAGGGCAGGCAAGTTAAGTCCAGGGTGTTTTGACACGCCCTCATTCGCCGTTGCAAAAAGAGAAAATTGGCCGCGAGAGGATGTCAGATGGGCAGCCTTGCATGCCCAGCCAACTTTCCAAACAAGCGGCCATCTGCAAAAGTGCAGACGCAAAAGCATCGTAGAGGTTTTGAGCTCTGACGCACAACGTGAAGGACAGAAGACCTACCAGTTGCGCTACCCTCATTAGATTGGCCGCGAGAGGATGTCAAAGGGTCGGCCTCGCATGCCCGGCCAACTTTCCAAACAAGCAGCCATTTGCAAAAGTGTGCGAGCGAAAGTGTCGTAGAGGTTTTGAGCTCTGACGCGCAGCGTGAAGGCCACTCATTGCTTGAAAGTAAAGGAAAACGTTTGCTACATGTCCCAATGTGAGAGCAATGGGCTGGTCACACTTACAAATCACACTTGGGCGGGCATCCCAATGTGACAGGGGCCTTACTAGACAGTGTGGTATAATAAGCTAGTATATGTATATGCCATAGCCAAGTTTCCCAAAAAGCATTGGATGCTATATCGTGAGGAAATTTGAAATTCCTACCCAACAAGGAAAAGCACGCTTGAAACCTGTTGTGAAGAACCAGAGAAATAGGTGCTCATTTTTTTAATATGGAGGTTGCCCTTGCCCAACCTCGTATATAAGCGTCACGGAGTGGACTCAAGGGATCAACGGCTGGAGATGGATCAGCCGCCATTAATCGGCCCCCAATGTAAATAAAAAATTAAGGGTCCCTGGCGTCGCGTCGATTCTTTGAACCCACAACCTCCTCCTCCACAACCCGGAGCTCTATCCACCTGCGCTGTCGCGCGCTGATGAAAGCATTGCGCCTTTGCACAATCAAATTCCTCCCCCCCCCCCCCCCCGTCACTCCGACGACCCAAATCGCGTGCCCCGCCGTTAAATGCCACTGTCGTAGATCCCTCGAGGGACGCCCCGTGTCACTTATAGACGAGGCTTTCCAACAACTCTATGTCATGCTATGGCGAACACATGCCCTTCTCAATTCGAGATGGGAAATTGATGACCGCAAATCGTTTCAGCCTTGTGCCTTCCAACCAGTTTTGTAGCAGTTTAGAGGGATGAGAGGTGCTCCACTCGACGACTAGATTCCCTAACGTTGCAAATGGCGAAGTCAGGCCAGAGCTTCCAATCCCTTCCTCTCTTGGGCATATCCTACCGTTAAAGTCCAAGAAAATGGGGACCAATGCCACGTGACACGTCATACGAGCAACTCTTTGCAGGATACAGTCACAATGATACGTGTTGCGCGTCGTCATCATTCCAAGCAGTGTGCTCATTGTTCCATGCAGCACAACATTCCTTGCACTGAGTTGGATATACTCAGGTCTTTCATTGGATGCAAAGAGAGGATTTGTTTCAAGCCGTACGCGAAATGTTGTTCATAAGCTTTGTATCTAGAATGTGCTCTCTTGGAATGTGATGTTGGTAGGATATTCCCAACAGCAAAAGGGGGAGGAAGCTCAAGGCTATTCTCATGGGATGCAAAGTAAGGGTCTCTCTTAGAATGTACCTCTTTGAGGGCACTTTCAAATGTGATCCTTGGAATGCAATGATTGGGATATTGCCAACGCGGGAAGGGCCGGGAAGCTCAGGGCTGTTGACCTCATTGGCGGATGCTAGTGAGGGTTTCTCTCCAAACATGCTCTCTTGGACAGCACATAGTGAAGATTAGGCCCAGGGAGGGCAGGCCAAGGAAGCTATTTTTGCTACATGCAAAGAGAGGGCACCTCCCCATTCACATTCAATTTTTTTAGCATGCTCAATGCATGTGGTCCCTCAAGCCTGGTGGGTGAGGTATACAGGGATCCCGTCATGTGGAATGATTTTTGTCTTGGATAAATGAGCAGCATCTTGAAGATCGGTTGTCCGAAATGTATGAAGTTTGTGAATGAACACAAGTTCTTGAGTTCCCAAGAGGATACATTTGAGAGGGGTATGGCTTGGAAGCATTGTCTTCAATCCAAATGCAATCACCTATCCTTGCATTTTGAATGTAGGCATAGCTCATCCACATCTGCCCTTCTTTCTTCGACTTCAAACAATGTTCTCTTGCCTCTTTTCTCCTTCAAGGGGAGGACACCTCCTATCGTGGATTGAGCAATGGTTTGGAGGTGTTGTGCTAAAGTAAGCATGCTTGCACTATTCCTTGATTTTGGTGAAGGCCAAATCTCAAGTGTAATCAGGGTGCATAGAACTCTCCCTTGTTAGAGCCAACGCCTTTTGATTATGCAAATGTAATCAGTTCCTACCCATGCACTAAAAATCTAAAAGAAAATGACCCTCTTCACTTTAGTGGAGAAATCATACCTCGGTCCTCGAATAGTGGACGAGAAGCATGTATTTGACCCCCTCAACACTAATGGAGGAGAAACAATGACTCCTCAACAATGGAGGGGAATTGGGAATGCGAGGGAAGGGCACATTTCCAACAGCTTATACAAATTGGGTGAGGATGGTCCCACCTCCCCGCTATAATCATCTATAGTTTTATCTTTTTTTTGGCACACGACATGCGAGCACGTAATGCATTTAATGACATCTTTAAACACAACCAATCACTATGCAAATCTAGTCCTCAAAAATTTGCTACCTCTTGTTTTTCTTTTGTTGCAAGTTTGAAAGAGGTTTCACAATTGGCGCATAACCTCAAAAAATGTTAGCGGATTGGAACACCAAGATTGATATGCGTTGAGGTGAGTCTAAATCCAACCCTATTGCATACAAGTTTATTTCTTTAGCTTCCATCCTCAACACGGATATGCTAATGTTAAGACCAAGTACATTATAAAGAGTGAGTAGAAATTCACCAGTTCTCAACGACTTTTAAATGCAATTATACCGTTACTTGCACTTCATGGATATATGCAAATTCAGTCAAAGAATTTCCTACTACGTTATATTGTCACAATAGTTACCTTAAGCAAGAACCCCTCCACCTTTGCAACACTACTCTTGACGTTAAAGACTGGTACAAGCAAATCAAGGTCCATCCAGTATAGGGATCTAAAGAGTATTAAAGGACCAACAAAGGCAATTTTGCAATATGTTCAAGAGAGCTAGAAATTACATGCTAAAATGCAAGCATACTGTCGCGTATCGTCCTCAGCATGTCGCGTGCACATATTCATACTTCTTTTCAACAAAGGACAGTCCCACTCACTTAAGATAGGACCCCATCACCCTTCTAGTAGCACAAAAAGCTAAATCAATTTATGTATCTGCTTCAACGATGTATGGTGACCCCATGACATCAAGCTTGATAAGGTCTCAAAATATGTGTTTCATTGTTCAGCAATAACAGGCGCTTGTCCTTCAATTACTAGTCTCTAAGCAAATCTTCCCTTCGCCTGGCATAGGTGGAGCACATTCTTCAAGAATTGATTTTGCCTTCGCAACATGTGAGAAGCCCAAAATATAGCACACACATACAAATCATGCCCTTCAATAATCAAGGCATGATTGACCTCGCAACCAACAAATATGTGCTTTCCTGATACAAAGCTTCATCAAACTCACGGTATGAAGCTGCTAATCAGTCTATGTGGCAGAAACTGTCAAAATTTGTGTACTATGGAGCTGACGGCCATTTAAGTAGACAATTGTAGTTTAAAAATTGTGATGCCATCCAAGCATTGGGGTAGGGGTGATTGACCCTGTTCAGAGTTACGAAGGACCCTTCCAATTCAGCACTAGCAAAAAATGTCAGCAGCCCCTTCCTGTGTCTGGTGATTGTACTTTCAAGAAGTTGACGGAATGCCCTCCTGTCAGCTTTTACTTGGACTGTGACAAGTACCTGTAAACCAAACAAAAATGGCACTTGACTTCGGGGAAAGCGACCATGTTTTAACATAAACCTCTGTGGTTACTGTTGAACCCTAGACTCGAACAAGAGAGCAGGAGCTCTACACTAAGCAGCTACCATCACCAAAACAAAGATGAAGTGCAGTCAATATGCATATGCAGAGGTAGGACACTACATTCATGGCCTTCTTGATGAGAAACGCATCCTCTCATCAACACTCTGAGCCCTCAATAGACACACGGGCACCTCTACCCCTAACCCCCGCCCTTCATTGTAGGTTGTCACGCTGTATACCTTCTCCTTTGGCAAAAACTCAACCTTACTGATCACAAATAATTCAGCAAAAACAGATTTTATTTCTATGTTAAAAGCACTTGTCATTTTTTTAAGCGTTCACACTTGTATGTACACCTCCTTGCAGCTGTCTCTTTTTAACCATTTACAATCTCATGATGTTTCTCAAGAACCACAGCTTGCTGATGCTGATTTCTGTTAGCAGCTGACTATACATCAGACAGTTGACTACTCTTCATGCAACCCTCATGCTAATAGCATTCCATTGTGGCTTCCATCTCCAACTTACAGAAACAAAGCATGCATCCCTTGGGATAATAGTGCATGTTATGCATGGCAAAACTAACTGCTAGTCCTAACAATATCTTTGGTTTAGTATCACAGAACCCTTACCTGGACGTATGAAAACCAGCAAGAAACCATGCCGTTGCCACATCAGAAAAGCTGCTACGCGTTTGTGAGCTTTCTGTCACTGTGCTAGTTGAATTTTGTCCTTCTGTTGATAGAAGAACTATAAGGATTAAAACTAAAACAGAGCCACAAAACCCACACATAAATCTTGTAATACTCCTCAAAATCATTACCTGTTGTCTTTAGAGCTTCAGCAACTGCTGCCTTTATAATATCTGGAAAAGCAGATGCATCTGGGAGAACTTGAGAAGTACGTGGAGTTTGACTATAAGTTTTGGCACCATCATCAAACTGATTTACATAGCCACAATACTGGCACCGAAGCCCATTTGAACAACAAGCTGCTTGTGACGTCAATGCACCTGATTGATTGTAATAGGCATTCCATTGGCAAAGATAGCAGTTCTCAGCTGAAGCTGAATGGCCATGATGCTGTGCGTAGTATTGTGGATCTGCGACACCTCCATGTTCCACATGGACTTCTTCCACATTGTTATTCCCTGTATGGCCCTCTTCATGGAAGCTAACCTTGTCAGCCTGATATGGAGCCACTCCCCCATTTTCTCCTTTTTGAGAGAGTTCACTCTGCTCCACTTCATACCTGCACAAGAACATAAAACATGATGCTCATGAATAAACAACCGATGTAACATGCCTTAAATTGGATATCTCATGCCCAACTGTTCCAAGAAATAACCAAGGCAGGAGCATCTATGAAGTAGCGCATTTCAAACATCAACACTAAAACTTACTCATTCAAATTCGCCACCACTTGGCTGTTTGACTCCATTTTAACAACATTTTCTGGGACATCCTGAGTGGGTGCCTTGCGTTCAACGTCGACACCATGCATAGTCTGTGGAAAATGGACAAGAAGAAGATGTAATAAAAGCATTCTGTTCACGTTCATAAAACTTAGGCAAGAATCATTGGAAGCCTCAAGTTGTTCCAACATAATTCCATTCTTGTACTTCATCCATTAAGACCAGACTTCTCAAATGTCACAAAATGATGACCCATACCCGACTGGAGCAAAGGAGAGTCTATCAGAAGCAGTACCCCAAAGGCCAAGTCTTAGCTGGGCAGCCCGTGAAACACGGCACAAATCACCGTGCGATTTCCATGTGCTCATGTGGCATGCTGATGCGGCACAGCCGTACGACTTGCTGCATGGATGATTTGACGCTGGACAGTTGCTTTTGGGCGTCAATTTGAACAGATGATTTTAAGCTCACTTGTAGATAACGAATGATAACCACAACAGTTAAAATATATAAAAATACCGACAGGAGCACCTAGTTGAGGGGGCACTATCTGTAACAGTGGAACTACGATATTTCAAGTTCAGTTGAGCATTGTTGCAGTCCGTGGTGTTTTTCCCGCCTAGTTACATGACTTGCTGCATCATATTCTGATCCAGAACTGCAGTAAGAACCACGAAAGTGTCAAAGAGATTCCTAAATGTCAGGAATAAGAGAATTCATATGAGGGAGTGGACAAAGAGCATGACCATGCTCACAGGGATGATCAAGAGGGTACGTTTGCACAGCACGCCAATCAACAGGTTGTGGAGTATGCTAGACAAACAAAGTCAACATCCTTGTGGAGCATATGCTTGCCTTTTCCAAGGACCCTCGTTATGTGAATTATATGCAGATCAAATCAATGAACACAGTGATTAAACATCAGAAAGCACCGGTAAGATCTCAGCCCAAACGTGAAGGTGACGAAGTCTTCTATCAGCAAGAAGGGATCCAATCGTTTTACAAATTGGCAACAGCAACAGCAAATGATGCATCAAATGCAAGAATATAGACCCCCTTATCCAGGGTACCTTGACGTGAATTCAACTTTTTCAGAAAGGGCAGCCAAGAGTCAGTTGAGAATGACTCCAGAAGAATTCGTTCCATGTGAAGCAAGTGCTTTTGGACCTTATCTATCATGTGCGCATTGCACTTGAGTCACATGGACAAGCTAATGCTACAGATTAGTGTCTAGTCTTTGTTAGGGATCTAGTTTGGCACCCTCGTGAGGACCTGCATGCCCAGAGAGGTCATTAGCTTGCCTACCCTCACTAGCACAATACATTCATAAAGTCAAGTAGGCATAAGAACAGTCACTAAAGCCATTTAATAAAAAATGACCCCTTTTATTATGAAGTCGTGTGGCCTCTCTGGCTACTACTCAGCCTCCTCTTCCCAAGACTATATAGGTGAGCCCTTGCCTCACTATTGAAGATAGATGAGAACCGATACCCGCATAGGCATCTAGCGCCCAAAATAACCTAGAATCACCAGCATTTTCAGCCAGCATCAGATCAGCCTTAGCGTTTTTGCATCAGATCAGCATCAGCATGAAGCATGAAGCATTTAATATTCAGCATTTCAGCAGTGTATTAGCATTTCTGCAAGTAATCAAAGCAAGTACTTGCTCTGGCTACAACAAGGGGGCCCTTGAGGCTTGTTGGGACCCGACGTGCGGTGTCATCTCTCTTTGCTCTCTCTTTCATTTGTGTTCAATTCTCTCAAGTGAAGTAAAGTAACCTTGTGTTTGTGCAAAGTACTTGATCTCCTTGTGTTTGTGCAAAGTACTTGATCTAAGTTAAAATCCTTAAACCCTTCCGCCACGCCTCACATTTTCGCACAGGTGCTTTTGGCCCATACGAAGCAACAATGCTTGGTTTTCTAGGAGGGTTGTATGGCACAATACATGTCATGCAAGGATATAGAAATGGACTCAACTAGGATGGGATTTGTTATGCCTCACTTCTTTGATACAGCTTTCGGCATTGAGGGCAATACGCTTCTACAACCTAGTGCATATGCCCACTTGATGCCGTGGAGGGTGGGTCAAAAGGTTTACAAAGGAGGAGGAGAGTAACGGCCTCGAGACGAGAAGAAAGTGCTTGCTTTTGTCCAGCAGTTTGATACCGGTTAGCTTCACCTAAGCCTCCAAAATCAGAGAAGCGGCCTCTTTTCTCAAAAGGAATGCACATCAGTTGTGATCAACTTATGACCTAATGCATATGACCACTTGATGGCGATGGAGGGTCAAAAGGATTACAAAGGAGGAGAAGAGTTCAACAATTTTTAAAGGCCTCGAGACGAGAAGAAAGCGCTTGCTTTTGTCCGGCAGTTTGATACCACTTTCTCCGGGGTTAACTTCACCTAAGCCTCCAAAATCAGAGAAGCGGCCTCTTTTCTCAAGAGGAATGCACATCACTTGTGGTCGACTTTTCTGTTACATGGACAGGCACCACTGACACGAACGGGATTCTTGCTTCCCTGTGGTTGCCACCAGCATGTTAGGCACAAATTTTGACTGCAGTTTTAGGGTTAGCATTTTAGCGTCTAGACCAGAAGCACAATTGATCGCTGCATACTTTTGTCCACTCACATTATTCCTCTCTCTAGAAAGGTGGTCCATACCAAACTCTGGAGTCTGAGTCATAGCAAGAATCTTTCTAGCTGCACAATGACACTCTCTCTAGATTCTTCCTTCTCTCTAGAGGGTGCTGATTTGTAAATCTAAAACTTACAGTTTTCTTTCTCTGTAAGTGAAGTTTTTCTTTTCTAGTAGCTAGGGACTGTTTTCATCAAACAGCATTTTCTATCTCTGCTTTCTCTCTCTCTCTCTCTCTCTCTCTCTCTCTCTCTCTGACTTTGTATCAGATCCACCACATTGTAACTTTCTGGTCTCATAGGTCACTTAGGCCTTTTGAAGACGTTAATATAACATTTCATTTCATTTCATTTCTCTCTCTCTCTCTCTCAGCACAGCAGAGCTCGTCGCTTACACCAGAAGCACATTGATCGATCGAGCGACCGAGATGGGGAGATCCAGACACCACGACTGCGGAGGACTACACAGCATCGACGGAGGCTACATCAGAGGATCCGGATCACTTTGGCCCGACATGCACAACGCCCGGTCAGACTACTGACCATGGAGGAGATTGATGAGATCCGCCAGCGACCGAGCTGGATCTCTTGTGATTTAGCGATCCCAGCTAGCTGCTTAGTTCACACCTAGCACTTTAGGATTCCATAGCATAGTATTTTTATTTTGTCAATTTGTTACTTTTGCTACTTTGACTTTGTATCAGATCCACCACATTGTAACTTTCTGGTCACATAGGTCACTTTGGCCTTTTGAAGACGTTAATATAACATTTCATCTCTCTCTCTCTCTCTCTCTCTCTCTCTCTCTCTCTCTCTCTCTCTCTCTCTCTCTCTCTCTCTCTCTCTCTCTCTATCTCTGTATATATATATACACACACACACACACACAGTGGAGGAGATCACGTCTATGCTAGTTACAAACCTACCTCTTTGCCCCCCCCCCCCGCTCTCTCTCTCTCTCTCTCTCTCTCTCTCTCTCTCTCTCTCTCTCTCTCTCTCTCTCTCTCTCTCTCTCTCTCTCTCTCTCTCTCTCTCTCTCTGTGTGTGTGTGTGTGTGTGATGCTACGCGAGCTGCTGTCCCATGCGACCTCCTACGTGAGCTGCTGCCCTACGCGAGTTGTCGTACTCCGTTGTTGTCCTACGCGCTGCTGTCCTACGCGAGCAGGTTTCTCTCCCTCTGCAGCGGGACGCAGACTCTCTCTCGCAACAACCCGCAGACAGAGGCAAGGGACGTGACCCCGTAGGCAGCTGTGCCTAAGCCTGCGTCTGTGCGAACCAGCCCAGCGCGAGACCTGCTCCGTACGCACACAAGCCCTCTGTCACGAGGACGTGGCAATTGCTAATCTTAGTTGTTGGTTTCTCTCCAATGATTTTTGTTTAATTTTTGAGACCCTCTTTTTGAAGTTGCAAATGGTCAGACATTGTATGGCCAATGTGAACGGTAGTTTCACCCGCAGACGGAAAGTTGGTCGGCACTGGAACTCGTAAAGTAAAAGGATGTCTAGGCTCAATTCAAGATCATGTATGTACCCCCGTCGCACTTAGCAAGTTGGTGGATACTAGGAAGTGAACTCAATAAAGGCATAAAGTCACCAGCAGAAAGTATCCGACAGTTGGGCCACATTGCACTTTTGGATGCGGTCCGAATGAGGATAGATGGTCAGATGACTAGTGGGAGCCCAACGGAAACATCTCCTAAAAATTAGGGAACTGTTATTTTGGGCCGTGAAATGTGCTCGCGTCATTACCTTCGGTATGACCAGGGGAACATTTTATTACTCTGCTGCAAAGTCAAATGATGCACTCGTTGAGAGATTTTTAAGCAAGAAGCCCAATGCGGGGAAATTGCATGTATGAGTGCCAAGTCGATTTACCAAGTTTGGGAGAAGAGAATCCGTAACTGACTTTCTCGAGCAGTTTTGGAGGCTGATAACTGTGATTTTCAGCCATTTCTCTCCATTTTTTAGCTTCCCATGACTTTACCTAAGGAGCTCATTTTCAGCATTGGAAGGCATCAGATGCGTGTTTACAGGGCTGTTTTGCTGCATTTTCAGCGATACGCAGGTTTTGGCAGCCATGGAAATCTTCTCCTTTTTGCATCTATTTGTTCACAGATGCATTACAGGTTAAGGGCAGAAGAGGGGGCGCTCGATTTATGCTTGGGGGATGCTTCATTGAGAACCTGTTCACAGGTTAAGAGCTATGGAGTGCTTCCTTTCCCTCTATGTACAATGTGGTGCTAGGAGTGATGACCTGCACACTACACACTGCTCTCTCTCTCCCTACGTGCAGTTATGTGATGCCCCACAAGAGGGCTTTTCATTTGACTGATGTACAGCTGTGTGGGTTCATGCTTTTGTGCTGAGGCAAGAGCCTCCTTGAGCAGGAACAGGGGTAGCTAGCTGCTACTCCAAAGCAGGCACCGGTGAGGGTCATAACCTCACCTTACAGGTCCAAAATCAGCGTTGTGTATGCGCTGTAATTTGACTGTTTTTCAGCCATACGGACGCCAGGACCATTGGGAATCGTGCCCCACTGGCAAAGGACAGTTAGGGGACTGTTTGGGGCTGAAAACAGAGCAAAAACCAGTAATACAGAGTGCTGAATTTACTGTTTTTGTGCAGGAATCAGAGGGTATACGCCAGTAGAAGCGAGTTCCAACAGGGGAATTGGTTTCGCGCAAGTTTTGGGGTTGTTATGCTACCGAAATTTGGCCAAAACAGGCGGTATCTAGTGGGATACAGTCAAAGGATTCCCAGGACTCTTCTTTGTACTTTACCCTCCTAAAGAATAAAGAAATACCGAAAGGGGCGCCAATTTTGGGGCCTACAAGTTGTCGGTGTCTGCTCAGAGCATTCTAGCTATCGAGCCGTGTGTGTGATTAAGTGTTAATTCCCGTTACACGTTACCTTTGCAAAGTACTCTGTGTGTGTCTAAAGTAAAGAATTTCGGGTGAAAGCCAAAGCCTACCGCCCCACTACGGACCGGTTTCATGGTTCCATCGCTGGGACATCAATCACTTTTTCCTTAAAGAATGAGCCTGGATTGTTTTGAGATAAAGACACAGAGTGCGGGGATTACACTATGGCCGACAAGGGGAAGGGAATTATGGAAGAGGGTTCCTCTTCACAGGACAGACAAGAAATTCCGTATGTCGCCCTGCCAAAAAGTGGTCAAATTAGGGCTGATTTTCTGCTGCGTTTTTAGGGTTTGCAAGTATGAACCAAGATGAGATAGGGAGAGGTCTCACAGTGGTAGATTGGCCACTAGATCTCTTGCGGGAGTGATGTGGGTCTGCCAGGTGACATGCTGCTTGTCGATTCTCTGAGGCGATTGCTTGGATTCTATGACGCATTGGTAAATCATCTTGAAATTTAAGCTTGCTTGGTCGTGGGTAGTACGCGACAATGTTGTGGAATTATGCTCGTTTGCAAAGGCAAGAGCCTCTTGCACAAGTAAAAAGTTAAGGGACAGGTTGCAAGATGCTATGTGGTGAAGTTCAAGAACTATCCACCTATGGATGCAAAGTGGATGGAAGAGCATGAACTATCAGAGTCACCAAATGTATTGCACCTTTACCCTGAGGCCTTTGGGTTACAGCCTACGTATACCCCAACCCAATGTCTGCAAAGGAGGGGTAATGATAGAGCTAGCACATCAAATGTACTCATGGATTCAATGCAGTCTAAAGTAAAGAATTTCGGGTGAAAGCCAAAGCCTACCGCCCCACTACGGGCCGGTTTCATGGTTCCATCGCTGGGACATCAATCACTTTTTCCTTAAAGAATGAGCCTGAATTGTTTTGAGATAAAGACACAGAGTGCGGGGATTACACTATGGCCGACAAGGGGAAGGGAATTATGGAAGAGGGTTCCTCTTCACAGGACAGACAAGAAATTCCGTATGTCGCCCTGCCAAAAAGTGGTCAAATTAGGGCTGATTTTCTGCTGCGTTTTTAGGGTTTGCAAGTATGAACCAAGATGAGATAGGGAGAGGTCTCACAGTGGTAGATTGGCCACTAGATCTCTTGCGGGAGTGATGTGGGTCTGCCAGGTGACATGCTGCTTGTCGATTCTCTGAGGCGATTGCTTGGATTCTATGACGCATTGGTAAATCATCTTGAAATTTGAGCTTGCTTGGTCGTGGGTAGTACGCGACAATGTTGTGGAATTATGCTCGTTTGCAAAGGCAAGAGCCTCTTGCACAAGTAAAAAGTTAAGGGACAGGTTGCAAGATGCTATGTGGTGAAGTTCAAGAACTATCCACCTATGGATGCAAAGTGGATGGAAGAGCATGAACTATCAGAGTCACCAAATGTATTGCACCTTTACCCTGAGGCCTTTGGGTTACAGCCTACGTATACCCCAACCCAATGTCTGCAAAGGAGGGGTAATGATAGAGCTAGCACATCAAATGTACTCATGGATTCAATGCAACAACAGTGTACAGTTTGACAAAAGTATGAAGGTCTCATTAAGTCATTTGTACACATGTTTTGACAGTCTTTCTTGAGGATACATGCGATGATAAAAGGGTGCTTACCACACAAGATCATCTATGGCATGTATTTATGGTATGCAATCGAGGACGTTTGTGATTTCAAGAGGGGGGTATGTCACGAGGACGTGGCAATTGCTAATCTTAGTTGTTGGTTTCTTTCCAATGATTTTTGTTTAACTTTTGAGACCCTCTTTTTGAAGTTGCAAATGGTCGGACATTGTATGGCCAATGTGAACGGTAGTTTCACCCGCAGACGGAAAGTTGGTCGGCACTGGAACTCGTAAAGTAAAAGGATGTCTAGGCTCAGTTTAAGATCATGTATGTACCCCCGTCGCACTTAGCAAGTTGGTGGATACTAGGAAGTGAAAGGCATAAAGTCACCAGCAGAAAGTATCCGACAGTTTGGCCACATTGCACTTTTGGATGCAGTCCGAATGAGGATAGATGGTCAGATGACCAGTGGGAGCCCAACGGAAACATCTCCTAAAAATTAGGGAACTGCTATTTTGGGCCGTGAAATATGCTCGCGTCATTACCTTCGGTATGACCAGTGGAACATTTTATTACTCTGCTGCAAAGTCAACTGATGCACTCGTTGAGAGATTTTTAAGCAAGAAGCCCAATGCGGGGAAATTGCATGTATGAGTGCCAAGTGGCACTTTTTGGTCAATTTACCAAGTTTGGGAGAAGAGAATCCATAACTGACTTTCTCGAGCAGTTTTGGAGGCTGATAACTGTGATTTTCAGCCATTTCTCTCAATTTTTTAGCTTCCCATGACTTTACCTAAGGAGCTCATTTTCAGCATTGGAAGGCATTAGATGCGTGTTTACAGGGCTGTTTTGCTGCATTTTCAACGATACGCAGGTTTTGGCAGCCATGGAAATCTTCCCCTTTTTGCATCTATTTGTTCACAGATGCATTACAAGTTAAGGGCAGAAGAGGGGGCGCTCGATTATGCTTGGGGGATGCTTCATTGAGAACCTGTCACACAGGTCAAGAGCTATGGAGTGCTTCCTTTCCCTCTATGTACAGTGTGGTGCTAGGAGTGATGACCTGCACACTACACACTGCTCTCTCTCTCCCTACGTGCAGTTATGTGATGCCCCACAAGAGGGCTTTTCATTTGACTGATGTACAGCTGTATGGGTTCATGCTTTTGTGCTGAGGCAAGAGCCTCCTTGAGCAGGAACAGGGGTAGCTAGCTGCTACTCCAAAGCAGGCACCGGTGAGGGTCATAACCTCGCCTTACAGGTGCAAAATTAGCGTTGTGTATGCGCTGTAATTTGACTGTTTTTCAGCCATACGGACGCCAGGACCATTGGGAATCGTGCCCCACTGGCAAAGGACAGTTAGGGGACTGTTTGGGGCTGAAAACAGAGCAAAAACCAGTAAATACAGCGTGCCGAACTTACTGTTTTTGTGCAGGAATCAGAGGGTATACGCCAGTAGAAGCGAGTTCCAACAGGGGAATTGGTTTCACGCAAGTTTTGGGGCTGTTATGTTGCCGAAATTTGGCCAAAACAAGCGGTATCTAGTGGGATACAGTCAAAGGATTCCCAGGACTCTTCTTTGTACTTTACCCTCCTAAAGAATAAAGAAATACCGAAAGGGGCGCCAATTTTGGGGCCTACAGGTTGTCGGTGTCTGCTCGGAGCATTCTAGCTATCGAGCCGTGTGTGTGATTAAGTGTTAATTCCCGTTACAGGTTACCTTTGCAAAGTACTTTGTGTGTGTCTAAAGTAAAGAATTTCAAGTGAAAGCCAAAGCCTACCGCCCCACTACGGGCCCTCTCCTCTCTGCAAGCTCTTCTACGCGTAGAAGGACTTCCTATGCGTAGCAAGTCCCCGGCACCCCCCCCCCCCCTTCATCTACGCGTAGAAAGACAAATATCTCCTACGTTAAAGTTTAAAGGTTTTTAAGCTTTAAGATAAACCTTTAAGTTTGCCTTATTCTACCTATATATTTCAGTGAGCCATTCAAGTCGTAACAGCAAACGATTATAAATTCAAAGGAGATAAGCCACTCACAGTACATGCAAAGGTTTTTATGCTTTAAGATAAACCTTTAAGTTTGCCTTATTCTCAGTCCCTCACCCTAGTACCCTACCCCACATTTGTGGCTCGGGTTCGATGGATCCGCCTACAAAAGGGGAAGGGCCGGGTGTAGATAGCTACACCACCCCAAAAAAAACAACGGCTACTTTCAAACGGAGAAACAGAGATACTGTACTATCACCAAGATCCTTACGAGTTGGGAAAACCTCCAGGATACATGATGAGCTGCTGATGGAGAAGGTCCAGGTGATGCTCAAATCAAAGCTAAACTATATGAGGGATGACATCAGGAAGGAAATGCACGCGAACGTTGAGAGCTACAGGAACTCCATGTATGGAGACATGATGAGAGAACTAATGAGAGAGATCCGGGGGATACAGAATGAGGAAATTCAGATCATGAAAACGGAATTACAAAACCTAATCAAGGCCGAAGTAAATGTAACAGAATGCGTTACGCAAAAGAAACTCGATGAGGCAGTAGCAAGTTTTGAAGCATGGAGAAGAAATATGGAAAAGCGCATGGGGGAAAAAGATGCAATCGAGGAGCCAAAAGGAGAACTTGCGGCTTGCAAATCTGCAACTAAGGAGAAGGGAGACGACCAACCTTCGGTGCTGAAGGAGCTCGAGGACATGAAGGATCAGATGAAAGCTCTACGGGAAGGAGATGAACAGAAATCGAAAACGGAATCTTCATGGGCGGAACATCTTGTTAAGACACAAGAAAAGGTTGATGAAGCAGAGAAATGGATTGAGGATGCGAAGAAATGGAAGGCCCACATGCCTGAGACCACACCTACCTCCACCATTATTAATATGACAAATTGAGGAAGAGCAGAAAAGGAAGAATCGGGCTCTGCATGTGCGGGTCACAGGAGTCAAAGACAAAGAGAATGTAGATGAAGAAGTGAGGGAACTGCTAGAACGCATGGGCATCACAGAGCCTACTCACACAAGTGGATGGAGAGTGGGCAAGAAAGGAATCGACGAGAAGGGAAACGTAAAGGATAGGGCACTTATTCTCCGCTTCCCGAATATAGAAATAAGGAAAGAATTTCTAAAGAAGAGGCCAACCCTTAAGAAAACCGGTATTTTCCTAGGAGATGACCTTACATTGGCACAAGTGGCACACATGCAAGAGTTGATGCCAGAGATCAGGGCAGCAAGAGAAAAGGGGAAAATCGCCTTTTATAGAGGAGGGAAAGTAGTGGTTCTGGAAAAGCGCTCATCATGACGGTCCGAGACCTATGGAGCAACGCTCCGGATAGCGGCGTGGAATTGTAATGGATCATATAGGCTAGATGTAGGTGCCTTTGAAGACAGCTTTAGGGACAGAGACATAGTTTTTTACTCAGAGACACACCAGATACCGGGACAGCTTATGCCACATGTGAAGGGGTATTTATGGGAAACAGCTGGTTGACCAGACAAGAGATCTCTACGAGGTAGCCGGAGTTCAGGAGGAGTAGCAGTCTTATTTAAAGAGGAGCTGAAACCACTACTACAGATTATCAGGAAAGATGAACAAGCAAGGTATATGTGGGTGAGAATGAGAGCCGAGACAGGTAGATTTCTATATATCGCTATGTGCTACTTCTCTCCAAGTACATCAGTCTACTCCTCACCTAAAGGACACTCCCCTTTCTCCATATTGAATAATGACATATGGGAGTTCTCTAGAGATGGTATATGTGGGTGAGAATGAGAGCCGAGACAGGTAGATTTCTATATATCGCTATATGCTACTTCCCTCCAAGTACATCAGTCTACTCCTCACCTAAAGGACAATCCCCTTTCTCCATATTGAATAATGACATATGGGAGTTCTCTAGAGATGGAGACATCGTTCTCTTAGGAGACTTTAATGCCAGAACGGCCAACTCTCAAGCAGTATTCTATGATACTTCTGAGGAAATGCTCAGAGAAGTGGATTTATCACAGGAGGGGCTTACTAGAAACTCACAAGATAAAGAACACACTGAATATGGGAGACATCTCATGGAAATGGCAACTACACATGGTTTGGCCATACTTAATGGTCTAGAGAATTTCCCTTTATCTGGGGGATTCACATGCTTCCCGCACAGGCATGGGGCCAGTACAGTGGATTATGTCATGACTTCACCAAGCTTTATTTCTAGTATCGAGGACTTTAAGGTGGGACCCAAACCGGTTGGGATTGCAGTGGATCATGCTCTCTTGACCTTATCAATCTCCTCCCAATACAATGCCTCTCAAGTACAAAGGAAGAAGACACACACAAGATATACTTTCACGCCAGAGACTGATTCAGTCTATGTGGAAAAGATCTATAATAGGATGTGGGAAGCCGAGCCAGTATTTACTGTAGAGGAGATTACTTCTCAGCTAACAGAGATACTACATGGAGCAACACAAGAGGCATACCTACATACTCAGCTTGATCAGAAGAGAGGATCTGGGAACATGCCTCAAAACAGTTGGTACGACGAGGAATGCAGAGAGACGAGAACCCAGGTCCAGAAAGAGCTTACACTTGGGATCATCACATATAAGCAGTCTCGGATTGCTCTTCGGCGTATAGTACGTCGCAAGAAAAGGGCATTTTTAGCCAAACTCGAGAAGGATTTATATCAGCTCTTCTTGAGTCAGGACTCACATGAGGCCTGGCGTTTATTTCATGAGCACTCATCGCCTCCGACAATTACTTCTCCTGAGGTTTGGGGTCAATATGTAACATCATTATATACGGTATCTGGACAGCCTCCATTACCAGATCCGCTAGAGCCATGCCCTGCTACCAGTACTTTCTTTACTACGGAAATGATGGAAAAAGCCATTGATAAGATGAAGACAAGAAGAGCATATGATCATGAGGGTTTAGTAGCAGAACATCTGATCCATGCAAGGGATCTACTTTCAGAAGTCCTTGCTCGTCTGTTTAATCGGGTCATGTGTGAAGGATTACCTGAATCTTGGAAATTATCTACTATCGTACCTATTTTCAAGTCAAGGGATCCTATGATACCCGGGAACTACCGTACCATTATGGTGGGTCACACATTGACCCGACTGTACGCATCCATTCTGGAACAAAATTTGAGTAGATGGGCACAGAATGAGGGCATAAAGGCAACAAGGCAAGCTGGATTCAGGAGGGGTTATTCCACTTTAGATCATATTCTTATGCTCAGAGCCATTATTGAGGAAGGAAGAGCAAGCGGGAGAAGGATGTATTGTTGCTTTGTGGATTTTCGGAAAGCTTTTGATACAGTACCAAGGGCCAGATTGATGCGCAGAATGCAAGAGTTAGGGTTCCCCAAAGATATTATCTAGGGGATCATGGCCTTATACGGGTCAGTAACTGGTTATGTACGTACTCCAGAAGGGGATTTCGACATTGTTCATTCCACCGTTGGAGTAAAGCAGGGATGCCCACTGTCCCCTACTTTATTTGGTATGTATATAGATGAGGTATCAGATTACATTGATAGAGAGGGTGACAGAGGTGCTCAACTTGCAGGGTCATGGATCCCTCTATTGTTGTATGCAGATGATATTGTATTGATAGCAGAATCACCAGATGGAATGCAGAGGCAGTTAGATGCATTACATAAATTCGCGGAGGACAGCGGACTGTCGGTAAATTTGGGTAAAACCAAAGTTATGGTGTTTAACACCACACCGCAGTGGGTTAGGAGATCGGCACCTACATTTGCATATGGCCAGGATACAGTAGAGTACACAGATGCATACACATACCCTGGTGTGGTATTTACAGGACCGAAGTTTACTCTTAAGAAAGCAGCGGATGCTAGATTGTCCATAGCCTCTGCGGCCTTGGGAGGGTTGGAGAGGATGTGTTCACAAGTGCAGTTTCAGGAACCACGAACAAAACTTTGGCTCTTTGATACTGTGGTGGCTTCGGCTATGCTTTATGGGGTCCAAATTTGGGGACCATCTGTGGATCAGGATAATTGGAAGTCAATGGAGAGACCTTTGGTATCTATGATTTCCCGAATGATTAGAGACAAGGCCTCCGTACCACACGCGATTACCCGAGCGGAACTAGTTGCCCCTCCGAAAGAAATTGAAGCTCTTACCAGATCAGTGTCCTTTATACATGGTTTATGGGATACAAATAATTGCCGATATACTAGATTGGCCCTCGAATCCTCTCGACAATTAGCAATGAAAGGAGATACATCATGCTGGTATGCGCAACTGTCCTCGTGGTTTCAGAGACACGGGTTCAGTATGGAAAGATTACCCCCCTTCCAATACTCTCTTGAGGCTCCATCACTGGCAATCACACGAACGGAGAGTAATAAAATCATCCGCCAGGATCTTATACAGTTGGACACTAAGAGGACATGGGTAGACCCTACACAAGAATTGGGCACGAAGATGGCCGACTACAAAGAAAACTTCCTACAGCTATCTGAAGATGGTTTTGTGATTTGCCCGAGCTACATGGATACCGACCTGTCTCATGGTTTGAGATGTGCTATTGGTCAGATTCGTACATCCTCACACCAGCTGGAAATTGAATTTGGCAGATTTAGGGGAATCCCACCTGAGAGCAGAATTTGCAAGTTATGAATGGAGCTGGAGACAGAATTACACTACATATGCCATTGCACCGTATACTATGAGATACGTGGGCGTTTCCATTGCCTATTTAAAGAAGGCTTTGGACCTTTAGATAGAGTCATGCAATACCAAGATCAAAGGTGCTTAGGCATGTACCTACTGGAACTACATCAGCACAGGGATAATCTAATGAGAAGACAAAGAGCACTACAGCCTCAGAGGCAGATCACAGATTTCTTCGGATCGAGAGAAGCAGGAATGGAAGGAGAAGCAAGAGGCCAGCAGCGAGCACAAAGGAGTACCCACATTCATACTAAAGGCACCCTCATTGACAGGGCGATTGAGCTTAGGAAATCGAGACGACCACGACCGAGATGCAGAAGCACACTTCACCGGAGGAGACTACAACAAAGGATTAGAAGCATTCTAGCCAGACACCCAGAATGCTCCTAAGAAGTTTATCTAATACTTTGTATTTAGTTTTTCGCATTTATTTTCACACTTTCACACTTTTCAGACATTGTAACAGATTCACCACTTTTGTATCAGTTTGGCCTCATAGGTCACTCTGGCCTTTTGAAGACGTTAATATAACATTTCATTTCGAGAGAGAGAGAGAGAGAGAGAGAGAGAGAGAGAGAGAGAGAGAGAGAGTGGAGGAGATCACGTCTGTGCTGACAGTGACATTACATGGGGCAGAGATAGAGGCATACCCACACACTCAGCCTGGTCAGAGACGTCGTTCTGGGCACATGCCTCAGAATAGCTGGTATGATGAGGAGTGTCGACAGAGGAGAGCTCAGATCCAACGGGAGCTTGCATTGGGAGTGATCACCTATAGACAATCTCGTATTGCTACACGACGACTAGTACGACGGAAGAAGTGAACTTTCTTGGTCCAAAAGGAGCAGGATTTATATCAGCTCTTCCTTAGTAGAGATTCAAGAGAGGCTTGGCGTCTATTCCATGAGCAGTCTCCCCTCCAGTGATTACTTCTATGGAGGTATGGGGGCAATATGCAACATCATTATACACTGTACCTGGACAGCCACCACTACCGGATCCACCACAGCCATGTCCAGCTACAAGCACCTTCTTGACCACTTAGATGGTAAAGGAGGCCATTGACAGGATGAAGACCAGATGGGCACAGGATCATGAGGGTTTGGTAGCAGAGCACATTATACATGCTGGGGACTTGTTGGCAGAGATGCTTGCATGGTTGTTCAACCCTGTCATGTGTGAGGGCTTTCCTGAGTCTTGGAGATTGTCTACTATTGTACCTATCTTCAAGACAGGAGACCCCACAGTGCCGGGGAAATACCGTACTATCATGGTAGGACACACATTGGCACGGTTGTATGCATCCATCCTTAAGCATAGGCTGAGCCATTGGGCAGAGACTTTGGGCATACGGGCACCTGGACAGGCTGGTTTCAAGAGGGGTTTCTCCACACTGGATCATGTCTTTACACTCAGAGCTTTCATTGAGGAGGGTCGAGCACATGGTAGACGAATATATTGCAGCTTTGTGGACTTCCGCAAAGCTTTTGCACAGTACCGAGGGCCAGATTGATGCGCCAACTTATGGAATTGGGGGTACCCACAGAGCTGATATGGGGGATTATGGCATTGTACAGTTCAGTGATGGGTCATGTACGCACCCCAGAGGGGATATCTAACATAGTCCACTCCACTATCGGAGTGAAAAAGGGATGCCCATTGTCCTCTACTTTATTTGGTATGTATGTTGATGAGGTCTCTGATTATATTGACAGAGGAGGAGATAGAGGTGCCCAACTTGCAGGGACATGGATCCCTCTTTTATTGTATGCTGACGATATCGTGTTGATATCAAACTCACCAGAGGGTATGCAGAGACATTTGGACGCATTGCATAGTTTTGCAGGGGATAGTGGATTGTCTGTCAACCAAGGTCATGGTATTTAATACCACGCCACAGTGGGTCGGGAGATCAGCACCTACATTCACATATGGTCAGGACAGTATGGAGTACACTGATGCATACACATATCTTGGGGTGGTCTTTAGTGGACCGAGATTCACACTGAGAGTGGCAGCAAACACTAGATTGACTCGTGCCTATGCAGCCCTAGGCGGTTTAGAGAGGATTTGTTCGCAGGTTCAGTTCTAGGAACCTCGAACAAAGCTCTGGCTCTTCGACACTTTGGTCTCTTCAGTTATGCACTACGGGGTTCAGGTTTGGGGACCATCTGGTGACAGTGCTGGATGGAGTAATATGTAGAGGCCCTTGGTATCTATGATTTCTAGGCTGATTAGAGCCGAGGCCTCAGTTCCACATGACATCATACGAGCGGAGCTGGCTGCCCCACCTATGGAGATTGAGGCACTTACCAAATCAGTATCATTTGTACACAGCTTATGGGACACCACCAGGGACAGATATGCTAGGCTTGCTCTTGAGTCATCCAAACAGCTGGCATTACAAGGAGATACATCATGTTGGTATGCACAGAAGCTCATGTTCAGAGGCATGGTTTCAACATGGACAGGCTGCCCCCTTTCCAGTATTCTCTTGATGCACCATCTTTGGCTCTTACACGGATGGAGATTACTAGACTCATTCGACAGGATCTTATCCAGCTTCATACCAGGAGGACATGGACATTGGATAGAGCCATCACGGGAGTTGGGTACGAAGAGGGCTTTCTATAGAGAGCATCTTCTCTAACTCACGACAGACGGATTTGTCACACGGCCCAGCTACATGGACACACATCTACGATGTGCCATAGTCCAGATACACACATCTTCACACCAGCTTGGGATTGAGACAGGTAGATTCAGAGGCATACCAGCAAACAGTAGGATATTTCACTTATGCCATGCAGAGCCAGAGACAGAGCTTCACTACATATGTCACTGCACAGTCTACAATGAGATACGGGGACGCTTTCACTGCTTATTCAAAGATGGTTTTGACTCGTTAGATAGAGTCATGAGATATCAGGATCAGAGATGTCTCGGATTATTTCTACTTGAGATATAGAGACATACAGACTCTCTATTGAGAGGGCATAGACAGAGACAGTCCCAGAGACGCATCTCCGATTCCTTCGGTCCGAGTACCACAGAGGCAGAGGAGCCACCACCACCACAGAGCTCGGTTCCCACCCCCATACACACCAGTGGTACTCTCGTTGACCGAGCTATAGAGTTGGGGAGATCGAGACGACCACAACTGAGGGGAGCCACGCAGCACCGACGGAGATTGCGGCAGAGGATCCAGAGGATTCTAGCACGACAGCCAGAGTGTCAATCAGGATAGACTTCGTGCTACTGCTATATTGTATCATGGTGACACTTATCCCCATTTGGTACCTTTGTGGCATTATACCAGTGCTCAGCTTACCAACCACCCATAGGAGACGGTAGCACTCCTATCTCAGTTTCTAGTTTGTAGTTTTCTTTGTTTGTACCCAGACTTGGTACTAGACTCACCATTGTAAAGTTTGGTCTCGTAGGTCATTTTGGCCTTTTGTAGACGTTGATATATCATTTCATTTCATTCCATTTCTCTCTCTAGAAGATGCTCAATGACCTATCACCAAGAGGCTATGTAAACATCAAGGTGGTCTGTACGATGAATGTAAAATGAACCACTGTGGGGTTGCATGATGCCATGTGATGTGACCCTGATCCCGACGGAAACGAACTGACGACCAACCATGTGTGAAGAAAGACGCATCTATGCTGCTCCGCTGCCCTATAGGAGCGGGCTGAAAATGTGGGCACATCGAGCCTTCCACATGATGCTACATATCGTGGTGAAAATTGTGTCTTGCTAGCCGAAATCCAACTAGTGACCTACATCTGGGATCATCTGTAGAGTGCTCAGTCTATAGCCCAAGGGAGTAAGCAAGAAGACCGGATCTATCGGCAAGCCTTGAAAAAAGGAGTATGACCCTTGAAATTGCAAAAGCCATGCAGCTATCCCCCACGTGACGAACCCATCATGGATGCCCACTTTAATCCACAACAACAAACTACCATCCACACTGGTTGCGCATAAGGACAAACCCAGAAACAGTGCCTCAAAGACTCGGGCTCTGCAAAACCGGCCCATATACTCGCTAGAGGGCGGTAGACTTTAGCTTTCACACGATCTTTACTTGAACTTTACGACACAAAGCAAACACTCGAATATTGAATACACCTGTGACTGGAATTTAACACTTCAAACAAACCACGGCTTGGCAGCAAGAGTGCTCCCAAGCACACAGTGACACCACGGTGGCCCCAAAGATTGGAGCCCCTTTCGGAATTTCTTTATTCGATTAAACTTTGGAGAAAAAACCTGTGATCCCCTACGCACTGTCCCACTTTTATTGGTCTGAAAATGGCCTATTCTAGGCCGATTTCGGTAACATAATGTCATAATAATCAATATCTAATTCTCCTAAATGATTTTCTCATATTAAACTGATCATTTAATGTGGGGAAGTGCCAAGGGAGAAAAAGCTAGAATATTGGTTAAGTTAGCAGACCGGCCACAGTAGGGATCCAAAGGAGGGAAAATAGGGATCCAAAGGGGGGGCCATCTGCAAAAGAGCCATGTGAAACAATGGGCCAAAAAGACCCTAAGGTTCAGCCCATTAAGACTTCCAAAATGCTAAGGTTCCAAAATTCAAAGGTTGTGTCCAAAGGTTAACCCTAGGGAAAATTGGATGCTTAGTGTGAGCTCAAAAAGTCTTTGCATATCCCTACATGGGAGGGGGCGAGCCCCAAAGCTAGGGGATGAGAGAGAAAGCTACACACACACACACAGGCTCCCTTTACACAAAGGGAATGAGGGACACATGTCAGCTCCCTAGGCCAGATGCCCACAAGGTGTGCCCAATTCCTATTGGAAGACCCTTGAAGTGGACCAATGAGAATTAAGCTAGAGTAAATCTAGTTTAATTAATTTAAAAACATTTAATAAAAGAAACCAATAAGAATTAAGTGTCCTAGAAGACTATTGGGCAGTCTCCCAAGGGGTCCAATGAGCATTCAGGAGCCCCATGGCTTGCCTGATTCCTATTGGCCAGGAGGCAAAGGGGTCCAATGAGAGTTTAGTTTAATTATTTAATTATCTAAAGCTCTCACAAAAGGGGAAAGGGGGACACATGTCAGAAGGCTATCACTTATGCTGCTTAATCCCTATTGGCTTGACCTGGGGAGGTCCAATGAGGCAAAAGCCAGCCTAACTTAGCAGCTAGGGCTCGCCCAAGAGAGAGAGAGGGGGCTGATTTTTGCTGGGCATTGACACACACACTCTCACACTTGACAATGTGTGAAGGGAAAATACTCTATCTCCTCCCAAGCTTTAATGGAGAGCTCATCACCTACTCCAAGCTTGTGAGATAGAAGCCTACATCAACACTCTCTTGGCATGTGGATGCAAATCCAACCAAGAGCCAAGCTTCAATGCATGCTCATCTTCTCTACCAAGCTAATTACTAAGCTAAGCTATGCTAATATGAGTGATTATGTGAGGAGATGTACTTCTTTCTCGTAAGATACTTCTTTTTCCTCTCAATCTACTCTCATACCCTGCTAGCTCTCACCATCTTCGAAGGTGTGTGAGGTCTTGGGTCTGAGAACGGGGATAATTCAAGTTGTGTTTGATTAAGTGTTTTGCTTAGTGTATGAAGCTTCCATCTTCATTGCACTAGCTAGTCTTGAAGGAACACAAAGAATTGTATTGTACAATGTCTCTCTTGATGGGAGAAACCATAATACAAAGCCTTTTGGAGGGGGGACCGGCTCCATGCAAATCCGGTCCTCAACTGTTGTCAATAGCTTAATCTCTCTCTCTCTTTTGAAAGTATTGTCGATGCTATCTAACTAGGTGTTATGCTTTTTGTTGCTCTCTCCACCCAAGCACTCTTGTAATTCTCATTAGGAATCAACTCTAATGAAATGCCCACTATGTTCATGCTAAATTCCGCTACACACAAGATTTTAGGCCATTAAATGTTACATTGGTATCAGAGCTCAAGGTTTCTCTTTTCTTGCTCAAGAAGGGAGGTCCTCAAGCTAGCTACAAATGGTTGGTATTATTAATTGCCTGTGAGTAAGTAGAATAGGGATTTTTCAGCCTTGCAGTGCGCCTGCCTTTGTGCAGTTAACGGGGTATCACCGTCGAGAGCTATGGTCTTAATAGTGGAGTCCTACGGGGCTTGCCTACGGCTTAACCACTATTGAGCTATTAGAAGCTTGACAGGAGCCGGTGCTGTTTTGGTGTCGAAAGACCCTCTCTTCTATTCCTTGCAATTAATGGTATTCGAGCCGCGGGTACAGTAGCTTGAGTGCTTTTTCTAAAGGGGTAAAGAGGAGTAGCAACTAGGGCTTGAAGTGCCAAAGTACACCTAAAAAGTTTACACCTAAAAGTTGTTAGAATGGCTGACAATATTAAAGAGAGTGAAATTAATGTTGATAACTTTGATTTTGCTCATGAGCAAGCTACTAATGATGCTTCAATGCTTGTTAATTATCTTGTTTCTAGGCTTCAACAAGCCATGGGCAATCCATCTCTCCAAAGTGAAGTGCAACGGCAGCTCCGTGCTCACGGGATTCTCCAAGCTCATCACCATGACGAGAGAACACCTAGGAAGCCTCCTTGTGAGACTACCAAAAGAGGTCTCTCTCCGATTCGGGAAGAAGAAGAGAATCCATATGAAGGGCTCAAGAACTTACTTCTTGATGATGCATCTCCTTCCCAAAGGAGAACTCAAGAGCCTCCACCGAAGGAACGAGAAAGAAGCGAGTCTCCCGCCACCTCGGCGGAGATGGCTCCACGAAGACGGCGGGCTAAACGCTCTCCATCACCACCAAAGCGGAGAAGACCATCACACTCTTCTCCACGCCATAATTCAAAGAGGGATGATAAAAAGCAAGAGAAGAAAAAGGCGAGAAAGAGGACACCCTCTTCTCCATCTTCTTCATCCTCTTCCTCTTATGAAAGCTATGGTGAAGACGACAAAGATCAAGACAAGAAAAAGGCGAGAAAGAGGTCACCCTCTTCTCCACCTTCTTCAAATTCTTCATCTTCTGAAGAAAGTGATGGTGCAACTTTTGAACCATCAAAAAGAAGAGGCCATAGGAAATCCTATGCCGCATGGAAGAGGTCGTCCAAGCTGAAGAAATTCAAAGAGGGAGGGAAGAGCATCTCTTTCCTTACCTATGATGGCACCTTCGGTGCTACAGACAAAGTTTTGGCCTTTATCCAGCAATTCGATGCGGCGTTTGGAGATGAGGGCTTCACGGAGTCCTCTAAGCTACGCCATGTAGCTATGCACTTTCAAAAGTCCGCCAGACAATGGTGGTCTAGCCTACGAGCCAACGGTGAAGCTCCACGAACATGGAAGGCTTTAAGAGCTTCCATTATGAAGCAGTTTTTGGCCACCGATGCCAAAGACAAAGTACTCACCGAATGGCGAAGCTTAAAGCTCTCTCCCAATGAATCCATCCACAAATATGTAGACAAGTTTTGGGACCTACAACTCAAAGCCACTGTCTTCAAAAAGTTGGATTTTGGAGAGCAAAAGCAACAATTTTGTGCGGGCTTAACCGAAGAAATGGCGGAGTATGTCAACTCCCAAAGGCCACGTACCATATCGGCGGTAATACACCATACTATGGTGGCCTCGCGAATCAATTTCCAAACGGGGGGTAAAAGAAATAATAAGCCCCCGGAAAACAAAGGTTCCAATGAGCCTAAGGGGAAGGACAATGTCCAAAAGTCTCCTAAGGGCAATTCCAACAAAGCTAAAGAGAAGGGAGTTTACAAAGGAAAGAATAAACTCTCTCCTGAAGAGCTTGAGCGTTATCGTAAAGATAACCGGTGTTTCAAGTGCGGCGAACAAGGGCATGCGTACCGCGCTTGTCCCCAAAAGAACAACCGCCAAGATCCTCCTAGAGCTTCTTTGGTTGAAATCCAAGAGGAGGAGATTCACCAAACTCACCACAAAGGATCTCCTCTATGCCATGCTTGGGGAAAGGTAAGAGAACATGATGCTTTTATTCTCTTTGACCCTGGTTCTACTCACAATTTTATATCTATGGAGTTAGCCACCAAGCTAGGCATACAATCCTACGAGATGGGAGATATCCTACCCGCAGACAGTGCCTTCAAGGGGCAAGAAGCTTCAGTCACTCCCTTAATCGGGAAATTGAGGCTTCATGTCCAAGGCTATGTGGACAAAGAGGATTTCTTTATCTCTCCTCTCAAGCATGAGGATGTAATCCTAGGGGCACCATGGTTTGACCGTCTGGCTGCCCATGTTAAATTTCCTGAAAGGAGAATCTCCTTTAAGTTCAGGGAAAAGGACATGTATATAGATGCTAGGGAGATGGGTAACACCATCCCCATTGTACATACACCAGCTTTCAACAAGTCAATAAAGAGCTCTATTTCCGTGTACATGATTTTTGTTAAAGATTCTCAAAATGAACCTAATGCTTTAGCAAAAGAAAATAAAAGCAACCAAAAGGAATTAGAGTTATCCAATTTTCTCAAGGGGTTTCAAGATGTCTTTATTGACGACATCCCTTGTGAGCTACCTCCTAAACGAGGTAATGACGACCATGCAATTGAACTTCTTCCAGGAAGTTCACCGCCTAACAAACCTCCTTATAGAGTTTCTCAAGCTCAACAAGAGGAGATTATGCGGCAAGTGCATGAGTTAATTGAGAAGGGCATGGTTAGGCCTAGCTCATCTCCATTTTGCTCACCTGTGCTATTAGTGCAAAAGAAAGACGGCACATATCGTATGTGTGTCGACTATAGAGCACTAAATAGGATCACTATCAAGAATAGGTTTCCCGTTCCACGGGTAGAAGACCTATTTGATAAGCTACAAGGATCGACCTACTTCAGTAGGATTGACCTAAAAAGTGGCTATCATCAAATAAGGATAGTTGATCAAGACATTGTAAAGACCGCATTTCGTACTACATTTGGTCTTTACGAATACATTGTCATGCCTTTTGGCTTGACTAATGCACCAGCCACATTTAACCGCTTGATGGAGAAGCTGTTCAGACCTCATCGAACCTTCACTGGAGTGTTCTTTGATGATATTATCATCTACTCTAATTCATTAGAGGAACACAAGCAACACCTCCAGGTAATATTTCAAGTTTTAAGAGAGAATAAACTTTATGTTAATCGAAAGAAAAGTGAATTTTTCTTGCAAGAGATTCAATATTTAGGTCACATTATCTCTCAAGATGGAATCCAAATGGATCCATCCAAGTTAGAGGTAATAAAAGGATGGCCTAAACCAAGGAATCTTCATGAACTAAGAAGCTTTATAGGTATGTGTGCATACTATAGACGCTTCATAGAAAAGTTCTCACAAATTGCGGGACCATTACATGACCTAACAAAGAAAAATGTTAGGTATACGTGGTCTGCTAAGGAGAACAATGCTTTCGAAAAGCTTAAAGAAAAGCTTATCTCTCAACCTGTGCTTACACTACCGGATCTCTCAAAACCATTTGAGGTCCAATGTGATGCTTGTGGTGATTGCCTTGGGGCTGTTTTGCTCCAAGAAGGGCACGCCATAGGCTATGAGAGTCGAAGGCTCGACCCTGTTGAGCAAGCTCTAGGCATATACGAAAAAGAACTCCTTGCAGTTCTACATGCCTTAGACTCATGGAAGCACTATTTATTGGGGACTCCTTTCATTCTGCGAACGGATCACCAAAGTCTTAAGTACTTCATGACGCAGACCAAGCTCTCCGACAAACAAATGAGGTGGGCAAATTTCCTTTCGCAATTTCATTTTCATATTGCTCACATTGCTGGCAAGCATAATCAAGTAGCCGATGCACTCTCAAGACGACCGAGAGTGAATGCGGTTTCCATAGCAACTCACAATGATCTATCTTCAATGATAGATGAGTATGCTATTGATCCCGATTTTAGAGATGTGATTTCAGCCCTTGCATTAGGGAAGAAAGAAGAACCATTTACTTTACAAGATGGTTATCTTCTCTATGGCAATAGACTATGCGTTACTAACTCACTACGTGAGAAAGTAATGTATGAATCTCATGCTCCCCCATATGCGGGGCATAGAGGGATTCAGTCTACCCTAAAGGGAATTGAAACATATTTCTATTGGCCTACCATGAAAGTGAACATACATGAGTATGTTTCCAAATGTGTGGTATGTCAAAAGACAAAATTTGATAGAGGGAAGCAACTTGGATTGCTTCAACCCTTGCCAATCCCTAATTCACCGTGGGAGAGCATATCCATGGATTTTATCTTTGGATTGCCTAAGTCTATCCATGGGAATACGGGAATATGGACGATAGTAGACAGGTTCAGTAAACAAGCTCATTTTATACCTGTCAAAAAGACTATCAAAGCCCATCAAATGGCAACCCTCTTCATTTCACAAATTTTCAAGTACCATGGCTTGCCAATGTCCATAGTGTCGGATAGAGATCCTAGAATGACCAGTAATTTCTGGAAGGGTCTCTTTGAGAATTTAGGAACAAGGCTAAACTTCTCTTCGGCCTATCATCCACAAACTGATGGCCAAAGTGAAATAGCTAACCTAACTATTCTCGATCTACTAAAAGCCTATGTAACGGAAGTAGATCAAAGATCCCAATGGGAGAAGTACTTACCCTTAGTAGAGTATGCTTACAATAACACTGTACATACTTCTACAGGAAAAGCACCTTTCGAGGTAATTGAGGGAAGATCAAAAAGTCCCTTGCTACTTAAGGTACATGGGAAGATCTTCGCTGCAGATGAGTATAGCCGAGACCTACAAGAATCTTTCCAAAAGATTAAGGATGCTATCTCTATCTCACAGCAAAGGCAAAAGGCTGCTGCTGACAAGCACAGAAGAGCCCAAGCCTTTAAAGAAAACGATTGGGTCTTGTTAAAGTTTCCCAAGGCTCGATTAAGGCACACGACGGGCAAGAATCCTACGGGCCACCAAAAGTACTATGCTAAACTAGCAAAAAGGTACTATGGTCCCTTCCAGATTCTTAGGCCAATCAATGAGATGGCCTATCAACTTAAGTTGCCCAATCATTGGCTCATACACAATGCTTTTCATGTGAGCCTCTTAAAGCCTTACAAAGGAGAGCCACCTCAAGAACCAACTATTGAAGACCCACCGGAGATCGAGGACCACGAGGAGGTGCTGCAGCCCGAGTCCATTCTCCGACATGAAGACAAGGTATTAAGAGGCGGTAAGACTATCCGACGATATCTTATTAAGTTTAAGAATTATCCTTTTGAAGATGCTAGATGGATGCAAGGCATACAATTAAAGGATAACCTAAACCTTGTCAATGCTTACAATGCTTCCCAAGAGTAAGCAAATGTACAAAATGTTAAAAATGAACAAAAATTTTTGTCTTATAAGACTCTCTTTTTCTTTATTTGTGCACAAAAATGAAGTAGTATGCATGCTTAGATCAAGTTTGTGGAGACGACGTCTCCCAAACACCAAGTAGAGCTTGTCACTCTACTATGGAAGACTGATAGGACTAATGTGCAGACATGCTTGCGGCAGCCTCAGGCTCTCAAGCGCCAAATGGACTAGTCATCCATTATGGAATGATGTCGTAGGGTAACATAGGGATCCTCTACCCGCTAAGAAAAGGACTCATGTATATGCTTTATCTTCTCTACACCATAGTCGAGGACGACTATGATTTCAAGAGAGAGGTAATGTCATAATAATCAATATCTAATTCTCCTAAATGATTTTCTCATATTAAACTGATCATTTAATGTGGGGAAGTGCCAAGGGAGAAAAAGCTAGAATATTGGTTAAGTTAGCAGACCGGCCACAGTAGGGATCCAAAGGAGGGAAAATAGGGATCCAAAGGGGGGGCCATCTGCAAAAGAGCCATGTGAAACAATGGGCCAAAAAGACCCTAAGGTTCAGCCCATTAAGACTTCCAAAATGCTAAGGTTCCAAAATTCAAAGGTTGTGTCCAAAGGTTAACCCTAGGGAAAATTGGATGCTTAGTGTGAGCTCAAAAAGTCTTTGCATATCCCTACATGGGAGGGGGCGAGCCCCAAAGCTAGGGGATGAGAGAGAAAGCCACACACACACACACAGGCTCCCTTTACACAAAGGGAATGAGGGACACATGTCAGCTCCCTAGGCCAGATGCCCACAAGGTGTGCCCAATTCCTATTGGAAGACCCTTGAAGTGGACCAATGAGAATTAAGCTAGAGTAAATCTAGTTTAATTAATTTAAAAACATTTAATAAAAGAAACCAATAAGAATTAAGTGTCCTAGAAGACTATTGGGCAGTCTCCCAAGGGGTCCAATGAGCATTCAGGAGCCCCATGGCTTGCCTGATTCCTATTGGCCAGGAGGCAAAGGGGTCCAATGAGAGTTTAGTTTAATTATTTAATTATCTAAAGCTCTCACAAAAGGGGAAAGGGGGACACATGTCAGAAGGCTATCACTTATGCTGCTTAATCCCTATTGGCTTGACCTGGGGAGGTCCAATGAGGCAAAAGCCAGCCTAACTTAGCAGCTAGGGCTCGCCCAAGAGAGAGAGAGGGGGCTGATTTTTGCTGGGCATTGACACACACACTCTCACACTTGACAATGTGTGAAGGGAAAATACTCTATCTCCTCCCAAGCTTTAATGGAGAGCTCATCACCTACTCCAAGCTTGTGAGATAGAAGCCTACATCAACACTCTCTTGGCATGTGGATGCAAATCCAACCAAGAGCCAAGCTTCAATGCATGCTCATCTTCTCTACCAAGCTAATTACTAAGCTAAGCTATGCTAATATGAGTGATTATGTGAGGAGATGTACTTCTTTCTCGTAAGATACTTCTTTTTCCTCTCAATCTACTCTCATACCCTGCTAGCTCTCACCATCTTCGAAGGTGTGTGAGGTCTTGGGTCTGAGAACGGGGATAATTCAAGTTGTGTTTGATTAAGTGTTTTGCTTAGTGTATGAAGCTTCCATCTTCATTGCACTAGCTAGTCTTGAAGGAACACAAAGAATTGTATTGTACAATGTCTCTCTTGATGGGAGAAACCATAATACAAAGCCTTTTGGAGGGGGGACCGGCTCCATGCAAATCCGGTCCTCAACTGTTGTCAATAGCTTAATCTCTCTCTCTCTTTTGAAAGTATTGTCGATGCTATCTAACTAGGTGTTATGCTTTTTGTTGCTCTCTCCACCCAAGCACTCTTGTAATTCTCATTAGGAATCAACTCTAATGAAATGCCCACTATGTTCATGCTAAATTCCGCTACACAAAAGATTTTAGGCCATTAAATGTTACACATAACCACTGTAGGAGGCTTCACAACAGACAAGATCCCCATGACATAGGTGACTTTCCCAGCGCATTAGAGCACTTTCCCAAACCTTGCAAGAAATTACAGCACACTGAATTCTCTGTTTTCGGACTCTAAAATGCACCAGGACACTGTATGACAATTCCCTAGCTTCCCCGAAGCTCCTAGGACTGTTAAGCAACAAAAACGTTCTAAACCCTAAACCTGCAAAAATACACAGCAAGCTGTAATTTCCTCTTTCGGGCTCCGTTTCGCACGCCGGCCACATCCGCAGCAAGCCAACGAGTTCCCGCACCTGTAGGGCTACTTGCCCTTTGATTTGGGCGAGATTTCTCACGAGAAATCTCTCCGAATCAACCTGTACCTGCGAGGGATTAGCAATCAGCTAATCCAATACCTATACAAAAGGCTCTTGCCTTGACATTCGCGCATAAACCCACAGAACTATACATAAAGATGAGTAGCCCTTAAGCCAGGCATCAGGGAGAGAGGTGCACGAGAGCGGAATCATCGTACTACATAAGACAGAGGCGAAGGCAAGCTTTCCATTAAAGTTGTGATCACCTACACCAACTACTCACACACAGAGTAGCACTTGAATCAGCCTCTCTCCTCCTAGTGCCCACCAACTTATAAAGTGTTGCGTGGGGCCTAAATGACTATGAATTGAACCTAGCCATCCTTTTACTACTTGGATTTCAGTGCCGATTGGCCCGACCAACTCGTGGTGAAACTCTAGGTCATCGGCCGTTTCACATTGGCCATACAAATGTCCCGCCATTTGTGACTTCAAAAAGAGGGTCCCAAAAATTAAATAAAAATCAAGGGACGAACAGCAGCCTTTTTCTGCTTTGCCCGAGTCTTCTCCAAGGGAAGCTTGACTTTCTTATACATTTCATTCATATTCTCTACATATCGATCTGCTTCAAAAATTGTCCTTTGTGCGCAAAATGGGAGGAACCTTTTTACCACCCTCAACAATTTCAAAGGGTGCCTTGCCTACTGACGAATGCATCGTATTATTGTATTCATACTCAAGCATGGGTAAATATTGTTTCCACTCATCCTTATTATCTGACACATAGCATTTCAACATATTTAAGACAATAGAATTAGCCTCTTCTAACTGTCCATCAGTTTGTGGACAAAATGAGGAGGAAAACATCAACGTAGTGCCCATGTTTTCAAACAAGCCTCTCCAAAACAGGCTTGTCATGCGAGGATCATGATCACTCACAATAGACTGTGGCATACCATGGTACTTAAAACACATTGTACATGAACAATCATGCCATCGTATCAAATTTTATCTTCTTCTTTACAGGAATAAAATGGGCCTGCTTACTGAACCTGCAAATAATGGTCCATATACCATCATTCCCTATCAGCGTTCTTAGAAGATCAAAGATAAAATCCATAGCAATACTTTCCCATGGTTTATCTGGAATAGGCAATGGTTGTAACAACCCTAGTGCCTTTTGTCTGTCAAACTTGACTTTTTGAAAAATTACGCATGCTCACATAAAGGCATCCACATCTCTCCTCAAAGTAGGCCAATAAGAGAATGTCTCGACCGCTTTCATTGTCGCACCACGATGCCCCTATATACGGTGGGACACGACTTTCTACTATAAGCTTATGTCGCAATGGCCTCGTGACACACAGTCTGCCATGCATCATAATAAAACCATCCCTGAGGAGATAGTGCTCATGGCCTTGTCCATCTTGCAACTTGTCAAGTGCAGCGGAAGTGTTTAAGAATTTAGCTTGGATCTAGTACTCCGCACAAACACAAGGTTACTTTACTTCACTTGAAAAGACTAAACAGAACTGAATGAAAGAGAGAGTGCAGAGAGAGAGAGAGAGAGAGAGAGAGAGAGAGAGAGAGAGAAGACACCGCATGTCGTCCCAACCATCCTCAAGGGCCCCCTTGCTCTGTTGCCAGAGCAAGTACTTGCTTTATTACTTGCACAAATGCTAATACAATGACTAAATGTTCAGATGCTAATGGGTACTTGATGCTACTGATGCTGAGTACTGTTGAAGTGTCGGAGGGTACTACAGTATATGTTGATGGGGTACTGTTGTGGATGCTTGGTACTTGAGAGGCTAAGTGTTGGGTATTGCGGGTACTTTGGGGCTTGGTACTATGGGGTACTTCAAGTACTGAAGGTACTTGGGTGCTAACGGCACGGAGGTCCTTATGATCCCTACACTGAGCTAGGCCGGAGCCAAGCCAAACCGCAAGGAGTGATAGATGTTGGGGTACTCCGTCAACGACGACGATGAGGGGTGCTTGCGCTATGGTGTTGCTGAGGTGGTAATGGGTACTACTAGAGATGCTTGGTATTGCGACGGTGACTACGATGAGGCTATGGGCTGTCATACTATGGCCGCGGACAGCGATGGGCTGAAAATTGAAACGCTGGTAATGACAGCTGGAATCTTAGCCGTTGAAGTACCAAGCATCCACAGCAGTACCCCTCAGCATTTACCGCAATACCCTTTAGTACCTCATCTGCAAGTAATAAAGCAAGTACTTGCTCTGGCAGCACAGCAAGGGGGCCCTTGAGGGTGGTTGGGACCCGACATACCGTGTCGTCTCTCTTTCTCTCTCTCTCCCCCTGTGTCTCTCTCCTTCATTGTGTTCAGTTCAGTTTCTCTTTTCAAGTGAAGTAAAGTAACCTTGTGTTTGTGCGGAGCCCTAGATCCGAGCTAAATCCTTAAACACTTTCGCTGCACCTGACATTGGTATCAGAGCTCTGTGCGTGCTTTAGATTCGCAAACTCAAGGGAAGAACCTAAAGAACCCAAGTAGAACCAAGAAACCCAAGAAACCTCTCCCAATCTTTTTTCCTCAAAGAAGCTTTGCATCTAGATCCCGGACTTATTAGGCACTCCCACCCTTAGTCCATCGCGCATCGGACGCGCTCTCGTCTTCATCGTTATGTCCTTGAACGAAGATCGACATCGGATCCACAAAAGTCGAGATCTTGAGTACCAAGATCTACTTGCCTCCTATGTGTTTATGGAGGAAGTTGGATAAAGGATCCCTAACCCTCTTCTGCATCCGCATATAGCGTGCATCCACTTCCGTCAACAAGCAACCCTTGGAAATACCTCCAAGCACCCTTACCTTTCGGCTTCACCTGCAATGCTTTCACGACACGACTATTCCAGTGTTCGTACTTGCTCGCAAGGCAGAGTCAACATCAAGGCTGGTATTCTGCGACAAAGTGAGGCTACCTAGTAACTCGTATGGTCGGTGTTTACATCGCAACAATACCTACATCCACAGTATCCACAAGTTTGGCATCGGTTTATGCATCCACAAGCATCAGAAGCATTCAACATCAGAAGTATAGATAGAAGTGCGGCAATTGTGCCTCACCTTTAACAAGGGGGGATGTCATGTGCGCACTGCACTTGCGCCACGTGGACAAACTTCTACTACAATCTAGCATCAGTCTTAGCTTAGGACCTAGCCTGGCACCCTTGTGAGCCTATAGCGGGACGTGCATGTCCAGGCCGGTCATAGTTGCATACCCTCTCTTGCACTGCACAGTACAGCATAAAGGCATTTTACCACGTGTGAACCGCCTCTTAAGCCATTTATTAAATGACCCTTCAGCTTCTATTTTCTCAAGGTCATGGGGCTGATTTGGCCATGCCGACCCAGCATGAAATGCCGATATAGGCAGCCCTAGAAGAGCGCTTGAAGAGCAGAAGAAGTACCGGCAGCATCAGTACCCCGGCGTTTTCAGCCTCTTCACCCCAACATTTTCAGCCTATTACCTCCAGCGATTTCAGCATCAACGTTTCCACCTTTCAACATCCAGATCAGCCAAGTGTTAGTGAATTTCAGCCCTGATTTAGACCAGAGTTTTCAGATTCCAGCCGTTGCCACCCCCATTGACAAGCAAGAAACAAACAAAACAACAAAAAGCTCACTGAAGCACCCACTCCCACTCACACACCCACAAACACTGACACGCGCACCCAACCTAGATACAAACAAACACAACAAAAGAGCAATACAGAGACAAAAAAGAGTACAACCCCCCACACAGGTAGTCACACCCATCCACACCAGACAACAAACACCAAAAAGTACGCAAAGAGGAAGAAGAGGGCCTGTGGAGGAGAGCGGCAGCCAACAATTCGAACGCGCAGATGTAAGGCAATGGCCAGCAGCAAGCAAGCAGCGAGGCAATGGGGAAGATGCAATCCAGGTGTGCGACACGGCACTGCAGCAACAGAAGTAGCAACACACGGCATCACTCACTACGGCACCCATCTCTCTCTCTCTCTCTCTCTCTCTCTCTCTCTCTCTCTCTCTCACCCAGATGGAAGAGTGGTAATACTAGAGCGACGCTCCACATGACGGTGCGAGACTTATGGGACCACACTCAAAGTGGCTGCCTAGAAGTGTAATGGATCTATGCGTCTTGATGTGGGTACTTTTCAGGATAGTTTTACTGGAAGAGACATCATCTTCTACTCTGAGACACACCAGGCCCCTGGGCAATCCATGCCTCACATTAGTGGATACAGGTGGGAGACAGCTTACAAACAGGAAACACGCTCAGAGCAGAGCGGACGGGGCTCGGGGGGAGTGGCAGTGTTATTTAGAGAGGATCTGCAGCCATTGATACATATAACCCGTAGGGATGAGTAGGCTAGGTACATGTGGGTGAGATTGAAAGCAGAGACAAGCAGATATCTCTACATTACTATTTGCTACTTTCCCCCGAGTACATCAGTCTATGCATCACCCAGAGGACGGTCCCCTTTTTCTATTTTGGATGATGACATATGGGAGTTCTCTAGAGATGATGACATTATCATTCTAGGGGCCTTCAATGCTAGGACTGCCCATCACCAAACAGTGTTTTATGATACTTCAAAGGAGATGCTGAGAGAGCTAGATGTTGTAGAGACGGGCCTTTCCAGACTATCACACGATGTGGAATATACTGAGTATGGGCGACACCTGATAGACATGGGCACCGCACATGGATTGGCCATCTTGAATGGCCTACAGAGATTTCCTGCTACGGGAGGTTTTACATGCTTCCCACACAGACATGGAGCCAACACAGTGGACTATGTCATGGCACAGCCGAATCTCATCTCTAGTATCCAAGATCTCACAGTTGGGCCCAGACCGGTCGGGGTGGCGGTGGATCATGCTCTTGTGTCAATGACCATCTCCTTCCAGTTCGGTGTAGCACACAGGCCATGGGTAGCAGCCCCTACTCGCTACACCTTCACACAGGAGACGGATTCTGTATACATAGACGGGATCTACAGATGCCTATGCATTGAGGACCCGGGGCGACCTCTGGAGGAGCTAACCACTATACTGACACAAACATTACATGATGCAGCAGCAAAGGCATACCCACACACCCAGCCTGAGCAGAGACGCCGATCAGGGAGCACACATGTGCCGCTGAGATGGTGAAGAAAGCCATTGACAAGATGAGGACTGGGAGAGCATATGATCATGATGGCTTAGTTGCTGAGCATTTCATGCATGCCAAAGACCTACTAGCAGAGCTTCTAGCAGTTATGTTTAATCGTACCATGTGTGAGGGCCTACAGGACACTTGGAGCCTATCTACAATTGTACCTATCTTCAAGTCAGGAGACCCCATGGAGCCTGGGAATTACCGCACTATCATGATTGGACACACACTGGCACGGTTATATGCATCCATTCTTGAGCAACAGTTGAGTAGATGGGCAGAGAGGGAAGGAATGCGTGCAGCTCATAGTTACCAGGAACAGGAAACCGGAACGAGAACGGGGAACAGGAACGCGGAACAAAATGCCATTCCCTGTTACGGGTACTCACGTTTGAAACACGGAACGGGGATTCGGAACGGGAACTTGGAATGGGAACGGGGAACGGAGGCCTGAAAACGGCCATTCCCTGTTACTATGGTGCAGTTGGGCAGGCACGGTTCAGGAGAGGCTTCTCTACTCTTGACCATATCTTGACACTCAGGGCCATCATCGAGGAGGGCAGATCTCATGGGAGACGGATCTATTGTAGCTTTGTGGACTTCCGCAAAGCTTTTGACACAGTACCCAGAGCTAGATTAATGCGCAGATTACAGGAGATGAGAGTACCCACAGAGCTCATTTGGGGGATCATGGCACTGTACAGATCAGTAGTAGGCATGTACGCACCCCTGAGGGACTTTCTACACCGGTTCACTCCACTATTGGGGTGAAGCAAGGCTGCCCACTCTCTCCTACTCTTTTCGGTATGTATGTGGATGAGGTTTCTAACTACATTGAGAGCGATGGTGATAGAGGTGCACATTTGGCAGGGACATGGATTCCACTTTTATTATATGCTGATGATATCGTGTTGATCTCTGAATCTCCAGAGGGAATGCAACGTCAATTGGATGCTTTGCATAGGTTTGCCCACGAAAGTGGTTTGTCTGTCAACCTTAGTAAAACCAAGGTTATGGTGTTTAATACCACCCCACAATGGATCAGGAGGTCAGCACCTAGGTCCTACATTCACATACGGCCAGGAGATTGTGGAGTACACAGATGCTTACACTTACCTTGGAGTGGTTTTTAGTGGACCTGCATTCTCACTCAGAAGAGCGGCAGAGACCAGATTGACTAGAGCCCACGCAGCATTGGGTAGACTGGAGAGGATGTGTTCGCAGGTTCAGTTTCAGGAGCCCCGGACGAAACTCTGGCTCTTTGACACTCTGGTGGCTTCTGCATTGCTCTATGGAGCTGAGATATGGGGACCTTCATTGGATCACCACAGGAGGCCGGGTCGCACTGATGGATGGGGGAACATGGAGAAACCTCTCGTCTCTATGATATCGCGGCTCATTAGAGCCAGGGCATCAGTACCACAGGCCATTATCTGAGCAGAGCTAGCGGCCCCCCCACTAGTGGTTGAGGCGCTCACCAAATCAGTCTCCGTCATAAACCACACATGGGAACTTCCTAGAGACAGATATGCTCGCATTGCACTTGAGTCCTCTCGACAGTTAGCCATGCAAGGAGATACAGCATGCTGGTATGGCATCATGGTTTCAGGCGCATGGGTTCAGCATAGACAGGCTGCCACCATTCCAATAATCATTGGATGCACCATCTCTCACTCTTACACAGTCAGAGATCACCAAGCTCATCCGCCAAGACCTGACCCAGCTAGACACCAGGAGGACATGGATACAGCCAGCACAGGAATTGGGCACGAAGATGGCTTTCTACAGAGACCATCTTCTCCAGCTTACGGAGGATGGTTTTGTGACGAGACCCAGATACATGGACACCCACTTGTCTCATGGGATACGATGTGCTATTGGCCAGTTACGCACATCTTCTCACCAGCTGCGGATTGAGACTGGGAGATACAGCGGAGTACCAGCAGAGGCCAGGACATGCCCCTTGTGTGACATGGAGCCTGAGACAGAGTTGCACTACACATGCCGCTGCCCCGATTACTACGAGATATGAGGCCGCTTCCATTGCTTGTTCAGAGAGGGTTTTGGACCACTCTCAAGAGTCATGGGATACGAGGACCAGAGATGCCTGGGTTTGTTCTTGCTCGAGCTGCGCAGACACACAGATAGCCTAATGAGTGGCGAGGCTAGCCAGTCTCAAAGACGGATCACAGACTTCTTCAGAGCAGACACAGGACAGCCGCAGGAGCCGCTCCCACAGCAAAGCTCCCTCTAGTCTCACACCAGAGGCACACTGATCGACCGAGCGACTGAACTGAGGAAATCCAAGCACCCACGACGACGGAGGACTACACAGCATCGATGGAGGCTACGTCAGAAGATTCGGAGCACTCTGGCCAGGCATGCACGATGCCCGGTCAAACTACTAACCATGGAGGAGATTGATGAGATCCGCCAACGACCGATGCTAGATCTCCTGTGATTCAACTATCCCAACTAGCCGCCCATTTTTGCTTTAGTTCACATCGACCAGTCTAGGATCCCATAGTATATATCTTTGTTTTGTATTGTTGTTATTTTGTTACTCTGACTTTGTATCAGATCCACCACCTTGTAACTTTCTGGTCTCATAGGTCACTTTGGCCTTTTGAAGACGTTAATATAACATTTCATTTCTCTCTCTCTCTCTCTCTCTCTCTCTCTCTCTCTCTCTCTCTCTCTCTCTCTCTCTCTCTCTCGGTTGTATCTACTTTTAGTTAGACACCCTCTCTCTCTCTCCCTCCTTTTGGTTGTATCTACTTTTAGTTAGACATCCTTTACAAGAGTCTCTGATGCAGCGCTTACACAAAGTAATGTGGCACATGTCTACCAGATACTCATATGGCTGAAAACTACAGATTCTGACCCCATAAAGACAGGCCCTGCCTCATGCCAGCCTATTGAGTGGGCTCATACATGGGGTGTGAGACCCGAAAGGTACATCTGCCTCACATACGGCAGGGCACAGCACAAAACAACCCACTCCCTAATCTTCTCCTCGGAGATACCGGAGCCACCACCAGACACATCTGCCTCACATACGGCAGGGCACAGCACAAAACAACCCACTCCCTAATCTGCTCCTCGGAGATACCGGAGCCACCACCAAACAAAAGGTGTAACTCTCACAGAGACAACAAAAGTTTGTGGCCAGCGTGGTTGTCAAGGGTCTTGATGGCAAGGTGGTTGCTTTGACATTGTGGCTAAGGGATTAATGCCAACAAAGTGAAGCAAAGGGAGTGCAAATCATCAACCCTAAAAAATTCAAATCTATAATCTCATTCTTGATTTCCATGTCTATGCAGCAATATAAAAATGTATCTTGTTTCTAATTTGCATTTCTTTGTGGTGGGATGGACTACACACTTGACTACAAGGACAGCCACTGCTTACGCTGACATACATTATAAATTAGGTCAACAATCCATACAAAATTGTCCTTCAGTATGGCACTCACGTAGTCAATGCATTAAACATGCTCTCAACATCTTTGCAAAATTTTCATGATACGATTGCTAGGCTTCTGTTTGTAGTTCCACAAAGGCAAGACTTTTTTAGTTGAGAACATATTGAGCAAACATCTTGCTCATCACGCAAATGCTCTCACCTAAAGTATTTATTTCATTACTGATTCATAAGAAACATAAGTATTTGACTTGACTTTGGAAGTTAGAAATACATTTTAAAGTGATAGATAAATCATCTATTAAGTTAACATCCTATGCTGATCTCACAGAAAAAGGTTAGCAATACATAAAAAAGTGTGACAAATTAGCCCATGTAAGAATCACCCACTCAGCAAATATCAAGGTACACGCAATTCAAAGCAGTCTTCTATGTCTCGACTCCTAAACTACTGAAAGAATCTTCTGAACTGGTAAAAACACCAACTCCTTCGCTCCACTTCATGATGCTCTTATGCTCTAGCTTTAGCATGCTGTAGGAGTTTAACAATAAAACAAGCATTTCCGTAACTTATCAAGTACCCTCTTCCACGGACAAATACAAGCAGAACAGCTTCTCCGACAGACGATTACCAAGACGATTACCTTGTATTTAGCAATAGCTGAGTTAAAAGCATTGATGAGCGCTGAGTCGTCCCATGGTTCCGCCATCGCGCGCTCTCGCCCTTCACTGTATTGAAATTGATTTACTACCGTTTTACTCGTTGGCCATCGTTGGGCGGATACTTGTTATTGCTTGGTGAGCCAAAGGCTCTTTTTTGCCTTGCCAAAGGGCAAAGGCTTAGATATAGAGATCACTTCTCACTAAAACAGGAAAAATGTCATTTTTTGACAGGTCAAAAATGTTGATTGGTTGAAATAAGATAGCGGGTACTCATTGAAATGAATTGTGTAAATCTAATGATGGGCATGTCTTGAGTTTTGAAATATGAAATGAACTCTCATATATCAAGGAAAAGATTTTGGGCTGCCCAATGCCTTTGGAAGCATGAAACGTTGACAGCCTTACATGTTAAATGATAAAGCCTGAGAGGCTCCACAAATCCCAAGAGTCACCTTTTCATTTTGAAATTTGTGTTACCCACCTTTTCATTTTGAGAATTTTGAAAAACTTGAAATAATAATGGACCTACTCGGTCTACTCGCCTATTAAGAGGAATCTGCCAAGATGCGACCCTCGCTCTCTCTCCTCTCTCTTCCATCTGTCTCCCCGAGACGCTCCGCCCTCTGCGTTGCATCTGCAGCCATCGCCACAGCCTCCTACACCCATCGCCACACCCTGCTCCAGTTGCACACACCTTCACATGAGCTAGGATGAGCTCTCTCGCAGTCTCTCTCGCTCTGCCCTTTGTGCTACATCCGGAGCCATCGCCAGACCCTCCTGCAGCCAGAAGAGCTCAGGCGAGCTTTCTCAGTCTCTCTCCCGCTCTGCCCTCAGACGACTGAGGCCGCATGCCCCAGGCGCAGTCGCGTCACCTCCCATTTCTCTCTCTCTCTCTCTCTCTCTCTCTCTCTCTCTCTCTCTCTCTCTCCACGTGCCTGCACCAAATGAGACTCCTCTCTCTCTCCTCTTTCCACGTGTCTGTTGCCTCTTTTTCACTTCAACTTTATCCAAAGGATCTCCCAAGATACCGGTTAATCAGCTGCTTCCGAAATTGGGCACACCTACTAGACTAAAGTTGTCATTTTTGTTAGTTAAAATTTTATGGAAGGAATTTATCATTTGGGGCTTTAACCTTTAAAGATTTTTTATTTTTATTTTTAAAGATTTTAAAGCTAAGTTTAGAACTTAAAGATGTAGAACTTTTAAAGTAAGGTCCTCAATGATCCAATGAGGACCTAGAGTTTTTTTTTTATTAGAAGGTAAAACTTTGAATTAAAGAAAGTGAAAATGTTACATGGATCCACAAGTAGGGGGAGGGTCACCCCGAGACGCTAGAGTCTTAGGACTTAGAACTTTAAAGCTTTTAAAGTGGGATTTACAACTTAGGGATCTACAGTTTTAAATTTGTAAAAAGGGCTCTAGAGCTTAAAAACGTAGAGTTTTTAAAGTGGGGTGTAGAGCATAGGGATCTAAAGCTTAGGGTGTAGAGCTTAAGGGTGCTCTTTTAATTCAATTCTATGTGCATGCTTATGTTTTTTTTTTTCAAAAGCTTAGAGATGTAGTGATTTTAAAGTGGGATCTACCCTCAGATCAAGGCCTAAAATTGACGCCTACTTTTTTTCTCAAGGGCTATTTTGCCTATCAAAACAATCTCAAAATTGCCTGTCATTTTTTGTATTTATATCTTTAAGTTAACGTTATATATGGCCAATTATATAAGTTGATTGCATTACACAAAGCATATGAAAGGGGGCTTGAAAAATTGGATGTCAAAAAGAAATTTTTATCATGCCTGGCAGGCCTTGTGATTTTACCACTTGTTTCACTATCTAAACACACAAGGCACCACGTGGCCCGTGCCTTTAAATTAAATAAACGCTAAAAAAATAACACTGCCATGAAGAGTGTGGCCCGTGCTTTAACTTAAATAAACGCTAAAAAATAACACTGCCATGAAAAGCTTATGCCGCCATGAAGACATTCTACACCTCGGCTTTTGAAGCATCGAGTAAGAATAAGCAATTCAAAATTTTCCAAAAAGAAGTAGTTCAAATTTTTTCATTCAAGTTTGTCTCTAGCCACTCTGTGAGAGAGAGAGAGAGAGAGAGAGAGAGAGAGAGAGAGAGAGAGAGAGAGAGAGAGAAGGTGGACATTTGTTCCAAAGCATCTACTCGCAATCTAGGCACGGGTCGCTATCGGGGGCAACTCTTCAAGATGGCAATCTGATGGAGGCTGTGTTGCATAGTTGAGGAGCAACACTTGTTGGAGTGGACAAGTTCGGAAACATGTATTATGAAAAGTTAAACACATAGTATGGGAGGCATAGGTGGGTTGAATATGCTGATTTGAATAACTATGATGCGTCAACTTTACCACCAGAATGGCATGGCTAGTTGCATTATATTACAAACCATAAACCTGGAGTTAAAGCCAGTCAGATATGGGTTTGATAATGTATCGGGATTTGGAGATCACTATGCTTTACATTTAAAAGGTCATGCTAAAAATCCACAGCAAAGGGACTAGACAAGATTAGAGCCTTGGAATTCTTCTTAAATGCCTTGGAGATGTGTGTATTTAGGGTCTCTTCATAAATCGACAGAGTTGCTGACAAAAATCTTATCAGGCAGTCAAGCGTGCATGTAGGAAGGAGAAAAACATTCTCTACACTCCCTACAGATCCACACCTTCCCTACATTGTAAGAAGAGCATCACATAAACCAGTATCCAAGACACTAATGGTCTCTAGAGCTTTTGCATGAATACTATGCCCTAACTCTAAAGCTTCAGGCTGCTCACATGTAGACAGGATACTAATAAAAGGCAGCCTTGTGTGGCATCATACCCCTCTCTATCATCAATTGGAATAGTTTAGATCCCTTGTTAAAAAAAAACCCATCCTGAATGTATGCAACAATCTTGGATGTGAATGAAACTATATCTTGGCTAGGCATTCACAGAAGCTTCGGCATGATCTAAGTTGCCACACCTACTGGACATACCTATGAGAGCGTTCCCCACGGTTATATCCAACTCATACCCATAGTTAGAAATGCATGTGTGAAATGCTTCACGTTTTACACGTGGCTCAATGCATGTGCAAGCACTTAATACAATAACTAGCGTCACTTTGTTGACTTCAAAACCTTTCTCTTGCATGAGGTCCGTTTTGTGTGGAGACGATAATCATTGTGGTCCAGTTTGATACGTTTGGATAAACAATCCCATTGAATGTGCGCATTGCATCTTCTAGGATATTCCCATTTCCATACAAAATAATAAGAGCATTTTCTACAACATTATTCCACTCAAATGCATCCTCTATAATGAAAAAATGTATGGCCATGCCTTCGATTGTTGCTCCAACACAAGCACACATTGACAAAACATTAACTATTGTCATTGTGTTAGGCTTCACATTAGCTTGTTGCATGCTGTAAAAGATTTGGAGAGATTCCTTGTAGTACATATGTTGATTGTATGCACAAATCATGGTTGTCCAAGCTACAATATCTTAGCACTTCATGTGATCAAAGACACTGCGCGCCTCGGAGACAGAACCACACTTGTCATACATGCTTATGAGAGCGTTGTTCACAGTGGTATCAGTTTCAAACTCAAGTCCAACAATATAGCCATGCACATTTCTCCCAAGCCTCGTTGTTGGCACGTGCATTTAGGAGAGAGGCAAAGGTGACCTTGGTGGGCTTGATACCATGTGATTGCATCTGATAGAAAAGAGACAGGGCATCTGAGCTTCGCTCTAGGGCATGAACATAATGATCATGGTAGTCCATGAGACAACGTTGCAATGCTTTATACGAAGGAAAGTGTCATGGGCTTCTGCCAGAGTGCTTGTGTGGCAATGACAAGGAAGAAGGACCGGACCACGGTGGCCAAGAAGTACTAGTCCTTACGAGATGTGCATAGATCAAAAGAGTCCATTCTCGCCATGACATGCCACTGGATATAAGCTCATGTGTGCACGACTATAGCCACACTCACGCAGATACACAAACATGCAGAATAGGGCTAAATAATTCTTATTGAATTTAATGTAGCTAAAACAAGGGGTTTAACCTAATGTGTATGAAGTTGAACACCAGAGATGGCTATATGGGTTCAAGAGCGCTCTCTCTCTCTCTCTCTCTCTCTCTCTCTCTCTCTCTCTCTCTCTCTCTCTCTCTCTCTCTCTCTCTCTCTCTCTCTCTCTCTCTCTCTCTCTCTCTCTCTCTCTCTCTCTCTCTCTCTCTGTCTCTCTCTCGTGCCCATCTCCGCAGAGAAGAGCGACTTACGATAGGCTAAGTTATGAATGTAAAGCTTGACACCCCACCTCCCTCTTTTGTCTTGAGTGGTCAACCCTTTCACAGTCAAGTCGTCCAGATTGGTCGTAAGCTAGTGGGCAATGGGCACTGCCTGGTTAGGGAATTCCCTGCTTAGGGTGGGTTCAGACGATCCGCCAATACAAATTCATGCTTTGGAAGCTTTTTCCCTCACTAGTTCAAACGCAAGCGGAGGAAAATAGCTCATAGAACTACCTCAGCAAATTAGGGTTGCCTCTGATCTTTATGCTATTGGCTCCAGCAACCAAAAACATGCTCTTCACACTTCACGCTGAAAAGGGGATGGTAGTAGAAATTGTTCCGAGGGGGGGAGGGATATCGCCCATCCTATGTTGGGTCCAAAAATGAGAATTTTGTGTTGTGTCCAATAAGCTTATGCCATAAAGGCAACACACTCCTTTATGCGGCTCTTCCCCCGCCTCATCTGAACCTAGCCTTAGGACGCATTTGCACCGAGCAGTGGGTGAGGCGGAGCACACGTTAGAAAATATGTCCTTTGTTGACTTCAAAGCTTGTCCCCTCGCATCCTCTACCTCTCAAAGGTGGGGCTAATCTCCAACTCTGCCAGAAACGCCAGAGTTGAGCAAGGGGGTAGCATTGATGATGAATGGAAGGCTAGAGTAGAAACCTTGCGTGTAGATCAGTTCTTAATTGGGCAAAAAACCCTAGATATTGAACATCATAAAGGAACGTAAGAGAGTATATCTCCACCCACCCAAACGTGATCGTAAAAACCAACAATAAATCAACCTTGCTGCTAGATTGTAGTTAGTCAAAAACTAGACCAGAACAAGCCTACTATGAGCGCTTTAATCAAATTTTAATTAAGTACAAGTATGGTTTGCAAGACGCTTGTAGAAAAGCATCCATAACTCTTTATGTAGTGTACCTTTGACATAGAATATAAAGTTAGATCTACTTCACTTTAAGCTTAATCAATATCCTACATCTTTTGTATTTGTCTTAATGCGTGTTTTGCGTATGTCAAGGAGAACATATATTCACAGCACGATGTTTTGATTACAGAAGCGTGACTCGAGCTCGACAACACTACAAGGCCTGTTATCTGCATCTAATTTCTCATGTCTATGCGTTTGCTTGGTGCAACACATAAACGCTACAAGGCAGGGCACGGCTTTCATTTCTTATAATTTCTGGAGAGGTCACAGTGCCAACTCTCCACCATACTTTTGTATGGCACTTTTGCAAGATGTGCATTGTATACTTTGCACTTTCAGTATGTGATGTTTCATTGCAAGACGTAATGTTTAACTATTCACATTGATTTTTTGTAGCTTGAGTCAAATACCAGCCTGTAGATTGGACAATTGAAAAGCACCAGTACAGCATTGTAGATCAGTAAAGCACTTCACTTCTTGTTGTAGTTCATTGATGCTTTATCCATTTGCTTGTTTTAGAATTTTGCACATTACTTCCTTTGGTTCAGTTTACGTGGATGTTGTTTTCAAAACTATACATTCGATCTCAATCAAGGTCTGCAAATGTTGATTACACACTCAACTCTTTGCATACAATTGCTAGCCAATGCATGTGCTTTTGTTTCCTTTAGTGCTAGATGCTAAATTTCTATTTGCATATATCCTATTATATTCTATAGATGTTATATAGCAAGGCCCACCAAGCAAGACTAGTTTATGGTTGTCGGTGTGTAAACAAGCACTTCCAGCTATATGTTGGCTGCCGTGAAGGCAGGGTGAGGAATTTCGCTAGCATGGCCATAGGGGCTTCGGCCAAAACCTTGGGAGGGTGTGTTTTTGGTGCTATTTTTGTTGGGTCTAAAGGGTAGATTTTGGGCGTGAAGACTCAAATGTACATCTTTGTGTTGTGGTTTTTGCAGTGCTATCGCTTAGCATCTCAGAACAAAAGGTGTCCTTTTGTCAACGGCTAGCTCGACTGTTGTGGCTGCTCTCTCTCTCTCTCTCTCTCTCTCTCTCTCTCTCTCTCTCTCTCTCTCTCTCTCTCTCAAACACACACACACACACATGCACACGCGCACACGCACAATCTAGACACGGATTTTTGTCGGCTATAAAAGTATATCACTCTCTGAGTGTATTGTTGGTCATAATGTCAAGCTTCTCAACTATTGCAGAAAAAAGCTCTACGTCAACCTGTTGAGAGGTATGACTTAGTTTACAAGGAGCCTATTGTTTTTTTTCCTTTAGGCACTTTCCATTTCAATTTCCATGAGTCAAAAGTCCTAAGTGCATCATCAAATTTCTTTTGCACCCCAGATTCCATTACGCTCATCTTTGCTTTGAGAATGGTCTGCAATTCCTCTTTTAGTGTTGTGTACATTTCAACATGAAAATCACCTACCATTTGCTTTTGTAAGGCATTCCTGATATGCTCATACTGTAAGAATTCTTTTGGAATGTTGCTTTTCCCTTGTTGTCCTAAAGCATGGAGCTCTTGTATTAATCTTTGTTTTGAGATAAACGCTGGAAAATATTGTCCTGGATTGTAGTTTTCAGCCATATGTGAGCTTTCTCCAAACCAAGAGCACCAATTTCTCTCATGTGCTCTATACCAAGCAGTAAGAGGTCCATTACCTTGATAAACACGTCTCAAATGTGACATGCTAGCACCGTCGTTACTCACCACACACCCTGAAGTAACTGGCCTTGAATTAGCTAATGTCCTAGATACTTTTAGCATTGGTCTTTTTGAAATATGTCCACAATATGTATAAACATATTTCCCCCTCCCAGGCATTTGTATTTTGTAAGCAGTAAGACAGTTTCTACATCTTCGTGTTGTCTCCTTTCTTTGTTTTGCAACTTCAAGTGCTTCAATGAGTTTCCTATCTCTTAATACAACACTCTTGTGTGCCCTTCACGACGAGAGCCATGACATGAGGAGCTCATACCACACTAGGCTCAACAATAGAGCACTAAGGCAAGCCAAGCGGGACGAGGTAATCTCAAGGCGATAATTTGAAGTCGAGGTAGCAAGGGAGCTTTTTGACGAAGCTTTTTCCATATTTTTGCTCAACTAAGCAAAAATTAAAAAAAAGCTTCCTCAAAAGCTCCCTCCTGGAGCAAGCTTCTAGGAGGGAGCTGGTTTCCTTCTCTCTCACACAAACACTTTGTCCCTCCCTCCCCTCCATCTCTCTCTCTCTCTCTCTCTCTCTCTCTCTCTCTCTCTCTCTCTCTCTCTCTCTCTCTCTCTCTCTCTCTCTCTCTCTCTCTCTCTCTCTCTCTCTATATATATATATATATATATGTGTGTGTGTGTGTGTGTGTGTGTGTGTGTGTGTGTGTGTGTGTGTGTGTGCGCAATCTTCGGGCACTGATGATGATGATGAGGGTGATGATTTTGGTCTTTCACTTTCACTTCATTTTTATTTTGTACCCAGACATTGGATTAGATCCACCAAGATTTTATCTTTTTGGTCCTAAAGGTTATTTTGGCCTTTTCAAGACGTTCAATATAACATTTCATATTATTTCATTTCTCTCTCTCTCTCCCTCTCTCTCTCTCATGCTAATTTTGAAGTGGGCGCCAGTGCCCACTTGAATATTAGTATGATCTGCAAATAGGTTGAGGACCTTGCGTCCTATATACCCCAACAACTCTCACAACCTGCTCACAAAAGCCTTTAATCCCCAATGCGCTTACACTTCCATGTTGAACCGTCGAACCAACCGTAGCCCACTATGGACATTATGAGCAATGCAACTAAGAACCAAGGGATACAAACAGCACATGTTGGGGCGACCTGGTATCCCGGCACCGCGGAGAGGCCTGCAACTTCTTTCCTTGCTCTCTATGTTTCTGCCCCAACCCGTAGGTCCGTTAACCTCGCTCATACTAATGTTCCAGTGGACGCTATCATCCACTTGAAAATTAAAGAGAGAGAGAGAGAGAGAGAGAGAGAGAGAGAGAGAGAGAGAGAGAGAGATGAAATGATATAAATTGCTATATTAAACGTCTTCAAAAGGCCAAAATGATTGATGAAATCAAACTGATTCAATCTTGGTGGATCTAGTCCAATGTCTGGGTTAAAACATAAAATGAAGTAAAAATGAAGTGAAAGAGAAGTAAAGTGAAAGACTAAAATCATCATCATCATAAGTGCCCAAAGATTGTATGTATATATATATATATATATATATATATATAGATAGATACACACACACACACAGACACACACATATATATATATCTATATGTATCTCTCTCTCTCTCTCTCTCTCTCTCTATATATATATATATATATATATATATATATATATATATATATATATATATATTCTACGAACCGACCACCAAAGTCTCAAGTATTTCATGACGCAAGCCAAGCTTTCCAACAAACAAATGAGGTGGGAAAATTTTCTTTCGCAATTCAATTTCCATATTGCTCACATTGCTGGTAAGCACAATCAAGTGGCTGATGCACTTTCACAATGACCAAAAGTTAATGCGGTGTCTATAGCTACTCACAATGATCTATCCTCTATGATAGACGAGTATGCTAATGACCCTGACTTTAGAGACATAATGTGAGCCCTTGCTTTAGGGAAGAAAGAGGAACCATTCACCTTGCAGGATGGTTATCTTTTGCACGGCAATAGACTATGTGTTACCCATTCCCCTCATGAGAAAGTTATGTATGAATCCCATGCTCCTCCCTATGCGGGGCATAGAGGTATTCAACCTACTCTTGGAGGAGTAGAGACGTATTTCTATTGGCCTACCATGAAAGTGGACATACAAAAGTATGTTTCAAAATGCATAGTATGCCAAAAGACTAAGTATGATAGAGGGAAGCAACCTGGATTACTCCAGCCATTGCCTATTCCAAATTCACCATGGGAGAGTATATCCATGGATTTCATCTTTGGATTGCCCAAGTCTATCTATGGGAATACGGGAATATGGACAATAGTCGACATGTATAGCAACCAAGCACACTCTATTGTTGTCAAAAGAACTATTAAGGCACACCAAACGGCAAATCGCTTCATATCACAGATTTTCAAACACCATGGATTACCAACATCCATCGTGTCAGATAAAGATCCTAGAATGCCTAGTAATTTTGGGAAAGGTCTCTTTGAAAATCTAGGAACAAGATTGAATTCCTCTTCGGCCTATCACACACAAACGGATGGCCAAAGTGAGATAGTCAATCTTACGATACTTGATCTACTCAAGACTTATATTACTTACCTCTTGTAGAGTATGCCTACAATAATATTGTACATACTTCGCACCTTTTGAGATCATGGAGGGAAGACCTAAAAGTCCCTTGCTACTCAAAGTACATGGGAAGATTTTCGCTATCAATGAGTATAGCCGTGACCTACAAGAATATTTTCAAATGATTAAGGAGGCTATATCCATCTCTCAACAAAGGCAAAAAGTTGTTGCTGCTGAGAAGCCCAGAAGGGCCTTAATGTTCAAAGAAAATGATTGCGTCTTACTTAAATTTCCTGAGGATCGATTGAGGTAAACAACGGGCAAAAATCCTACGGGCCATCAAAAAGATACTATGGTCTTATCCAAATCTTGAAGCCAATCAATGAGATGGTTTATCAACTCAAGTTGCCCAACCAGTGGCTCATACACAATGCTTTTCATGTGAGCCTATTGAAGACCCTCCCAAAATCAAAGACCAAGAAGAGGTACTATAACCCGAAGCTATCCTTCGGCATGAAGACAAAGTACTACGACATGGTAAGATTATCTGATGGTATCTTATTAAGTTCAAAAATTATCCTTTTGAAGATGCTGATGGATGCAAGGAATACAGCTTAAGGATAGTATGAACCTTGTCAATGCTTACAATGCTCCATTAGAGTAAGCAAATGTATAAATTTATTTCAAATGATCAATGTTTTTGTCTTATAAGACTAAATCTTTTTATTGTGCACAAATTTAAATAGTATGCATGCTTAGAATCATGTTTGTGATGATGATGTCTCTCAAACACCAAGTAGAATTTGTCACTCTACTTGGGAGAATGAAATGGACTAAAGAGCATGCATGCTTGCGGCAGCTATGTCTCCCAAGCACCAAATGGATTAATCATCCATCTTGCAAAGATGTCGTAGGGTAAAAAGGGATCCTCTACCCGCTAAGCAAAATTGACTAATGACTAAGGATTTATCTCTTCTACCTCATAATCGAGGACGACTATAATTTAAGAGAGAGGTAGTGTCATAAAATCTAATATCTAACCAACCCAAATGATTTTCTCATATTAAATTCATCATTTAATGTGGCAGAATAAACAAGAACAAGGGTTAGGATATAGACATGTACTTACAGATCTATCTTAACATGGGGCCAATAGTAAAGGGGCCCAAATGAGAGATGGCATGTCAAAGATCAAGGCTAACCAATGGAGCTTAAAGACCTTAGGGTTAGGTTCATTGAAGACCTCCAATTGTTAGTGTTAAAAGTCCTTTGACCTTAGGTAAGCTAGGGTTGTGCTTGAGGTGGGAACCCGGCCCATGCTTGAGGTGCTTGTCGTGCCTGATGACTGAGATGCTTGAGATACTTGAAGTGCTTGATGATTGAGATGCTTCAGTGCGTGTCATGCTTGAGATGCTAGGGTTGTACTTGAGATGGGAACCCAGCCCAAGCTTGAGGGGCATAAGGACCGAGCTTGTGGTGAGAATTGGGCCCAAGGTTGAGGGGCTTGAGGTGACACTAAAAGAACACATATCCCTACAAGGAGGGGGGCGAGCCATGCAGGGGGGGGGGTTTCTTGACCATTCTCTCTCCCAAAGGGCACCCCTTTCTCAAGAGGCAAGTAGGACACATGTCAAGCCCCTAGCTAGGTTACCCTTAAGGAGTGTCCAAAGCCTATTGGTTGGCCTCCCAAGGGGTCCAATGATAATTAAGTAGATTTAACTAATTGTTCTTGCATTTATCAAGTCCTCTCTCTCAAAGGGGAAAGGGGGACACTTGTCCCAAGACTACCCTTGTTGCTTGTAATGCATCCTGCATGTGATTGGCCAATCTTGTAGGGGTCCAATAAGCTTCAAGCTTGTGCTAGAAGAGGGGGTCGACCAAAGCAAGTAGGGGGCATTCTTGGGGGGTATACTCTCCCACAAACACTCACTCACACTCTCATTGTGTGAAGTGCAAAGTGCAAGAGCTCCATCTCCTTCTCCAAGCTAGTAGAGAAGTTGAGAGCCTACACCAACACTCTTGGCTATGGAATGCAAATCCAACCAAGATCCATGCTTCAATGCTTAAGCTTGTCATCTTCTCCATCTTCATTACTATGCTATTATGTATGATAACAAGAAGAGTGATGATAAGTGAGGAATTAATTCTTTCTCCTATGAAATGTTTCTTCTTCCACTTCCCTACCCTCATTCCTCGCTATCTCTCTCCACCTTCGAAGGTGTTTGATGCCTTAGTCAGGCTTGGGATAGTTAATGCTTTTTGCAAAGTTTATGTTATGCTCGTGATGCATGAAGCTTTCCATCTTCATTGCATCACCTAGGTCACAAGGACCACAAAGATTGTATATTGTATCAAGTCTCTCTTGATGGGAGAAACTATAATACAGATGTCTATTGGAGGGGGGGCCGACCACATAAATCCGGTCCTCTACTATTGTCATGTTCTCAAAAATTTCTCTCTCTTGCAAAAGTATTGTTCATGCCAAGTTAAATAAATGCTATGTTTATGTTGCTACCATCAATTAAGTTCACCCTCTATTCTCACAAAGTAATTCCACAAAAGTGTTATCTTTGATTTCCGCTACTCTCAAAGTTCATAGGTCATTTCCATTACACTCAATGCTTGCCAAGTAATAACATTTTGGACAAAAAGATCATTGAGAACTTACGGTGCTTTGGGATGGATATTTGCATTTGCTAAAAAACTATATGTCAATATCCTACATAATGACATAATTCTTCAAGGTCCAAGGAGAAGTGATTGTATTTGGAGAAAGATCTGCAGATTGCATGTGCTAAAAGAAGTTTGGCACATGTTGAAAGCAAGCTCCTCATTAGCAAACCGGCCATCAACTCTAGCTTCAAGGATGAACTCACTTGTGTATACTTATCTCAATTTTGATATTAATATCTTCATCTACATTCTACCCATGGCTTCTTCTCGTCTTAACAAGGACCAGTCTCTGAACATCTATAGCCTTTTTTTCCCATGTATGCAATGCCAACATGCTCCATAGTTCTTTAGGCATTTGAGGCACAAACATAGGCAATAAGGACACAAACATAAATGGTTTGGAACTCCCATAAGATAGGCGACTGTCGATTGGTGTATTTTCATGATAGATGACAAGCTTTAAACTTTAGAGTCAGGGATTTCTATAATTTGACATAAAGCAAGTGCTGGTGCCAGCAAGGAATAATTTCCAAAAGTTGGTTTGAAGTAAGTTCCGATCGTTTTTTTGTCGAGATTTTTTCCAAAGGAATACTTCCGAACAAAGACCTATTTGATCGTGTTCGTAGGGATGTCAGAGAGGAGCAATATTTCAATTTTGTAGCTCAGAGTTCAAATGCTCATTTTACTTGTGGTTGTTTTGTTTATCTCTTTATGGTTGTTTATAGCATTTATCATGTTGAGTGCTTTTGGTATGCTCAAAATCCTCTAAACTTTTATTGCCTTGCTATTTTGTAGGTTGTTCTTTTATACTAAAGCTATACGACTTGTAACTTTTTTATTTTCCCCTCATGTTCTTGTTCACTAAATGATGTACAACAGATTTCTTTTGATCGAGTGCAGTTCTTTTTTTCTTTAGTGGCTTTACTTTAGTAGAGGGACATTGTGTTCTAGTTTGACTAGTTTTGGATAAGCATGTGGCTTCTCTACCCTTTCATTCTTTTTGCCACGGACTATGATTTGTATGTTGTTAACAATGGGTATAAAATGATAGTTTCTGATAGCAGTTATGATAATTTTGACTTCTTCCATTGATTTAAGTTTCATGGAGAGGATGTTTAGTTTCCTGTGTGAGATTATATGTAGATTAAGCAAGCTTCTTATAGCATATTTCTTGTGTGCTTTTGGCTCTCATTTCTTTCTCGTGGAAAAAAAGAAAGATAATGTTCGGTTAGCAAAGACAACTAGTTCAATCTTTTTATTTAGAAATTGGATAATAGAATTATGTTGGTCTACCCAATTGTTGTAATGAGCGGATGCACGAGTATTGAACACAACTCTAAAACTTTCCTAAGGAAGAAACTGAAGTAGAGAGACTGACTACTTAAATAGTCCTTGGAAAAATTGGGCTTGAATTGTAGTGATTTTTTTTTGCTAATACCTAAGAGCTAGCCATTCAAGAATACAAAACAAACCTTGATTATGTGACGCTTTATTAGCTAGGGTATGATGGTTCAACATGCATCATACAATTCTTTTTGAATGTACATGGTGTCACCACCATGTCGATTACTTCTATCTGGCAATGTTGATTCTTTTGGTATGTGCTCAGTACTGGATTTTCTAGCTGGTATTCACAACTTGGATTTTTTAAAGACCTTAAAGTAGTATGCATTGGTTAATGTAATAATATCCCACAAATATTACTATGAGCCTTTAATATCTAAGAGTAGGTAGCTATATTCAAAAAAATCACTTTAAAGTTGTAGTTGTTAAAAGAAGTTTCTCGTAGTCTGGAGTCAGGCCTTTATGAGCAAATCAGTCATAAGCTATAGAGGCCATTTAGGCATCATGCTAATTGGCTATTGACTTTAGGTACCAAACTAATCGTCCATCAACTCCAAGCACTAGGCTGAGGGGTTCACTATAGGGTCTTATACAACTTTCTTTAATTTTTGTTATTGATACCTTCAGTTTGTAAACGATAGTAAGATATCAAATATACTTTCCATAATGAACATGGAGAAGAATGATATTATTAACCCCTTTCAAGAAACCAAGGGATTGTTGTTTCATACTTTCATTATCCATATACGCACACGTATGCCACAAACTATGGTCCAAAATCTAGGACCTATTAATAGACCATTGCTTTTCGCTTCCAGTACCCTATTTTTATTTGTAAATGGGTTATTTCTTACAAGTTTTAACACCTTAGAAGAAGGAATACATTATCGCACTAGACAAATTGGTATATCTCTAGGAGGAAACCAACATCTCTTCCTTGACCGTGTAGATTGTATCCCTTTAATTCCTTTGGCCATTTTCCATATGTTTATATGGGTAGTTTTGTGCAATGTGAGGAATTTTAATCCTCAAGCTAGTAATCTCAAGCAAACAAGAAATCAAGTGAGAACATACAATGAAAAAGACTAGATCAAGACCTCAATAGTTACTTTGTAGAGGATAGTGTAGCAAAGTAAACATGTTGCACCCAAAAAGTCTCGAACAAAAGAACGATACTCCTAATGTCACAAACTCATATGCAAATTGATGCTAGCAATGAGAGCATTAACACTAAATCCAAGAACCTCTTGATAAAACTCGCCAAAAATTTATGCTATTCTCATGAACACTTTAGGCTATCATAGCTTGACAGTAGTTGACGACAAAATACCCTACAATGCAAAACTATTACATCCAGAGACACTTGACCTATTGTTCTACATTTGGCCATGCTCCACCCAAGGCTTGAAAGAGCTCCACCTTGATCAAGGTTGCTTGGAGCATGAACTCATGGACTTGAGAGTCCAAAACTAAAATTTGGAGAAATGCATGGTAGATATGCTTGCATGGCACAACCTCTTGGACTCTCTCTTTTGAAAGTCTTTACAGGTACATTGTGGAAAATCAGACAACGTCATAGAGTATGAAACTCCCTTTGCCCTTGATCCCTCTTTGCTAACATAGAAAACATGCGCCTCATTGCACACATCAATAACCTCTTTAATTAATTATGATGCCATGCATCTATCCAAATCAATTCTCGTTAAATTTTTTTTGTTAGTTTTGGTGGTTACTTAACCATCTTTCCATCCCTATATTTCATCGAAAGGCACTAGGAACTCTATTTACTGCTCTATTGGCCTCATTCAAATATGAACCTCTAGTTCCTTATTATTGTAGCATAAATCCATTAGCTTGGAGTTGTTCTACCTCAGATTGGAGTAGGTTTGTGCCCTTAGCGACTCCCAAAACACCTGTTGCATGTCCGGGTGGTCCACCACCATGTCATGAATCTTCCATGTGTGCATGTTGCTTGCATTGCAAAACCAAACATAACCCTCCACAAATCCCCCCCCCCCCCCCCCCCCCCCCCCCCCACCACCAGTGGAGATTGAGGTGCTTACCAGATCAATCTCCTTTATGCACAACCTATGGGATACTACCAAAGACAGATATGCAAGATTGGCCCTTGAGTCCTCCACACAATTAGCTTTTTAGGGAGACACATCATAATGGTTACAAATTTCATCATGGTTCCGGATACATGGCTTCGACATGGACAACTTACCCCCCTTCCAATACTCCCTTGATGCACCATCGTTGTCTCTTACATGGGTGGTAGATTCACTAGTTTTGTAACTAGACATAGTATTAGATTCACCAACTTTGTAACAGTTTGGTCTCATGGGTCATTTTAGGTCTCATAGGTGGACATCAATAGTGAGACCAAGTCGATGAAGAAGTTACCATGGACACCCCAAAAGTGGCCATCAACTAGATACACCTCAGTGTTGCTCTCCTCAACTTTGTACCTGAAAATAATGCCATCTTGAGCATCGGTTGTCTTTGTAGAAACTTTGAATTGTAGACCATGCGACGTCCAATAATTCCCATTCATGAACTATGAACACATCACGTCCAAAATATAAACTCCAAGATAATGAACTACTGGAACACATCCTGTCCATAATCTGACCAACAACAATGAATTGGCGCACCCATCCATAGTGTTTTAGACGTTTGATTGGTTCCCTGCCAGATGCATGTGCATTGAACTCCGACCTACGGGTCCAAACACCGATAACTTGAACTCCAACCCAAGGGTCCAAATTAATTATAAGGAGCATTCATTGCCCGTCTCTACCACTCACAAGCCTCTCTCTGGCTGAAGCTAGTGGTGATACCTGTCATTTGACTAGAAATTTGATGTCGTGGCCACCGCCACGAGTGCCATGCCGTTCTCCGCTGTCTAATCTTTATTACCGTAATCTCTTTCCAGGTTGCCTTTATTCTTGTGTTCCTATGAGTTTCATCTTTTGCCTTTGGCTTCAAACTCTTGAGCCAAACAAAGCATCGAGTCACATTCATGACAATTGTGATCATACCTCATGGTTACATAGGAGACTAATTGCGTATTGGTACTGCCATCCTTGTCCAACCGAGGTTTGCCGTTGTCCTCTAGTGAACTCCTCCATTTTCTTTTGACTTCACAAACTCGAGCCAAACAATTTGTTGGGTTATTTGAGAACTGTGTCGGTGCATAGGCAACTAATTGGGTGGTGGATCTGCTAAAACACAACTCTAAAACACGAGTATTGAACACAACTCTAAAACTTTCCTAAGGAAGAAACTGAAGTAGAGAGACTGACTACTTAAATAGTCCTTGGAAAAATTGGGCTTGAATTGTAGTGATTTTTTTTTGCTAATACCTAAGAGCTAGCCATTCAAGAATACAAAACAAACCTTGATTATGTGACGCTTTATTAGCTAGGGTATGATGGTTCAACATGCATCATACAATTCTTTTTGAATGTACATGGTGTCACCACCATGTCGATTACTTCTATCTGGCAATGTTGATTCTTTTGGTATGTGCTCAGTACTGGATTTTCTAGCTGGTATTCACAACTTGGATTTTTTAAAGACCTTAAAGTAGTATGCATTGGTTAATGTAATAATATCCCACAAATATTACTATGAGCCTTTAATATCTAAGAGTAGGTAGCTATATTCAAAAAAATCACTTTAAAGTTGTAGTTGTTAAAAGAAGTTTCTCGTAGTCTGGAGTCAGGCCTTTATGAGCAAATCAGTCATAAGCTATAGAGGCCATTTAGGCATCATGCTAATTGGCTATTGACTTTAGGTACCAAACTAATCGTCCATCAACTCCAAGCACTAGGCTGAGGGGTTCACTATAGGGTCTTATACAACTTTCTTTAATTTTTGTTATTGATACCTTCAGTTTGTAAACGATAGTAAGATATCAAATATACTTTCCATAATGAACATGGAGAAGAATGATATTATTAACCCCTTTCAAGAAACCAAGGGATTGCTTGTTTCATACTTTCATTATCCATATACGCACACGTATGCCACAAACTATGGTCCAAAATCTAGGACCTATTAATAGACCATTGCTTTTCGCTTCCAGTACCCTATTTTTATTTGTAAATGGGTTATTTCTTACAAGTTTTAACACCTTAGAAGAAGGAATACATTATCGCACTAGACAAATTGGTATATCTCTAGGAGGAAACCAACATCTCTTCCTTGACCGTGTAGATTGTATCCCTTTAATTCCTTTGGCCATTTTCCATATGTTTATATGGGTAGTTTTGTGCAATGTGAGGAATTTTAATCCTCAAGCTAGTAATCTCAAGCAAACAAGAAATCAAGTGAGAACATACAATGAAAAAGACTAGATCAAGACCTCAATAGTTACTTTGTAGAGGATAGTGTAGCAAAGTAAACATGTTGCACCTCAAAAAGTCTCGAACAAAAGAACGATACTCCTAATGTCACAAACTCATATGCAAATTGATGCTAGCAATGAGAGCATTAACACTAAATCCAAGAACCTCTTGATAAAACTCGCCAAAAATTTATGCTATTCTCATGAACACTTTAGGCTATCATAGCTTGACAGTAGTTGACGACAAAATACCCTACAATGCAAAACTATTACATCCAGAGACACTTGACCTATTGTTCTACATTTGGCCATGCTCCACCCAAGGCTTGAAAGAGCTCCACCTTGATCAAGGTTGCTTGGAGCATGAACTCATGGACTTGAGAGTCCAAAACTAAAATTTGGAGAAATGCATGGTAGATATGCTTGCATGGCACAACCTCTTGGACTCTCTCTTTTGAAAGTCTTTACAGGTACATTGTGGAAAATCAGACAACGTCATAGAGTATGAAACTCCCTTTGCCCTTGATCCCTCTTTGCTAACATAGAAAACATGCGCCTCATTGCACACATCAATAACCTCTTTAATTAATTATGATGCCATGCATCTATCCAAATCAATTCTCGTTAAATTTTTTTTGTTAGTTTTGGTGGTTACTTAACCATCTTTCCATCCCTATATTTCATCGAAAGGCACTAGGAACTCTATTTACTGCTCTATTGGCCTCATTCAAATATGAACCTCTAGTTCCTTATTATTGTAGCATAAATCCATTAGCTTGGAGTTGTTCTACCTCAGATTGGAGTAGGTTTGTGCCCTTAGCGACTCCCAAAACACCTGTTGCATGTCCGGGTGGTCCACCACCATGTCATGAATCTTCCATGTGTGCATGTTGCTTGCATTGCAAAACCAAACATAACCCTCCACAAATCCCCCCCCCCCCCCCCCCCCCCCCCCCCCCACCACCAGTGGAGATTGAGGTGCTTACCAGATCAATCTCCTTTATGCACAACCTATGGGATACTACCAAAGACAGATATGCAAGATTGGCCCTTGAGTCCTCCACACAATTAGCTTTTTAGGGAGACACATCATAATGGTTACAAATTTCATCATGGTTCCGGATACATGGCTTCGACATGGACAACTTACCCCCCTTCCAATACTCCCTTGATGCACCATCGTTGTCTCTTACATGGGTGGTAGATTCACTAGTTTTGTAACTAGACATAGTATTAGATTCACCAACTTTGTAACAGTTTGGTCTCATGGGTCATTTTAGGTCTCATAGGTGGACATCAATAGTGAGACCAAGTCGATGAAGAAGTTACCATGGACACCCCAAAAGTGGCCATCAACTAGATACACCTCAGTGTTGCTCTCCTCAACTTTGTACCTGAAAATAATGCCATCTTGAGCATCGGTTGTCTTTGTAGAAACTTTGAATTGTAGACCATGCGACGTCCAATAATTCCCATTCATGAACTATGAACACATCACGTCCAAAATATAAACTCCAAGATAATGAACTACTGGAACACATCCTGTCCATAATCTGACCAACAACAATGAATTGGCGCACCCATCCATAGTGTTTTAGACGTTTGATTGGTTCCCTGCCAGATGCATGTGCATTGAACTCCGACCTACGGGTCCAAACACCGATAACTTGAACTCCAACCCAAGGGTCCAAATTAATTATAAGGAGCATTCATTGCCCGTCTCTACCACTCACAAGCCTCTCTCTGGCTGAAGCTAGTGGTGATACCTGTCATTTGACTAGAAATTTGATGTCGTGGCCACCGCCACGAGTGCCATGCCGTTCTCCGCTGTCTAATCTTTATTACCGTAATCTCTTTCCAGGTTGCCTTTATTCTTGTGTTCCTATGAGTTTCATCTTTTGCCTTTGGCTTCAAACTCTTGAGCCAAACAAAGCATCGAGTCACATTCATGACAATTGTGATCATACCTCATGGTTACATAGGAGACTAATTGCGTATTGGTACTGCCATCCTTGTCCAACCGAGGTTTGCCGTTGTCCTCTAGTGAACTCCTCCATTTTCTTTTGACTTCACAAACTCGAGCCAAACAATTTGTTGGGTTATTTGAGAACTGTGTCGGTGCATAGGCAACTAATTGGGTGGTGGATCTGCTATCCATAGCCACTTGTTGGTTTTGGTCATTGTCGTCGCGGGCGCTCGAGCAAGGGGGGTCCATGTTGAAGTTGCAAAACCTGGTAATCTTGTACCTTCTCGCACTCCAAAGGTGGCCACCAAAAATCTCCTCGTCGCTTCAAATTCCAAGCCGAAAAATCTCCAAGCAGTTTTACTTCCCAAGCCGATCCACTCCTCTGCAATTCCCAAGCCACTTCAATATCTGCCTCTTTGTCTCCCAAGCCACTCCTTAATGGATTTTTCGGCTTGCTCCTCACTTCCCTTCAAGCCAACAAAACTTTGTCAATCTTCTCTCCCACTACTTCTCAAAAGGGGCCCACTAGTTCACATTCCACAGCGTCTTGACACGCTGAAATGGAGGAACTTCAACGGCCTACAGTTTTAAAATGTTGTGGGGAGTGAAGGTTTGGTATTATCTTTGTCCACAAGAGACCCCAACTGGCTGGAGTTATAGAATGCACAACAGGAGAGGGGTTTTTATTGTTGTCGTCCACGTTTCACCAAGCGGACGGGCAAAAGGGGCGAGGGAGTAACTTTCCTGCAAATAGCGTTTTGAAACGCTGTTGCAACTGGAAGGTGCACCGAGCAGGTGCTGCAGGACAGTGTTTCAACTCGCATGAACCACGACAAAAAATTGCTGCCAGTCGGGTGTTTCAAAATGCCTGTAGGGACTAGTAGAGGGAAAAATACACACACCGGCGGCCCAAAAGTATAGGAGTAAGTTCCTCCTAGGTCAAATCAATAGTAATTAAATTTGAATAAAAAGCGTTGAGCTCGAAAATGAGATGAGTTATTGAGGTGCTATCTCCATATTCTCCAAAGAGGCCAACTACACTGTTTCACGTGTAAATAGCCGCTACCATAATTTTCACATAGAAGCCTATGTATGTTGGAATTATGAGAGCCTAAAGGCTGCAATTATATCTATAGACACAACTTTGGCATCAATATTTAGTCCCATATATTTCATAGTATGTATCATCATAGTCACAGAAGGCTTGGCAACAAGAGTATAATCATAGTTAGAGAAGGTTTTGCGACAAGAGTATATGGACAAGAAACATAGTCATGTTTGCAGGAAACTCTCCTTGGAAAATGAGTTCCAATTTTCTTTCACTTCTTCTGATAAGTCTTCTAGTCCTTAATATTGCATTGAACAACATTAGGATGTAACTTTGGAAAGACTTGGCAGTGCCTGCAGTGCATGGAAAAGGATGCGCTGCCCAATCATGTAGCACTCCTGCTAAGCTGGTTGTAAAGTTTTCTATAATCTAACCATTTTAGGTGATGTCATAATAAATCTAAGATGTTTGAATTGTAGATTCCATCTTTAAACAAAAGGACCAAACCGCAATTTGTTTCTTTGGAGTTTGCGGATTTTATATATAAAATGTAACAATCCGAGAGAAATACAACAAAACTTCATAAAGTTTTAAAGTAGAGCATTAGTATTGAATATTACTTTGATGTGTCTTTATACTTTTTTATAATACTTTTTCTATTGAAATTTTGCAATAAGCTACTATTTATATGTACGCACAAGTATCAGAGGAAGTAGGATTTTATTGTTATGTAAAAAGTATAATTTTGTAGCTTATGGAGCATCCCGGGTTCATTTGCCCCGAGATCCTTGTAAGATAAATTATCTCATTTGAAAATTGTTTCTCCTTTTAATATTTACTTGTATGTTTGACTTCCATTTAGTAGATCAATACATGTTTCACGGTCGCATTTTTTGCATAGATGAAAAATATGTTTTAGTGGTACTTGAATACACGTCAATGTTTTTGTTTGGTGTTTTCTTATGTTACTCTCAAAAATTTCTTCAATAGAAACATTTATGTTGCATATTTTTTTAGAAGTAAACTAGTTTGTGGAATTCCATATCTGTATATAAGAAGTAACTTTTTTTATTGATCAACTTTTATGTTGATTTGTCATGATCAAGTAATGTAGTGCAAATTGTCATGTTCAAAAACCATTTCGCCTTTTGATGATTCACTGGTGGATCAAAATATGCTTCACAATTGAGTTTTTCTTGTAGATGGAAAATGTATTTATGTAGTACTTGAATACATGTCAATGTTTTTATTTGGTGTTCGCTTGTGTTACTCTCAAAAATTTATTCAATAGGACCATTTATGTTGCATATTCTTTAAAAAGTAAGCTACTTTATGAAATTCCATTTTTATATAAAAGAAGTAAGTTTTTTTATTGATCAAACTTTTATGTTGATTAGTTGTAATCAAGTAATGCAGTGCAAATTGTCATGTTCAAAAACCATATTGCCTTTCGATGATTCATTATATACTTGGTTCATGCTTGATAGACTTAACTTTTAGTGCATGTTTTCATATTGCAAACTCTTGGAAAACTAGGGCTTTATTATAAGACACCATACATTCGAATACAAAGAGCAACTTCCCATGTTAACTGACTATAATTATGTACTTTAATATAAATTTTTGTACCTGAAACGATTTCATTTTTCACCATTCATAGCATATTTGGTTTCTTCTTGGTAGACTAATTTACATTTGTTTTAGTACTTTGTTTGAATCATTGTTTTCTTATATCCGAATAAAAATATATGCTAAGCATAAGTTGTACTAATCACATTTAATAATACTAGTAGCATTTACTACACACACACACACACACACACACACACACACACACACACACACACACACACACACACATATATATCATAGATGTCTCTAATATTACACGGCTTGTAAGTAGCAGTACATTTATATGCTTATGAGTTGTAGTATATTTTTATATAGGTGTATTGCTCTTATATATATATACATGTATTAAATTCATACTTTTATTGGATATAGCTAGAAAATTTTAACATAATAACACCAATTTCAAGGAAATAAGCTACATTTGGAAATTAGTTGAAGATCCTTTCTTCATAAGCTTTCCAGAGCCCGATTGACTAGAGGTAGAAGAATGTTATATGATGCTAACACAAAGACTTGGAATGCACTAACGCCCTAGCAAATGGAAATGAAGATTGTGAGCAAGGCTCTCTACTACATAATCCAAAAAGAGAATGTTGGATCCCATGCTCAAGCGGGTCCCAGTGCACCACCACGAGTTCTTTTTATAGACCTCCAAGGAAGAAAGCTCCAGATACACAAACGATAGTTAAATGGACTAATACTGCTTAATTCATCCTAGAATCAAAAGGTTTATAGAAATTTTGGAAATATTCCAAAATTCAAAGAAAAGGGGGAAGGAATTGTAAACAGCGGGAGCAACCTCTAGAGGAAGGTTCAAAATGATGGCTGAGCTAGTAATTACTGAAGTTGGTTATTGCAGTAATTGATACAAGAGACAATCAATGAGAGACCCAGTTTGATGGCTATAAATAGGACCCACTACTCATTTTGCAAATTACTTTCACTATCAGAGAGCCTAGTGTCTTGGAGCTCATATGCTCTTGTACTTGTTTGTCATTAAGCCCATAGCTCACTTTGGCTCATACTCTTGTACTCCAATATACTAATCGGAATATACATTCCAGTTTATCTCATTTCAGTTTCCATTTCCAATTCTAGTCTTGTACTTCATTTCAGTATTTGTCTAATGTTTTGATAATTGAAGTCTCTATATGATTCTGCTGGTGTGATCTGAACTAACTCTAACTAATCAATGTGGAATAGCTATCATAAGTGATCATCTCATTCCATTGGGCTTCAAGGAGACTATAAAATCTCATCTCATGAGCAAAAACTTAAGGGATGCAAGCAAAAGATCACTATGACTAGCTACTAGTTGAATTATGTGTATATGGGAATGTTGTTCATTATAATTTTCTTGTGGTTTTAAGATGTAAGGTTCCATTATCTTAGGTTTAAAACCTCGAAATAAATTTTTGATTGGCATCCATGTAGTGCTTACTTGAACTTGTAAGGTGCATAACTAGACGAGAGTACTATGATTAATGTTGTGATTATCTTTTAAGCTAGTGCTTCTTTGACTTGCAAGGTCCATAATGTATTTTTATCCTTCTTATTTTTGAATCTCACTACAAGCTCGTAAGGTAATTTGTGCTTATGAAATTAGAAGGTCCATTACTTGTCCTTGTATTTGATCAAAAAACAATAAAGATCATATTTTAATTTGCCCCCATCTACTATATTGTTACCATAGCCTATAAAATGATTCTCACTCATAAGTTCCATAACTCGAGTCATAATGGAATAGCTTACCAACAATCCTTTCATTGAGCTACTTTATGCCAAGTATGATACAAAGAGAAATATGCTATGAAAAGATTAATTAAGAATTCTAGGTAGAGAGAGGTTTTGGTGGTGTGAATGTCAAGTAAAGAGAGCTTGATGATGCTGGGTAGAAAATCCTAATGATGCAAACCTAGTGATGGGCATGTCAAGTAAACACCCTCATTGTGTCAAAAGATTTCTACCAAGAGCCTACCCCCTGAATGGAGTATGTATAAATAGGGTGTCTCCAATAAGGTAGAGGTAAAGTGAACTAGTGTGAGGGCTAGAGGTGACTTAAAGTATATCGCCATCCAACTCAAGCATTTTTAAGAAGTGCTTCTTCCTTTTCTAGTACAATCTCAGCTTTGCCTTAGCCTCAATTATATCTTGAGATTTTATTGTTGCTTTGATTGTTGTAACTTGGATTTCTTTCCTTGTGCTTATCTTTGTTAAAATACTTTGCGAAATGTGATTGGTTCTCCCATAACAATGCTGGCATTTTCTTCTTGAAGAAGTGGTTTTTGATGCCATGTTGCCTTTCTTCAAGGGAGGGGATTGGGTCCTTCTCTTTGACTATGGTCACAATTTGAGGGTGATCTTCAAGCAACAACTTCAAGAAAAATGCACCTTTGTCATCCTCACCTAGCTTTTCATCTATATAAAGCAATTGAGTGCACACACTTTTTATTATTTTAATAAGGCTCACTGTCTCTTCTCTTGGATCCATTGTCATGCTATAAAATTGCATACTTAGAGAATTTTTTGAATGCTCACTTTTGCACCAACATTATTTCAAGAATAACACATGCTTCATAGGATGCCTTTGCATCATCTACATAATGCACATGGACATCATCTGCGACTGTGATGATACTCAACGCTTGTGTTGTAGTTAGGACGACATCCTCTTGGGAAGAATAAGAAGCTCCAATAATTTATTCAACTTACAAACCGATGAAAATTTTGATGCCCATGATTGGTGAGTGATTGGTCAACAAGAGAAAAAAGAGTTTGATGAGAAAATCCTTCAAGATTTGATGAACATTGGTGAGCTGAATATCCCTTCTTCAATTCTCAAATAGAATTTCACCTTTACCCCCGATTGATGATCTCTCTCTTAGATGGTGAGTTGTAGAATTAATGAGCTGTAGCTCGATATAATAAACAAAAGACAGTCACTTGGACTCATACTACTTAGTTCATCCTAGAATCAAGAGGTTTGCTAAAATTTTTAAAATATTTAAAAATTCAAAGAAAAGGGGGAAAGAAAGGTAAACCATGGGAACAGGCTCTAGATGAAGGTTCAAACTGATGATTGAGGTGGTATTTATTAAAGAAAGGTAAACGATGGGAACAGGCTCTAAATGAAGGTTCAGATTGATGATTGAGCTGGTAATTATTGAAGGCAGTTACTCAAATAATTGATACAAGAGACAATCAACCAGAGACCCAGTCTGATGGCTATAAATAGAACCAAACACCATTCAAGGTACGGATGGTTGACCACAAGGTAGTCCAAGCCACTGTATTGATTGAGAATGTGCAAATCATAATGTAAAGAAAAATTCAACACTAGCTTCTTGGTCTTGGGTGTACAAGGAGGTTTTGGGATGCGAGTGGGATGCTTTTGGGAAGACCATGAATTAGAACTGATGGGTCCATACATGATTATGCCAACCAAACACAGATTGTTAGAATTTTACACCAGTTGAGGGTCGAACTTTTTGGAGCCGACCCCCCCTCCGAAAGGACTTTGTATTAATAAAATTTTCCTCTTCAAAAGAGATTCTAATTAATACAGTTGATTAATTGCACTTCTGTCTGCACAAATTGAAGAGATGAAAGCTCTAAAATTTGGCAGAGTCTGTAATTACAAATTTCACCTAAAATACCTCGTTGAACTCAATCCCAAGGCCCTAAACACCCGTGGGTAATAGGATCTACGGGGATCCCCGATCTCTACAACGCAACCCTGCAAAAAAATGCAGAAAACTCCCTCTTGCGGTCCTCAAATGAAAAAACTAGGAACTACAAAGTTGTTCATCTCACCGTTTCCAATAAGTTTAGGTGGGGCCTTTTTACAAAAACGCTTTCTTTTTTTTAGTTATTCCAAAAATACTCACCCTAGGTTATGAAAAAGCAATTTTCTATTTTTAAGAGCCACTCCTCTCACCTTATTTTTTGCATGGGAGGCTTGTGGACCACATACCTTATCTCCACATAGCTTTAGATTGGCAAGTGTGGATAATATCACCTTGGCTGTCATTCCCATCTTTTGGTTATCCTTTTTACTTTTGGAGGCTTTCGGGATCCATTTTGGACTCTCTAATATCCTATCTTCGCCCCATAAGATCCCGATTGAATCCTCATTGAATTTTGTTGGCACTTCTGAAGAATGCATTCAAATTTTGGAACTCTCTAGTTCACAAAGACATTCCTTTGCCCATTGCACATAATTGACCCTTCTACTATTTTTATTTTCTATCACTAGAATGGACAATTCTAGAAAGAGAGAATTCATTTAAGTAGACAAAAAATGAAATTTGGTGACACTCGCATTGGTGTTGTTGGTACCTCATCTAATATGGCATAATAAAGCTTGATTGTGGCCCCATGATACACTCCTGGCAACAGTAGTCCTGATAGATCTCTCAACCTTACTATGCCATTAGAAAACACCCAATCTACTGCATAGGGTAATACCATATCATCCTTTTTGAAACCTCTGACCTTAATCTTGTTCTCATGCTAATGCTTTCTTTATTGTTGAACCACTTCTTGTTCTAGCATGGCTTGTTGTGCATGATCTCATCCAAATGCAATAGTTCATCCAAACTTTGTTTTAGATTCTTATTGAATTCCATGTCATACTCCATTGCTAACCTGAGACTTGGGATTGCAAACTCCATTGGGACTACTACCTCTGTACAATATACCATTTTGAAATGTGTCATGCCAGTGGTGACCTTGTGAGCAGTTCTATAAGCCCATAATGTTTTTTGAATTTTTGCATCCCACTTATGTGGCTCCCTTCTTTTTCAAGATCGTCTTGTTACTGCTCTCTACATGTCCATTACACCTAGGATGGTAAGGTGTGAATTTTTGGTGCTTAACTAAAAATATTTGAGACCATATGTGAATTTTTTCATTCATAAAGTGTGTACCCTGATCTGAGACTATCTCGATAGGACAACCATATCTGCAAATGATCTTTTCATACAAAAATACTATTGTTGATTTGACAGTGTTATCTAGCAATGCCTTGGCTTCAATCCACTTTCTCACATAGCAAGTAGTCATTATGATATATATGTTCTTCCTAGGAGTGATCTTTTTGAATGGACCCATGAAGTCCAATCTCCACTTCATAAACACTCCCATTGGTTGTATTGGAGTCAAAGGTGTCATATCAATTACTATTGGTCTTCCCATCCGCTGACAAATATCACAGGTCTTGCAGAACGCTCTAGCATCCACCATCATAGTCTGCCACCAGAGGCCTGCTTGCAGGATTTTCTTGTAAGTAATGTTAGTGAAGATGTGCCCACCTGCATCCCTGTTATGAGCCTCTGTGATAGCCTGCATATCCTTCCTTGCATAGGCACACATTTGCAAAGTACCCCATCAATACCCAACCTATATAAAGCTCCTCCAATGATGGTGAACTTCAAGCTCTTTACTATTAGTGTCTTTTTGTTTACATGGGACTAGTCCTTTGGAAATCCTCCAAGTTGAAGGAAGTCATATACATCCTGCCATTCCGGATCTAGTCCTTCTATTGCTATATTCTGAAAGAGTTCATTATCTACTGGGATGCAAAACTTTAGACAACATCCCAGATGCATTAGTGACTTTGCTCAAGCACAACCAATGGCAGTAAACTCGAGTAGATATTTCTACAGAGATGATGTAAATGAACAACATGCTCATGTAAACTACTTTAATGGGATACCACCCATGAATATATCACGAGGAGAGGAATGGTACAAAAAGGAAGATGTGAATTTTAGTGCATAAGTTGAAGTTCTAACCTTTGAAACTCAAGATGTGAACAAATATAGAGGTAGAGCCTCGGTTGTAGGAACCAAGAATTGGCTCATACGACCCTTTTGTATTCATGTATCTCCCTAGAGACACTATGTATCTTTTTGGTTTTCCACGATTAAAAAAATATGATTTTGATATGACTGATATTGTTTTGAGGTCATAATATTTGAGTTTAAATCTTGATTTTATCATTCTACCTATCTTGAGTGATGGGGTGTGTGTATAGATGACTAACATCTTACCTCGAGGGATATGGGCAGATATGCTCTCCTGCCTTATGGTGGAGGAGCATCTTCAAACAGGAGTGGAAGTGCAACGGCTTGTCACTACCACGCATAATAGAGAAGAGAAGAAAAGGTTATTGTCCACGGATTGTATTGTACCTAATAATTTCCGAGCTTGGTACCATCACACTGTAGAAAACCCCGAGTTTAGATCACCTCAACATAAACCCTCGCCCATTGGAAGTATCGAATGGATACAATTCAAGTTGGGAAAGGAGGTCATTGTCACTAACCGAGTGTTGTACATAAATGCTTATGAACTTACCTTAAGACCGACAAAGCAAACATGGATAGCTAGAAACATACTTCCCTTAGTAATGGCTACGAGATGGTTGATATTGTCATGTTCAATGTATGGGGCCATCAATGCCAAACCAACGACCAACATTCCTTTAGCCCGGTACCTTGGAAGTTGTTCTTTGACTTATTTGAAGTCACTAATCCACAATCCTCGCCATCTAAAAGTTTTATACAATGCCTATATAACAGACCCCAGTGCCTTGCAAATTGTGTGAATATACACAGCTCTGATGAACATCGGATGCATTTCCAAAAGAATTTGATTACTTTGATTACTACTTTGGTTACAAGAAGGCGATAGTCCACAACAGAATGGGAGTACCTGTAACTAATCGATCTCTTACCCAAAAATGGAATGATTCACACGCTAATGGATGTTTCAACCAAAGATAAAAAAGGATTAGTGGGATCACCCGTCCGATATACTCAAAGAATGGGATAGCTATGCTTCATTGCTGGAAGGATGCCACAATGGCTATTTCCGGTTGCATTATGTCAGAGCTATTAGAAATTTTTAGAAACTTTCAAGACACTTTGTAGAGTTTTTGAAACCCTAAAGTTTTGTGATATAGAAATTGGATTAATTTATTCGTTATTATTTCTTCTATTCTCTCTCATTTTATTCTCAATGGTCTATTCTATTTGGCTTGAAGGACTTTGAGTGGATTAGAATATTGTATTAAGTGTGACCTTGGTTGATAGGGTGCAATAAGCTACCATGCCTCCTAGAGGAAATGAACCTGCTGCTAACGCAAATACACCTATTGTTTCTCAACACACCATCATTACTAGAGACATTGATGCTATGCTTTGCAAGTCTCAACCTTGAAACTTTAGCAGGGAAGGGAAAGATATAGGCAAGGTTCTTGAAGATTGGATCGAGCGTATGGATGACTACTTTGATTTGGCTCATTCATCTGCAGCAAACAAAGCTATCATCCTAAGTTCAAACTAGAGAAAATATCCAAGCGATGCTGGAGAGACCATTGCAGAAAAAACAACGTTGATCCTAATGCAGCAACTTGGGATTATCTTAAAACCCAGCTCAAGAAGAACTATCGGAACCAAGTCTATCATTCAGACTATATGAATGAGTTTCTTGAATGTACTCAAGGAACCAGAGATTTGGAATCATACTATCAACATTTCTTAACCCTTGTCAAGTATGTTCTAGCAAGGATGACTCAAGAGGTCAAGGTAGCTCGATTCGTATCACGGTTACATAATCCTATGAAGACTAGACTCTAGAGACTTCGTCTTACCAATTTTGCAGATGTCCTTGATGTAGGAAAACCCATTGAAATAGAGTTATCCAATATCAGAAAGAGGAAACCAAAACCTGCTCCTGTCTGTGAAATCAAAAGATATCGTCTCGAGGAGGAACAAAGGTCTGGGAATCCACAGCAAAGAAGAGAGAACTTATTGCGTATGAAGGCAAGATAAGATTATTTGTGCTACACTTGTTTTGATCATGGTCATCAATCCATGGATTGTCCATTTAACAATTCAAGCTTCACAGGATTGGTAGACAACTATGAACGTAGAACTTCAATCCAAATGGAATTGCAAAATTTTTAGACCTAAACCGTCTACAATTCAAAGGAACTTCAATCAGTAGAACTTTAACCAAAACCAGAGACAACCTCAAAACCAAGAAAACTTTAGACCAGGCAATCCACCTTTTGTTCGGAATGGACCGCCTGCCAACAATAACAACAATGGAAATGATAACCGTCAACCTCGTCCAAGAGGAGGAGGGAATCAAAGACCTCAAGTCAATAGAGCTCAAGGGGCTAGAGATGATGGAAATCGAGCTAACTCGTATGTTTGTGCTGCAATTGAACATCAGGGAGTAAATGAATAGTTTTCAATAATTCAAACCCCAACGAAGTATCAAGGTAACCATTTTACCTTATTGATTGATTCAGGGAGTACACATTCTTTCATATCTCCTAAGTGCATCAAACACGTCATCTTGCATAAACACCCTGATACAGACCTTACAATGAAATTAGCTACGGGTAGGAAGGTTAAATCTTCTACTTCAGTGGGTAACTCAAACTTTGTTTTGGATGGTCACAATACTTCTGCAAACTTTAAAGTCTTACCCATAGGGATCTATGATGGAATCCTAGGAATGGATTGGCTTAAGGCCAATGATGCTCACATACATTATAAAGATGCTTCATTGACCAAAACTCTAGGGTTACAGCTATTGGGAAATGGGAATAGCCGAAACTCGGACTAGTGAACTTTACCAAACTTATGAAGAACCATAGGAAGAATGAAAGGATTTATGCAGTAAAGCTTAACCCTAAGGAGAAGAAGTCACATGAACCCAAATGGATAATAGAATTTGATGATGTATTTTTCAAAGAACTTTCACAATTATCGCCCAAGCGTGATGTTGATCATGCAATAAAACTTACTCCAGGAGCTCAACCAGTTGCCCGTAGACCATACAAAATATTGGTACCTGAATCTGCGGAACTCAAGGAGTAACTAACTCAACTTCTTGAACAAGGCTTCATTCGATCCAGTGGAGTACTCTTGTTCTCTTTAATCGGAAGAAAGATGGTACTCTACGTCTTTGTATTGATTATCGTGGATTGAACCAGGTAACAATCAAGAATAAGTACGCAATATCAAGGATTGATGAGTTGCTTAATTGATCACGCGGAGCATCTATCTTCACAAAAACTGATCTTAAATTAGGGTATTACCAAATCTGAATCAAGGAGGAGGACATATCAAAGACATGATTTAATACTCGTTTTGGACTTTATGAATTTACAGTTATGTCTTTCGGACTTACAAATGCTCCTGCAACTTTTAACCGTCTCATGACCGATGTGTTTCGAGAGCATCTTGATGATTTTGTTCTTGTCTTCTTTGATGATATCTTGGTTTACTCAAGAAACAGAGAAGAACACGAACAACTTGTGCAACGAGTACTTGAACTTATTTGTCAAAATCAACTTTATGTTAAACATAGCAAATGCATCTTCTTCACTGACAAGATGGAATATTGTGAATTTGTTGTATCCAAGGATGGTGTTCTACTGATCCAAATAAGATCGAACCTATTATAGCTTGGCCTACACCGAAATCAGTACGAGAAGCACGTGGATTTCTTGGTTTAACAGGATGGTATCGTACATTTATTCAAGGCTATGCTAAGATTGTATCTCCATTGACTAATACATTTAAGAAGGCTAAAGTGTTTACTTGGAATGAACGTGCTCAAGCTAGTTTTGAGAAACTCAAAGAAGATTTGGTAAATACTCCAGTACTATAGCTTCCAGACTTCTCAAATACATTCACTGTGCTCACTGATGCAAGTGGACAAGCAATCGGTGGCGGAAAAACGGGACCAAACGGGATTTTTACAAGAATTATTTTTATAAAAAGCAGAATCGTAAATACACCGAGGTAGTACGAGAAAGCCATAATTACTTCGAGACATCACGGTGCGGCATAGGGTAGTCAAGGTTCCATTAGTTGGCCGGATATACTATTCAATTGATCAATTTTACTTTAAAAATTGGATGGTAAATGTGAGAGTTGACCACCAAATGCAAAGGCATGTTTTTATCAAAGTTCCAAAAGCTGTGCAGCTATTTTTGGGCCAAAAACTAGCACTAGATTTTGCCTTGGGGCTCACTCCCATCTTGCACAGTGCCTATAAAATCCCTACAAGCCTCAGTTTTTAGTGTCGTTTGTTGCATCTACAACTGCAAGGCTATACATATCTATTATACAGAGTGGTACAAGCTCTTCATCACCATCTCCATAAGATCTTCTCTCTCGATTACGAAAAGAAGAAGAAGAAGAAGAAGAAGGATATTCTCTCTCTACTTGCTCACTCTCTCGCTTCACGGTGTACACGCTCTCCAGAAGCTCTCGTGGTGAATACCTCTATGTAGCTCTCATCACCGCTCTCTTACGGCAAAGCAAGAAGCCTTTCGACAACCCCTTATCAACTCTAAAGCACGGTGAGAAGCTCTAAACTCCATAGCCATCATCATCATCTCTCTCTCTATGTCGTTTTTTTGAATAGTCACCCTCTCGGTGATTGTTTTTCATATACAAGTGTATGTATGGGTTTACCGAGTACGAAGTTGCTCCATGATTATTTCATCATGTTTAACATGCTGATTTATGCACACGATGTGTTTATGATCACGTGCGTGCATAAAAAGCGCTTTTCGTTTCATGCCATAGAAGTGTAGGAACACTATTTTGGTCATGACTCACAAACCATTATGAATCAGCCCGAACACTTTGAGTTAGAGATAAAACACATCATTTAGAACATTTTCTCTCTTCGGTGTCATGTAAAAATCATGCACGAGCTAAGAGATATGGTCAAAAAACAGCTTGCTACCCACTAGTCAAAATTTTGGACCCCATGCTCTTTGGAGAACCACTATATAGATTCACATGATAGGCAAACCCACTTAACCAATTGAAAATCTTGATAAAATTTGATGATGAATGTAATTAGGTCTCCGTTATCACCTTGGGTATGTGAGTTATTAATCATTCCATAACCGGTTTTACCTACACGTGTAGGGGTGCTACTAAGGGGGAGTACCATATGACGTCGTGAGTTAACCGAGCCGTTTATGTACGATTTATGGTTTTTTTTAATGAGTTGATTTAAGTTATTAGATTCCCATAAAATTATGTGAGGATATATGGTTAGTGAACCCGAATTGCATAGGCAAATATGATTAAAGTGGCTTTCTTTTTGGGTTACCGTTTGTTGTGTGAGTATCATATGGGTAAAGTGATGTGATAGAGTGCTATTATATATTATGGAGCTGAGCTTGATGAATTGTTTTGAGGTCAAATAATTTCATTTGCATGTTACACATGCTTCCGAAAATGTCAAAAAGTTATTTTTTTACATATTTGCGAAGTTATGGTTTATGGTTGACCTAAAGGTCGGAGCTGTTTTGCATCATGTTTATGGTGATGGAATGATATCATATGATGTATGGAACCTTATGGATGGGTGTGGATACCTCATGTTCATGGTTATGTTTGCTTTCCACCTTTCTAGGTAAAAACTAACCTATGTGCTAGAGGGGTGAAGTACAAATATGATGCATCAACTTTGCATGGTTGGATGTGGTCAAAATTGGATTTTTATATCATATTTAGTTGCTGGTCGGACTTATTTTATGCATGGAAAGCTCATGTCTCAAGAGCTATGTGTGTGGACTTCAATTGACTACAATGGATATGTCAAACTCCAAGTGTAAGAATTGGTTCAATGTGGATATGATTTATGGATGAGGGCTGAGATTCCCTCATGGATTATGGTTGTGATTTTATGGTGGAAGCCGGTTTGGCTCATGGTTTTTTTTCTAGATATGATTATGCGACCGAAATGTTGTCAAAATGTTTGCAGCCATGTTATGTTCTAAAGTGGTTATGTAGGATAGGTTGTGCCTCACCCGAGTTGGGTGGAGTGCTCACCCGTGTGAAGTGATTGGATTATGGTTTATGGTTTTGGGATTAGATAATGAAGTGATCTGGATGGTTTATGGTAGACGTGTAAGGGTAGAGACCCTGTACAATCTAACTGGTTGAAAAAGATTGTTTGTGCATATGGAAAGTACTATTGAGATTGAACTCACGTGTTATGTTTCTCATGGGAGCGTCACTACAAGACTAAGATCACCTATATCTCTTAGCCTTAGACAAAAGGATCATTGACCTGGAGCTTTGCTGGATCGGAGGTGTTGCCTATGTCTTCTTTTTTTGTTGGGGGCTCATCTACACGGTTAATGTGTCGAGGGTTGAATGACCTACACGGCTAACGCGTTGGGATCCTTGGCTTTGCCTAAACACCCAGTGATGGGAATCGAAGAGGCGTGGCACTTAAATTGGTATGGTTGGTGTTGATACCCTACCACCTACTAGTACTTGGGATCCTTTCAGAGCTCAGGTTCATGCAGGGAGGCACAGCGGCCTCAACTTATGTCTGGCTCAGGTAGGGTGGAGGTGTTCTGGCTCGCTCCCGACGAAGTGAAATTCTCTCTATCCATAGTAGAGCGGATGTCGATGGGTGGACCGGTCGATCCCTACACAGGGTCAGGTGCTTTGCTAGTTATTTTGTCATAAAAGTTTTTCATCGTATGGTATACCCAAATTTTTCATTGCATTAATATATGGTTGCCTGTTTCATTTAGATGGGGCACTTATTGATACTCTGTTGTCATTCTCGCGTGTCTTTGTGCACTCTATTTCACCCTCCACTATATTCTCTCTCTCTCTCTCTCTCTCTCTCTCTCTCTCTCTCTCTCTCTCTTCTCGCAATGCGATGTACACATATATTCATCCTCCACAATGTTATATTTTTCTTGAGTATGCTTTCATTCATAACACCCATTCAAGGGTAGCACTAGTTGCTAGGTGCCTCTGGATGTAGTCCGGCTCATGGCCTAAACTCCATGCTTGGTCGGGCACTGAGAGCTCCTCCCCTATGCAAACCCTTTCGCAACTCTGATGTATATTGAAAATTGTATAAAGGTGTAAATTGTACATTTTGTGCATAGACCCCCGGGGAGGGGTATCTCTCACGAGTCTTCCCACAACACCATAGGTCACCACTTGCTCACCCAAGTTAACCCTTGAGGCTCTTTGAGCCATTGCTTGTGCTATCCCAAGGCTTGCACCCTCTATCCTTGTCAATTGCGTTATCATCACTTGGTCACCCTCTCTATGGCTAGTTGTACCATTTACACTTGTTTGCTCTCTCATGCTCATGCACATCTATTGTTCATCCCAAAGGGGTGCTAGGCACTTCAGCACCCTCACACTTGACCTTCAAGCACCCCCACAAGAAATCCACACCATATTGGATAGAAAGATACATTCTTTATAATAATTTTTATGGAAACGTTTTTAAGCCATAAGGACCTTTTTATGGCTCAAACACACCATGGCTAGCATATGTGTCTCCGAGTATGGGCTTTTGATAAAATCTTTGGGACGTGCTTTTCATTTTGAAAAGACCAGTATGCAACTACTCGTGACGAAGGAAGAAGTATGGAAAATGGCTACACAAGATGAGCTTGAGCATGTTGGCACTGATCCTTGGCACCTCGTCACTCAAATAAGAGTCCACATTGGCTCTCATTGATCTTGGCCTTACAAGAAGCTTACTTCATCACTTGGAGTTAGCCAAGAGGGCCAAAGAAGTTTGAGCATCTCTCAAGGTTACCTTTGGTGGTAGCATTGACAACTTCAAGTTGCTTCTTAAAATGCATCCTTAAACTCTTACTTATCGACCTACAAGAACAAAAAAAGCACTTAGGTGTACTAATCTTCATTTTGAGTAATTGGCTACTCAAAAGTGTTATTTGCTGATGGCAAGAAGAAGGCTGTACTCCTTAACAGTCTTCAAAAAGAGGATAGATTTTTGAGACAATAATTGCTCTCAAGTTTCGTAGAGAGATGAACTACAAAGAGATGATGTCCATCCCTATGGAAGTTGATTAAAGGATGCCCACCACTCTCAAGTAGGAATTTACCTCAAAGGTACTCATAACAAAGGATGGAAAGAAGTGATTTTTTTGAAAACAATGTGATCACATTGCTGACCAATGTTTCAAAAAGCCAGCCAAGAAACAAGAGAAGCAAAATGCTAATCTTATTGGTTAAACCAAAGATGAAGATAAGTCTATAGAAGAGATAAAACAAACAACAATTGTGACTACTGATTTACCAAATGTTGAAGATTCTTGGGCCTCCTAAAAGCTTCATAAATTCAAAAAAGTATTTCAAAAAGCTTCATAAATTTTTTATTTTATTTTTTTTGCATTGCACGTATGACTTAACGACTTTTCCCAACTCCGATTTTTCCTTTAACTTTGTATAAATGAGTACAATTATAAAGGGTTTTAGACATCATCCGTGTCACTTAATATGTAGTAAGACCACCTTACGGTACTTGCCTTTGCTTACCTTGAGGGGGGACAACCATCACTCTATCGGTTGGGAGTGGAGAAGATATAGGTCCTTTGAAGGTTATGTGCTTTCCAAGATCTGAGGCATGTATACATTACCTCCTAGCCATGCTAGCTTTTGTTAAACCTTTTGAGCCATGCATTATTCCATCTAAGACATGTTGGATATCATTTATACATGAACACCTCTTTTGAGTGATTTCTTTCCAAACCTCCATGGCCATCTCATAGCTTTGAGATGAAGGGGAAATTATTAGCAAAGGTCTCCCTAAAACCAGCTTTAATGAATGGTTCTACTAGTTATAGCCCTAAAGCTTTTGGTTATAGATATATCCATATCTAAATAGGTGGCTGATCATTAAAGCCCATTCTTGTATTTATAGAGCTTAGCTCTATATAGCTCCATACACTCTACATTTGGACAGTCAATCTGAGCTAGCTTCACATCATCATCATTTGTATTATTCTCACGAGTTAGTCATTATCATTTTTCTTCTGTGTCGACTCTTGTCTATATATTTTTCCAACACCCTCTTTGTAGAGAGGGAGTGACTGAGAGTCATTGAGAGATGTATCAAAACTACTAGACTTGCATTATGCAAAAGCTACATTGAAAATGACTCGCAGAATGCCTTGTATATAGGCTCAATGGAGACTGCTTACATAAGCCATTACACCACAATGTGCATTATTGAAATTTAGGATGGAGAACACACAAAATAGCTTACTGACATTGTGTACATGTTATACAAAGAAAAGTTTTCTAATATTTCTACACATGTTAGGCCTAAACTTTGGAATAGTAAAGAACTGTAATGATTTTTTAATTGATGTTTTGAGTCATGACCTCAAGCTTGGGCAAAATGACATTGTGTAAAGCTACATAGATATAACCCTAGGAAATGGAGACCAAAAATCTTGAAATATCTACTTGACATTAAGTTTAGAACTAGGTTAGTAACTCTAACAAACAAACATGAAAGCATCCTTTTAAGGTAAGGAAAACAGATATCTACTTGATATTAAGTTTGACACTAGGTTAGAAACTCTAACGGACATCAAAGTGTCCTTTTTGGGTTTGGAAGAAATTTTACTTTTAGTAGGCTTGCCATTTATAAGAGCTCTTATTGAGCTTAACGATAAACCCACCTTCTTGTTACGTAATTCAGATTTTCTTATGCTTGTGGTAATCTCCGAAAGTGGATGCAATGATGCATTTTGACAAAAAGAGCAATTTGTCGAGGTCAAGCCATAGATTTTTTTGAACCAAGACTATCTTTTCGTAAACTTTGATGGAATTTCATGAAACTCTGCAGCTCATAGCACCTATAATTTTTTATTTTTGGTCAAAAATTAGATAATAAAAATCATATCACACTAAGAGAAGTGAGGACATTTTTGTGAAGTGCTAAAACTATATACTTATAGAAGCTAGTTTCACGAATTCCATATTTATAGTGCCTTCAAGGCCCAACTCAAATTCATCATGTAGTTTTAATATGCTCTATAATTTTAGCATCGTCTTATGTGCAATTACACACTTACCTTGAAAGTAGCTTGATTTTGGTAGAACAAAAAGTATGGTACATGTTGTATTGAGTATAATAATAAGTGCCATAAGACTCAAGGCAAAACTGTTGTGATACTAAGTCCATGAGCACAAATGGATTTGCATTTAGGCTATGTGTAGTATGCTAAACAACTTAGAGCTAAACTTCCATTAAAATGGCAGAGACCATTTTTTGTGTTTAGGCCATAGTATATACTATGGACATTCTCTATCTCATAAAAGCACAATAACATGCCTAAAACTATGAGACCTACATATCTAGCCCTATGAAGCACACCATATGACTTTTAAGATGATCTAAATTGCAAATTCAACATAATTGGCCAAAAAAAAAAACACTCATTTTTTCATACATTTAACTTCAACATAATTTTGGAAGCATAGGGTCGATGGCGGGATTCATAGCTCATAGACACCTTTCTAAATAGAAAACTCTTCAAAAGTCATATGGCATATCTCATAGCAATTCTTGAAAGTTGCTTGGCTATAAGACATGAACATGTGCGAGGGCATAAAAGTATCAATTACCAACCTATAGTGTTAGGAATGTTGTTGGTGATAATCGTAAATAAACTCAATCGTGACTTATGTACAATTAACTTGTCTAGCTTTACTTCCTTTAGTTAGATCTTCCAAGAACTTCAAGGCATGTTGATTTATGAAGCATTGTCTTAGTTTAGTTTTTATAGCTATGACTTTAAGAGTAGCATTGCAACTTGCCTCTTAAGACATATACTTGTATTTGATAGAAAGACACCTTTCTATTCTACTCAACGAATACCACCAATAGTTTTCATCATGTGAGAAGGCATATTTAAGACGAATTTCGGTTGTGGACAATCAAAGTATTTGTTTGTGGTTTGCATAGCCACTTGGATTGGTGAAGAATGCTGCGTCATAGTTCTGGGCACTACAAATGGAATATGTTTGTGTGCTTGTACCCAATCTAATTGAGACATACCAAGGCTAAGCAACATCAAATGAGGTATGATTTATAGTTCTGGACACTACAAATGGAATATATTTGTGTGATCTAATTGAGACATACCTAAGCAACATCAGATGAGGTGCACAATAGCATTTTGATATAGCAAATGAAGAGGACACGTTGGAATGTAATCAATAAAGAATAAAATGGAAAGTGCAAGGACACTGCCAAGTGAATGCGAAAATGAATGTATATAAATGTTTGAAGTGGATTTAAAATGTATTCATGTGTTTTCAAGCTTTACACAATCGCTTCAAGAAGTGTGTACAACAAATAAATAAATGGCCAGCAGAGCTAAGCAAAAGGGCACTACTCGCTATAAAGAAGCTACCACATAGTGGACATGAAGAAGCCATCATCAAAGTACAGAAGATAGAGAATAACAAGTAGCTAGGAAACAAATATGTGCAAGCAATTACTTCAACTTGCCTATATATCATTGGCATGTAGTGATTTGTGTGGATCATCTTAGAAATGTAAGTTGTTAATCTCAAAAGAATAGAGCTATATACGCCCGTACTTTTATCAAAAAAATTTAAGCAGTCCATGTAATCTCTGTCTCTACCTTGAGTCAAGACTCGTTGGAGAGATCTTTGAGGTCTCTCTCTCTCTCTCTCTCTCTCTCTCTCTCTCTCTCAAGTTCAAGACTCGTCTGATAGATCTTTGAGGTCTTTTGGGATTGTTCCTATGACGTTAACATCTCTCTCTCTCTCTCTCTCTCTCTCTCTCTCTCTCTCTCTCTCTCTCCATGTTGCCTATTTTGAGCTCACAAAAGAACTTCAGTGTATAGGAGTCGAACTCTAAACGGGCCGAAGCACGTAGTCTCATAATATTTTGCTTGCGATTACAGAGGACGGAACGTTACTTAGGCTTCAAGGCTCCAAGCTCGACAGGGATCGGAGAGAGGAGATGGTGATGGAGGCGCCTGCCAAGGGAGGATTCAGATTTGATCTGTGCCGCCGCAATGCCATGCTGGAGAAACAGGGAGCTCACCCTCCTAAGTTTCTCAAAACCGGCACTACGATTGTCGGCCTCATCTACAAGGTATCTACTTCAGTTTTTTTTCCGACTCATGCCATCCTAGGGTTTCAAACTCTCTCAGAGAATGTATGAAGAAACAGGTTGGTACTTAAGAATAACTATTTTAATTAAATGGGCTAAAAAACAGGTATGTTTACATGAGATACATACGTCCGCAGCTCATAGAAGACTTACTTTTTGAGATGGTCGAATCAGAAGCAACCAGGTTGGAATGCTGTTTGAAATATTAGCAAGTAAACTGTTACTTAGGACCGCATTGGTCGTAAGTCAAGGCTTGTCGATACCTGCACGTCTAAGTAATCACTTTCCTGATTCTCGGAAAAAAAAGTAATCACTTTCCTGAACAGTCAATACATCCTGTTTGTTATCCTGGAACAATGAACAGATTTTGTTGCTAGCAATATAACACCAATGACCATTAAGACATCCTTTCACAAGGAGGCTGCCCGACCTAGACTCCCAGCCCTCAAGACTGCATAAATGGGCAAAAATAGGGAAACATGGAAAATAGGCAGGGGAGCCTCATGGGGGCACGAGGGGAAAATCACCTAGGGCACCAGGAGTCTACATGGCCATGGAACCAAGCCAAACCCTAAGCTAGACATGGCTAAACACATCCTGACATGAGAAAACAACCTCACTCTGGCCGGGCATAGCCACAAAACAGCCCTCACTCCCTAACACCTGTCCCTGGCAGAAACTGGGATTGACTGGTTGAATCGAAAGATGCCATAACTCTTAACAGCTACAAAGTATCAGAAGCAAGTCAATTCTCTTACTTGGGTACTCAGCTCCCGATTTGATGTCAGTTTCTAGGTGGGATTTCTCAGCTATTTCGTGCAGAGACCCGCCAAGTCACATATGGAGCAGGCTCTTCGGACTCTACGGTATTTAAAGGTGACTAAGTCATTAGGCATTTTCTATGTGGTAAAGGTGCGGACTCCAAGATCATTGTTTGAGGATGGAGTGATTCAGACTGGGGTGGAGATCCAGATGGACAACGATGGACTACAGGGGACACTGGCTCACATGGAGCGGTAAGAAACAACCTACAATTCACAGAGGTGGGAGGATAGGATTGTTTGCAGTGCTACATGTGAGTTAGTATGGTTACGGAGGCTAGTTTCGGAGATTGACTTGCCGTAGCAGATGACCACAATTTACTCTGACAATCAGAGTTGTATAGCCATTGCAAAGAATCCGGTTTTTCATGCCTGGACCAAGCATATAGAGATATAGTACCATTATGTCCGTGAGAAGACCAAGGATGGCTCTATTCAACTAGAGGACGTTTTGATGTCAGATAACTGTTGATATCTTCACCAAACCTCTTCTACAGGCGACATTATCGTCTAGGCTCTCATGCCACCTCCCTTGGACTTGTTCCCCGTCCAAGAGCTGAGAGGGGGTGCTGGAGTTTTAGATTCTTGTTCAGTGGTGGCTCCTATATCTTCCAAGAGGAGATTAGGGAGTGGGTTGTTTTGTGGCTGTGCTCGACCATACTTTAGGTAGACATGCTTTCTCGGTGATGTACTCCACTATGTTGCCCACTCGGTAGGCTGGTATGAGGCGAGACTCCCGTTCCTAGGGTTTCCTGGGGTTAGAGTCTCTTGTGTTCTACATTTTTCGTATAAAATGTGGGCAGTTTGTCACTTATGCAACTTTTACACATTTTAGTAGGCATGTCGTAGTTTTTCTAGCTGTAGGGTTTTATGCATGTAGGTAGAGCATTTTTATTTTGTGTTCATATATTGTTAGAATTATGGCATCTCTCTGGATTGATCAAGTCGGTCCGTGTTCGGTCCCATTTTCTTCTAGTGTAAGGGATTGAGGGCTATTTTGTGGCTGGGCTTGGGTAGAGTGAGGTTGTTTTCTCATGTTGGGATGTGTCTAGCTATGTTTAGCTTAGGGTTTTGGCTTGGCCATGTAGGCTCCTGTTGCCCTAGTTGGCCCATGAGGCTCACCTGCCTATTTTCCATGTTTCCCTATTTTTGCCCATTTATGCAGTCGTGAGGTGACCTAGACTTGTCGTCTCCGTGCTTGCTTGCTTGCTTGGTTCCCAGTTATAGCAAGAGGTCTCATGTGTGTCAAAGGTGCAATGGAAAAGGGTGAATCGGGTGATGAATTTGTTTGCAACCGCGAGCAAACCTCCTCTCCGTACTAGGCAGCTAATAGATCTCGGATCTATTGCGATGGATCTCCTTGTCATCAAGCTTCTAGCGCGTTCTGCCCATCGAACGGGCACGAGAACTCTCTGTAGAGGTGATGTCACACCGAGAGGGTGTACACACGGCGGAGGAGAGGGAGCGCTAGCTAGAGAGAGAGATCGCCGACGAAAAACGCCAGGAGATTGATGTGGAGAGAGAAAGTGACCGCACACAGCAAAACGCTAGCAATCTTGAAAACGCTAGAGAGAAGCAGTGTGCCCAAACGTTGGATCTCTGCACTGATAACACATGCCAAAAGTACAAGGGGGAGGAGGGTTGCATATATAGGCATATCTCTAATTTGCCCTACCTGCCGCAAAACCCCCCGATCCCATAAATGGCCTAATAAATGCTAATAAATATGTAAACCCACTAAAAGTAACTTGACACACATATTTAGTAGCAGAACTGTAGAAGACTCGAGACTCTGACCCCGAGAAACCCTAGGAACGGGGGTCCCGTCTCATGCCAGCCTACTGGGTAAGCAACACAGTGAAGTGCATCGCCGTGAACAGGTACGTCTACCTCAAGTACGGCCTAGGGACAACCACACAACAACCCTCACTCCCTAATCTACTCTTGGGAGATACTGGAGCCACCATCGGATAGGAATCTGAACTCTAACACCCCCTCTCAGCTCCTGGACGGGAAACAAGTCCAAGGGAGTTGGCATGAGAGGATAATGTCGCCTGTGGAAGAGGTCCGGTGCAGATGTCAGCAGGGTTATCCGTAGTCAAGATATACTCTAGTTAGATAGAGCTATCTTGGGTCTTCTCGCAAACAAAATGGTATTGTATCTCTATATGCTTGGTCCAGGCATGGAATATTGGGTTCCCCGCAATGGCTATACAACTCCGGTTGTCAGAGTACATGATGGTCATCTATAGGGGAAAGACCATCTTCAAAAGTAACCTCCGAATCCACAATGACTCACATGTAGCACTTCAAACAGCTTGGTACTTTGCCTCTGTGGAAAATAATGTTGGCTGTTTCGTGCTGCTCCATGAAACTGCTCGTGAGCCAAAATAAAAGGTGTAACCTATAGTCGACCGTGGTCCATCTGGATCTCCATCCCAATCCGAATCACTCCATCCTCGTAGAATGATCTTGGAGTCTGTACCTCCAGCGGCATAGTGTATGCCTAATGACTTGGTCGCCTTTAAATACCGGAGAGTCTGAAGAGCCTGCTCCAAATGTGACTTGGTGGGTTTTTGCATGAAAGAATTGAGAAGTCTTACCGGGAAACTGACATCAAATCGGGTGTTGAGTACCCGAATGAGAGAACTGACCAATTTTTGATACTGTGTAGCATCTGCTACAATGGGGAGATCAAATTGTGACAACCTCTTATTGGGATCCATAAGGGTTAAGATAGGTTCGCACTCGGTCATACCAAATGCTTCCAACAATTCTTGGATATAGCGCTCCTGGGAGAGAAAGATGCCCCTCTCTGTGTGCCATATCTCCAATCCAAGAAAATGATGCTCAAACTCCTTAGCCAAGGTCTCCATAGTACTGCGGTCCATAGTCACAAGGGACGCATTCCGGGACGGGGAACGAGGGACGGGGCTCAAATGGATTTTTAGTGTAAAAAAGAGGGCGGGACGGCAAGTGGGGACGGGAAGCCCGAAAAAGGGTATCCTGTATGACTATGAAGTCTGCGGATGTGCTCAACTGTGACAAACTTGGGCACCCCAAGTCTAGGTTCTGTCGCGACTCAGAGGACAACAATCAATCATACAGGGGGGTGTGTCGGGATCCAGGCATCAAGATGGGTGCTTGCAGCATTGGCCGATAGGTCTAAACCTGCCGTAGGTGCAAACCCATGGTCAGTGGAAAGGAGGCTAAGAAATCATATCAGTAGGAACCCTCACTCCTTTGTGAACATTTTTTGTGTGATCACCACACTTGGAACTCCAGTCCCGTGGCAGCTACACCCATACATTGGGATGGCGCAGGCTGGCAGTGTGGAACCTCAACTCATGTGGTGGAGGCTTGACCTGCATGGTGCTAGCTTTTTAGGCTCAGGGCTGAGTCTTTGTTGGCTATATTGCTGGAAGGTGAGTGCGATGTCCCTTGCTTACGCTTGTTCTATCTGCTTGTATAGCTTGTGTCATGTACTTGTCAGGATGGATTCTGGTGGCACTGTAAATAAAGAGAATTGGGACGACATGATTATCATTTATTGTAACAGTGGTCTTCTCTTTCATCTGTGCTTGTTTGCACTTGCGAACCTTTCCCATGAGAGACCCGTTCTAAATGTTGCAAGCCTACCTTTGTCGTGTGTCATAGGATGGTGTAATCTTGGGAGCAGACACAAGAGCTACAGAAGGGAGCATTGTGGCAGATAAGAATTGTGAGAAAATACACAAGTTGGCTCCCAACATCTTTTGCTGTGGAGCAGGAACTGCAGCAGATACAGAGAATGTTACTGGTATTTAACACTCACTGTTAGAATCTGTTCATGAGGGTGACCCATAATTAACTTGTATTGTTTTTCCAGATATGGTGAGTTCTCAGCTGGAGTTGCACCGTTATGCAACTGGGCGCAACTCGCGTGTTGTAACGGCACTTACAATGCTGAAATCGCATCTCTTTAGGTGGAGGTTTAATATAATCAATTGAATTCATGTTACATTCCAATGAGGCAAAATTACTAAACCATTAGTTCTTTTGCTTTGTCAGATATCAAGGACATGTCAGTGCTGCTTTGGTTCTTGGTGGGTATGATGTTACTGGTCCCCATTTACATGCGGTATTATATCTTACTCTCACAATTTTGTATGAAATGATCGGGATTATTCGTTGCTCATTTGGAAAGTTTTTGAACAGGTCTATCCGCATGGGTCTACAGATACGTTACCCTTTGCAACTATGGGGTCTGGTTCCTTGGCTGCAATGGCAATGTTCGAATCAAGATACAAAGAAGATATGACAGTAAGTGTCATGTGGTGATACCTGCCACAGTTGGTTAAGAGCAGTCTATGCTCTTCTTGATTATGGCTTATTGGGAAATCTTTTTTGTTGGGTGTAGAAAGAGGAAGGGATGGAATTGGTGGCAGCAGCCATTTGTTCTGGTATCTTTAATGATCTGGGCAGTGGCAGCAATGTTGATCTATGTATTATTACAAAAGTATGGAACTTTTGAGCATTCATGTGTAGTGTGTTGTGTGCATAGGCTATCAAGCCCCTTCTAATGATTTGAAGAGGGTTGCTGACATTTTTTTGTTGATTGAAAGGATGGATTGGAGTTTTTGAGAAACTATAAACAACCAAATCCCCGAACTTACGTTAGCAAGAGAGGCTACTCCTTTGGCAAGGGACATACAGGTATGTGGTGATGTTTACAAAAATGAATTGCTGTGATGCCATTTGTGTCCTAGTACTGAATGAGGGTGTTGGCAATGCAGCTATACTTTCAACAAAGATAATCCCATTGCGTGAGCAGGTGACGGTCGTGGAAGGGGATGCAATGGTTGAGGAGTGATTCTGTCATTTTTCGTTTAAAAGACAATAAACCCGCCTGGTGTACTTATTTTGAAATATGGGTTACACAGAGAGTTGCAATGGTGTACTTATTTTGAGATAATGGTTACTTGGAGAGTCACAATGGTGCTCTGAATTGATCCAGAGCAGGAATGAGGGGGAAATTTTGTGTGATTTACGCCACAAAATGGTTTTGGATATAAAACATTTTCTGCAGCCCTTCAATTATTCTGTAGCTGAGGGCCAAAGTCACTTCCCCAGTTCAGGTTTCTGGATGGACTTTTAATTAAGCTTCCTCGCTGTCCTTGATGATCTTCATAATGGTCTTAACTTCACAATCTCTCATTAAGCATCTGTATGGGTAAGCATGCGCATTTGTATGTGTATTTAGAGCTAAATTATAATCAGAGGCAAAAAGCTAAACCTGGCAAGCATGGGTTGATTGGGTCCTCTCCCTTGCTTGAGCTCAACAACATGCATTCTGTATGTGTGCAGAGGTCTGATATGTGCAGAGTAATGCAGCAGATTCTTTGCCTACATAAGGCCTTAGTAAAGCATGGGATTCTTCGGAGCAATTGTGGACAGTTAAATGAAGCTTGTTGATTAGAGCCACATGGCATGTGAATGATGGCCAACGTTTGATTTTATATCTTGTAAGAGAGGCGTCAACCAAGCATTGCGTTATGTACATGTAGCCCTCTCTGAGAGGCGGTTGTTTCTATTTGGGCATTGAGTGGGCCACATGCATGCTTCCTCATCCTCTTATGTACTCCATTGTGACTTTTCACCTTGTTTGAGCTTTAATTTCAGGTAGAACTCTTCAAGAGTTGGTTTAAGGGGCTGCGGTAGGGTTTCGCCTTTGATCTCTGCCAACACTCATCCCCCATGTTCTGAATGAGTCAAAGCTAAGGTTACTGGTACATTGCAGTTTTCTATCAATGTTCAAGTGATTTTGTAGGTGGCATGCTACCATGTGATATTGCACAAGAGGGAAATGACAGGTAGCTAGTTTTAGGGAGTTTTCCATTTGTACTAGGAGCTCTAGCATGTAGAAGTAGGGGGGACTGAGGAATGGGAGGTTTATATTGAGTAGGCATTTTCCTAAATACCTACTCTCTCTAGTGCCAAGGGTTTGACTTATCATGATATGAAGGGATGAGAGGAGTGTACAAAGAGGCCAGGATGGGGAAAATACATGAACAGTGTCCCAAAGTTTCGCAGCGAATCCAAGATCCTATTTGTCCATGCCCATTATTGGACTACCTTGCAAATTCCAATGTAGATATCTAGGGGGGTTATGAATTTTTACACGTTTGCCATATGTTCTCGTATTGTTCTTTGAAGAGTTTATGGAAGGGGCAAAGAGATATTTCCTTGTTGATGTGGGCAATCAAGAGATCATTACAAGTGCCCTTATGAACATGCTGTATTTAGTCTACGTGTCTTCAAATAACATCCACCCCCTCTAATGTATTGCATAATCTTGTCAAGATTTGTCACTTAACTTCAGCTCATAAATTGAAGAGTTCATATTGGGAGAGTTATTGAGCTCTTTAAGATAGTAGTGGGAAACGACCTTTTTTCTTGTTCATTTCACACTTGTTCACAAACCTCGTCGTCCATTTTCTCCCCCAACTCTAAGAATTTTACTCCGATGGATTTTTGTATCTCAATAGATATTGATGGTGTAGAAGCTTGTTTGTTTTGGCTTTTCATGTTTGGCTCCTAGGACTCGTGGCTTAGGGTTTCATTTTTGAAGCTGTAACTTTCAGTAATCATCATGAAAATCCCTAGTCCCTTGCATCTATAAGGTTTGTTGATCCTGAACTGTCATACAATAATTTCCCTTGTGATGAGAGAGAGAAAGAGAGGGAATGTATTTGTGCTTGTAGCTAGCTTCCTATGTGAAAAAGGGGGAAAGGAAGGAAAGGGGAGAGAGAGAGAGAGAGAGAGAGAGAGAGAGAGAGAGAGAGATCGATAGCACTATTTGAGAAAATCTCTAATATTGGAGTTCTATGATTTTATGAATTTGCACTATTTTCTTGTATATTTCACCGGTTTTTGTTTGTTTTATTTTGTTTGGAAATCAATTAATTAGATTTTGAACCGAGGCTAGGCTAAGTTGAGGCAAACCTATCGTGAACACCGGATGAGAGAGAGCCCATACAGATTTCCACATATCTATCTCCATAAAGGGAATGATGCACATGGCCCCACTTTACCCAATCTAGTTCCATGTTTTGACATACATTTTTAAAGGGGAAAATTACCAAAATACCCCTCAAATTTGTGAAAATTCTCCAAAATACCCTTGTAATTTGAAAAATTCTCAAATCACCCCTCAAATTCGGACAAAAAATTCCAATGTCCTTGAAATTTTCCAAAATTCCCAATCTACCTCTCATGATAATAGAAAACATGGCAAAAACGGTAATCTTTTACAAGTTTCCATACAAAGCACTAGACAATTGAGCATGTCAAAAAGAGGATTCTTGATGGTATTATGGGCTTGAGATGAAATAACTCGATATTAACACGCAAATCTACCATGTGGGTATCTGGGTGCTTTTGTATATTCTCTTTGGGAAAATGGGAACAATTCCTTGTAAAAAATAGCACAAGGGTATTTTGGGATTTTTTTAAATTACAGGGGTATTGGAAGAATTTTCACAATCAAAGGAGGTATTTTGGGAAATTTCCCATCTTTTTTATTGCTAACTTGCATGCTAATCTTTTGTTTTTTTGGGCAATACAACTGTGAGTTGAGATAAATTGGATAACCAAAAATACTCGCATTGAGCCAAGGTATCCACCATTGCGAAGATAACATTATCTCTAATAACATCATTGAATGGCTTTACAGGGAGCCCCCCTCGACAATACATAATTGACAACAAAGTCTTACTTGTTGCCATAGGCGGCCAACCCTCTACCAGATGACTAGAACCTTCCAAATAGGAGAACCGATGACTCAAGCAATTAGATTCCAACATATCAAAAGGCCACAAATCTTGCATACCTTAAGAGTTTGCTGCAAGAAGGGGGAGCCCGAACATCCATCATTGGCGGCACAAAAGCCATCCACAAAAACAAAAACAAAAAAAAAGATTGGATCATACACAAGAAGTTTTGGACAAATTCTCACAATAATTCCCACATTATGACTTACCTCAAAATCATGAGCTTCTTTGAGGGAGGCACGGCATACCTAGGTAGGTACAATTGGGGGCAGGGTGGGGGGCCGGCGGTCCCCTGCCCCCAATCGTACCTAGCTAGGTATGCGGTGCCTCCCAAATAGAAGCTAGTGATGTTATGTATTGTATGAAAAACACTAAAAAAGGCTCCCTTTTCCTACATGAGAAAATTTCTAAATCTTCTTATCAAGTGACACTCGACCACAGCCTTCATGGAACCACCAATCACCACCGATCAAGAGAGCATGCTAAAGGGGAGCCAAGCCCCATTCCGTCTGCAAGGAGAAGGGGGCATGGAAGACAACCCGAGGAGAAGGAGGTGAGGGCAGTCTGGTGCCCTCCACCTGGGGTGAACCCTTGCACATAGCCACTGCCCATGGGCGGCACACAGGCCACTCCGGCTTGCATGCTAATCTTATTAAAACCTTGAGGACGTCACCAATAATATGTTTATCACTCTGTGGGTTCAAATAGAAGGATATTTTCAATCCAAAAAATTGGCATTTTTACCTAAAAAGGAGTATGTTCAAAAAACTTAACATATTCAATAGGAAAGGGTGAATCATAATCATGCAAATTTCATAGAAAAGGAATTTTAATAATGCCCCTCAAATGCATGCAATATAGTAGTCTTACATAGAGGAAACACTGCGATGTACGTAAAAAATTGCCTTTTTGAAGGGAGTTCGACCTAACCAATGAGTAGTGTCGAGTCAAATTCTAGAACCCCTTACTAGATGTGAACTTAGTGTTAAAAATCACGTGATCAAGGGCCAATGCGGGAACATTACGGTCTATAAAAGAAGGATCAAAATTTACTATCAATTCTTGACAATTTACAACACAAAGATCAAAATGTCCTACCAACTTTTATAAGGGAGTGTAACCCAACTAATGAGGAGTATCATGTCACAAATTCTAGGATCCTTTACCACATGTGGACTTAATGTTATAAATCTTGTCTTCAAGTGCCAATCTAGGAACATTTACAATCCATAACATAGTGCCAATTGATGGCATTAAATTTTTTATGAAACATTACATCCTCACCAAGTGATGCCCAACTCCAAAAAAAATCTCAAGTAGTATATACATGAAGTTGATTCGTCCTTCCAGATGTCAAGTATTATATACATGAAGTTGTTTCATCCTTCAAGATGTCATCATCTAATAACCTAAACAAGTTTCTCTTTGATAGATCAATTTCCTTACCGTTCTTGCTCTAGTTCCCTAACTTTTTTTTTTGAGATTGAAGCTCTAAATTACTTTCACATGGCATGACACTTTTCTCACCTAGCACATGATTTAGGCTTGGTGTAGATAGCTCGTGAAAATAGTTATGGAAAACATTATAAACTGTCAAATCAATTGTGGAAATTCTCAAGACGAAGCTTCTTTTTTTTTTTCCCCAAAGAAAGGTTGCTTCTTTAGAGTCTGACTTGAGGGAAAATTCTATCTCTGTCATTGAATTACATAGACTATTCTGAATTACGTTTGAAGTAGTCTATGGAATGCTTTTGGGCAAATCATGAAGTAGACCCATTCAACAAAATGTACGCGAGAGACCAAAAACTAAGAAAGATCAAGAGTTCTGAAGCATGCTTGCATACATGACTAACATATGGCTTAATGTAACTGATTTTTCTTTCTCTACTCGGATTATATAATAGGCCTTTATGGCCAAGGCTATGAAGTCAATTTCTGATGCGATGACCTTTTGTGCACGTTAGAGCTACATTGGACTACACCATATGCAAATGTATTCATTTATGTTTCTTTGCATTGTTTGTTTACCTTCAAGATGGCACACATAATGCACAACACCTATAACCACATGAAAACATCCCCATACATATAGATGCTTGCATATCCGATGTGGCACCTATGTGGGACCTATATGGTTCTTACATGGATCGTATGTGACAAGGACCACACCTTATTTTATCTAGACCACACCCTAATCTATCCACACTAGACCCTATCTTATCCACACCATGCGAGCACCATGTGGGCGGGGTTTTCAAGAAATGAAAGCAAAAGCAAAGAGAATGGTCTTGGTTTTTTCAATCTCAAGATGTTGGATTAAAGAACAAAAATGATTTAAATGTATCAAACAATAAGGCCTTTTCCACTTGCATGCCAAAAATACTCTCATCCCTACATTTTAGAATCTATCAAGGGTACAACAAGCATCACCAACAAGACCAAAGGCCGCACACTAGAATCTTAAGCACAATGAAGAAAGTGAACAACTGAAAAAAGGAAACACCAAAGCCTCTTTAAAAGTGGGTTTGTAAAGCAATCCAATTGGGATTAGAAAACTACAAAAATTTCAAGATCTCTTAACCATGAACTCTAATGTCGTGTCAAATTAGGATGGGTGTTGAAGGACAATCTCAAGGTTCATGGTTGGTGTAATGGTGCCAAGCAACATGTCAAGCACCAGAACGTATTGTGTAGTGTCAGCATACAATGCACAACAACCAAGAAGAGCAAACAACAAACCAAAGATACAAGACACAAAAAACAACATTCAATGCATCTAGTAACTCCAAGCATGAAATTATTAGAAAGGCCAAATGTGAATACTGGCTTTATAGGAAACAATCAAATCTACTTGGTGAGTAAAGCAATACCAAGGTCAAGGTGTTTAAGCCAACAACATAAGGGGCTATCCAATTGCCTCAATAGAAATAGCAAAAAAAATACAACAATTGTGATATATGCACTCTCATTTGGCAAGGGAAAATGTTTGATAGTCAGCTTAACTTCCTAGGATTCCAAAATGCGGCATTGGACCAAAGCTTAAGCAATTGGATATGAGTTTATGCAACCCAGCTTAGTTCTAACTTCTAGGCTTCTAGTGTGGTCTTTTAAGCCTTCTATTCCAAAGTACTCAACCAAGCTCAATCGCTACAAGGGCACGACATGAGCTCTCCTTACCTCCAAGCCTATAGTCTTTTCCCCCTAATATTCATGAACCATGGGTGCCAAGTGGTCCTCTGAGATAAAAATGTTTTGTGCTAATTCAAGGTATATAGGTTAGAAATTTATTAAAAGGTTACCAGAGCCATCTCATGCATTGAAGTTGTCGTCAAGGCAACCAATCATGACTAAAACCAATTTACCAACAATAAAGGAGTCATTTGCCAAGGAAAAAAATTGTGTTTAGTTTTATGAAAAGTTTATTGTATAAAATCGAGCTAACTTTGTGATAATGAAATGAATAAATATATACCCTAATGATAAATTTATTTTACAAATGACTTCTAATCTTCATAAAATATTAAATGAAGCTAAATTCATAATGATGACTCAAGAAGTACCCGAATTTCCTAAAGATCACTCAAGCCAATTGCAAAGTTCCACTTGGGTATCGTTATGAAAGATTCATAATTCTTTTAAGAGAAAGTTTTGGCTAGATTATAATCCTACAATTCAATATCCATTTTGTCAACCTAGAATAGGCTCTTTAATGGATACATTGGGATCATTGTCTTGGACTTCTTAGGTATGGCTTGTATCCTCTTAGAATGTGGTGAAATTTCTAGCACCATTGGTGGTGGTAGCTGATCCACAAAAATCTATGTAAGATGAAAATTTGTAATAAATCTCTCTCTCTCTCTCTCTCTCTCTCTCTCTCTCTCTCTCTCTCATAATAGGTCTTGAGTTCAACTCTCCTCGTCGAATAGATCTTTAAGGTCTCTTGGGATAGTTTCCTACAACATTAAAATTCTCTTCTTCTTCTTCTCTCTCATAGAGCACATGGCTTTTGTATCTATAACTTGAGTCCAAAACCTAGCCTCTAGCCTCAAGCCACATTGCATTTCATGATGTGTGTAGATCCTCTTGAACTCGTTTTCTTTGGCTTTGATCTTTATTTGACCATTTGGGACACTAGTATTTTGCGCCTCCTTCGCAAGTTTTTGTGGAACCTTATGCATTCCCCAATGCTTATCACATGCTTCTTTGTTTCTGATTGTTGTGGTAGGACAATGGATTTTGTTATGTGGGCTTTGTGAGCATTTGAAATGCTATGGAAAAGGTCATCAATCTAACTATACCTCACAAAATTTGGCCCACAAACACGAGCCTCATCAGTAGGTACATTCTTTTTTTTTTCTTTGTAAATTAGGATTAATCATCTAGCTAGGGCAACAATGGGCAATAGGTGTCTTTAGAATGAGTTTAATGCATATTGCCGATAGGCATCTCTAGCTCTATGAACTTGTAGATTTGGCTTTAACATGTCACTTCCTGATAAGTATGGAGCTTGATTTACCCCTTGTAATTTTTTGTGGTAAAAGCGCACATTTGTAAGGCCCCCATTATGAGGAGAAGCCATCGTGCATGAAGGAAAATCACTCACCGGAAACCAAAATTTTCACGGCTAAGAATCAATGGCAACTTTAAGAACCTTGGGGACGGAAGTCCCCGAGACTTTTTTTTTCCTCGTCGGAATATTATGGCCGAACGACGGCCGAAAAATGATCGATCGGTTGACCGGTGGCCGGTGGTCAGAAGTCAATGGCCGGTGGCCGAATTCAAAAGCGAATTTGTCTACACAAGAATGGCCACACATGGACGGATTAAAAAATCCGATTTGGACTTATTCACACAAGGGCGGCTGCACATGACTGCCTCTCATGAGAGAGGGCAACCCTTTTGACCTATAAAAAGAGGCCATTTCTACACATTAGGCAGTGTGAAGTTGATGCAACAAGGTGAGTGTGAGGAGGTGAGTGAAGCAAGGCGAGAGCTCTATTAAAAGTTTAATCCCTTTGTAAACTACTTCTTTTGAAGTGCTAAAGCCATTGAGTGACTGCTTTCCCGTGGACGTAACCCACATTGGGTGAACCACGTATATCGTGTGTACTCTCTCTTTCTCTATACTCTATAATCTCTTGTGTGTGAAATCTATCTCTCTCTATTAAATAATCTACTCAAATATCTATTTAGCTACGCCATATTTCCTAACACTTCCCATATGCACCAACATCTTCAAAAGATTTTGATTAATGCATCAATTTTTGAAATCCTCCTATGATGAATGGAGGTTGGCTTGTGCTGGTTCTCAACAATCATTGGTGGCTCACACTTGATTTGGGCTTTAGTGCATAACATGCTTGTAAACCCGACAAATATAGTTTGCATTTTTGCATCCCTAGCCATAGAGCTCCATCCCCCTCTCACATTACATTATTACCCTCTCCAAGCTATTGCGACTCCAATGAATACCCCCTTCTAGTTCCAATGTTAGTGTTAGTTTTAGCTCCAATATTGCCATTATGCTTTTCCTTCTATTGAGATAAGAAAGGAGATACCACGCCATGGAGAGTTGGCCTAGCAATAAAGGTAGAGGGGTGCTAAGTTTGTGCCTGCTATGGTTCAACCCTTGCCACATGCGGGTGTTGTGAAACTAGCTAATGTGAGCACCAGATTGCAAAACAAAAAGAACAAAGAAAAGGAGAAACCACAATTGCACAATGATTTGTCTCTTATGTCAAGTTCAGCCTCTAGAAGACATTAATACTCTCTCTCTCTCTCTCTCTCTCTCAATTAAATCAAGCTTAAAAATCAAAGCCATTAAAACTGTTCTCTTATCGGTTGTGAAACTTGCTGAAGGACACTGCAATTGTACTGCTTACTATTCAAACACAATGTAATTAGGTATATTTGTTAAAAGCTGGGCTGGGAAGACTCAATGACAACACCAAAACACATGTATCAAGTTAGCTCCCTGTCAACATGATGGCCATGATTTGAATGAAGAGCCAATTGTTTACAAGGGAAAGGTCTGATGCCCTCAAACAGCTAGTGCTGCAATATCAGTATTCAGGAATTTGAGAAAAAGTATACCCATTCGCCCCTCGCATTGAATAGTAAGCAATTCGAGTTTCATAAAAACCTGCAAAAAGGTAAAGTTTAAAACAGATTGTCCCACTTACACTTAAAAGGTTTTTGTAAACATACAAACAGCTCTAGAGCTGCAGCAGCAGGTGGAAAAAAAACTTAATAAATTGCTAATTAAAATATCAAGCGACATTGCAAAAAAGGTACAATTCAGCCCCAAACAGTACATTTGCATTAGATCAGATGCTATGTGATGCCTCTTCTTGCACGTGATATTGCAAATAAGCAGCAGCATACAGAAGCTACTAGAACTTTCTCCCCAAAGTGTAGTCCATAATGAAACATTTATCCTAGAATTAAATGCCAAGGACACTTTAGCTACATGATTGCCCAAAAAACACACACAAATGCATCCCCTGTTGCGTTATTGGGAAAAAGTGGTTTTCCTTTTTTTTTTTTGAAGAACTTTCCTTTTTCTTAACTTTTTTTTTTGGGGGCAAGGGGGATTGGGGGTCTGTTAAGTCGTGGATATATGTGCAAGTAATCAAAGCAAGTACTTGCTCTGGCAATAGAGCAAGGGAGCTCTTGAGGATGGTTGGGACCCAACATGTGGTGTCATCTCTCTCTCTCTCTCTCTAATAGTGTCCAGTTCAGTTTCTTTTAAGTGAAGTAACCTTGTGTTTGTGTGAAGTACTAGATCCGAGCTTCAACTGCACCAGCGTTTCCATCGCCAACATCTCCATCATCATTAGTATCCTCAGCAACAAGCATCAAGAACCCAAGAAGAATGAAGAATCCAAAAAACTTATCTTAGATTTTTTTTTTGTCAAAGAAGTTTCATGTCCCTGCCTTGGACTTATTAGCCACTCCCACCCTTAGTCCATCGAACCTGCGAGAGCGATTGGCCAAACGAGAGATCCCTGTGCTTTCGGGTCAGGATCAGGTTTGAGGAGACCATGCAGGCCAGATCCGACACAGAGACCAGCATTTCAAGGCTGCCCACACATCTTTGCAAGATATCTATATGGGTATACAACTGCCTAATGCTACTGGCTGATTAGGAGCAAGATCCACAACAAGACCATCGAGGCCAGGTGGTTGTCTGTCTGTCACAAATTGGTCACACAGCAACCTCTAAGGGGGGTTTTGGGAACTTATAACACCCAAACATGAACAACCTGGTTGAACACAAGGAAGCCCTAGAAACTGCTGACAGGGCAGCATACAAAAAACCCGGAACTTGCTGACAGCCTGCTGATGTTGTAGCACAATGATTCTACTCTCGCGCACCTCTCCCCCCTTTTGAATATAGAAACGTGATGCCCTGCTCGAGGACTCTTCATCTGTATGTACAGTTGTGTGGGTTCATTCGCGATTGCCGAGGCAAGAGCCTCTTGCACAGGTACTGGATTAGCTAGTTGCTAATCCCCCGCAGGTACAGGTGAATTCGGAGAGATTCCACGCGAGAAATCTCGTCCGATTCAAAGGCAAGTAGCCCTACAAGCGCAAGAGCTCGAGGACTTGCTACGGATGCGATTGGCTCGCGAAACGGAGCCCAAAACAGAGAAATACAGCCTGCTATGTATTTTTGCAAGTTTAGGGTTTCGGCCCTAAACGGTCCCTAATACCCCCAAGAGGCCTGGGGACGCAAGGGGAGACCGTTGTGCAGATGATTTGGCGCATTTTCAGGGCAGAAAACAGAAAATTCAGCGTGCTGCAGATTCTTGCCAGGTTTTGCAAAGTGTCCGAATGCGTTGGGAAAGTCACTTTTTGCGTGGGGATACTGTTTACGAAGCGTCCTAGTACACTTATGCTGCTGAAGTCGGGCCAAAACAAGTCATTTTCAGCCCAGATTATGCAGGGCAGCTCATAGGAAATCACAGGTTCCCTCTTTGAATATAATAAAGAAATACTGAAAGGGGCGCCAGTCTTCGGGGCCAATAGGTGTTAGCGTCTACTTGGTAGCGCTCGCCGTGTGTGTTTGAAGTGTCAATTCCTGTTACAGGTTAGTTACAAAGTTTCTCTGTGTCCAAAGTCTAAAGTAAAGTTTCGGGTGAAAGTCGTAGGGCGGTGTGACCTTTAGTGTGACATTCAAAACGTCTTCCTTCCTTTGCATATTCGGTTCGTTAACCAACCTCCTAATATCCCTTGAGCAAATTTTTCATCGGGCGTCAACTTAGGGGTGTCCTAAGTTTTAGCCTTTTCTTTATTTTCATTGTGAGAGTGTTGTGCTCTAGGGGTAGAAGAAGAAGAATTACCGTTATGCTTACCATGTTCTTACCATTGGTCTTAACATTCGGTTGGTCTTGAGGGGTACTTGACTTGTTCTCCTTGGGCTTACCTTTGTTGCGCTTCATTTCTTGCGCTAGAGCTATTCTAACGGCGTCATTGTAGTCCGTAGGGTTGAAGACTTGCACATCGAACTTGATGTACCCATCCAACCTTGGTTCGTACGTTATTACATTCATTTCTACACAAATTCTTGTGTAGAATCTCATCGCTCTCCTTCTTAGGACCTCACCTTGTAAAAGGGCTAGGTCACAAATCGAACTTGAGCCCCGAAAACGTGAACAACTTACCAGCCGTATGTCTAACCAAGTGCGCCAACAGGTTGAGTTGCATTTCTATCTATACATGAAGTTTAAAAAAAATCTAACAAACTCCGTTTTTGCCCGCCAGTCGGTCCTTCTGCTTTGTACCCGCCTCGACCGCCTGCCGCTTCGTTCTCATCTCAGCCTCCTGCATTGTACCCCACCTCTACCTCCGCCTCCTATTCCCCCCCCCCCCCCCCCCCCCCCCCCCCCCCCCCCTCTTTTTCCCTCCCTCTTCTTCTTCTCCTTTTTATTCCGATGAAGTATCGTCGCTGATTCGCTTCTTTCTTTCTTTTCTTGAAATCGTTGTCACATACTCATCCAACCCAAAAAGGAAAGCCTCCTTTCGTTCTACATCTGATTTGCGCAATTGAATGCCAATCTGCAAAATACGGTTAGAAAAAGACATAACAAGAGTGCCATTTTGCTTAAGACAATGCCAATCTTCTTTTAACCAATCTAGGCACTGCGGTGGCATGAAATGAGCCTCGAGCTTATCTTGGAAGTCGCCCCAACTGAGAGAGAGAGGGGTATGCCATCCTTGGCATGCTCAAGATGCTCGGCCACTGTGACTCTTGCCAAGCTTGATACCAATTGATGGCATCACCCGCTAGATACATGGTAGCAGTCAAAACTTTTTTGTTGCTGGTTTTCTTGTTAGTCGCAAAGTAAGCATTAAATTGATGCAACCAAGAATGAATCACAGAAGCATCCATCTTACCATCATACTTACTGAACGTCAACTTCTCAGTGACTGGATTGTTGGAGTCGTCGCCTCTACCTGTGCTACGTGATGACTTGCCAGCCTCCTTGAGTGGCTCACTCTTCGTGGAGAGAACCTGTAGGACCAACTCTTGCATGTGTTGGTCCCTCTGCGCCTCTTGCTCTAGCTCCAGAGCCGTTCGCTTTTCTTTGACAACTATGCGTTGAGCTTAGCGTGCTTGCTCATGCTCGAGCTCCATAGCTACTCTTCTTTTGTCAACCGCTATGTGTTCAGCTTTGCGTGCTTGCTCATGCTCAAGCTCCATAGCTGCCTTCTTTCTTCACGGTCTCTATTCATGGCGGCACGTTGAGCCTCTTCTTGTAGCATGATCTCCATCATCGACTTGACCAAAGTGTCCATAGGGCTAGGTACAATCCATCGGGAAACAATCCTCCAAGTGTAGAAACTTCGTCTCCTCCAACTCCACTCTCATCACCTTCACGCAAAGTATCCAAGCCCCTTCGAGTGATAACCATGCACTGAGTTCTTGGGTACTTAGAGTTCTTTGGTTCTTGGGGTACTTGGCTTGCAATCTGTGTTTAGGAAGGCTTTTTCTTTTCTCAGGATGAGTGATCAATGGGTGCTCAAGGTTCCTTTTACTAAAGGGAAGGGAGAGCCTTCCTTGACTTAATGAGAGATTGTGCAATGACCAAAACAAAAGGGAGTGGAAACTGTGAGAGAAAATGTTGAGAGTGATATATAGAGAGAGAGAAGAGACGACACCAAATGTCGGTCCCAAACCCCCCTCCAAGGGCCCCCCTCTCTATTGCTAGAGAGGTATTTGTTTTAGATTGCACGAAGTCTGGCACAATGATTCTAAATGATGTGATGCTTGACGAAGACGACAACGACGATGAAGACGACGATGTCGAAGCTAATGGGCTGAAATCTGAAAATGCTCTTGATGCTTGTGACTGAAATCTGAAATCACTGGGAATGCTGATGGGAATTTGCTAGTGCGGCGAGCCTACGGGCTGATCGGCCGTCGTCGGCGATGACGATGGCTGAAAACTGAAAAATGCTAAGTAATCTGATGACTGAAAACTGTTATGCTGTCTTGGTTGCAATGGAGCGGGCAACCGCGACGAGGGAAGTGCTGGTCTGCTGTGGTACTGCGGTGGGAAGCCGGGAACGTGAAACACTGCTGCTGGCTGAAAATGCTGATGCCAAAACCCCAGGTGCTCACGGGAAAAACACTGATGGTGCTGATGATCCCAGGTACTTGGTACTTCTTGGTTCTTGAGCTCCTTCATTGCTCCTCTGACTTCTCCTGATGCAACAAGGGCTGGTTAAATAGGGGCACAAAGCTGAGTTGGGCAAGCTTCCCAACAAACCCCACGATTTGGAATTGAAGAGTCACTTCAATAATAAAATGTGCTGTAAGACGTGGTCCACGCGCAGTTAGGGAAAAATGAGTTCATGCGGTGAAAATGCTTATGCTGGGTGCTGGGTATTGATGCTAGTGCTAATGAATTGTGCAATCAGAGGGTATGCAGCTACTCTTAAGTGCCTGGACATGCACGTTTTGCGTACAAGCTCACAAAGGTGCCAGAACACCTAAACCTTAAAAATAGGTACAACTTGTCCACATGCACATAGGGTTAGATGTGCATGCGACACCCGAGAATTTGTTCGTTGTTGCTGAGAGTTTTGGTTGGTGGTCAAAGTTGATTCTGTGGTAAACTCCAACTTTCCCTTCATCCGTTTGTAGCCGACCGCGGCATGCTCCATAAGTTCTTGCATGGTTGAGACTTGCTTGGATACACAATATTCTTGCAACGGTGATGGTAGTCCAATGGTGTATCGCTTGCATTGGTCCTCAAAGGAAATGAACTTAAAGAAGGACAGCGGAAGGTGGACGTCAAGAAATCTTTGATTATAGTCGTCCATGGTCTCTGTGGCAAGCATTTTCAAGTTGCTCCAATCTGCCAAGTTCCGTACTTCAAAGAGAGGAGTCATATAACTGCGTGCAAAGATTGTCTTGAAAGCTTGCTCGGTCCTTGGAGCATGTGGTTGCGTCGCGATGGAACTCCACCATTGCATGACATTAGCTTCCAAAAATCCTGTTGCTCGAGAAATCTTGGATTCTTTTGTATAGTTCCCCAAAGCATAGATGTTGTCAAATTGCTGTAGGAACTGCAATGCTTTCTTCCGATCTTTCATCCCGGAAAAAGTGAAAAATTCGACTATCGTGCCGTCATCCTTGAAATCTTTCGGTTGGTTAGGCGCGTATCCCGGGTCCGAATAGTAAGGGTATCCATAAGGGCTCCAACTGTTAAATTCATTCATCTCCAGATGCTTCACACATTGTCTACACTGTACAGGCTCCTTATCACTCACGTGCACTGGCCCTTGGTTGTGGGTTGGCCACCCGTACACCTGTTGGATAGGGATCTCAGGCACACTTAGGGTTGTTCAACACATTTCCCACTTTAGACCTGTTTTGGTCACATATTCCCCCCATTTATATTGGAGGGTCATATTTTTAGGTCATTGGGCTATATTGAGGATTATTGCCCGACCAACCCCTATTCTCCTATATATAGGAGGGGAGACACCCTCTTTCTCATTGTATTGTCTTACACCATGTAGCCATCCGGAGTTATTGGGCTGCCAGCCTTTCAACCATCCATCTCATGTCATGTCTCTTCTCTCTCTCTCTCTCTCTCTCTCTCTCTCTCTCTCTCTCTCTCTCTCTCTCTCTCTCTCTCTCTCTCTCTCTCTCTCTCTCGTGCCATTGTCGCTTTCTCTCTCTCACCTTCCGCTGCACACTCTGACATGGTATCAGAGCACAAGGGTGCTAGATCTGCCATCGCCATCAGCAAGGAGGCCATTGCGGGGAGTTTCATCGCGTAGAAGTTGCTATCCCCACCAATGTTTTCCCTTCTGGGCTGCGTTTTTTGTGGGCTGCTGGCATCTTCTGCTCTCCTCTCCATCGCCATCCTCCTCCACCTCCTAACGCCTTCTCCTCCACCCCTCTATTCTGTTTGCGGTTTTCAGCAACCCAGCATTTTTGCTGGCCTGGCGTTTTTGCAGCAGAGGGATCCTCCTTTACACCTAGCGTTTTTGGCTGGCTTGTGTTTTTGCTTGCTGCCCAGCCTTTTGGAGAAGGGAGGCACACACACCTGGCGTTTTCACATTGGTATCCTCAGCGACTGGATTCTCCTCTCTCCTGCCGGATCTACATCTCCTTGGCCACGAGAAGCTTCTTCCATTGCTGCCCGTACCAACTATTGGACCTTCTACTTCAAAATTGGAACTTTTTTGCTGATTTTCAGCCGATTACTTGGTGAACCTCCCATCCTCTTGTCCCAAACTCTGGCATCCGGTGCCTTTGGACACTGAGTGATGCTGAATACTCTGTTTACAGCAATGTTTTTCAGCCTCTTTTGCTGCGGTTTTTGGCATGGACAACACCTTACCTTGGCCTCGTCAATGACTTCTCGGATTCCCTTCCTAATTCACAGGTCTTTACCCCCTACCCACACCGGTGTGGCGCTTACACGGCGTGTTTTCAGATCGCATTTCAGCTTTGCTCCTTTGACATTGAGACGTGGACTCAGACATAGGTTCTGGCACAACGGACGGATCTCCCTCAACATTACACATCTTCCCTCCTCGAGATTCTCTTGCCCTTGGGAAGATGCAAGGGATTGAATTGGTACATGAACTTATGTGGACGTGGCTTGTGTTTTCCACTACTACTTCTCCCTCAGTAACCCTCCCTCCCTATCCCTAACTGTTGTCTCTCTATTTGGGATTGCCCTATCCACCTCCTTCATTGGTTCTCTGTACGATAGACCCGTGCCTCTTGGCACGTCAGACATTTCTTTTGGACATGTACTCCTAGATGGGAGTATCCTTCAGCATTTGGATGCGCGCATGGTCTCTTCCGGCACATTGCTCCATGGTGGCTCTTTTGCCTTGCCTCTCCTTGGTAGAGCTTCTTCCTTGCTTCTGCTTGGTTCTGTGACTCCTCCACTTGCCATTTGGATGTACCTATGCACTACTTACATAATGAAGACCTCATGGATGTTCCTTGCTTTGCTGGTCTACTCCGAGGCTATGACTTCTACAACACCGGTCATTCTTCCCGATGCATCATCTCAGCCGTCCTTTACCTCACCACACTCCATTACTTTCCTAGGGGGGAGTTCTCCTATGTTGCGTGTCTTCACGACTTGCACTTGCAGACTCTCTCTTGGATATTTTGTCCAGACCCCGGTGGTGGATGTGCTCCCACAGGTTGACTTTCCCTAGAATCTCCTCTGACTCTTTTGTCACAAAGTGATGACGTGGCGGACAACAGAAACCCTAAAATTCCTGCAAACCCTAATTTTTGCCAAAAACCCTAAATTCCGGAAATCGCGGAGGCGGATTATTAAAATTTTTTATATTTTTTTTTATTTTTATTTTTGGAAAATGATGAGCGACGCGAATTTTGCTTTTGCTTTTTTTTTTATAAAAAAAAAAGAGAAAAGACTCTCTAAGAGAGAGAGAGAACTGATGCTTTTGATTTTAAAAGCTTTTGGGGCTCTGCTTTTGGGCATCCCTTGTAACCTTTAAATTAGTGGTGAGGGCCTCACTTCTCAGAGCATCTGGACGCAGAGTCTGAGAGTGAAACCCTAACCGCTCTCTTGTACTTTGATGATTGATTAATACAAAAAGAAATACCGAAAGGGGCGCCAGTCTTTGGGGCCAATATCTCTAGGCACGGAACTCCGCCGGGCCAGTGCAAATCTATTGTGATCTGTGAATTGTTTTGAAGTGGTTATTTGGTGCTGTCGCGGTTGATTCTTGACTTGGAGTGTCCAAGTTTGTTACAGTGGTATCAGAGCACGGCCGATTTCTCTTCTACGGGAAATACGATCCCCGATTTTTTTTTTTCCGCGGCACCTATGGCTTCAGGCAATGATCAGTCGACTCCCTCTGCATCTGGAGATGCGGGCTGGGATCACAACGAAGATTCAGACAGAGAGTATGGCCCGCCTCAGCCTACTCAGGCGGAGCAAACAGAGATGGAGCGTCGTCAATTGATTGGTGATGCAACAAAGATGATGCTCAATTTTGCCAAGGACCCGAAGATGGTAAAATATATGAACCAGACCTCTTTGAAAGAGGTACAGATGGAGTGGCAGAGAACCACAACACCACTCCCGAAACCCGCTCTCAAGAAACCTTCTACCTCCAAGAAATATACGGAGAAGGAACTGGAGAACGTGGTTGATGCACGGATTGCTCAGCTTTTCGACGTGCAAAAGAAAGGCAAAAAGCACGGCAAAAAGCAGAACAAAGGTACTGACTTCCCGGGATATTTGGGTCGTCAGTCGACATTCGACAAAGCAAAGAAACGGAAGAAGCGTGTTCGATTTGAAGGAGTACCCAGTTCTTCTTCTTCTTCTTCTGACAGTTCTTCTAGCTCCTCGGATTAGAGCGAAGAAGACAGAAAAAAAGCAAAAAAGCGAAGCAAGACACAAAGCTTCGGAACGGGCAAGAAAAAGGCAAAGAAGGCTACATCTCGCCCAGAGACTGACAGTTCTACTGAGGACTCGTCTACAGATAGCTCAGATTCCGATGACGGAAAGTTTTATGCGAACAAGAAGAATTTTTACAAAGCCAACCAGTATGACTTTCTCGAAGATAACAGCAAGAAAGTCCGAGAGTTTAAGGAAGGTGGCCACTCGATCAAGTTTGATACTTTTCAGGATACTCAGATGCTTCGAAGGCTTTGTCTCTTATACAGCAGTTTGACATCGCTTTCGCGGGAGGACGCTATTCAGAGCACTCCAAGATTCGGAGAGCTGCCTCTTACTCTGAGGGGAATGCTCCTACTTGGTGGTCCACGCTTCTATTAAGCAAGACTGTGCCAGTTACATGGCTGAAATTCAAGAGGCTTTTTATTTCTTCTTGGTTGACTCAAGAGTTTGAGCGAGATATACGAGCTGCTTGGAACCATCTCCGGATGACCAAGAGCGATACAGTGAATTCTTATTGTGAAAGATTCTGGAGCTCTTTTCTACCTGCCTCTTCATTCAAGAAGATCTCGTTCAGAGAACAAATTGAGCGGTTTACCTTGGGTCTACCTACAGAGATCCGAGATCACTGCTTGGAACAGAAGTCAGCTTCTATTCAGGAGTTGATGAGTCATGCGAAGCGGGGCTTTGCCATTCACTCTGGCAGTCTGACTTACCCCACAGATGAGGCCATGACACAACGAGCCAAACAGACTTCTGGGAATGAAAGTAGAATGAAAAAGAGCAACCCAGAGAAAAAAAAAGGATGCACGACCCAAGCTTACTCCTGAGGAGAGAGCTCGCTTCATCAGAGAGGGGAAGTGCTTTGGATGCGGGAAACATGGACATATATCCGCAAAGTGCCCTGATAAGGCACAGAAAGAACAGAATGATAAAGACGACGACAGGTCTGAGAGTTCGAGAGCAGCTGAGGAATGTGGCAGAAAAGGCAGATAGAAAAGCAGAACTGGTACCACATGGCGTGGGACTTGCACCGAATCAAATGAATGAAAGTACAAACTTTGCCGTTTTTTTTTTTTTGGGGCAAAGTGAAGGATGTAGAAGCTCTTTTGAAGGAGCCAAGGCCAACTTCTTTTCACTTGGAATTGGCGGCTCGATTTGGAACTGCGCCCGACAGACTGACGCCACTGGCGGAGGTAGTTCGACTGGCACCCGGATGGGATGTTGCCATTACACCGAGCATTGGCAAACTTCGTTTGCAATGACACGGGTGTTCAGGGCACGTGAGTGACGTTCTACTCGGGATCCCTTGGTACCACAAGAACTACGCCGTGGTTGACTACCGGGCCGAGAAAGCGACTTTGATAAATGAAGGGCTTAGAGATTGTACTTGATGAACTTCAGTTTTCTTACTCATTCTTTTGGGAGAACTGAACCATGGATAAAAGTTGAATATGTTTTGACCTGAAGAAAAGAACGCCAAGATTTTTTTCTCCACGCTCATGCCGATTGCTTTTGAGAGGGCCTGAAGATCATACCATTGATCTGATATCTGGAAGCACACCACGGAATCGGCCACCTTATTGTGTGAGCCGAGTACAGAATGAAAAGATTATGAACTCAGTGAAAGACCTCTTGGAAAAGGGTCTTGTCCAGCTTAGTACTTCACCGTATTGCTCTCCAGTGTTGTTGATTTTGAAGAAAGACAGATCTTGGAGAATGTGCATCGATTATAGCACTCTCAACGAAATCACCATCAAGAACAGATTTCCGATTCCTAGGATCGATGATATACTCGACAGGTTACAGGGATCCTCGTGCTTTAGCAGGATTGACTTGAAGAGTGGATATCATCAGATCAGGATAGCGCCAGGAGATGTCTACAAGACAGCTTTTCGGACGACTTTTGGGTTATTTGAGTTTTTGGTGATGCCTTTTGGCTTAACCAATGCTCCTGCGACATTTAACCGGATGATGGACAGGATTTTTCGAGAGTACAGGCTATTTGTTGGCACTTTCTTTGACGACATCATTGTTTTCTCGAAGAATGAGGCAGAACACAGAGATCATCTGCTTCAAGTCTTTTAGGCATTACGAGATCACACGCTAGTGATTAATGCAAAGAAAAGTGAATTTTTTCCTACCATGGATACACTTTTTGGGACACATTGTGTCAGCAACACAACAGGAGTGCAAATGGACCCGGCCAAGATAGAGACTATCCGTGATTGGCCCGATTTGAGGAATGTCCATGAAGTTAGAAGCTTCTTGGGACTATGTTCATACTACAGGCGGTTCATACGAAAGTTTGCAGAGGTTGCTTCCCCTTTGCATATCTTGACACAGAAAGGAGTACCTTTTTCGTGGGGACCCACAGAGGTGACTGCCTTTCAGACATTGAAAGAGAAATTGACTACGGGACCTATTTTGACTTTGCCGGACTTGCAGAAGTCATTCGAAGTATATTGTGATGCTTGTGGTCGTAGTCTGGGTGCGGTCTTGATGCAAGAAGGCCATGTCATAGCTTACGAGAGCCGTTTGTTCTCTAGGCCGGAGATGACAGCACAGATTTATGAGAAAGAGCTTTTGGCGGTTATCCATGCTCTTACTCAGTGGCGGCATTACCTACTCGGAGCGGATTTTATTGTCTTTACAGACCATCAGAGTTTGCGCTACTTCTTGTCACAGAAGCAGCTTTCGGAAAAGCAGATGCGGTGGGCGAACATCTTGTCATAGTTTCACTTCCAGATTGTCCATGTGCAGGGACAGAAGAATGTGGTGGCAGATGCTTTGTCTCGGAAACCGTTGGTTCTGGCTATTTCCGCGATACATCATAGGAGCTTCGAGGATATGGTCGATCAGTGTGCCACAGATACAGATTTTGCAGATATTTTCACACGGATACGGGATGGGGAGACAGTAGCTGGATACTCCCTTCGGGAAGGCTACTTGATGAAAAAGACTATGTTGTGCGTTACACAGCCGTTGAGGGAAAAGGTTATGACTGATTGCCACTGTCCACCTTTTACGGGTCACCGCAGCATTGCTACCACCATGAAAGGGGTAGAGAGAGATTTCTTTTGGCGGAGACTGAAGAAGGATGTGGAAGAGTTTGTGCGCAGTTGCTTGGTATGCTAGAAGGTCAAGTTTGACAGGCATAAGGCACAGGGATTGTTACAGCCTTTACCCATACCCACCCACCCGCCCCTGGGAAAATATTGAAATGGATTTCATTTTTTTTAATCTCCCGAGAATACAGAATGATCACGATGATTTTCCGATTACATGGCACGCCTGAGACGATTGTCTCCGACAGAGACCCCAGATTTATGAGTTTGTTTTGGAAGGCAATTTGGGAGAACATTGGGACGCGGTTGCAGTTCTCGTCATCGTTCCACTTGCAGACTGACGGGCAATTTGAGATTGCCAATTCAGTGATTTTAGATTTATTGAAGTCTTGTATCTCGCATCAGAAGACTCAATGGGAAAAGAACTTACCTTTGGTGGAATTTGCCTACAATAACACGATACACTCTTCGACGGGGAAGACGCCATGAGAGATTGTTGAAACTGCTGCGAAGGTTCCATCCTTCCTGAGCACGAAAGATTAGAAATTTGAAGCGGATGAATATTCGCGAGATTTGGATACGGCTTTTGCCAAGGTTCACGAGACTTTACAGAAGTCTCAAGAACGACAGAAAAAGGCAGCGGATCGCCATCGTCGCGACTGGAAACTGAAGGAGGATGATTGGGTGCTCTTACTTTTGAGAAGGCACGCCTAAGAAAAAAAAAAGGGAAAGGAGAGGCTTTTTCCAAAGCTTAGTATGTGATACTACGGACCTTTCCAGATTACTGACAAGATAAATGATGTCTCCTTCCGATTGGACCTGCCAGATACTTGGAGGATTCATAATGCATTGCATGTGAGTCTCTTGAACCCTGTTAAGGGTGATGTGCCTGATGATGGGGAGCCTGATGAGCAACCCGAAGTGGAAGAAAACGAGGAGATCCTTGTTCCTGAACAGATTTTGGCACATAATGATACGAAGAAAGGTAAAGTCCGAAGGCGGTTCTTGGTTAAGTTCAAGAACTTTCCTGCATTTGATGCGAAGTGGATGGAGGAGGAGGACCTAGCAGATACTCCTCGGATTGTGAAACTTTACCTCGATGTTTTGGTTTAGCATAGTCTACTCCAAACGGAACCCAGAAACTCAGCTTGGCCGAAGATCTGGTGCAGTGGGATGCACAAGAGGGGAGTCGCTCCACTCCTTTGTCAACAGATGCCTCGATTTTGATACTAAAGTCACTGATGTCTCTTTGAGCTTCAGGGATACTGAGAGCTGACAGTATTCTGCTGGATGACTTTATGAAATGGAATTCCTGATTATGATACTGATTTGTTCTTGACTTCCTGTGAGTGCAGGAACTGATAGCCGAAATGACTGCAGCATTTTGGTCTGATTGATCTCGAATAGACATGGTTGCAATAGGGGTTAGTCAATCGGACATCGATGAGGTCCCGATTGGACCTAGATGTGATTGCTAGCTACATTGCCGATAAATCATGGTCTAAGATCCGAATGAATGTTGAATGTCATGTGATGTCCAGTGATGTCTGGTGATGTCCTGTGATGTCGTGTGATGTGACTGTCGATTTTGTACATGTGCTAGATATGTGTTCCTAGTACGTAGGTACTAACAGTCAGTGTCTGCTAAGACGGTTTATGGCTTTTGTCGGTTTTACAGGCGTAATCGCGGTCAATTACAATGCTTTCAAGAGGGGGGTATGTCACAAAGTGATGACGTGGCGGACAACAGAAACCCTAATTTCTGCCAGAAACCCTAAAATTCCTGCAAACCCTAATTTTTGCCAAAAACCCTAAATTCCGGAAATCGCGGAGGCGGATTATTTTTTTAAAAAAATTATTATTTTTTTTTTTTTTTTGGAAAATGATGAGCGACGCGAATTTTGCTTTTGCTTTTTTTTTTATTAAAAAAAAAAGAGAAAAGACTCTCTAAGAGAGAGAGAGAACTGATGCTTTTGATTTTAAAAGCTTTTGGGGCTCTGCTTTTGGGCATCCCTTGTAACCTTTAAATTAGTGGTGAGGGCCTCACTTCTCAGAGCATCTGGACGCAGAGTCTGAGAGTGAAACCCTAACCGCTCTCTTGTACTTTGATGATTGATTAATACAAAAAGAAATACCGAAAGGGGCGCCAGTCTTTGGGGCCAATATCTCTAGGCACGGAACTCCGCCGGGCCAGTGCAAATCTATTGTGATCTGTGAATTGTTTTGAAGTGGTTATTTGGTGCTGTCGCGGTTGATTCTTGACTTGGAGTGTCCAAGTTTGTTACACTTTTGTCCGATATTGTGTGTCTGCCATGGAGAACAGACCATATTGCATCTTATATATACCCTTAAGACGACTCCTCTCCCAAAAGATTGCAAATACTGCGGTCTCTACATGGATGGATTGCTTATCCTATCATCTTGTCTACCATGGTGGACGATGCCTTCCCTATTGAGCCTCTTCTTCCTACTCTTCCTTCCTCTTCTGCTCGAGCTTCTTTGACTTGGATATGCTACCGGTTTCCCACCTCAACGGTTTTTCTCTCCTCGTGGTCCCCATGTCGTCTCCTGTTGCTACACTAGGTCCCTCCATCCTAGTGGTGATCATCACCGATGGGCTATTGGACGCTCATCTTAGGTTACTTCCTCATATAAATCCTTTTCAGCGACTTATTCCGTAGCTTGCCACTCCATTAGCTTCCTTGTGCGACCGCCGACTTGATCGGAGTTTCCTCACCCTTGGTCATCATCACATTGGTGTTGTACGCATTGTCGTGTTATTTGGCTAGCGCTCCTCATCCTTTTCTCTCGGGATTTACATCTTCTCCAGATTTACCAGATGTGTTGCATTCTCCTTGACAGCTTCTCCGCATTTGTTGTTGAGGGGGGGGTGTTAGATTCATTCATCTCCAGATGCTTCGCACACTGTCTACAAGCTCCTCACCACTCACATGCACTTGCCCTTTGCTGGACAGGGATCTCATACACACTTAGGGTTGTTCAGAAAATTTCCCACTTTAGACATGTTTTGGTCACATATTCCCCCATTTATATTGGAGGGTCATATTTTTTGGTCATTGGGCTATATTGAGGATTATTGCCCGACTAGCCCCTATTCTCCTATATATAGAAGGGGGGGCACTCTCTTTCTCATTGTATTCTCACACCATGTAGCCATCTGGAGTTATTGGGCTGCCAGCCTTCCACCATCCGTCTCATGTCATCTCTCTCTCTCTCTCTCTCTCTCTCTCTCTCTCTCTCTCTCTCTCTCTCTCTCTCTCTCTCTCTCTCTCGTGCCATTGTCTCTTTCTCTCTCTCACCTTCCACTGCACACTCTTGACACCAACCATTGTAGCCTTGTGGCGGTGGTGGTGGGGGCAACGGCGGTGGTAAAGGCGATTGCATTGGATCAAGGTTAGATGGCTGCACCATATTCCTGAAGACTCCCCCAATCGGAACAAACGGCTAGGAAGGTTGCCGGTTGGAAGCTCTCGTACTTTCTGGTGCCGGAGGAGGAGGTACTACCTAGGGCATCAGAGGGGGTAACATGTAATTTAGAAACTGTTGAAAACTTTGCAACATCGGGAGATTCTGCTGAGGATGTCGCGAAAGAATGTTGCGAAGCTCGTTGAGAAGAAACTGCAAGTATTCTGCAGAATCCATGAATGCCATGTCTTGGGTTCCTTATGGCTTATGCCTTGTATGTCACAAAGTGATGACATGGTGGATAGCAGAAACCCTAATTTCTGCCAAAAACCCTAAAATTCCTGCAAACCCTAATTTCTACCAAAAGTTCTAATTTCCGGAAATCGCGGAGGCGGAAAAATAAAAATAAAAAATTAAATGATGAACGACGCAAATCCTAGCTTTTTGCTACGCAAGGATTTTGGATGAGAGAGAGTTGAATTGCTTTATTTTAACTCTCATTGAGAGAGAGAGAGAGAGAGAGAGAGAGAGAGAGAGAGAGAGAGAGAGAATTTGCTTTTGTTTTCAAGCTTTTGGGGCTCTGCTTTTGGGCATCCCTTGTAACCTTTAAATTAGTGGTGAGGGCCTCACTTCTTTGAGCATCTGGACGCAAAGTCTGAGAGTGAATTCCGACCCACTCTCTTGTACTTTGAACTAATTAATATAAAAAGAAATACCGAAAGGGGCACCAGTCTTTGGGGCCAATATCTCTAGGCACAGAACTCCGCCGCGCCAGTGCAAATCTATTATGATCTGTGAATTGTTTTGAAGTGGTTATTTGGTGTTGTCGCGGTTGATTCTTGACTTGGAGTGTCCAAGTCTGTTACAGTGGTATCAGAGCACGGCCGATTTCTCTTCTATGGGAAATCCGATCCCCAAATTTTTTTCCGCAGCACCTATGGCTTCTCACAAGGATCAGTCGACTCCCTCTGCATCTAGAGATGCGGGTAGGGATCACAACGAAGATTCAGACAGAGTATGGCCCACCTCGGCCTACTCAGGCGGAGCAAAGAGAGATGAAGCGTCGTCATCAGCGATGCAACAAAGATGATGCTCAATTTTGCGAAGGATCCGAAATTGGCAGAATATATGAGCGAGACTTCTTTTCAGGAAGTGCATGCACAGTGGTAGAAAACCACTACACCACCCCTGAAACTCGCTCTCAAGAAACCTTCTGATCACAAACACTATACAGAGAGGTGGTTGATGCATGGATTGCTCAGCTTTTTGACGCGCAAAAGAAAGCCAAAAAGCACGGCAAAAAGCAAAAAGAAAAGCACTGACTTCCCGGGATATTTGGGTCGTCAGTCGACATTTGACAAGGCAAAGAAACAGAAGAAGCGTGTTCGATTTGAAGGAGTACCCAGTTCTTCTTCTTCTTCTGACAGTTCTTCTAACTCTTCAGATTCGAGCGAAGAAGACTGAAAAGGTAAAAAGCGAAGCAAGAAACAAAGCTTCGGAAAGGGCAAGAAAAAGGCAAAGAAGACTAAATCTCGCCCAGAGACTGACAGTTCTACTGAGGACTCGTCTACAGACAGCTCAGATTCTGATGATGGAAACTTCTATGCGAACAAGAAGAATTTTTACAAAGCCAACCAGTATGACTTTCTCGAAGATAAAAGCAAGAAAGTCCGAGAGTTTAAGGAAGGTGGCCACTCGATCAAGTTTGATACTTTTTCAGGATACTTAGATGCTTCGAAGGCTTTGTCTTTTATACAGCAGTTTGACAACTCGTACTTGGTGGTCCACGCTTCTTTTTAACAAGACTGCGCCAGTTAAATGGCTGAAATTTAAAAAGCTTTTTATTTCTTCTTGGTTGACGCAAGAATATGAACGAGATATACGAGCTGCTTGGAACCATCTTCGGATGACCAAGAAAGATACAATCAATGCTTATTGTGAAAGATTCTGGAGCTCTTTTCTACCCGCCTCTTCATTCAAGAAGATCTCGTTCAGAGAACAGATTGAGCGGTTCACCTTGGGTCTACCTACAGAGATCCGAGATCACTGCTTGGAAGAGAAGTCAGCTTCTATTCAGGAGTTGATGAGTCATGCGGAGCAGGGCTTTGCCATTCACTCTGGCAGTCTGACCTACCCCACAGATGAGGCCATGACACAACGAGCCGAACAAACTTCTGGGAATGAAAGTAGAAAGAAAAAGAGCAACCCAGAGAAAAAGGATGCATGACTCAAGCTTACTCCTGAGGAGAGAGCTCGCTTCATCAAAGAGGGGAAGTGCTTTGGATGTGGGGAACATTGGACATATCTCCGCGAAGTGCCCTAAAAAGGCACAGAAAGAACAGAATGATAAAGACGACGACAGGCCTGAGAGTTCGAGAGCAGCTGAGGAACGTGGCAGAAAAGGCAGATAGAAAAGTAAAATTGGTACCACATGGCGTGGGACCTGCACCGAATCTAATGAATGGAAGTGCAAGTGAAGGATCAGGAAGCTCTTTTGAAGGAGCCAAGGCCAACTTCTTTTCACTTGGAGTTGGCGGCTCGATTTGGAATTACGTCCGACAGACTGATGCCACAGGCAAAGGTAGTTCGACTGGCACCCGGATGGGATGTTGCCAATCCGGGATGTTGCCATTACACCGAGCATTCGCAAACTTCGTTTGCAATGACAGGGGTGTTCAAGGCATGCGAGTGACGTTCTACTCAGATCCCTTGGTACCACAAGAGCTACGCCGTGGTTGACTACCGGGCCGAGAAAGCGACTTTGATAAATGAAGGGCTTAGAGATTGTACTTGATGAACTTCAGTTTCTTACTCATTCTTTTAGGAGAGAACTAAACGATGGATAAAGGTTGAATATGTTTTGACCTGATCAAAAGAACGCCAAGATTTTTCTCCACACTCATGCCGATTGCTTTTCAGAGGGCCTGTAAATCAAACCATTGATCTGGTACCTGGAAGCACGCCACCGAACCGGCCACCTTACCATGTGAGCCGAGTACAGAATGAAAAGATTATGAACCCAGTGAAAGACCTCTTGGAAAAGGGTCTTGTCCACCATAGTACTTCACCGTATTGCTCTCCACTCTTGTTGGATTTGAAGAAAGACGGATCTTGGAGAATGTGCATCGATTATAGCGTTCTCAACAAAATCACCATCAAGAACAGATTTCCGATTCCTAGGATCGATGATATACTCGACAGGTTACAGGGATCCTCGTGCTTTAGCAAGATTGACTTGAAGAGTGGATATCATTATATCCACATCGCGCCGGACGACTTTTGGGTTATTTGAGTTTTTGGTGATGCCTTTTGGCTTAACCAATGCTCCTGCGACATTTAACCGGATGATGGACAGGATTTTTCAAGAGTACAAGGTATTTGTTGGCACTTTCTTTGATGATATCATTGTTTTCTCCAAGAATGAAGCAGAACACAGAGATCATATGCTTCGGAGATACATTTTTTTTGGGACACTTTGTCTCAGCAACAGGAGTGCAAATGGACCCGGCCAAGATAGAGACTATCCGTGATTGACCCGATTTGAAGAATGTCCATGAAGTTAGAAGCTTCTTGGGACTGTGTTCGTACTACAGACAGTTCATTCGAAAGTTTGCAGAGGTTGCTTCCCCTTTGCATATCTTGATACAGAAAGGAGTCCCTTTCTCATGGGGATCCACAGAGGTGACTGCCTTTCAGACATTGAAAGACAAAATGACTACAGGACCATATTTGACTTTGCCGGACTTGCAGAAGTCATTTGAAGTATTTTGTGATGCTTATGGTCGTAGTCAGGGTACGATCTTGATGCAAGAAGGCCATGTCATTGCTTACGAGAGCCAATTGTTCTCTAGGCCGGAGATGACAACACAGATTTATGAGAAAGAGCTTTTGGTGGTTATCCATGCTCTTACTCATTGGCGGCATTACCTACTCGGAGCAGATTTTACTATCTTACAGACCATCAAGTTTGCGCTACTTCTTGCCAAAAAGCAGCTTTCGGAAAAGTAGATGCGGTGGGCAAACATGTTGTCACAGTTTCACTTCCAGATTGTCCATGTGCACGGACAGAAGAATGTGGTGGCAGATGCTTTGTCTCGGAAACCGTTGGTTCTGGCTATTTCCGCGATACATCATAGGAGCTTTGAGGATATGGTCGATCAATATGCCACAGATACAGATTTTGCAGATATTTTCACACGAATACGGACAGTAGCAGGATACTCCCTTCGGGAAGGCTACTTGATGAGAAAAACCATGTTGTGCGTTACACAGCCGTTGCGGGAAAAGGTTATGACTGAATGCCACTGTCCACCTTTTACGGGTCAGCGCGGCATTGCTACCACCATGAAGGGGTAGAGAGATACTTCTTTTGGCCAAGACTCAAAAAAGTTTGTGCGCAGTATGCCGGGAGGTCAAGTTTGACAAGCATAAGGCACAGGAATTGTTACAGCCTTTTACCCACACCCACCCGCCCCTAGGAAAATATTGAAATGGATTTCATTTTTTATCTCCCGAGAACACAGAATGATCACGATGATTTTCCGATTACATGGCACGTCTGAGACAATTGTCTCAGACGGAGACCCCAGATTTATGAGTTTGTTTTGGAAGGAAATTTGGGAGAACATTGGCATGCGGTTGCAGTTCTCGTCATCGTTCCACTTGCAAGCTAACGGGCAATCTGAGATTGCCAATTTAGTGGTTTTAGATTTATTGAAGTCTTGTATCTCGGATCAGAAGACTCAATGGGAAAAGAACTGACCTTTGGTGGAATTTGCCTACAATAACAAGATACACTCTTCGACAGGAAAGACGCCATTTGAGATTGTTGAAAGTGCTGTGAAGGTTCCATCCTTCCTGAGCACGAAAGATTAGATATTTGAAGCGGATGAATATTCGCGAGATTTGGATACGGCTTTTGCCAAGGTTCGCGAGACTTTATAGTCTCAAGAACGACAGAAAAAGACAGCGGATCGCCATCGTCGCGTCTTGAAACTGAAGGAGGATGATTGGGTGCTCTTACGTTTTGAGAAGGCACGCCTAAGAAAGAAAAAGGGAAAGGAACGGCTTTTTCCAAAGCTTAGTATGCGATACTACGGACCTTTCCAAATTACTGATAAGATAAATGATGTCTCCTTCCGATTGAAACTGCCAGATACTTGGAGGATTCACAATGCATTGCATGTGAGTCTCTTGAAACCTTTTAAGGGTGATGTGCCTGATGATGGGGAGCCTGATGAGCAACCCGCAGTGGAAGAAAACGAGGAGGCCCTTGTTCCTGAACAGATTTTGGCACATACGGATACGAAGAAAGGTAAAGTCCGAAGGCGGTTCTTGGTTAAGTTCAAGAACTTTCCTGCATTTGATGCGAAGTGGATGGAGGAGGAGGACCTAGCAGATACTCCTCGGATTGTGAAACTTTACCTCGATGTTTTGGTTTAGCATAGTCTACTCCAAACGGAACCCAGAAATTCAGCTTGGCCGAAGATTTGGTGCAGTGGGATGCACAAGAGGGGAGTTACTGAAACCAGCCTGTTCAATCCAAAAAGGGCGGTAGACTTTACTTTAAACCTTGATTTAGCTTTCACCCATTATTAGTCGTCTATTTTACCTGTACTTTCAAGACACAACAAAGGGGAGAGGGATACATGCTGCTAGATTGCCCCTTTCGGTATTTCTTTATTGTTCAAAAGAGGGAATAAACGCTGTGGTTCCCTACAAGCTGCCCCGCACAAACTCGGCTGAATTTCCACTGTTCCAGCCTGATTTCGGCAGCATAACTATACTAGAACCCTTCACAGCCAGTATTCCCACGCATTGACTGACTTTCCCGACGCATACGGGCACTTTGCAAAACCTGGCGAGAATCTGCAGCACGCTGAATTCTCTGTTTTCAGCCCTGAAATTGCGCCAGATCACCTGTACAGCGGTCCCCTTGCGTCCCCGAACCTCCTGGGGGTATTAGGGTCCGTTTAGGGCCAAAACCCTAAACCTGCAAAAATACACAGCAGGCTGTAATTTACTGTTTTGGGCTCCGTTTCGCGTGCCGGTCGCATCCGTAGCAAGTCCTCGAGCTCCCGCACCTGTAGGGCTACTTGCCCTTTGAATCGGACGAGATTTCTGGCGTGAAACCTCTCCGAATTCACTTGTACCTGCGGGGGGATTAGCCGCTAGCTAATCCAGTACCTGTGCAAGAGGCTCTTGCCTCGGCAATCGCGCATGAACCCACACAAGTGTACATTGGTCAAATGAAGAGCCCACTAGAGGGGCATAACATACTGCCAAAGGGGAGAGAGAGGGCAGTGCGTAGCGTGCAGGGCATCACTCCTGGCACCGCACTGTGCATAAGAGGGAAAGCAAGCACTCCATAGCTCTTAACCTGTGACAAAACTGAAAATGAGGCTCTCCCTCCTTCAAATTCAGCGCCACTTCTTGTTGCATGAGGCAAGTGCACCAGAAGGTGCCACTTGGCACATTTATAAGCATTTTCCCGTTTCGGGGTTGCCGTCTAAAAATATCCCAACCGGTTGCCCAGTTGACTTCACGGCAGAGTAAGAAAATGTTCCCTTTGTCATTCCGGAGGTAATGACGTCAACACATTTTCAGGTCCCAAAATAGCAATTCCCTAAATTTTAGGAGATGCTGCCATTGTATCTTTCTAGGTCATCCGACCCTCTTTGTACACTGCGGCCACATCCAGAACTGAAATGTAGCCTCTGTAGCAAAGGATTCCACTTTGGCTAGTCAATGACCCCACTTGGCTAACCATAGTCCTTGTCCAACCTTAGTGCTCTCTTGCCCTCAGGCCTGGACTCCCTCTGGACAGTTCCACACTAGCTATGCAATGCAGGGCAGTTAGATTTCCCGAGGGGTGTTTCCAAAAAGTGAAAGTAAATAGATAATAAGAAATAAATCAACAAAAAGGATAGATAGTAGTCACACGCTGGTGACATACCCCCCTCTTGAAATCTCAAACGTCCTCGTTTGCATCTATGTCGTACATGCCTACTGTCAACACTGATGTATTCAACACTTGTCGACACATATACGACACATACATGCTCATTGTCAACCCTAGTGTATTCAACACCTCGTCGACACATGTATTGCCTGCGTGTGAACCCTGTCCCAATGACATAGTGGTAGCTACGCACTCTGCCATTGCTTTGAGTCACTAACTTTCCAATGACAAAATGGTAGCTGCACATTTTGCCACTGTCTTATAGTACACGTTGGATCCCGTAACACTTTCGAGCATACCCAAACCGACAGTTTAAGAATGCAGTTACACATGTACTCTTCAATAGAAGCAATCACTGTATCCTTGACAAACTCACAAGAAATACTCACTTCTATAGCACTAACCAAACTTTTGGACATTCCATAAGAGCAATTGCCAAACTGACAATCTGTACAGCTCTAACATTCATGTAACAGGTATTTCATTTGAGCTCACTTTAAATACCATGTACATCATTTGTTTCAGAAGCCATTGTCACACTGACAATCCATTTAGCTTTGAAACTCAAGGGGTCAAGGTAGGTTGCAAATCGAAGGCTTCCAGGTAAAGTGATAACACAGTTGGTGACTCTGCAAGTTCACCTTCTTCCATCCACTTAGCATCCATTGGTGGATAGTTTCTGAACTTTACCAAGTAACGCCTAGCAACCTTGCCTTTCACTTTCCTTTCTTTGTGTGCCAAAATCTGTTCAGGGACCAAGATCTCGTCAAGTTCCTCGACTTCCGGCTTATCTTCAGCTGGCATATCTTCTGGCACATCACCCACATAGGGTCTGAGAAGACTCACATGAAACGCATTGTGAATCTTCCAACTGTCAGGCAATTTCAGCCTATATGCAACATCACTGATTATGTCGCATACTTGAAAAGGCCCATAGTAACGCATGCTGAGCTTTGGAAACAGTCTTTCCTTGCCCTTCATCTTCTTTAACCTTGCCTTTTCAAAGCGTAAAAGCACCCAATCACCAAGTGAATATACCACTTCACGACGGTGACGATCAGTTGCTTTCTTTTGTTTTGCCTGAGTCCTTTCTAAGGCCACTTTGACCTTCTTGTACATTTCATCCATGTCCTGAACATACTTATCTGCTTCAAATATCTTGTCCTTTGTATGCAGTATGGGAGGAACTTTCTTGCCACCTTCAACTATCTCAAAGGGTGCCTTGCCAGTTGATGAATGCACTGTATTATTGTATGCATACTCCACCAATGGCAAATACTGCTCCCACTTTCCTTTATGCTCTGACACATAGCACTTCAGCAGATCTAGGACAGTAGAATTTGCCTCTTCTGACTGCCCATCTGTTTGAGGATGAAATGACGAAGAGAATTTGAGCGTGGTGCCCATATTCTCAAACAAGCCTCTCCAGAACAAACTTGTCATGCGTGGATCACGGTCGCTAACAATCGACTGTGGCATGCCATGATACTTGAAAATATTGCTCATAAACAAGCGTGCCATCTGATCTGGCTTTATCTTCTTCCTGACAGGAATAAAATGAGCCTGTTTGCTGAATCTGCAAATAATGGTCCAAATACCATCGTTTCCTGTCTGCGTTCTCGGAAGATCGAAGATAAAATCCATAGCAATACTTTCCCATGGTTTATCTGGAATAGGTAGTGGTTGCAATAACCCTGGTGCCTTTTGCCTATCAAACTTGACCTTTTGGCATATTAGGCATTCTCGCACAAAGGCATCCACATCCCTTCTCAATGTAGGCCAATAGAAGAATGTCTCAACCGCTTTAACTGTAGCATCGATACCACGATGCCCTGCATACGGTGGGACATGACTCTCTTCCATAACTTTGCGTCGCAATGGCTTTGTGACACACAATCTGCCATGCATCATCATGAACCCATCTTTAAGAAGATAGTGTTCATGACGTTGTCCATCCATTAGTTGCTCGAAGACCCTTGCAAAATCTTCATCATTTGCATACTGTTCTCTCATATCATCAAGTTCATGATGATAAGGAATCGACACAGCTGAAATTTGTGGCTTCCTTGACAAGGCATCAGCCACAACGTTCTTCTTGCCTTCCACATGCACAATCTGAAAATGGAACATGGACAAGATATTTGCCCATTGCATATGCTTCTCAGATAACTTTGTCTGTGTCAAGAAGTATCGCAAGGTCTGATGGTCCGTTTGGACAACGAAATCTGCACCTAGCAGGTAGTGTTTCCAACTTAAGAGCGCATGAATCACAGCCAGTAACTCTTTCTCATAGACCTGCATGGTCATCTCTGGCCCTTGCAAAATTCTGCTCTCATAGGCTACTACCCTACCATCTTGCATTAGCACTGCACCAATGCTACTACCGCAGGCATCACAATGGACCACAAATGACTTCCTAAGATCTGGCAACACAATGACTGGATCTGAAGTCATCTTTTCCTTTAAGAGATTAAAAGCTGAAATCTCTTTTTGTGTCCATCTAAAAGTGACTGCCTTCTTTTGAAGAGCATGTAAAGGTGAAGCAATCTCAGCGAAATTTCGGATAAACCTTCTGTAATAGGAGCATAGTCCCAAAAAGCTTCGGACATCATGCACCGTCTTCAAATTTGGCCATGACTTGATCGCTTCAACTTTTGCAGGATCCATTCTGACACCATCCTTTGAGACAATGTGTCCCAGAAAGTGAATCTCTTCCAGAAAAAACTCACTTTTCTTTGCATTGATTGGCAACCTATGACTGCGTAGCTCTTTGAACACAATGGCCAAGTGATGCCTATGCTCCTCTTCATTCTTTGAGTAGACTATCATGTCATCAAAGAATGTACCAACAAACGTTGGTGTGGACGGAAAATTCTGTCCATCATCCTATTGAACGTAGCAGGAGCATTTGTGAGACCAAAGGGCATCACTAAAAATTCGTAAAGGCCAAACGTCGTTCTAAAAGCAGTCTTGTGCACATCCTCTGATCTAATGCGGATCTGATGGTACCCACTCTTTAGATCTATCCTGCTAAACATAGCTGCTCCTTCTAATTTGTCCATAATATCATCAATTCTAGGTATAGGGAACCTATTCTTGATGGTATTCTTGTTCAGTGCACGGTAGTCGATGCACATACGCCATGAGCCATCCTTTTTCTGCACCAACAACACTGGAGAACAGAATGGAGATGAACTGGGCTGAATCAGCCCCTTTTCTAACAACTCCTGTACTTGGCCCATTATCTCTTTCTGCTGAGCCGCACTAACCCTGTACGGAGGCTTATTTGGTGGGCTACAGCCTGGCACCAAATCTATCGCATGGTCCTCGGGTCTCTCTGGCGGTAATTGAGACGGTAATGAATCAGAAAAACAGTCACTATACTGTTGTAAAAACATTGACCTTTCTTTATCTAGCACAGATAAATTTGATTCATCACAATCTGACACTTCACGTGCAAAAACCAAGTACGCAGAAAGATGCTTTTTCATTACAGAAGTAATAGCAGAAGCTGATACAGTAGGAATAGACTCCCCTTTAAGCTTTACATCCAGAATATGAGTCTTTCCCCTGCTCTGTACAGTGATCTTTTTGTTGTAGGCATCCATGATTCCCTGTACACGAAACAACCAAGGAATACCTAACAACACATCACATCCGTCCAGTGGCATGATGTAAAATTCTTCAGCATCTACATAGGACTGGATATGTAGACGCAACTTTCCAATGATGGGCGTCACAGCCTCTGTATGGCCAGGACATGCCAAACCTGCCTCTGCTGTATACCCCATCTCTTCAGGTCTGATTCCCAACTTTGAAGCCAATTCTGGGGAAATAAAGTTGGCTTTTGCACCTGGATCAAAGAAGATAAGCACTGTTTGATCCCTGACCTTTCCCCATGCTCTGCAAAGCTCACTTGCATTCGAATTTGGCTTATCGCCCACCATATCTGGCACTAGACCAGCCATGGGCTTCTTTCCTTTCTTGTCTTCCTTGTCATCAGAATCAGCTGGCCTTTTCTTTGTAGGACAGTTGTAAGCAATGTGGCCAGGCTGCTCACATATAAAGCATTTGTTCTCTGTCCTCAGGACCTTCTTTTGCTCTTCTGACTTGCGAGGAAAACGTCTTTTCCATTTCTTTGCTGGTCCTTTTTCCGATTCAGCCGTAGCTTTGTCTTTCCCTGCGTTGGCTGACTCCTGAGTCCCTTTAGGAGCCTCATTGGGAACGTGCTTCTTGGCTGAATTTTTCTTGCCTGATCCTGCCTTGACGCCAGTGTTAAATTCACAATCTTCTCCCTTGAGCAAACCATTGCCAGTGTTTGCTACCTCGATGAGCTACGTCAAAGTAGTGACTTTTGTCTTCGTGCAGTATTTTCTCAATCCTTTGGGTAGGCCACAACAGTATTTTTCAATCTGTTCTGTCAATGGCACAAACCTATAGGAAGTTACTGGAAGTAGAGCTTTCCAAAACTTCCGATTGTAATCATCCAGATTTCTGCAAGTGGCAGCATTAAGCTGGTGCCATTCTGTCATGACATCTGCTTCAAAGTCATCAGATAACCATGCTGCTGCAAAAATCTGCTTGAAGTAAATCCATGTGGACGGAGCTTGCCCTTGAAGCAATAAAGTTGTCCACCATTGTCCCGCATTCCTTGTCAAGAAAGTGGCTGCCTTGCGGACCTTTGAAGCCTCTGTAAAGTTTCCCCCTGCATAGGCCTTGTCAAACTGCTGGAGGAATGAAAGAGCCTTCTTCCTGTCATCAAACCCTGTAAAGGTCGTGAAAGACACACCTTTGCCACCTTCTTTGTACGGAGTTGGCCTCTCCAACGGCGTTAAATTGTCATATGGAAGTGACTGAAACATGGGAACACTATTAGGGTTCATCTGTGTTCCTTGGCCGCTATTAACTTGACCTGGAAACGCCATATTTGGCTGCTGATTTGTAATTCCAGCCATACCAAAATTTGCTTGTGGCATCCCAAATTGGCCCTGAGTGCTCTGAAACCCTGGTTGCATACCCATGACACTGTACATGGGGTTAGGCATCATCGTTTGAGCACCCCCAAACACTGTTCCTGGCGTATAATACTGATTTCCAGGTGCATGACCAGCCATGCTTTGGAATACGGATCCACCTCCAAAATAGCCAGGGTGTACTGAAGGTGGTGGGAAGACCTGTTGCATAGCCTATAGGTTGCTTCCCTGCCCATTAGAACCAGCTATAGGCTGCTGAAAGGTGGCGGGCTGAACTGGTACAGCTTGAAAAACTGGCATCTCAGCCACCTATTCTTGCACCTTAGGCATAGGTTGTGGAGACTGCATGTTCTCCGTCAAGTGTACAGGTGTTTCCATTGATTGTGCGGTATGAATCACCTGTGCTCGAGCCTTAACAGGCTTTTGAATATGATCCAGTGACCCAACTTGCTGAGACGGAACAGGAGGTTGCAGAAAGGCTAAAAACCTCGGGTTCTGCATTACTTGTGTGAACATAGCCACAGCAGTAGCCAACTGGGTCCTGAATATATCGTCATCTGTCTGTGGTGGTCTTGAGGACTCACCCACTTCATGTGTCTGTTGACCCTGTGAAGAGGAAACCTCTTCAGTCACATCATCTGGTCTGTCAGCCATAATTACAATTCCCTGTGTATGGTCTATGATCCCCTGTGTCTTCAAGCCCAATTTGACCAAGGCTCACTTCTATGGGAAAAAGTGATTTAATCCCGGCAATGGAACCATGAAACCGGCATGTTCAATCCAAAAAGGGCGGTAGACTTTACTTTAAACCTTGATTTAGCTTTCACCCATTATTAGTCGTCTATATTAGTCGTCTATTTTACCTGTACTTTCAAGACACAACAAAGGGGAGAGGGATACAGGCTGCTAGATTGCACCTGTATGAGTAGACGGACACCAGATTGGCCCCTAACTTAGGCGCCCCTTTCGGTATTTCTTTATTGTTCAAAAGAGAGAATAAACGCTGTGGTTCCCTACAAGCTGCCCCGCACAAACTCGGCTGAATTTCCACTGTTCCAGCCTGATTTCGGCAGCATAACTATACTAGAACCCTTCACAGCCAGTATTCCCACGCATTGACTGACTTTCCCGACGCATACGGGCACTTTGCAAAACCTGGTGAGAATCTGCAGCACGCTGAATTCTCTGTTTTCAGCCCTGAAATTGCGCCAGATCACCTGTACAGCGGTCCCCTTGCGTCCCCGAACCTCCTGGGGGTATTAGGGTCCGTTTAGGGCCAAAACCCTAAACCTGCAAAAATACACAGCAAGCTGTAATTTACTGTTTTGGGCTCCGTTTCACGTGCCGGTCGCATCCGTAGCAAGTCCTCGAGCTCCCGCACCTGTAGGGCTACTTGCCCTTTGAATCGGACGAGATTTCTGGCGTGAAACCTCTCCGAATTCACTTGTACCTGCGGGGGGATTAGCCGCTAGCTAATCCAGTACCTGTGCAAGAGGCTCTTGCCTCGGCAATCGCGCATGAACCCACACAAGTGTACATTGGTCAAATGAAGAGCCCACTAGAGGGGCATAACATACTGCCAAAGGGGAGAGAGAGGGCAGTGCGTAGCGTGCAGGGCATCACTCCTGGCACCGCATTGTGCATAAGAGGGAAAGCAAGCACTCCATAGCTCTTAACCTGTGACAAAACTGAAAATGAGGCTCTCCCTCCTTCAAATTCAGCGCCACTTCTTGTTGCATGAGGCAAGTGCACCAGAAGGTGCCACTTGGCACATTTATAAGCATTTTCCCGTTTCGGGGTTGCCGTCTAAAAATATCCCAACCGGTTGCCCAGTTGACTTCACGGCAGAGTAAGAAAATGTTCCCTTTGTCATTCCGGAGGTAATGACGTCAACACATTTTCAGGTCCCAAAATAGCAGTTCCCTAAATTTTAGGAGATGCTGCCATTGTATCTTTCTAGGTCATCCGACCCTCTTTGTACACTGCGGCCACATCCAGAACTGAAATGTAGCCTCTGTAGCAAAGGATTCCACTTTGGCTAGTCAATGACCCCACTTGGCTAACCATAGTCCTTGTCCAACCTTAGTGCTCTCTTGCCCTCAGGCCTAGACTCCCTCTGGACAGTTCCACACTAGCTATGCAATGCAGGGCAGTTAGATTTCCCGAGGGGTGTTTCCAAAAAGTGAAAGTAAATAGATAATAAGAAAGAAATCAACAAAAAGGATAGATAGTAGTCACACGCTGGTGACAGTTACTCCGCTCGTTTGTCAACAGATGCCTTGATTTTGATACTAAAGTCACTGATGTCTCTTTGAGCTTCAGGGATACTGAGAGCTGACAGTATTCTGCTGGATGACTTTATGAAATGGAATTCCTGATAATGATGCTGATTTGTTCTTGACTTCTTTTGAGTGCAGGAACTGATAGACGAAATGACTGCAACATTTTGGTCTGATTGATCTCGAATAGACATGGTTGCAATAGGGGTTAGTCAATCGAACATCGATGAGGTCCCGATTGGACCTAGATGTGGTTGCTAGCTACATTGCAGATAAATCATGGTCTAAGATCCGAATGAATGTTGAATGTCATGTGATGTGACTGTCGATTTTGTACATGTGCTAGATGTGTGTTCCTAGTACGTAGGTACTAACAGTCAGTGTCTGCTAAGACGGTTTATGGCTTTTGTCGGTTTTGCAGGCCTAATCGCGGTCGATTACAATGCTTTCAAGAGGGGGGTATGTCACAAAGTGATGACGTGGCAGACAGCAAAAACCCTAATTTCTGCCAGAAACCCTAAAATTCCTGCAAACCCTAATTTCTACCAAAAACCCTAATTTTTGGAATCACGGAGGCGGAAAAAAATTTAAATAAATTTAATGATGAGCGACACAAATCCTAGCTTTTTGCTACGCAAGGATTTTGGATGAGAGAGTTGAATTGCTTTATTTTAACTCTCATTGAGAGAGAGAGAGAGAGAGAGAGAGAGAGAGAGAGAGAGAGAGAGAGAGAGAGAGAGAGAATTTGCTTTTGCTTTCAAGCTTTTGGGGCTCTGCTTTTGGGCATCCCTTGTAACCTTTAAATTAGTGGTGAGGGCCTCACTTCTCAGAGCATCTGGACGCAGAGTCTGAGAGTGAATCCCGACCCACTCTCTTGTACTTTGAACTAATTAATATAAAAAGAAATACCGAAAGGGGCGCCAGTCTTTGGGGCCAATATCTCTAGGCACGGAACTCCGCCGGGCCAGTGCAAATCTATTGTGATCTGTGAATTGTTTTGAAGTGGTTATTTGGTGCTGTTGCGGTTGATTCTTGACTTGGAGTGTCCAAAGTCTGTTACATTGTAAGACAGAGCGATGAAGACGGGAACGCGCCCGATGCACGATGGAGTAAGGGTGGGAGTGGCTAATAAGTCCTGGGTCGGGGCACAAAGATTCTTTAGTAAAATTCCCTCTGAAACTTGGAAGCGCCACCTTGCTTTATCTGCTCTTTAGTAGGACCGGTATGCTTTCTAAAAAGCACACGCCTAAAGCTTTGATACCAATGTCACGAGACGAGCACTACGTGCCAACGGAAAAGAACAGACTGAGCAACTTTAAGCACTTCAAATAACAACTAGATAGAAAGAGATGCACGACACGAGACGAGAGTGGCAGAGTTCCACCCCAGGAGAGCACTGGCCCCAAACCTTGACGCCACTTTCGGTATTTCTTTATATTGCTTCAACTCAGTACAACGCCCGTACTCCAATCCCTGCTTGCACCTTCACGCAGAAGCATGCAAGAGAATGAGCCCATATTTAAAGACCTTGGGCAATGAAAGCAAAAACATGAAAAGCTTCAAACTTAAAAGCATTTGGTCCCAAAAGCAACCCAATGTAATTTTCAAAAATCCGTACAACTGTCACATCATCAACATAAAACGCGAAAATCCGTATAGGTGCCACGTCAGCATGTCAACGTGTTTTGTGGGCTGTCCGTACAACTGCCACATCATTATCTTATGAATATGCAGACGCAGCTTTCCAATGATAGGCGTAACACACTTGGAGTGGCCGGGACATGCCAACCTTGCCGCTGCTGTGTACCCCATCTCTTCATCTTTGATGCCCAACTTGATGGCCAACACTGGTGAGATAAAGTTTGCTTTAGCACTTGGATCAAAGAAGATAAGTGTTGTCCAATCTCTGACTTTACCCCACGCTCTGCATAGCTCAGTAGCATCTGAACTTGGCCTATCACCCACCATATCCGGCACTAGACCTGCCGTGGGTTTAGGCTTCTTGCCGTTCCTCTCATCTTTGTCCTTTGAGTCAGTTGGCCCGGTTATGCGAGCAGCCTGGCCATTTTGTTGCAAACTGTCCCCAGAGAAGGAGGCCAATTAAATCAAAGGACAAAGAGGACAAGACAGGTTGCAAGTCTAGTGCTAGATATGGTGGATGATAGGCCAAGTTCAAATGCCAGTGAGCTATGCAGAGTGTGGCGTAAAGTCACAGACCAAACAATACTTATCTTCTTTGATCCAGGTGCTAAAGAGAACTTGATCTCACCAGAGTTGGCCATCAAGTTAGGCATCAAAGCTGAAGAGATGGGATACACAACAGCGGCAAGCTTGGCATGTCCTGGCCACTCCGAGTGTGTTACGCCTATCATTGAAAAGTTGCGTCTGCATATTTAGTCATATGTGGACACAGAGGAATTTTATATCTTGTCACTGGAAGGGTGTGATGCGCTGTTGGGATTCCCATGGATGTTCCGTATACATGGAGTGCTAGATGTCTTGCAACAAAAAGATCACCCTCAGCATACGGGCAAAACTCACATCCTTGATGTAAAGCTTAAAGGGGCCGTCCCCATCCCGACAGCACGAAAAAGAAGAAATCCCTTAACTGAACTACTCGCCAAATTATTCTTTTATCAAGAACTTGGATAATATCATTCCTAATAAGGAGCTTGAGTTACCCCCAAACAAGGCTGTAGATCAACCAACAGAAGCAGAAAAGCAAGACGCAGATCAAAGAAAGAGTCGACACAGAATTCAGTTCACAAAGATTCCAAAGCCATCTCCAAGAAGCGGTCCCGACAACACAAGAAGAAGAAGTTCTTCAAAGTTGAAAGATGTTAAATTCGAATGCTATAATGGAAGGAGGGTTGATAAGAAGGCTCTTGCTTTCATTCGACAATTTGAGGTGGCCTTTGCATAAGTGCTCAAAACTACGCCATGCTAGCCAACTGGTGGCTTACCACAATTCTGAAAAAACGCAAACCCAAAATAGGAGCAGTTCAACGAGGAGTTTAGTACCTTTCATACAAAACAGAAGGCTCTCACTACTGAGGCAGGAACCTCCACATGGAAGCGGCCTTCAGCCCAAAGACCCAGAAAAGAAGCCAGAGGGAGCAAAGAAAAGTGTTGCTAAATGGACTATTTTCTTATTTTTCTGAGTAATTTCTTTTTATTGAAATTAGGATATTGAAAATGTGTAAACTTGAAACGCAAGGTTAGAAACTCTACATCTACGGGAATTATTAAAAGCCATCAAGAACGGACAACTCTGATGCGTCATATGATGGGTGACATTAAGCATCGTGAAGGGGTTGTACCGTTAGTTCGGTAGGAGAGACCGAGAAACGGAAATTCTTGATACGTCACGTGATGGGTAACGGGAGCATCAGAAAGGGAATATTCCGTTGGTCTAGCAAGAAACCCCGATTGGAAAAAGAAATACGCATAAAGAGGCAAGCACAAGAATAAAGATGGGTTCGGAGAAGCTTTTTCTAAAAAGCAGAATATTTTAAGTGTTTTCCGGGAAAAGCGGACGCTTTCCTATGAGAATATGTGTTTGCATTGCATCCATGCCTGAGAACTGCATCCGGGGACGCCTGGAGTGTGATTGCATAGCATCAATTTTCAGCTCACTCGGTTTTATTGAGTTTTGTCCAGGTTCCTACCTTTTTTTTAAAAGTGACCGGCCGCCCACATAAAATAAACCAAACTCCAATTTAAAAAAACAGCGCTGAAGCTGTATGGCTGAGAATAACATCATGCGATCCCTCTCTCTGCTCACCAAATTCAGCCGCAAGGGCCCCCCTATCACTTGCGCTACCTAGCTTCCCTATTCCCGCCGGCTCCGCACCGGCTATTCCTACCGAGTACGAGAGCCTATAAAAGCAACCTGCTCTCTCTTAGTTGCGCAGAAGTGTCAGTGCTAGCAGCAAGCGTTCATCCGGCTGAGAACTTGCAAGCGATCGAGCGAAGCCAGTACAGAGGAGTCCGTACTCGGAGCAACACGTATCAATCGAGAGTTCGCTATACGAGGGTTGTTTCGTGTTTGTGCTTTTGCAGGTACTCCATCATGGAGGAGGAGCAAAGCATGCCTCGGTCTATGCTCAGAGATTCCGGAAACGAAATCGGGAACTATCTGTAGAGCTTCACACTCTAGGAACAAATAGAGATAGAATTGAGAGCTCACATCTCGGGTATTTCCCACTTGAGAAGGAATTGACCATTGGGTCCGAAGATATAGATTGGGGTCACTCCGGTTCTTGTGCTTGTGGAAAAGATTCTCCCTCATACAAAATTTCTCTTTTTTTTTTGGGGGGGGGGGGGGGGGGGGAGGGGGGGACCAACCGATCTTCTGGTCCCAAACACTGTGTCGATCTTCTCCCTCATCTCTCTTTGAGTTGAAAAAGTATTTATTTTCAACTTGTTGATTATTTGTGTGCGCTCCCGTTTGTAACAATGGTATCAGAGCTCGGATTCCGCTCTTTCTATGCAAAGGACGATTCCGGGAAGGAACGGGAAGAACCATGACGAAGAACCGCTGAAGACAAACTTCATCAAGTGCGAGTTCAACTCGCGGATTTGCGCAACTTATTTCGTTGCCGGCTATTCAAAAGATTTTGGACGGAATCAAGAAGCCGCAAGAACAGATGCCGATGTGCGTCAGGAAAATCCTGCCAGTGGAAGCAACCTCCAGGAGGATGGTGCGAAACGAGGGGCCGAAGCGCACAAAGGATCTCCGAATCAGGACAAACGGCCTTCCAAGAGCAAGAGCCAGAAAAAGAACTTTCTTTGCTTAACGAAAGCAAGAATGTCTCTATCTCTTCTCCATCATACTCTCCTAACTATACTACTACATCTACTTCTCATACAGTATCTAAATCTTCTCCAAAGAAGAAAACTCCTACTACTTCCCTACGTAATACTAAAGAAAAGCCACAGTTCAAGAAGGATAACCACATACGTCACCGCAAGATGCGGGTTTTCAAATCTGATGACAAGGATGTGAAGTTTGACAACTACACAGGGCGGAGAGATATCTCCAAGGCACTCTTTCATCAGGAAGTTTGACGTTGCTTTTGCCAACGGGAAATTCACCGTAAAATCCAAGTTGTCATGTTGGGATGCATCTCAAGGAGGGCAAGCAACTGGTGGTTAGTCAAAATTCTGGAAGGTACACAAGCCAGAACGTGGGCTCAATTCAAAGCTGAATTTTATGAACAATTTCCTCCGCCTGATTTCGAGAAGGACATTCGGAAGGAATGGGACTGGCTCGCCCAGAGGAACATGAGAAAGCCACGGCTTATGTTGACAAGTTTTGGTCGGTTCTTTTGAAAGTTACGCCTTTCATGAAGATTTCCGACGAGAAAAAGATGCGAAAGTTCGAAGCAAGCCCTTCAACCACCCCTTCGGAAGAGTATGAAGGTGTATCCACATGACACCCTTCAGCAGATGATGGAGTCGGCAATCATTGCTAAGGATCTACATTCCACTAGTACCCCCAGACGGATGGAACATAGAGCGGTTTATGATTACCATGGCGACCGAGGTAAAAAGCGTCCCCCAAAGAACCCAGATCAGCCTAAGAAGCTAGAGAGTACCGGAAAACGGCTCAAGTATCTCATGCCGAACCAAGTACAGACCTTCAAAGAGCAAGGAAGGTGCTTCTACCATGGTGAGAAAGGACACATGAAGCCCAACTGCCCTGTTCACAGCAAGAACAAGCATCTTCGAAGAAGGGACAAATCGAAGAAGAAACCGCTCCACGAAGCTTGAATTCCATTCCTGATGTGCAAGGGAATTCAGGAATCGAAAAAGGGAAGCGTCAGCTCCTTAAAGGTTGGGGATCCTTGAATAACCAGCGGGTGTTGATCCTCTACGACCCAGGATCGACAGCTGGAAACTACAGAACGCTTGGGCCTCACACCCGCTCAGCTTAAAACTCCGGTCACCTCTGGATCCGCATTTGAAAAGTTGACTACCAATGCAACTCCCATGCAAGGAAAGCTCAATCTTCAAATTGGCGAGTACAAGGACCGCGACTGGTTTTTTATGGAACCCATCGAGGGATGTGATATCATCTTGGGTATGCCATGGCACTACCATATGCAACATGCAACCGGTCCCAGCTTATGTAGAAAAGACCCTCGCCTTTGAGCATGAGGGCAAGAACATCAAAAATTTTGATGATGCAGGGGATTGGCTATTCCCTATTGTAAGCCATATCTCCATTAAAAAGAAAATAAAGAAGTGTGTTTCTGATTACTTGATTTTCACACGTGAAAAAGATAAAACTAATGAGGGTTCACTCTCTAGTTTGGAAATTAAACGTTTTCAATTTTTTGAAAAGTATAAAGATTGTTTCATGGATACCCTACCGGACAAGCTACCTCCAGAACGTCCGGTAGATCATCGTATTGATCTCGTACAAGGTAGCTCTCCCCCGAATCAACCCCCTTACAAGGTTAGTCTTGCTCAGCAAGAGGAAATTTTGAAGCAAGTTAACGAGCTTCTGGAAAAAGGTCTAGTACGACCAAGTACTTCGCCTTACAGCTCTCCAGTCTTACTGGTATAAAAGAAAGACGGCACCTTTCCAATGTGTATAGACTATCAATCTCTAAACAAGATCAGTATCAAGAATCGCTTTCCGATTCCTCGGATTGATGATATTCGCGATAAATTACAAGGTGCAAGCATCTTTGGTCACATTGACTTAAAGAGCCGGTATCATCAGATACACATAGCCCTTGAGGATGTCCATAAGACTACCTTTCGCACAACCTTTGGACTTTATGAATTTTTAGTAATGCCGTTCGGCTTGACCAATGCTCTTGCCACATTCAATTGAATGATGAATCAAATTTTCAGCCAACACCGAGCTTTTACAAGAGTGTTCTTTGATGGCATACTCGTCTTTTCAAAGACTAAGGAGGAACATCGGAAGCACTTGGACATAGTGTTTCAAGAATGGCAAAAGCATGAGTTGCATGTGAATACAAAGAAGAGTGAGTTCTTTCTCATTGAGATACACTACCTCGGCCATATAGTCTCACACACCCAAGCAAGGTCGAAAGGTACGTAAGGTACGGTACGTATTCGGTCTGTCTTATACGTAGTACCTAATGGATTGAGTTATTAGGTACATAAAATTCGTATGTTTAAAAAAAAAAAGGCAAAAACATACAATACGGTCCCTTTGCAAAGCTTTGCGGGTAACTTCTTGCATTTGTTGTAGAGAAAGCTCTCCTAAATAAGGCGCCCAGATAACCCAAAAAAAGGACAAAAACAAGTGCTGGATAAATGTCACTTAATAATAAGTTGATGAACTACTAATAAGAGGCACTTCCTATGTAGTAAAACTATCCAGGCTTGTTACTATACTAGACTATGTGAACACTCCCCAGTGTCTACACCTAGCAGACAGTGGATGTGCTCATGTGCAATCATATGCAACTACTCTAAAATGTTTGGACATGCCCATCCTACGTACACGCTTACAAGGGTTCCTAAACCCTAGAAGTAGGAAGTAGCTTGTCCACATGCACACGGGGTTAGATGTACACGTGACACTTTGAGTACAACCAGTTTGTTGAAGGCATTGAGACTGAGCTAGCTATAGGAGATACCGATGTAGTCGTCCCACTTATTGGTGCCCTTCTTGTCACCATTCAAGGATACCATGACAAGGTAGACGAAGTTAGGGCATTGCGACGCTCTATTGGGCAGACCTTGGCACGACAAAAACGATGCTACCATTTTGTTCCGCAATAGAACCATCACTTTGATCCAGGATGACAAGCCAGTCGTCCTTCGATAAAGTTAGTTTTACTTCATATTTATATATTTTTGAAACAATGGAGAATACTGTTTGAAAATTGTGTGGAATAGATTTTATCTATTCTAAACTGCTCTTGGTACCAATTGAATCTGTTTGATTCTGGTTTTAAGGCCCGTTTCAATGTTGTTTGAAAATATCTGGACGACATAGACTATTGTCTGGGGAGCGTCTAGTTATGCATGGGACCTCTAAACGACACAAGTTGCGGTCTAGGGAGCGTTTAGTTGTAATTGAAAACCTCTAAACGACGCAAGTTGCGGTCTCGGGAGCGTTTGGTTGTATATAGCCTATAGACTTCCGTCTAGGGAGCGTTTGTTTGAAACTGGATGTCTTTATGTTATACGTGAACTCCACAAAGCATTTTGTGAGGCATATGAATCTGGTGCATCAATAGTTCCAAATTGGAAGAGATTGCCTATGTATGTGATATTAGTGCATCGAGACACCCCTTGATAGCACCAACACGGTCTGAGCGTAATGGCTAACATTGCTACGCCGGAATATCAAGAGCTCTGATGTGGATTAGATGATTGGATGAAAATCTGATTGTGGAACTTGTATGGTGTACTACATGCTAGAGAAGCTATGTAATGATGGGCTTTGGCATGTGTGTATATAGGCATTGTCTCCTAAAGAATCGCATCAAGTTTTGCACGTCTAATCGCGAATAATTACTCTTCCTTCAACAAGGGGTATGTCACGAGTTGGTGACGTGGCAACCCCTAGGGAAGCTTAGGGAACTTACCTCACCCAAACATGGACAACCTGGCCAAACCAAAGCAAACCCTAGAAACTGCTGACGTGACGTACGAAAATCTCGAAAATTGCGGACAACATGCTGACGTGGCAATTGTACGGATCTGCCACATTTTATGGAAGCAACCTGTGGGCATGAGCTTTTCATATCAGATGCCTTTGAGGCAAGCTTTTCATGGCAAGTTGCTTTTGAGCCAAGGGCCCTTCAATAAGAGCCTTGGGGGACTCCCTATGGCATTCCAGGCATGTGGAAGCAAAGACCAAGTCCCCTAGCAGTTGTACCTTTGTGAACCAATGCAAAAGAAATACTGAAGGAGGCACCAAGGTTTAGGGCCAGTGCTCTCGGAGTCGAAATCTCCCTCTCTCTCTCTCTCTCTCTCTCTCTCTCTCTCTCTCTCTCTCTCTCTCTCTCTCTCTAGTTGTTTTGAAGTGCTAAAAGTCCGATCTAGTTTATTCTTTTTAGTTGGCACGTGGTGTCAAAGGACTGTCATCGCTTGTTTGTTGCGCCGCTTACTTTTGATTCGTCTTTTCTGCTGCCACTTTTGACATGGTATCATAACTATGGGCTACTTCAGGATCGGATCATTCGTCAAGTTGTTCCAGGTGCTGATTGTTCGCGACACAGAGGAGTGTATGGCTGGTTGTTGCTGGTTTTCACTTGTTTGGGACATATTTGCTGCTTTGTGGGCTGATTTGGAGTACCCTCTTCATCGCTCTCGGTTTTAGCCTTTTCACATGCCCGAGTTCACTTCAGATTCAATGGAGTCAATCAAGCGAAGATTGATGTTAGAAACCAGCCATTGAGGATGATGAAAATGAAAATGCCGCAGTTCCTGCTGCTTGGAGAGATTTGTTTAATTTGTGCACTGGAGTTGTACACAAGCTAATCAAGATGCCTACTCCTCCTGCGCGGCAATGCTAGGACCCAATCGTTCATTATCTTCTATGGTACTCCATCAGTGATCAATGTTAGGTGCAGCAGAATCGTAATGGTGACAAGATCTAGACTTTACACTTCCACAAATCTTTACTTCTTTCCTTGCTTGAATGTGTGCTACTTAGCACGAATGATGATTCCATTTAGAGAGAGAATGAGAGGTAGAGATGTGTAGAGAGAGAGAGAACGAGGTAGAGATGTGTAGAGGAGGAGAATGACGCCCGATAAGGTCCCAACCAACCCTCTCAAGGGCTCTCCACACCATTGCCAATGTGGTAATTGCTTTTGTTGTGTAAATAGAATGTACACACATGCAATACCTCAAATGCACACTCTACTAACTCAAATGGGGAATGTCCCCGCGGTAACTCTTCAAAATGAAGCACCTCCGGGGCTGATTGATGCACCTTTGGATCCGTCTCGATGAGGGGTTGCTGATGGCCACCAAGGGGTAGACCTGGGGCTGATTTGCGCTCCCGATGTGAAAAGAATCAAAGGCTTAAAGTTGACTGCAAAAGTGCAGATCTAGCACGCAAAACGCAGTAGATTTGTCGTGCAAAGCAGAGCTGAAGACGCAGATGATGATGATGCCAATGACAAATAGCAATGGGCGCATCCGATGTGGCGAGGGAATGGCCGTGAAGAGACTCAATGAGCTACCAAAGTACCGGGCTGCAACGGACAAGGGAAAGGGTTAAGATCTAAAAACGTTGGGCTGAACTGTCGCCAAATGATGCGCTGAGGCTGATCTACGATGAAGACCAAAAACACTAGAGAGATGAGAGAGAAAACGCTGGCAAATGAGCTCTCTCCAATCTGGCGCTACGCTTCCATGTCGAGAGCACGGGCTATTATGCCAGAGTTACTCGGAGCACGGAACGGGAACGGCGACGGGCCTCCCTGCGGAACGGGGGAACGGGAATGGCCCCAGAACGGGAACGGGGCGGAACGGGAGGCTAAAAAACACCCAAATATTGTTTTTTTTAGCGTTGTGTTTGAATACAAGTAGTACTAGAGTCCTTTGACTCTAATACCCACACAAAACACGATTCAAAGACCATTCAACCTTATTATGACAATTGACTTGATTGGGATGTGCGGCGCCCAGAGTACATAGCACATACACAACATTGAGCAAACACAATGCACATACACAATTGTCAATAACATATATAATTACAGATTAGAGCTCTCAAATAATTGCAAGAGTAGTAGTCATTCAAACAGCCTGCACACAAGAAGAAAGGTGAATGCGAAGCAAGTGTCTGAATACTTTAGAAGCACTTTACCGCCCGACCTCTTGAGGTACTCACTCCGAACCAAGTTGTGATTGTTGATGAAAGTAACAATCTTCACTGCATCAGCAATGAGTGGAGCGATCCAATCTAGCGTGCCGATGTCTTTTAGAAGGTTGTTCAAGCAGTGTGCCATGCAAAAGCACACTGTCACATGTGGATAGTGGCTCCCTATAATAGTTGTTGCTGTCCTGTTTGATGCCTCCCCATCTGTGACAAATGCCACCACGTGTTGCTCATCAATCGATTCTATGGCCACTGTCCACTCTGCAGAGAGGACATCGGCGGACTTGCCACTCTCGGTGGCATCATGAGAGTGCACAATGCCACAAAGTACATCTCTCCACTCGAGTGTGACGAGACCATGGATAGGTCTCTTCCTTCTATCGTTCCATCCGTCGACAATGAGGGAAACGCCATGTTTTGCCCACAAATGCAGTTTCTTTCGCTGAGATGGAAACACAGTCAGCAGAAGGGCTAGGAGAAAAAGAAGACTTTCAGGTACCAATAACAGATATTGATCAAGTGCCAATGGTCCAGCTGTCAAAAGCTGAAGAAGATGCACTTAAGGAGCAGGTTGCTCGAGAGACAGATGAACAATGGAAAGCAGCAATGGATTGGGAGTTGAGAGTTCTCCATTCAGTCAACGTTACTCAACTCACTTCCAACCAAATCAATGCACAATGGCATCAACAATCACTACCATATCCCTTGATCAAGGTAGAGCTGCTACAGGTTAAGAGAATGTTGAGTGTTGCTTGCTCCACAATAGCCTTCTCTCGATCAAGCAAAGTGGTTCGGAGAGCCTCTGAAGATGGCGGCACATAGCCGGTGCCATACTCTCCTATCCATTGCACCATGACTTTCCAATACTCGACCTATTTCGATCAAACATAGAAGAGGTTAGTAACTTAGTATCAAAAAGGCGGAAACGACGATAATGGAAGAAATGAGAGAGAAGGCTCATAAATCATAAAACATGCCTCGCCGCGACAAATGGGATATGGTCGTAATCGTGCCGCGGCCGCATCCACCTCTTCCTTCTTCTTTGGGTCCCAAGAGGTGGCAAGGGTCCTTTGGCGACGAATCGGACCCGATGAGATCCACCGGCACCTAAACCGGGTAGAGAGGAAGAAGGGAAAATGAGTCTTTGGGTCGATACCTTTGCATGCGGGCTTGGCTTTATGGTTGAATTGCCGATCCTTTTCCTCGAGCTTCTTCCTCTTCTCGATGGTTACATTGGTGCAAAATCTCACCTCATGTCCCAACACTCGAAGAAAGTGTGTCCTCACTTTGTCATGCCCCCCTTCCGCGTGTAAGAGCATAGCTTGCATGCCCATGCACGAGAACCTCCCGCCGCCGACAAGGTGCCCTCCGAGGTCACTTCATCCCACCACGACCATTCCTTCGCCTTTTGAGTGTTGCCCGCATGAACGGAGGGGGTTGTACAACAAGAAGAGGCCATGGATTATCCGTGAAAGAGAGAGAGAGAGAGAGAGAGCTTGATCTTTGAGGGTTTGAGAGAGAGAGAGAGCTTGAGAGGGCTTGAGAGAGAGAGGCTTGCCGGTTGATTTCGTGAGAGCTTGAGAAGTTGAGATAGAGAGCTTGAGAGAGAGGCTTCACCTCTTGAAAGTTGAGACTGAAAGAAAGAGAGCTTGAGCCTTGAGCCTTGAGGGTTAGCCCGAGAGAGAGAGAGGTTGAGAGCTTGAGCCTTGAGGCCCTATGGCTTGAGAGTTGAGAGCAAGGGAGAGAGGGCCTTGATGCATTTGTGAAGAATGGGGGAAGAGGGGGATTTATATAAGCTTTGGCTGGCTGTAAATGGCCGTTGGCTGCCCCAAACAGCCATTTTTTTAAAATTGAAAAACTGCCGCTTTTGGCCGTTGGGAACGTTCCAGCCGTTCATGCCTGTTCCAATCCGTTCCGGTCACAGCATCCCGCCGGAACGCCTGTCCGTTCCGGGGTGTTCCAAAAATTTCTGGCCAGCCGGAACGCCGTTCCGGCGTTCCAAGGCCCCAAACCTCCGTTCCCCGGTAACTCTGTATTATACTCCCTTTATAGGTGGATTATAATGCTTAAGAACTTTTTAGGACTTAGGTAGGGTAAAACCTCTGTCAAAGTGTTAGGTACAGTGGAAGTGAATGTTGAACTTTGCTCAAGATGAGTGCTCCGAACTGTGCTCAAGGTTCCTTTTACTTATGAAAGGGAGAGAGTGCAATGGACACCAACAAAGTGTGCGTGAAGGTGCATGAGACTGAGATATAGAGAAGAGAATACGACACCAGAGACGTTGTAAAACCCTCCTCCAAGGGCTCCACTCTCGATGGCGAGAGCGGTCTACTTATGATTGCACAAATCTCTACAATGCTTTGGACTTGCCGACGATGTCGACAACAATGAGGACGACGACGAGAAGGGCTGAAATCTGAAAATGCTAATGGCTGGAATCTGCAAATCTTTATCTGCTGAATTCTGACTCTATGTCGGTGACGATGGCGAGGACGATGATGCAACGACGACGTGCTGAAAACGCAGATGCTGAAATCTGCGTTTTCCGGCTGAATCTGCAAACCTTGCGAGATCTGACCGTGCAACGAGGATTTGCTGCGAGAAGGTGAGATCTGTGAGGTTCGGGGTTCTACTGCGGTTACTGAATGCTGAAAACTGAAAAACGCTGGTGTATCTTGAGGTTTCGTCGCGATGGAACTGCAAAATGCCGAGATGTCAGGCTGAACCAAAAACGTTAGGGCTGAATTCTGCTGCTGGGGAAAATCCACTAACGCTAGGGCTGATCTGCTGTCGTGAAGTGGTTCTGTTATGTCTGCTAATGCCGAAGCTCCTCTGCAACGCAAAATCGCCAAGACTGATCTGTCTTGCAAAAACGCTAGCTTGATGCTGAGTTGCAAAAACGCTAGGCCATGCTGTTGGGGGTCCTCCTGAGAAGGTGCCTGTTGAGCGATGCTCCTGCTGCGTCTTCTGCCAGAAAGTGCTAGCGCTAAGTTTCTTTATATACTTGCTTGCTAAAATTGCCCTACCCAGTTTCCAACAAAAGTCACTTAAAAATAATAAGTGAAAAATGTCAAAAATAGGGAAATAGGTCTAATGCACTAGAAAATGCTCCTGATGGATTCTGATGGTAATGCTGATGATCATGCTATGTGCAACCAGAGGATAAGCATCTATTCTAAGTGTCTAGGCATGCACGATCTGCGAATAGACTTACAAAAGTGCCAGATCACTTCCTATTCTAGACTGACTTGACTGACTGAACCCTGGTCATGTTGTAGCTTGTCCACGTACACATAGGGTTAGATGTGTCACGTGACATCCCCTCCTTTTCAAAGTGAGGTGCTGGTACCAAACTGTATGGCGTCGAGGGAGATCGCCAACAACATCCGGAATCCTCGAAAGGACTCTTCGCCGGCCCACTCTGAGGTGTGGGTCGTGTGATACTTGAACTTCATAAAGGTCTGCATTGCCTGCTTCTTTGGGCCGCGCCAAAAGCGACACAAAGTCTTCTATGGCTCCTTCGAAGCTTCAACTTCGTCTAGAGTCATGCTTCTTCCTTCTTCAAGAATCTCCGAGGCTGAAAATTCCTCAAACCACTTCCAACACAAAAACATGAACATACCTATTCCATGTAAGGTGACTAGAAAAAAGCTCGTCTTCCTAAAAGACTGTGCATGCAATGTAGATGAACAAATAGGCGGAGTGCCAAACCGTTCACCACACACACGCAAACAATGAGATAGAATCTTGTCTTGTTGATCTAAATCAATCAACTGTGGCAATTCACAACGGAAATTCCCATGCTTGGTGCTCATACTTTCTTGTGCTCTTTATACAACTGTGTCGTGCCAAGGAAGAGACAGGGAATGTGACTTCCTTGAATGCATACTTTTCAGCTTTTCATGAGAAATCCGCATACATCCGTGCTCATTCATGAATGAATCGTGCTCAACGTACAATATGTCATGCTTAGGAAAAGGGATCACACAAAGACGTTGACTAAAATACAAGAAACGATCACGAATGAAACACTCGAACAATGCGTGTTGACGAATCATTTGAACACATAGTACTTCTTGTAAGGGTTCTTTGGACCTAAGCTTGAGAGCCAAGATCGGTTCTTCTTGAGGGGGTTCTTTGGACCTTGACTCAAGAGGTAAGATCGGTTCTTCGTGATTGATCGAAGCTGCAATGAGGTTAGCTTCACTAGAAACAGTATCAACTAACCCATCATTCTTGTGAACAATCACATCGTGGTCATACAAATCATCATGCTCGTGAGAAATCACATCTTGATGATCACATAAATCATCATGCTTATTCTTATCATCCAAATCATCATGCTCATCATTATCATGCAATTCATCATGCTTATCATCATGCAATCCTGTGTATCGTGCTTTGGAGAAGAAGAGACTGAGAGTCTCCTTTTCCCGAATCTCTTGCATCTGTGCCTGCACTTGAGAAAAGAGTCGCAACATCTCTTTCATGTGTCAGGCACTCTGTTCGGCCGCCAAGCGTGCTTGCTCACGCTCCAAGTCGGCCTTTCTTTCTGCTTTTCTTACTTTAGCTTCCAAGCGGTACTTACGCTCTATGGCTGCCACTGTTTCTTCGTAGTCACGATCTATGGCTACTTTCTTTCTTCGGATTCTAACTTCCTGTCCAGAAACAACTGCGGCAACTCCTTCATAGGAGTTAGTGCAATCCTTTGTGTAGATGGGAAAGGGGGAGGGTCGGAAAAACCTCCTGGTGGGAAAAACTCTTCTTCGTCTCTCCCATGCTCATCACCTCCAAGCGAAATATCCATTCCACTTCGAGTGATGACCATCCTTTGAAGTCGTGGGTTCTTGTGGTCTTGGGTTCTTAAGTTCACAAGGAACTTGGGTTCTTGGTGGTCTTGGTTCTTAGGCGTCTTGAGGGTCTTGAGGTTCTTGAGGTTCTTCTTTCGCTTGCAATCTGTGTTAGAGAAGGATCTTCTCTTCATCCGAGTTCTGCTCTTTTCCGCGGGCGCACCCCTTGGCGGCCTTGCGCTCACACCAAGGTTGCTTTTTCCCACCTCACGTCGAGTGGCCTGCCGCTAAGTGCACGGTCCGCTCTCAATGAGTGAAAAGAGGCACAAGGGGAGGCTGGACAAGCCCTTCTTTCTTTGGTTTCCTATCACTCTTCAAAAACACGATTAGAAATCGACACGTCCAAGTGAACTTGGGTTCGTGCGACCTCAACAAGCAAAAAAAAATTATGTGGTTCTTTCCTTGAGTGATACAGAACAATGTCAAAGCTCTGATACCAATGTTAGGTGCAGTGGAAGTGAATGTTGAACTTTGCTCAAGATGAGTGCTCCGAATTGTGCTCAAGGTTCCTTTTACTTATGGAAGGGAGAGCCTTCCGTTCTCTAATGAGAGAGTGCAATGGACACCAACAAAGTGAATGGACACTGTGCGTGAAGGTGCATGAAACTGAGAGATAGAGAAGAGAATACGACACCAGAGACGTTGTAAAACCCTCCTCCAAAGGCCCCACTCTCTATAGCGAGAGCGGTCTACTTATGATTGCACAAATCTCTACAATGCTTTGGACGTGCTGACGAGGGTCAATGACGATGAGGACGACGACGAGTCGGGCTGAAATCTGAAAATGCTAATGGCTGGAATCTGCAAATCTTTATCTGTCGAATTCTAACTCTATGTCAATGACGATGGCGATGGCAATGGCGACAATGCAACGACGACGTGCTGAAAACGCAGGTGCTGAAATCTGCATTTTCCAGCTGAATCTGCAAACCTTGTGGGATCTGACCGTGCAGCGAGGATCTGCTGCGGGAAGGTGAGATCTGGGAGGTTCAGGGTTATACTGCGGTTACTGAATGTTGAAAACTAAAAACGCTGGTGTATCTTGAGGTTTCGTCGCGATGGAACTGCAAAATGCCGAGATGTCAGGTTGAACCAAAAACGCTAGGGCTGAATTCTGCTGCTGAGGAAAATCCACTAACACTAGGACTGATCTGCTCTCGTGAAGTGGTTCTGCTGTGTCTGCTAATGCCGAAGCTCCTTGCAATGCAAAATCGCCAAGGCTGATCCGTCTTGCAAAAACGCTAGCTTGATGCTGAGTTGCAAAAACGCTAGGCCATGCTGTTGGGGGTCCTGCTGAGAAGGTGCCTGTTGAGAGATGCTCCTGCTGCCTCTTCTGCCAGAAAGTGCTAGCGCTAGGTTTCTTTATATACTTGCTTGCTAAAATTGCCCTACCCAGTTTCCAACAAAAGTCACTTAAAAATAATAAGTGAAAAATGTCAAAAATAGGGAAATAGGTCTAATGCACTGGAAAATGCTCCTAATGGATTTTGATGATAATGCTGATGATCATGCTGTGTGCAACCAGAGGATATGCATCTACTCTAAGTGTCTATGCATGCATGGTCTGCAAACAGACTCACAAAAGTGCCAGATCACTTCCTATTCTAGACTGACTTGACTGAACTGAGCCCTGGTCATGCTGTAGCTTGTCCACGTACACAGGGTTAGATGTGTCACGTGACACAGTTTATTATAAAAAAGACTTATTAATAAACTTGACCAAGACGAAGTTTCGGGGTGAAACTGTCGCACATCTGCCGACCCAGGAATCCGATTGACGCGGGAAATGGCTCGTTGGATTCCTCTAACCTAAAACTACACGCACATCATGCCAAATACCCACTATAGTGTAACAACATCTGTCAAAACGCTTGTACAAACCATTCATGCAAGAGGGTTACAAAACTGAAAATCTAATCTAATGGACTCGTCCGGACATGCAAGTCCTGCAAACAGGCTCACAAAATTGCCAATACTAATCCTCCTGTGATTCTAGACACTCCTTTCCAAAGATAATTACAAATTGGCTCTAGAAGTCGATGAAGCACGTCCATGTGGCACACAGAGCCATGTGTACGTGACAATCAACCACATTGAGTTAATCAAGGATGTGAAGATGAATTAAAACGGACTTGCTTTCGTATATGATAGACTCTCTGATGAAGCAAAGCTTTGGAGGTGCAATTGAGGACCCTAGATGCGAAGAAGGTATCCACAAGAGACACATCAATCTAAGATCTTAGATATGGGTCCATAGAAGTATCGTTCTAATGCCTAGGTAGTAAGAGATACATCAATGGCAAAATGTAATTCCAAATAATGACACGGCTGACCAAAGCTAGGACACGGTGGCAATTATCCTCAACCACCATAATGCCAAAGGACTTGTGCCAATTTATGAGAGCACCACTAGCCCAGACAAAAAAGTAGATAGTCTAACCCTCTCTCGTTCTCTCTCTCTCTCTCTCTCTCTCTCTCTCTCTCTCTCTCTCTGAAAATGGTATAACCTTTCTATTACCCAAGTGTGGTAGATTGGTTATGCCATTTCCCTCTTGAATGACAGGTCTTGAGTTCAACTCTCCTCGTTCAACTCTCCTCGTCCGCTAGATCTTTAAGGTCTCTTGGGACAGTTTCCTACGACGTTAAAAATCTCTTCTTCTTCTTCTTCTTCTTCTTCTTCTCCTTCTCCTTCTCCTTCTCCTTCTCCTTCTCCTTCTCCTTCTCTCTCTCTCTCTCTCTCTCTCTCTCTCTCTCTCTCTCTCTCTCTCTCTCTCTCTCTCTCTCTCGGGTGTGTGTGCACGCACGCGCTAATAAAAAGAGGAAAATGGTATAACCTTTCTATCAACCAAGTGTGGTAGATTGGTTATGCCATTTCCCTCTTGAATAACAAGTCTTGAGTTCAACTCTCCTCGTCGGATAGATCTTTAAGGTCTCTTGGGATAGTTTCCTACGACGTTAAAATACTCTTCTTCTCGGGGGTGGGTGTGTGTGTACGCGCGTGCTAATAAAAAGAGGAAAATGGTATAACCTTTCTATCACCCAAGTGTGGTAGATTGGTTATGCCATTTCCCTCTTGAATAACAAGTCTTGAGTTCAACTCTCCTCGTCGGATAGATCTTTAAGGTCTCTTGGGATAGTTTCCTACAACGTTAAAATACTCTTCTTCTCGGGGGTGGATGTGTGTGTACGCGCGCGCTAATAAAAAGAGGAAAATGGTATAACCTTTCTATCACCCAAGTGTGGTAGATTGGTTATGCCATTTCCCTCTTGAATAACAAGTCTTGAGTTCTCCTCGTGAGATAGATCTTTAAGGTCTCTACCTTTCTATCACCCAAGTGTGGTAGATTGGTTATGCCATTTCCCTCTTGAATAACAAGTCTTCAGTTCAATTCTCCTCGTAGGATAGATCTTTAAGGTCTCTTGGGATAGTTTCCTACGACGTTAAAATACTCTTCTTCTTCTTCTTTTCTCTCTCTCTCTCTCTCTCTCTCTCTCTCTCTCTCTCTCTCTCTCTCTCTCATTCTCATTCTCTCATTTTGTGCTGAAGGTACATAAAATAAAGATGAAGTTGTGTGTTACCTGGAATGAAGACAAGAAGTCCGATGGTAAGGAAGCCATAAACCTGCGTGGAGTCGCCACCCATGTGGCCAGAGAAGATGAGGTAGGAGAACACCAGGCACAGCGTGCCAAAGGAAAGTAAGAAGATGGCAAGCGCAATGGACTTCCAGGGGACGCGGTTGAAGGGATCGTATTTGTAACGTAGATCGTCCTCCAGTCTATGCCGTCGATCTGCACGCTGATGCGGCTGCTGCTCCGTCGACAGCGCCGAGTAACGAATGTGAGGTCGATCGGCCATCCCAAGAAACTTCGCGTAGCAGTCGTCGTGTATGCGTCTCGCTGCCTGCTCAGTTGCTTCCTAATAGCAATGAAATGATTAAACAAACACCATATTCTGAGATGCTCTCTGAGATTACTTCTCTCCTCTCAAGTGAATGCTTCACTACCCTTACAAAAGGGTTATTCACCCCACCAATCCAACAAACACCCTATTGCTTCTCCCGTAACCACTTCAGCACCCAACTGATCGGCTCCATAGGGCCTTTTATATAATTAGAAAAAAAACACATCATATCTTCGCATATGCTCGTCGGCTCCGCGTGCTGCCTCCGCATACGCTTCCCTTCTCTCTTCTCCGCACGTTGCAATCGGGATACACGCCCCTTCTACGTTGTAACCTACAATCGGGACCTTCATGGCGCCACTTGCTTCTCTGCGCATCTGCCAAGGTCGGCTCTGATTTTTTATTTTTCAAAAATCGTAGTGGCTACTCAGAGGCATATACATTTTAAAATTGTCGGCACCGCACCTGCTAGTGATGATTTCTAAGAGAGTTAGTTGAGTTTTAAGGCAAGTAAAGATTGATGTAGAAAATGAAGATGTTGGTGGTTTAAATAAAGTTGCTAAGTATTATAACGATAAAGAGATCTACTAGATATGAAATTTGGAAGTGGATTGTGGAGGCAATAATTGAGAGAAATAAGAGGATGTTGTGTTAGCAGAACGACAACTTTTAATGAGGCAATAGCAAACAAAACTTAAATCTTTCCTGTTTGTTTCAAGAACGTGCAGTGAGGGGGTGAGCTCGCAAAACATTATATCCAAGCGAGGTTGTGTTATTATGTCTACTGATGAATGTTTTTTCTAGTGTACATGATACATGTAAATTCCTACAAACGGAAAGTATTTCAAAAAAAAAAGTTATCATCAAATGGTTGGTAGCGTAGAATGTCGCCTCACATCTTTGAAGGTGGATGTCGAGTGTGTTTCGCCTTTCTTCTCTTGAAGTTATTCGTGATACCTATGCACTTGCGTGTGTTTTGGTGGCATGTGATGGAGTAGACAGTGTATGTGCGTTTGATGGCTGGATTGTCTTGCTTAAGCAGCAAAATCTGGCTCTTGTTGGCCTGTTCTGCACAGTAAAAATAGGGATAGTATAAAATTGAATCTTGAAATTCTAGAATTTTGGAGTATATATTTGCATGACATATTTGATGAAAATTATCTAAAGGGGATCCGATATAGGTTGGTTGTCGATGTTGATAAAGGCGTATGGATCAAAACTTCCGAATCATAATCAATGTCATAAAAACTAATATCTAATACTCCCAAATGATTTCTCATGCTAAACTGATCATTTAATATGGGAAAGTATCAGGAGAGTAAAAGCTAGAATATTGGTAAGGCTGCAGACCGATCTCTGTCAGGGATCCAAAGGAGAGAAAAGAGGGATCCAAAGGGGGATAGCGTGCAAAAGAGCAATGTGCTTCAATGGGGCTTAAAAGACTTAAGGTTCATCTCCATTAAGACTTCCATAGGCTAAGGTTCCAAAAATTAAACCTTTTATCCAATGGCCAAAGTGTAGGGGAATTGGATGGTGGTCATGCGGAAGACTAAAAATTCTTCCCACATCCCTAGAAAGGAGGGGGTGAGCCCAATTTTTAGGGGATGAGAGAGAAACACACACACACACACACACACACACTAAGGCTTCCCTTTATCACAAAGGGAATACTCGACACATGTCACGTTCCTAGGCTAATTGCCCCCAACCTCCCCTCAAATCCTATTGGATGGCCATACAGGTGGACCAATGAGAATTAGGCTAGAGTAAATTTAGTCTAATCAATTTAAAAATGCTTGATAAAAGAATCAATAGAAATTAAGCTCCCCAGAAGAGTATCGGATAGTCTACCAAGGAAATGAGCATTCAACAGCCCAATGGCTTGCCTGATTCTTATTGGCCAGAAGACAAAAAGGTCCAATGAGAGTTTAGGTGAATTATTTAAATACCTGAAGCTCTCACAAAAGGGGAAAGGGGGACACATGTCACAAGGCTATCACTTATGCTTCTTGATTGTCATTGGCTAAGCTCTGCAGGGGCCAATAGGATGCCAACATGAGCAAATAGCAAGAGGGGTCGACCAAGAGAGAGAGAGAGGGGGGGCTGATTTTGCAAAGGCATTGACACACACACACTCACACAACTCATGTGTGGAGAAAAGAACTCTCTCTCCTTCTCCAAGCTTTAATGGAAATCTCATCATCTTCTCCAAGCTTTTGAGAAGGGAGGCCTACACCAACTTTGTGATGCAAATCCAACCAAGAGCCAATCTTCAATGGCATGCTCATTGTTACCATATACATGTGTAGTGATATGTGTGAACACACTAGGACCGCCAGGGCATTTTTTCCCTCTTTAGGAGGTTTTTTCCCCCGTGCATTGTATATATGCCCATCACTCTAGGGCTATCTATCTTTCCATTGCACACTGGTAACACTCTCTCTATTGTGTGCCTTGAGCTTCCTTCGTCTCCTCCAAGCTGTGTGTGTTTCTCTGCAACCCTAATTCCAACAATTGGTATCAGAGCAGGTCACGTCCTCCCGGGCTTAGTCGCCCGCTGCTACAGCACACGCCTGCTCACTTTCTCCAATTTCAATGAGCTTTGGAGTGTTCGTAGGTCGACAAATATTTTGGGATAACTCGTAGAGCTCGGTCTGCTCAGGATTTTTATTTGGGCTCATTTCGGCCTCCGTTTCCACTACAGACAGTATTACACACGCTATTTCGTCATTTTGTGCAGAATTTCTGTCAGTGCCGTTTTCTGCATAACAGGTGCCTTATAGTCTTCTACGGTTTGTGCTATATAGCACAGGTTGTTCCCGCTCCATTTCTCCTATTTTCGGGCAGTTTTCACATCAGGTGCAGCATTTACCATGGCTGACAACAACAACACAGATGTGTTCAAGATGTTTGCTGCTGAGGACAGGTTGGATGGGGACAACTACCCTATGTGGGCTTATATGATGCAACATGTTCTTGTGTCAAAGGGTGTCTGGAACATTGTGCAGGGCATTGATGTACGTCCTGGTTCTGAGGATGTAGGCGATGTTTAGGATGTTGCAAGTCTTGCTGCAAGGATTGCAATTGTCAGAGTTGTTTTGCCTACGGTAGAACAAGCTCGTTGGGATGTTAAGGATGCGCAGGCTCATGCATTGATTGGGTTGTCTGTGAAGTGCACCATTGTTCCTCACATCCGTTCAACAAAATCTGCAAAACAGGCTTGGGATATTCTAACAGGTCTTTACGCAAGCCGCAATGAGGCTAAAATTGCTTTGCTGCGTAAAGAGCTAGAGTCGAAGATTATGCATGAGAAAGATGATATGGACACTTCCTTGCTAGTGTCAAGGATATCAATGAGCAACTTATTTCTGCAGGTGAAGTTATTTCAAACAGTTCCCTTGTGCATACTATTCTTGATGCCTTACCAGATTCTTACCAGACTTTTGCTAGTACTTGGAGACTTATGACCCAAGGAAATCCAGAAGTTGTCAAGTTTGATGCATTATGCACATTGTTGTTGCAAGAGTCACTTTCCAGAAAAAATAGGACTAGACAGCGTGCAGTTGAACAGGCTTTTATTGCTTCTCAAAGAAAGGGTGGTAACAGCAATGCAGCCACTTCTTATGGTTCTGCTGCGAGTGGCAAAAATTTATGTTCCTAATGCTTTTGCTGGTAGCAATTCGTTTGGAAATTCTGGTGAAAAGGGCAAAAAGAAAATGCGTTGCCATTATTGTAAAGCCAATGATCACTTGATCAAGTCGTGTCCTAAGTTGAAGGCCAAAGAGGCTAAGAAGAAAGAGGGTGGTTCCACTGCAAATGCTGGTTCCACTACAAATGCAGCCATTGTTGAGTCTTTTGTGAAAGGAGACTGTGTTGCTGATGTTGATGCAGAATGGGCTTTTAGCGCAGAGTGCACTTACAATCCTGCTGTCCATGATGCATGCTTGTCAGTTTTGCTGCAGATTCACACATGTGGTATTTCCACAATGGTGCTACAAAGCACATTACCTCACATCGTGAATTGTTTTTATGTGCTTCAAACAATTTCTGGCTATGGCTAAAAATGTCTCGAAATGTATTATGGGCACCCTCCATTCCAACCGAGGGGGGGAGTATATGTCTCATGAATTTAATGCATTTCTGGCTAGTCGTGAGATAAAACACCAATGTACAGTGCCTTAAACACCTCAGCAAAATGGTGTTGCTGAGAGGAAAAAAAGGTCACTGACGGAAATGGCACGATGTATGGTCAAAAGTCAAGCTTTTCCGCATTCTCTTTGGCTTGAGGCCATCATGTGTGCCACTTATGTACTTAACAAGTGTCCTACGAAAGCTTTGCAGTCTATTACTCCATATGAAGCATGGCATGATAGAAAGCCTTCTATTGAGCACATGTGTGTTTTTGGCTGTTTGGCATATGCTTTGGTGCCAGAAGTGCAACGCAGAAAATTGGAAGATAAGGCTGTCAAATGTATTTTTGTTGGTTATAGTGTTGAAAGCAAAGGTTACACGTTGTATCATCCGCAAACAAAACGTATTCTGGTTTCTCGGGATGTAGTGTTTGTGGAAGATTCTGTTCAGCCCTTGCTGTCATGTACTAGAGACAGTAATGTAAGCTCACAGGACATTTATGACACTTTTTTGCCTCTTTTCAGTGGTGGAAATACGAATGTAAGTTCCAATGAGGCAAATGTACAGCCTATGGGGGTTTCTGAAAATGTTTTAGATCATCCTATTACTGATGCAGATGTACATGATGTACTTGATGAGGAAAGGGCTGAAAATGAGCAGGATAGAGGTATGCCAAAATGGCTGGTGCACACTTTGCGTGACAGTCAATTGGATGCACCTTTGTCTAGTCGTACTCGTTCAGGCTCTCGCCATGCATCTTATGCATCAGATTGTTATGCTTTGGCTGTGTCTAGCTTACATGATGTTGAGGAGCCTCTGTCTTTTGATGAAGCACAGAATTCAGAAAATTGGATGGCTGCCATGCAATCAGAATATGATGCACTTATAGAAAATGACACATGGACTTTATGTGATTTGCCTCTTGGAAAAAAGGCCATTGGTACGAAGTGGGTTTACAAGTTGAAACGCAAGCCGAAACGCAAGCCGGATGGTGAGATCGATCGCCATAAGGCTCGACTTGTCGCAAAAGGTTATGCACAGCAAAAAGGCATAGATTATGAAGAGACTTTTGCTCCCACTTGTCGTATGACTATTGTACGTTTTCTATGTGCATTGGCAGCTCATTTTGGTTGGGATGTACATCAATCAGACATTGTTACTGCTTTCTTGAATGGTGACATATTTGAGGAAGTTTATGTAACGCAGCCTCGCGGTTTTGTCATAAAAGGACAAGAGGACAAAGTGTGCAAATGTAACAAGGCTTTGTATGGGTTGAAGCAATCTCCTCGTGCTTGGTATGAGAAATTTGACACTCATTTGGTCAACCAAGGCTTTCGTAACAGTCCAACAAAAAGCACATAAAATGTAAAACGTGAGGGTGATGTACTTCTCATTGTGGTTCTTTATGTTGATGATTTGCTGATCACTGGACCAAATGAGAGACATATTGTTGAATTTAAGACTGATTTGAATGCTACTTTCAAGATGAAAGATTTGGAGCTGTTGCATCATTACTTGGGTATACAGTTTAAGCAGTGTGATGGTGGTATTGCCTTGTGTCAGAAAAGTTACATAGAGACATTGCTATGTAAGTTTGGACTTGAGGATTGCAAACCTATTGCCACTCCCATGGAAACAGGTTTGAAGTTGAGTCTACATGATGCTGGCGATCCTCAAGGGCGACATCGTAGGCACAATTGAGGACCTGCCAAAGATCGAAGATCAAGAAGAGGTGTTGTAGCCCGAATCGATTCTTCGACACAAAGACAAGGTACTAAGACATGGTAAGATTATGTAAGGTATCTCATTAAGTTTAAAAAATATCCTTTTGAAGATGCTAGATGGATGCAAGGAACACAGCTTAAGGATAGTATGAACCTTATCAATGTTTATAATGCTACACTAGAGTAAGCAAATTTAAATGCTTTCTAAACAAACAATGTTTTTTGTCTTATAAGACTGATCCTCTTTTGTGCACAAATTTAAATAGTATGCATGCTTAGAATCATGCTGATGACAACTTCACTCAAACACCAAGTAGAATTTGTCACTCTTCTTTGGGAGTATGATATGGACTAAAGAGCATACATGCTTATGGCAACTAAGTCTCCCAAGCACCAAATGGACTAGTCATCCATTCTGGAATGATGTCGTAGGGTGAAAAGGGATCCTCTACCTGCTAAGAAATGTAGACTAATGACTTCTACCTCATAGTTGAGGACAACTATGGTTTCAAGAGAGAGAGGTAATTTCAAAAGATCTAATATCTATCTATTCCAAAAAGACTTTTTCATATTGAACTGATCATTTAATATGGGGGAGATGAATGGGAACAAGAGGTAGAATATAAATGTGTGTATATAATGGAGCTTAGAAGACCTTAGGGTTAGCTTCATTAAAGACCTCCAAAGGTTAGTGTTAAAAGTCCTTAGACCTAGGACCTTAAGCAAGTTGGGGCTCACTTTGAGGTGGAAACCCTACCCAAGCTTGAGGTGCTTGTCGTGCTTGCTGACTAAGGTGCTTAAGGTGTTTGTGGGAACCTTGCCCAAGCTTGAGGTGCTTGTCATGCTTAAATGACTAAGGTGCTTGAAGTGTTCAATTCAAACATGATCTCTCAAGAGGCATAAAATATTGTCATGCTTAAATGACTAAGGTGCTTGAAGTGTTCAATTCAAACATGATCTCTTAAGAAGCATAAAATGCACATGTCAAGATCCTCCCCATTTTGCCCTCATGATGTGCTTGAATCCTATTGGATAGGCTTTAAAGGGGTCCAATGAGAATTTAGATGCATTTAAATAAATAATTAAGCTCTTTCTCTCAAGGAGGGAAAAGAGGACACTTGTGCAAATGATATAATTAAATAATACAAAAGAGAGAGAGAGAGAGGGAGAGGGGGCGACCAAGCATGAGAGGAGGGCTGATTTGAGCATCCTTATTCTCATTATCTCTCTCTCTCTCTCTCTCTCTCTCTCTCTCTCTCTCTCACACACACACACACACACACACACACACACACACACTTTGAGGGCGTGAAGCAGAGAACTCCATCTCCTTCTCCAAGCTTGAGAAGTTGAGAGCCAACACCAGCAACTCTTGGCTATGGAATGCAAATCCAACCAAGAGCCAAGCTTCAATGGTATGCTCATCTTCTCTACCATCTATATTACTATGCTAAGCTAAGCTACAAGAGTAATATATGGTGAGGAAGGTACTTCTTTCTCTTATGTTACTTATTCTTCCTCTTCCCTACACTCATTCCCTGCTAGCTCTCTCCACCTTTGAAGGTGTTTGACGTCTTCACACTCTCACACACATTGTCTATCCCCCTTTTCCCTTGCAGACCCGGGCACACTAGTTGCATCTTAAATCACCCACACCCACATGCCTGGCCCACACTTGCAACCTCGCCAAGATGTGTAGGCCACAAACCCAAACAATCACACTCATGCAACACGCTCTCTCAACATCTACTCTCTTCCTCCTTCATTTCCTTGTAGCCGGCCCACCTGCATGCTTTGACTTTGTTACCATATACATGTGGTAGTGATGTGTGTGAAGACACTAGGACCGCCGGGGCATTTTTTCCCTCTTTAGGAGGTTTTTTCCCCCGAGCATTGTATATACGCCCATCACTGTAGGGCTATCTATCTTTCCATTGCACACTAAGTAATACACTCTCCACTGTGTGCCTTGAGCTTCCTTCGTCTTCTCCAAGCTGTGTGTGTTTCTCTGCAACCCTAATTCCAACAATTGGCATCAGAGCAGGTTGCGTCCTCCCGAGCTTAGTCGCTAGCTGCTGCAGTACACAACGGCTCACTTTCTCCGATTTCAATGAGCTCCGATTTTCGATTTGGGCTCATTTCGGCCTCCGTTTCCACTACAAACAGGTCTGCACATGCAATTTCGTCATTTTGTGCAGAATTTTTGTCAGTGCCGTTTTCTGCATAACAGCTTCCCTATAGTCTTCTACGGTTTGTGCTATATAGCACGTATTGTTCCCGCTCCGTTTCTCCTATTTTCGGGCAGTTTTCACATCAGGTGCAGCATTTACCATGGCTGACAACAACAACACAGATGTGTTCAAGATGTTTGCTGCTGAGGACAGGTTGGATGGGGACAACTACCCTATGTGGGCTTATATGATGCAACATGTTCTTGTGTCAAAGGGTGTCTGGAACATTGTGCAGGGCATTGATGTACGTCCTGGTTCTGAGGATGTAGGCGATCTTGAGGATGTTGCAGGTCTTGCTGCAAGGATTGCTGCTGTGAGAGTTGTTTTGCCTACAGCAGAACAAGCTCGTTGGGATGTTAAGGATGCACAGGATCATGCATTGATTGCGTTGTCTATGAAGCGCACCATTGTTTCTCACATCCGTTCAGCAAAATCTGCAAAAAAGGCTTGGGATATTTTGGCTGGTCTTTATGCAAGTCGCAATGAGGCTAAAATTGCTTTGCTGCGTAAAGAGCTGGAGTCGAAGATTATGCATGAGGAAGATGATATGGACACTTTCCTTACTAGTGTCAAGGATATCAATGAGCATCTTATTTCTGCAGGTGAAGTCATTTCAGACAGTTCCCTTGTGCATATTGTTCTTGATGCCTTACCAGACTTTTGCTAGTACTTGGAGACTTATGACACAAGGAAATCCAGAAGTTGTCAAGTTTGATGCATTATGTACATCGCTGTTGCAAGAGTCACTTTCCAGAAAAAACAGGACTTATGACCCAAGGAAATCCAGAAGTTGTCAAGTTTGATGCATTATGCACATCGCTGTTGCAAGAGTCACTTTCCAGGCTTTTATTGCTTCTCAAAGAAAGGTTCGTAACAGCAATGCATCCACTTCTTATGGTTCTGCTGCGAGTGGCAAAAATACTGTTCCTAATGCTTCTGTTGGCAACACTTCGTCTGGCAATTCTGGTGATAAAGGCAAAAAGAAGATGCGTTGCCATTATTGTAAAGCTAATGATCACTTGAACAAGCAGTGTCCTAAGTTGAAGGCAAAAGAGGCTAAGAAGTGTTGGGGTATAAAGCCCAATGTGGTCGCCCAGGTAAGTGGGCGGGCCGCCAGGTATGTACACATATTCTTTTGTAAAAACCTAATAAGAACTCACTATGCTCTACACATTACAGTAGAGCGAGTTCACCATATCGTCGTGCTCTTCTTCTCGCACTCTCTCTCGCGTCGCACTTCTGCTCGTACTCCTTCAACTGGTATCAGAGCTCAGATCGAGGCTCGGGCCAACACTCCAGGAGGCTAGAGTCACCAACTCAAATTGGAGTGAAATTCGACAAACGAAGACACGGCCCCAAATCTCGTTCTGAGGTCATCTCGGCCACCGTTCAGCTTCGACAAAGGTCTGCGTAGGCCATTTTTGACTACGTGGTCTCGACGGGTGCAGATCCGACTCTGCAAATTTGGGGTTTTCGGCCTACGACTGCAGGTGCTGAGGATATCGACACTCCCAAAGTGTTGATTTGTGGCTGTCTACACATCGAAGGACGGCTCACAGTTCTTGGAGGCGTGTCACATACGACACGGGCGCATCTACACACAAACTATAGGCGACATCCACTAGTTCATCAGGTAGCTTGTGTTTGCTGCTTGATATTCCAGATTTCATCCTGACATTGCAGGTACTTCCACATGGGATGTATTGTCAGAGATGATGTATGTCTGTTGAGGGTTTGCTGGCTGTGAGTCACGCAGCAAACAACCGCCGCAGCGGTTACAACATACAGTGGGAAATTTGTGGATGTATGACTTTGTGGGAAGTCTATGTGCTGTCAGATTTACTGCAGCCTTTGTTGAGGGTCGAGTGAGGTTTTATTGAGCTAGGGGATTCTCGAATGTTGAGATCCATTCGGTGATACAGGTCTTGGAGCGATCCCTCGAGCACCCTTAGATAGGCAGCTAGGATGTATTGACTGTGAGTTAGACAGTTGGGATTGCATCTTTGCTTTACTGCCGTTGAGGCATTGTCGCAGTCTATGCTTACAGGATAGTGAGAGGACAGTCAGAGACAGTACAGGTGCAGGACAGGTTTACCCACAGCTTACAGTGTAAGAGAGACAATGGTTTTTTGAGCTATTTTTAGTACACCAGAGCCATTTTACAAAGGAGACTCTGCCAAAATTTCTGCAGAATCTGAAGCTTTCTTGGTTCATTTGACAGGTTGATATTGGTTCAGAGGTCAGTTTACAGGGGAAACTCTGCCGAATTTTTCCCAGGAAAGTAAACTACTGTGAAGCGTAGCTATGGCTGGATCACAGGACACTGCTCTTTACAATATCAAGAAGATGGATGGAACCAATTTCCCATTGTGGAAGAAGCAGATTTGGCACGTGTTGGTACAAAAGAAGCAGATAAAACCTATAAAGCTCAAGGGGATAAAACCAGAAGATATGGATGAAGATGAATGGAGCGAAATGGATGAATTGGCACTTTCTACCATTATGCTGACTTTGGCAGAAAGCGTTTACTTCAATGTAGCAGACGAGATGTCGGCTTATCAAGCATGGTTAAAGCTGAGTGATCTTTATGAGAAGCAGAGTGCAGCTTCACAGGTATACTGGCTTAAGAAGCTTGTTGACTTGAAGATGAAAGAAGGGACACCTATGTCCAATCATCTGAATGAATTCAACACAATCTATAGTCAGTTGTCAGCTCAAGGTTTCAAGTTTGATGAACCTGCTAGAGCTATGTTCCTGTTGATCACATTGCCGGAAATTTGGGACACTTTTCGCACAGCTTTGAGTAATTCTGCACCTCCAGATGGTTTGAACATAGCAGGTGTAGAAGGAAGTCTGCTTACTGAAGAAACCAATAGAAAGACAATGGACAAAGGCAAAGGAACAGCCTTAGATGTCAGGGGAAGGACCAAAGAAAATTACAAAGGTGGAAAGAGGAATCAGTCTCGTAGCAAGTCCCGCAGTGCTAAAGGCAAGAGTGACATAGAATGCTACCATTGTGGCAAGAAGGGTCACATGAAAAGAGACTGCAGAGAATGGAAAGCAGAAAAAGGCAAAGAGAAAGCTGAAGACCATGGTGAGAAGAACAAGTCCTCATTGAAGATTCAAGAAATAAATGTGAAAAACACTGTTGCAGAGGATGACAGTCTAGTGTCAGGAGACATCTACTTCTTGAAGAATACAATGGACTCACCTCTTCTTACAGCATCTGATGGAAATGCACTGAGTGACTGGATTATAGACTCAGGGGCATCACTTCATGTGTCTCCAAACGAGGAGTGGTTTACTTCTTATGTGACCACTAAAGATCATGTTCGGCTAGGCAATGGGCTGACATGTGAGATCTTAGGTGTTGGAGACGTTCAATTGAAGTTTCAGAATGGCTCTTCTTTCACGCTGAAGAATGTGAGACATGTTCCCGCAATTACAAAGAGCTTGATCAGCACAGGTTTACTTGATGATGCTGGCTATGTCACCACTTTTGGACAGAACATGTGGAAGATATCCAAGGGTTCTATGACAATAGCACATGGAGTAAAGTCTGGAGGACTTTACATGATTTATGTATCAAATGTCTCTAAAAATGTAATCAATGTAACCGAGCAGCCGAACATTTCTTTGTGGCATAGCCGGTTAGGACATATGTCCAAGAAGGGAATGGAAATCTTGTCTCGTTCTGGTTATTTGCCTGGCTTTTCATTTAATGATTTTGAATTCTGTGAACATTGTCTGTATGGTAAGCAAACACAACAGTCACATAAGCATAGAAGCAGTAGAAGAGATACACAGTTGGCACTTGTTCATAGTGATTTGTGTGGACCTATGCCTAACCTATCTCTAGGGGGAGCTTCTTACTTTATGACATTTATAGATGATTACTCGAGGAAAGTATGGGTTTACTTTCGCAAGCACAAGGATGAAGCGTTTAGTGCTTTCAAAACGTTTCTGACACTTGTGGAGAATCAGAGTGGCAAGAAGCTTAAATGCTTACGCACTGACAATGGTGGAGAGTATGTTTCAAAGGCCTTTCAGGACTTTTGTGAGTCAAAAGGTATAAAACGTGAACTTACTGCTCCTTACAATCCTCCTCAAAATGGTGTTGCTGAGAGGATGAATAGGACCATACAAGAGAAGGTCAGAAGTATGTTGTCTAAGGCACAGCTGCCAAATGGGTTTTGGGCTGAAGCTGTATCAACAGCTGTTCATCTTGTAAATAGATCTCCTAGCAAGGTTTTGCAGAAGGATTCAGTGCCACAGATGGTATGGTCAGGCAAAATGCCCTCATACAAGCATCTCAGAGTCTTTGGCTGTGAGGCATATACTCACGTTCCAAAGGAATTTAGGAACAAACTTGAGCCAAAGAGTAGAAAGTGCATCTTTCTAGGCTATGGTAATTCTGGTGAGATGGGGTACAGACTTTGGGATCCCGAATCCAGAAAGGTTGTCCGCAGCAATGATGTTCACTTTAATGAATCCAAATATCATTCTAAACCAGAGAGGGTTGAGGAGATTAGAAGAGTTGTCTTCCAAGAAGATGGACCTGCACGTGCAAGACAAAATGTCAGGGCTCAAGAGGAGCAAGGACAGGATAGAGTGGAACCACAGGTTGTGGCTGAGCCTGAGCCACCTATTGTGCGTAGATCTGGATGTGTCACGCGACCTCCTGATAGGTTTGTTCCATCTATGAACTATGTCATGTTGACTGATTGCAATGAGCCTTCATGTTACAAGGAAGCAGTGCAAATGAAGGACTCCGGGAATTGGCAATTGGCCATGCAGTCAGAGATGACAACTCTGCATAAAAACAAGACATGGAAGCTAGTTAAATTACCATAAGGCAAAAAGGCTCTACCTTGTAAATGGGTTTACAGGTATAAGATCACCGCTCATGATAGTCAGCCAAAGTACAAAGCAATGCTTGTTTCCAAGGGCTTCAAGCAAGAACAAGGCATTGACTTTGATGAAGTCTTCTCTCTGGTGGTCAAGATGACTACATTGAGATGCTTTCTTGCATTGGTTGCCATATTAGATTTGGTGTTGCACCAAATGGATGTCAAGACAACGTTCTTGCATGGTGATTTAGATGTGGAAATTTACATGCAGCAGTCAGAAGGGTTTGTTGACAAAGGCAAGGAAGATTGGGTATGCCAGTTGTTAAAGAGTCTTTATGGCTTAAAACAATCATCGAGGGCATGGTACCATAAATTCCACAAGTTTATGCTTTCTCAAAACTACAAACGTAGTGAGTTCGATCACTGTCTATATACAAAGAAGGCTAAGGATGGTAGTTGGCTGATCCTTATTTTGTATGTGGATGACATGTTGATTGCTGGCAAGCACTTGGAAGAAATTTCAGCTTTGAAGTCAAAGATGGCAAAATCGTTTGACATGAAAGACATGGGTGAGGCAAGTCATATACTTGGTATGCGCATTGAGAGAGACAGATCAAAGAAGTTGATTTGGTTATCTCAAACAGAGTATATTGACAAGGTTTTGCAACGTTTCAATATGGAGAAGGGAAAGAAACTTAGCGTTCCATTGCCACCATATGTGAAACTTAGCAAACAAGATTGTCCTGTGTCTGAGGAAGAACAGGCTGAAATGGATAAGATTCCATATGCGTCTGCAGTGGGTAGTTTGATGTATGCAATGATTGCTACTCGCCCAGACATTGCATTTGCAGTGGGAGTAGTAAGTCGATACATTTCAAACCCAGGCAAGAAACATTGGGAGGCAGTGAAAGGAATATTGAGATACCTGAAAGCTACAAAGAGTATGCGTATATGCTATGGGAGTCAGGAGCTAAGTGTAAAGGGCTTTACAGACTCAGATTATGCAGGTGACTTAGACAACCGAAGGTCTACGTCAGGGTATGTCTTTACATTGGCTGGTGGAGCAGTATCATGGCGTTCTAGATTACAAGATTGTGTTACTCAATCTACTACAGAGGCTGAATATGTTGCAGCATCAAAGGCATGCAAAGAATCAATTTGGCTTAATCGACTAGTAACAGATTTGGGAATCAAAGAAGAGATGCCTGTGTTATATTGTGATAGTCAAAGTGCTATACAATTGGCTCGCAATCCAGTTTATCACTCAAAGACAAAGCATGTGGATGTGAAGTATCATTTCATTAGGGAAATGCTCGAGGATAAGCAACTTCAGCTTGTCAAAGTTCACACCACAGAAAATCCTGCTGATCTACTTACAAAAGGACTTCCCTCAGAGAGCTTTGTGCATTTTCGCAAGCAGTTAGGTGTAGGGTAGTACATCACTTCTCTACATCTCTTGTATATTAGCTTGTATAGTAGCTTCTCTCACACTTAAAGTACCACATTGGACTTTAAGTGGGAGGTTGTTGGGGTATAAAGCCCAATGTGGTCGCCCAGGTAAGTGGGCGGGCCGCCAGGTATGTACACATATTCTTTTGTAAAAACCTAATAAGAACTCACTATGCTCTACACATTACAGTAGAGCGATTTCACCATATCGTCGTGCTCTTCTTCTCGCACTCTCTCTCGCGTCGCACTTCCGCTCGTACTCCTTCAAGAAGAAAGAGGGTGGTTCCACTGCAAATGCTGGTTCCACTACAAATGCAGCCATTGTTGAGTCTTCTGTGAAAGGAGACTATAATGCTGATGTTGATGCAGAATGGGCTTTTAGTGCAGAGTGCACTACAATCCTGCTGTCCATGATGCATGCTTGTCACTTGCTGCAGATTCACACGTGTGGTATTTTGACAGTGGTGCTACAAAGAAAATTACCTCACATCGTGAATTGTTCACCTCTCTTGAGTCTGTCCCTCATGGGAATTCTGTCACTTGTGCCAACAATGCCTCTTATCCAGTTCAGGGTGTTGGAAAGATTGTGCTTACTGCTGCTAATGGCAATTATTTCACACTTGTTGATGCACTTTATGTATCTAGGATCAAGAAGAATCTCTTGTCTGTATCCGCACTTGCTAGGCTTGGACTTGTAGTCAAAGTTGTGGATGACAGATGTATAGTTCATGATCTCAGTTTTGGTGAAGAAATTGTTGCATCTGGCCTTTTGTGCCGTGGTCTGTATAAGCTCACTTTGTATGACAAGTGTGGACAAAATTTTGCAAATGCTGTTGCAGATTCAAGAGCTATTTTAGATGCAAAACTTTGGCATGCACGTTTTGGTCATTTGAATTTTGCCAGTTTGCTGTGTTTGCAGAAATCTGATATGGTTGCTTCTTTGCCACCTCTTGAAGCACTTGTCAAACATGTTTGTGAAGGCTGTATTTTGGGTAAGATGCAGCGTTCTAAGTTTCCAAAGGATGGTTCAGTCAGGGCCACATGCAGGTTGCAGCTTGTGCATAGTGATGTTTGTGGGCCCATGCAAACTCCGTCCTTGGGCAATTACCTGTACTTCGTGAATTTCATTGATGATTACTCCAGGCATGCATGTGTATTTCCGCTTAAAGCAAAGTCCGAAGTTTTTATGTGCTTCAAAAAATTTCTGGCTATGGCTAAAAATTTCTCGAAATGTACTATGGGCACCCTCCGTTCCGATCGAGGGGGGGAGTATATGTCTCATGAATTTAATGCATTTGTGGCTAGTCGTGGGATAAAACACTAATGTACAATGCCTTATACACCTCAGTAAAATGGTGTTGCTGAGAGGAAAAACAGTTCACTTACAAAAATGGCACGATGTATGGTCAAAAGTCAAGCTTTGCCGCATTCTCTTTGGCTTGAGGCCATCATGTGTGCCACTTATGTACTTAACAGGTGTCCTACGAAATCCTTTCTAGTCTATTACTCCATATGAAGCATGGCATGATAGAAAGCCTTCTATTGAGCACATGCATGTTTTTGGCTGTTTGGCATATGCTTTAGTGCCACAAGTGCAGCGCAAAAAATTGGATGATAAGGTTGTCAAATGTATTTTTGTTGGTTATAGTGCTGAAAGCAAAGGTTACAGGTTGTATCATCCGCAAACAAAACGTATTCTGGTTTCATGGGATGTAGTGTTTGTGGAAGATTCTGTTCAGCCCTTGCTGTCATGTACTAGAGACAGTACTGTAAGCTCACAGGACATTTATGACACTTTGTTGCCTCTTTTTGGTGGTGGAAATACGAATGTAAGTTCCAATGAGGCAAATGTACAGCCTATGGGGGTTTCTGAAAATGTTCTAGATCAGCCTATTACTGATGCAGATGTACATGATGTACTTGATGAGGAAAGGGCTGAAAATGAGTAGGCTAGATGTATGCCAAAATGGCTGGTGCACACTTTGCGTGACAGTAAATTGGATGCACCTTTGTCTAGTCGTACTCGTTCAGGCTCTCGCCATGCATCTTATGCATCGGATTGTTATGCCATGGCTGTGTCTAGCTTACATGATGTTGAGGAACCTCTGTCTTTTGATGAAGCACAAAATTCAGAAAATTGGATGGCTGCCATGCAATCAGAATATGATGCACTTATAGAAAATGACACATGGACTTTATGTGATTTTCCTCCTGGCAAAAAGGCCATTGGTACGAAGTGGGTTTACAAGTTGAAACGCAAGCCGGATGGTGAGATCGATCGCCATAAGGCTCGACTTGTTGCAAAAGGTTATGCACAGCAAAAAGGCATAGATTATGAAGAGACTTTTGCTCCCACTTGTCGTATGACTACTGTGCATTTTCTATGTGCATTGGCAGCTCATTTTGGTTGGGATGTACATCAATCAGACATTGTTACTGCTTTCTTGAATGCTGACATATTTGAGGAAGTTTATGTAACGCAGCCTCGCAGTTTTTTCATAAAAGGACAAGAGGACAAAGTGTGAAAATGTAACTAGGCTTTGTATGGGTTGAAGCAATCTCCTCGTGCTTGGTATGAGAAAGCTTACACTCATTTGGTCAACCAAGGCTTTTGTAACAGTCCAACAGAAAGCACATTGTATGTAAAGCGTGAGGGTGATCTACTTCTCATCGTGGTTCTTTATGTTGATGATTTGCTGATCACTAGACCAAATGAGAGACATATTGCTGGATTTAAGGCTGATTTGAATGCTACTTTCAAGATGAAAGATTTGGGGTTGTTGCATCATTACTTGGATATACAGTTTAAGCAGTGTGATGGTGATATTGCCTTGTGTCAAAAAAGTTACATAAGAGACATTGCTATGTAAGTTTGGACTTGAGGATTGCAAACCTATTGCCACTCCCATGGAAACAGGTTTGAAGTTGAGTCTACGTGATGCTGGCGATCCTACTGATGTCACTCTTTACCAAACTGCTGTTGGCTGCCTCATTTATGTATGCAACACGAGGCCAGATATTCAGTTTGCAGTCTCACAGGTCATCAGATTTATGCATAGCCTAGGGTCTAAGCGTTGGCAGGCTGTCAAGAGGATTTTCCGCTACCTTAGTGGCACTTTATATCTTGGCTTGTTTTATCCCAAGGGGGGATCATTGCCCCTAGACTTACATGCTTTTTCAGACTCAGATTGGGCTGGTTGTTTTGACACGCGAGTGTCCACAAGTGGTTTTTGTTTCATGCTTGGAAGTTCATGTATATCATGGTTGAGCAAGAAGCAACCTACTGTGGCCACTTTGAGTTGTGAGGCTGAGTACAGGGCAGTCTTCATAGCTATGGTTGAGTGTGTATGGCTCAGATGCCTTATGGCTGATTTGGGTGTTGGACAGGACACGGCCAACACTATCTACACTGACAGTCAGAGCGCATTGGCAGTTGCGAGGAACCCAATTTTTCATGCTCGCACAAAGCACATTGAGGTGCATTATCGCTATGTCAGGGAGAGGTTCTTAGTAGGAGAGATCAGCTTGGCTTATGTGCCAACACAGGACAACCTTGCATATCTTTTCACAAAGGCATTGTCTCGTGAGAAGCTTGAAGCTTTCCGCAAAGCTTTGGGCTTACTCCCCTTTGTGGACTGATCATGTCCTGAGGGCATGGCACTTCCCTTTATTCATGTGCCAGCTCTCATTCACCGCATCACTCCAGGGGGGATTTGTTACCATATACATGTGGTAGTGATGTGCGTGAACACACTAGGACCGCCGGGGCATTTTTTCCCTCTTTAGGAGGTTTTTTCCTACGAGCATTGTATATACGCCCATCACTCTAGGGCTATCTGTCTTTCCATTGCACACTAAGTAATACACTCTCCACTGTGTGCCTTGAGCTTCCTTCGTCTTCTCCAAGATGTGTGTGTTTCTCTGCAACCCTAATTCCAACAGACTTGGTGTTTATGGCCTCAATAAGGTACCACCCAAAAACACCCGCCTTCATTGCCTTTCGCACAGATACAACCACATACACACAAGCACCTCACACACACACACTCACAAACTTACACTACCTATATCGTCCCCCCCCCCCCGCCCGCCTCTCTCTCTCTCTCTCTCTCTCTCTCTCTCTCTCTCTCTGCTACCGCGACTAACTTAGACAAAATGAAAAAAACAAAAAATATCATTTTCCTTTTTTTTTTGGGAAAAAGGGTCATAAGCGGGATTCCCACTGCTTCTCACTTCCCTTTAAACTTAAAAGAGTTTGTTTTTGGCCAAGGACTAATTTGAGATTCAACATAGTTCATGAAGGGGGGGATTCTGCTTGAGCTTTCACACAAAAATTAATAAGCATTTGATATATGTAACGACACATGAGGATACTCAAATTGAAGCAAAAAACGGTTGAACATTAACACTTGGTCCAAGCCCGACTGGAAAATAAAAACAATTGATCAAGAAAGTAGTGAAACAAAAATTCCAATTAGATTTTGCAAGAAAATAACGTGCTTCTCTAAGGACTATAAATGGGTTGATTCTTTATGTAACAAGGTGAAATTGACCACCCGAGTCATCATCAAATCAAACAGGAAAAAATGATGCATGTTTTGAGCTTCATGATCATATGTTGGCACTAAAAACGAACAAAATTTCCACCAAAAAGTTTAATATGTATTGAAAATTTAGCTTCAAGTGTTCATCGTCACATCTAGTCAATGATTGAGATCACAACATGGTGCATCCATTGAGCATCATCGACATAAGATTAACAGTAGAGTTTTGATCACTCATGAGAGGGTTAAAAATTACAAAATGAAATTTTATGATAGAGAGACACTCTTTTTTCTTACTTTGCATGTAAAAACTTTCTATGTGAGAGCATGTGATATCAATTTTGTCTTCCATTGATTCATTGAGGATTTTGGAATGGATTCATAACATTGCAAAGTGATTGAGAATTATGTTTTTAGTGCTTGAATTCAATGCAAATATTTTTCATGCACTATGAGCTATTTTGAAGGGGTATTGACCTAAATTTACTTCAAGACTTTTGGGGAGAGGCTATTCTTGTTCTCACTCACCAAGGCAACCCAATCCCATGGGCCATGCCAAATTTTTGCAATTCAGTCTCTATAATGACCCGACACACACTCTTGGAATGATATACAGACACACTATGGGGCACCACTCGGCTTACACAACACACCTGGCCGAGACAGGGAACACACCGATGGAGAGAGACTATCCGTTTACCCACTCCACAGAGAGAGACACACACACACACACACACACACACACACACACACACACACACACACACACACCCAAAAACTCAGCTCAAAAGAGGATAATTTTTGATGTTTAGATACAATAGAGCTTGGGCCAACACCAATGGAGCAAATAGCTCACACAATATGGGTAAAATAAGCCAGATACAATCACAAACTGGAGCAGAAGCTTCGCTCATAGGAGAAACTTACATGGCCAAAATAGCAGAAAAACAGTGAGGAATTTGGCAAAATGGACAGCGCCATCGCGTCCGGAACGGCCCAAACCCCAGTCTTCAACAATGTCAAAGTGCTCAAATCCGACCTCGGATGAGCAGTTTACGGCCAAAACAGGCTCCAAAAACCCCAAAAACACAGTTGCGGCTGTTCCTCCTCTCTTCTCCACGTTTTTTCTGGTCTTCTCTCAGTTTTTTCAGTTCCCACACTTAGCTTTATTACTTGGGCACCCTTGGCCTTTTAGATGACCTCAAACAGACCCTGAACATGCCAAAAACTGACCTCGAAGTGCATAGTTGTCACCCTGTTGCATCCATGCGCACACCTAGCACTCAAAATTTTCCAATAATTCATCCCACCACCATGTGAAGTGGCCCCAAAATATTGTCTTCATGATGACCTTTCTGCATAATTATCACAAGGAAACACCCATGTTGTGTCCGTACTTCTCCACGTGCAAGTATTGACCCCATTCGCCCTCCTGACGCCACTAGATGCCATCTGATGCACTTGCTTACCTCATGTCATCGGCCCGCGGTTAGCTTCCTCGATAATTTTTACACACTACCAACTCCTCATTATTGTAGAAAAAACACAATGGTACTGGTAATAGTGAAAATCAATGCACTATGTACATGCTGTCCTACCTGTACACATGTGGGCCCCACGTAACCACCTGGCTATGGAAAATGGGCAATCCTTTATTCAATGCACCATGCATGTGTATGTACATATGCGCAATCGCTTGCTCCAAAAAACTCCTGACAACGACATATTGGCTAGCAAGCACATTGAGCTAGTCAAGGTTCATATAGAGGACAACCCTATAGACGGTCTCACAAAGAGTCTATCCTTTGAGCTGTTTGCACATTGGAGGGAGATCATGGGTGTAGGAGGAAGCCACATGGTTTCTTCATAGTTGTATAAATATACATACATAGGCCACTTGGGCCACGTTGGCCTTCAAGTGGGAGATTATTGCCAAACACTGTAGTATATACAAGATCATCAAGCTTTTCTATTGAAACCAAAATCTTATCTAGGTTTGACACATGTTTAACACCTCGCAACATGAACTTAGCATTGTTGTGCATAGGCAACTTGACATCTCCAATGCCACATATCTCAAGTTGATAAGGATCATCTAGCTTAATGAGTGTCACCTACCACTTTGCCAATGCTGTGCGTATGTGTTGATAGCCGTTTTTTGGCTCCCCGTAATTGCTATAGTGAGTTATCCCACCCTACCAAAATCACCCAAACACTATGGTTATCCCTACCATTTCACTGTAAATAGGCGTGTGTGAGTTAGGGGACTTTTTTCATATTTCTTAAAAACCCTCAATTAGCTAGTCACTGGGCTAGTTGAGCCAAAAAATATAAAATATAAAAAATATAAGTATATTATGACCCATTTGTGTGTAAATATTTCATTGTATATATGGCCTAAATATAGGGATTTTTAATAATTATTTTGGTATTTTATTTAAATATTTCTACTTAGGTGTGTGTTTTATCAAACCTATGTACACCTTCTTTCATCCTCTTACACCATAAGTATATTTTTTGCCAATCTGTACATACGCTAACCTTATATTTTTCCTTTATACAAATCACTCCCACATTTTCACCCTCACCCTCGTGAAAACAAAAAATTGATTTCTACTCATTGGTCACGTTTATTATATTATTTACTTGCATACCTTTTCCTCTTTCACCAAAATAATTCAAAGAGGGACCATATCATATGATTCCAATATCTTTCCATATCCATAACTCCTCCATATTTTTATTATTATTTTTACTCATTATTCTAACACCATGTGCTCATTGAGCTAAAGTCCATGAATAGTCCATACATTAGTCCCACCATGTATATATTTCTTTATTCACCAATAATCCTCCTCCATGCATGGGTCAAGGGAAACTTGGATGCTTTGTATTATGATATGACAAAGGAGGGGCTCACTCTTGGATGCATTGTACAAATTCAACAAAGGAGGGGGCCACTAAAAGACTTTTGCAAGCATAAAAATAGGCTTTTTGGTGAGAATTTTGGCACCTATCTCCACTCTGAATTTGGAGCGGTGGTCAAAAGAGAAAATGTAGCCCACACTTTGAATGATCACCTCAAATTTTTTCATGGTTTTTGGAGTAACCACCGGTGAGCTATGATTTTTTGAGTGGACCCCAGTCTGCCCACTTTTCTCACAAGTAGCCCATAGTCTTCTCTCACTTTCCACACACACACACACATTCCTCTCAATCCCTCACTCAAACCTTCACCTTCAATGGTTTCTCTCACCTTCTTCACCATTAACCTCCCGTCTTACTTCCATAGCTCTCATATGAGCTCTCCATGTACATACACCATCTCTATGCTTCTCTCTATTATCTCCAAAGTACAATTCCATCTTACTCCTTATATATATACATACATTCAGCATGTGTACCATGCTTAACCTCTGCAAATCAAGAGATCTCATCAACGAAATTACCATTTTCATCACGATAATCAACCTTGGCGGCGGTGGCGTAAAGAAGGGAAGACGAAGAAGAAGATCGATAGTCATTTTGAGAACCTACACAAGTAAGTCCAAAACTTCTTCAAGCTTCACCATCACAAGGATTTTCTCACTTCATTTAACCATTTTACTTCAACCATCCACCCCATTCTACCCATTGTAAATATATCATTAACTTTCTAGTGATTACTAACACTAACCACTAACATACTAACACAAAATAGTATTGACCTAACCATAAAAGACACCTCACCTCAAGACATGTACAAAGTAACTCTCTCTCTCTCTCTCTCTCTCTCTCTCTCTCTCTCTCTCTCTCTCTCTCTCTCTCTCCTTACTTAAAACTCTACTTTCACATTATTCACCATCAATAATGCTCTCTTTTGAGCCCACATCCATGACTCAAGCAGACAAAGAAGGCCCGCAATGTTTTGATATTAAAAAAAATCATAATCCTGATTTGTTAGCTTGCAAATTAGGATTTCTAATAATTTTAATGAGGGGTCTCCAACCTATAAATAGGCCCCTCTCCTTCTTGTAAAACAACCTCCAATATCTCACATAGCACCCCAACACTCTATGCGTGAGGAGAGACTTAGGTGTAGCAACCACTTGTGAGCTTCACTCTTGGTGTGAGAGAAGCTTTCAATCTACACATTGCAAGTGAGAGAGCGTGAGTTCCCCAAATCTCAAAACCACTATTGTATATGCTCCTTCATCATCAATAAATTGAGGTTTGGTGCATCAAAGGCGTGATTCAACGTTCAAATCTTCGTTCTTCCATTTATGCAATACGGTTTGGTGAATTCAAGGTGACTTGTGTATTTTGAGTTTTTATCGGTTGATCTTGATTTTAGAAAGTGTTTTAGTGTGTTTTTCATTGCCAGTTTTGTGTCCATTGTAAGAGGGTATTGTGGTGAGAGGTCTCCCACATCCTAAGACAAATGTGTGTGTGTTTTGGCAATGTTTAGCAATCACTAAGCGTTGAGTGAGTTTTGTACAAGTTCTACGATAGAATCATAACGAACCATCTCCATTTGCAAGTCACAAATAAGGTATTACGCAAGATCCTTTCCTCTCTCTCTCCCTTTTGCTCTAGCTCTCTCTGGTCCATTTCATGTGTGTCTTGGTGTGAGGTTGCTTGTGTGTGTTGTGTGGTGCATCTTCTTGGTTGTGCCAAAATCTCTCTTGCGTCCTAGTTCGCATACCATAACTAGGTGGTGCCCCTATTTTGTTTGGGTTTGGCTATGGGTTTGTTGTTGTGTTGTGCTTGTGGTTGCCCCAGCCCCAATTGAGCAGCACGGGAGCCTTGAGGGGTGTTTAGAGGTCGCCTCTCTTGTTGCCCGCCTCGGACCGCCTCAGTGTGTGCGTGCATGATTTTACTGCTTAGCAATACTTTGGTTGACTTGGATGAGAGTTGGATGCCAATTGTGGTAGGGTCCTTGTCAATACAAAGGTAGGTATCAAAGCCCTTAGTTCAAATAAAATGATCACATAGGCTTGCGTATTGATTGCCTAAGGAATTTGTGAGTGAATTAATGATGAAATTGGTAGGCAAGGGGAGAGATGAGCCAAGTGTTGAGAGGCAGAGAGGGGGCGAGGAGGAGTGATGAGTGGCAAGAGCAGAGAGAGGAGTTGAGATGAGGAGGAAGATAAGGGGGGGGGTAGACACATAAGGGGAGCAATAGGAGGTGGAAGAGAAGCTACGTAGAATCTAAGAAAGAAATGATTTTTATTTACGTGGAGCAAGTGTGTGCCTAGGATTTGGTAATGTTGACCAATGCATGCTATCTGGTCATAGATTATGTTTGGTAACATTTTGGTGGAGGAACCTTGACTACAAGTGAAAGGTGGGAGAAGTTGGGCTACCTCGGCTGCCTCCCACTTCAAGGCACTATTTTTACTGTGTTGCATGCATGCTACCCTTGGAGACCTTTACGCAAAGATATATAGGGGCATGTTTTAGGGAGTCATGTAGCCAAATATAGAACACCCATTTTATTAATGTTTTTTTGATTGTGGGGCACCTATAAAATAAAGAGGGCTATTGCACTATTATTTAATTGATGGTCTATCTTGAATCGGAAGGTTGATTTATTGAAATGCTCTATGTTTTCCTTTCCTCTGTTGCATAGAATTATATCAAGCTTTGATCTGTAATGATGACTGCCCTTCCTTGACTAAGATATGTACCAACACATAGCACGAGATTCTAAGGGCATTTGCAACTTGGACTTCCTCAAGATGATTCCACAACTCTATGCTTCACCCTAGTAATCTTATCTCTAGATGTTATCTTGAGAACATCGCAAGTTAACTAAAACCAAACCTTTTTGTCGTCGTGGTTGCATCTTTGGTGAATAACAATGCTACACCAAATCTATATATATATATCTTTCACTTTTGTTAAAGCCTATGGGATATATTCCTACACCCTCCCCCCTAAGACTTGCTACCCTCCCTCTTGAAATGAGCTTCACAACCCTTGTCTGTTTTCCTTGAGCACTCAAGTACACTTAAAACCCTCGCAAGCTGAAACATTGAAGCGTTTCGGGATTTGAAAAATTTGCTATTGCTGTGAAAACATCAATACATGGTAAGTACACTTAAAACCCTCCCAAGCTTAATCATTGAAGCATTTTGGGATTTGAAAATTTGCTATTGCTGTGAAAACATCAATACACCGTAAGGGTGGATACACGCATCACAAAACAAACACACACACACATATAAAATATCAATTAACAAAAAACAACGGTTTTATTCTTTGTTAGCTATCTCTGTCTCTGTGTCTCTCTCTCTCTCTCTCTCTCTCTCTCACACACACACACACACACACACACACACACACACACACACACACACACACACACACACACACACCAAAGTGGGTGCTCTCTCTCTCTCTCTTCCTCTCAACTCTCTCTCTCTCTCTCTCTCTCTCTCTCTCTCTCTCTCTCAGCTCAAGTGGGCACTCCACACCCACTTGGGCTGAGAGAGAGAGAGAGAGAGAGAGAGAGAGAGAGAGAGAGAGAGAGAGAGAGAGAGAGAGGGAAGGCTAAGGCAGACTCCCTCCATCATTCTCTGCTTTCATTTTCTTTTTTCATCACCCTTTCAACTTGTTCTCGTTCACCAAGGCAACCCAACCCCGAAGAAAAGTGAACCCCAAAGCAGAAGCTCCACAACATCTCTTACTCCAATAATCCTTGCTCCGGCTTCAACACCCTTGATGCAAGAACTTACACAAGGTGCAAACGTAGTTCTCGGTGCAACCATGATACATTCAAATCAGGAATCTTTTGGGGCCTCCCTTTTGACAACCTTTGCTTCAAAGTGAATCATGGAGCAACATCATACTCAAGGGAATGGGAATGGAGAGAGATTTTGAAGCAAGCTCTCAAGGGATCTTTTTCTAAGCCTTGCATTGGAGGAGTTTTTGTAGGGAAAAAGATTTCCATGCCTTGCTTAAAGAGAGATTTTGGGAGGGAGCTTTTTTTGTTATTTCACATTCCAATAGAACCTTCAAACTAACATGTATATTTGGAAAAATTGTGTTTCAGACATAGCAATGTAGAACAAGAAGACACAAGTTTTTAAGCCTTGCACTAAAGGAGTGTTTGCAGGGAAAAGCCTTTCCACGCATTGAAGGGAAAAATTATGCTTTGGACATAGCAATATAACAAGAAGGCACAAGCCACCAACATTAATCATGAATTTCCTTAAAAAGAATTACAATATTACATGTGCAGTCAATATGCACATTAAAAAAATTAATGCTTCAGACATAGAAAAAGAACAAGTAGAGACAAGCCACCCTCTTAAAACATGAATTTCTCCAAAACAAATTACAATTTTAAATCAATGATTATAGTTCATGCTATACAAATTACATATGGGTACTAGGAGATGTGAGTGAAATTATGATTCTTTTTTATGATGTTCGACAACAACTGAACACACCAAGAAGATCGCCATTTGTTAGCTTGCTTTGATGGATATACATATTGTGGTTTTAAACCAAGCCAAAGTAGCAAAGACTCCATACTCGATAGATTTCATGGATCTTCCAAAAGACGACATCTTACTTGGTACGAATGCTCTTCAACTACAAGGAATCGACTCTCTTATTCCACATGCTCCTTGCCCTTTGGATTATGGGGGAGTATTCCTTCTTCTTGCAATCTTCTCCAATCTAGATAAAGCACTACCTGTTGCAACCTCAGCAATAAATATTTCACATCGAGCAGATCAACATATGTCTTTTACTCCCTTGCAAGGGAGTAATGGTGGAAATCAAGCTTGTGAAAAGACATGGAATGCGCAAGACATGAAAGTTGAATCAAAGACAAAGCTAAAAATTGGAATTCACATCAACTTCCTCTTTCACTTCAGATTCAAATTTGATCCGGGTTGATTCCTTTCAACCCTGATGTGAACCCAATCATCATGTAGAATTGCACGCATTGAGTGATTACTTCTAGCCAATGTGAACCCAATCATCATGTAGACTTGCATGCATTGAGGGTGGAATTGCACCTGACACAAATGGTGTATGCATTTTCATTTCCTTTTATGCATTCAAATCCTATGATGACTTGAATTACGAGGGAGTGATGTAATGATAATTCCATCATCTACTCCTGAGGCTAAATTGGCATTACAAGATTTGTCCAATGTAGCTTGCTCAATACAAATTTGACAACAAGAATAAGTTAACGTGACAATGTGTTCATTTCTAATGCCCCTCAAAATATGATCTTGTCCAATCACACTATAGTTCAAACTTTGCTAGGTAGACATACGATAATGACTAGTGGATATGTTGTAGAATTTTACCAATACCATGCATAATGAGTTGATGGTTTTTTTCTTAGAGAGAGAGAGAGAGAGAGAGAGAGAGAGAGAGAGAGAGAGAAGGGGGAGAGAGAGAGAGAGAGTGAGAGAGAGAGAGGGAGAAACAAAAAAAAATCCTGCTCCAAATGTTTGCTTCAAAAACTTGCTCTAGAAGCTTTTGGAGCGAGCTATGAAACACAAGCAAAATGAGGAAAAAAGCATAGTCCAAAGCTTGCTCTATATCAATCCTTGTCATCATCCACCATAGAAGCAAAGTATGTGGCAGTTTATGATTCTAGCAAGGAAGCTATGTGGTTAGATCCCTTAGTGGGAGATCTTGGCATTAGTCAGACTCCAATGTTGCGTTGTGATAGTCAAAGGGTGATTGCATTAGCGAAGAACCCTTGTTTCACTCCAAGTGAAAACACATAAAAGTCCATGTAACATATTGGCTAGCAAGAACATTGAGCTAGTCAAGGTTCGTACAGATGAAAACCCTGTAGATGCTCTCACAAAGAGCCTATCCTTTGAGCGGTTTGCACATTGAAGGGAGATCATGTGTGTGAAGCCACATGATTGCTTCACGTATGTATAGATGTACATACATAGGCCACTTGGGCCACATTGGCATTCAAGTGGGAGATTATTGCCAAACACTATAGTGTATCCAAGATCATCAAGCTCTCCTACTGAAACCATGCTCTTATTTACCTTTGACACATGTCTAACACATCGCAACATGAACTCAACACGATTGCACATAGGCAACTTGACATCTCCAATGCACATATCTCAAGCTGATGAGAATCACCTAGCTTAATGAGCGTCACCAACCACTTTGCCAATGCTCTATGTGTGTGAGTGTGTATGTGTGTGCATGACTTTACTGCGTAGCAAATACATTGGGTGACTTGGATGAGACTTGGATGCCAATTGTGGCAGGGTCCTTGTGACATATTAAGGTAGGTATCAAAGCCCTTAGTTCAAATAAAATGATCACATAGGCTTGTGTATTGATTGCCTATGGAATTTGTGAGTGAATTTATGGTGAAATTGGCAGGCAAGGGAAGAGAGGAGCCAAGTATTGAGAGGCATAGAGGGGGCGAGGAGGAGTGATGATAGGCAAGAGTAGAGAGAGGAGTTGAGAGGACAAGGAAGATGAGGGGTAGACACATAAGCGAAGGAGCAGGAGGTGGAAGAGAAGCGAAGACAAGGAGGGGTAGGCCCAACGAATCTACGTAGAATCTAAGAAAGAAATGATTTTTATTTACGTGGAGCAAGTATGTACCTAGGATTTGGTAATTTTGACCAATGCATGCTATCCGGTCATAGATTATGTTTGGTAACATTTTGGTGGAGGAACCTCGACTACAAGTGAAAGGTGGGAGAAGTCGGGCTATCTCGGCTGCCTCCCGCTTCAAGGCACTATTTTTACTGTGTTGCATGCATGCTTCCCTTGGAGACCTTTATTCAAAGATATATAGGGGCATGTTTTAGGGAGTCATGTAGCCAAATATACAACACCCATTTTATTGATGTTTTTCAATTGTTGGGCACCTATAAAATAAAGAGGGATATTGCACTATTATTCAATTGATGGTCTATCTTGAATGAGAAGGTTGATTTATTGAGATGCTCTATGTTTTCCTTTCCTCTGTTGCATAGAATTCTATCAAGCTTTGATCTGTAATGATGACCGCCCTTCCTTGACTAGGATACGTACCAACTTATAGCACGAGATTCTAAGGGCATTTGTGCTACAAACGGGAGCGTAGAAGGCCTACAAAATACATAAAAGTAACACGTTGCAGATAGTAAAACAATAGATCTACATACCTGCACAATCGTGTATGCGTACGCCATAGTAAAGCTGACATGAGAGAGGCAGAGAGCGAGACAGAGTAGAAGAGCCGTGCAGACGCACCTCCTAAAGCAGAGTGCTACGTCGATATGACAAGAGAGAAGAGGGAAGAGGAGAGAAGAACAACGCAAGCACTGGGTGCAATCTCCCCCCGTGCAAGAGTGAGCATTTCTCTCTTGCACATATTTATTTATAGATTTCTTGAATGCTAAAAATTGAGTACAAACTAGCCGACTAGTCATAAATGGCCAAAGCTCATAAAAGAGAACTTGAAAAATGTACAATATATATATATTTCCATTTGCATAGGCCTAGCTCGTTCTAGTCTTTTCCACTTGTCACAACTGCAATAAAAATAAAATATCAATTCCATAACAGTTTGCAACTTGGACTTCCTCAAGATGATCCCACAACTCCATGCTTCACCCTAGTAATCTCATCTCTAGATGTTATCTTGAGAACATGGAAGCTTAAGTAATACCAACCCTTTTGGTTGTCGTGGTTGCATATTTGGTGAATAACAATGCTACACCAAAGCTATATATATACTTCAATTTTGTTAAAGCCTATGAGATAGATTCCCACACCCTCCCCCTTAAGACTTGCCACCCTCCCTGCTTCACAACCCTTGTCTGTTTTCCTTGAGCCCTCAAGTACACTTAAAACCCTTCCAAGCTTTAACATTGAAGCATTCTCAGACTTGAAAAATTGGCTATTTCTTGTGAAAACATCAATACACCGTAAGGGTGGATACACACATTGCAAAACAAACACACACACACACACACACACACACACACACACTTATTTAGCTGGCAATTTTTTGACCAAACCCTTGGCTGACAGCTTCCCTTTCTGGTGTGCTAACCTAGAGCTGCTATTCTCTAGAAAAGTTTCACTGTGTCTCTATAGAAGACCACAGGTAATGGTTCATGGTACCAAATCTCTACCACACCCACACACACCGTTGCTTATTAGATATAGATACTATTCTCTATTTTGGCCCTGCTCCAGTCACTACCTAGTTAACATTAATGTGTGTGTTTTAGGATCATAATGAAACCATTGCATCTACATATCCACTCATACATTTTTAATTTTTTGGCTAAGGTTTTGAATCCTCCTCATCAATAAGTCGGCGGGAAGGCATTCCTGGTTAATCTTTGTATGAAGGTATCCTTGGTTGACCTCCCTCACCTTGGTACAATTCATCAATCTAGATTTACCTACCTAGCTTTCTGGTGGGTGGATAACAATAGGTAGATATAATTTGCTCACTCCTTTCCAAGGTTGGCATACATGCTTTAAATGGATTTTCAGTGGCCCTCTTCCCACCTAATTTCATGTGGGTGGTGTAGGAGCTTTTAAATGAACCCTCTATTTTTTGCTTCATAATGGACCCCCTATTTTTTGTATTGAGGTTCATTTATATGAACTCGTTGGATTTCTTTGCATACTCACAAACCCGTCTGGGTCGCGTTCTGCCCTGTGAACGAATGTGCGCATCACGCGTGCACACACATCCACAACAGTGGATATCTCTCTCCCCACACACCTTATCTCCATCTGACTCGCTCACAGTTATTGCTCATTGGGAGGATCTCTGCATACGGGAATGCTCATGCTCCATCGTTATCTCCTTCTGCGTGGCTATCACGTGGCTGCTATGCGATGCGAGCGGGATGAAAACACACACAGCACCTCTATAACAACCCGACACACACACACACACACACACACACACACACACACACACACACACACACACACACACACACACACACACACACACACACACACACACACACACACACACACACTATGGGGCACCACTCGGCTTACACAACACACCTGGCCGAGACAGGGAACACACCTCTGGAGTGAGAGGAGAGAGACTATCCAGTTGCCCACTCCACACACACACACACACACACACACACACACACACACACACACACACACACACACACACACCCCCAAAAAACTCAGCTCAAAAGAGGAGAATTTCTGATGTTTAGATACAATTGAGCTTGGGCCAACACCAATGGGGCAAATAGCTCACACAATATTGAAGAAATACACCAGATACAACCACAAAGTTAAGCAGAGGCTTCACTCACTGGAGAAGATTACACAGAAAAACAGCAGAAAAAGAGTGAGGAATTTGGCAAAATGGACATCGCCATTGCGTTTGAAACGGCCAAAAACCCCAGTCTACAATGTCAAAGTGCTCAAATCCGACCTCGGATGGGCAGTTTACGGCCAAAACAGGCTCCGAAAACCCCAAAAACACATTTGCGGCTGTTCCTCCTCTCTTCTCCACGTTTTTTCTGGTCTTCTCTCTGTTTTTTCAGTTCCCACACTTAGCTTTATTAGTTGGGCACCCTTGGCCTTTTAGATGACCTCAAACGGACCTCGAACAGGCCAAAAACTGACCTCGCAGTGCATAGTTGTCACCTTTTTGCATCATCCGCACACCTGGCACTCATTTCTTTTCAATAATGCGTCTCGCAACCACGTGAAGTGGCCCCAAAAAGTGGTCCTAATGATGACCTTTCTGCATAACTCTCACAAGAAAACACCACTTTGTGCCCGTATTCATCCACGTGCAAATATTGACCTCGTTCGGCCTCCTGACGCCACTCGATGCCATCTGACGCACCTGCTTACCTCATGTCATCGGCCCGCGGATAGCTTCCTTGAGAAGTTTTACGCGCTACCAACTCCTCCTTATTGTAGAAAAAACACAGTGGTACTGGTAATAAAGAAAATCGATGCACTATGTACACCCTGTCCTACCTGTACACATGTGGGCCCCACGTAACCACCTGGCTCTGAAAAATGGGCAATTCTTTATTTGATGCACCATGCATGTATATGTACATATGCGCAATCCCTTGCTCCAAAAAACACCTGACATAATTTGCCCATCCCCTAGCCTGCAAGATCATTCATGATCACCAGCAGCAAAGAGCGATATGAGACTCGCCGCATCACAAGTCTCCTCATCCTTCACCAACATTGCTTGCTCCACAGACAGTTCATCTTGCTCCACCATCATCAATCTAGCATGATACAATTTAAGACGCAATCCATTTACCCTTGACTTATGTAGAACACCATCCAGGTTAGCCAGCTGATATGTGCCATTTGGAAAACACTCCACTACCTTGAAAGGGCCTTCCCACTTAATTTGAAACTTCTTTTGGAAGGTGTTGTCCAGCTTACTGTTGTAGCGCAAAACCAAGTCATGCTTCTTGATACCCTTACTTTTGACCTTTTCATTTATCTTTGCCAAAGCCCTATCTTGCATCTGCCCATAATGTTCCAATGCACTCATCCTATCCAGTTGAACCTCTTGTAGCTGTAAGAGCCTCTCTTCGAATGCATCACTAGGCAGCCCAACCAACTTCTCTAACATCTTGACCGCAGGCAACTCTACTTCCACAGGCAATAGTGCTTCTTTTCCATACACCAAATGAAATGGAGTAAACCCTGTACCTGTCTTCACCGAATTACGGTAAGCCCATTATGCTCTAGGTAATTCCAAATCCCAATTCTTTCCTTGGTGCTCTGTCACTTTCGAAAGAATCTGTACCAACTCACCATTGAATCTTTCATTTAAGCCATTACACTGTGGGTAATAAGGAGTGGTATGCTGGTGCCTAATCTTCATCTTTGCACATAAAAAATCTAGCAGTTTAGCTCTAAAGCCAAGCCCCTTATCTGAAACTAGCTCCAGTGGCACCCCAAACTTGCAACATATTTCATCATACACAAATTTTGCCACATCCTTTGCAGTGATCTGTTTTACTGCTATAGCCTCTGCCCATCTAAAAAGATAGTCCACTACCGTCAAAATATAGCTTTTGCCCCTGCTTGTGATAGGTAACGGGCCTATTGCATCAATCCCCCACTTTTCAAACACATCAAACACCATAATGGTTCTTCGTAGCTCTGGCTTCAACACTCTCTTCCCAAATCCTTGACACCTATTTCAAGACCTACACCAATGGTGAACATCCTTGTGCAAACTAGGCCATACATACCCCTCTTGCAAAATCTTATGCAAGGTGATCTTTAGAGCAAAATGGCCACCACATGCGCCTTCATGATTCTCTTCCAACACTCTGTAAAGCTCCTCCCGCCAAGGTACACGTCTCAACACGAGATCAACCCCTTTCGTGTATAAGACATCACCAATCAATTTGTACCTGTATGCTCTACGCACAAAACCATACTTCTTAGACTTCTGAATCTCCTTTGGAATAATTCCTGTTAGCAAAAACTCCTCTTCTTGAGCCAAACTTTCCCGGCCATGATAAAGAGGTAAAGTGGTCCTCAACACAAACAGCTCCTCAATCATGCTTTGAGCTGCTTCATGTGCCTCTCCATTTAGAGCACGCTCAATGTGTCTGATGCTCCATGCTTCGAAATTTTTTAACAGGCCTTTTATTCTGAAGCACATTTCCTTCAATGAGGTGTTCTTGGTCTTCCACACACCCCGCACTTGCTTCACCACTAACAAGGCATCACCTTTTATGCTCAACCTTCGAACCCCATGTTTCAAACAAATGTGTAATCTGGCTTCCAGAGTAGCATATTCAGCCTCATTGTTACTATGAGCATCCAATTTGAACCCTCTCTTGCATACTAGCTTCCCCTCTGGGTCATAAAGTGCTATACCCCCTGAAGCTGCATCATGGCTCTTTCTGTATGAACCATCAAAGAACAACACATGTGCATTGCTGATCTGTGGCACTTCTTCAACTACCTTTCTCACCACCTCTTCCTTAACAATAAGGGGATTCTCCTTGTAGGTCAACAAATCAGCTAGGGTAGCCCTTGTACTATCTTCCACTAGAAAAGAGAACTCAAACTCCTGCAACTCAATTACCTATTTCTTCACCACATTTGACATGTTAGTGCCATTAATTAACTGTGGAAAAAAGGCATAACTCGTCAAGAAAACAAAAGGTCGTGGTAGCAAGTAATGACGAAATCGTCGACAAGAAAATATTACACTGGCCATCACTAGCTCTACTTCCGAGAATTTTCTCTCTGCTACCAACTTCACATGGCTTGCACAATACATTGGCCTCATATAATGGCTGCCCTTCCCCTTTTGCAATAGCATGGCTCCAATGGCATCCTCCCCTTCTGAGGGATTTACATAAAAAACTTTCTCCCAATCAGGAGCCTGCATGGTTGACAAACCCCCTAACACCTCTTTCACCTCTTGAAACACTTCTTCACACTTGTCATCACATTGCAATGGATCATGCTTTGCCACTTGTTGTAATGGATAAAGAATCTGAGAAGACAATGGAATAAACCTTGCCATGTACTTCACTTTGTGTATAAAGGTTGCCAATTGCTTCGTACTTGTAGGTGATGGAAGAAGAATAATATACTTAACCTTATTTGGATCAGCCTCAATGCCATTTTTTGACACCATATGGCCTAATAACTTCACCCTTGGCTGTGGTAGATGACATTTCTTTGGATTTAGTTGTCCTCCACATTCATCATATCGAGCCAATACCATCTGCAGCTTCTCATGGTGTTCAGCCCTACTGCTATAAACACAGAAGTCATCCATAAAAGCTTTAACGCAACTACCAATGAATGGTTCCAACACCCAATTTGCTCTCTCTTGATAGAAGGAAGGTCCATTTGACAACCCAAATGGCAATACTGTGTAGCAATAGCAGCCCCATGGCGTAATAAAAGTGGTCTTTGTGCGGTCTTTAAGAGCAATCTTCAATTGAAAATAGCCTGAAAAACCATCACACACACTGTACCTCTCATAACCTGCCACTGAATCCAAGATCTGATCGATGAATGGAAGAGGATATGGGTTCTTCTTAGTGGTTGTGTTTAAGGGTTTAAAATCTACACAAATTCTCCACTTCCCATCCTTCTTTGGACAAACTACAACTGGACTCACCCATTCTGTAGTCTCCACAGGGACTATGAACCCTGCCTTCAATAACTTGTCCACCTCTTCTCGCAAGGCTTCCATTTGCTCTTGACCCATCCTTCTTAGCCTTTGCAGCACTGGCTTAGCACCTTCTTTCAGCTCTATATGCATCTCTTCGCCCTTGAACCCTCTGATCTCTTCATATGAAGTAATGAACAAATCAGGAAAGCTAGCCAGCATGTGCAAATATATATCCTTCTCCATAGTTGAGAGGTCTCCACTGATCATTTGTGTCATCAATTCCTGCTTCTTTGACAACTCAACCTTGGTTGCATCAGCCCTTCAATCACTTCATAAGGCCCTTCACTTTCATCTTCAACCTCATTCGCAAATGCAACTAAACCAAACTCCTGGATTTCTTTGTCCACCAAAAGAAATGCAACATCAGCATCCTCATCACTGCTGGTAGTGCTATCACTGTCCTCATCTGTCACCGTGGAAGAGTCTTCATCACTAGACTCATCCTCATCTTCATAAAGCTCCTCTAATCGTTTCCTTGTGTCCATATTATAAAGCTTCTTGGTACCTGTCTTTCCATAGAGGCTAATCGTACCATGTCGCCAATCTTGAACAGCTCCCACTGCACGTAACCATGGTCTGCCCAGTATAATAGGATATGCTCCCAACCCTGCTGGCATCACATGAAAATCAACCACTGTCTTTGCATCATATGCCTCCACTTCTAAGCTCTTTACAACACGCAAGCATTTTACTTTTTGATGGTTTGCCAATCTGATCCGAAACCCTGACACCCCAGCCACTGTGAGACCCATCTTCTCAACGCATGAGTGTGTTATGATGCATATTTGGGCTCCGCCATCCACATAACCTTGTCCCAAATTTTTCCTTTTATGCCACACATCTACTATTGGACAAATGTCTGGTAGCTCATCCATTGCCAACACCTTTACTGAACCTCTCTCTGGCTCTTTCTCCATTGGGTTAACCATCCTCTTCCACTGTCGCTTTAGCTTAGGCACCATCTCTATAAGCTGCCCAAAAGTAACATCTGCCTTCCTGCTCGTCAGATCCTCCTTCAAGTCATAACTTAATAGCCCATCCCCTAGTGGAAAATCTGAAACATGAAACTTTCGACGAGCTCTCCTTTTCCTCTTGGCCTTGACATCCTCGCCTTCATGGCTCTTTCCTTTCTTCTTACTAGGACCTGAGGCACTTCTTCCTTCCTTATCCTCTGTGGTCCTCTTCCCAATAGGCATCACTAATGTATCCTCTAGCTTTGATGCCTTCTCCAAGGTGGCTACACTTAGCACTTTTGTCTTTCCCTTTTCCTCCTGGGTCAGTCTACTGGTTCCTTCGTCTCCCTTAATTTCGATGCCATAATCATTTGACCTAGTTAGCACCTGTCTTGGCAATGGATACATGTCTCCCCCCATCCTTGGTGGCTTATCACATTGCGGGCTGATGTGACCCAACTCGCCACAATTATAACATGTGGGCGTCTGCCTCCAAAACCTACCATTGCTTTGTCCAACACCATTCCTAGGCCTTTCTTCACCTCCTGGCTGATTTGCAAACCTCCGTCGACCTAGATTATTTCCCACTTGACCTAGCATGTTTAGGCTAAGATTCTTCATCAAATCTACCACTTGCCTCATGTCTTGCCTTAGTCCATCATCTTGCACTGCTGTAGTGACCACTGCTGGCATAACTTGAGGAGTAACAGAAACCACTGGTTCATGATGAACCCCTGACATTCGACCTTGTAAAGACTCTATAGGCTGAAATTCAGACCTCATGGACAAAGACTCTACTCCTAGCTGACTCATTTTCCTCAGCTTCCACTCTTTGTTCCTTGCTACCTCCAGTGCATCTTCATATGTCCTAGGCTTCTTTAGCTCCACTTTCCAACGTATATTCTCCCAAAGACCAGCCAAGAACCTGTCCTTCTTCATCATGTCAGGCGGGGGTACCTGTGGTGCTAAGGCCTTGCACATCCTCTCCCATGCCAATGAAAACTTGCGTATGTATGCATCTACTGGCTCACCTTCCTTTTGTACTAAAGCCTATACTTCTTGCCACACTTTGTCAGGATCTTCTATCTTCACAAACTCCACTTCCAACCCATGTCGTAGATTGTCCCAACTCAACCTTATAGGTGGATCCGTCACACGCAACTCCTCTTCAAATGCTTTGGACCAAACTCGTGCATCACTCTTGAAACAAATTTGGAGAAGACGTAACATCTGTGTAGGGTCATGAATCTGGTTGCTAATGCAGGCAACCTCCATCTTTTCCAAAAAATCTTCCACATCTTCATCACTTCTTCCATGAAACTCCGGATAAGAGAAAGCCATGGCTACCCAAGTTACAATGCTTTGAGAACCCCTTTGAACACACGTGCAAGAACCCAAAACTTTTGACTACCCAATACCCAGAAACTTCAATGGAGCTCAACTTTAGATAAGGACAAACACATGCACATCAAATGAGTTTTCATAGTTGATCATCGGAATTACAACAGGCAAAGGACATTCCAAGATCTCTCGTAATCTTCTTGGCCCGAACATAAAGACTATGCGCTGCTGGAAAAAAATCTTCCTGGACACATGAACATTTATCTGGATTCTTTGAGTTAAATGAAATGGAGTGAATTGAGGGCCATTTTGATCATCCATTAAAGCCAACCATGAAGCTCCCAAGAAGGCACACGTGACTTAACCTCTGATTTTGCCAAATTTTCAGTAGCATAATAGCATAAATGGCTCAAAAGACCAAAAAACCAGCCATCATAACTTGGGAAAATTTCGACAGAGTTTCCCCAGAAGTAGAGCAGTAAGAACCCAAAATATAGACTGTATGTGTAAGCATAGACTGCCAACAATAGAACTTGAGCTTCAAGTAGGAATCACTAGTACATAGCCTATGGCGAGGTCACGAAAAGGGTGCTCCAGCTACCTGTATCACCGAAAGGATCTCTACATTTGAGAATCCCCCAGCTCAATAAAAACCTCACGCTATCGACCCTCACACGAACGCTAATGCAAATCGCGTATAGTCAAGTCTCAGAAATGACTATCTTCCAGACCAAGTCTCAGAAATGGCTAGGACTGCCAAATAAAACCAAATATGGCTCCACAAAGGCGTACAATTGGCAGTTTCCACAAGTAATGTACAATCCAACAGACAATGCGCTCCAACATGCGCCAAGTGATGCATACCCACAACAACTGTAAGTGACATCACTGCTACTATATCACTGTACTCCAGCTACTTGTACGTGTACCTGTCCCTGTAACCTGTAATCTGCAACCTGTAATCCCGAATCTCGAAGCTTGAAGCTCGAAGCAGAAGGTACTCGAAGAAGATCCTGCGTGGAGGCACCAAAAGAATGTGAGTGGGATAAAAACACACACATCGCCTCTATAACGACCCGACACACACTCTTGGAATGATACACACACACACACTATGGGGCACCACTCGGCTTACACAACACACCTGGCCGAGACAGGGAACACACCTCTGGAGTGAGAGGAGAGAGACTATCTAGTTGCCCACTCCACACAGACACACACACACACACACACACACACACACACACACACACACACACACACACACCCAAAAAACTCAGCTCAAAAGAGGAGAATTTCTGATGTTTAGATACAATTGAGCTTGGGCCAACACCAATGGGGCAAATAGCTCACACAATATTGAAGAAATACACCAGATACAACCACAAAGTTAAGCAGAGGCTTCACTCACTGGAGAAGATTACACAGAAAAACAGCAGAAAAAGAGTGAGGAATTTGGCAAAATGGACAGCGCCATTGCGTTTGAAACGGCCAAAAACCACAGTCTACAATGTCAAAGTGCTCAAATCCGACCTCGGATGGGCAGTTTACGGCCAAAACAGGCTCCGAAAACCCCAAAAACACATTTGCGGCTGTTCCTCCTCTCTTCTCCACATTTTTTCTGGTCTTCTCTCTGTTTTTTCAGTTCCCACACTTAGATTTATTAGTTGGGCACCCTTGGCCTTTTAGATGACCTCAAACGGACCCCGAACAGGCCAAAAACTGACCTCGCAGTGCATAGTTGTCACCTTTTTGCATCATCCGCACACCTGGCACTCATTTCTTTTCAATAATGCGTCTCGCAACCACGTGAAGTGGCCCCAAAAAGTGGTCCTAATGATGACCTTTCTGCATAACTCTCACAAGAAAACACCACTTTGTGTCCGTATTCATCCACGTGCAAATATTGACCCCGTTCGGCCTCCTGACGCCACTCGATGCCATCTGACGCACCTGCTTACCTCATGTCATCGGCCCGTGGATAGCTTCCTCGAGAAGTTTTACGCGCTACCAACTCCTCCTTATTGTAGAAAAAACACAGTGGTACTGGTAATAGTGAAAATCGATGCACTATGTACACCCTGTCCTACCTTTACACATGTGGGCCCCACGTAATCACCTGGCTCTGAAAAATGGGCAATTATTTATTTGATGCACCATGCATGGATATGTACATATGCGCAATCCCTTGCTCCAAAAAACTCCTGACAGCGGGTATAGAGCAGGCAATAGGTATACACGCTACGCTTCACACACGACTATCAAACACCTATCTACGTACGTACATACACACGTAACATGAAATACTTCAGAGGGATATGGTAGCGAAGGCTGCACATCAGCAGGCGACTGTGGCTGTAAACACTCAAGAGGACCTGGGCAATGAAAACTGGTGCAAGCATCTGTTTAACTTCACAACAAGGACTTCAGGTAGGTGCTCTTGCACCTACTCAGTATTTAAGCATTGCATGATGGTCGAGGTACTGGTTTTTTAACACATGTATAGTTTTTTTTCATGTACGGTTAAGTATGTGTCAGGAATCACGCATCAAATAATACACTTGCTCAATACGTAAAACATTTGCTCAATACGTATAACATTTGAACTAACGATCGGAAAGTGGAACTAGTATTGTGTCTTGAAGCTTATATTATAGGATTTGTACATTGAAAATAACCTACATGGTTATGGCTTCCTCGTGCGTGCAAGTCATGGTGTGCCTTAATACCTACTTACTCGTTTTTGGCTTCGATAATGTTTAACCTGAATAGATAGTGATAGGCTCGGTAAGATATTGGTACTGGTCTTTTCTGGTATTCAGTACATTTAAATTTTTGGATTCTCTAAAAATAGGTATATTTGCATTATTAAGCCTACAGGTATGTATTCTGGAAAATTCGGTGTCAACAGTTGAGGACTCTGACCGTTATATGATTTCATTTACCTGGTTGCCTGCCTATACATAGCTCATAGCATAGATTCCATGCCATGGTATTGAATTTGTGGTGATTCTACCAGACTTTAGGTTTTGGAACGAATTCGTGTAACATTTGAATTCGTTTTTTTGCATTTTCTGGTCCTATATTACATTTGGAGGATGTTCTACTGTTATTTTTTGGAAAAAGGTCAAATACACAAGCAAATTGCTGGCATAATTCGTACACAGCTGAAAATTAATGAAATGGTTTTTTAGTTACTCTTTCGATCTTCATTCAGTCATAGAAGAATATAAGAAGTCTCAGCGGAAAGTTAAGGAAAAGGTTTTTTTTCTCATTTGGCTCTATATTCAGTCATAGGAGGCATATTTTGATTGTATCCCCTCTGAACCAGAAATGGTACAGGATGTCACTACTTGGTTTTTATACATGCTGTGACCTACCTACATGATTGAACATACATAGCTAGTTTACTGCATCATAAAGAGAATTATTTGTAGACTTCAGAATTTGGCATGACCAAGTTTGGCATGATGAATTTTTGACTTGAAAATAACACATATGTATTGGTTGCTAGAGCCTTAAACCTCATGTGAGGGTCTCAGCAGAGATGGCATTGATTGGAAACTTGAAATATTGTAAGTTTTACGAAGGAGATGCTGCCCAATTTTTCTTTTTAGAGATCTTTAATATCAGCAGCAACACAGCAGAGCAGGGAATCATTTCAAGGCTACTTACCCAACTTTATTAGCTCGGAACTAACTTATCTTGTGTTCAAGGCTAGTAAGAATAGATGCATAGTTGTAAACATTGGTAAAGAAGGATGCAATACGACTTACTGCAGATATTAGTAAAAACCAATTTTCTTCAATTGTACTTCTGTGCAGGAGCTCACTTTTGGTAAAGGTAAGTATATAGTGGTGAATTCACAGAGTTGTTTGATGCTATCCTTTCTTGATGAATAAATGCGTAGCTTTTGAAACAAAGGGTTGTAATTTGCTTGGAAATTAATCCAATAATTGTTAAAAGAGCCTTAATCCTCAAGTGGGGGTCTCAAAGGAGATGGCATTAGACTGGACTTTTTGAGAACTGATCCAATTTACAAAGGAGATGCTGTCCGATTTTTTTCTGGAATTAAAAGATGTAAACAATATCGGAAATAAATTGCTTAGTTTTTTAGTATAATATTTGATCTATGTTAAGTTGCTAGTTTTTGCTGCAATTTTTGACACCAATAACAAGGGGAGGGAGTCATTGACACCTGTCTTCCCAAGTAATGCCAGTTCTGACGGGCTTGTGTTTCTTGGATGGTGACAGGTAAGAGATTCTTTCCTTGGGATTACAACGAAAGCTGTAGCAGTAACGGAAGATCGTCCAATGTACCAGCAAATGTACCAGCTGGATCCTTCTACATGTAGATGTAGTGGAAGCTCACCCCAAAGGATGGGCACATAAGATACAACACTAAGATATTATATTGTAATGAGCAAAGATCAAATTTTTGATCTAAATGATTGTATTATCCATTAGATACAGAATGATGTATTGGTGTATATGAAATGATTTATGACATCTTGTTTTAAACTATTGTTATTTAATATATTATCTAATGCAATTATCTATGTATGGTTCAATTATGAGGGGATTTTTCATACTTGTAAATGTTTAATATTAGGCATACTGTTAGTTTTAATTCCATCTCACTCATTGTAAGATTTCTTATTTTATTTTGCAGCAGGTGTTAAAGATAAACTTGTTAAAAAAGTGACTTTGAAATATGTTTTCCATCTTTTGCTTTACTTAGGGCACGCATTACTGTACCTCATAATTGCTAAAAACAACTAATACCCACACAAAAGCCCCAGTTTTATCTCACTCCTTGTATTGTTTCTCATTGTATTTTGAAGTACGCTGTAAACAACAACTTATAACTATTAGGGTACTGTGAAAGGTAAGTGTTTTTCATCTCTGGTTTTACTTTAGTTATATAGTAACACACCTCATGATTACTAGAAACAATTAGTACCCACACAAAAGCTATTTTTTTCCATCTATAGTTTTACTTAGGTTATGTATTAATACACTTTATGATTATTAGACACATTTAATATCCTCACAATAGCTAAGTTTTACCCATAAATTTATAATTATACTTTAGGAAGAACATGTGAAGGAAACCCAGAAACAGGTAAAGGCAAAACAAATCATCATCAATCCGAAGGAGGAAAGCCGCTTCAAGTATCTACCCTCAGGAAAACTCCGCCCATATGCTATACGTGATTTTCCTGAAGGCTGTCAACTTGCATACTCTCAAAAACCTACAAAAATCATTTCTAAAAGAGTATTACCCCCTCGAAAAGCAAAAAACTTACCACTTAACATGTATAAGGAGAGTGAGGGAGTGTAGGGCTGTGTGACAGTGATAACAAACAGAATAGACTGTTTGGATACCTATCTTCCCATCAGAGGTAGCCCAATTTCTAACTGGATATCTATGTTGGATGGTGGCAGGTATAGGTCTATTCTCTCATGGTCTAGGAGCTCGTCCAGTCTCCTACAAGATCGATTGTACTAATAAAATTGGAAGAATAAATTCTATTATCTTTTTCATGTCCGTTGTCATAGCATTGTCCTTTTGTTATATTGTCATTATCAATAATCAATATATGGTTCTATTTTGAAGGGATAATAAACATAAACACACACACACACTATCAGAAAGTGGCCGGATTATTGTATAAATTAGTCGGGCCCTCTAACTATAGGGTGCCATGAAGTCCCTCAGAGTCTGCTAATAGATACACACACTCGTAACTTGACTCTAGGATTCAAACTCTTGCTAAGTTCGCTTCTCAATTTTTTAAGAAGATGACTGGTTAACTAAACACTACAACTTATCAGTAATCTTATACTTTTGTATATCAGTCGATGCTTCCTCATTTGTTTGAGTATATAACTACACTCACTCAGGAGCCTCTGGTTGTTCAAAATGTGGGCGATCAACCATGTGCATAAACAAATGTGTTATCACCCTCACAAGTAGGTTCATAGCTGTCCTATGTTTGAATCTCATTGAATACTATCCACACACACACACACACACACACACACACACACACACACACACACACACACACACACTCACACACTCACACACACACACACACACACACACACACACACACACACACACACACACACACACACACACACACACACACACACACACTTTGTCACAACAGCTGACCATAGCCTAAAGATTTCCACGGAAAAATAACTCGAAAATGATACTCATTGCTAGCCTACTATGGCGTTTGCATGGATGATTAAATACCACAGAGACAATTAGCATAGTGGGTATTAATTAAACCTCACTTGGTCTACTTGGGTTGATATTAACCACTATAGTGGAGTTTGGGCTAGCTTGTGGGTACAACCCCCTAACATTTCTCTTACTAGGTGCCCAACCTTTGGCCTCTATCCGGGCAGCTTCATACTTGATTGTTTCTACTAGGTTTTTTCATACTTTGTCGCGACACTCATATTGAGTCACGGCCTCGTTCTGATGACCTCGCGTTATGAGGGGTGGATTGGCACGGATTCTCTATCCCTCACTAATGGATTCTGTCTTAGCTGTATTACCTCTTGCACTCATTGTTTGTGATCGACGCCAAGTTGTTGTAGCACCTCCACAACCAAGTACATTTTTTGGAATTCTTCCCTGCCTCTTCCACTACATAAAGATGAGGGGTTCTTCTCTTCACTTAGGCTTGGTCTCCCTTGACAACTTGGAGAATGACTTGGGATTGAGTGTGCTCACAGGTTTTTTATCTCAAATGCTTAGAATAGAACCCATGCTCTGTTATCTGATGATAAATAGCATTTTTTACATTTAGACTATTAGAAGTAATGTTCTTTTGGGATTTTTTATGAAAGGAGAATCTGGGTACAATTTTTTACACATCAGAAAAGAATTTTTGGCTTCTTGCCTGGTACTAACTGCATACATTCTAATCCTCTGCTACTGTGCTAGAAATTGACTTCAAAACTATCATACATATGGTTACTATTCTGGTTTTTTGATACAGATGGTGAGTATTAGGCTGAATGCCTGGTGGTGGTGCTGGTTATGCTGCCATGGAATATTTACATTCTGTAGCAAATTTGTACCTTTTGGGATTTTCCTTAGCTAAAAGCAAAAGGCTTGATAAAACCTCGGCACTAATAAATACACATCAATAGAGGGTTTCTTTTTTTCTGGTACTGATTACATACACTCACTCTAGTTTTTTGGTTGCTTGACATAAAAATAACATCAATTCTTTAGGTTACTGGAATATGGTATACTGGTTAGGCTGCCATATTCTGATACAGTTTTTACACATCAGCAAAGGGTTTTGTTTGGCTTCTTGCCTGGTACTAACTGCATACTCACTTAATTCTCTGCTACTATGCTAGAATATGACATCAAATCTATCATGTATATGGTTACTATTTTGATTTTTTAATTTTGATGGTGAGTATAAGGCTGAATGCCTATGGTTGTGCTGGTTATGCATGGATATTCTGGTTACTAGAATGTGGTAGACTGATTATGCTGCCATATTCTGATAGTTGTAGTTGTTTATGTTACATTCAAAAATGGAAAAAATGGAGATCTGGCTTGGTCTAACTAGTTATACACAGACTTTATATCTTCGGCTTAATCTTGGGTGTGATTGGATATTAGCCGGATCTGGTTTTCCATTATACAGATCTGGTATGATAAAAGTGATCTTTACAAATGGATAATGATCGGGTTTTTTTGTGCTTTGCTACCTTGATTTGTTATGGTATTTTGATTGGGAGAAGTATGTTGTGACTTACAAAACTTCTAAACTTTACCTGATGCTTGGTTATCTGGCATAGATCTGGTTCTTCACTTACATCTAGTGATGATGCTAAACATTTTACTGCATTACTCTGACTTAATATAAATGGAACCTTCTGGATGCCAGGCTTTGCTCTGGTCCAGGTTTGATAAAACTGTGATGGGAAAACTTGGAGATTTAACCTAGCTGCTACTGATGATTATTTCGTTTTTGATACTTAAGCTTATGCTATTGGTTAAACATGCATGTTAAGGATTCTGCTAAGATCTGGCGGGATAAGTGATTTACATTCCACTCTTCTAGTTTTTACCGAGTCTCTGGATAGGGCTTGCTTGGTTAAAAGATAATCCTAGGTGTTTCTGGCTTTGAAAGGCTTGACATCGGAATACAGAATACATTTTAAGGATGAAATTACTAAGCTTTGATTGCAAGCTTTTTACATACAATAATATGGATTAGTCGACATTTTTTACATTAATAGATATTATATAATAAATGAGAAGCTAAATATATGAGTAACTCTAGAAAAAATATGATGGAGACTTTAAATATGCAAGACATTAGCTAGTCTAAATTTTTTTAAGTTTGACATGGATAACAACTGATAGATTCCTTGAAGCCTGCCATACGTAGCCAAGTTTAACATATCTGTTGTCTTGACTATATGGATGCAGGTGAGAATTCTATCTTGGCTTAAAGAGGTTTAGCTTGCTGCAGCACGACTTTGGAAACATTTAATGATGCAATTGGGATAGTTTTTGATACCTTTCTACAAATTCCTTTGGAATGATACTTCATTCTTATTATATTGTACAATTATGATTCAAAGACTGAATTGATTCTGTACTTATCTTTGCCTTGAAATCTTTAGCTAGTCGTCTTTTTGAACATCTTGTTCATTGGTGCGTTAGTTATTTAAGTTTAACAGCTACACTTACATAGGAAGTTCTATGATGTGGATGACTTAAACACCTCCTTGACTATACACACACATAAAGCACCTAGCTTAAATTGCACCCAATAGGAGATACATGGATGACCTATCCCGAGCTTTTCCTACATGATGCCTTCACCTAAGATTTTTTTATAAAAAAAGCGTGATCGTCGTCTTATACAAAAAAAAGAGCACTCTTTCTAATGCACACACATATGCTGCTGTAACACTACCCCATGTGGTTACATGAACATGCATATAAGCGGTGCATGGAATACACCTAATACATAGGTCATTCATAAATGACGTTTAATGAGACTCAACCCCCTCTTTCTGCTTCCTTCTAGCATTTGGCTTTATACACACTTTTGAGGTTCTATTTCTCAATCAACTTCTTGCGTGATCTTTCTCTCTCTGCATTCTCATTCTCAGGGCTCCCTCATGGTGCTATCTCTACTTGCAAGCGACGGTGATCTCCCATGCATACCCTCACGGACTTCTTGACTTCAGAGAAATCTTCTCTTTCGTGAATCCATGATGCAGAACCCGATACTCTACCTACCTTGGCCTATGGTAATGTGGTATGCTCTCTCTCTCTCTCCCTCTCTCTCTCACACACACACACACACACACACACACACACACACACACACACACAACACACACACACACACACACACACACACACACACACACTTATCTAGCTGACAATTCTTTGGCTAACCCTTGGCTGACTGCTTCCCTCTTTGGTGCTTTATCGGATCCTGCAGGTTTTAAATCCTGCTTTTGGCTCACCAACGAGCGCACGCTGTCGAGAAATTTGCGGTCTTGCCAGGAAAGCACCAGGCTTATGACTGTGAGAGTTTGTGAGAGAACTCCAAAAAACTATATGAAGGGGTTAAACCATAGATACCATGAAGACTAGGGTTTGGAAAGAAGTGCAATCAAAGAAGCCCTACTCTTTCTCTCTTGCACTCACACACACAAAGAAAGAACACAAAAGAAAATGTCAAAATAACACAAAGATGAAAACATCAAGGCTATGGTCATATCGTATCATGGGTAGTATGAAAGGGTTAATAGATGAGTTAATGGAATTCAATCTTGGCTGACCAAATAGGCTACGAATTGTTCTTTGGAATTGTAGTTTTGTGCTTACCATAATATATATATTCTGTCTAATGATTGGGATTAATTGTGTGTACAAATCCTCTTGGTTCATAGCAAGATAACTACGCTTAAGTTAAAAGAAATGTTATAGTCTATGAGAGGTAGTATGATGGGATCCGGTGATAGAAGTATTTCATTGAGACTTTCTGGGCCAAAGAGAAACACTATACGTTGTTGAAAGTGTATTTTACAGCTAATCCATACGTTAATTCTAATAGATCGCACAGAGTGAAAGCGATAGAAATTATCATCATGTGGATTATTCATCTATGATAACTCTAGTATGTGAAAAATGTTGATATGAGAGAAGAGAAGAGAGTTTCCCTCCCAAGCCCTATTCTTGTCCGTAGGCAATAAGGATACTGCGGGGAGAGATGTACCTGTAGCAAGGAGAATCTAGAATTGGTAGAGAGGATGAATTACTAAGAGTGAGAGAGATAGGTTTGGTTAAGGATATGGGATTAGATATATATATATATATATGTTGGATTAGAGATGAAAAAGAAAACAACAAGGAATCAAGAAAACATCAATGTAGAACACATCTTACTTGACAAACCCTTCGGCACCATTATTGATGGAGAGAGAAGAAGAGGGGAGAATTCAACTTTGATTGATACGCCAAGTCCAAGACCTTCTTTGATTAGAGTTGATCTTCCAAGGATAGCATACAAGAATGACTAGTCTTCCTCTAGAAGAAAGTGTAGTCTTAGGCTTATGTTAATGGGTAAGTACAATTTGGCATTACTACTCACTCCCCCATGAATTCCTCTCATCAATGGCTTGAATGCTTGAGTTCTTTTTAAGGAAGAAGAGGTCCCCTTTTATAGGTGAAGGAAACCCACAAGGGTTTACACAAGAAGAGAGGAGCCAGTGTGAACACAAACTGGAAAAGTTGGAAATGAGCTGTCCCTGCATGATGTGGGCAGACTGGGGTCCAATATTTTGATCATATCTCCTCAACCGTGGCTCCAAATAAAAAGGTAAAAATATGGGCACAAACTTCAGCTGATTACCTACCACTTACGTTTTATATGCATTTTCCAATTCGGATTGTAACATTGTGTAAAAAAATAATCAAAATAGGGTCTATTTCTGGCAGCAAAAGTCTTCCTGTGGTCCCCTTAGCTTAGACTTTCATTTGATTCCAAAGGACACCTCATGCCATATGAAAGCATGACATTGCTCCTTGAAAAAGTTTTGTAATCATGCTTGCAATAATGCATTAAAATAAGTGTATCTTTGAAATCATGCCACTTAGTGTCCCACTAGGATTTGATTCCCTCCTAGTAGCTATTTAAAAAGAAATATAAGAAAAATATGAAAAATACATAGAATATATATATATTGGAGTTTACCCTAGATATAGGATCTAGCTATGGTGTGAGATGATAATGAGATAGTAGAAATAAAGAATCAATGCTTTTTGCCCCAAGTTAAAGAGTCGGAGCTATTGACACTTTTCCCATAGTATTTTTTTGATGGTAAAGTAAGAATAGGTTACCCTTGAGAAAAATAATAGGATGAGATAGAAGGCTTATTATTATACTTAAATATGCACATGTACATTATAGGAAATATAATTATGTATCTAAAAAATTACAAGATAGATCTTGTGCGTGCCCACTATGTACATGTCACAGCACGACATCCACCCCCTCTAAACCTTTACATCCTCCGGTATGTGCCACATTATTTCTTTGTAAGATCAGCCCTCTTGTACATCTTCCTTGCTTTCTTCTTCACTGGATGATTCCAAAGCTTCATCTTCACTTTGATCTTCACCTGTGTTCTGCTCTTCTTCCTCATTGACATCTTCTGGGTCATTGTCTCTTCTTTTCTTAAACATTTTGATCCTTTTTCCTGCAATGGGAATCTTTACTTCTGTACCATCTAGTTCAGACAAGCTGTAAGTAGCATTTTCATGCACATGCTTTACAACATACGGTCCAAACTATCTTTTTGAAAACTTACGCATGACTGTGTGCTGGTTATCAAGGCTACCATCATATACTAAAACCCAGTCACCTTTGTCAATTGCTTTGCTCCTGAGCCGATGTCGCTTATCAAAGTAGTCCTTGTTTTTTAGCCTTGCATTTTTGAGTCATTCTTTTGCAGCTTCAATGTCTCCTGGTTTTCTCTCTAGCTGCCTTATACGCAGTGCAAGGAGATCTTCCCTGCTAAGCCCGTCTTGCCAAGGTAGTACATTCCATGTGGGAATTGTATCTTCAATCGGCATCACTGGCTTTTGACCATACATTAGCTCCGCAGGCATGTAGCCAGTTACTGAGCTATGTGTTGTACGATCAGCCCATAAAGCATATGGTAACAATTTTGGCCACTCACCAACTCTTCCTTCGCAAGCCTTGGCCAACGCTTTAATGATAGGAGGATGCCCTCTTTCACTCTTTCCATTGCCTTCAAGGTTGTAAGCTATAGTAAGACAAATCTTGATTCCTAATCTAGAAAAGAACTCCCTTACTTCTTTGGCATCTAGCTCACCTCTATCTGCAGTGATCTTTCCCACACAACCATAACGGCAAATCACCTCATGAAGAAGGAATTTGCACACAACTTCTATGGTTTTGACTCTTAATGCTCTTCCTTCAACCTGATTAGTTAGGTCCTCTCGTGCAAGAACCAAGTATCTCATCTGCCAGAGTCCTAAAGGCATTGTGACTAGATCCACAACCCATTTATAGTGCATGGCTAGCGGATATGTAGGGTGCAATCCATCATGATGTCGAACATTTGAATACATTTGACAAGTTACACATGACTCTACAAACTGAGATACATCTTTATACATACCCTTCCACCAGTATTTTTCTTTCAACTTGGAGAAGGTTGCCCACACACCCATGTGTCCAGCCCATAGACTCTCATGAAACTCTTGCATGAGCTTTACTTAAGTCTCTTTTTTACATATAACCCGTTGTGGTGTGGCACCCTTTTGTTTAGGATGCTTCCACAAGTAACCATCCCTCAAAAAGTACCCATATGCTTTTCTGCGTATCCTCTTGAATTCTTGTTCAGACCAATCATCCTGCTTTGTTAGAGTACTCAAGTAGCTTCCAATAGAAAGCCAATCACCTTCATAAAGATATTTCAAGAACAATTCAAGTGAATTAGTCATGTAGAAATTATTACCTTTGACATGAGAGATAGAATAGAACTTTGTGCCTACATCATCTCCCTCATCAAAAATCATTTGTGACTCATCTTCATACCTTGCCCTTGATAGTATCTGCCACTGTATTGTCTTTACCTGCAATGTGCTTAAACTCGGGATTTAAGGACTTAATGTAGGGAATCCACCGCAACATAGCAATGTCTGGCGTTGAGTAGCTTGTAATCATCCCAAGAAGTGGTAGACAATCTATTTCTACAACCACACATGCACCAATTAGGTACTATTTCCCACTTTTCAAGGCTGTAACCATACCCCATAGCTCTCTCTTTATTTGTGGATAGTTTCTTTGGGGAGCACTTAGTACCTTTGCTCCAAATCTTACCACATACCTGCGTCCTTCTTCGTCATCTTGCCCTATAGCCCATCCAATCCCTGTAGGACTGGTGTCTAGTGTCACAATTACTGGCCTTTGACACTCATAGTCTACCTTTCTCAAAGTTGGTGCTAATTGGAGCAGCTCCTTTAGCTTTTTCATGGCTTTTACATGTGCTTCTGTCCATTTAAACTTTTGATTCTTTCTAAGAAACTGATAAAGAGGATCAGCTGCATGTGCATAATGTGGAATCCAAATAACATAAAAGACACATGCTCCCAGAAACCTTCTAACCTTAGTGATGCTAGTGCATGTTTCTTTCATTCTTTGGATGACATCTACCTTTGTTGGACAAGGTTTCCTACCATATGGCCCGCACATGTGCCCCACAATGAGCACTTCATTGACACCAAACATAGACTTTTTCACTGACAAAGTAAGATTCACTTCCTCCAACCTAGACAAAATTTTATCACAATCATTTATGTGATTTACCACAAACCTGCGACATCCCTTGAGATCCAAAGCTTCATATTTGTCACTTTCTTCACATCCTTTGATAGGCAAATCATCAATGAAAGGCATTGTGATTTGAGGAATAAAGTCACGTAAGACCTTATTCATCCCATTCATCATATGTGCAACCGAGTTGGTTGCTCCCTGTGGCAAGGTACACATCCTTACCAAACCCAAAGGTGTCCTCATGGTTGTCAAATCTCTGCTTTTGATTGCAAGATGAAATTGATCATACCTTGAGTAGAGATCGCCCATTGAATAGATTGCCCCCCCTGCAAATGCCTCTGCAAACTCATCGACAATTGGACCTGTACCTACATTTCTAATTGTCACCTTGTTCACTGGTTGCATATCTTGGATGAAGCGTAGAGAACCATTCTTCTTTGGAACCGTGAACCACCTGTTTGAGTATGGAGCACAAGAAGGCTCCAAAATTCCCATTTTGATATTCTCATTCAGTAGCTCTACTAACTTTGGCAAATGAGTCTTTGGAACCGGAATAGGCCGGAGATTCCAAGGCACATGAGGTATTGTGAAAATTACCATAGGAGCTACAATAGAAGGATCAACACATCCTATCTCATGTGGCTCAAATGCAAAAGCCTTACCATGCTTTGAAAGCATTTCTTTGAAGCACTTTGTCTCCTCCTGTGTTAGAAACACCTCGCAACCAATCTGCAACTCTTGAAAAGACTTCTTTGTGAAGGTATGCCCGATCTTTTTAGGATTCCTTAAACTTGGTTGCAAAGAAGCTTGCTCAATCTTTTCCCTATTGTTGGGTGGTAAGGGTGAAGCTACTGGTTTTACCTTCTTTGCTACACTCTTGTATTTAGTTTCAACATGGACTTCTGGGCCAACTGTTTGGTTTTCTTTAAAGGCTTCTATTACTTCATACATTTCCATAGAGCATACTTCCACAAATTCATTTTCAAGATGCAAACTAGACTCCATTATAGCATCAATCTCACCCATAGTATCTACAAAAGAAACTTGCTTACACAAATCCAAAACATTTTGAGTAGGCTTTAGCAACTCATACTTTTTCATGCCTTTTTATACATATTGCCTCTCACATCTCTTCAAATCTTCAAGTTTTGTAAAACATACTGATCCATTCCTTGTTACCAAGGAGCTCGTTGAGAAAGTTTCACCTATTTATGGATCAGGCGAGACCCTTTTTCTTTCTGTACCACTGCAATCCCGCTTTACAATGGTACTTGGCCAAAACCCATCATTTCTCTATGATCATGAAACTCTTTGCTCACCTTTGGTAGAGGATGTTCTCTAAGGTTGTCACGATTTGTTTTGGTGGTTAACACAAACTGTGAGAAATTGGACAGCTCGTTTACCATCTTTGCTACGTATCCTAGCATATGCTGAACCATCATCCATTACCTTTGTTTCCATTCGAACTCCCACAATGTAGGGTTGTCCAAGGATGAGATGATATGAAGATGTATCCTGTACAAAGAAGTTTTGGTCAATCTTTACATCACCTATTGTTACTTTCACACCTGGACATGCTGCATACAATTCACCGGATGAATTGTTTGCCACTTTCACCATCCAACCATGATCTGTGTCCATCGGCCATTTGCACTTGTTGTAGAGACTCTTTGACATTATGTTTATTTCTGAACCATGGTCAACCAAAGCAACAAATGGCTCTTCAGGGTCACCTACCTTGACCAAAGTTTCTGTAGTAGCCCTTGCCCAGTGACTTCGTGAATAGTAGCTCCTAGGAATATCTTCAACTTCTTCATCATCATTTGAGAAATGCACTTGCTTCACTCTCCCATTAGATTGGTAGCATCCTACCACAGCTCCATCATCCTCCTTATTTTGCAGATGCATCCCTTGTGTCTTCGAGGTTTTCCCTTCAGCCTGTGGACGAGAAACTTCAGCAAGGGTTTGCCTCTTCCTCTTCATGATGTCAATGATCTCCTCATGGAATTCACGCTTTGCAATGCCAAGAACTTCTCCCAGAGTAAACTCAATCTTGCTATTCAAGATCCTTTCCTCCAAGACTTTCTTTAAATATGTAGCAACCTCAATATCAGATTGTATTTTATAAGTTGGGCCTTTTGTCTTATCTTTTGTTGGCTCTTTCTTCTTTCCTATTTTGTAGACTCCTCCATGAGTACTTCAGGTGGAGATGCTCCTTGTGTTGAGGGTGTTTGAGAAGGCATTGAGTTGCTTCTTCCCCCACTTCTAGAAGCTCCTTTTGATGGTCCTTCATCAACATTCTCACGTCTGCGCTTCTCTTCTACAATCGCCTCATTTTGTTGGCATTTTGTAATGTAGGCATGCACTGACAACGAGTCCACTGGATCATTCCATCCTGTTTCTAGACGTATGCAATCACCTGCTTCATGTAGAATCTCTTTTGTAAGCTTCCCTGTTTAGCTAATTGCATGACATTTGGCCAAATTTGACCATGATGGTCACTCACCTGTTCATCACTAAGATGCTCAATTTTTACTCCATAAGTAGCTGCCTCAACTGAAGAGGTGGCATGCTTAGTTGCCATATCTTCAACTAAGGTTTGCATTCCCCCCTTCCCAAAGTTAGTTCTCAAGGGTAGACCTGTCTCTCTTAAGTGGATTTTACCATCCTTAAAAAAGACAACATCTTTTGACAAAGCATCACTAAAATCATCACAATCCCTTCTTACATGGTCTGTACTATCACACCAAATACATCTATTAACAAACTCTTCTTTAAGCTGTTGTCTTTGCCTAGAAAGTGGCCCTGACGGTTGGCCTTTTTCTTCAAGCTTTGCAAGCTTCACCTTCAAGTCACGCATTCCCTTCACAAGCTCATCTAGCATGGACTCATCAAACTTCGGAGCGATAAAAGTAGGCTTTACCATTTTGTCAGGAGTTGAGGTGGAAGGACTTGTAGTGTTTACTACCATCTTGTCCCTTCTTCTTTGTCGTTTGGCAAGCAGTGAGACAACACCTTCAACCTCATTCCAATCGGTCTTTAGTCCTTGCTCAACATCTTTATCTTCAAGAAGAATCTCCAAATTTTCTTGAAACTCTTTACCTGCAGCTTGTAAGAAAAGATCTGTCTTCTATGCATCTAGTGTGGCCTTTTCTGTCATGGTGAGTTGTGCATAGCACCGCTCAAATTCCCTAATTAGCTTTGTTATTGATAGTCCTTGCTTTGGCTTGACTACCCATTCTAAGAATTTCCTTTTGGTCACTCTCTCAGAGTCCTCCATGAAATAATCCTCCTTTAAAGCTACTTTGAGTTCTTCCCAATTTCTTCCATGCCCATCTTTAATTCCCCTAACATGTTCTCTAATTTATGGAGAAACAACTAGCTCAAAGCTTTGAATCATCTCACCTTTTGACACGCGATGCAGCTCCATCTCCTTCACATACTCGCGTAAGTACTTGGTTACATCTTTGCCATTGAATTGATCCATTCTGTTGACGACCGCTTGTATGGCCTTCGTTGCTGAAATCTCCCTTCTTTCAGTGGCATGTTGTTGTTGCATGAACATTGCAAATGCTTGAAACATTTGCATTGTTGTTGGGTCAAAATGCATACCCTGTTGCTCAACGTGATCACCCATGGTTACCCACAAACTCTCACCCTGGTAGTTTCGTGTCGGGTTCACCAAAAATATGTTAAGAAATTTGCGGTCTTGCCAGGAAAGCACCGGGCTTCTGGCTGTGAGAGTTTGTGAGAGAACTCCAAAAAACTATATGAAGGGGTTAAACCATAGATGCCATGAAGACTAGGGTTTGGAAAGAAGTGCAATCAAAGAAGCCCCGCTCTTTTTCTCTTGCACTCACACACACAAAGAAAGAACACAAAAGAAAATGTCAAAATAACACAAAGATGAAAACATCAAGGCTATGGTCATATCGTATCATGGGTAGTATGAAAGGGTTAATAGATGAGTTAATGGCATTCAATCTTAGCTGATCAAATAGGCTACGAATTGTTCTTTTGAATTGTAATTTTGTGCTTACCATAATATATATATTTTGTCTAGTGATTGGGATTAATTGTGTGTACAAATCCTCTTGGTTCATAGCAAGATAACTTACGTAAAAAGAAAAGTTATAGTCTATGAGAGGTAGTATGATGGGATCCGGTGATAGAAGTATTTCATTGAGCCTTTCTGGGCCAAAGAGAAACACTATACGTTGTTGAAAGTGTATTTTACGGCTAATCCATACGTTAATTCTAATAGATCGTACAGAGTGAAAGCGATAGAAATTATCATCATGTGGATTATTCATCTAGGATAACTCTACTATGTGAAAAATGTTGATATGAGAGAAGAGAAGAGAGTTTCCCTCCCAAGTCCTATTCTTGCCCGTAGGCAATAAGGATACTGCGGGGAGAGATGTACCTGTAGCAAGGAGAACCTAGAATTGGTAGAGAGGATGAATTACTAAGAGTGAGAGAGATAGGTTTGGTTAAGGATATGGGATTAGATAGATATATATATATATATGTTGGATTAGAGATGAAAAAGAAAACAACAAGGAATCAAGAAAACATCAATGTAAAACATATCTTACTTGACAAACCCTTCGAAACCATTATTGATGGAGAGAGAAGAAGAGGGGAGAATTCAACTTTGATTGATACGTCAAGTCCAAGAGCTTCTTTGATTAGAGTTGCTCTTCCAAGGATAGCATGCAAGAATTACTAGTCTTCCTCTAGAAGAAAATGTAGGCTTAGGCTTATGTTAATGGATAAATACAATTTGGCATTACTACTCACTCCCTCATGAATTCCTCTCATCAATGGCATGAATGCTTGAGTTCTTTTTAAGGAAGAAGAGGTCCCCTTTTATAGGTGAAGGGAACCCACAAGGGTTTACACAAGAAGAGAGGAGCCAGTGTAAACAGAAACTGGAAAATTTGGAAATGAGATGTCCCTGCATGATGTGGGCAGACTCGGGTCCAATATTTTGATCATATCTCCTCAACCGTGGCTCCAAATAAAAGAGTAAAAATATGGATAGAAACTTCAGCTCATTACCTACGACTTCTTCTTTATATGCATTTTCCAATTCGGATTGGAACCTTGGGTAAAAAAATAATCAAAAGAGGGTCCATTCCTAGCAGCAAAAGTCTTCCTGTGGTCCCCTTAGCATAGACTTTCATTTGATTCCAAAGGACACCTCATGCCATATGAAAGCATGACATTGCTCCTTGACAAAGTTTTGTAATCATGCTTGCAATAATGCATTAAAATAAGTGTATCTTTGAAATCATGCCACCTAGTGTCCCACTAGGATTTGATTCCGTCCTAGTAGCTATTTAAAAAGAAAAATATGAAAAATACATAGAATATATATATATTAGAGTTTACCCTAGATATAGGATCTAGCTATGGTGTGAGATGACAATGAGATAGTAGAAATAAAGAATCAGTGCTTTTTGCCCGAAGTTAAAGAGACAGAGCTATTGACGCTTTCCCCTTGTATTTTTTTGATGGTAAAGTAAGAATAGGTTACCCTTGAGAAAAATAATAGGATGAGATAGAAGGCTTATTATTATACTTGAATATGCATATGTACATTATAGGAAATATAATTATGTATCTAAAAAATTACAAGATAGATCTTGTAGCATGCGTTCCCACTAAGGACGTGTCACATCACGACAACGCGCGCGCGTACACACACACACACACATAAATATGTGCACAACCTGGCTTGTTTTTATCTCTTAAAACACCAAAATTCTTGGCCAGCTTGTTGTTATCTGCTCGCTTGTTCTAAACTCTTAAAGCACCAAATTCTTGGCTCACCTACCTACTTTTGTCACACCTAACCCCCTCTTTTTCGTTGGCTTGGCTTTTCACTTACACTCCAGATAAAAGGTCCGATATTTCAATTGTCTCCACATCCTAACTTAGTAAACCCATTCATGAATGCTACGGGGTGGAGGATCCCTGTACACACACACACACACACACACACACACACACACACACACACACACACACACACACACACACACACACACACACACGAGTGCGCTGAATGTCCTTATGTACACCTTATCAACATATCGTGGATGGTTGCCTGTTGGGTATGTTGCTTCGCTGCCCCTTCTCTAATTTGCAATTGCTCTTTCTCTTTCTATCTCTCTCTCTCTCTCACACACACACACACACACACACACAAACACACACACACACACACACACACACACAACTTGTGTACAGATTCAAACCCACATCATTAGATCTCATGTACAAACACCCATCCACCATGCTTAAGCTTGCTGACACACGCTGTCCTTCCTCCTCAATGATTCCTATTATTGCACTCTCGTCTCTTGCATACGAGCATCTTTATGCATGATTCCATCTTCAAACACACACATACACACCCACCCATCCACACACACACTGTAAGGTCCCTTCCTAAACCTTAGAGCCATTCAAAACTTTTTCAGCTTAGAAAATAATTTAGAAAAAGCAAAACCGACAAAGAAGTCATGCGGACAACGAGACTTTAGTTTAGAATGAAAAGACAAGAATATTTCGGATAAGAAATTACGTCATCCCTATATTTTTCCAAAAAGATTATGGTTATTTTTATACTTCTTCGTCAAAATTCGCATGGGAACTGATCTAGATCGGGTACTAGGAGAAAAAGGGACTAACTTGATTGAAAGATAAAGTTAAGAGATAAGAACTAAGAAGAAAATTGGGGTCCAATAGGAATTAAGAAGAGAATTGGGGTCCAATAGCATTTGAGAAGAGAAATAGGGTCCAATAGCATTTGAGAAGAGAATTTGGGGTCCAATAGGAATTGAGAAGAGAATTGGTGTCCAATAGGAATTGACAAGAGAATTCCACCCAATATTCCTATATAAACATCCCCTCTCCTTTGTATTTTTACACACACACACATATTACTAAGCTACTTGCATAATTGCCATGCTCAAGATTATGCTTAAGTAAATCAAAGTTTCCATTAAACCTTGCTCTTACTCTCTCCCTCTCTTGAAGGCCAAACCCTTGAGGGTTTTGTGAAGAAGCTCCTCTCTCCTTCCTCTTCATCCTTAATCCCTTTTTCTTACTCCTTAAGCCTCACATCTCTTCAAGAAGGACTTCAACACCACTTCCCAATTGCTTAGAGGAGGTAATCATCAATTCTAATAGGATTATTAATCCATGTGTTTTAATACTAGGAAGGTTTATGTGCATCATTTTAGGTTTAAGCTCTAATGGTAACCTTGAAATTAGGGTTAAGTATTAATGGTAGTTATGCATCATTAAGTTAAGCTTCAAAGGTAGATTTGCACTCATAAGCTAAGATTTAATGGTAACTTTGTAGTTAGATGTAAACTTTAGTGATTACCTTGCATTTTTAGGTTTTAAGCTTTAATGGAAACCTTGAAATTAGGGTTAAGTGATAAGAGTATCTACTCATCGTAAAGTTAAGCTTCAAAGGTAGATTTGCTCTCGTAATCTAAGCTATAATGGTAACTTTGCACTTAGATGTAAGCTTTAGTGACTACCTTGCATTTTTAGGTTTAAGATTTAATGGAAACATAGCAATTAGGTTAAGTGCTAAGAGTATCTATACATCATTAAGTTAAGTTTCAAAGGTAGATTTGCACTCTTAAGCTAAGCATTAATGGTAACTTTGCACTTAGGTGTAAGCTTTAGTGATTACCTTGTATTTTAGATTTAAACTTTAATGGAAAGCTCGAAAACCCATAAATTATAGGATAACCTTCTAGCTTCCTAAAATGGAAAGATAGGTACCATAAAAAAAGAGTAGTTTTCTAAGCTCGATAGAAGTAGTTTAATTTTTGGCATTGAAGAGTATTTCTAAAGTTTTCAATTTCAAGTTTGTTTGCAAATACGGGATGGGGGAGATAGGGGATAACTTCGCGGAATTGATCTTCGTGTTGTTTGAACCGAAAACTCTACAAGCTTCCATGGAGATGCCCCATGGATGGTAAAGGATTGCAAAAACCTGGGAATCAAAAAAACGGGGATTGAACTTAAAAGAAGTGGCATTTTCGAAGAAACATTAACCATCAAATGCCTATGGCAAAAACTCGCGCGTATTTTCTAAATAAACTTGGTTGGTAGAGAATTAATGAAAGTAGGAATTAAGGTTGATAAATGAATGAACGTGGAAATTACCAACTAGGAGTTAAAACGGAATCGCGAGAGGTGATAGGGATAGCCCATTGCAAAACATAGATTTAACTAGGAGTTTTGAAGATTGTCTGGAAATGACCGGGAATCAAGATGGATCTTCTTGGGGTCAATTTGATTGAAAGGCCGGCCCATTAAGAGGATTCTCTTGGGGAATTTGTCGGAGACTGGCCCTTTTCGGCTAGGACAGCGTAACCGGCAAGTTGTTATACCTAGGTCATTCATGCCCGATGGAAAAGGGATGAATGGGTTTGCTTTATTTTTGCCCGGCCGGGTGGAGTACCCCCGGTATCTTATTGGAAATCGGCCATAATCCGGGTATGGCCCGATGCCAATAGTTGGATGAGAAGGTTATACTCAGGGAGGATGATGTGAATTTAATTAAGGAAATTTGTTCGACTTGGTTGCTTAAAAAGGAACTGGAAAGGCTAGGAATATAGGGGCTATCCTGTGCATCTATCACCAGATGGTGCTATACCTCTCGCAATAAAATGATTAGGAAAGAATGATTAAATTACTTGATGAGCCTTTCCTAAACACTTAATTTTGGGAAATATTGTGAAGGTGTTGCCATGTTGATGGCTTGTAACCGATTATCTTGGCATGAATGGGGAGGCAAAGATGAATCGGTTGAAACTAAATGTGTTGCATGATTAGTTAGAAAACTAGTTACAAGCTAATTATAGCAGATAAAGGAAAGAAAATGAATTAAAAGTTTCTAAATAAAGATCTGGTGGGAACAAGCAAATGAATTTCCTTGAACGAGGGTATGCAACAGATTGCATGCTGCTTGTTGTTTGATGATGTCTGATAGACTACTGCCTTCCTGATTTTGTAGTAGTTAAGTACTACCTCGGGAAGGGATTTTCATGAAATGGTTTGGTGGGTGGGCGGATCCGGAGGGTCAGATGGCCGAATGTTGATTTAAAATGTTTATGTTAAACGTTAGGACGACGCGGGATAAAAATGGATAATCGGGGACGAGCGAGACCAGATATGATTGCAAGATCCCTCTTCTTAGGAAAAAGTGATAACTGCCGTGCCTGCTTGTCAGGAAAAAGGGGTTATCGCCATGAACCAAGGGAGAATAGAAAGCAAGAGAAGTTCCTCAAGTTAAAGATCAAGAGAATCAAGACTAAGGACCACGATTTTGGGTGCAGAAAGCTGTCAAGGACAGATTGATTATGAGAAGCGGATAGAATCATTGAATGAAGGGATGTACCCCCATGGGTTGGCATTCGAGATAGGCCGGAGTCCTGTCTGAATGTCGGTCCCAAGTGGGAGGGATACCTGTAGATAGATCTACGTCACTCCCTGGAACGGTTTGGAGGACTGAGGGAGGTGAGTAGGGTCAAGTCTGGTTATGGCCCTCTCAAGTGGTATCAGAGACTAATTTTGAATCTTGGACCTTGGAATTTAAGATTAATGCATGAGAGAAAAACAACTCAGTCTAGCACCCAAATTTCAATTATATTACAAAATGAAGTCTTTATGTTCCAATAAATAATTCAAAAATTTTCAAGATGGCTTGGGATATGCCATAATAAATTCAGTGGATTATGTACGAGAGGATGGAAACTGCGACGCTAGAGCAAAGGCTCGCTATGCTGGAACATTTTAGGAAGCTCATAAATGAGAGATTTATGAAGGTTGGAATTTATCAGGATTGGAAGATTACATGGAATGGCACGGATAGCATTTTTGTTTACATTAATACTATGAAAAATTGAGTACTTATCCACACTGAATTGAAGAAGTCTTGTTGAGCGCAAGAGTTGCGGATTTTCTAAGTTTTCTATTGTTATGACTTCATGAGAATTCAAGGTTATTGTGAATCGTACCAAGATAATCTTGAGACAGAAGGATTTTTTTGATCAAGTGAAGAATTGGATTGCCAAATTGCAAGTCATAAGAAAGAATCTTAAGAGTGCAAGTGATGACCAAGTTTTTTTTTCTTTAAAGTCCGACCAAATGAAATCCCTTAAAGATGGGAAAGTGCAAGAGATGAGCTCACAAATTCTGCAGATCATTCAAAGAATTGAGAAGAATAAGAAAGCAAACTTATGAGCTAGCCAAGAACTTTAAAGTGGGAATCTTTACCCAAGACTATTGTAGAAGAAAGACCATTTGCAGAAATTAAAAGTACACAGTAAAGAGAAGTCATTAAAAACTCATTGGCAATAAGAAGAAAAGGAAATACTGACAATACTCAATTTTTTTCAAAAAGGATTATTTCTTCAATTAAAGCCAAAAAGGATTACAAGGGAGGTAGGAAGTAATTACAAAGAGAGGCAAAAAAGTTTACAACTCATGAAGATCCTCTAATATATGGTCTCATAACCAAGTATCGCAAGCGCCACACATGTTAGGACGCTCACCCTCTTTTGAATGGTTCTACGAGAAAGAGCTTGAGCAATTTTTCGGGTATGAGCTGAGAAGAGAAAAGGACCTCTAAGAGGAAGACTCCATATGGTATCAAGGCAAATCTTAGAATGGGGGATAAACTGCACAAGTAAGAACAACCTTGCGGAGAACCCAGGATCTCGTGTCCTTTTGATGCAGTAGTATCGAGGGCCAAGTCCTAGAGCTTCTGTAACCATAGCAAGTCGGGTATTGTTGCGGAAATGGTCTCTACCTCAGAGAGTCACTCTTGTGAGATGTCGCCATGTCTTCCATATCGTCTGGTCGGCACAAGAATTTGGCTGAGGGAAGAGGAGATCTTTGTATCGATCTAAGAACTGTCTTTTAACTGCCTCATCTACAATCTGTAAGTGAGAGGTGCATACATGAAGAACCAAGTCTTCTTGCCAAGACGCCATCAGATTAAAAAATGACTAAGTTACAAGAGAGTGAAGATCGCAGAAATAAGAGGATAACAAGTGCTGATGAAGAAGGGATTGCTAGTAGCTTATAAAGAAGAAGTAGCGTATCGAAAAAGCCACAAACGCGATGACTTATTCAAGAAGATAGCTTATTAAGAAAGATTTTCCAGACCCCAATATTATATTAGCATTTTTTTTGGGGATGAAGAAGTGTAAGAGAGAAGTCAAGTTGAAAGTGTTAACAAGAAGTTAAGTCACGAGACGTATCCAAGAAGCTTCATCAATTACGTATTTTATTTGAGTTGAGGACAACTCTTTTTTTTTGTGTGGGAGAGATGCTGCCTTCAATAGACTCAAAGACCTCTTGACCAGCAGTCTTGTCCTCATCAACCCTGACAAATTCACTCCTTAGCTCTTCTTTACCCGAGGAAGTTCAAACAGAAATTCAGGTAGACCCCTATTTTAGACCTCTTTTGCAAGAAATTCAAGCTCAGAACCCAAGGGAACACTTAAATGAGTATACCTTAGCAGATGGTTTCTTTACTACCTAGAAAGCTTCAACCCCTAGATATTCCTCAGATGAAGTGGGAATGTCTAAGTATGGACTTTGTCACTGGTCTTCCAAAGACAACTGGAAACTATGATTCTATTTTTGTCGTAGTAGATAAGCTCACTAAGGTGGCTCATCTATTTTCAGTCAAGTAGACAGCCACCGCCATCGACATAGCCCAAGTATTTGTCAAAGAGGTAGTAAGATTACATGGAATCCCTGCAAGAATCATCAGTGATCGGGATGCCAAATTTACTTCTAAGTTTTGGCAAGCTATGTTTCGATCTCTGGATACCCAACTAGATCTTAGCTCAACTTATCATCCGGAGACTAATGGTCAAACTGAGCGAGGAATCAAGTCATTGAAGATATGATTCGAGCATACTACAACCAACGTCCCTAGCAATGGATCAAGTTTCTTCCCCTAATTGAGTTTGCTTATAACTCTTCTCACCAATGCAGCCTCGAAATGTCACCCTTTAAAGCCTTGTATGGTCAGGAGTGTTTACTCCCTCTTCGATTAGGTGACTCAGCTCTTCATGTTCCTGCTGCTAAGTCTACCCTAGAAGAGATAGACCATCAACTTCTAGTCATTAGAGACAACCTGAAGAGAGCTAGTGATAGGCAGAAGAGCTACACTGATCTTCACCGCTCCACTAGAAGATTTAGCAAAGATGAATAAGTTTTCCTCAGAGTCAAACCCAAAAACGCAGCTCCTTAAAGCTAGAGAAATTTTGTAAGCTTGCATTCAAATATTGTGGACCTTTTGGAATCAAACCAATATCTCCCTTTTGTCCAAACCTTTGATCATATTTTTGGTTGGTTCTTCGGAACAACTTATAATTATTCTTCAAGATATCGATGGCACTTTGATGTAATTTTTATGCGGATGTAATCAATCGTCATATTCATGGAATTCAAGCATCTCTAGTCAGTTAATTCTTTTGAGATTCAAATCGTCTATGGTGTTTTACAAGTCTAATTGTTACGATACATGGAAAATCTGATTACCAAGTGAAAGACGAGGCAATAAGCTATAGACATAAGATAAATAAGGATGGAGGAAATAAATTGGGTACACAAGGGAGGAGATATTGCAAAATTAATTGAAAGATCAGTATGAAATCCTTTAACTATCAAGAACATGGTATTAGTTGGATGATATTAATAGTGAAATGAGTCAATGCTCAAAACGAAAAAAGTTAAAGTTTAGGTAAGAATGATAAGATTTTTACAAAGCGTATTGAGGCTAGATAGAGAGTGAAGTGAAGAAATGATCTTCAGACCTCACAAGAGAACCACAATCTGGTCACACCAAAGAAAAAAAACCTAGTCGAGTAAGATCACACTCAGTAATTAAAGTAACCCCGAGTCATTAAAACTTCTTTATGATTAAGACTTTTGAGTCAGCGCTAAAAATAGGTCCATACCACCTTCACTGTACTTCAATCTAAATACCCTAAAGTTACTGACCATCTTCAATCATAAATTGACCAAAGATTGAGTCTGACTACTCTCTAAAGCATGTCCCGAGTTGAGGACAACTCTTTCTTTTCGTTGGGGAGTTTGTAAGGTCCCTCCCTAAACCCTAGAGCCATTCAAAACTTTTTCAGCCTAGAAAATAATTTAGAAAAAGCAAAACCGACAAAGAAGTCATGCGGACAACGAGACTTTACTCCAAAATGAAAAGACAAAGATATTTCGTATAAGAATTTACGTCATCCCTATATTTTTCCAAAAAGATTATGGTTATTTTTATACTTCTTCTTCAAAATCCGTGTGGGAACTTATCTAGATCGGGAACTGGGAGAAAAAGGAACTAACTTGATTGAAAGATAAAGTTAAGAGATAAGAATTAAGAAGAAAATTGGGGTCCAATAGGAATTAAGAAGAGAATTGGGGTCCAATAGCATTTGAGAAGAGAAATAGGGTCCAATAGCATTTGAGAAGAGAATTTGGGGTTCAATAGGAATAGAGAAGAGAATTGGGGTCCAATAGGAATTGAGAAGTGAATTCCACCCACCATTTCCTACATAAACACCCCCTCTCCTTTGTATTTTTACACACACACATATTGCTAAGCTACTTGCATAATTGCCATGCTCAAGATTATGCTTAAGTAAATCAAGGTTTCCATTAAACCTTGCTCTTGCTCTCTCCCTCTCTTGAAGGCCAAACCCTCGACTCTCTTCATCTCTTGAAGACCAAACCCTTGAGGGTTTTGTGAAGAAGCTCCTCTCTCCTTCCTCTTCATTCTAAATCCCTTTTCTTTCCTCCTTGAGCCTCACATCTCTTCAAGAAGGACTTCAACCCCACTTTCCAATTGCTTAGAGGAGGTAATCTTCAATTCTAGTAGGATTATTAATCCATGTGTTTTAATACTAGGAAGGTTTATGTGCATCATTTTAGGTTTAAGCTTTAATGATAACCTTGGAATTAGGGTTAAGTATTAATGGTAGTTATGAATCATTAAGTTAAGCTTCAAAGGTAAATTTGCACTCATAAGCTAAGCTTTAATGGTAACTTTGCACTTAGATGTAAGCTTTAGTGATTACCTTGCATTTTTAGGTTTTAAGCTTTAATGGAAACCTTGCAATTAGGGTTAAGTGATAAGAGTATCTGCGCATCGTAAAGTTAAGCTTCAAAGATAGATTTGCACTCGTAAGCTAAGCTTTAATGGTAACTTTGCACTTAGATGTAAGCTTTAGTGATTACCTTGTATTTTTAGGTTTTAAGCTTTAATGGAAACCTTGCAATTAGGGTCAAGTGATAAGAGTATCCATGCATCATAAAGTTAAGCTTCAAAGTTAGATTTGCACTCGTGAGCTAAGCATTAATGATAACTTTGCACTTAGATGTAAGCTTTAGTGATTACCTTGCATTTTTAGGTTTTAAGATTTAATGGAAACCTTGCAATTAGGGTCAAGTGATAAGAGAATCTACGCATCATAAAGTTAAGCTTCAAAGGTAGATTTGCTCTCGTAAGCGAAGCGTTAATGATAACTTTGCACTTAGATGTAAGCTTTAGTGACTACCTTGCATTTTTAGGTTTAAGCTTTAATGGAAACCTCGCAATTAGGTTAAGTGCTAAGAGTATCCATATATCATTAAGTTAAGTTTCAAAGGTAGATTTTCACTCTTAAGCTAAGCATTAATGGTAACTTTACACTTAGGTGTAAGCTTTAGTGATTACTTTGTATTTTAGGTTTAAGATTTAATGGAAAGCTCGAAAACCCATAAATTATAGGATGACCTTCTAGCTTCCTAAAATGGAAATCTAAGTACCCTAAGAAAAGAGTAGTTGTCTAAACTTGATAGAAGTAGTTCAATTTTTGGTATTGAAGAGTATT